>NC_140756.1:81015000-82285000 GCF_051527215.1 Medicago sativa | reverse complement strand
GGTGATATTGCAATGGAATTAACAAAAACAGAGGGACAATTCCCTGTTACAATGAAGTGTGACTGAAGGAAAATGGAAACAACTATGGATAGAGCAATGCTCCTTACAAGAAGCATAACAGAAATGAAATGCAAAAGAAAGAAAGAAAGAAAGATAATCCCAATTCAGAGAACCAAACTGATTCCTAATCCTTCCTCCCCTAAATAATAATAGAGGGTCTATCACCCGTCATTTCTGAAATACAGGAAAAACCAAAAACATAATAAAATGACAAAAAATGAATCAAATTACAGGGTTACCTTATGCTGATATCACACCTCCTGCAACACAGCCAGGAACAACAGTATTTGTGGTGTCATGTTTTGCTCATGCCCGAAAAGGAAAAGGACCCAAATGATAGGAAGAAGAATGAAACCCGCATGCTTGATGTAAATATATATTTTCATTCCCAAATCCATAAGACCATCTCAATAACACATTCAACAGCTAAGAAGTGAGAATAGTATACCCTTTAGAGCAAATGCTTTGAGAGAACTCCAACTCCTACGCCCCATCGGCTTCGCTTGATATATATAAACTGTTGTTTGTCAGTCATCTGTCCAGTACTCCAAGAAACAAGCCCATGAAGATGCCAAGTCCACTTCCTAAAACACGTCTTACGAATCTCATCAAACAAATTTTTGACAAAGCATACCTCAAAAGTATGCAAAATCTCTAAGCTGAAACTAATTATTCAATGCCATTTGGTATTTCCCATTAATTTGGCTATGCTGACATTTGTATATATAATAAGAAAATTCCATATCCACAGCTTTAATTTTGCAAAATGCAATCAATATCTAATCTAAATTTCGGGTTCTATGGAATTTTGTTGGCATCATTGTATTGTGTTGTTCAAATTAAACTTTTATTACAACTACATGGATCAAATGAAAAACTAATACCCGATCATAAATCATGTATTCAGATATTTAACAAATTACAAACAACAGCCAACAGACTTATAATTAGTAGAAAGAAAAAAATCAAATTTGAAGTGGTTGGAAATATAGTATTACTTTCCATAAATTAACTGTATATTAAGTAATGCTTGTGTCAACCACATTATGAAGAAGAAATTAAAAAGCGAGAAAGAGGAAATTGAGACCAAACCTTCATTTCCAGTGGAAGAATCAAAAGCAAGACAAGGATTTACCGCCGCCACTCCTATTTCTCTATCGTTCCAACTCGCTTACGCCGGAAAATTATGTAAATGTAAAGTAGAATATTTTTTTTTTTTTTGGGGAGATTAGTCACTCACTTTAGACCTTGAGTGGGAAATGAGTCGTGGCAGATAAATTGTAAAATAATCGCGAGATAGACTGTTAGTTAATTTAGTCCCCGAATCTTGACTCCGTTAGTCGGTCCCTGAAATTGACCAACAGATTCTACATTCGGATCGTTTTGCAAATTTCTCTCGCATTAAGCGGACTAACGTGACTACACATTCCCCATTCAGAGACTAAATTGACTAATTTCCCCTTTTTTTATTGTGGTGGCCGGCATTTGAACCCGTACCTCGTATATTTTACGCATCGTATCAACCAACTTACCTAAACTCACGTACAAAATAAGTAGAATATAATATATTAGTATGATTTTTTTAGAGAGATAAATAGATAATATATTAATTCTTTCGTAAAAAATATACAATAATTATATTAAAACAATCTGAATATTTTGGTATTTTTAATCCAAATTTTAGTGTGATTTCATCATTTTTGTTTCAACCTCAACAATTCATGTTTTAATTTCTATAAATGTTTTCTTACTTCAACTTTGTCTAATTTAATTGTGAATTCGGAGTAATTAATGATAATTTATAAGGTGGACAAAAAAAACTAAAAAACAAAATCGAATTGTTGAACTAAACGAAGTTGAACAAAAAATTAATTAGGATTTAGGGATTTAAAGTTATATTTTTAGTTTGGTTTCGTCACTTTAGTTCCTAGAGTCATGTCACACATCCTTGTGAGTCGAAACAATCGTCAACTCAACTTTTAACATTCAAGACTAAAGTGACTAACACGAGGTGCCAAGACACTCGGAGACTTTGTTTTATATTTGTTTCTCGAGTTAGTGACTATTATGACAAGAAATGTACATCCAGAGACCAAAATGGTTGTTTCCCATTCGTTTTTTTTAAGAGGTATAAATATTCATCCTTCTCAATCTACTAGGGCTTTTTTTGGTAGGTGCACGACATGTCAATAACCATTAGAAATTAAAACACACAAGTAGATGAATCGTGGTTTGAGCCTTAATTACGATGTTCGGTTTAACAATTTTGATGTTTTGTCAGCTTAAGCTAAAACTTGCATATCTATTCCAACCTCTTTTAACTAAAGAATAAAATGCGCTAGTCTCAAATGAATAATACCAACAAAAAAAACAGCTTAAGATTCTCCTTATTTTTCATATAAAAATGGTGGGCTCTAGTTTTGAGAAATAGATGAATATGCAATATTAATGGGGAATCTCTTACTTGTGTCTATTTCTCACATAAGTGAATTTAAATTGGAGCACTGGAGTTTTTAAAAAAATAATAATAACGAGAGCTTGAGATTAGAAGATTGGCTTCAAAAGAGAAAAAGAAAAGGACTCTCGTATTACATATACGACTCTAAGCGAGAGCGATACATCATAAAAGCCGTGATTTGCTAGAATGAGTCTTGGGGCTCGTTTGGTTGGCTAAAAAAAATCTTGTTTAGGATGGCAACATAAAATTCTCGTTCTCAACATTTTCAATCTATTACATTTACAGCTCGTATTAACACTTAATGAAATGAAGTACTCTTTCTTATGTCAATATATAATCATAAAAGTGGGGCAGTGAGTTTGAATTCTTTTATGAAAACTATTATGGATTGTCTACTGTCTAGGAGGGTATCCTCGACGCGGGGCCGGCCCATAGCCCGTCGAGGCCGGGCTACGGCACCGGGCCTCCAATTTTTGGGGCCCAAAATTTTTTTTTTTAAATATTTAAGACACTAAATAATGGTTATATATGTATTAAAAGCAAATAATATCAATCTACTAAGTGTGCTTCGTGGCGCGGGTAGCTTTTGGTGAATGAGAGGTCATGTGTTTGAGTCCCACCAAAGTGTAATTTCTAATTTTTTTCCCACCAATGACTTGTGTAATTTTTTTTTTCGGGCCCATTTCTAATTTTTTTTCCCACCAATGACTTGTGTAATTTTTTTTCGGGCCCATAATTTAATTTTTTTGCATCCCTTATAAAACTAAAACGGGGCCTATGAATTTGTTAAGACGGCCCCGCTCGACGGCCTTACATCGAACACATGCTTAACACGAAAGGAAGACCCAAAACACATCTTTAGACCTTAATATTATCTACATCCTCTCGTTCGGAACTTCAAACAGATAGGAGTTTAGGATTTTCTAATATACAATGTCTCTAGCCTCGCAATAAAGATCAATGTTGATGGTTACGAGACCTACCGTGTAAACTCACACCAATGGCTCTCTAGCCATTCTAGCCATAACCGTTGGATCATGAGGGGAATCTACCGTGTAAACTCACACCAATGGCTCTCTAGCCATAATATACAATGTCTCTAGCCCGCAATAAAGATCAATGTTGACGGTTACGAGACCTACCGTGTAAACTCACACCAATGGCTCTCTAGCCATAACTCGTTGGATCATGAGGGGAACCTACCGTGTAAACTCACACTGCTGGCGACAAGACTCCCCAGCCTAGGCCGGGCTAGTGCCTGTGCTCTACTTCTACTTTGTTTGCTAAAAGCCCAACCCAATAGCCCATTCCTACTTAAAAAAAAAATGGGCGTAATGGTTCACTCTTCTCCTTCAGTTCACCGACTCTCTGTGCTTTGCTTCTCTATTTCACTTTCCTCTCCATCTCTCAACTAGCAAGCAGCATTCCTCTCCCTCTCTCAACTATCGGTTCTCTATTTCATTTTCATTCCTTCTCCACTCTCCTCCATCGTGGTTTGTTTTTCTCTATAATTTTTTTTATTTGTTCTATTTTATTGCCGCTTGTTATGTGTTAATGGGTGGGTGAATCAATCAAGGAATTGATTATTCAAATTCAAAACTACAATTTAGAATTGTTGATTATCCCCAATTTTGATTTTCGAAACCCTAATTTAGAATTGTGCATTTTGTGATCGCAGAAAATTATATGAAATTATGAGAATTAGAATTGTGATTTGTGATGTTTAGCCGATGAACTCGAACTTGATTTCAACTTTTTGTTTTGTTTTGTGGATGGTCAATGGTGAATGTGGTGTAAAGAAAAGTATACTCAATGTTATACGTAAAACACGTTCACGCACCTATACTCAATGTTATACTCAATGTTAAATTTTGTGATCGTAGAAAATATACTCAAAGTATACCGAACGTGATTTGGCCTTTGGAGATGGCAAGGAATTGTTCATTTTATGGTTGATGTACACATATATCTTACAAGAAAGTATACTCAATGTTATAATGGATGAGCGGTGACAAAAGACAAAACAAAACCTTAAATGAAATAATTAAAGAGGAAGTTGAAAACTAACTAGTTTAGAAAAAATAATAGAGTCTCGTCGTAGATGAATAAGATTTGTGTGGACTGTG
This sequence comes from Medicago sativa, assembly GCF_051527215.1. Classification (NCBI taxonomy): domain Eukaryota; kingdom Viridiplantae; phylum Streptophyta; class Magnoliopsida; order Fabales; family Fabaceae; genus Medicago; species Medicago sativa. The sequence continues at coordinate 82,280,356 of NC_140756.1, read as the reverse complement.
GAGAACATGTATAGAAGTAGCATAAGGTGGTTAGACCGAATGGAAGATAGTCCAATAATCCGAGGTAAAATTTGCGATAAAATCTTCGCCCGTACTCTATATAAATCCCGGCTCCGCCACCGACTCACACCAATGGTTCTCTAGCCATAACCGTCGGATCATAATTAAAGAGGAAGTTGAAAACTAACTAGTTTAGAAAAGATAATAGAGTCTCGTCGTAGATGAATAAGATTTCAGGTGTGGACCGTGGAGAACATGTATAGAAGTAGCATAAGATAGAAGTAGCATAAGGTGGTTAGACAAGTAGCATAAGATAGAAGTAGCATAAGGTGGTTAGACCGAATGGAAGATAGTCCAATAATCGGAGGTAAAATTTGCGATAAAATCTTCGCCTCGTACTCTATATAAATCCCGGCTCCGCCACTAACTCACACCAATGGTTTTCTAGCCATAATCGTTGGATTCGGCTCCGCCATTAACTCACACCAATGGTTCTCTAGCCATAATCGTTGGATCATGAGGGGAGTCCGGGGACCGTCCACATCGAGGCCCGAACAATAGCACAACGAGAGAGACGCCACACTCTTAAGGCTATGGCTTTATGGGTCCTCTTACTTATAAGGTGTTCAACCTTTACTTTTCTATCCGATATGAGACATATAACTCACACTTGCATATAACAATAACTACATGGAACTCTACATCCTAGCATATAAAAACGATTATTTATGTCCTCACAATATAATTTGATTCACTCTAACTCTTACCTCTCGCTTTTGCTCTCATATCGACTCGAGCGTCAAGTGTTTATCGTTAGGTTTAAATGTGTAATTGGTCCCCGCACTTTCAACAGATTTTGGCATTGGTCCCCGCACTTTTTTTTGTTTGGCATTGGTCCCCGCACTTTGTAAAAATATTGGCATTGGTCCCTCGTACTTTTGTTTGACATTGGTCCCTCGCACTTTGTAAAAATATTGGTATTGGTCCCCGCACTTTGGAAAAATATTGGTATTGGTCCCAATCATTTCATGCCACGTGGCACCAATACCAATATTTTTTCAAAGTGCAAGTGACCAATACCAATATTTTTACAAAGTCACAGTGACCAACGTCAAACAAAAAAAAGCAAGTACCAATGCCAATATTTTTACAAAGTGCGTAAGTGACCAATGCCAAACAAAAAAAAGTGCAGTGACCAATGCCAAAATCTGTTAAAGTTGCAAGTGACCAATTACACATTTAAACCTTATGGTTATTGTCAACTCGCAAAGAACAAATCACCATATGTTTGATACAAATGATTTTAAAACTAGGGAAAAAATCGTGAGTTACGTAGTATGTTTCGTTCCTTATAAAAAACATAGAATCTTTTATTTATCAATGCTCTAAAACCAAAGCAATATTGTGGTATCATGTGTTTATGAACTTCGTGTTGTATGACCATTATTAAGTCTAAAGTCTCTAAAAAAAAAAAAAAAAGTCTAAAGAAAATCTTTTGCTTATAAAAGAAGTCTATAGAAAATCTCTTGTGACCACGCGGGACACAATGCTCTTATTGTCAACTTTCATCCAGTCAAATGCAATGCATATTGGGACCATACCAGCTCATTACAAAGCCCATACATTGAAAAGTCAACAAAGAACCAAACAAAGATTCTATGTATAGCTGTTACAGTGAGCGTTGACATTGACCACTTTCAATAGTTGAAATATTTTTGGCAATACTTTCATTAGTGGAGTGGAGTGGAGCTTTTCCTTATATGACCAAGGAAGAAGGTTTCTCTTCTCTATGCATAAAATCAAAATTCCAACTTTACAATATGTGTCAAGCACTGGCTATATGTAATGATCAAAAGCAAGAATTTGATACTACACAAAATATGAAGAAGAAATTAATAGTATTTTAGCAAAATGACCTCAACTTTTTCACATAGTCTAATGGAGTGTCCACAAATCCAAGTGATTCTTTAAGAAGTGGATGGTTACATAAATTCTTTCATTAGCACAAAGATTTCTTCTTTTGATGGCGGTGTGCTTTTACTCCTAACATGGACATCATTCTAAGTTTGGCCCAGCCAATGTTGTGTTTGTACTAAAGAATATTCTATTCCAATGGCCAATTAAGTCTTGGCAGATATATGTGATACTATTAGATAAGAATCCTTAAGATTTAAAAGGACCTTCTCTAAAAAAAAAAAGGTTTAAAAGGACCCTTTTGACAACATAGTTCACAACTACTTTCCTTTCTAATCATCATTCCTTGGTCCTAATAGTTCTAATTATAATCATTAAACACTGAAGTTATGCATATCTATCTAACTTCAAAGATTAACCAATACACGGTGGGGTCTACGGTACGCAACTTAAGTTTTGTGTACCGATACACAAATAGTCAAAAAATAAAGTTATGGTGAACGAATAGACAAAACACTCCGAGCGGCCACTTTAAAGTGAGGAACTTGACTATGTTACATGTTAAATTGTTGGTTGGTCGAAGCATGACGGTCAAAGTGAATTTCATAAAAACAAGGTAAGGTTATCCGAACTAAGATAAGAGTGTTATAGATCATTATATGAACTAAGCTTTAAGTTGTGTACCATAAACGCCACCCCAATACATCCATGTTCTTAAGTCCTACTAAATTGTTGACAGATGTTATGGTGTTGGAAAGAATTAGAAGCAAACTAATATTATTGGATCATAACAAAGAACATTAACAATATCAATCAGTCAGAATCACAATCTCATACCGGACACACTAAAATCTTTATAGTAAAGCTCATCTTAACTTTACCATTTTGAACGGTTGATAAAATTGAATGAAACATCTTGCACAAGCTTTGCCCCCAAGAGATAAGCTCCTTTGAGAAAATCACTTTATTTTTTATGTATCATTGTCCTTTTTTCGCCTAGATTTATTTGTAGATTTTGACAAAACTACCATGAAATGAATAGTTTCTTTTGTCATTTTCTCACCCCCCAAACTATTGATAGTTTCCAAACCAATAATAGAATTTAAGGAAAACTTGACAGCTCACACTTGAAAATATCCAAGATATATTTCTTACCATTAGTTTCATATAATTCCTCTGCAGCTACTATAACTTTATGCTTCATTGATTCATTATTCTGTATCAATGACTCAGGTTCACATAATTGTCTGAGCCACATTATTTTCAAGAAAAAGGATGATTGCTAACTATTATGAGGGAAAAAACTATGACAAATGCATAAACGAAAAGGAAAAAAATTATGTTAAACTTGACTTGGGTCAAATAATTGCAGCTATACTTTTACAGTTGATAATTTATGTCCATCCAATTTGTACTACATACTGTTAGGTTCAAGTCTTGTAGCAATCACTATCATTATTGGGTACTTATTTGCCTTCTCCACTGACTAAATGACATAAAGAAAAGCTCCACATACTCCTCACTCATAGAGTTGACTCAAAAAATAAAATAAGTTGAAACTTGTAACGTTTGTTTTAAACTTTATTTTACAATATTGTTGTATTCAGAATGTTCTTTTAGGATATGAATGAATCTTCGAGTCCAACACCGACACTAGACCTACGTACATCGTGACATGATTAACGTCCAAAATATAGTACATCGACACGTAAATGGGATCCGGATCACTACCTTTAAGATGGGAAAGTCGCTGTGACATTACAATTCTCGTATAATCTTGTGATAGGAAGATGAATCATGTTTCTTAAAAAAGAGTCAAGTCCTATGATAACGAGTCACACAAACAAATGTTAGGCGCGTATCGAAGTGACGAGCCATTGTTTTTGAGAGAAGTTCAAGCTAAAAAAGTTATTATTTATAATTAAACACTGTTATGGGAATCTAATTAAGGTTTATTGATAAATATTCATGCACCTTAACAACATACCATCATATGTGAGGTTGGAAAAAACTTGGGATAAAAGCAACTGATAATCAACAAGACATGAGTGGGGATGGATGATTAACCTCTACTGTATAAATTCCCTAAAACAGTATCAAATTCTGCTGAGTTAAACTGATAATCAAGCTTTAAGGGCCCCTCCTTTGTTTTTGCTCCTCTCCATGAGTCCATTGACTACACTCACTAAGTGTGTGTGACCATTCATTGGTAGCACATTATCATATAATCCACATTATTACTTTAAAATTTGTTCTAAAGTTTTTCAACTTGTGTAAGCAACAGTTATACTAAAGGACTATTTTTCATGAATTATATAACAAGCATCCAATTTATGTTAACTGAGTGTAAAAGTACAGAAGATTTCAAGACAGCTTACACGTGTGTGACTGTGTCACTAAATGGTATATCTAATTTCACCCATCCATTTTCTGTCCCCACAAAGCATAATTTTTCTTCTTCATACATTAAGCATATCTATTTCCATCTCCATAACCCCATCAAATCACATCTATGTTTGTGTGTATATATATATATATATATGTATGACTGCTACATATATTAGCCACTTTATCACCATAAGTAGAATTCTACTTGTATTAGTCACTTTGTCTTAAAAGCCAACATCTTCAAAATAATTTTAAGCTAGAATTTTTTTCACTAGAATCCCTTTCACTCTATTTTTGAAAAGTCATTTACTTCATTCAGAACTTCGGTATAAACACGAATGCTATAAGAAAGTGAAAAAATATGGAAGCTGTTAAGCTAGCATCAAGTGATCCGAGCGAAACAAGAGACGCTTACAAAGTTGCTTACATAATCCATTTCTTGCTTGGAGCAGGAAACTTGCTACCTTGGAATGCATTTATCACGGCAGTTGATTACTTCGCGTACTTATATCCAACTAACCACATTGAGAAGGTTTTCGCTGTGGCTTATATGGTTTCATCTGTGCTTGTACTTCTTGCGATGATGAGTTGGGGAGGTTGGAGTAAAACAACACTGAGGTTGCGAATGAACTTAGGATTTTCAATGTTTGTTATGTCTCTCATGGTAGCTCCTGTCATTGATTGGGCCTCGAGTAGGGACGAGATGAAAGAGAGGCCAAGTGGTGCTTATGGCATGACAGTTGCAGCTGTTGTAATATGTGGTTTAGCAGATGGCTTGGTTGGTGGAAGTTTGATAGGATCAGCAGGAAGGCTTCCAAAACAGTATATGCAAGCTGTTTTTGCTGGAACTGCTTCCTCAGGTAAAATTACAACACAATTATTATATATGTTCCCTCATAGTTGATCAATTTTACTTTCCTTTTTACATTACTATCTAAAACAATGTCCTTAGGTAGGAGCTATAGCGCGATATAGCGCCTAGTTAGAAATGTTGTTAAATTATAGCAGCGCTATAGCACTGTTGCATAACAGAATTTGAACAAACTTCTATTTTCTGTGATTCGCAATTGACAACACTGATACAAGAGGCAGATCTTGTTTTCCTTATTCGAACAAATTCTAAGGAATATAAAAAACTTTGCCTTAGATGAAGGATACATGAAATAAATTAATTTTAAACCATACGACAATGAGTATTTTATTCTTTTAAGTATATACAAGCATTTGAAGGTTAAGGGAGAAAAAGGAAAGTAGATTCTAGATCATGGACAGATCCACAGCTACCATTATGGGGGCATTTTGTCTTTTTTCTAAAGGATGGGGGCATTTGTCTTAGTCTATACAATATATTATACTACTATATATCTTGATTCTATACTCCCACTTGAATTTATACATGAATATTGTTCGTGCAACTTAAAATTTCTAGATCCGTCATTGTAACAAAAAATTTACATGACAATTTATTGTTTGTGTATTTAGCATATTCTCTCATGTATAATCTGTAAATAATCCTATACATCTAGCAAAACTATGCTACACACAACTTAAAGAATTTTGAAGCTGTGGTAGATCTTGAATACTGCTTTTCTTGCTTTGCTAGGTTATAGTTTGTAGGAGGGACTAAAATTTGATGGCCTCTACTTATTTTGGTCAGATCTTTTTTGATAAATTTGTCTTTAACAAGACTTTTTTAAATAATTTAAATCTATACCATAATTTATGGCAACTAATTTTATTTGAACAATGTTTCTATAACACGACTATTTTCCAAATTTCATTTTAAAGGCATACAACATATATATTAAAATTGGGATTTAGATAAATTCAGATTACATGAATATTATGAAGCTAAATCAAGACAATTAAATTAAAAGGATTATTATACAATAAAAAATAATAAAGTATACAAACAAGAAAGCACAATAGATTTTTTTTTAGAGAAAAGCAGGGGCGTAGCCCTTCATATGGGAGGGGTAGCCTTGGCTACCCCAAAAAAAATATTATTCTTGAATTAGTCGGTATGTATTTATATCCGGCTACCCCAAATAATAAATATTGAGCTACCCCAAACAAAATTAGTTGCAAAAGTTAGCATAAATAATAAAGTAAAAACTACTACCAAATTGATAGATTTATTTGTATTCGTTTGATACTTTCGGTCTCAATAACAACAATAGAGAAACCTTTTTCAACAATAAAAATTATCAATGACAATAGTCATAGACAAATTAAACGGACAATGAGTTTCTTGCAAATAACTTATTTATTTATATTTGAAAAGACATTATTAATCTATTATTAAACAGCAGTTGATGAAATTGGGTTCTTCAAATGCATTTTGCCCAACGTTTTAAAATAGCAATTTTTATGTTAAGTTTATAAGATTTGTTAATTTTAGTCCTTAATTTTTTGTTAGAGATTAAATTCAAGACTAAAAACACTTTTTTTGTAAAATTTTAAAAACCTGAGAAAAAATTGAATAATTTTTTTAAGGACTAAACCTAAAAAATTATAATTTATGGGACTAAAAATATATTTTATCCTTAAATTTAATACGCCCGTTTTCAAAAATCCTTCTTTATAGTTGGCCCCTGCATAAATTTTTTGCGAGCTTCGCCGCCGGAGAAAAGCATGTTAGTGCTCATCTTTCCGCTAGTATGTTCGGATAGATACTTCAATTGCAACTTTGAAACTCAGTTTCTCTGTCAAACTTTGTTCTCATATTATAATACCTTTTGTGGTTGACAGGTATTATAATTTCAATCTTGAGGATAATAACCAAAGCATCACTACCTCAAACCCCAAAGGGTCTCAAAATAAGTGCTCACTTGTACTTCATGGTGGCCATAGTTTTCCTCCTATGTTGCATTGTCTTTAGCAACTTGCAGCACAAGTTACCTATCATGCAGCAGTATCATCAGAGTGTACTTCAGGAGAGTCCCTTATGTTCAGGGACAAAGTTTTGTGCAGTGGCAGGGAAAATTAAGGGACCAGCTTTTGGAATATTCATAATCTATATAGTAACTCTATCTATCTTCCCAGGATTTATTGCTGAAGATCTTGAATCCAAGGCTCTTAAGGATTGGTATCCTATTATATTGATTACAGTTTATAATTTAGCTGATCTTATGGGGAAATCTTTAACTGCATTCTATGTTCCACAATGTATCAAAAGGGCCATAGGTGCTGCCACAGCAAGACTATTATTCTATCCACTTTTTATAGTTTGTCTTCATGGACCAAATTGGTTGAAAACAGAAGTGCCAATGATTGTTCTTACATTTCTGCTTGGATTTACCAATGGATATCTTACTAGTGTTCTTATGATTCTAACTCCTAAGTCAGTGCATTTCTCAGAATCAGAGTTATCTGCTATTGTGATGACCGCGTTCCTCGGATTCGGCTTGGTTGGTGGTTCTGTCCTAGGTTGGTTCTGGATACTGTGAAGGCTTGTTTAGTTCAGGTGCAATAAAATGAGCAGAAGAAAGTAGCATTCATTGTAGCATAATTTCCTCAAGTAGATTGTTTCTATATTAGTTGTCTAATGTTTTGAGTGCCAAATCATGAGAAGTGTGGACATTGTTAGGAAACTTTTAGGCTTGTAAAATATATATAATGTAATGAATCTATAAACTGGGAATGAAATTTATGATATGTGTCAATAGAAATAATATACTGTTGGGATAAATGCATACATGTTTTCTATCGCAAAAGGCAATCTCTTGGATTTCAACACTACTCATAGAAGAGACGAGATGGAATCTTCAATCTATGCAAGCTCCATTGCCATGACAAAATCTTGATCTCATCCACTATGTCATTCACCCCCTTGTTACTATCATTGAAGACTCTATCATTTTCATTTCTAATTTTTAATATCACCCATATATACACATATCAAATTGACCAATATCCCTCATGTAACTTCTTATTCGCACTCCAACATTCAAAATGCACAAACAAATTATGTGGAATCAAGAAGTTAAAATTGAGCCACATGACCTTTTTCCATTCCTTCATTACCACCTCACAATGTAAGAAAATATGAGCGGAAGTTTCCTCACCACCCGCACAAAAGCACATTCGAAACCAATAAACCAAACACCAAGTTATAAGCCGATTCCAATGAAAAGATTTGTGTTTCCTCCGCATTCCAACACCACACATCTTCCCCCTCCGTTGGCTTTCAAAACTCCCAAAAGTCCATCTAAAACGTTGTTTTCCCACACAAATTATTAGAGTTAAAGTATACTGACTTTTTGAACATTAGACCTATTACGAAGATTGAAGAGTATATTCATAAGAATGCATTTCCATCATTTCTCTTTTTGACATTATTTCATGGAATTTCATCTTCTTTCAATTTAATTATATATTTGGTATTTTTCCTCTTAATAATAAAACAACGTTAATGGGGTATCACTAGAAAAGATATTGTAAAACATGTAAACATATCTAGATGCATTTTATATGAATCTTGTACCTAAAGTAATTACTTATAATTATTATATTTATCATTCTTGGTTTATATAATTCAGTTCCACTGAATAAATTAGAGTTTAGACACATGGATTGCATCAAATCTCCAGTTTTTCTCTTTCTTTGAAAGAATACAAAAGAAGATAGCCTCCCAAAAAGCTAAAGGGTTTTGTCATAATCATAGTTGTTAAAATCGCGAGTAGACTTGTACGAATTTACAAGCTTAAGAGAGAAAAACTAGTGGAATCGTGCATAGAATCATTTTTAAGTTAGACTCGAATATTTGATACACATGACGTAGACTCGTACAGACTCTTACATGATTCATAGTTGGTATTGTTAAAATCTCTGGTGGAGATTATGGGAATAAAATTTTGGCTATTTTCAGACATCCACCAAAGAAACAACTAAAAACAGTTTAACATGTTTTAAGCTATGGTATCACACATCAGTATTTTCAGACTATTTTGTTATTATTATTTTTTCAAATGAGAGTTTCCATTGCTTCGATGTGTGATACGATAGCTCTTGGTTAAAGATATCAGGCCAAAGCTCGCATAGAAACTCTGCAAAATGTTTCTTTTACTCACTACTAAGATGCATGAATACACATTACTGAATTTGAGCAGGAAAAGAGACATGATTCAGTGCATGAATATCTGCACATATTAACATGAGAAAAAAGAGAATTTATTATTCTTTTGCTGCATTAATTTACATCAGCACTCAATCCAGTTACACATGCATAAATAACGGTGAATCAAACAAACAAAGTTGTCAACATTTCCAACAAGCATACTACAAATCGTTGACCGATAAACATAAAACAAGACTGTTTTTATTGCTGCAGCTCAATTGTTTATAACACAAGATAAATATCGATAAAATGGTGCAGGAGAATATTTCGGTATCTCGATCTTCTCAGGCTTGCATATTGTCACTGGCCGGTAGTGAAAGCAGAGATTCTGTGTACACAGCAAATTGGGATCCAGTTGAAAGTAATGGATCATCCCATAATGAGTCATGCTCTAGAAGCTCTCCTTTGTAATTATACTTCATCATTCCAGTTTTGTCATCTCTTCCAACCATGTCACCACTTTTTGTAGAACATATTGGGATAAAGTGCCGAGAGGGGATGACATCAAGAGAAAGAATAAGAATCTTAGTCCAAGATGATTGTACTTTGTAGCCTTTCATCACCCATATTTCAAGTGTATCATACCCCATAGCCCATAGACTAAAGTATTCTCTCAATACCCAGAAATCACATTTTTTACGGTGATGGGGGTTGGGTGGGGGTCTGTTTGCCTCTATCCTTCCGGCCTGGCTTCCCGGGTTTCTCCTTGCGTTCTTTTTCTCTCGCAGGGTTTGGCGTGCGTGTTGTGCCCTTTTGCGGGGTTACACCTTGGGTGTTTTTGTCTTGTTTTTTATTCTTGTTTTTGGTGGTGCCCCCGGGCTGTTTCTCCTCCCTCGTTTGTGAGGCTTGGAGTTTCCCTTAGGGGTGTTCTGGTGTGGCGTCTTCGGGCGGCCTTTTGGTATTTTTGTACAGTTTTTCGTTTTTTCTATCTATATATATAATTTTGCCATTCAAAAAAAAACATTTTTTACGGTGATGGCAAAAATCATTTGGAAAAGGCATCACTAAAAGTTTTCTTTCAATTAAATCAAATGCAAGAATATCACACATCGATGACCAATGAATAGACCCATTAAAGAGAAACCCTACTAGAGCCTCGTAATTAGTTCGGTACATGATATCGGGAAAATGGGTACCCTCGATTACATGCCACATATTATCTCTCAATGAGAAAAACTCCAAATGGGAATAAACTTCATCGAACAATAATTCAAAACAGAACATAACCACCAAGTAATCATCTCTTAATTCATCGTACCCAAATCCATATAAATATGAATTATCATCTGCAAAGCCATGTGATTCATTAGGCGAGAGAGGTATTTGTCTCTCAACTCCGATGGATGGATTCCATATGTAGTAGCTTGAAAGACGATGCAAAAATATAAAGCCTCTACAGGAACTTATAATTTCAATAAAATAATCAGATTGTCGGGTCATAAAACTGGGGTTCGGTATTGATGTTACATAAGCAGCATCATGGTCAAGAGGTTCTTCTTAATCTATTGATAGTATAGAATTAACAATATTTGACATGAAAATAAGTCGCCTATGAGTGTTTGTTTTGGCGGTAAGTTCAAAATGTAAATTGGCGAAATTAGGATCAGAGATGAGAGAAAACCAAGACTTACAAACACTCTTGAAACGCATAAGAGACTTCACTGGTAACCATAATAGGATTAAGATGATCAATTCATGAGGAAGATACATTGTCGTGTCCTCTTCCATGCGTATTTTTCCTCTGCGATTGTTCATCATTGTTTCAGGAAAGTGAAAAGTTACAATAGAGCAATCACAATGTGATGAACTTTAGGTGATACAAAAGGGCTAACATCCATCGGGTTATTCTTATACTACTCTGTAAAACTTATTACAGTAGAAACTTAAACTTTTACTTTTTAGGCTGTTTTCCTTAAACAATTTTACTAAACATCTTTCTTTTTGTTAAAACTATCCTTTTTAGCTTAGTCAAAGAAAATCTTTTTTACTTTTTAATTAAATCGATTTTTTTGTTTTTTTAAAAAGTTTACTTTTTTTACTTTTGTCAACTTTTTGTATTTATCTTGTGCAACACAGTATTTAATATAGTGCAAGGTAATAGTTTAGTTTGGGAGAAACCGCGCGAGACGTGGCCGAAGTGTAATGTGGATGCCGCGTGATGACACCTTGTCATTACGTAATTTTATATGTATTTTCATCACAAAAAGGAGTTCACAGAAGACTTATGCAGCAAAAAGAGCGTAAAAACCGAAGGAAACGCAAAGAAATAAAACGTGTCACGATTTGGTACAAACGTGACACGATTTGGGAAGCACAAGAAGCCTTGTTTCGACATTATGAAAACGTGTCACGATTGGTAAAACGTGACACGATTTGGTGAAACCCTAATTCAGCTTCTTGCTCCAGAAGGTAAAAACGTGTCACGATTCACTTAAAACGTGACACGATTTGGGCGATATTCTCGTGCCTATTTATGCCGAAGTCTATTCCAAAAACAAGGGTTACGAATTCTAGAGAGCGAAGTGCGATTTTGCAACTACAAGGAGGACCGGAAGGACGATTTCTTCATCTTCCAACCACTTTGTGTATGTTTTATTACCTCTAATGATTATGTTATTTGTAAACACTATTATGAGTTGCTAAATTCATTAGAGGTTAGGTCCGAGATGATTCGTTGTAACCCTAATTGAGATATTATGTTGTGAAACTCTATTTATTGTGAATGATATTCTAGTCTTTATTCAATTCAATTGTTCTTAACGCTTTTTATATCCCGATCAAATATAAATATGATTTAGTGAGAATGAATGACTACCGACCATAGCTTTCTACTTATACCTATTGAATTGTTCTAATAAACATGGTTAGTCTAGGAATGGATAATCGTTTATTAGTGATATTAGGTTAACGTGCTTTAAACCTTCAAAGATTATTAGACCACCTAAGGGATTAGGGGCCGTAGTTTAAGAAGAGGGTCATAACTCAAGGGATTGATTATGACTATTTTGTTAACTATCGTGGGATTAGAAGATCATTCATACGAATAGGTGCAAAGCATAACAATTAGGGGAACATCGATGATTCGAAAGACCTAAACTCATCTCTCTCTTATTCTTGAAAACCAATTTATTTTCAGCAATTACTTTTATGCAATCAAACCAATCTACCGCCTAGTGGCAAATCAAAATAACTTTTATACATCCTAAAATACAACGTAGTTGAATTATTGAGATTAAAAACGATCCTCGTGGGATCGATATTTTTACTACTTCGATAGTATTTGGTGCACTTGCCAAACGCAAATCAAGTTTTTGGCGCCGTTGCCGGGACCGTTGAATTATTTCAACAAGGCAACTACGTTATAATTTAGGATTTCGCAATTTAATTTTCTCGTTTTTAATTTTATTTTTCTCGTTTCGGTATTCATTTGATTACTCTTTATCGTGCGGTGCTACTAAGGTATTTTGTCGTTTATGCGAGGTAAACGCAGCTCGACGACTTAGAGTACGATCCGGAATTTGAAAGAACTGCTAGAGCACTTCGGAAAGCCGTCCGGTCGCAAAGGTTAGCTCGGTCCGTTCCACCGGGTGTTCGAGAACAAATACCGGAGCCACTCTCAACCGAATCCGAAACGATCTCTTCTCCTAAATCTCGCAACTATGGAAGGTGAAGGAGTTGTACCACCGAGACCTAAGCTAGGAGACTACGGGTTAGCCACTCATCGCGGTCAACCGACCCATACTTTTCAACCCGCCTAACCCCGTTGCTTTCGACATCAAGACAACCGTCCTCAACGGTTTGAGGGACAAGCAATTTGATTGCACCGAAGCCATGAGCCCACATGAACACTTAAGCCGCTTTGCCGAAACATGTGAGTTTTGTGTACAACCAGCCACCGTGACCGATGCACGAAGAAACTAAGGTCGTTTCCTTTCACCTTGACGGGAAGAACGAAGGATTGGTTGTTAACAATACCCAATGGGACTGTTCAAACTTGGGGAGGAGCTAGAGCTTAAGTTCCTCGAGAAATATTTCCCTATGTCTAAGTATTGGGAAAAGAAGATGGAGATCTCCAACTTCAAGCAAGGGGAGAATGAGTCGCTATATGATGCTTGGGAGCGATTCAACTTGCTTCTTAAAAGATGTCCAAACCACGAGTTCACCGAGAAACAATACCTCCAAATCTTCACTGAGGGGTGACACCAAACACTAGAATGTTCTTAGATGCTTCCGCGGAGGTAGTCTCAAGAGCAAAACCGATCATGAAGTCCAGGCTTTGATAGAAAACATGGCCGGAAATGAGTATCGTGCCGAAGCTAAGAAGAAAGAAAGAGGAGTGTTTGGGGTGAGTGAACAAACCGCCATCCTTGCTAATCAAGCGGCTATGAACAAACAAATTGAAGCTCTAACTAAGGAGTTTCAAGCCTTCACTTTGGCTGCAATCAAATGTGATCTATGTGGTGAAGAACATCCCAATGGTGAATGTGTACCAGAAGGATCAAGTGAGGAAGATAACTTCATGGGAGGCTATCAAAGGCCAAATCAATACTACAATTCGGTATCAACAAGCATCCAAATCTCGGTTACTCAAATAACAACGCTTTGAACTCTCGCATGCTTTCTCCTCCACAACAACAAAGAAAGCCTTCAGCTTCGAGGAAACTATGATAAACTTTATGAAGATGACTCAAGGCAACTTTGAGGAGATGAAGAAGAGTCAAGAGGCCGAGAGAAAGAACAATGAAGCCTCCAGAAGATGCTTGAAACTCAACTTCGGGCAATTAGCTAAGCAATTGGCCGAACAAAACAAAGGCGGATTCTCGGGTAATACTAAAGAGAACCCTAAGAATGAGTCTTGTAATGCTATTGAATTGAGGAGCAAAAAGGTTTTGACACCTTTAGTTCCAAAAGCTCCAAAGAAAGTTGATGAAGTAGTGGTGGAGGTGGAAAAAGATGGTGAATTTGAAAAAGAAATTGAAAATGGTGTAGTTGAAAAGGAGAATGATCAAGGAGTAGTTGAAAATGAAAAGAAGAAAAAAATAGAGGGAGATAAAAGTGAGAAATTGATAGATGAAGATTCAATCTTGAGGAAGTGGAAGAGTCAAATCTTGAAAGATGGAGATAAGCCACAAATTATTCCATCATATGTGAAGCTTCCTTACCCTCATCTAGAGAAGAAGAAAAAGAAGGAGGAAGGACAATTCAAGAAGTTCATGCAACTTATCTCACAACTTCAGGTGAATATTCCTTTCGGTGAAGCTCTTGATCAAATGCCTTTGTATGCCAAATTCATGAAAGATTTGCTAACGGGAAGAAGAAAGCCTAAAGATGATGAAAACATTTCTCTTCCGAGAATTGTAGCGCCATTCTTCAAAAGAAGCTACCACCTAAGCCGAAAGATCCCGGTGCCTTTACCATCCCTTGTTCTATCGGACCGGTAAACGTTGGAAGAGCTCTATGTGATTTAGGGGCAAGTATCAACTTGATGCCCCTTTCAATGATGAAGAAGCTTGGATGTGGTGAGCCAAAACCAACACGAATGACCATTACTTTAGCCGATCTGGCCAATCTATTATCCTTTTGGTGTGCTTGAAGATGTGTTAGTAAAGGTGAATGATCTTGTATTTCCAAGCAGACTTTGTGATCTTAGACATGGCTGAAGATGAAGATATGCCACTCATCTTAGGAAGACCTTTCCTTGCAACCGGTCGTGCTTTGATTGATGTTGAGATGGGAGAGCTAATGCGAGGTTCCATAATGAGCAAG
Source organism: Medicago sativa (assembly GCF_051527215.1). Taxonomy (NCBI): domain Eukaryota; kingdom Viridiplantae; phylum Streptophyta; class Magnoliopsida; order Fabales; family Fabaceae; genus Medicago; species Medicago sativa. Next base: position 82,265,169 of record NC_140756.1, on the reverse strand, counting down.
TGGTGTTCAATATCTTTGAAGCAATGAAGCACCGAGAGGAAAACCCCAAGTGTTACCGAGTTGATGTTGTTGAAGAAATAGTATAAGACTACTCTCGTGAACCTCAACCACCACAACCTCTTGAAAGAGCAATTGTAAATTTTGTAGAGAGTTGTGAGCCCGATGGAGATCTTGAGGTGAGTGATTGTGTCAAGCAACTTGAGGCAAGCAAGCAAGAGTTAGGCCCGGTAAAAATTGAAAAGTTAATTGGTAAAGTCTACACCGTGGCATCTACTTTGAGTAAAGAAGGAGAGAAAAACCCGTAATTAAAAGAACTACCTTCTCACTTGAAGTATGTTTTTCTCACGAAAGATGCCTCTAAGCCGGCAATCATCGCAACACGTTGACACCTTTAGAAGAAGAAAAATTGATGAGGGTGTTGAGGGACAATCAAGGAGCTTTGGGGTGGAATATTTCTGATTTGAAGGGTATTAGTCCAGCTTATTGCATGCACAAAATACACATGGAGGCTGAATACAAACTCGTTGTTCAACCTCAAAGAAGGCTCAACCCAACAATGAAGGAAGTGGTGAAGAAAGAGGTGCTAAAGTTACCGGAAGCAGGTATGATCTACCCTATCTCCGATAGCTCATGGGTAAGTCCGGTCCACGTGGTACTAAAGAAAGGTGGAATGACGGTGGTGGCTAATGAAAAAAATGAATTAATACCCACCCGTACCGTTACCGGTTGGAGAATGTGTATAGACTACCGAAGGTTGAACACCGCAACAAGGAAGGATCATTTCCCGTTACCATTCATGGACCAAATGATTGAGAGGTTGGCCGGCCAAGCCTTTTATTGCTTTTTGGATGGGTATTCGAGGTACAATCAGATTGCGGTAGCTCCGGAAGATCAAGAGAAGACAGCCTTCACTTGTCCATTTGGTATATTTGCTTATAGGAGGATGCCCTTTGGACCGTGTAATGCGCCGGCGACCTTTCAAAGGTGTATGCTCTCCATCTTCTGCGACATGATAGAGAAGAATATTGAGGTATTTATGGACGACTTTTCTCGTGTTTGGTAAGTCTTTTGATCAATGCTTGTTTCACCTAAATGATGTCCTTAAACGATGCACCGAAACTAACCTTGTTTTAAATCGGGAAAAATGTCACTTTATGGTGACCGAAGGTATAGTTTTGGGGCATAAAATAAGTGCGAAGGGCATAGAGGTGGACCAAGCCAAAATAGAGGTTATAGAGAAACTCCCTCCACCTATTAATGTTAAGGGAGTAAGAAGTTTCTTGGGGCATGCTGGTTTCTATCGGCGTTTCATAAAAGATTTTTCAAAAAGTTCCAAGCCCCTCTCGTAACCTCTTGGTCAAAGAAACTGAATGTAATTTTGATGATGAATGTTTGAATGCTTTTTCTTTGATTAAAAACAAGTTGGTAACTGCACCAATAATCATTGCACCCGATTGGGATTTACCATTTGAACTTATGTGTGATGCAAGTGATTATGTTGTTGGTGCAGTCCTAGGCCAACGCAATAACAAGTTTTTCCATGCAATTTACTATGCAAGCAAGGTTCTAAATGAGAATCAAATTAACTATTCCACAACCGAAAAGAGTTGCTTGCGGTAATTTTTGCATTGGAGAAGTTTCGTTCTTATCTAATAGGCTCCAAAGTCATTGTTTTTACAGATCATGCGCTCTTAAATATCTCTTGACCAAAGGGGATTCGAAGCCTTGGCCGTTGAGGTGGATCCTTTTGTTGCAAGAATTTGATCTTGAGATTCGTGACAAAAAGGGAGTAGAGAACGTAGTAGCCGATCACCTCTCAAGGCCGGAGAATGACGAGGTGACAAAGAAAGAGAAGGCCATTGAGGCCGAGTTTCCAGATGAACAACTCGCTTGCTATTGGAGAAAGGCCTTGGTTTGCCGATATTGCGAACTTTAAGGCCGGTAACATAGTTCCCGATGATATGACCTATCCTCGAGAGGAAAAAGTTCTTTAAAGATGCAAACCACTACGTGTGGGATGACCCTTATCCGTTTAAATTAGGCACCGACGGTTTGATGAGACGTTGTGTTGCGGGTGAGGAAACTCTTAGTATCATGTGGCACCGTCACAAATTTCTCAAATTTTATAGGGGCCACCATAGTGGAGAAAGAACCGCGGCGAAAATTTTGCAAAGTGGATTCGGTGGCCCACCCTTTTCAAAGATTGCCACGACTTTGTTGCACATTGTGACAAATGCCAAAGGACAGTAACATCTCTAAGAGGAATGAGATGCCCCTATCGGGAATCATCGAAGTCGAACCATTTGATTGTTGGGGGATCGATTTTATGGGATTAGGGGCTGTAGTTTAAGAAGAGGGTCCTAACTCAAGGGATTGATTAGGACTATTTTGTTAACTATCGTGGGATTAGAAGATCATTCATACGAATAGGTGCGGCATAACAATTAAGTGGAACATCGATGATTCGAAAGACCTAAACTCATCTCTCTTTATTCTTGAAAACCAATTTATTTTCAGCAATTACCGTTATGCAATCAAACCAATCTACCGCCTAGTGGCAAATCAAAATAACTTTTATACATCCTAAAATACAACGTAGTTGAATTATTGAGATTAAAAACGGTCCTCGTGGGATCGATATTTTTACTACTTTGATAGTATTTGGTGCACTTGCCAAACGCCTATCACCGCGTTCCATGATTGTAACCAGCTTTACATCTTTTGCGTGTTGTGTTAGAGACTCCCGTGGACAATTTATTCGGGCTCAAACGAAATGGCGGCGGGAAAATATGACGGTTTTGGAGGGGGAGGAAGCAGCTTTACTCGATGTCATTCACTTTGCCGATGGAAACAGATGGGACCGGGTTGTTTTCGAGTCCGACTCGCTTCTTTAGTGCGGACTTTATCGTCTCCGGTCCATGGTGATTCGAATTTCCGTGCTATTGTTTCAAGTATTATTTATCGGTTATCTTTACATTCCAACTTCGAGGTGAAGTTTGTTAGGAGACAAGCGAACATGGTTGCTCATACTTTAGCTAGGGCGGCTTTGTTCTTGGGCTAGTCACCGTATTTTTGATTCTTATCCTTCTTGTATTGAACAATGGTTGATAAATGATAGTTAATTTTGCTTTGGTCAAAAAAAATCTTGGTTTTCCAATTTGCTTTGAAAAGTTATCTTTCTTATTTTTATCCAAGGACATTTGAATGAGATGATAATAATTCTTTTTAATTAGATACCAAGAGAACAAATTCAGTTTGACGGATTAACCTCCACACTTATACGTAAAGAATATTCAATTCACACAAAAAAAATATTTTCTTTGATTTAAGTTTTTTTAAATAAAAAGTTGTTGATTAGAAAATTTGTGAAAAAAAAATGCATTTTCAAAATATACTAACAATTATTTAAGGTATGTTTTAAATTTATATTTATTTTATTTGAATTATTGATTTTGAAAAATGTGTATTTGTGAAAAATTATATTTTTAAAATAGAAAAATATTTGTCATAGAAATTATTTTTAAAATTTTTATCATTATAACGTTTTTAAAAAGTTGCCTTTTTTATCAAATCAAATTTTTATTTATTGAGAATTAAGCTTTTTAAAAGGGTTTGAATACTTTGTTAAAAATAAAGTTTGAATACTATCTTAATTTATTCTTGACGTGGGAACTCGATTTTAGCTTGACTTGTAATGTTAATGGACAGTGTTTATTTTTGGTACTTAACAAAGGATGGTCTTCAAATCTCATTTGAAAATGCTGTAAAATAGATATTAATGTTACCTTAATTAATAATAATTTCTCTCTTTCCTGTTTCAAAAAAAATAAAAAATTCTCTCTTTTCATTTTTTTTCCCTAAACGAATGGGTCTGAAAGTTTATTATCTTTTAAAAACAATTTTTTTTATCTAAATACAAGTATTTCTTCCAACCATGATTCAAACATTGTTTCATCATGTTGTGAAAATCTAACCTCTTCCATAACATTCAACATTTGTGGGTGACATTGATGTAGATTTTCTACATGTCATATAACTATGTACACGTGAGTATATATAGGATCGTTTCCACAGGGAGTTACGTTAATCATAAGCATTTTCACAATAGTTCACATTAAGGGTTTGGATATAAATTGTTTGTTTGTGACACTATATCCACAGATGACATAAAAATAAAAACGAGAGGAGATCGAACTATTTCGCTTGCGGTATAAGATAACGAACAAGCATAACAGCAACAATCTCTCGATCGATTAACGTACTCTAGCTTTATAACCAATATTATTACAATCATTTCTACAACATCCTTCGTGTCCAAAGCGACATCGTTATTTCCAAGTTAGCGTTTAAACATTCGTGTCCAAATTCCTTAAACGATAACAAAGTCGATCGGATAACTTAATCGACCGTGTCCAGCTCGATTAAGTATCCGAAAGCATTAAAATCTTGATTAAAAGTAATTATCAAAGGTTTACAAACTTATCAAGAGTGATATAACATAAGATAGATTGTTATTCTAGTTCTAGATTCAAGAGTTCGTGTCCAAATCATCTTGAATCTCTTCGAAAGCATTAAAAGCAAGAATAACAACAATATTGAATCATTAAGCTAGAACCTTATATATTAAAAGATCAAAAGATTACATAATAGCTTGGTTGTTACCTCAATACTACAAAGAAGGTGATAGCTACACATAGACATGTAAACTAATGCAAGGAATGAAGGAAAGATGAAGATTCCATGCCAAGATCCTTGATGTCTCAATGAATCTAAGGTTGAATCTACTCCTTAATCACTTGCTTTGTGTTTCTCTCTTTGAAATAGCTCTAACCTCTCTCTAAAAATGTATAAAATGTTTCAATGGAATAGTGAATAGTCCTAGAGAGAGGGAAAACTTCTATTTAAATGGGGCTGAACTCGTGTTGGACGCTTTCGCGTTCTCTGGACGCTTAAGCGTCCTTCACAAAATATCTCCCGGCTGACCAATAGCGAACCGCCACCTAATCGCATAAATATCTTCCGGCAAAAGTGAATGAGTACGCTTTCGCGTGCTAAAAGCGTGCGTAAAGCGTCCTAAGACGGTTTGTTCCGGAGCTTACACGCTTTCGCGTGCCGAGGACGCGAAAGCGTCCTACTTGAATTATGAATAGCATCCCAAAAGCGTCCCGAAAGCGTGCACTTAGCTGCATTCGACATTGTGGACGCTTAAGCGTGCCGAGGACGCGAAAGCGTCCCGCTTTAGATGTCCCAAGCATTCCAAAAGCGTCCCGAAAGCGTGCACTTAGATGCATTCGACATTGTGGACGCTTAAGCGACCGCAGGACGCGAAAGCATCCTACCTTTGGTTCAAAAGCTTCTTTCTTGAATCTTGCTTGTTATTTCCCGCATAAATTGGGTAGAATTAGGCATTTAAAGCATAAAGGGTATAAATACAACAATTGGTAGCTTTTCCTTAGATAACTTGCATAACAAGTTACTAATATGCCTCTTTTAACACATGAAAACTATTACTTTTAAGAACTTATCAAACTCTCCCCAACTTAGCTTCTTGTTTGTCCTCAAACAAAAGAATAAAAAGGAAACTCACAAGGCTTTGGACAAGCTTTCTAGCATAGTGCCAAACAATTCAAAACATTAAAAATTTGCAAGTGATGATTCAAATGTGACCGCACAGGCAAGCGTGAAGTCCTCTCGCTACTCTAGATGCAAACTAAGAATGTGAAACTAGTCCTAAACACAAAATATACATCATAAACTTCAAAACATAAACATAACTATCTATGAACCACACCTAACACACTTCTTTAAAAGTAAATGCAATACTATGATAACAATAAGTGAGGTAATGAACACACATCCAACAATCATGCTAACATCCCGATTAAGTTAGGTGTCCATCCAAATATCGTCTCAAAAAGCACAAAAGCATGGATATGGATCAAAAGGTCTTTCAAGGGTTATAACTTGGCCAGGCTACAAAAGAAATGTCATATGTGGGGCAATTGATCGAAAGCCTATCAAAGAGGAACATTCTTTGTTTCACAACTTGAAATCCAATATCTTCCCTACCAATAATTACAACCTTTGGTGATTAACAATCAAACTAATAACCTTGACAACTTATTCTATTTTTGATTTTTTTCTTTATTTTTCTTCTTTTTCTTTTCTTTTCTTTTCTTAATCAAATGTACAACTTTTTCTTTGATTCTATGTTGTCGAGTTATTCTAACAATTTCACCACAAACTTGACATATAATGCCTCCTTTTTCTCCCCAACTTGAATACAACAAAACTCTAATTGAATGTTCCCCTATCCTAAGGCAAGGGACAAAGTACAAAAAGGTTATGGGTTCAACAAAGTAAAAATATCAAAGTCCTATAAGATTCAACCATGAACTGGATTTTTGAAAAATTTCGTGCAAATTCAACAAGCATTGTGCTTATGAATATTGACAGTTCATGTTTGAGGACTTGATTCATTTGGCTCGTATTGGGGTATCGTATACTCGCTCTTCTCACGGGTAGGCTTTATGTGGTCAAGTAGGTTACTCTCAATTCAAAAAATGCCTTGATCCTTTCCATGCTTTCAAACAGGATCAAAATAATTATCGATTTAACATAACTAAAACAAGTTAGACGGTGATTATCGGTCTCCGGCATATATACAACAGATTGAAGCTACCTCACATTTAGGTTAAGTACTAAGTGGTTCAAAAATATTTATGTTTATGACAAGAATTAAATAAGATACATTTTGTGCAAAGTACACATTTCAACTTCTTAGTAACACCTAGAACAACGGGAAACCAATACCTTGGCTTTAGCGCTTTCTCACAATTCATATCATTATCACTCACCCGCTTTTGCTCAATAATTGGCTCCTTGGAGCACCTTAAACTTTGATGTTCATGAGCAACCTTTCTTTTGACGAAACACAAGCAAGTTTAAACAAAAATTTTCATCCAAAGCAATAAGTTAAAAACCAAACAACAAGCTAAGTTATTTAACCCAAAATGAAATTTAACTAAACCAAAATGTTGAACACTCGAAACCGTGCCCAAAAAGTATAAGTACAAAAGCATTTAAATTGTTCCAACATCAACATAAAAACATAAACATAAATAGTCAAAGCGTAAATATCAAAGCATCACTAAAAATACAAGTTGATGCCGTCGAGTTTGCCGCATCATCATCATCCATGTCATGATCATCACCCCGAGTACCACCAAAATCTGCACCACCGCCCCCTCCCGGATAAATTGGCTCGTCCCCAGCCATCCGCAATACTCCAAATACTGCAGGGAGTGAGAGTGAAACCCGCCGGATCCAAGAGATGCCGATATATACCCCGATTGTCGCGAAAGACAAGAAATTTGTTTGGTCCATCATATGAATGTCCCGTTGCTCCCGCCTCCGAGCTCTCTCTACCGCTCGCTGCTCGTACCGAACCATATAAGACCGAAAAGCCGCAAAATCAAAAGAAGCAGACCGATGCGGTAAATCCCGCCGATGCTCCTCCTCCCGAGGTATCTCATGCTCTTCTTCTTGGCCTCGGTGCATGCTCGGCTCGTCTCATGTGGTAAAAGTCCGGCTAGTCTTTGGGAATGGATGAAAATGTATCGATCATCAACCATTCCTTTAATCTTTTCAAGCTCGGGGTTCGGGAATATCTACACCCCGGTCTTTCGGTAGACCCATAAGGAATCCGGGAAAGATAGCTTAGAGATCTTGCCTATGTAACCACACAAGGCTACATGCTTCAACCGGTCGAAATAATTCAGGCAACATCTACTTGCCCTTCTTGAAGAATGTGCCAAAGCAAAGGTAGGGCAGCCATAGGTGTGGTTGTGACATGACTCCCGGGCACGACATTATGCACCAAGAATTGGAATATAATACCGGCTTCAAGTTTCATGTCCCTAAAATTGGCGGTTGTATACTCCCGGCTCTTTTTTCCCTTGTTATAAGTTTTCCCCGGTAAGAGTATGTCTCTCGGCTATTTGCCTAAAGCCGTAATCTTTGTCTCTCTCCATCTCTCCATAGGCACAAAGGGTGGGGATAGTAGGATCCTTGGGTGGGCCAAGCGCTAGGGGATTACCGAGATATGTGTTAATGGTGTCTCTGGCCAAACCTTACATTGGTACCCCTTACAAAACTAGTATATGTGAACCTAGCATCCATATCCGTTTTCTCACAATTAGGCAAAGCATTGGCATAGAACTCTCGCACAATGTCCGGGTTGATTTGGGTTTCGGTGTCAAAAGCTTATCCCACTTCCTAGATGTTATCATGTTAAGGATGTGGGCATAATTGCCCGGCCGGGTTGATGTTGAAGGTTTTCTCGTGCCAGTGCCCTTGTTCAATTCATTGTACCTCAAGAGATGTTTCCGGAAGAGTACTGTTTCGGTCAAAAATACGTGGTACGGGTATGGAACGCTCAATGGTTCCGGAAGTGGAACCTCTAGTTCGTTTGGTGCCGGTGGTTTTGTTTTTAGGTGCCATCTCGCAAAACAACCGAAAAGTCCATATACATATGATAAAATTCAATTAGAACACATATGGAATCAACCTAGTTAAACAGATTTGAAAAGCACGAGAAAATTAAATGATCGTGGGGGTAGGACGCTTTTGGGACGCTTAAGCGACCTCAAAAGCGTGCTATCATGTAGACTCGCCATTTGCACGTTTTTTGGACGCTTAAGCGTCCTTAGAAATGATGAAAAGCGTCCTCCATCTCGCACTCGCATAATTTCATCCCAAAATCCAACCAATCCAACATTTTCCAAGATATTGATCAAAAAATTTGACCCTAATCTCTACCAACACATTAGTAATCAAGAAATGAGCAAAAATCACAACAATGGCTATAATTTCATTCAAACCCTTATTTGATTCCAAAATGGGTAAAAGTTCAAAAATTGAATGTTCATGGAAATTAGTTGTGATTCTTGTTCTTTTCATCACTAAAGTCTTATTACCAAAGTGTCTAAACACAACAAAGTTTCTAACCCTAACCTAGCCAATTCTACCATTGTTACACATGAAAAAATTTTTTAAAATAAAAACAGAGAAAGGAAAAGATTCAAACCTGTTGAATGATGATGAATGAAGCAAGCAAATGAAGAATGAATAAGTGAAATGTGCTAGTGCTTGACTTGAAAATGATTAAGGTTTGATTTTTGGGTTATGTTTCTATGGAAAGAGAAGAGAAAAAGAGAGTTATGGTGTGTGTTGGTTTTGTGAAACCGTGAATGAGAGAAGTGGGGTGGTTGGTTGTGATAAAGGGGAGTTAATCCCCTTGGAAAACGTTATTTTTTTTTCAAACCAACGCGTAGGACGCTTAAGCGACCTCCCGTCACGAAAGCGTCCTCCCCAAGATGCTCAAAATTTTGCTTTTTCCAATTCTTGCTTTGATTGCTAAATGACCTAAAACTAAATGCATAACATAAAAATACTTACAAAACTGGGTGTGCCTCCCGAGCAAGCGCTTGTTTTACGTCATGAGCTCGACGCCTTTATCTTTGAAGAAATCATGGTTCGATTAGTGAAATCGTCGACATATTCCGATCAATTTCACCACCGAAGTAGGGCTTAAGCCTTTGCCCATTAACGGTCCAGTTGGCTTTTGTGATCGGATCCTCAAGTTCAACAGCTCCATATGGTTTGACCTCTTTAACCATGAAAGGTCCGGACCACTTAGACTTCAATTTGCCCGAAAACAATCTTAGTCTTGAATTGAAAAGTAACACCATTTGCCCCGGCATGAATAGTCTCTTGGTGATCTTCTTATCATGATACTTCTTGGTCCTTTCTTTGTAGAGCTTTGAAGATTCATAAGCTTCGATTTCTCAATTCTTCAAGCTCATGCATTTGAACTTTTCTTCTTTCACCTACCTTCTCTTGATCAAAGTTTAGGAACTTCAATGCCCAAAATGCTTTATGTTCGAGCTCGACCGGTAAGTGACAAGATTTGCCATAGACCATTTGGAAAGGAGTGAGGCCTATAGGAGACTTGTATGCAGTCCTATATGCCCACAAAGCTTCATCAAGTTTAGCCGACCAATCCTTCGAGATGTAGAGACCGTCTTCTCAAGTATTCGTTTGACCTCTCGGTTGGAAACTTCGGCTTGTCCATTTGTTTGCGGATGATACGGTGATGCTACCTTGTGCTTGACTCCATAATGATCCAGTGCTTTGGCAAGTTGTGCATTGCAAAAGTGTGACCCTCCATCACTAATAAGAACTCTTGATGTACCAAACCAGGTGAAAATATTCTTCTTTAGGAACTTCACTACCGTCTTGCTATCGGCTTTAGGCGATGCTACGGCTTCCACCCACTTTGAAACATAATCAACGGCGACCAAGATGTACTCATTGGAATATGAAGAAGGAAAGGGGCCAACAAAATCTATACCCCAACAATCGAACACTTCCACTTCAAGGATGAGTTGTAGAGGCATCTCATTTCTCTTTGACATTGATCCGGTTCTTTGGCATTCATCACAATGCTTGCAATGTAAATTGGCATCTTTGAATAGAGTTGGCCAATAGAACCCGGATTGAAATACCTTTGCGGCTGTTCTCTCCCCGTTGAAGTGACCTCCATAGGGTGAATTGTGACATTGTCATAGGATCTTCTTTGCCTCTTCATCATCCACACACCTACGCAAGAGATTGTCCGCTCCAATTTTGAACAAGTAAGGCTCATCCCACACATAGTGGTTAGCATCATGGAGGAACTTCTTGCGTTGTTGCCATTCAAAATCTTCCGGAATAAACCCGGTTGCTTTGTAGTTCACCATGTCGGCAAACCACGGTCTCACATCGATTGCAAGCAACCTTTCATCCGGAAATTCTTCACGAACTTTCGGTTCATTCTTGGTTACCTCATTGTTTGTCAATCTTGAAAGGTGATCAGCTACAAGATTCTCCGTGCCTTTCTTATCTTTGATCTCTAAGTCAAACTCTTGAAGCAACAACATCCAACGGATGAGCCTTGGCTTTGAGTCGGACTTAGTAAGGAGATACTTGATAGCTGCATGGTCAATATAAACAACAATTTTGGAACCTACAAGGTAAGAACGAAATTTCTCCATTGCATAAACTATTGCAAGTAACTCTTTTTCAGTTGTGGCATAATTGATTTGTGCCTCATTTAAAACCTTACTTGCATAGTGAATAGCATGAAAAATTTTGTCCTTACGTTGACCCAAGACCGCACCAACAAGATAATCACTTGCATCACACATTAATTCAAAATTTAAATTCCAATTAGGAGTAATGATTATTGGTGCAAAGTGGTCAATCTTTCTTTCAAAGTTTCAAATGCTAAAAGACATTCATTATCAAAAATAAAAGACTTATCTTTGTTGAGCAAGTTGCTCATAGGCTTTGCTATCTTTGAGAAGTCTTTAATGAATCTCGGTAAAATCCGGCATGACCAAGAAAACTACGAACACCTTTGACATTCACCGGTGGTGGAAGCTTTCCAATAACATCGACCTTTGCTTGGTCTACCTCAATACCCTTAGCAGAAATCTTATGACCAAGGACAATACCCTCGGTAACCATGAAGTGACATTTCTCCCACCGAGCACCAAGCTAGTTTCAATACACCGCTTCAGCACGGTATCCAAGCTATTCAAACACATATCAAATGACGAACCAAAAACCGAGAAATCATCCATGAACACCTCCATGCATTTACCAATAAAGTTGGAGAAGATTGCTTGAACACACCGTTGAAAAGTTGCGGGTGCATTACACAAGCCAAATGGCATTCTTCGATAAGCAAAAATACCAAAGGGGCAAGTGAAATCTGTCTTCTCGTGATCATCCGGGTTCACGGCGATTTGATTGTAACCGGAGTAACCATCTAGGAAGCAATAAAAGGATTGACCGGAGAGTCTTTCAAGCATTTGATCCATGAAGGGCAAGGAGAAGTGATCCTTCCTTGTTGCTTGATTGAGTCTTCTATAATCTATACACATCCTCCATCCGGTGACGGTTCTAGTTGGGATCAACTCATCTTTATCATTAGTGATCAGCGTCATTCCTCCTTTCTTGGGAACTACTTGAACCGGGCTTACCCAAGCACTATTCGAGATAGGATAGATCATGCCGGCTTCAAGCAACTTCACTACTTCCTTTCGCACCACCTCTTTCATGTTTGGATTCAAGCGGCGTTGTGGTTGTGCTACCGGCTTATAGTTTTCTTCCATCATAATCTTGTGCATACAATAAGATGGACTTATCCCTTTCAAGTCGGATAATTTCCACCCTATCGCTTCCTTGTTGGCCTTGAGGACCTCTACCAACTTTGTTTCTTCATTGATGGACAAGGAGCTACTAATGATCACCGGTTTTGTACCATCTTTCTCAAGAAAAACATATTTCAAATTAGATGGTAAAACATTTAATTCTACCTTGGTGTCATCAACTTTTGCTTCTTCCTTGGATTCTTCTTTCAAATCTTCAAGTATGGCTTGATTAGGAAGAACCTCCTTCAAGGAATCTAGCTCCTTCAAACACTCTTCAATGGCTCTTGCTTCGTCTTCATCAATAGCATTGAGTGCGTCCACCAAAGCACTCTCAAGGGGTGTTCTATTGTGCAATTGCTTCCGAGTAGTCAAAATGACTTCTTCGGTTGCATCCATTTTGAAACATGCACCCTTGTCTTTCGAGTACTTCAAGGCTTCTCGGATGTTGAAAGTAACCTCTTCATCATTTACCTTGACCTTCATGATATTATCATCAAGATCAATCATCATCCGAGCCGTTTGCATGAAATTCCTTCCCATTAAGATAGGCACATCCTCATCTTCTTCGACATCCATAACCACAAAGTCACCGAAAAAATAAATTTGTCCACTTTTACAAGAACATCTTCGGCCATACCTAGTGGTTTTGCAAAGGATTTGTCGGCCAATTGCAACATCATCCTAGTCCGCTTTATACAAAGGTCACCAACTCTTTTGGCAACGGACAAAGGCATGAGATTTATGCTTGATCCAAGATCAAGTAGTGTTTTACCTACATGTGGTGTGCCAATAGCTACCGGTAGAGTGACTCTTCCTGGATCTTGCTCTTTCTTAGGCAACGTTCTTTGAATAATAGCACTACAATTGGCATCAATTTGGATCGTCTCTTCATCGTTGACTCTTCTTTTCTTGGAAAGGATATCTTTCATGAATTTCGCATAGACCAGCATTTGCTCCAAGGCTTCGAGAATGGTATATCAATTTGCAACTTCTTGAAGAGTTCAAGAAACCTTGCGTATTGCCGCTCTTTGTCTTTCTTCGATGGAGCATGTGGATATGGTAAGCGTTGAGCCAACAATTGCTTCTCAACTTCTTGTTTCTTCCCTTTATCTTTCCCCACATCTTTCTTCTTCCTCTCCATCTCCTCTTGTTCCACTAGATCTTTTTTTATTTTTTTCTTTTTCAACTAATTCTTCTTTATTCTTTATATACACTTCCTTCTCTATCTCTACAACATCCTCCTCGAACTTCTCTTTATCCTCCTCAATGACAACTTCATCATCCTTCTCTTCATCAACAATATCTTCACCTACCCCTTTACTTACTACTCTACCACTCCTTGTAGCAATAGCTTTTGATCGCTATGCTTTGTGATGCTCCTTAGGATTTGGTTGAGTGTTAGCGGTGAAAGTTCCCACTTGCGGAGGACCTTGAGCCATTTGTTGTGCTAACCGACCAACTTGCGTTTCAAGGCCTTTGATGGACGCGTCGGTGTTTTTCTCGGTTAGCCATGGACATTTGCATGAATTGCTTCAAGGTTTCTTCGGTGCTTTGGGAATTGTTAGGTTGTTGGGGGTTATTTGGTGGTGGGAATTGGTATTGATTATTGATTGGTTGTTGGAATTGAGGGTACGGTTGTTGGTAGAAATTTGATTGTGGATATTGGTAGTTATTGTTGTAAGGTGTTCTCCAAGGTCTTTGTTGGTTTTGGTTGGCCGGATATCTTCCTTGGAAGTTGGAAGTACCCGGATTTTGAGCTTGTTGTGAAGTTCCGGCTTGTTGTGGTTGGTTAGGTCTTTGTTGGTTTCCCACATAATTTACCTCTTCTTCGAAAGAACCGGGTGTGGGACAAAAGCCGGTGGGATGATTTCCGTGCAAAGCTCACAAGCATTAACCCGAGATGTTCCTCCTTCTTGCTTCGAGAGATTCGAGAATTTGTTTTGGCATAGCTCTCATCTCCTTTTGCATAGCTTCTATTTGTTGAGTGAGAAGCTTATTTTGGGCCAAAACCGCATCGTTTGCTTCTAGTTCAAGGATACCGGCTTTCCTTTGATTAGGATTCCGGTTGTGAGAAGATTTTCTAGTGTTGAGAGCCATTTGGTTAATGATTTTGACAGCATCAGCTGGACTTTTCAAAGCAATAGATCCTCCGGCACTTGCATCTAGCATCGTCTTGGACATGTCTTGAAGCCCTTGACGAAATAGGTAGATTTGCATCTCGGCTATCATAACCATGCTTAGGACAGCTCCTAAGCAAAGATTTGTATCGCTCCCAAGCATCACATAGAGACTCACTTTGACCTTGAGAAAAAGTTGTGATTGATGTTTTAGCTTCAAGATGCCTATCCTCCGGAAAGAACCTCTCTTGAAACATTTTCTCCAATTCAAGCCAATCTTTCATCAAAGAAGTAGGTTGATCTAAGTACCACTCCTTAGCCTTACCAATCAAAGAGTGAGGAAATAATTTGCAAAACATTGGTTCTTCCTCATCTTCCCTCATACCAAGAGTACCGGCGGTAACATAGAAATTTTTGAGATGCTTGTAAGGGTCTTCATGATCCATTCCGGTGAATTGATTATGAGTTATCAAATTTATCAACCCCGATTTCAACTCGACTTGCTTGGCATTTTGATTACCAAGGTTAGCAAGCCTTCTTGGACTAACCCAACTTGGAAGAGCATTCTCATCTTCATTAGCCATAGTTACAATAGTTTCCCTTTCCCGTGATGATGGTGGAGTTGTGTGTAGAGAACCACCCGGAGATAGTGTACGAACCGAACCCGAAGGAGAGTGAATAGAACTAGATGATTCCGGCTGAGCCAGCTCGGCTAATCTCTTAGCTTCCTTTGCTTGCTTCTTAAGTAACCTAGCAGTTTTCTCTATTTCGGATCAAATTGAAGGTCTTCTTTAGAAACGGTACCTCGCATAAACAAAGTTTACCAAGACTATACCATGTGGTTAGCATAAAAATTAATGAATGATATAAGTGTATAAGTATATGCATGAAAGAATTTTGTGCAAAATTGACTTAACATGACAAAATTGTTTCAAAACTTATAATATAAAATACGCTACTCCCCGGCAACGGCGCCATTTTGATGTAGATTTTCTACATGTCATATAACTATGTACACGTGAGTATATATAGGATCGTTTCCACAGGGAGTTACGTTAATCATAAACATTTTCACAATAGTTCACATTAAGGGTTTGGATATAAATTGTTTGTTTGTGACACTATATCCACAGATGACATAAAAATAAAAACGAGAGGAGATCGAACTATTTCGCTTGCGGTATAAGATAACGAACAAGCATAATGAAGAAGAATCTCTCGATCGATTAACAGACTCTAGCTTTATAACCAATATTATTACAATCATTTCTACAACATCCTTCGTGTCCAAAGCGACATCGTTATTTCCAAGTTAGCGTTTAAACATTCGTGTCCAAATTCCTTAAACGATAACAAAGTCGATCGGATAACTTAATCGACCGTGTCCAGCTCGATTAAGTATCCGAAAGCATTAAAATCTTGATTAAAAGTAATTATCAAAGGTTTACAAACTTGTCAAGAGTGATATAACATAAGATAGATTGTTATTCTAGTTCTAGATTGAAGAGTTCGTGTCCAAATCATCTTGAATCTCTTTGAAAGCATTAAAAGCAAGAATAACAACAATATTGAATCATTAAGCTAGAACCTTATATATTAAAAGATCAAAAGATTACATAATAGCTTGGTTGTTACCTCAATACTACAAAGAAGGTGATAGCTACACATAGACATGTAAACTAATGCAAGGAATGAAGGAAAGATGAAGATTCCATGCCAAGATCCTTGATGTCTCAATGAATCTAGGGTTGAATCTACTCCTTAATCACTTGCTTTGTGTTTCTCTTTTTGAAATAGCTCTAACCTCTCTCTAAAAATGTATAAAATGTTTCAATGGAATAGTGAATAGTCCTAGAGAGAGGGAAAACTTCTATTTAAATGGGCCGAACTCGTGTTGGACGCTTTCGCGTCCTCTCGGACGCTTAAGCGTCCTTCACAAAATATCTCCCAAAGAGTGACCAATAGCGAACCGCCACGTAATCAAGCATAAATATCTTCTAGCAAAAGTGAATGAGTACGCTTTCGCGTGCTAAAAGCGTGCGTAAAGCGTCCTAAGACGGTTTGTTCGGAGCTTGCACGCTTTCGCGTGCCGAGGACGCGAAAGTGTCCTACTTGAATTATGAATAGCATCCCAAAAGCGTCCCGAAAGCGTGCACTTAGCCGCATTCGACATTGTGGACGCTTAAGCGTGTTGAGGACGCGAAAGCGTCCCCGCTTTAGATGTCCCAAGCATTCCAAAAGCGTCCCGAAAGCGTGCACTTAGCCGCATTCGACATTGTGGACGCTTAAGCGACCGCAGGACGCGAAAGCGTCCTACCTTTGGTTCAAAAGCTTCTTTCTTGAATCTTGCTTGTTATTTCGCATAAATTGGGTAGAATTAGGCATTTAAAGCATAAAGGGTATAAATACAACAATTGGTAGCTTTTCCTTAGATAACTTGCATAACAAGTTACTAATATGCCTCTTTTAACACATGAAAACTATTACTTTTAAGAACTTATCGTACATAATTACACTTTTAGTCTTTATGATTTTAATCCATCTCTTTTAAAAATTAATGAAATATGACCATATCATCAATTTTTCCATATCATCTCATTTTTAATAAATAAAATTGGGTCTCGACGAAAGATTTGAGATATAAAATAAAAGTAAAAAGATTTGAAGACTTAAGGTAACCACCTACTTTTATATAAACTAAAAATGCTTTTCAACAAAGCTAGTCTTACCTCTAAAAAAACAAAGCTAGTCTTTCTCCGGACACTCCCACGTATTCTCCCTAAAAGGGAAATTTCTGACCTCTAGTTCCATGACAAAAAAAAAAAGTTAGCCTTAAAGCTTCTGTATTAAAGGTTGAATCCGCAATGGTTGGATTAGTGTCATAAAATAATTCTAAGGCGAAAGAGGCAATGTTGACAAATACATTAGTTTTTTTTTGAGGGGGACAAATACAATATGTGGTGTTTTTTTATTATTGATTGGCTTTATTTAGTTAAAACAATATGTTATGAGGAGATGTGAGACAAGATGTTCTAGAATATAGTGCATCTTCTAGGCTCAAGGTGGTGTATTATATTTCTCGCATATTTTTAGAAACGTTGTTTGTTCTCTTGTGCTCAAGTTACGTTGTGTTTCTAGAAGATTATTCATTGTCGATTTAAGTTTTCGTGCACTTCAATTCATTTCCAAGATAGATTTGTTTCAAATATATTGTGTGCTTCTAGAATATTGGTGCCAAAAATATATTTATGGACAACTGATGTGTTTAGCCCGTTGAAGAAAAAGCCCATGCAGATGAATAACTTTATAAGGAGACTCAATCCTAGCTACAACTAACGAAGTCAAGATTAGAAAACCGAGTATTAGGGTTTTGTATTTGAGTATTTGTGTTTATTTTGTACATCACTCTAGCGCCGCCATTGATCAATTAAAAGGCTTATAGTTGATTTATTTTAGTTGAGTTGTAATTCATTTGTTTGTACACCACTCGCTACTAATTATCAAAAGCATAGAGTTTGTTTGTTTTAGTGGAGTTGTAATCCGCCCTTTTTAAATTGTGATTGAGTCAATCACTAGGGTTAGTGAGTGGGTTTCTCATATTTAGGGGAAGTTCTAGATAGAAATACACATGTAGTTATTGATAATGAATTTCCTTTATTAGGTGGATGCCTCCGAGAGTAGGTGACGTTGTACCGAACTGGTTACCAAATCTTTGTGTTATCCCTTATTGTTTTAAGTTTATTTACTCGTTCGTTATTTATTATCGGTATGTTATACACATTGTCGAGTACATTGTGTCTAACATTTGTCCCGCTTGAACGAGAATTTCGCATTAGTTAAATTCACTCTCTAAATTCATTTAATAAGTGATGTATTTGGCCTATTATATTAACCATATTCATTATTTTATATAAAAAGTGATTGTTTTGTTTATAATAATGATGTGTATCATTTTTATAAAATTCATTTTCACTTTTTCTTTGTTCTCTAATACAAGACATTTTATAAAATTTTATATACATTAATAATTTTTTACAAATTTTCTCCTATTCAATTTATTATTTAAAAATGTAAATTCATTTTCTATCATTTATGATATTAATAATTATAGTGGTAAATATATAAAATAAACACGCATTATGAATAAAAAAAATTACAAACATATAACATATTACATGCAATGTCTTAAAATAAAATAAGAAAATAGATTATGTTAACAACTTTTTTAATACCATGCATTTTTATTAAAGATTTATATAATAAAAGACGGTATATGCACTTAAAAAAACGGTATAGTATATCATTTCATGCGACCACACCTAATACACGTTCGAATTTTGATTTGTCCCTACGTTATGCCAGCTGACAAAAAAAAAATCAAAATCCATCATCTAATATATACACGTGTGAATACAATAACTCAAAAATTATGCAAGACTACAACTACAAGTAATGTATATCACTACTCCTATCCAAGCATAATACAGCTCTACACATCAAGCATGCTACTACCCGTCAAAAAAATAAAATAAACAAGCATATGCTACTAGAAGAAGATAGAGATTTGACAATTCAATCAAAAAGAAAAGGATAAAGTTTTTTTTTTTTGGGTCAAGAAAAAAAGAGAAAGTTTTATTCCTGTATACACGTTACAGCATTTGACCATAAGGGCAACAAAAACCATTAATACAGTTGTTTTCATCTGTCAAAAAATTAATAGCAAGGTTAGTAATAAAAAGGGTTAGAAACTTAAAACGGAAGATATCGTGTGACTTGCGGTAGTGGTATAATATGATCTCTAAATTTCACCATTATTTTATATACTTTGTCTTGTTGTTATCCAGGTGGAAGCATCTTATTTATTAATTTTATTTGGTCTTGCAGCTAGGCATGGCAGGGCCGCCTATAGCCGTCGAGGCGGGGCTATGACACCGCCTCGATTTTGGGGGCCCAAATTTTTTATTTTTTATGTATGGAAGGCCATTAAAACTACTTTATATATGTTCAATGTTGTGTGTACATTACATAGAAAGTTCCATAGTTTAGTGGTTGTCTCCGTGAATTTTTGCTTCCCTCACCTGGGTTCAAGCCCCATACTCCTTTTTAATAAATTTAATCTTTTTTTTTCTTCATATGTATATATTTTTCCCTATATAGTGTACCCCAATTTTTTTTAGACCATCAATTTTTTGTGTGCTTCTTTTTGGGGGCCAATATCTTAAAATTATAACGGGGTCTCTAAATTGTTTAAGACGGCCCCGAGGCATGGTAATGAGGCGGGATGGGGACGGGTTTTACATTCCCCGTCCTCATACCCGATTCTCATATACTTACCCGTTACCCTACCCATATCCAACGGAGATGAGAAATTGAACCTCATCCCCATCCCTTACAGTTCGGGTATCCCCGCCCCATCCCCGTCCCCGCATCAAACTAATTTTTTTGATAAAGAATAGAAGTTTTTTTGCAACCCCTAGAGAAATGTTGTAATGCATTATCCAAAGCAATATGTTCACTTTAACATTTGTTAGACCGGTTGATTTAGTTGCTCCTTTAAATATCAATGATAGTTTTTATAACACGACAATTATCAAACAAAATAACATTTGCATATCAACATAAAGTAATTTTTTGCATTAGGGACGGGTTTGGGTATGGGTTTGGGGTGGATACATGTATACCCGTTACCCATCCCATACCCGTGTTTTGAAATCGGGAAACCTAAAACCCAGTCAAAACGGGAAAAACCCGTCAAATTGGGTTTGGTTCGGGTGGGTAACAACGGGTATGAGTTTTGTTGCCATGCCTATCTGCAGCAACTTAACCTACTAATTTCTCTCTAAAATGTTGCATTAGGTTAGCAAGAATTTCACCTAACAAATTTCATCTAAAATGCGGCGCACCAATTTAATCTAACAAATTCCCTCTAAAATGCGGCAATCCCTAATATTTCTCCTCACCGATGAGTTTTTCATTCATATCCCGTTGTGTCAACGTTTATATATATATATATATATATATATATATATATATATATATATATATATATATCTATTGTTTCGTAGATTTTTTTTGACAAGTTGTTGTACACTTATTTAATATGTTTACAAACAATTAATACCCTAATTTCCATGCAAACTCGGCTACTCTAATTTTTGCAACAACTAAATCTAGAAAATTCCCTCCAAATGATTCACATTAATTGCTAAGTGTTAACCCTAATTATGTACTATTTCCTTCCAACACTTCTTCAATTTGAAATTCAAACAAATTTGTTAGGAACCATGAATTGCTTTAAATTACATCTATTGCTATACCTCTTGGAAAATACATAGCTCTTCAACCAAGCACACATCTTCAAAATAATTAATCCATTGTATAAGATATCTTCTATTTGGTTGGATATGATATGTATTTGGTTGGAAAAATATATTATTACTTCTAGTAAATATCAAAGTGTAATTATTCTTTTTAGAGTTGTACGTGTAATTTAGAAATTCTATTAATTGAAGTGACTTATTTTTCATGTTAGTAGAAATTTAAAACAATTATTACAAGTCAATTTTTTATGTTTAACTATAAAAGTAATAAATAAAATTGACCCGTGCAACAATATAATATTGTATTCTTTTTATCTTTTTCTTTATAATTTAAAAAAATGAGAAGATAATGCCCCAATAATATATTGTGATAATATAAAATAACATTCTTTAATTGATTAGTTGTTCAAAACTAAAATGTAAAATTTGATAAGATTCAAGTGTCATTGAAGGACATAGTAATACAAATTTGATCGTAATATTGTATCTCTAATATTCTAATTTGCGTTTATTGACCGACTCATGATCTTACGGGATAAAGATTATTCATTGGTTTCTATTATAGTCGACAAGACTCGTGCGTCGCACGGGTCAAAAGTCTAGTTAGTTTTAAATCCTTGTCTCTAATGCCTCATTCGATATATCACTCGACTTTTTAAATAGACTTATATCATTAGTAATAAACATGCATTTTGTTGTTGACTTTTAAATGTGTTTTGTAACAACATCTAAAAATAATGTAAAAGGATAAGGATTTAACCTTAGTGTTCGAGAAAATATTGTGTGGCTTCACTCCACGTCTTCACACTAATTGAAAAAAAATTAGGGTAAGTCTTTTTTATCATTTGATGTTGTTTCATCACACGTATTAAGGTAGATTTGCTTTCATGATCGACCTTCCTAACATAAAATCAATTGATTATCAATAACTAAAGTTTATTTTCTTACTCTAAGCTCAGTCACTCTTTCTTATAACTTCATTGTATAGCCCATAAAATTGATTATCGATAATTGAAGTTTATTTTCTTAGTCTAAGCTCGATCACTCTTTCTTATAACTTCATTGTGTAGCCCATACGTTTAATCTATCTATCTATCATTTACATAATATTATAGATCAACCTTGTTATTATTATTTGCTCAAAAAAAAAACTTGTTCTTATTATTTGAACTTTTTTTCCACTCGTTCAATATTCCGTTCGACCTCGTAATATCGTTAATAAAGCTTTGAGCCAATCAATGTTTCAATCTTCAAAAACTTTTTCATACCCCAACTATCTCTTGTTCTTGACTCACATGATAGAAGGTATAATATATAAGTTCTTCTCTCTAATCTCCAACCTATTAGAATCTAATAAGAACTTATATCATTCACTGAATAATTTACAGTTTCATACCCCAACTATCTCTTGTTCTTGACTCATATGATACAGTTTCATACCCCAACTATCTCTTGTTCTTGACTCATATGATAGAAGGTATAACATAAGTTCTTTTCTCTAATCTCCAACATATTAGAATCTAATAAGAACTTATATCATTCGCTGAATAATTTACAAAAATAACTGTTCCATCTATCTCATGTATCTTTTTCATGAACCCAAAATTTTATCTTCATCTTTAATATATTTCACTTGATTCAAGCCTGTTGTCATTCTTCCCCTCCCCTTAATAAGTCTATACATAGATTTTTGTCCCTCGTTGATATCTAAGGATTGATATAACATGTCAAAAGTTTTGGTACTAGCTTCATCCACCGCCTTTTTGTTATCATTGTCAACTTCACTATATTTATCGCAACTTTCGGCATTTTTACACCTTGATTTTGGTGTCTATGTCAATAAAAAAATACGTCCTTCTTTCCCCCCACTTTCTTTTGGCAAGAAAGTTCTACCTTGCTTTCCTTCAATTTCCACCCTTACAAAACACCTAAGAAAATCATTCCACTTTCAACTTATTTTCCTTTCAATTCCGTTTTCAATCCAAACACACCAAGTATCTTTTATTCCAAGCATAATACAGCTATACACAAGCATGCTACTAGAAGATAGAGGTTTGAGTTTGACAATTCAATTCAATCAAAAGTAAAATCCCCCATCTTTTATTCCTGTATATACGATTCAACATTGATTGATGATAAGACGAACAAAGACCATTATTACAGCTACTTTCATCGGCCAAAAATTTAATACAAAAGGTTAATTAAGATCATAATAATTACAATTAACAAAGTTAGCAATTTAGAGCTCGGTATCACGGTGGTTTGTCGAAATCAAGCCAAGATATGCAAAAGTTACACGTTTAGTAGCTCAATGTGATTTCGGCAAGTTCATCATAATATCAAACATGCACTTAGGAAGCAGCAGCTAACTGTGGTGGATGTGATGGAGCAGCTCCGTTAAAGAAACCAAAAGATTTTTCATCTTCTTCTTCTTCTGCTTCATCTTCTTCATCAGCATCCCAAAGAAAATGTGCATATGATGCTAGAACATAACTGTAACAAGAACAAAAGAATCATTTCATTAATTCATTATTATTCACAGAACCAGACTAATATAACAAAAATTCAATCCAAATATAATGGAATTTTAGCAACTTTGCTTGAAATGAACTATTACCAGTCATCAGGAGCTGCTTTAACTGCTTGATCAAAATATGTCTCAGCACGAGGAGCATCCTTATGACACTCCCATATCAAATCTGCGTAAAGTGATAGAACGTTGCCATCGTTTGGATTAGCCAAAATTGCTCTTCCACAATACTCTTCTGCTTTCACATAGTCCTTACGAACCTGTAATCATTCCAATTAACCAAATCAACATAAATTAACAACTACTAATCAATATCCTAAAATAGTAATTAAGAGATAAACAAACTTTGAAGTTCTAAGTACCTCTTTCAAGTACTTTGCGTAATTGCCAAGAAAAAGTGGATTTCCAGGATTTGCTTCAATCATTGTACGGTAATACAAATCGGTGCTATCATTTCCGTGATTTGAATCACCGAATCTTGAAACTCCACCGTTGTTTTTGTCAAATCCACCACCACCTCCTTCTTCAACCAAAACACTCATCGAACCACCGTCTCTAGCATCGACTTCACTCTGGCTTTCTTCCAACTCGGTTAAAGAACAAAGCGCGGAACTAAACGACGCCGTTCTGGAACGAGCACCGAAAGTTCCGGCTCTGCTCTCTTCTTCATCTTCATCGAATTGACGACGGTGGAGAGGCTTCCGATTCAACTGCGATGAGAGATCGGTTTCTGACAGTGCACGAGTCATTTTGCTCACTGAACCGGAAATTGGTGACCGTGAACTCGACGTAGACGATGAAGCAGAGAGTGTAACAGATCTGGATTTCGGAATTCGGTGAAGGAATTCAGGTTCAGGAGATGAATCCTTTGAATTCGTGTGTGGAATCCATGGATTCATCACCGGTGTTGAAGAACTTCTTAGAAGCATTGTTGTAAATTTGGTTATGGTGATGAATCTGGTTTTGATCTGAGATTTTTGGGACTCACTCACAGAGGTTTAGGTTAGAGAAGAACTAAAATGGCAACAGAGTTTTATATAAGAAGATATGAATTGATCTTGGCCGTTGATTTTTTTTGGCTCCAATCATGAGCGTTTCACGTGAAATGGGACCCATGTATGAGATTTGAAGCCGTTGGATGGATATGGACGGTGGAGATGAACGGATTCGCTTTCATTTCCCGCGTGATAGAAAAAAATCATAAAAAATCAAGAGCTGGTTGTTGAAGAGGAGAGAGAGTGTAGATAGATTTTTTTAAGGGTGACGGCTGAGGCTGTAAATCGTTGAGGTCACATTCAAATGGGTTTGGACAAATGTTTATAGGTTTTTGCTTAGGACCGCCCGTGGAGATTCTCTTGGGTCCCTTTGAGGGTATTTATGTCATTTCGTTAACAATTAATATGAATTCATGATCTGATATCAGCAAGCAGTATTACTCTGTTTCTGTGCGCCGGACACTGGCAGGGGATTCCATGTTCTAGGCCGTTGGTTTCTTTTTTCTTCCAAAATATCCCATCCTAGGTATAAATATAAGCAAAATTCATTTTTAGGTTCATTCAATAAATGATGTATGTGACTATTAAATAGACCACATACATCATTTATCGAATGAATCTAAAAAGTGAATTTTTGCTTGTATTTATGACCTGAGGGTGTATATCCCATTTCATAATAACCGATAACATTTGGGTGACATTGTGATTGATGATATTATTCAACCACAATATTACAAGAATTTCTTATTTCTTTTTCACAAGATTTTTTGTTTTTTTATACTTGTGACATTGTAGTTGGTTAATGTCACCAAATACAATGTCACCCAAGTATTAGTGAGTTTTTTTGGTTCATTTTACGTAAATAAGTGAGTCCAGAGTTTGGAAAATGATAACTTGTATTCTTAACTCATGTCCTTGAGATTCAAGGTAACATGACCCTTCCAATTTATGTAAGTTACGAGAACTCAATTTAGATACTTTACTTAAACTTAATTGGTGTATTTATTTAAAGTAAAATGCTAACAAATGTCATTAAGACATTGTTTAATTGAAAATTGTGCACTTATAACTTTTACTTTAAAATTTGAATTTTGAGATAAATAGGTAAACATAGATTACGTACATTTACAAGTGCAATTTTGATCCTATCATTTTAGGAAGGGAGATAGACTCGTAGTAACCGATTCAAAATTGTACTCCATCCGTTTCAAAATGAGTGTCGTTTTAGCAAAAAAATTGCTTCAAAATAAATGTCACTTTTAGTTTCCAATGTAATAATAACTTTTTATTTTCAATTGTACCATTTAATTAATACTATATACATTACTTCCAAAGTATTATTTTTTTCTTCAATGAAACACAAACCAATAGTTGATTAGGATAATTTGGTAAAATAACATCTCTCTTTCTTTTAATTAATGCATTTCTTAATATGTGTGTAAAAACCTTAAACGACATTCATTTTAAAACGAATGGAGTATATGATTAAGATTAAATATTATCAATACAAATTTTTTATTTTAATCATATATACTTTTGAGTCTACTTGGTTTAGGTAAAAAGAGGAGAGTGAATAGATTTTAATGGAGAGGGAGAAAAAGAAGTATAGTTGTTGGTTCAAAAGAAAATAGAAGAGGCAAACAAGTAAATTTTAGTTAAAATACATTTAAATCAAAGAGGAGGGATAAATCAAAAGGGAGGGAAGAAGTTTTAAGATAAATCAAAGGTGAGGGAAGAAGTTTTAAATGATTCAATCTAAAAGGAAGCGAATAGCGAATTAAGATGAGTTTTGATTCCGTCCTCCCCCTTTCTTGAAAATTGCATCAAATTTAAATGATTTAAAATAGTATTTGTTTGCATCTAAATTCTAACCAAATAGACAACCCTAAAAAATTACTTGAATGATGATTTGTGATTAGTCGATTGTATAAATAAATAGTGTATTTATCCGGCGTTGCCCGGGTTAGACATATTCAAATAAGATAAAAAATTATTTGTATGATATCCGCAAATAAAATTTATCACGGATTGGTATAGAATGAACATCTTAATAAATACACACAAATATAATAAAATATACCATATTATAAATACTCGTAAATTTATAGATGCACATATAGATAAAATTAACTGAATTTAGTAAAAATATTAACACATATAGAATAAAATTAACTTTTTTTAAGTTTTCGGGCTCACATAAATCCATATTAATTATTAAATTAATAAAATTATACAATTGTTGTGTTACATGAAATAATATATAACTGGATCTCCTAATTAATGATTTTTGTTTGATTAGTAATTTGTGAATACCTAGTTTGGAGTTATTGAACTTATGGAACAACGTCGTTATTATTAGTTTTGAATTATTATAGGGTTTGTTTGATACTCCCATTTTTTTCTTCTAAAAGTCCAAAATATAAAAAAAAAAAAAAAATAAGCATTTGCAAACAATTTTTAATATACAAAGTAAACTTTAATTTGAAACATGTAAGAATTTCTTATGAAAAATACCTCTATACAATTTAAACTTAGCCAACAATTGCAATATCAACATAATGGGTACATCTGAATTTTCAAACATAAAGTCAATAAGTTGATTTGCATATTCTTTCGATAGTGTGCACGTGAGTTTCTCCCCTCCTTTGCGTGTAATTGGTTGGTTGGACACCGCTTTTGTAGTTTGTAAGTTCTCCCTTTGCGCTTAATACTCCAATAATATCTTTAAAAAATATGAAAGGTGAAGTTGATATCCAATGCAATAAAAAAACTATAACAGTAAACAGGCAATAGATATAAAAAAAATTGACTCCTTAAAAAAAAAGTTTATAGTCATATCTTAAAAAAAAATAGTCTATAGTTATGGCAAGTTGGATTAAACTTACGGTTATTCTTAGAAGCGAGATATTTGTTATCTCATAACACATTTTCTCAACCAAAGCATAAATTGATATTTTGACATTTTGTCACTCCACACAATGCATTGAAGTTTGCGTCCGTAGAATATTAAAAACAACAAATGTCAACAAAAATTGTGAATAACTAAACATATAAATGTTCTAAAAACAATAATAAAACATAAGAAATAAAATTTGGAAAGATTAATTATCATTTAAAATAATTTTAAATAATGTAAAATCATGTTAGTTTGTAAAAGTTAACAAAGAAAAAGAACTAATGCATACTTTTTTATCCATGAAAACCATATCGAATAAATCAATATGGTCTAGATCTTTGGAGTTTGACATTTTCTATATTCAAACGATCCTAATCTTGAATTCCAATATTTTGTATTTATTATAGATGGTTATGATATCAATGAGGTCAATATTTGTAGCCATAATTTTTAGAAAATAAAAATAAAAATCAGAGTGATGAAATT
This sequence comes from Medicago sativa, assembly GCF_051527215.1. NCBI lineage: Eukaryota > Viridiplantae > Streptophyta > Magnoliopsida > Fabales > Fabaceae > Medicago > Medicago sativa. The sequence continues at coordinate 82,237,565 of NC_140756.1, read as the reverse complement.
TATTGGTTAGTTAGGAATTAAAATTGAAAGAAGTTATTGTAAGTATGTGTGTAAACATCATTAGAAATAGGGAAGTGTTAACCGGTGCCCCCGGGGCACGGGTTAAAGATATTAAAAGGAAATTATATAGTAGTTAATGCATTGAAATTATGTAATTAATTTATAATAAAGTCCAAAACAGTTTCATTTTATGGTAATAATTCATTTTTATGGTATGCTTAACCGGTGCCCGGGGCAGGTTAGCAAGGACCCTTAGAAATATTTAAGATGTCATTTGAAAAGTTGTCTTCAAAAATAAAAATAACAAAAAGACAAAAACATATTATATTAAAAAGTAGCACTAGAATGTGGTTGATGTATATAATATAAAAATCAAAATTTAAGTAAAAGAAATAACAAAAGAACGGTGTTTGCCAAACCCGAAGAAGAAAAAAGGTTAGATCAAAAGAAGGTTTGTGTTTCGGATTATTCTCAAAATATGTTAATATGTGATTAACAAAAATTCCTTTAATTTTATTTTTTTAATCAAAAAACTCCTTTATTTATAGTTAACATTTTTATTAGAATATGTTGTTAAAAGATAATATAATAATTAACCAAAGTTTTTTTTTTGTTAAAGAAAAACTAATTGAATAATATGATGTTGAAAGATTACATGGTAACTAATTAAAGCTCATTTTCCTAAAAAAAATGAAATATTTAATGGATAGGAATGAAGGCTATCGTATGCAATTTGTTGAGATATTTTTGTTACATAAAATATTATGAATTCAATGAAAAAGTTAAGTAAAATATTTAATAGATAAGATCAAAAGTTTGTTGAGATATTTATGCCAAATTAAATATTAGTTTTAAAAAATAGTAAAATAATAATAATATTGCGAATAAACGTGGAAGTGACATGTGGCATAAAAAAACCTTACTTTATATATATACTAGTTTAGAGACCCGGCGTTGCCCGGGTTAGATATTAAATAAGTTTTATAAGTTTGTGTGCACGAATACACGTGTCATTATATTAGATTGAATTTATTTAAATTTACAATTATAATAATATCATAAAAATAAATATAAATGATGAGATGAATGTCCAATGCAAGAATAAAAAGTGTAACAAAATCAATAATGAATTAGTCCAAGTGGTAAGAGTTTTGGGTCCTTTAAACATGTGGTCATGGGTTTGTTTCGTGGCCTATGCATATGAGAGAGAAAAATCGATTGAAAGGGAAGAAAGTGGATGAAATATATATATATATCAAAGTATATGTAATGAGAAATAATAAAATTGGTGTTTGGCAAACCTGAAGAAGGAAAAATGTTAGCTGAAAAGAAGGTTCGGGGATTATACTTGTGCTCAAAATATGTAAATATGTGATTAACGAAAATTTATTTATTTATAGTTAATATTTGCATTAGAATATGTTGCTAAAAGATAACATAATAACCAATCGAACCTTTTTTTATCAAAAAAAAACTAATCGAACCTTTTTTTCCTTCAAACATAAAAACCAATTGAATGATATAGTGCTAAAAGATTAGTAATAACTAATTGAAGCTTCTTTTCCTAAAAACAAATAAACAAATTGGAGTCTTTTAATCATAAAATAAGATCGTATATGTAAACTTTGTCAAGGTATTATGTGCGAGTTGTTGAGATATTTCGCTACATAAAATATTAGAAATTCAATAAAAATTTAAAGAAAATATTGAGTGGATAAGATCAAAATGTTGTTGAGATATTTATGTTAAATAAAATAGGGTTAATTAAGTTTTTAGTCCCTATAAAAATATTGAGAATGAATGTGGAAGTGACACGTGCCATAAAAAACCTTACTTTATATATATACTATTGATTGATTGATTGATGTGTCGTTTGTTGAGATATTTCTACTACATAACATATTAGAAATTCAATAAAAAATTTAAAAAAAATACCGAGTGCATAAGATCAAAAGCTTGTTGAGATGTTTATGTTAAATAAAATATTGATTTTTAAAAATAGAAAAAATAATAAAAATATTGAGAATGAAGGTGGAAGTGACACGTGGCATAAAAAACTTTACTTTATATATACTAGTTTAGAGACCCGGCGTTGCCGGGTTAGATATTAAATAAGTTTTATAAGTTTGTGTCCACGAATACACGTGTCAATATATTAGATTGAATTTATTTAAATTTACAATTATAATAATATCATAAAAATAAATATAAATATTTCAAAAAAAATTAAAAATAAATATAAATGATGAGATGAATGTCCAATGCAAGAATAAAAAGTGTAACAAAATCAATAATGAATTAGTCCAAGTGGTAATAGTTTTGGGTCCTTTAAACATGGACTATTACTTTCCCACCCTATTGCCTTCTCCCGCGCCCTGTAAAATTTCTAAAAATGCCCTTGTGCATTCCGGATTTTAAAATTCGGATTCATGTTTACTATTTCGGATTTTATAATCCGGACAATTCTTATGTATAATCGGTCATCGGACTCTCTCACATTTCAACGAGTTTTGAGTTTTCCTTTTAAAAACAACAAAAAAAACTAAGTAAAAAATGCTAAAAACCTGTCAAATAAAATCATAAAAATATAAAATAGTATCAAAAAATTCTAAAAATCAAATAAAACTAATGGAAATTTTTTCGCATTTTTATGAGAATATGAAAAATTAATAAAAATGAAAAATGGGTCTAAACGATGGAATTTTGGATTTTGAGGGGCGGAGTCCCGTAAGAAGTCCCTTCTATGGGAGTCATGGTCCTTGAATTTTTTCCAATTTTCTCGGGGATGTTTCGGAGCAATCCGATCAAGTAGCCCGAAAACCCGATTTTTGTTAAATAAAATATTGGTTTTTAAAAATAATAAAAATATTGAGAATGAATGTGGAAGTGACATGTGGCATAAAAAACCTTACTTTATATATATACTATTGATTGATTGATGCGTAGTTTGTTGAGATATTTATGTTAAATAAAATAGAAAAAATAATAAAAATATTGAGAATGAATGTGGAACCGACATGTGGCATAAAAAACCTTACTTTATATATATACTATTGATTGATTGATGTGTAGTTTGTTGAGATATTTATGTTAAATAAAATAGAAAAAAATAATAAAAATATTGAGAATGAATGTTGAAGTGACATGTGGCATAAAAAAACCTTACTTTATATATATACTATTGATTGATTGATGTGTAGTTTGTTGAGATAAAAAATGCGAGTGCATAAGATCAAAAGTTTGTTGAGATATTTATGTTAAATAAAATAGAAAAAATAATAAAAATATTGAGAATGAATGTGGAACTGACATGTGGCATAAAAAACCTTACTTTATATATATACTATTGATTGATTGATGTGTAGTTTGTTGAGATAAAAAAATGCGAGTGCATAAGATCAAAAGTTTGTTGAGATATTTATGTTAAATAAAATAGAAAAAATAATAAAAATATTGAGAATGAATGTGGAACCGACATGTGGCATAAAAACCTTACTTTATATATATACTATTGATTGATTGATGTGTAGTTTGTTGAGATAAAAAATACTGAGTGCATAAGATCAAAAGTTTGTTGAGATATTTATGTTAAATAAAATAGAAAAAATAATAAAAATATTGAGAATGAATGTGGAACCGACATGTGGCATAAAAAACCTTACTTTATATATATACTATTGATTGATGTGTAGTTTGTTGAGATATTTATGTTAAATAAAATAGAAAAAATAATAAAAATATTGAGAATGAATGTGGAAGTGACATGTGGCATAAAAAACCTTACTTTATATATATACTATTGATTGATTGATGCGTAGTTTGTTGAGATATTTATGTTAAATAAAATAGAAAAAATAATAAAAATATTGAGAATGAATGTGGAACCGACATGTGGGATAAAAAACCTTACTTTATATATATACTATTGATTGATTGATGTGTAGTTTGTTGAGATATTTATGTTAAATAAAATAGAAAAAATAATAAAAATATTGAGAATGAATGTTGAAGTGACATGTGGCATAAAAAAACCTTACTTTATATATATACTATTGATTGATTGATGTGTAGTTTGTTGAGATAAAAATACCGAGTGCATAAGATCAAAAGTTTGTTGAGATATTTATGTTAAATAAAATAGAAAAAATAATAAAAATATTGAGAATGAATGTGGAACTGACATGTGGCATAAAAAACCTTACTTTATATATATACTATTGATTGATTGATGTGTAGTTTGTTGAGATAAAAAATACCGAGTGCATAAGATCAAAAGTTTGTTGAGATATTTATGTTAAATAAAATAGAAAAAATAATAAAAATATTGAGAATGAATGTTGAAGTGACATGTGGCATAAAAAACCTTACTTTATATATATACTATTGATCGATGTGTAGTTTGTTGAGATAAAAAATGCGAGTGCATAAGATCAAAAGTTTGTTGAGATATTTATGTTAAATAAAATAGAAAAAATAATAAAAATATTGAGAATGAATTTGGAACCGACATGTGGCATAAAAAACCTTACTTTATATATATATACTATTGATTGATTGATGTGTAGTTTGTTGAGATAAAAAATACCGAGTGCATAAGATCAAAAGTTTGTTGAGATATTTATGTTAAATAAAATAGAAAAAATAATAAAAATATTGAGAATGAATGTGGAACTGACATGTGGCATAAAAAACCTTACTTTATATATATACTATTGATTGATTGATGTGTAGTTTGTTGAGCTAAAAAATACCGAGTGCATAAGATCAAAAGTTTGTTGAGATATTTATGTTAAATAAAATAGAAAAAATAATAAAAATATTGAGAATGAATGTGGAACTGACATGTGGCATAAAAAACCTTACTTTATATATATACTATTGATTGATGTGTAGTTTGTTGAGATATTTATGTTAAATAAAATAGAAAAAATAATAAAAAATATTGAGAATGAATGTGGAAGTGACATGTGGCATAAAAAACCTTACTTTATATATATACTATTGATTGATTGATGTGTAGTTTGTTGAGATAAAAAATACCGAGTGCATAAGATCAAAAGTTTGTTGAGATATTTATGTTAAATAAAATAGAAAAAATAATAAAAATATTGAGAATGAATGTGGAACCGACATGTGGCATAAAAAACCTTACTTTATATATATACTATTGATTGATTGATGTGTAGTTTGTTGAGATATTTATGTTAAATAAAATAGAAAAAATAATAAAAATATTGAGAATGAATGTGGAAGTGACATGTGGCATAAAAAACCTTACTTTATATATATACTATTGATTGATTGATGTGTAGTTTGTGAGATATTTATGTTAAATAAAATAGAAAAAATAATAAAAATATTGAGAATGAATGTTGAAGTGACATGTGGCATAAAAAACCTTACTTTATATATATACTATTGATTGATTGATGTGTAGTTTGTTGAGATAAAAAATACCGAGTGCATAAGATCAAAAGTTTGTTGAGATATTTATGTTAAATAAAATAGAAAAAATAATAAAAATATTGAGAATGAATGTGGAACCGACATGTGGCATAAAAAACCTTACTTTATATATATACTATTGATTGATTGATGTGTAGTTTGTTGAGATAAAAAATACTGAGTGCATAAGATCAAAAGTTTGTTGAGATATTTATGTTAAATAAAATAGAAAAAATAATAAAAATATTGAGAATGAATGTGGAACCGACATGTGGCATAAAAAACCTTACTTTATATATATACTATTGATTGATTGATGTGTAGTTTGTTGAGATAAAAAATACCGAGTGCATAAGATCAAAAGTTTGTTGAGATATTTATGTTAAATAAAATAGAAAAAATAATAAAAATATTGAGAATGAATGTGGAAGCGACATGTGGCATAAAAAACCTTACTTTATATATATACTATTGATTGATGTGTAGTTTGTTGAGATTTGAGATATTTATGTTAAATAAAATAGAAAAAATAATAAAAATATTGAGAATGAATGTGGAAGTGACATGTGGCATAAAAAACCTTACTTTATACATATACTATTGATTGATTGATGTGTAGTTTGTTGAGATAAAAAATACCGAGTGCATAAGATCAAAAGTTTGTTGAGATATTTATGTTAAATAAAATAGAAAAAATAATAAAAATATTGAGAATGAATGTGGAAGTGACATGTGGCATAAAAACCTTACTTTATATATATACTATTGATTGATTGATGTGTAGTTTGTTGAGATATTTATGTTAAATAAAATAGAAAAAAATAATAAAAATATTGAGAATGAATGTTGAAGTGACATGTGGCATAAAAAACCTTACTTTATATATATACTATTGATTGATTGATGTGTAGTTTGTTGAGATAAAAAATACCGAGTGCATAAGATCAAAAGTTTGTTGAGATATTTATGTTAAATAAAATAGAAAAAATAATAAAAATATTGAGAATGAATGTGGAACTGACATGTGGCATAAAAAACCTTACTTTATATATATACTATTGATTGATGTGTAGTTTGTTGAGATATTTATGTTAAATAAAATAGAAAAAATAATAAAAATATTGAGAATGAATGTGGAAGTGACATGTGGCATAAAAAACCTTACTTTATATATATACTATTGATTGATTGATGCGTAGTTTGTTGAGATATTTATGTTAAATAAAATAGAAAAAATAATAAAAATATTGAGAATGAATGTGGAACTGACATGTGGGATAAAAAACCTTACTTTATATATATACTATTGATTGATTGATGTGTAGTTTGTTGAGATATTTATGTTAAATAAAATAGAAAAAATAATAAAAATATTGAGAATGAATGTTGAAGTGACATGTGGCATAAAAAAACCTTACTTTATATATATACTATTGATTGATTGATGTGTAGTTTGTTGAGATAAAAAATGCCGAGTGCATAAGATCAAAAGTTTGTTGAGATATTTATGTTAAATAAAATAGAAAAAATAATAAAAATATTGAGAATGAATGTGGAACTGACATGTGGCATAAAAAACCTTACTTTATATATATACTATTGATTGATTGATGTGTAGTTTGTTGAGATAAAAAATACCGAGTGCATAAGATCAAAAGTTTGTTGAGATATTTATGTTAAATAAAATAGAAAAAATAATAAAAATATTGAGAATGAATGTTGAAGTGACATGTGGCATAAAAAACCTTACTTTATATATATACTATTGATTGATTGATGTGTAGTTTGTTGAGATAAAAAATACCGAGTGCATAAGATCAAAAGTTTGTTGAGATATTTATGTTAAATAAAATAGAAAAAATAATAAAAATATTGAGAATGAATTTGGAACTGACATGTGGCATAAAAAACCTTACTTTATATATATATACTATTGATTGATTGATGTGTAGTTTGTTGAGATAAAAAATACTGAGTGCATAAGATCAAAAGTTTGTTGAGATATTTATGTTAAATAAAATAGAAAAAATAATAAAAATATTGAGAATGAATGTGGAACCGACATGTGGCATAAAAAACCTTACTTTATATATATACTATTGATTGATTGATGTGTAGTTTGTTGAGCTAAAAAATACCGAGTGCATAAGATCAAAAGTTTGTTGAGATATTTATGTTAAATAAAATAGAAAAAATAATAAAAATATTGAGAATGAATGTGGAACCGACATGTGGCATAAAAAACCTTACTTTATATATATACTATTGATTGATGTGTAGTTTGTTGAGATATTTATGTTAAATAAAATAGAAAAAATAATAAAAATATTGAGAATGAATGTGGAAGTGACATGTGGCATAAAAAACCTTACTTTATACGTATACTATTGATTGATTGATGTGTAGTTTGTTGAGATAAAAATATGCGAGTGCATAAGATCAAAAGTTTGTTGAGATATTTATGTTAAATAAAATAGAAAAAATAATAAATATTGAGAATGAATGTGGAACGACATGTGGCATAAAAAACCTTACTTTATATATATACTATTGATTGATTGATGTGTAGTTTGTTGAGATAATATTTATGTTAAATAAAATAGAAAAAATAATAAAAATATTGAGAATGAATGTGGAAGTGACATGTGGCATAAAAAACCTTACTTTATATATATACTATTGATTGATTGATGTGTAGTTTGTTGAGATATTTATGTTAAATAAAATAGAAAAAATAATAAAAATATTGAGAATGAATGTTGAAGTGACATGTGGCATAAAAAACCTTACTTTATATATATACTATTGATTGATTGATGTGTAGTTTGTTGAGATAAAAAATACCGAGTGCATAAGATCAAAAGTTTGTTGAGATATTTATGTTAAATAAAATAGAAAAAATAATAAAAATATTGAGAATGAATGTGGAACCGACATGTGGCATAAAAAACCTTACTTTATATATATACTATTGATTGATTGATGTGTAGTTTGTTGAGATAAAAAATACTGAGTGCATAAGATCAAAAGTTTGTTGAGATATTTATGTTAAATAAAATAGAAAAAATAATAAAAATATTGAGAATGAATGTGGAACCGACATGTGGCATAAAAAACCTTACTTTATATATATACTATTGATTGATTGATGTGTAGTTTGTTGAGATAAAAATACGAGTGCATAAGATCAAAAGTTTGTTGAGATATTTATGTTAAATAAAATAGAAAAAATAATAAAAATATTGAGAATGAATGTGGAACTGACATGTGGCATAAAAAACCTTACTTTATATATACTATTGATTGATTGATGTGTAGTTTGTTGAGATATTTATGTTAAATAAAATAGAAAAAATAATAAAAATATTGAGAATGAATGTGGAAGTGACATGTGGCATAAAAAACCTTACTTTATATATATACTATTGATTGATTGATGTGTAGTTTGTTGAGATAAAAATACCGAGAGTGCATAAGATCAAAAGTTTGTTGAGATATTTATGTTAAATAAAATAGAAAAAATAATAAAAATATTGAGAATGAATGTGGAACCGACATGTGGCATAAAAAACCTTACTTTATATATATACTATTGATTGATTGATGTGTAGTTTGTTGAGATAAAAAATACTGAGTGCATAAGATCAAAAGTTTGTTGAGATATTTATGTTAAATAAAATAGAAAAAATAATAAAAATATTGAGAATGAATGTGGAACCGACATGTGGCATAAAAAACCTTACTTTATATATATACTATTGATTGATTGATGTGTAGTTTGTTGAGATAGTTGAGATATTTATGTTAAATAAAATAGAAAAAATAATAAAAATATTGAGAATGAATGTGGAAGTGACATGTGGCATAAAAAACCTTACTTTATATATATACTATTGATTGATTGATGCGTAGTTTGTTGAGATATTGAGATATTTATGTTAAATAAAATAGAAAAAATAATAAAAATATTGAGAATGAATGTGGAACCGACATGTGGCATAAAAAACCTTACTTTATATATATACTATTGATTGATTGATGTGTAGTTTGTTGAGATATTTATGTTAAATAAAATAGAAAAAAATAATAAAAATATTGAGAATGAATGTGGAAGTGACATGTGGCATAAAAAACCTTACTTTATATATATACTATTGATTGATTGATGTGTAGTTTGTTGAGATAAAAAATACTGAGTGCATAAGATCAAAAGTTTGTTGAGATATTTATGTTAAATAAAATAGAAAAAATAATAAAAATATTGAGAATGAATGTGGAACCGACATGTGGCATAAAAAACCTTACTTTATATATATACTATTGATTGATTGATGTGTAGTTTGTTGAGATAAAAAATACCGAGTGCATAAGATCAAAAGTTTGTTGAGATATTTATGTTAAATAAAATAGAAAAAATAATAAAAATATTGAGAATGAATGTGGAACCGACATACGTGGCATAAAAAACCTTACTTTATATATATATACTATTGATTGATTGATGTGTAGTTTGTTGAGATAAAAAATACCGAGTGCATAAGATCAAAAGTTTGTTGAGATATTTATGTTAAATAAAATAGAAAAAATAATAAAAATATTGAGAATGAATGTGGAACTGACATGTGGCATAAAAAACCTTACTTTATATATATACTATTGATTGATGTGTAGTTTGTTGAGATATTTATGTTAAATAAAATAGAAAAAATAATAAAAATATTGAGAATGAATGTGGAAGTGACATGTGGCATAAAAAACCTTACTTTATACATATACTATTGATTGATTGATGTGTAGTTTGTTGAGATAAAAAATACCGAGTGCATAAGATCAAAAGTTTGTTGAGATATTTATGTTAAATAAAATAGAAAAAATAATAAAAATATTGAGAATGAATGTGGAAGTGACATGTGGCATAAAAAACCTTACTTTATATATATACTATTGATTGATTGATGCGTAGTTTGTTGAGATATTTATGTTAAATAAAATAGAAAAAATAATAAAAATATTGAGAATGAATGTGGAACCGACATGTGGCATAAAAAACCTTACTTTATATATATACTATTGATTGATTGATGTGTAGTTTGTTGAGATATTTATGTTAAATAAAATAGAAAAAAATAATAAAAATATTGAGAATGAATGTGGAAGTGACATGTGGCATAAAAAACCTTACTTTATATATATACTATTGATTGATTGATGCGTAGTTTGTTGAGATATGTTGAGATATTTATGTTAAATAAAATAGAAAAAATAATAAAAATATTGAGAATGAATGTGGAACCGACATGTGGCATAAAAAACCTTACTTTATATATATACTATTGATTGATTGATGTGTAGTTTGTTGAGATAAAAAATACCGAGTGCATAAGATCAAAAGTTTGTTGAGATATTTATGTTAAATAAAATAGAAAAAAATAATAAAAATATTGAGAATGAATGTTGAAGTGACATGTGGCATAAAAAAACCTTACTTTATATATATACTATTGATTGATTGATGTGTAGTTTGTTGAGATAAAAAATACTGAGTGCATAAGATCAAAAGTTTGTTGAGATATTTATGTTAAATAAAATAGAAAAAATAATAAAAATATTGAGAATGAATGTGGAACCGACATGTGGCATAAAAAACCTTACTTTATATATATACTATTGATTGATTGATGTGTAGTTTGTTGAGATAAAAAATACCGAGTGCATAAGATCAAAAGTTTGTTGAGATATTTATGTTAAATAAAATAGAAAAATAATAAAAATATTGAGAATGAATGTGGAAGTGACATGTGGCATAAAAAACCTTACTTTATATATATATACTATTGATTGATTGATGTGTAGTTTGTTGAGATAAAAAATACCGAGTGCATAAGATCAAAAGTTTGTTGAGATATTTATGTTAAATAAAATAGAAAAAATAATAAAAATATTGAGAATGAATGTGGAACTGACATGTGGCATAAAAAACCTTACTTTATATATATACTATTGATTGATGTGTAGTTTGTTGAGATATTTATGTTAAATAAAATAGAAAAAATAATAAAAATATTGAGAATGAATGTGGAAGTGACATGTGGCATAAAAAAACCTTACTTTATATATATACTATTGATTGATTGATGCGTAGTTTGTTGAGATAATATTTATGTTAAATAAAATAGAAAAAATAATAAAAATATTGAGAATGAATGTGGAACTGACATACGTGGGATAAAAAACCTTACTTTATATATATACTATTGATTGATTGATGTGTAGTTTGTTGAGATATGTTGAGATATTTATGTTAAATAAAATAGAAAAAATAATAAAAATATTGAGAATGAATGTTGAAGTGACATGTGGCATAAAAAAACCTTACTTTATATATATACTATTGATTGATTGATGTGTAGTTTGTTGAGATAAAAAATACCGAGTGCATAAGATCAAAGTTTGTTGAGATATTTATGTTAAATAAAATAGAAAAAATAATAAAAATATTGAGAATGAATGTGGAACTGACATGTGGCATAAAAAACCTTACTTTATATATATACTATTGATTGATTGATGTGTAGTTTGTTGAGATAAAAAATACCGAGTGCATAAGATCAAAAGTTTGTTGAGATATTTATGTTAAATAAAATAGAAAAAATAATAAAAATATTGAGAATGAATGTTGAAGTGACATGTGGCATAAAAAACCTTACTTTATATATATACTATTGATTGATTGATGTGTAGTTTGTTGAGATAAAAAATGCGAGTGCATAAGATCAAAAGTTTGTTGAGATATTTATGTTAAATAAAATAGAAAAAAATAATAAAAATATTGAGAATGAATTTGGAACTGACATGTGGCATAAAAAACCTTACTTTATATATATATACTATTGATTGATTGATGTGTAGTTTGTTGAGATAAAAAATACCGAGTGCATAAGATCAAAAGTTTGTTGAGATATTTATGTTAAATAAAATAGAAAAAATAATAAAAATATTGAGAATGAATGTGGAAGTGACATGTGGCATAAAAAACCTTACTTTATATATATACTATTGATTGATTGATGTGTAGTTTGTTGAGCTAAAAAATACCGAGTGCATAAGATCAAAAGTTTGTTGAGATATTTATGTTAAATAAAATAGAAAAAATAATAAAAATATTGAGAATGAATGTGGAACCGACATGTGGCATAAAAAACCTTACTTTATATATATACTATTGATTGATGTGTAGTTTGTTGAGATATTTATGTTAAATAAAATAGAAAAAATAATAAAAATATTGAGAATGAATGTGGAAGTGACATGTGGCATAAAAAACCTTACTTTATACGTATACTATTGATTGATTGATGTGTAGTTTGTTGAGATAAAAAATACCGAGTGCATAAGATCAAAAGTTTGTTGAGATATTTATGTTAAATAAAATAGAAAAAATAATAAAAATATTGAGAATGAATGTGGAAGTGACATGTGGCATAAAAAACCTTACTTTATATATATACTATTGATTGATTGATGTGTAGTTTGTTGAGATAGAGATATTTATGTTAAATAAAATAGAAAAAATAATAAAAATATTGAGAATGAATGTGGAAGTGACATGTGGCATAAAAAACCTTACTTTATATATATACTATTGATTGATTGATGTGTAGTTTGTTGAGATAGTTGAGATATTTATGTTAAATAAAATAGAAAAAATAATAAAAATATTGAGAATGAATGTTGAAGTGACATGTGGCATAAAAAACCTTACTTTATATATATACTATTGATTGATTGATGTGTAGTTTGTTGAGATAAAAAATGCGAGTGCATAAGATCAAAAGTTTGTTGAGATATTTATGTTAAATAAAATAGAAAAAATAATAAAAATATTGAGAATGAATGTGGAACTGACATGTGGCATAAAAAACCTTACTTTATATATATACTATTGATTGATTGATGTGTAGTTTGTTGAGATAAAAAATACCGAGTGCATAAGATCAAAAGTTTGTTGAGATATTTATGTTAAATAAAATAGAAAAAATAATAAAAATATTGAGAATGAATGTGGAAGTGACATGTGGCATAAAAAACCTTACTTTATATATATACTATTGATTGATTGATGTGTAGTTTGTTGAGATAAAAATACCGAGTGCATAAGATCAAAAGTTTGTTGAGATATTTATGTTAAATAAAATAGAAAAAAGAATAAAAATATTGAGAATGAATGTGGAACCGACATGTGGCATAAAAAACCTTACTTTATATATATACTATTGATTGATTGATGTGTAGTTTGTTGAGATAAAAAATACCGAGTGCATAAGATCAAAAGTTTGTTGAGATATTTATGTTAAATAAAATAGAAAAAATAATAAAAATATTGAGAATGAATGTGGAAGTGACATGTGGCATAAAAAACCTTACTTTATACATATACTATTGATTGATTGATGTGTAGTTTGTTGAGATAAAAAATACGAGTGCATAAGATCAAAAGTTTGTTGAGATATTTATGTTAAATAAAATAGAAAAAATAATAAAAATATTGAGAATGAATGTGGAACTGACATGTGGCATAAAAAACCTTACTTTATATATATACTATTGATTGATTGATGTGTAGTTTGTTGAGATAAAAAATACCGAGTGCATAAGATCAAAAGTTTGTTGAGATATTTATGTTAAATAAAATAGAAAAAATAATAAAAATATTGAGAATGAATGTGGAACTGACATGTGGCATAAAAAACCTTACTTTATATATATACTATTGATTGATTGATGTGTAGTTTGTTGAGATAAAAAATACTGAGTGCATAAGATCAAAAGTTTGTTGAGATATTTATGTTAAATAAAATAGAAAAAATAATAAAAATATTGAGAATGAATGTGGAAGTGACATGTGGCATAAAAAACCTTACTTTATATATATACTATTGATTGATGTGTAGTTTGTTGAGATATTTATGTTAAATAAAATAGAAAAAATAATAAAAATATTGAGAATGAATGTGGAAGTGACATGTGGCATAAAAAACCTTACTTTATACATATACTATTGATTGATTGATGTGTAGTTTGTTGAGATAAAAAAATACTGAGTGCATAAGATCAAAAGTTTGTTGAGATATTTATGTTAAATAAAATAGAAAAAATAATAAAAATATTGAGAATGAATGTGGAAGTGACATGTGGCATAAAAAACCTTACTTTATATATATACTATTGATTGATTGATGTGTGTAGTTTGTTGAGATATTTATGTTAAATAAAATAGAAAAAATAATAAAAATATTGAGAATGAATGTGGAAGTGACATGTGGCATAAAAAACCTTACTTTATATATATACTATTGATTGATTGATGTGTAGTTTGTTGAGATATTTATGTTAAATAAAATAGAAAAAATAATAAAAATATTGAGAATGAATGTTGAAGTGACATGTGGCATAAAAAACCTTACTTTATATATATACTATTGATTGATTGATGTGTAGTTTGTTGAGATAAAAATACCGAGTGCATAAGATCAAAAGTTTGTTGAGATATTTATGTTAAATAAAATAGAAAAAATAATAAAAATATTGAGAATGAATGTGGAACTGACATGTGGCATAAAAAACCTTACTTTATATATATACTATTGATACTAGTTTAGAAACCGGCGTTGCCCGGGTTAGATATTAAATAAGTTTTATAAGTTTGTGTGCACGAATACACGTGTCAAGATATTAGATTGAATTTATTTAAATTTACAATTATAATAATATCATAAAAATAAATATAAATATTTCAAAAAAAATTAAAAATAAATATAAATGATGAGATGAATGTCCAATGCAAGAATAAAAAGTGTAACAAAATCAATAATGAATTAGTCCAAGTGGTAATAGTTTTGGGTCCTTTAAACATGGACTATTACTTTCCCCCCTATTGCCTTCTCCCGCGCCCTGTAAAATTTCTAAAAATGCTCTTGTGCATTCCGGATTTTAAAATTTGGATTCATGTTTACTATTTCGGATTTTATAATACGGACAATTCTTATGTATAATCGGCCCATCGACTCTCTCACATTTCAATAGTTTTGAGTTTTCCTTTTAAAAACAACAAAAAACTAAGTAAAAAATGCTAAAAACCTGTCAAATAAAATCATAAAAATATAAAAAATAGTACCAAAAAATTCTAAAAATCAAATAAAACTAATGGAAATTTTTCGGATTTTTCGAGAATATGAAAAATTAATAAAAATGAAAAATGGGTCCAAACGATGGAATTTTGGATTTTGAGGGGCGGAGTCCCGTAAGAAGTCCCTTCTAAGGGAGTCATGGTCCTTGAATTTTTTTCTGATTTTCTAGGGATGTTTCGGAGCAATCCGATCAAGTAACCCGAAAACCCGATTTTTGTTAAATAAAATATTGGTTTTTAAAAATAGAAAAAATAATAAAAATGTTGAGAATGAATGTGGAAGTGACACGTGGCATAAAAAACCTTACTTTATATATATACTATTGATTGATTGATTGATGTGTAGTTTGTTGAGATAAAAAATACCGAGCGCATAAAATCAAAAGTTTGTTGAGATATTTATGTTAAATAAAATAGAAAAAATAATAAAAATATTGAGAATGAATGTGGAAGTGACATGTGGCATAAAAAACCTTACTTTATATATATACTATTGATTGATTGATTGATGTGTAGTTTGTTGAGATAAAAAACCGAGTGCATAAAATCAAAAGTTTGTTGAGATATTTATGTTAAATAAAATAGAAAAAATAATAAAAATATTGAGAATGAATGTGGAAGTGACATGTGGCATAAAAACCTTACTTTATATATATACTATTGTTGAGTCGGGATCCGTTGACACCAGATGTTAACGAATTCGTTGACACCAAATCTCAACCGTCTATGATCTATAATCAAAGGCTAAGATTAATGTTCTATAATAACCCACTAGAGTAGCAAGTAACCAATCGCATACTTTATTGTTTTTAATTACTAATCAAAATTAACTTAAAATAGGTCTGCTTTTATTACTAAAATTAATGTTCTAAATCATCACGCAAGAAAGCTTTTCATCATCTTCATTCCCAGTTTGTGAATACAGGGGTATCTTCTTGATTGGTTTGCTTCCATTGGTGGGATTTTAAGAGTGAGAATTGATTTTTGGTATTTCAATCATCATGGCATAGTTAAATACTCTCACTAAAAGCCAAGTGCATATAAACATGATCTATGGATGTATAATATCAGTCAAATTAAAGTTATACTTTAATAAAATTGACAACCCTTTAGATCTAATTGAGTTAGCAGCCAATTCTATTGCTAACAAAAATCATGAGGATTAACCGTGTAATCCGAAATCGATGAGCGAAACAAGATTTTACCGAATAATATATAATTAATAAATTGGCGAAAATGAAAATAGAGAGTGAGATTCAATACACCAACAAATTTGGCAATTTCGAGGCCATTAATTGGGAATTATAAGCCTTTGATCAAATTTAAATGGCGGGTTGAGATTTGGTGTCAACGAATTCGTTGACACACGGTGTCAACGGATCCCCGACTCATATATATATATATATATATATATATATATATATATATATATATATATATATATATATATACACACTATATTGATTGATTGATTCTTAAAATAACATTATACATCGCATTAAGGTTAATCTAAAAATATTTTTTTGAGGGAGTTAATCTAAAAAAAATGTTTAGCTTCCTAAAAAAAATGTTTAGCAGTACTTGATCTTAATTAATTTCTTTTGGCAACAATATCTCAATAATTTTTAATTAGCCATTTTTGTCCTTTTGTTTTTTTATTTTTGAAAATTTAGTTATATCTTTACAAATTATGCATTATTGGTTCGTCTATAAAGGTGTTATCCAATCGTTAGTGAAGGATGTTGATGTGCCAATAAATGGATGGTGTTAGTGTAGCATTAGGTCCATTTAGCATATGGGTGTTTTTAACCAATCCAATTTGATATTTTTTTAATTAAAGGGAAAGGAAAAAAGTAATAATAGAAAAAAACAAATAATTACAACTTTTCTATTTTTATTTCTTGTCCCTTTATACAAGGTCTCTTTCAAATTTTCAAAATGCAATAAACCTTTAATTATGTTACAACTTATTCTTTAACTCGTGATAAATACTAATGAAAATATTAATAATCATCTCTAATGTATGACAAAATTTGTTGTTGAACTAGAGATTTATCGAGGTATCGGCGATAGTCCTCAATTGTGATTCCCTTTCTTCAACAAATAACTGAGGAAAGAACTTTATTCCTCAATTGTGGGTTCCTTAACTGCTCATGTAGAGCGTTAAGTATGATTGTTTTGGTTTTTTTACTACTAGACTAAGAAATACATGAAAATAAAGATAAATGCGAGAAAAGTAAAAGGATAAAATAGCGTAAATATATATTGTGTTTGATTGATGTGGACTAAATACAATGTACATAATGAGTATTTATAGGAAAAAGTATTCATATTGGTCAATTGACACAATATATAGTGTTTAGCCTTGCTCGGATATTTGTGTATATAGTACGTTAGTTTTCCTTAGTTGAGGGGTTCGTGGTATCCCACGTTCGGCTAACAACTTTCGACTTCACGGTATGATCCGTTGATAGGGTCCAATGTGCTCAACCTTTTTCAAAACGCGTCTCTTTACTCATCGTTCCTTGTGGTTATTGGCGCTATAAACATGAAACCTAAGTTCGGTGCCTCATTGTCCGGCTACTGTTGAGCTTCGACTCGGTCTAATGTATTAATACACATATACTTTTCAATAGACTTAAGAGAGAATTGACCGACCCTTGTTTTACTACAATAACGATCGTCTAATCTTTCAACGACCGAGAGGGAGGGGAAACTCCTTATTCTTCCAACTACTAAATGCGACACTTATATTAGTACTCACTTTGGCACAACAACCTAACAAACAATTTTAAACAATTTTGTAACTCATTTACTATTTGAAACAATTTTGCAACTCGTTTACCAATAACATAAACAAACACGTTTTAATTTGCAACTATATATATTTTTAAGAGGAATTTGCTAATATTATTTGAGTTGTTAATATATTTTTAAAGTCAAAAGCCCTCGTCCTCGTGAGCTTAATCTCGGTTGATACGAACAATGCATAAAATATGCATGGTTCGGGTTCGAACCCCGACCATCACCAAAAAAAGTCAAAAGCCCCCATGTTACTGGTTTGTGTTAGTTTGTTGCAATTTGCACGTTTAACTCCATTCGGCTTAAAAATGTTATATCTACTATAGTTTTTGGTGCGTTATGTCATGTGTTCTTGTGTTATGTTATTTCTTACACAAATTTTGATGAATCATTAGTGACGGATCCAAAAATTTTAATAAGTGGGATCAAGTTATATCATAAAAAATTTATAAACGCGTAAGCGTGAGAAAATTATACAAGTTATATTTATAATTACCCTAAAATGTTGATTTTTTTAAAAATATTTGTCCATTTCTAGCAGGGTATAAATAATATATCCATAATTAATTATTTTTTCACCACCAACGTAGCGTCGGTTACAACGTTTTTCAACAAATATAAGAATAGTTTATATTATAATAATAGTTGTATGGTCTCGCTAACGATATGCTATGAGATAATTGGTTAAAGATTTCATAAAAGAAAATTTTATCTTAAAAATAAGCATTATTTGTATTGATATAATAATTATAACAACTTTTTATAAAAAACTATTTATTTCGATTTATTAACTAGTGCTTTTAGAACACTCGTTAGGATCCTTTTTAGTTTTATATGTAATAAATAGAGTACGTAAAGACAATAATATTATATAAAGATGGAAACTAGGTATATATTTAAATTTAGGTTAAAAATACGATACGCGTGTGGAGGCAAGTGGCCGCTGACCCCATTGCCCCCACACTAGATCCGTGCCTGTGAATCATTCATGCTCATTGTGCTGTTGAAGCAATTCCAGATGCTCGCTCTGAAACATATTCAAGAGCCAGCAAGAATAACAGTCCATACTTCAGGTTCAGGCATTTGCATTAAAAGAAATCACTTTTTGAAGGGTCATACATAATTTCATAATGCTATTCCTTCTAGCTTGAATTTGTAATCAACTTAGCTTAGTGATTCTAAACCAATATAAAGTGGCCAAGCTTTGTTTTCCATATTGGTACTTAATTTCAGCTGCTTTTATGATGCACAAGAAACTTATCCAGTAGGGTATACAACTCTAAGGTGATTAATTGTGTAAATAGATATAAAATATAGAATATTAGTTGCATTGCATCATCTACTTTAATTTGGTAAATTTTTCCAAGAACTGGTTGTTGCTATATATGGATGGAGTATACGTGGACTCCAAAATGGTTTTACCATTTCAATAGATATTGGGAAAGTTCTGTTTCCTAATGCTCACCTTGATCATACAATTACACTTTTAATGTCAACATTGCACTTATAGAAACACATTGAGGAGTTTGGCAACAATCTGGCATGCTGCCAACACTACTTTGTGTACTCTTCCTAAAAAAAAAAAAAATTTGTTTACTCTCATAAATTAATCCAATAAATATAAAAACGTAGGTACAAATACGACACTATTGCTTTCGTATTCAACGTTATCCATTGGTCTCCAAAATGTTAGAATGTACAAATATGACACTATTGCTTTCGTATTCATTATCATTCACCAGCACCCCACCCCATCCCACCCAAAATATTGTACTTCTATGAAGGCTTATTAAAAATACTAGCCAATAAACAATAAAATTTGTACATAAAAAATATTAATATATCTAAAATATATAAATATGATTTTTATAGCGGACAATATACATATGATATTAAACAACACACACCAACTAAAAATGTATTTTATTTTCCCTAAAAAAAACTAAAAAATGTATTTAATTTCCTAAAAAATGTATTTAATTGTCTATAAGCCCCAACTCAATTGACTCCGTTTGGATTAAGCTTATACAAAACAACTTAAGTAAATTTCCCAAAAAAAAAAAAACTTAGGTAAATAAAATAAACTTTTATGTATTATTCGGTGTTTATAAATGTAGTTTATAGTCCTCGTGAAGCTTAAATTTCGGTTAGTAAGGACGATGCATAATATATGCAAAGGTCCGGGATTCGAACTTCTGGACACCACCAAAAAAGAAAATAAATGTAGTTTATAAAAAACGATTTATAAAGATACCAACTCTATAACATGAACTTGTAAATTAACATGATAACTTATTTATTTCTAAAAGAGTAATGATATTTTGACATCCATTTGACGACAACTTTGTTGACAACCTTGTTTTTCTCACTTCTTATTGGCCAAAAACAATGGAGAGAGAAAAAGGAAGAGAGAGAATAACAACATCATGAGTATGAGAGAGAAAGTAGTCAAAAGTTGTCAAAAAGTGGTTGTCAAAATATCATTTCTCTTTCAAAAATAAGCCTTGATTCAAACAGAAGAAAGTGTCTAAGTTGTTACGCTGTAGAAATACTGTGCATCTATTTCTACGGTTGTTCTTTCTGTACTCTTGTGTCTCTTGTTGTTTGTTGTTGAAGGTTCACTTCAATTCAATTCTATTCAATTCAACCTCTGAAGCTTCACTTTCAGTTTTTCTAAAATCTTCCATTTCCATTCTCATCTCAAGTCTTTCTCCGATCCTCTTCTTTTTTCTCTGCTCTCTTCTTCATCAAACACCAGAACCTCTACTTTTCTTTTCAAGGATCGCGTTCCAGAATATTCTTCTTCATATAGTTCGGAGGTAGCAGAAACTCACCTCAACAATTTCTGTTGAAAATTCGCAACTCAATTTGTGTTTCTAGGTCATTTCAACTTTCTTTGAACTGCGAATTGGTCAAAATAATGAAGAAAGTGAGGAGAAAGATTGGAAAGTATGAAGTTGGTAGAACAATTGGTGAAGGTACATTCGCTAAGGTCAAATTTGCAAAACACACCGAGACAGGGGAAAGTGTCGCGATTAAAGTCATGGCTAAAACTACCATTCTCAAACACAGAATGGTTGAACAGGTTCAACTCTTTTTTCCTTTCCAAAACTATCAAGGAAATCTTTGATTCAATTTTAAGTGTTGTATTTCTTAATTATCTTTATGTTTTGGTTCGGAAATTTCCTGGTGTTTTGACTAGTCATCATTGGTTTACCTGTGTGCTGAAACCACCCTCCATAGCTGATTGGATGATTGGATAGTTACTCAACTCTTCACCATGTATTCAATCACTTTTGCTATGAAATAATGTTCCTACGATTGCAGGAATGCTCATTCTGTTAAACATAATTGTTTGTTTGAGAATCATTATAAGGAAAGAGCAAAGAAGCTAAATGATGAAATTACATGTCATTTCGGTTAAGGTAAAAAAACTGCAAGAAAATGAAAGTGCAATTGGGGTTCTGTTAGGTGTAGGATACAAAGGTATTTTCTTCGAAAAATGGAGAAAAAACAAAATAGTTGGTTAGTTTGAGAAGATTGATTAGATTAATAACAAGGGGATAATAAGGGTAGGGGGATCTCTCAAGGAATTATATTTCAAGAGAAATAGCGCCAAATAGGTGTTAGAGATCCCACATTTACTAGTGATATGACCAAAGTGGTTATAACTTATAAGTGGGGCTAAACTGGTTTAAAAATAAAAAAGTGGGGGTAAACTGTGTCACCCCGTGAGCTAGCTTTTCGGGCTAAGTCTAACTCAACCCAAATTCTTAGATGGTAATAGTGTTGTCAAATATTGGCCATGGCGGATATCGGTGGCAGGTTTTTGGCTTTCTGCCATGGACAACTTTGTGAAGGACGGCGGAGGCGGCGCCACAGTGCCATGCTTGGATATGGTGGCACCATATGCCAGCCGGTATGTTGGAATTTTTGCTCTCCACCGCGGTCTGCCATCTGCCATCGACAACACTGTGGTATTGGCCTATACTAGATATGTTATTGGGCCTCTTGTAGATGTCTCTCCCTGGCCAATATAGTTGTTCCTATAAGTGGGGGGTGATCCTTACCCTCGGAGTAGGGAAAATACCCTTGTGAAGCGAAAATATTTGGAGGAAAGATCTTTCTCTTTGTCCCTTTTGATTTTTAGTCAATCAGTGAATAAAATTGTTCTTTCTGTTCTCTATTTCCATTGCGTACTCCTTACAGGTTCAAAATATAATTTAAAATGAAATTCTATTTCACTGATTCTGGTTATTTATCTTGAGTGGATTATTAATGCTTCTACAAAGTTATTATAAATCAATGCACAGCGATTCTAGTGTGTTGTTGTTATGCTAGTGTGTAATTGTTCTACAATACTTATGATTCTTAAAAAAAGGGCAGCCTGGTGCACAAAGCTCCTACATACACAGGGTGCGGGAAGGGGTCTCACTATTTTTGGTGTATTGTACGCAGCTTTACCCTTTTTTTACACAAGAGGCTGTTTGCAGGATTTTTAACCCGTGACTTTTCAATACTTATGATTCTTTTCATCCAGTACAATAAAAAAACGCATTTCGTGATGATGTTGCCTGTTAGTGGATCTTATGTTGCATTTGAAGTCAAAGTTCTGTTTCTATCTCTATGTGCCTGGCTCTGCATTTATGCAGAATAATGATGTAGTTTGTTATACTGAATACCTACCATAATTCTTACCACCTTTTTGCTATTAGCTTTTCTAACTTGAAAGTTGAATCATGTTACAGATCAAAAGAGAGATATCCATTATGAAGATTGTCAGGCACCCCAATATAGTCAGATTGCATGAGGTATGCATAGATATCTCCATGCATCAGGAGTTTCGTCGTCTTTATTTCTTTCCAAATTGTATTTCTCACATTGCTTACAAATTTTAGGTTTTGGCCAGTCAGACCAAGATCTACATAATTCTGGAGTTTGTAATGGGAGGGGAATTATATGATAAAATTGTAAGAATTTTCATGCTTATACATCACGAGATAGATAGAGGTCAATTCTTCTTACACTTCGATAGTTCCCAACTCTGACCTTTGGAACTAGTAAGCATTGACAAGGCAGATATTTATGTTCACTATTACACCTATTCTGGATCTGTAGGTTCAGCAGGTAAAGCTTTCTGAAAATGAATCTAGGCGCTACTTTCAACAACTTATAGACGCTGTTGCTCATTGTCATAAAAAGGGCGTGTACCATAGAGACTTGAAGGTGAAAGACAGCATACCATATATGGTGTTTATAATGTTTTTGCTGTAATTATTTTAACCTTGTTAAGTTTTTATCTTGATAATTTTTTTTCTTTCCTTTAATAGCCTGAAAACCTTCTTCTTGATGCTTTCGGAAATTTGAAGGTTTCTGACTTTGGATTGAGTGCATTGACTAAGCAGGTTAGAATCTACTCTACTTATAAAAGGTGACAAAGAATAATTTAATTCTAGAAAAGTAATATATTGGTTTTATCCCACTGGCATGTAGCTGTTCATTTGTCTGAAAGTATTGATTGTTGAAGATAGCTGAGGCTGCAGAACTAATGTCTTCCTTTTTCTCTCCACCTCTCTCTTATAGGGTGATGAGCTTCTTCACACCACATGTGGGACCCCAAATTATGTTGCCCCTGAGGTAAAATCGATTATACACAATTCTAATGCCATTCTTATTTACTGCATTAATCTTTTGCTCATATTCCTCTGGATGCTTGGTCACTGGGCTCAGATTAACAGTAACATAATTCTCCGCATCAATTTTAGTCATGGACAAATAATTGGGGATGAAATAGATCAATACTATTGATGTCCTGTGTGTTGTACAGTTTTTTCTGAGCTTAGCTAGAACCTGAAATGGAATGGACTACGAGTGCGATATTATGAAAAGGAGGATGTACATAATTGAAATAAATTTGAATTTGAAATGTTAAAAGAGATAAACGAAGGACACTGGTCAATCTCTGAAGCAGTGTAAAATAAGACATAGATCACTTCCAGTGAGAGTCATCTTCAGCTCAGTTCGTTATTTATACATTTATCATTTGAGATTATGATTATTGTAATTTTCTCATCTCAAGACATTGATATATTCAATTTTGTAAGCACAAGGCAAGATAGTCGCTTAAGGTAGCAATTTTGTCTGTGTGACAAGTTGCATGTTTCTTCTAAGAAATGTACTAATGAGTTAATATACAATTGATTTTTCTGTTGATTGTATGATGCAAACATATGATTTGTACGTGCTCAAGTTTCTTCTTAAAATAATATCTCGCAGGTGCTCAGCAATCAAGGTTATGATGGTGCAGCAGCTGATGTATGGTCATGTGGAATCATTCTATATGTTCTAATGGCTGGATATCTTCCTTTTGAGGAGGCAGACCTTCCGACGTTGTTCAGAAGGGTAATTTTTGCCTTTTCCTAATAATCTTGAAGTAGAGACCTAAAATAGCTAGAAAGAAGGAAAATGCCAGTAATTTATGTACTATAAATGAAAGAAAACTAGTAGAACAAAACTCTGTTGTAATTCTCAGTTAATCTACAATGCATGGCATCATAACCATTTTTACTTCTCTTCTTTATTTGCATTTTAAATCCTGAACCAATCCTCATCATAAAAAAAAATTACCTCTAATTTTTTTTTTAAGAAACAAGGATGTTAACACTCATCTAGTAATTAAAATATTCATGGCAACTTCCTTTATAAATAAATATACAAATACAATTGAGTTGCTAAGCCAACAGAGTACCATTAGTGACTGTAAACTTCCAAAATGAAGAAAAGGTCTAGTGACTTTAATCTTTTGTATCATCCATAGTAGTTCCTTAGGTGCTGAATTGTATACTATGAATGGATAAGATATTCTGTTCTTATGTTCATGCTCATTTATTAGAGCTTTGAAATAGTGAAAACTTGATTGATCCTCCTATATTTCTTATTAGATACCATTAGGAGGTACCTTTTCCTAGTGTTCTGAATGTTCATTTGAGGAATGTGCTGCTGCTTAATAGCCAGCTGTTAACTTTTGCTCTTGATTTTTGCTGTTGACTTCTCTTATTGTCATTTGTACTTGTAGATCAGTGCTGCAGAATTTGTTTGCCCAGTCTGGTTTTCTGCTGGCGCAAAGACATTTATACATAAAATTTTGGACTCTAACCCTAAAACAGTAAGTAGATTGATTCATTTGTCACCATTTATTATAGATTCTAATCATACATGCATTCATTATGGTATGAATTGCATTTCTCGTTGACAACCTTGACACATCATCATCGTCATCGTCGTTGTCATCATTATTATTAAGTCCTTGTGTTCCTACTACATATGTAAATGAAAGTATATGCAATGTACTTTGAACAGGAATAACCAATCCCTTTCAATTTAATTATTTTTCTTTACATCTTTTCCTATCTAGGGAACATGAAAATTATAAATATTAAAAAAATAGATAAGCATAAATTTTGGTCTTATTTAAGGATGCAAATTATGATCCATTTCAGTCTTCATGTATTTTTAATGTTTAAGCAAACATGATTTTTTCTGATAAATAATTGCTTTTTCTTATACATATATTTATGTATAACATAACATATGCTTTGGCCTTTGTATATCATTTCCTGTCCATTTAAGTACCATGTTTAAATCAAGATTTTCACTTATCTGTGAAATTCTACTGATAGCTGCAAAACTTGTAAATTCAATATACTATTCATCATAATTAATTATGATATAATTATATAAATGCAGCGGGTAAAAATTGAAGAAATAAGGAAAGATCCATGGTTCCGGAAAAACTATTCTCCTGTCAAACTCAGGGAAGATGAGCAAGTGAATTTGGATGACGTTAAGGCTGTTTTTGATGATATTGAGGTCTGCTTTTTTCTTAGTTCTTTTGACTATTTATACAGACAAAACTTGTTTTTGCAAACCTATGTGTTTGTCCTTTCTTACATATCCATTCACAGATGAGAAGGTTTGCTGCAAATACAATGCATGTATACAAAATATATGGGAATTACATGTAAATAATGTGGACATATGCGAAGAAAAATCTCATGAAAGCCTTGATATTGTTTTGATACTGGATGACTGGAGAAAAACAATATATAATACATGGTTGAATTAGGTTTTAAATTTCTGCCAAAGAATAATAAGACATGCTCAAATTAATATTATATGATTGTGATTAGTGATTGGATTATTTACAGAAATATACAGTAAAATGAAAATATCTGCCTCTGGTTATGCTTGAACATATTGCTGCATTCTGATTATTCAAAGAACATCCATACTATAGGGGAATGGAATAGCCCTCATAGTCAGTTACATCAATAGGAACCAGAAATGGACTTTAACTAGTGAAAAATGGAAATAATTCCTTCCAACCAGAGGATGAATCTCGGTAACAAAGTGATACAATGTTTGAGAACTAAAAAGAGAATAAAACGGAGTAGTGCTCCTTGTTCAGCCTACGAAATACCTCCGTGTTTGTCTACCTTCTTCACTACTCTCCCTCTTTATATTAACATTCTCTTTTCTATGTATCTTCACCCCAATTCCTTCTTGACATTTGTCCATTCTGTTAGCTCCTTCATTTCATCTGTAACAGAATTGCCCTTCTCCATTATGCCCTTATCCCTTTTTCTCTTTCTGTTATATACTTTGATTGGAGGTCCAATTGACATTCAGATAAAATATGTCGAATTTTTCAAAACTATTTTTTTTCACTTCATAATGCAGGCATTAGGCTAGTTATCAAAACACTTCAGCAACTTTATATGCCATTTATACAATCATTTAAGAGTTCGAAGGAAAATCAATTACGTCGTGGATTTATTTTTCTTTATGTGGATAAGAAGTTTGAATAAAAAATTGCAAGAACATCATTTAATCTTCTAAAATGTAACGTGCCAGTAGGCATACATGAGTGCATGTCAAGAGGGTAGTACTCAGTATGTATTAAAGAGAACACCTATAAGATTTCGGTTGGCATTCACCCAGTTGTGCTCCATTGATTCTCATTTTTAGCAATTTAAATGTTGCACTTGTTAGACACAGTTAGCATGTGTCTCATTTTCTGATACGAGATAGACTCACAATATTCACTGTCTTACAGGACCAATATGTTTCTGAACGGTCAGAAATTGCCAAGGGAGGTCCTTTGATAATGAATGCATTTGAGATGATAACCTTGTCACAAGGGTTGAATCTTTCACCACTATTTGACAGGCATCAGGTATTGTATCCATTCCATTTTCTTGCACTACAATATCATGGTCCCTTTTTTTTGTCTCTGGCTGATATGTAACTTCTGGTACTTCCACCTGCCTAGGTTAGGATTCAGCCTTATTAATGTCACATGAACATAATTCATTATATATGATACTATTTAGCTTTCTTGGAACTTGGTTCACGTTCTGCTTTTTCAATGCCGTCTGTTGCATTGCATTCCCCCTAATGATATTCTTTTGCTGTTTGAACAGGATTATGTAAAACGACAGACTCGTTTTGTTTCACGTAAACCAGCAACAGTTATAATTTCATCTATTGAAGCTGTTGCAGAATCAATGGGTCTTAAGGTCCATTCTCGCAATTACAAGGTATCAATCTGTAATACATACTTTACACAATAAAGGTGGGGTTATGCTTAGGCCGAAGATGCTTGAGCTGATCGTAACTGGTATTGAGACTGAAGAGGAACTCTCTACTCTCCACATAATTCAAAGAAACTAATTTTGTGATGAATCCTTTTGTCATCAGTTGTCAATGCAAAGTTCCATTTTAGCTGTAGTTTAATTACTCTCCCTTGTCTGTTTTGCCATATTAGTCAACTTACATCTGAAATGAGAAATAGTATCCTAATTACACTTTGGCCTTTAAGGAGGTTGTTCATATGCATGATTGTTGGCTGGTTTGATCTTTTAGACTGCGTAGAGATTCTTCATATTGATCCCAATGGAAATGTATGGTAATAATACTGACTGACTTTCATTTTTTTCCATTGGTTCTTTAAAAATAATGTCCTGGAAGATGAGGATTGAAAGAGTTTCTTCAAATAAAGTTGGACAATTTGCAGTGGTCTTGGAGGTAATTTGTTTTCGTTTCTGCTTTTGTTGTATATATTATTTGTAATATGAATTTGTTTTTCCTTCTGTATGAGGCCCTAATTAAAATCATTATTTTATCTTGACAAAAGGTGTTTGAAGTCGCACCATCCCTTTTCATGGTGGATGTTCGAAAGGCAGCTGGGGATACTCTGGAGTATCACAAGGTTAGCTGATTTTACATATATCTGCATCTTGACATCTCAAAACGAAAATACTTTCAAGCTATGCTATAGTCATCACTAAATGGAAATAACATATCCTAACAGGAAAAAGGAGCATTTGTAATCGTGGACACAAACATGCAGTGTTTTTCTTATCAATATTTCTATTCTAATTATTTAGGACTTTGGTAGAAGAGGGAAAAACTCATTTAAGACTGCTAATTTGCTCTTTACACTAAAAACCAATTATTATAGGAACATAGTTTATTTAGCTATTTTAGTCATACTGCATATGGATAGAATTTTGGTCGCGGGTTAATCACATGATTCACAGCATCTGTAGATTGAATATGTTTCAACGTTCATGTCAGTTTGATGGTCGTGGTCAACAGAGCTGGAATTTAGAAGGGGAATATTTATATATTCTGATAATTCTTTATTTTCTTGTTTTCTAATATTTTATTTCTATCTTGTATTCTTTGTTGTGCTTTCTTTTTACAAATTTTATATGATTGAATTGCACTTGACTTTGCTACCTTGAGATTTGAGGAACTTGGGAATATCATGCGACGTCGAAGTTTATTTTCAATTAGTGTGTCAAAGAGTGATACAATATTATTTTCCGTTTGATAGTCTCATTACAGGTCCATAAAAAAATCTCAACAAAACAATAGCTATTATATTACCTCAAAGCCACTGATTTTTTGTGTGCATATTTGATACCAAGAACTTAGCTATATCATATACAAGTTTGATTGTCATGTGATTCCTGTCTAACATGTTAGTTTCCAGTTACCGGATTCTGAAATGTTGTGTGCTTATAAGAACATACGTATTTGTAAGTGCATGCGTATCAATTGACAGTAACCACATCTATTTGTGCCCTTGCAGTTTTACAAGAACCTCTGTGCGAAACTAGAGAGCATTATTTGGAGACCGGCAGAGACTAGCCCAGATTCTGGTTTGCTTCGACAAATGACATTCTGATTCAATTCCTGAGTGTATGGTGCAAATCTAAATAAAAGACCATTGAAAGCTGCAGCTTCTCCCCAGGTTAATTGGAACTGGCATGCTTTCTAGCTATCATCATAATGCAACGTGCACTTTATGAAACAATGTATACGGGAATGGGTGTCGCTGTCAAATTACTTCGGTGAAGGAAAGGAAACACGTGTGATTGCAATGCATCCTATAGCGAACCAATTGTTTACAAAATAAATTGAAATTTTGGTTCAGGCGGATACTGTATAAAGTATAATTAGAAACAATAAATTGTACCAATTCGGTGTTAATAGAGTTAAGAAAATAATTTGGTGAGATAAATCGGACATACTGCTATTGCTACAAACTTGAAAAGTAGTCTCATGGTGAGTTCAAAATGTTTAAAATGTGGATATCGTGGGGTGCTTAGTGGGGGTCAAGCTCTAATGCAATGGTTTTTAATTTAGGGGTCAAGATATTTTTTGAAGAAGCCAAATTTGCCCGCCGAAATTGACACCGAGGAGAATCGAATGCGAGACTTTGAGAGGATCACACTCCAAGCTCTCAAGTCAACACCAACAGAGCCAACCCAAGTGGGTTATTTAGGGATCAAAATTGTTTAAACTTATGTTTTGTAAGATTTAAGTTTGATACATTTTTGTTGGCAAATCATTGTAATTAGGGCTATTGGTCCCCTTTAGCTTTTGTGTCCTCCCAACAGGAGCGTCTACGTTAAAATTGGAAATCGAGTTCTCCCTCCGTGTAGAACCGAGATGCCATTGATCATTGAAATTGCTCTTTAGACCTCCCACATTGCTCACAGGCCCTCCAAAGTTCCAAAAAGCCCTTATACATAACCATCAGAAGTTACATTTTGAGATTCTCTGAAGTTATCTCAGAAAGTTTCAATGATTTTGTCGTTTTTTGTTTCTAATCTCTTTAACTACTTTTCAATTCCTATAAATTACAAAACTACATATTTTTAGTCTCTAATAAGAACTTGTGTAGTTTAGTAATTTGCAGGAACTAAAAAGTTGACATAAAGACAATAAAATTCAGTATAACTCATAAATTACATATTTTTTAGTCTCTAAAAAGGACTTAATAACATGTTTAGTAATTTGCAGGGACTAAAAGGTTGACGTAAAAACAAAATAAAATTCAAGATAACTATAGGGACTACAAATAAAATTTGAGATAATTATAGATATCTAGATCTTGTTTTTATAAGTGTGATGGCCAACCTTGTTTTGTGTTGCTGCTATAAGAAATAAACCACAGAGCTCCTCCAAATAACAACAGCAACAACAAACTACTATTTCACTTTAACTAACCCAATAAGCCCCTCCAACCAATGTTTGCCACTCCACCAAATTTGAACTAAAAGCAAACAAATAAATTTCTAGTTAAATTTGTTTGGAATTAACTGCTATTTGGAAAAGACATAGTTGTTATATTTGGTTCCATTTCATACTATTACTACAAACAAGGTACACTAAGAATTGCTTAATCTTTTAAACTATATACATAGGAATGCCAATGCCACTATATCTTGGGCACAATATCTACCCAAAAGTTTATAGCTATATAACAACTTTCAAGGTTGAAAGAACTTGTTACCACACTTGCATTTCCATGACATAAGATAGTATCCCTCATCTTTTTCAGCTGTTATTTTTGCTTTGTGAATTTGACCATCTTTGTGATGAGGAGAAATAACTAAAGTAGCCATGCAAGGTCTGCAATTCAAGCATTTGTTAACACACCTTGGAGGTCTTGATCCCAATACTGATTTCTTTTGATTTATAAGACCCTTACTTCTATGATATTTCTTCAAATTTTGTGACCCTTCTGTTCAATGAAAAGCAATAAACAAGAACATAAGTTAGACCAAGAGATATAAAACGGTATAAGCATAATTAGAGTACTCAATAGAATGTTCTATTTGACAGAAAAAAAAAAAGTATATGAACATTGATATGTGTACCTAAATTAGAAGCAAATAAAGTAAGAAAAATTATGAGAATCAGAGTAACTGAAGTTTTTAGTCTGCTGTGGTATATTTTTGGTGAATCCATGAGTGTAAAAAAGAGAAAGAAATAGAAAGAAATGAGAAGAAGTTTTGGGAGAAAGAGAAAGGAAGGAATGGCTATATGCAATAGTAGTAGGGATGCTTTTGATCATTGATACAATAAAATGCTCAATGCATCTCATCAAGTTTTAAGGGAACCAAATAGCTAGAACCTAGAAGAATTAATTTGGCGTTTTTTGAATATTTTTTTAAGAGAAATAGAAGCTAGGTAAGCTCACAGAGTTGAGGTTTTCAGGGTGAATGACTGAAGTCATCACAGTTTCCTTTCATCTTTTGCTGGCTGAATTGACTACCCTATGCTAACTTTTGAAATTATTGAAAGTACTTGCACCCTCTTTCTTTTGTCATCATACAAGGAGTGGATGTGTGTGAGTTTTTGGTCATTTTCCCAATGGCTCTCAGCACCAGTACTCAATAATAATTTAATTCTAGAAGTACTATTAAATACTACATGTATACAGTGTTCATTTGCCTCTACACTATTACAAAAGTACAAATAAACAAATTCATGTATACAAATCAAGTCATTTCAATCAGTATTTACTATCCAAAAGAGCCACTGTATTGAATAAATATACTAATTTGGCATCCTATACAGCATACTTGTCACTGTTCCAATGATTTTGGTAGTTCATTTTGCTAGTGGACAAAGATTTCCATTATCATCCATTAGTTTGTGTATTGGTTTCAATTGGAGGTATTAAAATTGATTTTAGAGATATATAATTGATTTTGACATGGTTTTTAGTAGAATTGTTTTTTCTTTACAAATGATTTTACCTTGAAGTAAGAATTTATAGTTTTTGACTCGAACATAATTTTTATACTTAAATTTATATTGTTCAACTCCTCTTCCGAATATGTAATCATACATTAATGTTTATTGAAGAACCAAACATACATTTTGACTTTAATTCTTGTTGCTAGTATGCTATTTCCAACAAAACCATTTTAGGAACATGCTCAGAGATGAGTAAATAAACATTTTGGTGTTTGAAATTGTAATGAAAGGGATTTTAGTCCCTCAAATGTTATAGATGTTGAATTATTGATAAATGATAATTGATATTCATTTTTCAATACTAATAACTATACTAAGTTTAATTTCTTGTATCTTTATCAATATTCAATGGTACATAAAAAGCCAAAACGGTCCAAAGAGATCAAATTTAATTTTTGTGGATGATATTATAATTTTCTGAAGTTAGGTGAAAACATGCACAGCTTTGACAGAGAAATATAATATAATGAATGAATGAGGCAGGGATTGGACAAGTAGTGTCGTTTCAATGTTTTTTGTGTACTATACATAATAATCATAATCATGTCAAGATTACTGCAAACTAGAGAAGACACCACTCCACAGAATCTGCTGAAATGCTGATCAATTTTGTTAGTTATCGAAAGCATTCATAACTCATGTTATCTTCACACTGTTTCTGTAACTCAAACATGTTCCCCATGTTTTTATTTTATTTTATCTATCTCATTGATAAATACATACTCCTTAAATATATTAAAGTAACTTCCTTTTAAACAAATAAAATTAAAAGCAGTGGTAAAAAAATAAAAGCATTTTCTTTTTGATAGAGTCAACTGATGCATCAAAACAAAGTTTAATTTAAATTTAATCATGTGTAATATTGGATATGTTACTACCTCCGTCCCGTATAATTGACCTACTTTGGTTTTTCACAGATTAAGAAAAGTGTATAAATAAAG
The DNA here is from genome assembly GCF_051527215.1 of Medicago sativa. Taxonomy (NCBI): domain Eukaryota; kingdom Viridiplantae; phylum Streptophyta; class Magnoliopsida; order Fabales; family Fabaceae; genus Medicago; species Medicago sativa. Next base: position 82,204,070 of record NC_140756.1, on the reverse strand, counting down.
GGGAAAGTGGAATATATTGTATTGGGAATGATAAAAGTAGTATTATTTAGTGTTATATTGTATTGGGAATGATGAAAGTTGTATTGAAAATTGAAATGAGTCGAGTTTTAGGGACACTTTTTTTTAGAAAATGGGTCGGTTATTCGGAACGGAGGGAGTAATATACACCTGGTAAGCTATCATTTTCACTTATTATTTTATCAGTTGTTTTATACACATATATTCAAATCAAATGGATAAGATTTTGCAATTTTTTATATAAGAGACATCAATAAACTCATTCACATATATTCTTAAACACCTTCATACAAGCTAGAGCATAGATTCAAATCTCTCATTCCAAGAGAATACATCTTTATCTTTATCTTTATAATAGTAAAGAAGACAATCGCTAATGTGGGAATGTCTCGCGCGGATACAATTGACTGATCCTTGAAAATTGTTTGAAATTCTAACAATGATTGCGGTGCTCCTTATGAGTGAGAGAGCTCATGGTATTACTCATCATCACGATTGAAACGGGTGATCAAATCAACGTCGGTTCGATAGAAAATAAAATAAAACAAGTATTTTCTTTTAATCAACACCGATCATGTTACTATTTCAGTCATAAGAAGGTGAAGGACACCAAAGTTCTACTTAAAAGTAGCGATTATAGTCTTCATCAAAAGTTTTGAATGCTTTTTAAATGATACCCTATCGGATCATCGCTTATGCACAATGTTTTTAAGCCAATGTGTGTTTTGCGACAACTAAGCCCATCAACGCGTGTCCGGCCAATGCTACTAATTTGTAGCTTTGTAAAAATCACGGTAGTTTCGCTTTGGACATAGCAAACGAGTTGAAACACGAGAGAATGTGCAAATAAAGATTTTAGAGGGTAAATGAGAACTGCATTATTTTATGGTAAATAATAAATTAAAATACTTACACAAATAAAAAATAATTATGCCACAAAGTGCAATGTTTTATTGTGCAATATGCATAGCAAGTAGCAACGGTCGCAATCACAATAACCACCACTATCAAATGCGGAATTTCGCTCTCCACCCGGCACGTTTTGCTTGCACCCCGCAAGCGTACCAAAAATACCCTTGCGCAAGTTAAGTCACGTAGCGTGACTTAACTAACGTACGTTGTATTTATGCGTGACTTAAGTCACGCACTACGCGAGTTAAGTCGCGCAAATAAGGTTGATTTTTAACTTTTTTTAATGCCCTCTTGAGGTCAAAACTTATTTGATACCCTCTTCGGTATATGCCAAATAGCTCACCGGGGAAATAGTGATCGATCTGTTGGGGAAAACGACATCAAGATGCCCTTTTCCCGACCGGACCGACCACTACTTCCCCCGAAGCCACCGGTATATACCTAAAGCGGTATAACCACCCTAGAAACTAATAAGAAACAAAGAAGCAGAGCAAGAAGAAGAGAAAGAGTGGGATGATAAAATGTGAGGAAAAGAGGAAGCATGTGAGGGTTTTTATAGGGGGTATGAGGTATATAGCAATTAATGAGTCAAAAAACGTGGTCAAATGTGAAGGAAAACGTGCAAAAACCATTGAAGACCATTGACTACCATCCAAGAAACGTTTGTGCCTCAGTTTTTAGAACCGGCCAATTTACGCAAGTTAACTTGCGCAATGCTTATAACGTGCGTGACTTAAGTCACGCACGGCTTACCGGATGGGCCCCTCGCAAGGCAAGGCACTTTGCCCCACACGCTGCTTGTTACTCACGAGCTTAATCACTAGCCCCCTCACCATACTAGTGTTTTTGCCTCCCGTGGGAATCGAACCTAGTACACAGGGATAAGTACTACTTCAATGCATTCCCACTACCAATTGAGCTTAGCTCAATTGGTAGTGGGAATGCATAGTACTTATCCCCGTGTACTAGGTTCGATTCCCACGGAGGCAAAAACACTAGTATGGTGAGGGGGCTAGTGATTAAGCTTGTGAGTAACGCAAGTGCGGGGGTGCGGTGCCTTGCCTTGCGAGGGGCCCACCGGCCGTTACGTAACACCCCGTTTTCCCAACGTAAAAATTTCATAACAATTATCGAGTTTTTCATCACAAAACGGAATGTCACATTTCTAAAAATCATACATAGAATAAATTAATATTTATCCTTCAAAATTCAATCAACAATTAATTAATACTTTGCGCGGAATTATTCATCATCTAAAATAGTCTTTGGCATGCGAGCCTCATCATAAAAGTCTCATAAATCTTAGTTCAAAAATAATTCTTAAACTTCAAAAGCAATACGTAAAGGAACATAAAATAGTATTAAAATCCCCATCACGTTACGTATCGAGCACCTAAGGACACGGTGAGAGATAGTCACCCACGACCGCGGCTAATCTTGATTACCCGCAAGTTACCCATACGAAGAGCAACATTTTCAAGCGAAGGGGTGAGATTTCTCAAACAATAATATTAAGCTTATAAATCATAAATTACATTTAACAACTTAAATATCATTAACATATCTTAAACTTCATTAACTAGCATCATTAATCTCCTACATTAGTCATATACTTCATCTTATATCATCTTAATCATAGACATAAACATCATCATATAACATCGCTTACTAATCATAAACATCATCACATATATTAATCACAAACATCATCACATATCGTCAAATATTAATCATAAACATCATAGCATTATCAAACATAGCATTATCATAACAACTTCATAATCAATTCATGGTCAACTTCATAATCAATCATCAACATCAACTTCGTATTCAACTTATAAATCAATCTTAACAACTTGACATCTTAACCTCTTGACAACTCGACATCTTAACCTCTTAACAATTCGACATCTTAACCTCTTAACAACTCTACTCGACTATGCAACTTCAACTTCTTAAAATCATCTTAAATCATCTTGATATGCAAGTGCATGTGGTACCAATCAACAACATAAATGAGCGTAATTAGGCTCTTCAACGTGTGAGCATAAAGCTGCCGGGCTTAAAGCCCCCAACGTAGTTTGAGCACAAGGCTGTCGGGCCTAAAACCCCCCAACTTTAATGAGCACAAGGCTGCCGAGCCTAAAGCCCCCAACTTTAATGAGCACAAGGCTGCCGGGCCTAAAGCCCCCAACTTTAATGAGTATGCAATGGACTCAATCTTCCTACAACTTAGACACAACGTGAACATCTTATACAACTCCATAATCATGGACAACTTCTTAAATTCTTGCAACTTAGACCGATACTTACAACTTAAATAAGATCAACGACAACATATGCGGTACTTATAAAGTCACATCATATCGGCATCATAACATAACGGTATCAAATGATAAACAACAACGTCTTAAGCATCGCATCAACATAAGCATTATAGATAACACATATAGTGCATATATAGCAATCTCACATCATTAACAATTTTAGTCATCTTAACTTAGGCTTCTGGACAGCTTCTAATAATCTAGACATCCTTCATTCCCTACTCCAAGTTCATCTTAAAACTACACGATCTTTAAATAGTAACACATCTTTATATAACACATCTTTAAATAACATCATCATCAAACACAACATCGTTAAATAGCACGTAAATTACACATCGTTAAATAACACATCAATTAGACATCTTTAAAATTAAACATAATAATATACACCGTATCATTATTATTTTACTTTCATTAAATAATTATAAAGACACTAAAGGTGTACATGGACGAAACATTTTCTCAAGACACAGAAAAATTCATTCAATTTAACATATTAATACCTATAGAAGGGACATATAAATGCACCGAAAACTATAGTCCTATACTAAATATATAATCACAAAACTGATTTTAGCACAAGTAAAGATATTTATAAGCTCTTAAGGTTAAAGTACAATTTTGATGACTATGATTTAGGTTAAGGATAAAGTACTAAAATCTTAAAAGGATATATTCATACACACGTGTAGCTTGTAACATGTAAGGTGGACTATAACCTTTAATCTATATTATAGCAATTCACTTTTCCTTCTATAACTAGAGATTTTCAAGGACTTCATCTTAACATTGATCTACCTAAGCACAAAGAGGGAAAACTTGAACCAAAAGGTTTTAAGGCTAGTGGCTATTTAATGATTCATTCAATTAATATAACTCTTAGTATGAATATAGCTATAACAGTAATGTACTTATCTCTCTTTAAATTACTCCCTCCGTCCCTTAATGTAACCCCCCTTTGCATTTTTCACATTTCTTAAGAAAAGTTGTCGGTGTAATTAATGTGTCTGTTTTGTGTATTAATATTACCAAATTGTCCTTTGTTTGTATATGTATTAAATTTGACTATTCATATTTGAAGACAAGTTAGTAGTATTAATTAGGGCTATGTTTAGGAAAAAAGTAATAAATGCATCTAGTAATTTGAAAAGGGGGTTACATTTAGGGACAAAAATAAAATCAAATGGGTGGTTACATTAAGGGACGGAGGGAGTATTATAAGAAAAGAATGTCATATAAACTGAAATCATAAGACCTACGGCCAGTAGCTAGACATGTTTCGCTAGTTTTATTTCTCCAATGATAGTAATTCAAATAATTTTAATAGTGTTGCATTCAATTACTTTTAAATTACAATTAATGGCTATCTGTATGTATTCTCTAGGAACATGTTGGGACGATCAAAAAAAAAAGCCTTCACAGTTACTTTATATTCAATATCAGTAATATTTCAATTGCTAATCATCATGAATCAAAATCGTAGGGCTGAACTATCATTCATAAGAGATTAATTCGAAATTCACGTATCGATTCCAAAACAACAAGTGTGCTAACCAATTTCAATCATAATCTCACAAACTCATCTTAAAACATGTTAGATGCAATCTAATAATCTACAGGAGACTTAATCACCCTTACTTTGTTTTTCGAAATCAAAAGCGGCGTTCTTCGTTCCTAGGGTTCTCTCTCTAAGTTCTCCTCTTTCTCCAAAAAGCGGTTTAACGTAAAAAAACTCTTTCTAACCTAAACTTCCTTATTTATAATACTAACCACTCTTCCTAAATCTATTTAGGCCCAATAACTTATTCTTCTTTCTATTCTAACCTCCAATTCTACTTACACTAATAATTATCATATTCTAATAAAAAAATAGAATAATGCCACTTAATAAAATACCAACACCTCACATATTTAAAATAAATCACATAAATAGATTCTAACTTAATAAAAATATATAAATAAAAGGAGGGCGTTACAACTCTCCCCAACTTAAAAGAATTTCGTCCTCGAAATTCAAAGCACAAGAAAAAATAAATTTATTTATTGCTTCTTCAAACAAAACACAAAATCACATCAAAGTTAGTCGGTTAAACATGACCACATAATAAAACATAACTACTAACTAGAAAACATGACGACACGACACAACGACTCATCTACTTGGCCGGACGGACCGGCACGCTCCGATACCAAGAAACGTTTGTGCCTCGGTTTTAGAACCGGCCAATTTACGCAAGTTAACTTGCGCGTGCTTATAACGTGAGCTTATATGATGCGTGAGTTAAGTCACGCAATGTGACTTAATTAACGCAATATATTTTTTATAATAAAGTCAATAAAATTGCGATAGCGTGAATTCAATAAAATAAAGGGTTAATTATGTTTCTAGTCTCTATAAAATAGCGACCTTGTAAGTTTAGTCCCTACTTAATTTTAATAGCATTTTTAGTCCCTAATTTTGTTTTTACGCACCGAGTATTAGTCCCTACTCAATTCAAATTTGTTTAATTTATGCTTAAACTCTTAAATTTTTGAACAATTTTTTGCAGACATGTTTAGAACATTACTAAAAGTTCGTCCGCAAAAAATTATCGCAAAATTTGATTTCTACATCCAGATTTTATTACTTTTTATCTTTAACTTTTTTCGTTTTAAAAAATTCATATTTAATTAATTTCATGTCGAGAAAATTCTAAATTTTAGTAAACGAACCTTTCATAGTGTTCTAATCTTGTCTCAAAAAAATCATTCAAAAATTTAAGAGTTTAAGGATAATTAATCAATCTTTGTTTTAGCGGGGACTAAAATTATAAGTAAATTTTTTTTATAGGGACTAAAAATGCTATTAAAATTAAGTAGGGACTAAACTTACAAGGTCGCTATTTTATAGGGACTAGAAACATAATTAACCCTAAAATAAATTAGAAGAATAAAGTCAATAAAATAAATTTCAATAAAATTCGAACAAATATTGCGATAGCGTGAATTCAAATAAATATTGCGACAACGTGAATTCAAATAAATATTGCGACAGCGTCAATTCAAATAAATATTTGCATTGGCGTTTTGAATAAATAAATTCGATTTTGAATAAATAAATTCGATAAGTACACAACATTAATTCTTAGACAATTTTGTTTAGATATAATTTCATCTACGTTACATTACATTGTGGTATCATTACATTACATTACGTAAAAGAGATGTACGTCAACTATCATTACATTACATTCGAAAATGTACATTCCAACTACAACAATTATCTTACCTTTGAATGGGGTCAATTCAAACTAGCTAAACAACGGGACTCCGGCATTCGTCCGTAAGTGCTTTTATTCCATTCCAAATGTTAAATTTTTGTTGGTCTTGGTTTAAAATGATAGTATCTAAGTGCCAACGGAATGAGGTCCAGACCTTGACACTTCGATACCATCATTTAAATGAAGCCAACAAGAAATTAACATTTAGAATGGAACAAAAACACTCCCGACGAATGTTGGTGTCTGCCATTTAACTAGTTTGAATGACCCCATCCAAAGGAAGACAATTGCTGTAGTTGGAATGTGCATTCCAACTACAACAATTGTCTTACCTACGAAATGGGGTAAATTCAAACTTGCCAAACAACGGGACTCAAGCATTTCGCTCCGCATTCATGCTTTCCTTTGAAAAGAATAAATTTTTGTCGGGCTTGATTTATATGATGGTATTCGAAGTGCCAACGAAATGAGGTCCATTCCTTGACACTTAATACCATCATCTAAGCAAGCCTAACAAAAATTTAATCTTTTCAAAGGAAAAACATGAACGCGGAGCGAAATGCTGAGTCCTCGCCGTTTGGCAAGTTTGAATCACCCCATTTCGGAGGTGAGACAAATGTTGTAGTTTGAATGCACCTTACCCTAACTAATGACGATCTTACGGCGGAATCAAGCCGTTGATGATATCTTCGGTTGATCTCGGCAACGTCACCCGCATATCGATCCACCGGAACTTGGTGTGCTCCCAAAACATGCTCGTCACGTGTTCGTCGTTCTTTAACTCCATCCAAGTGAATGATACGCTCCCCTCGTCGAGCTTTGGACGTTTATACGGAATATTTTGCACCCTCCTTGTGTACGTGGGGTTGACTCCTTGGTAGAATTCATTCGGTTGATCCTTGAGATCTCTTAACGTTACATCAAGGCACCGAACCTTCAACCTCTCGAGTTTCTCCGCCGTTGAATTTTGCATGAACGTCGATCCACCCGGCCATTGCTTCAAATCTACACACATAGAAATTAAAAATAATCAATGAAAAACTCATTCAAACATTTAATCAAACACTTGGTGTGCATATTATACATAAACCCTAAAAATGATAACTACAACATAAACATGCAAACATCTAAATAATTAAGCAATATTACTCATTTGCATGTATATTACTCATTTGCATGTAACATTGTATCATATTTTGCAAAAAAAATCAAAATTTAAACAAACCCTAATTCTAAAAAATTTCTATACAAAATCAACATAAACATGCAAACATCTAAACATTTTAAGCAACACAAGTCATTTACATCCTAACATTGTATGATTTCCTTCCAAAAACACCAAAATTTAAACAAACTATAAATCTAAAAAATTTCTAATTTAAGAGAACAAATCTAACATGCAAACTTAAAAGGTTAATGGTGTTTGATCATGAGAACTTATTTGTTATTGGAGTGTTGTTTGATTTGAACTTGAAGGAATTTTGGAGTTGGGTGATTTGAGAGAGATTTTTGAGATTCTAGATGAGAAATGAGGAAATGAGGTGGTCCGCATGCTTAAGACAACACGCCACGTGAGTTAACTAACAGCTTGCGCATGTTAACTCACGCGGCGTTAGTTAACTTGCGCGAAATTAACACTTGCGCAAGTTAACTTGCGCAAGGGTATTTTGGTAGGCTTGCGGGGTGCGAGCAAAACGTCTTGGGTGGAGAGCAATAATCTCAAATCTGCAACCACAAATCCATAATCACAATTTAAAAACTTAAATGCATATTATAAGATATGAAGAATGCTAAATCTTTTCATTAATCAAATAGTACTAATTAACATTCTTTCCAAAGAATATACTCCTAATCATGAATAGCACAATCTTTTATTAGATTTCTATTATTTGTAATGAAAAAAGAACTTGTCAGATGTCAGTGTTGAGACACATGTCAAAAGACAAAGATAATTGAAGAGGGTACCAGGGGTACCCATAGTGGTAGTTGTGATCTGGAGAGTCCAATGTGAGAGCATCAGGTCCCACATTTTGCTTGCTAAAGCAGGACAAAATGGTCACTCAAAGGAAAAGATATTATGAACAGTTCTAGTATTATCATATAACAATACAATAAATATCCTTTTTTTCAACAGACAGATTTTCTCAGAGAAGAATCACTTGCATATCTTGCTATAATAGATCTTACAGCAAAAAAGTAAAAAGTGTTGGTACAATGATTTTCTTATGGTGTTTTGCTCTCCTTTGCTTAAGCATTTCTCTATACTTACATTATTGCTTCTGTACCTTTGTCCTTTTTATTTTTGTAAACTCTGAAACAAAATTTCCATTGTGGAGTATGGGCAACTACCCCAAGTTCCAACACTGACATGAGCATCCATGACCTTGGTCACCAAGAACATGAATGGGTCTGTGTCTGTGATGAATGATGATGCCTTTCTCATCATTGAAAGAGTGGCTGTGACGTGGGGTAGGCAAAGTCAATGCTCATTTACTCATAGTACTATTATTATTCATGAATGAAGGGGAGTTCATTCACCTCACTTCAACATCATGATTTTTTTTGAGTAAACTACTATTTTAGGTCCTAAAATTGTACTCCCTCCGGTCTCAAATATAAGAGAAGATTCCTTTTTAGGTTCATTGAATAATTAATGTATTTGCTTTACAATGTAGACTAGATACATTAACTATTCAATGAACCTAAAAAGGAATCTTTTCTTATATTTGACCGGAGAAATAGTGTCCGACAATTTGAGATTCCAAATTTACGAAATACGTATCAAATTGTTCCACAAAGTTGTCTAACATTAGTCACAATGCTTCCTCTGTCAAGTAATCATGTTAGAGGTGTTGATGTTTAAATTACTGTGTTTTGTCCGTTGATGTCAAGTCACACGGAACCTTAAACACAAGTTTCATGTCACTTACAAACTTAAATTTGTATGCATGTTGGACTCCTCATCAATGCTAAGTGGTTTTAGGATTCCGATGATAGAAGTCTAATATGCATAAAAATTTAAGTTTTATGGATGAGTGGCCTGGCGGCCACACTCACACCCACTCTGGAAGAAGAAAATGTGAAAACCTAACATCGAATTCAAACATCGGCATCAAACAACCAACCACCAGACTATAACTTCGAGACACTTCAACACCATGAGATGTTGAAGAAAATAGACATGACAAATTGTTCCCATACTTCTATGCCATCACCTACTCACCATGCATCATATGACACAACTTTCTAATTTATATTACATATAACATTTGGAAACAAATTTAGAGTCAATCATCAAAATACTTGAAAGTTTAGATCAGGCAATTTAGCCTTCTAAATCAATCTAATAGTATTTGACATTGAAGACCGTCAAATAATTTTTAGTCTATCACCAAAATACATAATTGATAAACTAATCTATGACATCTATGATCTATCAGTTCATTCAAATAATTCTAATGTATCTATACCACAGAGATTAACAGAAGTCCAAATAAATTTCTAGAGACAGATTCCAATGAGCATTCACTGAATACATAAGACATAGATTGAATTGATTGACAGCTTTTAATTTCAAGGACTAATTCGTAGACTAATTTGTCATTTCATAAATTCAGTAGACCAAATTATCTACCCCAATAATTTCAAGAGCCATAATGGTGATTCCTTCAATAAATTTTGTATTTTTTACTTTAAAAGAAATACAAATTTTATTGGAAGGAACTATTGTGAAATATGACAAATTGACAACCATTACAGGTACATCAACAGTCTACTATATAATGTTTTCCAGAGGAGTACAACTAAGTCACAGAAATATATCAATTTGCAATGTACAATCTAAACGAGTTTTTCCTACCAAGTCATAAGGTAGGTAGATAGATACTAGCAACTACCTTCACTGCATACACAAATCATATCATAGAATAACCAAAGTAATCTGCAGAGTACGATTCATAAGATAGAAAAAATGTGGTTGGGAGAGGGAGACTCTGCTGAAGGTGGTTAGCGGTCATTGATAAGATACTTCCCTTCCGGGAACCACTTTGGTGCCATTAATGGCACCAATGTCACCATACCATTACATCTCCACCCCACACACACACATCACACACACATTCCCACACACATCCACATACATCAACGGCCAGGATTTCCCCAATGGCACCAATAGCACCTAAGCTAAGTCACTGAAGTATTTCCCCTTCCTACTAATAACATAGTTACAGAACAACATAATACAACTCATAAACAATAAAAACCTACAAAAAACAAAACAAGACTGAGAAAACATAAGCAAAATAAGCTAACCCTTTATTCAGAATTGAGGTGTTTTAACACGCTAGATTCTTATACAATTAAAACATAAAATGAAAAAATAAATTAAATAAACTTAAAACAAACAGAATAACATTCCAGTGATACAAAGTAAAACCCAAGCAATGTGCGATCTAGAGTGGATACAATCAACCAAGACTCAGTAACAGAATTCTCATGAAACTATAGCCAAAAGGGATTGTAATAAACAAGCATTTGTGCATTGAAAATGTTTGCAAAAATAGGGCTAGTGACGGAACAAACAAAAGCTCTTTGGAAAACAACCGAGTCCACAAATCACACAGCGAATCCACACTTGATTGTCACATCAGCCAAGATAAGCATACTGAATTTTACCACCTGCTGCTTCATTATTAATAACTTAATAAAAGTAATCAATTATCATTTCCTTATTCAGCAGTTCTATCGCGATTAGGCCAGAATATCACATCTCCATAAATTCTCCATGAGAAACTCAATTGCGTTGCTGCCAATTGCATTGCAATATTTAATATTCAATCCCAACAATGCCTGGCCTAATTTCATAAGGAAAGGCACACACTTGTTCGATATACCAGAACAGTCAGACATAGAGAGCACATGCAAACTAAGATGATCAGCACGAGCGAGAACGGCTATGCCTGCATCGGTGATTGCACACTTTGAGACGTCTAGATCATTCAGCAGGAGGCAGTTGTCTGCAACTGCAACCAAACTTGCATCAGTAATATTCTGGCATCCATCGAGATTTAGTATTTCGAGAGTTCCACCATGTAGCCTGGCCAACTCAGAAACTATGTTGTCTGTCAAGTTGCAGCAACCTTTAAGGTTCACCTTGACAAGTCCAGCTTCACAATTCTCCAAAAGAGGGAGAAGGCCAGCTTCTGTTATGCGGCAAAGTCCAGTCAGATCAACATGCTGAAGTTGGGGACACAATTTCCCGATCACAGCCAAGCTAGCACTGCCGAAACCAGGGCAGTTTCGAATGGTTACAGATCGGAGATACCTGCAAGGTGAAAGCATAGATGCTTCTACATCAATCTCTTGAATTCCCAAACACTTCACAAGTGTAAGTGATTTCAACTTCGTTTTGATGATAGAAAGGGCATCGAAAATCCCACATTGGGTGAATCTGTTACACTCTTCCAACTGCAAGGTCTCGAGAGATATTGCAGATCTGGCAAATGCTACCAATCCATCGTCGGATACAACGCAACACCTACGAAGGCACATCTGCTTCAGGTTTGGGAAACCTCTACCCATGGCTTCGATGCTCTTATCAGTTACCCCTTCGCAGGAAGTAATGGTAAGTGCCACCAGTTTCTGTAGACCTTCACCAAACCCCATGACCCAAAACCCTCTTTCGTTTACATTTCGAAGACCACTTAGAGCCAGATTCGATATCACTTTTCCACAATGGCCAATAACAGCCAGAGAAATATCGGTAATATTCAAATTATGAAGCTTTACCCTTGACAAGTCGGAAGCCGATGATAACAAACTACACACGCCAGGATCTCCAACAAGAGGACAACCCATGATAGAGATTGAATGTAACTTAGGACATAACTTTGCAACAGCTTGTAAACCCTCATTTCCAATCATAGAACATGATTCAATGTTTAAGGTTGTCAAGTTAGGGCAACCTTCAGCTATTGCAATCAAACCCTTGTTGGTGACCGACGAAGAATGGCACAAGTCTAGTGTCTCCAACATATGACATCCTTTTGCAATCTCACACAGACCCTTATCACCAATGGAAGACACATTCCACAGTGAAAGTGACCTGAGAGAAGGGCAACCACGAGCAACTGCTGAGAGACCGCGGTCTGTAACACCTCGAGTCAAGTTGTTTCCTCTGATGGATAGCTTTCCAAGTCCACCACGGCAACCAGTCCCAACAGCAATAGCAGCAAGCCTTACATCAGTGGCTTTCCTCCCTTCCAAACGCCTTGTAAGGTAGCCATCACCTTCAGCATCTTCATCACTCTCATCTGAAGAGATTGTTTCTACATCAGATTCAATGTCATCTTTGCAAATACTGCTCATAAGCATAAGCCACCTTTTTGATACACAGGCACCTGAGCTTCTCTCTTTGCCACTTGGAAGTCGTCTGAATATCTCAAAGAGACATTCATCCGAAAGGATCTCGATGCTAGGCTTAAGATCTTGCTCATGCTCAAGAGCTCCAAAGCTAAATGAGACACTGATTCGAGGTCGCTTTGTAGAACAGTGCACATCACTAATAGTGTACACCCTACTCCCGGTATCCATAGAACCCCCAGAATGCAGTTCAACATCACCTGGAAAATCCATTCACAATATCTAAATCAGCCACATGCACACATGATTGTTCCAAGTTATTATTATCATATCATAATAAGATACCCCTTAAACAAAATTCACTATCTAACTCATATATCACACACAACACCTATCACTTGCAGTCTAGCACATGCATCATACATGTTCATTTCATGTCCATATGGAGATTTGCTCCGAATTTAATTGCGGCCCTGCTACTGGACGGTGGGATTGTTCCCCGGATTAGTCGGTTCTTGGGATGGATACCGAGTTTTCAAAAACAAAAAATCTCACATATCACACACAACACAACACCTATCACTTGCAATCTAGCACAAACATCATGCATGTTCATTTCATTCCACCAAAGAAAATGAAAAATGTTCTTTTTTGCAAAGTAACTTCTTTGTCCATAAAGAAATCACAATTAGTACTAGATCCAATCTTTTCTTTGTTATTCTTACTAAGGATCCTTATTGCAACAAGTTACAAGATAAAGTGTTTTTTCTAAGCATGCCACAAGATATACAACATCCATAGAAAGAGAGAAGAAAAAAAAAACACTGTGTTATGTAAAAGTTATAATCCTATGATCAATTAAAACCACAAACTTGAAAACTTAAGAATTGAAGAATCAAACAACCATACATGCAGGAAAGAAAAAAAAAGAGCAATTAATCACAAGAAACACAAAGCAAGAGTGAAACATTAAAGGCAAATGAAAAAGGGATGAAGTAAACTTACTACTCTCATTGACATGACCAGGCATGAGCACAAGAAACAGTATACTACTCCAAGTAAAAGCTGAAAATCACAAAGGGAATGCACAAGAAGAATACACAGCACAAAGAGGTATATAACAGAGTAAAAGGTCAAGAGCATTAGTTGTCAAAAACTCCCTAAGAAGAAAAAACGCAAAAAAAGGAAGAAGCTTTAAATCAGTTTCTGTATTGGGGGAATATATTTCTATGTCATGTAAATTGAAAATGTTGTCGTGAAACAAAAGAAAGTGGTTTTATTTATTGGAAATTGGAAAATATATATTAGGTGTCATTCATGGAAAGGAAAAAAAACACAGAATAGGTGCAATGCTATGCTGCAGGATTTTGGAATGCAATGAATCCTTTCTTAGTCCAACCAAACCAACCACCTCAGCAAATACCACTTTCACAAAAACCAATACCAGGAACACAAAACCACTCTCTAATTTCTTTTTCTGTCTTCAATAGTTTTTGATCTTTAATATTTAACTAATTTATTATTCTAAATCTTTTTATTTTCTTCCTTTTTATGAAATAGAGCCGTTGAGGTTGAAGAACCTTGCCTTACAAAGTGGTTAACCATATTTGTACTTGATATTGACCGGTACATGAACATTGAGCCACCGATTCCTCAATTGTACATTGGTATTCAATTCATTATAACCACCACTATCAAATCTACAATTACAATGGCAATTTAAAAAGTTTTAATGCACATTATAAGATATGAAGAATGTGAAATCTTTTCATTGATCAAATACTGATTAATACTCTTTCCAAAATATAGTCCTAATCATGAGTAACACATTTTATTAGATTTCTATTATTATTTTGTAATGAAAAAAGAACTTGTGAGATGTCAATGTTGAGCCACATGTCAAAAGGCATAGCTAACTGAATAGGAGTTTAAGAAATAGCAGTAGATCAATACAATGCAGATAGCAGAGAGAGTCCATTGTGATCTGAAAAGTCCAATGTGAGAAAAGAATCAGATAACAACTCTTATACATACAATTTACATAATCCTTTTTTTCAACAGACAGATTTTCTCAGAGAAGAATCAATTGCATATCTCATTCTACTATTATAATTCATGAATGAAGTTGAGTTCATTCACCTCACTTCAAAACCATGATTTCTTTTTATAGAAGAATGGTCTAGTGGCCACACACTCCGGGAGGGAGAAAGGTGGAAAGCATAGATCGAACTCAGACATCTGCATAAAACATCCTCACAATCAACATTAGATCGTAACTACGAGTACACCTCAAGACATGAGATGGTGAAGAAAATAGACAAGACTAAATGTTTCCATAATTTGTATGCCATCACCAACTCAGCATGCGTTTTATGATACAGCTTTTTAATTGAGTCGCGGGGCGAATAAATATTTCTTAAAATTTTATTAAATTGTAATACTATCGAACTTGAGGAGGAGCAGCATACTCCAAGGTCCCAAGCCAAGTTCGTAGTGTGATACATACCAAAACTGCTTGTTAGAAAATGAGTTTTTGATACCTTTTTGTAGGAATTTTTTTTTCTTTTGATAAGTTTGTAGGAACAAAATAGTTATCATTTTATTACTGAAATGTATGACATTATTATTTAAAAAAAAAAAAAAAAAGGTAAATATAGTTTAGTATATAATCAAACAGAACAAATTCAATATTTCAAGAGAGCACAGAAAAGCTTCATTTACAACGTACATATCAACGGTGAAAAAAGAAGGAGCAATAAATTGAATCAACATATTATTATAATTATAAACATGTAAAAATCAGTTTTCATATGAGGAAAGTTTGCATCCCTCTTTATGTTCTATTCCCTTTCTCCTTCCACCATTGGCAGCTGACTTGGAACATCAATTGGGCTTCATAATTTGTAATATATATTATGGAAAGTGTTAGAATCAAATTCATTGTTAGGATTGAAGTATTAACAATAGACGAAACAAACAATAACCAAAATTGAAACCACAAAACCAAAAGGATTCAAAAAAAATTGTATTACCTGCATAATGACAAAGAGTTGGTAGCTGTAATCATCGGCACATGCAGGGACAGCTTGAAGAGAGTGTGTGTGAAGGAATGAAAGTGATCAGCAGTGAGCAAGAGATGCTGCCCCATCGGACGGAGGCTCGGAGGGATATAATTGGGCATGAGGGTATTTTTGGGTAATTTCCAAAGGTGAGTAGAACCAAGATGATGTGGCAAACGTATAGCTTGAGTATCATCTCATATTCAACTAACTAATAAAATGGATTGCACCAACTTTTTTTTAGCAAAGATAAAGTTTACTCATTTAATTTAAAATCAACGAATATAAAAATATGGGGCTACCATGAGATAACAAGATCCTAATAATATAGCAACTTTATTAGACCGTCTTCCAAACATGACATTACAAAGTTCAAGTTGGTTACACTAAGTAAGATACATCTATATTGAGATACAAGATCACCAAACTTATTTAGAGGAGCATCTGTGTTGGCAAGAGCATTACATAAATATTTACAATTTGTTTCAAACAAGACAACATGCATTCTGTTTGATATAGACACTTTGAAAGCTTCTAGTAAGTCCATGGTTTCGGCTTCTAGAATGGCGACAAAGAAGTGGAAATAATCTGATTTATCAAGTAGAAAAAGCCTCGTTGGAGTCTCTAAAACACATACTATTCCCCAAGATAGAATTATTGTTGAAAGATGATACGCTCATATTACATTTGATCATGTCTGGTAGAGGTTTGCTACAAGTATGGATATTATTTGAGTTGTGTGTTAAAGATTTTGTTCATTGCATGCAACTCGATTTGTTGAGTGTCCTTTGCTCGAATGACAATGGAAGTGGGAGAGGTATCCATTGTGTCCCATAGCTTATGGAATCAAATTTTGAGTCATTCATTCTTATAAATAAAATCGAGCCATTCATCAAAATACTTTAAAGGTTACTAGGTATAGAACCCGTGCGTTGCACGGGTTAGATTATAGTTTGTATTTAAGAAAATAAAAGTTGTGATAGGTATAATCATATATTTTTTTATTGATTTATAATATTAGTGATATGATTTTTTTAATCTTAATTTATACTTAAATAGGAGTATTGTTTAAAACTTGAAGAATTTATATTGATTTATATCGTAGATTCGTGTAAATATTATATGGATAAATAATATAGTTTTTGGCGGACCCTATAATATTTAATAAGTTTAAGGACATGTATCATAGCTTATCTTAATGCAATCATATAAGAAAATTCATTTATGATATCGTAGTAGTGTAATAATATGTTACTTGTTTTTTTATTTTTTTATTTTTATCTTGGAATCTCACATTTTTTTTCTATTAGAGTTAGAGTCATTCATACTTGATGTGAATATTATTCATAACAAATGTTGCAATAAGTTCAAGTTAGGATATGTCTTTTTCATCTTTTGACCATGTTCTTTGAAATTACGCAACATGACCTAACTATTTACTTTTACGTTCCTATTTCTTATTTAAAGACTCCTATATTCATTTAAAAGATTATCCTTACGGTGATAAATTAACTTATTTTAAACTTTCCTATCAAATCTCTATTTCTGAAATTTTATTCTAACTTTTATTGGTCCAAATTATTTTAGCCAACGGTTTGATTTACCTTCTTGTCACATTGCTCAATTCATAATTTTGTTTGTCTATTTTTTTTCCAATTAATGTTTACATTTTCAGGTTTATTTAATCATATATAGACATTATGGAATAATAAAGGGTGATATTTTTTTCTAACTTATGCTTAATTAAATTAATATCGGTGATTATTAGATAAAATAAGAGTGGAAAGTTTTTCTAAGAGTTGCACAATTCTAACTTAAAATTATAGTATATAAAAGAGAGTGAGACTTTTTTTTTGTGACATATCAACACGGTTCTATTTTAAAAAAACATTCAAGCTTTCAAAATTCCAAAGAGACATTCCAATATTAATATGCTTTAAAGATCATAGATACATGTTCAACCCAATACACTAACTTAAATGAATGCTTTTTAGTAACATTTCAATAAAAATCAAAGAATCAAATTAACATATTGTTTCATTTTATTTTTTGTTTTTAGTAATATTGATTTACGGTTTATATTGTCAAACGGAAAATTCTTGCCTTTGTAATCAAATTAATTTTTTTTTAAATTTAACCCACTTGGGTTGGCCTAGTGGTATTGGCTTGGGATCCGGGATTGAGGTCTCAGGTTCGATTCTCTTCGGTGTCAATTTAGGTGGACTAATTTAGCTTCTTAGCTTCTTCAAAAAAAAATTTCTTCTTAGCTTCTTCAATTTTTTTTTAATTTATTGGAAAAAATAAATTTGGTAGATCTTTTGAATTATTCTTTGATTAATAAAACTACTATAAATATATATTTAAACTTATATCCTCGTCAAGTGAATATAGAAAATAAAATACATATGAAATATGTTTTAAGCACAATCTCTACATCAGCTAGGACAATAATAAGTACGAATGAGACCTTTATATAGATATAAAAAAAAAAAAGAAAGTTAGAGAAACATAAAACTTATACGGATTATATCAATAAAAAAAGGGCTAAAATATTTGGCAGTCTAAGAGTAATTTGATATTCTATTATGTCATTGAAATCAATGAATAATCGATCAATAGATGAAGAGTAAAAAGAGAGGAAATAAACTATTTTTCAAAATTGAAAAGATATCGTCCAATAGTTGCTTTGAGAAAGCATTGAAGAACAAAACCTAACATTTGCAATGGGTTTTATAATAAAAGTTGAGTGCATTGATCAAAATCTCATATATGATGCATCACAATTGCGAAGCGGCGCCGATCCTAATCCTTTTTTTCCACGATTCACATGCTTGATATTAATACTACAATGAAAACATGTGGGAATTACATCCGAAGAAAATAATGTTGGAAGTCTTCTTTCTCAATGAATTGTCATAAAGTTATTGCAAGATAAAAACTAAAAAGTGTGAGTGAATAGAGAACAAATATATGTTCATAGAAAATGTAACTCTGCTTGCACCACATAAAAAAATTGTAAGTGTCAAATTATATATATATATATATATATATATATATATATATATATATATATATATATATATGATGCAAAGTTTTTTTTTATAGAGGATATAATATAAAAAGTTGAGTAACTTTATTGTTGCAAGGCATTTATTAATTAAAAAATCAAGAAAAAGAGAGGGTGGAAATAAGAGTGGGAAAGAAGTTTTTCAAGAGCGACATAAGCATGTTCATACCATAAGAATCATTTGGTTTTAACATAGAGTAAGAAGCTATGCTAGAAGTATCACATCAGCACGATACCTGCATCTGCACATGAATATCCGCTTTTGCGATGTTTAGCTGATACCTTTATTTGGTTGATAACTTTAATTGTCACCAATTATAAATGAAGAAAAGATGTGATTTTTTTTAGCAGGCAGGTATGCCATACAGTAAGCTATATGGAGAGAGATTCATAAATTAGTGAATTAGTCCTCTTTATAATAGCATAACAGACAATTACGATTATCAATCAAAATTTAAATAAATCAAAAACAAAAATTATCATAATTAATGACTGTTATGAATATGACCAACCATAAGCATAATAAATAAATAAAATTAACAGGGCAGCAATCCATAAAAAAAATATAATTGATTAGTTTTAAGAAAATGTCTTTATCATCATGCATTGAATTCAAACCAATGAAGGGTTTCACGTTAGAAAAATGTTAATGGATGGTTTATAGTAACTGATGAAAAGAAGTTGGTGAATAAGGAGTGGCCCATCAATGAGTTTTAAATATGGGAACTCCTACGGTACACCCGTAAATTAAGGTGTACCGGTACTCCTACTTCAAAAATATTTAAATTAACTATTATTTTTATGGAATAAAGAGCTATTTGTTGATATTTGTATTTTAGAAAATGCCATTTTATAAGAAAAAAACATCATTTCATTGTTTATAAAAATCATACTAATTTTTTTTATATTTTATTGTAAAAAATAATCAAAATTCTCTATTAGGAGTACAAAAAATTCAGAAAAATTAAATTTTATATCTTCGACGTTTTTGGTAAATAAGATTTAATTATTATAATTATAGGTGATAGAAAACAATTTTTCTCTTCAAAAAATAACACATTTAACGATTAATTTATTGATTTTGTGTACCAATACACCCAAATTTTTGGGTGTACCATAAAATTTGCCTTTAAATATATTGACATTAATTAGATATTTTATGAATCACTCAATTTTAGAAAAGCCACATAGACACAATGCTTCTCTATTGATAACTCAAGTTTAGATTTATAAATTAGATTAGATAGATAGACGCCGGCAATGTTTGATATAAAGTGGAAAGCTTCTCTATTTATATTTAACGAAATACTATAATTTAGATTTGTCTAAAACGAATGCGGGTAAAAAAATAGACACTAAATGTTTTTTTTGTAAATTTTAATAAAATTTTATTTGTGTTCTATTTTTATTACAATATTTTTTATTAGTGCCTTTATTATTAAATTCATATAATGGAGGTTATATTAACTCATAAATTTAAAAGAATTAGAATATAAAAGGAGGAAATTTGTCAAGAAAGGATGATGATGTTTCTTAGAGGTGTCACGTAAGAACGATCCAAACTTAAGGTTAACTCAAGCATAGTTTAGAGCGTGTTTCAATTCAACTCTTCAATAATTCTTCTAAAGAGCAAATTATATCAATAAAACATAGACTAATAAACATTATATCAATAAAAAATAGAAGTTGAAATATTTGACAAATCTATAGGATGTAGTAACTTGAGTCTCCATGACCTGCCACAAAAATCAATAAATAGTCAAAACATATGTGAAGAATAGGAAAGAGAAACAAAAACTATCATACAAAATTGAGGAGTATCATTCAACAATTATTTGGAAAAGATGATAATCCAAAACTCCACAATTCAGCCCTTTCTTCCTACTCCATTTTTCCTAATTTCATATGACACTCCTTTTGTTGGGATGGAGGGTAAGATAAAAAGTTCACAATCCAAACTTAAGGTTAACTCAAGCATAGTTTTGAGCATGTTTCAATTTAACTCTTCAATAATTCTTCTAAAAAGCAAATTATATCAATAAAACATAGACTAATAAACATTATATATATAAAAAATAGAAGTTGAAATATTTAACAAATCTATATGATATAGTAATACGAGTCTTCATGACCTGCCACAAACAAATAAATAGTCAAAACATATGTGAAGAATAGGAAAGAGAAACAAAAACTATCATACAAAATTGAAGAGTATCATTCAACAATTACTTGGGAAAGATGATGATCCAAAACTCCACAATTCAGCCCTTTCTTCCTGCTCCATTTTTCCTAATTTCATATGACAATCCTTTTGTTGGGATGGAGGGTAAGATAAAAAGTTCACAAAATCTCACCACATATTTATACACACAATGACTATGAATATGAATAGAAAAAAAACAATGACAATTATTATCAATAAAAATTATAACTAAGTAATAATACAATCAATGAATGAATTTAAGGAATATAAGTTAAGGAATATGAATCAAATTGTAGTTTAAAGGTTGAAGTGATAATTTTTTTTCTTTTTACAAATAATATGACAATACAAATTAAGAAAAATTGTAAGCGATTATTTTATTAACTCATATATTATTTACATCATGTGGATTGCTTATTTTGAATTATATTATTTAGCTAAAATGATTTGTTGCAACAATGAATAAAAATATGTCCTTAAAAAATGAATAAAAAATGAATTATCTATGCTTAATAAAATATTACATGTATTAACTAATAGATAATATATAGTATCGTAACAACAACAGAAAAAGTAATATACTTATAACATGCATAGCCGTTTTAAAAAATACATATATATTTATGCATAAGTCAAAAGAATTGCAATGGGTTTTAGTTGAAAATAAATAATAGTGAATAAGGGTGATAGTTAAGAGAGGGTAGCAAGGTTTCAATAGAGAATGACGAATTGAAGTTCATATAGACATGCCACATCATCACAACTCTTGCATAAGAATAGCTCAAGCTTCAAATTCAAAAATATATAGATAGATAGATAGATAGTAATTTAATCTTCTAAATCAATTAGTAATATTTTACATTGAAGACGGTCAATAAATTTTAGGTAGTCAATCAATTTTATTGCACAATTGTTTTAATGTGTCTATCTTGTAACCAAAGACCAATAAAAGTCAAATAAATTTCTAGAGACTTCAATATATTGAGCATTCACCAAATATTCTGTCAATTGAACATCTGTCACACCCTATTAGATAAGAGATGGATTAAATTGATTGACAATTTTAATCTCAAGGACTAATTCATCCGACCCAATAATTTCAAAGACTAAAATAGTGATTCACATACTTTTGTACTGTATCCGGTATCCGTCTTTTAATATAGGAGTTTTTTTTACCAAAATTATGGTATTTAAAAGTTATTGTGAATAATAAATTTGTACGAAAAGTGTGTAACTATTATTACTAAATTGTGTCATGCATGTATAAAAACATTCAATGTTGATTTTTTATATTGGAATGTAATTAGTAGTATTAATAAAAGGTATAGTTGGAAAAATAATAATAAATATGTCTAGAAATTTGTAAACGAGACTTATATTTAGGGACAAACATTGTTGTGTAAATGATCTTATAATTAGGAACGGGGGAGAGAGAGTATTTTTTACCTTTAAGAAAAATATAAATGGTATTTGAAATAACTACTCCTAAATATGACAAATTGACATTCCATCAGGCATACTATAATGTTTTCCGGAGGAATACAACAAACAAAGTCACAAAAATATATCAATTTTGCAATGTATAATTCATGATCATATCTATTAGATGATTTCCCTTTTTATTTTACAAAGTAATAAGGTAAGTTCTAGCAAAGCAACTACCGGTATCCACAAATTATATGATTCCATAATAAGAGACAGAAAAAACAATTAAATAGATTTAACAACTAATTGTATTATTACTTTTTTTACAAACTAATTGTATTATTACTATTATTGTTATTATCATCATTATCATTATTACTTTTTTTAATTAAATTATCATTATTATTATTATCATCATCATCATATAATAACCACTCAATGACATTCTCAGAAGCAGAAATTAATCATCGACAAAATTGGTGTTCACTTCGCACCAATAACATGATTACCAAAAATGTAATACAATTCATAAGCAAGAACATAAGCAAGAGAAACCTAAAAATACAATGACTTGACATAAGCAAAAGTAATGATATTTTGACATCCATTTAATGACAACTTTGTTGACAACCTTGTTTTTCTCACTTCTTATTGGTCAAAAACAATGGAGAGAAAAAAGGAAGAGAGAGGATAACAACATCATGTGAGTATGAGAGAGAAAGTTGTCCTAAAGTTGTCGAAAAAGTGGTTGTCAAAATATCATTTCTTATAGCCAAAAGGGGTTGTAATAAACAAGCATTTGTGTATTGCAAATGTTTGCAATAAAAGGGCTAGTGAAGGAACAAACTAAAGCTCCATGGAAAACAACCGAGTCAACAAACCGCGCCGCAAATTCACACTTGACAAAACAAGTATGCCGAATGTTACCGCCCGCTACTTCATTATTAATAACTTGATAAAAGTAATCCATTATCATTTCCTTGATTCACCGGTTCTATCGCGATTAAGCCGTAATATGGCATCTCCATAAATTCTCCACGAGAAATTCAATTGTGTTGTTACCAATTGCATTGCTTTTTAATATTCAATCCCAACAACGTACGGCCTAATTTCATCGGGAAAGGCACACACTTGTTCGATATACCGAACAGCCGGACATAGAGAGCACTCGCAAACTAAGATGATCGGCACGAGCGAGAAGCGCTATCCCCGCATTAGTGATTGCACACTTTGAGATGTCTAGATCATTCGGCGGGAGGCGGTCGTCTGCAACTACAACCAAACTTGCATCGGTAATATTCGGCATCCATTAAGATTTAGTATTTCGAGAGTTCCACTATGTAGCCCTGGCCCACTCGGAAACTATATTATCCGTCAACTTCCATCAACTTGTAAGGTTCACCTTGACAAGTCCAGCCTCATAATTCTCCAAAAGAGGGAGAAGGCCGGCGTACGTTATGTCGCAAAGTCCGGTCGGATCGACACGGCGAAGTTGGGGACACAATTTCCCGATCACGGCCAAGCTAACCTTTGCCAGGAAACCGGGACGGTTTCGAATGGTCACGGATTGAAGATATCTACAAGGTGAAAGCATAGATACTTCCCTTTGCTATGTCTTGAATTCCCATACACTTCACAAGTGTAAGTGATTTCAACTTTGTTTTGATGATTGAAAGGGCATACAAAATCCCACAATGGGTGAATGCGTTACACTCTTCCAACTCGCAAGTTCTCGAGAGAGATTGCGGATACGCCAAATGCTACCAATCCATGGTCGGATACAAAGCAACACTTACGAAGGTACATCTGCTTCATGTTTGGGAAACCTCTACCCATGGCTTCAATGCTCGTATCGGTTACCCCGTGGCGGGAAGTAACGGTAAGTGACACCGGTTGTAGACCTTCGGCAACCCCCATGACCCAAAACCCTCTTTCGTTTACATTTCGAAGACCACTTAGAGCCAGTTTGTTATCGCCTTTCCACAATAGCCAATAACGACGAGAGAAATATCGGTAATATTCAAATTATGAAGCTTTACTCTTGACAAGTCGGAAGCCGATGATAACAAACTACACACGCCGGGATCTCCAACAAGAGGACAACCCATGATAGAGATTGAATGTAACTTGGGACATAACTTTGCAACGGCTTGTAAACCCTCATTTCCAATCATAGAACATGATTCAATGTTTAAGGTTGTCAAGTTAGGGCAACCTTCGGCTATTGCAATCAAACTCTTGTTGGTGATCGAAGAAGAATGGCAAAAATCTAGCGTCTCCAACATATGACATCCTTTTGCAATCTCGGACGGACCTTTATCACCAATGGAAGACACATTCCACAATGAAAGTGATCCGAGAGAAGGGCAACCATGCGCAACTGGCCGAGAGACCACGGTCCGTGACACCTCGAACCTTGTTGTTTCCTCGATAGAACGGCTTTCCAAGTCCATCACGACAACCCGGTCCCAACAGCAATAGCGGCAAGCCTTACATCGGTGGCTTTTTTACCTTGCAAACGCCTTGTAAGGTAGCCATCACCTTCAAGGCATCTTTATCACTCTCATCGAAGAGATTGTTTTTACACCGAGATTCAATGTCATCTTTGCAAATGCTGCCGATAAGCATAAGCCATCTTTTTGACACACAAGCACTGAGCTTCTCTCTTTGCCACTTGGAAGCCGTCTGAATATCTCAAAGAGACATTCATCCGGAAGGATCTCGATACTAGGCTTACAATCTTGCTCATGCTTAAGAGCTCCAAAGCTAAATGGGACACCGATTCGAGGTCGTTTCGTACGAGAGCGATGGACACCACTAATAGTGTTAACCCTACCTGGTATCCATAGAACCCGCAGGATACAGTTCACCACCACTGGAAATCCATTCACAAACTCTAAATCAGCCACATCCACACATGATTGTTCGAAGTTATTATTATCATTATAATAAGATACCCCTTAACAAAATTCACTCTCTATCATATATCACACACAACACCTATCACTTGCAATCTAGCACAAGTATCATGCATGTTCATTTCATTCCACCAAAGAAAATGAAAAGTGTTCTTTTTTACAATAAAAAAAAAAGTAACGTTTTTGTTCATAAAGAAATCACAATTAGTACCAGATCCAGTCATTTCTTTGTTATTCTTATTGAGCATCCTTATTGCAACAAGTTAGAAGATAAAGTGTTTTTTTCTAAGCATGCAACAAGATAGTATATAATATCCATAGAAAGAAAGAAAAGAAAAAAACACTATGTTATGTTTAGTTATAATCCTATGATCAATTAAAACCACAAACTTGAAAACTTAAGACTTGAAGAATCAAACAATACATGCAAGAAAAAAAGGAGCAATTAATCACAAGAAACACAAAGCAAGAGTGTGAAACATTAAAGGCAAATGAAATAGAATGAAAAAGAGATGAAGTAAACTTACTACTCTGATTGACACGACCAAGCATGAACACAAGAAACAGTATTCTACACCAAGTATAAGCTGAAAATCACAAAGGGAAAGCACAAGAAGAATACACAACACAAAGAGGTATATAACAGAGAAAAGAGTCAAGAGCATTAGTAGTCAAAAACTCCCCAAGGCGCAAAAAATGCAAAAAAGGAAGAATCTTTAAATTAGTTTCTGTATTCGGGGAATGTATGTTTATCTAATGTAATGTAAATTGAAAATGTTGTCGTGAAACAAAAAAAGTGGTTTTACATATTGGAAATTGGAAAAACAATATTAGGTGTCGTTCATGGAAAGAAAAAAAACACAGAATAGGTGTGCAATGCTACACTGCAGGATTTCAGAATGCAATGAATCCTCTCTTAGTCCAACCATTCCAACCAACTCAGCAATACCACTTTCACAAAAACCAAAACCACTATTTTCTTTTTCTGTCTTCAATAGTTTTTGGTCTTTAATATTTAATTAATTTTTATTCTTGAAATCTTTTTATTTTTTTGCCTTTTTATGAAATTGGGCCGTTGAGGAGGTTGAAGAACCTTGCCTTACAAGGTGGTTGACCATATTTGTACTTTGATATTGACCGGTACATGAACATGGAGACACCGATTCCTTTATTGTACATTGGTATTCAATTCATTATAACCACCACCATCAAATCTACAATGGCAATTTAAAAAGTTTTAATGCACGTTATAAGATATGAAGAATGTGAAATCTTTTCATTGTTCAAATACTAATTAACACTCTTTCCAAAATATATTCTTAATCATGAGTAACACAATCTTGTATTAGATTTCTATTATTATTTTGTAATGTAAAAAGAACTTGTAGTTCAATACAATGCAGATTGCAGAGAGTCTATTGTGGTTGTCATGATCTGAAAATTCCACCTGTGAGAGAGCTTCAGGTCCCGCATTTTGCTTGCTTAAGCAGGACAATATGGTCACTCAAGGAAAAGATATTATGAACAGAACTAGTATCATATAACAACTTTTAAAGCACTTCAATGCAGAATCTTTTACCAATGAAGACTTCAACCTATTAAAAATTCTATTAGACGAAGAATAAATTGGTACCTATTATTAGTTACCATCATTTATACATGGACTCTCTCTTCATCAACTAATAGGGTCTTTACCATCAACTAATAGGGTCTCTTCATCAACTAATAGGGTCTTTACCATCACCTATGCAAGGATTCTCTCTTCATACAGTGATGTAAAATAATTAGTGGAACTCATGGTAATTTCAAGATAGACAAAGCGTAAATTTAGTGGAACTCATGGTAAAATAATTAGTGGAACTCATGGTAATTTCATACCTTGTCTATCTTCAATTTATGCGAACATTTTGCAATTTCGGGATAGACAAAGTGTATCACACTAAATTTACATGATTGGTAAAGATAATTTACCATCAAATATGTATCATTTCTCTTCACGGGCTGCATCTTTTAAAGATGGAATTAGTTTTTTAATTTATTTTTAAGTTAGTTTTGCGATGAAACATAAGTTTTTCATTTCTTTAACACATGTTGTGTTCCCAATTTAAATTGATTTTGGTTATTAAAGTTAGGTGTTTTTTTTAATAGATTCCTTTGCATGTATATCACATTAGTTTTTGGATCAAAGATCTTCATTTCTAACTGTGAATAAGAATGTTTTGATATAATTTTTTTATGAAAAAAACTTATGTTTAAATAGAACCCATTTCATTTTATTGCACTCAAATATAAAAAGAATATTTTTTTTGGCAAATAAGATCAAAAGATGTCATTAAAATAATAAAATAGTTTAAATAATGTTATAAAAATAGTCAATGAAGGTTGACTTATTTGATAAAGAGTTAACTTGCTTGCTATGTTCAACTTTAGTTGTCGGCGTGATTACCTCTTTATCCTTAAACCTAGAATGATAAAATAATTTAAATGAATGAAAACAATTGAATAAAAAATCACCTCATACAATTTAACATGTATTTTAAATATTATGTAAAATCTATAAAAAAAAACTAGCAAAATATTTTCAAACTAGTAATAATAATAATAATAAGGGTTAAATATGTTTTTAGTCCCTATAAATATGTCAACTTTCCGTTTTAGTCCCTCTAAAATATTCCTTCGACTTTTAGTCCCTATAAAATTTTCAATCACTACTTTTGGTCCCTATTTTTAATTTATTTTTTTGTATTTTTTTAATGAAATTATGCAGAAATGTGTAAAATATTCTAAAAAAAATTCCCAAAAAAATTTAGAATTTTTTAACAAAACACAAATTAAATATGAATTTTTAACCGTAAAAAATATAAAAATTCATATTAAATTCATGTTTTGTTAAAAAATTCTGAATTTTTTGGAGTGATTCTTATAATATTTTGAATTTTTACGGAAAATTTTATTAAAAAATATGAATTCTACATATGAGTTTACTTTAAAAGAGGGACCAAAAGTGAAGATTGAAAATTTTATAGGGACTAAAAGTTGAAGAAAAAATTTTAGAGGAATTAAAACGAAAAAGTTGAGCGTATTTATAGGGGCCAAAAACATATTTAACCTTTAATAATAATATATGAATGGCTAAAAAGGTGGAAAAAACTTCACTTTCACATTCTAAATGCCACCTTAGAAACAATAGAAGAAGCAAGAGAACTGAATTTGAATTGGTTCTCAATTCATTCATTTTCACAATCATGTCACTCTGCCGCCTTCTCCTCCGCTCTCTCCGCCGTCCCACAACCGTCTCTCCCATCTCCATCACCACCCGCTCCTTCGCATTCTCCTCCGCCGAAGAAGCAGCGGCAGAGCGACGCCGTCGTAAACGCCGTCTTCGCATCGAGCCTCCCTTGAACGCAATCCGTCCTCCTCCTCCTCAACACCAGCCTCGCGACCCTAACGCTCCTCGCCTCCCTGACTCCACATCGTCGCTGGTCGGACCTCGATTGAGTCTTCACAACCGTGTCCAATCCCTAATTCGCGCCGGTGACCTAGACGCCGCCTCGGCCGCCGCTCGTCACTCGGTGTTCTCATCGACTCGCCCGACGGTTTTCACTTGCAACGCCATCATCGCTGCTATGTATCGGGCTAAGAGGTATAACGAAGCTATTGCACTTTTTCATTTCTTCTTCAACCAATCTAACCTTGTTCCGAATATCGTTTCTTACAACAATGTTATCAATACTCACTGTGATGAAGGCCGTGTCGATGTGGCTCTCGAGGTTTATCGCCACATCATCTCGCATGCTCCTTTTGGTCCTTCATCAGTAACTTATCGTCATCTCACCAAAGGTTTGATCAGTGTTGGTCGCATTGATGAAGCTGTTGATTTGTTGCGTGAGATGTTGGCTAAAAATCATGGTGCTGATTCAATGGTTTATAATAATATGATATCGGGTTTTCTTGAACTTGGTAATTTAGATAAGGCTAATGAGCTTTTTGATGAGCTTAAGAATCGCTGTATTGTTTATGATGGTGTTGTGAATGCTACTTATATGGAATGGTTTTTTAAGCAGGGAAGAGATAAGGAAGCCATGGATTCGTATATGTCTTTGATGGATCGTGGGTTTAGGATGACTCCTGCCACTTGTAATGTTTTGTTGGAGGTTTTGCTTAAGCATGATAAGCAAAAGGAGGCTTCCAAATTGTTTGATCAGATGTTGGATAATCACACTCCTCCAAATTTTCAAGCTGTTAATTCCGATACTTTTAATATCATGGTTAATGAGTGCTTTAAGCATGGTAAGTTTGATGAAGCCCTTGATACTTTTAGGAAGGTTGGTACCAAGATAAATTCTAAGCCTTTTATAATGGATGTTGCCGGGTATCGTAATATTATCTCTAGGTTTTGTGAGATTGGGATGATGTCGGAAGCTGACACATTGTTTGAAGAGTACTGCTCCAAGCATTTGAGTGCGGATGTGCCTACTCACACTGCTATGATAGATGGTTATTTGAAAGTGGGTAACATTGATGATGCTTTGAGGATATTTAACAAGATGGTGGATTGTGGTTTGAGGGTGACTGCTACCTTTGGCAATAGGGTTTTTGATGAATTGATTAAGAATGGCAAAGTTAATGAGTGTGCTCGTATTTTGAGCAAAATGGGAGGACAAGATCCCAAGCCTGATTCCACTTGCTATGAGGTTGTGATCAAGGGACTGTGTGCTGAAGGTTTGTTGGATAAGAGTCAAGAGTTGTTGGACGAGGTTATGAGGTATGGTGTAGGGGTCACTCTTGCCTTGCGTGAATATGTGACTGAGGTTTTCAAAAATGCTGGGAAAGGTGAGGAGATTGAGAGGCTGCTAGATACGAACCGAATTGGATACAATTCCCGTCCAAGACCTGCATACCGTCCACCACCGGCAAGGTCCCCTTCTCAATTGGATAGAACACATAACCCAACTTATGGGCATCCGCAACAGCGCCCACCACTGCCTTCTGCTCAGATGGCTGGAGTGCACAACCCACCTTCTGAGTTTCCATCTCGTATTGTAGCACCTCAGCAATACCGATACCAAACACGGCCTTCTCAAGTTGTAGGAACGCATAACCAACCTTCTGGGTTTCCAGCTCAAGTAGCAGCACAAAATTCCCCACCACACTTTGATACTCGAATGGGTGGAATACACAACCCGCCTTATGAGTTTCCTTCTCAAATGGCAGCACATCAACGATACCAAACACCGCCTTCTCGGGTGCCAGGAGCACATAACGAACCTTCTAGATTTCCGGTTCAAATGGCAGCACAAAATTTCCCACCGCACTTTGATACTCGAATGGCTGGAGCAGATAACAACCGCTTTCCCCCTAGATATCCACCTCCAATCTCAGGGCAACAACACCCACTGTCTCCTCAAATGACAGCAAATGGACCTTCTCACTCAACATGACAGCCTTACCACCCTCCATGGGCGTAGCCAGGATTTTGATTTTTGGGGGACCAATTGTGTTCAATCTCAATCTCGCTAAGGTATGCTGAGCATATAATACCCAACATTTTATTATTTAATGTCATATCATATTTTTATAGTTAATTGTTTTAAAATGAACTTAAATTTGAATTAGTACGTCCCCATGAGCATTGCTTAGTTGGTAGGGACAATGCATTGAAATATGCAGGGGCCGGGTTTCGAACCTCGGATTCCCCACTTATTCACCTTAAGGGTGAAAATGTAGCCACTAGGCTATTTGACAACAAAAAAATTGAATTAGTCTGTACTTCAGCGTAACTCTAGAGTATCTAAGAATCTAAAAGAAAAATATTTATTAAAACTCCATTTATGGTTAGGATAGCAGTAGGGAGTGAACCAGAAAAAATCATGGAGGGTGGTGGAAGTATAACACATGATAAACTATATGAAGAGTGACTAACTTCTACTCTAAATAATTGTATAAAATTTAAAATAACAAATAAAAAAACCATGTATCTTACAAAAGCTATGAGATATGAGAAATTTGGCGTTGGAGTTGCTGCCATTGCTATGAAAAATTTGGTAATGTGATTGTGCAATTGTAATATATGTAAAATTGTTCTGTGGAAGTGAGGAATGTGGCATAATGATTGAAGTTCCTATCATTGGCTTGAGTCATTGAATTAACCTGCTACTAATGCTAAGTAAGACTGCACATAAAACATATTTTGTATGGATTCAACCCTTTTCTCGGATCTCATTGTCTCAGCAGTTTTATAGCACTAGATTGCTGTTTAGGTTAAATTCTTCTGGGACGACAATAGATATGGCAAGTATAAGCTTTATACATTATGAAATTTGGGGTTTCCTTTGGCTTTAGACTGTTGCAGGGTATGATATTATATGGTGTTATTTCTAAATTTGTTGACCTACTTTTATAAAAAGTTTGTAGATTTCTTGAGTTAGCCTATCTACTATCATGGTAAAAAGATGAACATGTACACCTTTGAAAGAAGCAACTTATACAGTGTGTACTTTGCAAATTTCTTGAGTTCAAAATTTTCTATTCTCACAAGAATCCTTTTATGCTGGACTTCACTGGTTTTTTTTCCTTTCTCTGTTGATCTCAGTCTTGCACAGGAAGTTGAAGCAAGTTCCAGAATTTGTTTTTCTTTTTTCATTCACTTTTGCCTTCCACATTTGATTTCATTTAACCGATAGTAATTACTTTTTTTCGCAATAATTTGAGGATAAGTGAGTTTAAAGTTACGCATTTGTTGGATATGTTGTTCAATTTCATCTGCCAGTTTAAAATTCACAGATATGTTGTTCTGTTTCTAAGTTTATATGCCGCTTTAGCAATTGTTATTTGCAAAAGTGAAATTAGAGACCATAATTGATTATTTGTATGAGTGTTAGTTCTGCATTGAGAAGAACCTACTAATTCAGAATTTGGCCATAAAAATTGCATTTTAATCAGAAGGTGATATATGGTTATGACTTATGTGATAAGAGTGTTCGGCTAATTCTTTGTACTTCAATGTTACTTTTCCTTGCTTAATCAGTGTCCGTTCACAAGATGATAATCACTATTGGTACATTGTAGCATATCAGTATATCTTAGTCTCGGTAATTATCTGAACTGAGGTTACTTTCATGTAGTGATAGGAAATTATGATTGGATTGTGTATATACCACAATACTTCAAATAATACAACATGCCACCTTCACTTTCACCATGTTCAATAATGTGTGTCTATTCTTTTCTTTCCGCCGAACTGTGGTTGTAATTTTATGCACTTAAGTACCTGCAGAAAATGCTCAAGTACAATCCTGCTGAGAGAATATATGCCAAAACAGCAATTGATAATCCATGCTTTGACAGTCTTGAGTCATTGACAGGTCTCAATATTAATGATGGCTCTTGCCAAAATGTTTGGTGCAGAAATGTCTGTTAAGGCAGCATTGTATTGCAGTCAGTGAAGGTAGATTCACACTACATGGAGTTTAAGGATCTATAAAGTTTAAGGATACGCAACTGGAGGTGCAACGTTTGACTTCACATCAATACAATCCACAATTGAAGGTGTAATCTCATGTCTAATTAGCAGGGATCAATAGGAGTACCCATATATGAGACATTGCAAACAATTTCATAAAATTTGCCTTTTTTCTGTAAAGACAAAGTTTCAATTTTATAGTCCGAATTGGGATTGAAATGTTCAGACTATATAATCTGAATGTCATCACTACAAACATTTTATCATGATTGAATCGAAAACACAGAAACAGAAATCTACGAGGAATATATTTTAGAGTCACACCTGTGCAAAGCTAATTGAATAGGGTAGCCCCGATATGGTATGGTACAAGCAACGGTATAGTTCAATACAATGCAGAGAGTCCATTGCGATTGTTGTGATCTAAAAAGTCTGATGTGAGAGCATCAGGTCCCACATTTTGCTTGCTTAAGCAGGACAAAATGGTCACTCGGGGAAAATATATTATGAACAGTTTACAATGCAATAAATATCCTTTTTTTCAACAGACAGATTTTCTTAGAGAAATGATATTCAAGCATCCATTTAGTGACAACTTTTGCAACAATTTTCTCTCTCATACTCACATTACTTACTTTATCTCTATATTGCTATGGTTTTCGTGTCAATACCACTTTTTTCTTTGTAAAATATGGTTGTCAAATAAGTTGTCACCAAATTGGTTGTTCAAATAACACTCCTCATTTTCTTAACACTTGCATATCTTGCACAGAAAAAAGTAAAAACTGTTGTGCAATAATTTTTGGGTTAATTATGTTTTTGGTCCCTACAAAATTGCGACCTTGTAAGTTTAGTCCTTACTTAATTTTAATAGCATTTTTAATCCCTACAAAAAATTTCTGCACTCAATATTAGTCCTTACTCAATCCAAATTTGTTTAATTTATGCTTAAACTCTTAAGTTTTTCAACAATTTTTTACGGCGTGTTAAGAACGTTATTAAAAGGTCCTCCGAAAAAAATATCGCAAAAATTTGATTTCTACGTCCATATCTTTGTTACTTATATCTTAAACTTTTGTCGTTTTAAAATTTTTATATTTAATTTATTTCATGTTAAAAAATTATAGATTTTAGTAAATGAACCTTTCATAGTGTTCTAAACTTGTATAAAAAGAATCGTTAAAAAATTTAAGAGTTTAAGGATAATTAAACAAAATTTATTTTAGCAGGGACTAAAATTATAAGTAAATTTTTTTTGTAGGGATTAAAAATGCTATTAAAATTAAGTAAGGACTAAACTTACAAGGTCGCAATTTTGTAGGGACCAAAAACATAATTAACCCTAATTTTTTTATGCTATTTTGATCCTCCATCCTTGAGAATTTCTCTATACTTTACACACATTACTACTTGTGTACCTTTGTCCTTTTATTTTTGTAAACAATGAAACAAATTTTCCTTTGTGGAGTATGGGGGCAACTACCCCAAGTTCCAACACTGACATGAGCATCTATGAACTTGGTCACCAAGAACATGAATGGGGCTGTGATGAATGATGATGCATTTCTCATCATTGAAGAGTGGCTGTGACGTGGGGTAGGTAAAGTCAATGCTCATGTTCTCATAGTACCATTATCATTCATGAATGAAGGTGAGTTCATTCACCTCACTTCAACACCATGATATTTTTATGCTTGGTGACATTTTTGACCCTAGTTTTTCAATTATGTGATTTGGAACCTGCTTGGTTTTAATTGTCATTTTGGCCCCTTTGATTTCTCAATTGTGCAAATTTGAATCTCTTAGTTTCAATTGAGCGATTTTAACCCTCTAGCTTACCTTCTTTTTGATTCGCATTATCAATTTTCGTTAAATAAAAATGTCAAGCTAGTAATTTAGTCAAAATCCGCGTGGGGGTTAGGGGGTTCAAAAATACAATTGAGAAACTAAGAGGTTAAAAGTGCAATTAAGTTTATATATATGAGATAGAAAGGTGAAACTAGAGTCAAAATCCGCGTGGGGGCTAGTGGTCACACACACTCCAAGAGATAGAAAGGTGGAAAACATGAGATCGAACTCAAACATCCACATAAAACGTCCTCAAAATCCAACACTAGATCGTAACATGGACAATTTAATTCAACACCAGGCGATGAAAATAGACATGACAAATCACCAATTCAACATGCATTATACGATACAGCTTTAATTTGTGTTACATAATTTTTGGAAACAAATTTAGAGTCATTCATCAAAATACTTGAAAGATTACATCAAACAATTTGGTCTTCTAAATCAATCTAGTAGCATTAGACATTGAAGACCGTCAATTAATGTTGAGTCAGTCAATCAATTTAGTCTTCTATTAGAGAATTCAATCAATGACATTAGTCATCAAAATACAAAAGTACAAGCATTTCTAATGTATGTATCTCGCAAATAGAGAACAATAGAAGTTCAACTAATGATGGATGTGCTAACACAGTAGCTTGAATGAGTTTTGATTTTCCAAATTCACACATAGTCTTAGCTGATAGACAGAATAAAACATAATACTTTCTTTGAGTTTATAATATAAGTTAGTTGTGTATTTTAACTGCTTTATAGGTAAGAAAACCAAATAAGTGACCCCAACAAAATCCAGCAGCTCCAATAGTAGAAACACCTTTACATTTTAAGGCTTCAATTATAGGTTGTGAAATTTCAAAACCTTGCTCCTATAAATATGATACATGCAAGTATCAGAAAATTATGTATGAATATTTACAGACAAACAATCCATGATATTCAATCTACAAATCCAAACCGAGCGGAAGGCACAATAACTTTACACAATAACTCTTAATCATAATCTAAGATCAGAATTATCGAAGTTCCATATAAAAAATTGAAGCAAGAACTATCATTATAATAGTACTAACTGGTTGATGGTCTTTACTCTTTACTCCAAACAAGTATAGGTCTGTCAACATTCTCAGGATCATAGGGATCACAGTTGAAGAAGTCAGGAACCACCACATAATACCCAGTTGCTCCAACCTTGTCCGCAAACATCCTTCACAAACATAAATGTAAACCAAGGGAATAAAACAGCCAATTCTTTTGTAAGCGAAAAAAGGTAGGCGTACCAAAAATTCACCATGTTATATCACAACATATATTACACTTCCACTTCTCTAGGTAGGGTAAATAATTACTTCGTATTGTTTTAAATATAAGCAAAAGTCAACCTATATTCGGTTTAAATTTGGCCAAATACATTTTTGACTTTTGTTCATATTTAAGACCAGAGGGAGAGCGTTTAGTATCAAAATTTCATATTGAAAACATGAGAATTGGTAATCATCATCATAACTTAAAATCGGGGCTTTATATCCTACAAAACAAAATCAAGTGAAGTTAACTTGTATATATTGATTAAAAACAAAAACTGTTCAACATGTGATGTAGATGCATTCAATATATGAAACCATGACATACTAAAAATACTACTGATTTATCAAAATAATCAGCTAGATACACCTATTAGATAACACATAGATTGAATTGATTGACAGCTTTTCATTTCAAGGAGTAGAAGACCAAATTATATACCCCAATAATTTCAAGAGCTAAAATGGTGATTCATTCAATAATTTTTTTTAATTTTCTACCTTAAAAGAAATATAATTTTACGAAAGGAACTATTGCGAAATATGGCTAATTGAAAACCATTCAAGGTCCATCATCATAGAATAGCCGAAGTAGTCTGCAGAGTACCATTCATAAGATCAAAAAATATGGTTGAGAGGGGATATTCTACTTAAGGTAGTTAGCCATGGTAGAGAGGGGAGATTAACCATTGACCAAAGTCGGTGGATACTTCGCACCAATAACATGATTACGGAACAAAATAGTACAGTTCATAAGCAAGAGAAACCTACAAGAACAAAGACTTGATTTAAAAGAAAACAACCCAAAAGATAGGTTGTTGGGGCAGGCCAAACGAAGCCCTTGAGCATGACATTACCAAGCCTTATTAAAATTTAATTACAAAATAACAGAGAAACATAATGAAAATAAGCTAACTCTTTATTCAGAATTTATGCGTTTTAACACGCTTGATTGTTATTACAATTGAAAAAAAATGAAAAAATACATGAAAATAAACCTGCAACAAACAGAATATAACATTCCAGTGATACAAAGTAAAACCCAGGCAATGTGCGATCTAGAGTGGATACCATCAACCAAGACTCAGTAACTGCATTCTCATGGAACTATAGCCAAAAGGGGTTGTAAAAAACAAGCATTTATGTATTAAAAATGCTTGCAAAAAAGGGCTAGTAAGGAAACAAACCAAAACTCCTTGGAAAACAACCGAGTCAACAAACCGCGCCGCAAATCCACACTTGATAGTCATATCAGCCAAAAACAAGTATGCTGAATGTTACCATCTGCTGCTTCATTATTAATAACTTGATAAAAGTAATCCATTAGCATTTCCTTATTCAGCAGTTCCATCGCGATTAGGCCAGAATATCACATCTCCATAAATTCTCCACGAGAAACTCAATTGCATTGCTGTCAATTGTATTGCAATTTTTAATATTCAAGCCCGACAACGCCTGGCCTAATTTCACCAGGAAAGGCACACACTTGTTCGATATACCTGAACAGTCAGACATAGAGAGCACTCGCATACTAAGATGATCAGCACGAGAGAGAACGGCTATGCCTGCATCAGTGATTGCACACTTTGAGACATCTAGATCATTCAACAGGAAGCAGTCGTCTGCAACTGCAGCCAAACTTGCATCAGTAATATTCTGGCATCCATCGAGGTTTAGTATTTCGAGAGTTCCACCATGTAGCCTGGCCAACTTGGAAACTATGTAATCTGTCAAGTTCCAGCAACCTGCAAGGTTCACCTTGACAAGTCCAGCCTCACAATTCTCCAAAAGAGGGAGAAGGCCAGCGTCAGTTATGCCGCAAAGTCCAGTCAGATCAACATGCTGAAGTTGGGGACACAATTTCCCAACCACAGCCATGCTAGCACTGCCGAAACCAGGACAGTTTTGAATGGTTAAAGATCGAAGAGACTTGCAAGGTGAAAGCATAGATACTTCCACATCAATGTCTTTAATTCCCATACACTTCACAAGTGTAAATGATTTCAATTTCGTTTTGATGTTTGAAAGGGCATAGAAAATCCCACATTGGGTGAATCTGTTACACTCTTCCAACTGCAAGCTCTGGAGAGATCTTGTGCATTTGGCAAATGCTGCCAGTCCAATGTCGGATACAAAGCTACATCTGCGAAGGCACATCTGCTTCAGGTGTGGGAAACCTTTACCCATGGCTTCGATGCTCGCATCGGTTACCCCTTGGCAGGAAGTAATAGTTAGTGACATCAATTTCTGTAGACCTTGAGCAACTCCCATGACGCAAAACCCTCTTTCGCTTACATTTTTAAGACCACTTAGAACCAGATTCGTTACTGCCTTTCCATAATGGCCAATAACAGCCAGAGAAAAATCAGTGATATTCAAAATCTGAAGCTTTACCTTTGACAAGTTGGAAGCCGAATATAGCAAACAAGACACACCATGATCTCCAACAAGAGGACAATCCTTGATACAGATTGAATGTAACTTGGGACATAACTTTGCAACAGCTTGCAGACCCTCATTTCCAATCATAGAGCATGATTCAATGTTTAAGGTTGTCAAGTTAGGGCAACCTTCTGCTATTGCAATCAAACCCTTGTTGGTGATCGACGAAGAATGGCTTAAGTCGAGCGTCTCCAACATATGACATCCTTTTGCAATCTCACAAAGACCCTTATCACCAATAGAAGACACATTCCACAGTGAAAGTGATCTGAGAGAAGGGCAACCATGAGCAACTGCTGAGAGACCGCGGTCTGTAACACCTCGAGTCGAGTTGTTTCCTCTAATAGATAGCTTTCCAAGTCCACCACGGCAACCAGTCCCAACAGCAATAGCAGCAAGCCTTACATCAGTGGCTTTCCTCCCTTCCAAACGCCTTGTAAGGTAGCCATCACCTTCAGCATCTTCATCACTCTCATCTGAAGAGATTGTTTCTACATCAGATTCAATGTCATCTTTGCAGATACTGCTCATAAGCATAAGCCACCTTTTTGATACACAGGCACCTGAGCTTCTCTCTTTGCCACTTGGAAGCCGTCTGAATATCTCAAAGAGACATTCGTCCGGAAGGATCTCAATGGTAGGCTTAAGATCTTGCCCGTGCTCAAGAGCTCGCTGAAGAGCTCCAAAGGTAAATGGGGCACTGATTCTAGTTCGCTTCGTAGGAGAGCAGTGCACATCAACATTGGAACTAATAGTGTACACCCTACCCCCAGGATGCAATTCATCATTACCTGAAAAAGTCATTCACACAATCTAAATCAGTCACACACACACACACATGATTGTTCCAATTACAACTTATCATTACAATAAGATACCCTAGAAACAAAATTCACTATCTATCTTGTACATCGCACACAACATAATATCTATCACTTGCAATCTAGCACATGCATGTTCATTTCATTCCATTCCACCAAAGAAAATAAAAAGGGTTCTTTTTTCAAACCAAAAAAAAAAAAAAAAATTAACTTCTTTGTTCTTAAAGAAATCACAACTAGTACTAGATCCAATATTTTCTTTGTTATTCTTACTAAGGACCCTTATTGCAACAACATGCCACAAGATATATAACATCCATATAATGATATAAAGAAACAAAGAAAAAAACACTCTTGTTATGTTATGCTATAATCCTAGGATCAATTAAAACCATAAACTAGAAAACTTAAAAATTGAGGAATCAAACAAACAATACATGCAGAAAAAAAGAGAGCAAGAGTAAAACATAAAAGACAATTGAAATAGAAAAAGAGAAGTAAAGTTACCACTCTGATTGACACGGCCAGGCATGAGCACAAGAAACAGAATTCTACTACACCAAGTATAAGCTGAATATCACAAAGAGAAGAGACAAGAATAATGAACAAGAAAGAGAGGTATATAACAGAGAAAAGGGTCAAGAGCATTGATGCCAAAAAAACTCCTTAAGGAGCAAAAAAATGCAAAAAAGGAAGAAGCTTTAATTTAGTTTCTGTGTTGAGAAAATGTATGAATATGTCATGTAAATTGAAAATATTGTCATGTAACAAACAAAGCGGTTTTTATATGTTGGAAATAGAAAAAAAATCTTAGGTGTCAGTCCACAGAATAAGTACAATGTTACACTGCAAGATTTCAGAATGCAATGTATACTTCCTTAAAATCGATTTTTTTAATGTAACACATTCACTTTCTTTCTTTCTTAGTCCAACCACCTCAGCAAATACCACTTTCACAAAAAACCAAAACCACTCTTTATATTTCTTTTTATGTCTTCAATTGTTTTGGGTCTTTAATATTTTAATTAATTTTGATTTTTTACCTTTTTTATGAAATTGGGCCGTTGAGGAGGTTGTTGAATAACCTTGCCTTACAAGGAGGTTAACCATATTTGTACTTTGATATTGACCGGTACATGAACATAGAAAAGAAAGAATGACACCGATTCATCTATTCAACAACATTGGTATTTGGTTGGGGGTATTCAATATTTTTGTTTAGCTTTTTATGGACTTTACTTTATTAATTTTTTTTTTTGAAAGTTTACTTTATTAATTTTGATTTTTCAACCATTTATTTTTGCCCTAATATAACATATTATTAATATTAATCCTTTTTTTTAAACCGTTAACTGTCATTAGTTGTCAAAAAAACTGTCATTAGTTGTCATTAATAATAATATTATCAAATAAAAGTTGTTATTAATAAAAATACAGTACAATAATATAAAAAACTGTAGTGGTCATACAAAAATTATTTTAGTTGTCAGATTTTAATTGTATTCTTGTTTGGTTTTTTCTCCATTTATGCCTTAATGTAATTTATTATCAATTTCATTATTTATTTTTCACTATTAACTGTCATTAGCTGTCACTTATAAAATATGAAATGTTCTAAAATTTTAATTGTAATTCTAGTTTGGTTTTTTGTCCATTTATTTTGGCCCTAATATAACCTACTATTAATTCTCATTAAACATTTTTTGTCAAAAAATAAATAAATTCTCATTAAACGTTTTTAACTAGGGAAAATTACATCCACATCCCTTAAGGTTTATTAAAATGACACTAACACCCCCTCTAGTTTTAAAACTTACACCAGCTACCAAAAACATTATTTACTCGGGTCATGTTCGAATCTACTCGATTCGCTATTTTTTTCATGTTTAAAATGTATGAATTTAGTCACTATACTACTTGATAAAATAAAAATGAAATGTTCTATAATATTGTAGTGGTCAAATTTGAACTGTAATTCTAAATTAAATTAAGATAAAATGTCATTTTTAAAACTATATGAATTTAGTCACTATACTACTTGATAAAATAAAAATGAAATGTTCTATAATATTGTAGTGGTCAAATTTGAACTGTAATTCTAAATTAAATTAAGATAAAATGTCATTTTTAAAACTAGTGCTTATGATTTTCGGTCCATTTATTTTTGCCCTGGTAAAATTTGTTATTAATTGTCATTAAATGGAACGTTGTATGCAATGAAACTATCCAAAAAACATCTCTACCATTAAATAAAGTCGACTTCGACATTCAAAGTTAACAACTTTTTGGGTAGACTTTATTTTGAACAAAATTATATTTCACAACTCAATTCTTTTTAAATTTAAATTTAAATCTAAATCTAAATCTACTCCAAAATGATAGTAAATCAGAAAGCTAACTAACTTTCTGTTAGTTGGATATTTTTCTATTATAAATTTCTTCTTAATAATCTAATCTTATTTTCAAATTCAAATCTTATAACACATAAAATAAATTAAACTAAAATAAATATTTTATAAGTTAGTTAGAGGAAAACGATTTGTGATAACCAGCTCCTCCAAAATGTGTGCTTGTTAATTGGTTATCTATACATGCTAGATTGAACAAAGTTCGTATACACCGTGACCAATTGTGTATTTTGTGTAAAAAGGAGAATGGAACTCATTCTCATCTCTTCTTCAATTGTGAGTATTATGATTTTGCAATAGAGTGACATAAGTATCACACTAGCAACTCGTAATTAATAATGCAATGTGTTTAGAGATAGTACCACAGGAACAATGACATGCATCAAACGGCATAATGGTTGAGGGTCACTCGATATTTGATTTCAAAGGAGAGAAATGGTAGACGATTTCAGAATTTGCATCAAGCAATTGTTTACATTAGAGGATTGCAATCTAAGAAACTGAAGTACTTGATTTTAAGTTTGTAAGACATTTAGTTGTTCATCTCGTTGAAAGTGGTGTTCGATTCTCTTTATTTTTTGGTTTCTCGTTTCCATGTAGTTTGTAATAACTGTTTTGGTTAGTGAAATTTATCTTTATTTACCAAAAAAAAATGTAATTTAATGTTGTTTTAATCTATTCTTCAACTTTCTTATTTTTTTTAAAAATTAATTGGTTTTTAAAGAAAAAACGGGACGGTCCAATCAAAAAATAAGGCGTGATCGATGAAATTTCCATCATTTCTTACAAGAAATTGTCAAATGAAAAAATTTGATTTGTGAAATTAACAAATTTGATATTCATTTTATTTATGATATTAGGGTCTGTAATTTGTTACTGTTTTTTTTTTAAACTTTTAAAAAATTTCAGCTGTTTGTTATAAATTTTATAAAAAAGAAGTTGTTGTAGCAGAAGCTGTTGTAACTTCTTTTAAACATCATTTTCAATAAATGTTTGTTTCTTAAAAGTGATTTTTTTATTTTGTAAACAAATAAAAATATAGCCAATTTTTTTTAAGGGAGTATAGCTCCAATTTATTTCCTGTTTATATCTAAATTAATTATTGAATATTACAATTTTTTTAATTCGTAACAAATGACCATTTTATAAGGTAAAAAAGGTTGTTAAAAGTGCAAGGATATTTTAAATTTTTTTTAGTTTTATGAACTCGTTTCTCCTACTCATACAATTTCATGAAATAAGAATGGTGAATTCATAGGTAATTCTTTCTTTTGATTTTAGGTGCATGTGATAATCAACTTGTGTCTTCAATAAAATTTTCAAATTTGTCATGCAAACAAAGTCAAGTAGGGAATTAAGGTCAGAATGAAACTTCTTCCTTACGTGAGTCTGCTGGGAAATGGTGAGACAATTTGCATAGTATCTCTGTTGACTTGGAAAAAAAGAAAAATATGCATAGTGACACATATTCAAATTGGTAAATGCATGTACGAAATGAAGTTTGATGGTACTCAGTACTCACCTCTTTTGGACAAGTTTGTTCAATGAATTTGTTTCTCAGCCGTAACATGCAAAATTATGTAGGGTCCATGCAAAATTAAATGGCCCAATGAAAGGGACCAATAGTGACTTGTTTAAAAGGATTCAAAACAGTGTGTAACATTTTAAGACGAAAAGAATATCAAAACTTTGGGTTAAAATCAATGGATCTATTTTGGTTTAAGCTTTTCATTTTTGCATGTAACGTTCTGGCATTTCCTATCCTAGCTATGCAACTTTACTATTAGCTGGTTGATGGTTGGAACAATTGTAGATTTTTAATTAATAATTTGGTTGCACACTTGTAGTCTTGTACTACTACTAGGTGCTGCCAACTTTGGCAATTGGATATTAATTTAAATTTTGATGATTTATAAAGGGACTGGTTTAGCTTATATTTTTTAGATTATTTTTTGGCACACGTCAAAGACCTTCCAACATCTTAATGTCTCTACTTAGGTCATAAGCTTGCGTTGCCAAGCTTGGCCATATTTTTTTCGATCTTATTTGGATCATATCAT
Organism: Medicago sativa; assembly: GCF_051527215.1. Classification (NCBI taxonomy): domain Eukaryota; kingdom Viridiplantae; phylum Streptophyta; class Magnoliopsida; order Fabales; family Fabaceae; genus Medicago; species Medicago sativa. The sequence continues at coordinate 82,160,173 of NC_140756.1, read as the reverse complement.
ATGAATATATAATATTTTTAATTGCTGAATTAATACATATATTCATGGTATTTATAATAAAAATCCATAAACAATCTATTGACAAAAATGTATGAATTTGTACTAAGTTACAAAAAATGGTAGGTCCAACCGACCTATCTAGATCAACTCTGTTGGTTAGATCAAATGTATAATCAAGATAGTAGATTGTTTTTTGGATGGAAAATCAAGATAGTAGGTTAAACTTGCATAAATCAATAATAAATGGATGACACGTTCCACCAAGGGGATGATATGATACATTGCATAAGTTAGAGCTTTTACATTTTTAATTGGTACCAGAATCATTACGCAACTAGGAGGATGAGATGAACTCCTTCTATTTTTGGGAAAATGATTTATTTGTGAGACTCTTTAATTTGAAGTTGCAAATATTTTCTTACCCAAACTCAACACGAGGGAAGGAATATAAAAAGCAAATTGAAAACAACTTGAAAAGAACCTTTTTTTTTTTTTTTAAGAAGTTAGAGTTTTAAAAACACTTACAAATTTTAAGAAGTTAGAGTTTAAAAAACACTTACAAATGTATTTATTTATATTTATTTATTAATTTTTAAATGTACTAGCAGGGAAGAAATTTGAATCTTTCAAGAGCAGAGGACGTATCTCTTTTTGACTAGACCAATTCTTTGGAGTTTCTAAATCATTTTTTATTCAAAAAACAATTGAAATAACAAATAAGTAAAAAAAACTTTTTTGAGGGAAGTAAAAAAAAACTTATATGCTTTTTAAATATTATAAGAGAAATTAGTGAATAAAACTATCCATGAAGTTATGCTTATATACTTTTTAAAATACTTTTTAAATATTTATTATTCATTTGTACTCTAGTAACACTTTGAAGAGTTATGCACAGATAAGATATATAACTTGGACCATCCATGAAGTGTTTTTTTTTTTGTTACATCCATGAAATGTTTTTTTTTAATAATGTTTACATCCATGAAATGTTAGTGTAGTAAGAGTTTGACATTATAATTTCGACGAATAAAGTTCAAATCTCGTATAATAAGCCTTTAAGTCTTTAACGTATTATTAGATTTAAATTAATTTAATTTAATTTTTATAGAAATGCATTTCCTATGTAAGAGTATATTTTTACTTTACAACTATTGATTAAATTTTACTATAGTAATCGGAGGATTAAAAAAATTATAATTTTACTTTTATTTAGAAACCCTACACGTTATTTTTACTTATTTCCCGTACGTTTTTAATGACTAGTGCCATATGTCATACCTATAGTCAGTATCCTTTCACCAATATTGTGCATGATTGGTTTTTCTTAAATCAATAGACAAATATCTTTCTGAAGAAATGAAGATATAACTATATACATAATTAGTATAGGATGGAGAACATGAACCATGGAAGCCATATCAATATAGATATATATGGCATATATAACTCCCAAATGGCTCTCTGATTGCAGTAGTGGTTAAAAGACTAGAAACATTGGACCTCCCACATTGATTGAACCAACTTGCCACGTTCCCACTTGCCACAACTTCTATTCTTTCTGCATTTTAATTTAATTAATTATATTTGGTTTAGTAAAACAATTCAAGATATTGAAGAAAAAAAGACAATCAAAGATAAAGCCACTCAAGAGTTCTTGCATGTAATTAAGCTGTAACCAGCAGCAACTAGGCCACGACATGAACTATAAAAAGATATTTATAGAAATATATTACAATTAAATTTTGGAGAAGCCACACGAGCTTAATTGTAAATTTGGGGCGTGTAACCCTTTTCAGAATGTTTGTCCAAGGATCACGTTTGATCTGTATACAATGATACAATATCAGTTTTCCAAATCTTTTCCTAATTGGATATATATTCTTTTTGGATTCTTCAAAACAAAAAAATCTCTTTCTGGATATAGTTTCTTATTTTTTGACTAAGATATAATTCCTCATTGGGATTTCTTTGGAAGGTGATTCTCTCAAGTTTTGTTCACTCATGTTTCTCTACCTTTAAACCATTTTATCCCCTTTTTTAATTTTAAATTATCTCATTTCTTTTTTCCCTCCTACCAAATCAATGATTTAGATTACACATGACTCTCATGCCTCGTGAGATAATCCTTTTCCAACAAGGAAACGATGCTAGACCCTTAACCTTGTCACTGGCTTTGTTATGCGAATACAATTTATCCCTAGAAGAGACACTAATTAATTAGTTATTTGAGATACTAATATTCATTTAGAATTAGGCTTTGTTTAGAAGTTGTGTTAAAATTTTTAAAGAGAGTTATCCATTTAAGTTTCATAAGATTCGAGAGATTAGTCTACACAATCGTGCGGAGGAAATCTATTTGTAGCAACAACAGAAAAAAGAAAAAACAGAGGGTGCACCAAAGTGGGTGGGGAGAGAGAAAGTGAAAGATGAATTTTATTTATTTTTATTTGCGAAAAAACTTTTTTAACTAGTCCAAAGTGTTTATTTTGTATCACATTAAATTTTGCAGTTTTTTTTAAAGGGCATAGAATTTGACAGTAAAAACTACACTTTGTAGCTTCAATAAAATTATAGTGACATTATAATTTTGTAAAAGAAATGCATATGATTAATATTTTTCAATATTTTTATTTTATTTTAACCTATTAATTAAAAAAACACTATGGTACAATCATTGTCACGACATTAGGTTAAATGTTAACTCTAATTTTTTCAGTGGATTGATAACTCTCGTGTTTAACTCTGATGATATCTATATTTTTAACCATATATAATGAAGTGATGGTATGCCAATTTTATAGTATAATATATGTCAAAATTAAAGTCTGGTTATTGGGATTAGTCTCTCATCTCATTACTCGTTAGGTGTCATATCGTTCTCTAACGCAATTTTTTCTTGCATGTGATAAAGCTTCTCTTCTTCCATTTTTTTCGTTAATATTTTCTTCTTCCATTTTGTCGCACACGGCACACGATAAGCGTCTCTCATACATATTATATTTGTGTACCTGGTAAGAGGTTGAAGAAATTAAATGACTCATGTTCAAATTTGGATGATGAAAAAAAATTCTATTCTAATAATTAATTCCTAACCTTGACCGTTTCAAACATTGTATATGTGACTTATTTTTTATTGCAATAGCAGCAATTAAAAGAAAATAATGTGAAAAATCAGACAGTTATGAGCATCTCAAATTGAACCCAAAGTTTCTTTTGAACCTAATCTGAGGTGACCAAGGACGACAATGAAGTTGGTGATGTGTGGTGAAATTGGTAGTGTGTTTTAGTAGATGTCTTGTACTTGTAAACACTTTAACGCTCAATGTAACACCCCGTTTTCCCAACATAAAAATTTCATTTAAAATCGAGTATTTTGATCACAACGGAATGTCACATACTTCATTTAAATCATAAAATGGATAATAATGATTATCCTTCAAATTCAACATCATGAAATATCTTAAACTATTGCGGCGGAAAATAGTTCAACATTTTAAAGTCTTGGCACGCAGGCCTCATTGGAAAATCTCATAAATTAGTTCATAAAAGAGACACGTAAGGAATAGAAGTAAAAGCAAGCCCCCATCCCGTTACGTATCGAGCACCTAGACACCAACCGAGGAGTCCACACACGAACGCCTCTAATCTTTATTACATGCACATTACCCACGGTCGAGGCAACATATACGCGAAGGGGTGAGATTTCATAATCAATACATTAAGAATATAATCCAATAAAATGCATTTAACAACTTAAACATTAATAACATATCAACAATTAACAATTAGCATAATTTTTCATCACAAATCATAATCAACTTAACACTCAACTTGACGGCACAACTCAACCTTAACCATGCAACTCTATCGACTCAACAACAACTTAATAACACGACTCATCTTTGACCATGCAACTCTATCAACTCGACAACATCTCGACAACTTAAACATCATGAACCTCTTGATATGCAAATGCATGTGGTACCAATCAACAACAAAATGAGCATAATAGGCTCTTCAACGTGTGAGCACAAAGGCTGCCGGGCCTAAAGCCCCCAACTTTAATGAGCACAAAGGCTGCCGGGCCTAAAGCCCCCAACTTTAATGAGCACAAAGGCTGCCGGGCCTAAAGCCCCCAACTTTAATGAGTATGCAATGAACTCAACTTCCAACAACTTAGACAACGACGTGTACAACTCATACGACTCATAATCATGGACAACTTCTTAAAATTCCAACAACATAGACCGACTCATGCGACCTCAAGACACTAACGGTCGTCGACGGAAAACAGACGGCAACATACAACAATTAACAACGCTTGAATGTGTTAACATTCACATAAAGAATTAATTACATCAATATAAAATATCATAAAACATCATTATAGCATTCATGCAAAGCAACACCTCTAATTTCGGTCACCATAACCGACTTCGGAGCTTATGAAAACATCCTAAACGACTCTCTAACTTACTTCTAAGGTCATCTCAAGACTACACGTGCGAAAGGATCGCATCGGGACAATTTTGGGCAACTAACACCTAACTCGCGGTGGCGAGTAACTTTGCTCGCAATGGCGAGCAAAGCGCACATTACGGGATTCCTAAGGTCCTGCTCGCAATGGCGAGCTATCCCGCTCGCAATGGCGAGTGTTTGGGTACTCGCAGTTGCGAGTTGTTTTGTTCGCAATGGCGAGCGATGGCTCCTAGCTCGCAATTGCGAGTGTTCTTGCTCGCGAGTGCGAGCGATGAATGTCGATACGGCCGAAACCTAAAAATCTCAACTTTTCACCTATTCTCATGTTTCTTTCATCCAATTAGCATCTAATTATCATCCTAGGCAATATCTAAGGTCCGTACACTAATTTTGCATCATTCTAACATCTTTTCATGGTTCAATCATCAAAATCGATCTTAACCCTAATTCCCAATTCTCACCAAAACTTAACCTAATCATGTTAAATTCATTCTACGAATTGCACCCTTAATAATATTGAAAATTAGTCTCACCCTTACCACGATAATAGCGAGAATCGCAGCCCTCCTTTGGTTCTTCTCTCTTTACGACTTTTCTCCAAAAACGTACGTACTACTATTCCTAACTTATGTCCGTCTATTTATTTCTCCTTTTTACTCTTCTCACTACTAATTGCTCATCTCACCACGCAGCCCAATCTTTAATATTTTTATTTTATTTCTCATATCTTATTTTATTTAATAATAAAATAAGTCACACCAACATAACAACTTCACAACATCAATATACTTCACGTCATTCTAGAAAATCACATAATTTATCTATAAATCATGCAAACTATTTAAATTCTTAAATCATATAAATATATATATATATAAATAAATATATAAATCCTCATTAAGTTAAGTAAATAATTAAGACGGGCGTTACAACTCTCCCCAACTTATAGAATTTTCGTCCTCGAAAATTTACCTCAAGCAAACAACTCGGGGTAAGACTCCATCATCTTACTCTCCGGCTCCCACGTCAAGCTTTCACCGGTAGTGCCGCTCCAAACAACTCTCACTAGAGGTATTTCTTTGCCTCTCAACGTCTTCATTTTGCGATCATCGATCCTCAAAGGTAAAGTCTCCACCGTAAGGTTGTCTCTAACTTGCACATCATCACTCTGAATCACATGGGACGGGTTTGGGACATACTTCCTCAAGCTGCGACACATGAAACACATCATGCAAATTTGATAAATGCGGTGGTAAGCCAACTCTATAAGCCACCGTGCCAATTCTCTCGGATATCCGATAAGGACCAATAAACTTCGAGTCAACTTCTTAGACTTCAATGCACGACCAACACCGGTCATCGGAGTAACTCTCAAGAACACGTGGTCCCCTTCTTGAAACTCAATGTCTTTCCTACGCTTATCATGGTAACTCTTTTGTCGACTGCGACGCTTTCATCTTTTCTTGAATCATTTTCACTTTCTCGCAGTCTATTTGAACAATTTACGGTCCTAAAACTACACTTTCACTGTTTCAAACCAACACAACGGAGTCCTACACTTCCGAGCCATACAAAGCCTCGAAAGGTGCCATCCCAATACTTGAATGATAGCTGTTATTATATGTGAACTCTATTAACGGGAGATGACTATCCCAAGTCCCACCTTGCTCGAAGTACACAAACTCTCAACAAGTCTTCGAGTGACTCGAATTGTTCTTTCCGACCGACCATCCGTCCGAGGATGATAAGCCGAACTCAATCTCAACTTAGAGCCTAAAGCCTCTTGCAAACTCTTCCAAAATCTAGAAGTAAATCGTGGGTCTCTATCCGACACAATGCTCGAAGGAACACCATGCGGCTTCACAATGTCTCGAATATAAATATACGCCAACTTAGAAAATCCTTCTATAAATCTTCGATAGTATCTGCCAAACCCAAAAAGCTTCTAATCTCTCAGAATCGACTTAGGAGTCTCCCATTGTGATCTTGCTTCAACTTTAGATGGATCGACCGCAATACCACTACCGTAAATAACATGGCCCGGAAAACTTACCTCGTTCAACCGAGAATTCACACTTAGACAATTTAGCATACAACTTCTTCTCTTTCAGGCACTTGCAAAACGATTTTCAAATGTTCCGCATGTTCTTCTTCTGTCTTAGAGTAAATCAAAATATCATCGATGAACACAACCACAAAGCGATCCAAAAATGCATGGAAAATGCGATTCATATACTCCATAAACACGCCGGGCGCATTACTCACACCAAAAGGCATCACCTTATATTCATAATGACCATATCGCGTCCTAAAGGCCGTCTTACGCATGTCTTCATCTTTTACTTTAATCCGATGATAACCCGACCTTAAATCGATCTTCTTGAACACACGTGCACCCACCATGGTCCATCAAATCATCAATTCTAGGAAGTGGATATCTATTCTTTATAGTTACTTTATTCGGTTGTCGATAATCAATGCACAACCTCATACTTCCATCTTTCTTCTTAACCAACAATACCGGCGCTCCCCAAGGTGAAACACTCGGTCTAATGAACTTCTTATCTAGCAATTCCTCCAACTGTTTCTTCAACTCGGCCAACTCGAAGCCGACATACGATAAGGTGTCATAGACACGGGCTTCGTTCCGGAACAAGGTCAATAGAAAATTCAACTTCTCTCTCGGTGGTACATCGGGGATTTCATCGGGAAAACTTCGGGAAAATCACACACCACTGCAACTTATCAATCAACTGCTTGATTCTCCAAAGATAAGGATGCCATCAAGGAAAACATCAAGATCCCATCGCGTTCTAATTGCTTCGGTGCTTAGTAGACAAAAATTCTGCTCCACTTTCCTCTTCGGCGAAGAGAAACGCACCGACTTACTAAAACAATTAATAAGAACATGGTTGTACTCTAACCGGTTCATACCAAGAATTACATCCATTCCACTCGAGGCGGACAAACTAAATCAATCTCAAAATCACGATCAAACATAGACAAAGGACGGCGTAAACAAACAAGAGAAGTAGTCACCGAACCCTTGTTGGAGTTTCGACGACCATTTCTCCACTCATATCGGACACGGCAAGACCCAACTTAGAAGCACAATCAAAAGCAACAAAACAATGTGTAGCACCGGTATCAATAATAGCAACTAAAGGAGTATTGTTAATATAACAAGTACCTACGATCAAACGATCCTCATTTTCGGTCGAGTACCGGTCAAAGCAAACACTTTCCCTCTAGTACGAGTCTTCTTCGGATTCGTACACCGAGACCCAATATGACCCTCTTCTTTGCGGTTAAAACACACAATGTCCGCATGCTTACACTCTGCAAGTGTATGTCCTTTATCGCCACAATGAAAGCACCGTTTAATATCCTTAGTGCAAGCATTACTCTTATGGCCTTTCTCGCCACAAGTGTAACAAACAACCTCGGCACCGGCATCCTTCTTATTTGACCTCCTCTCATCATTAGCTCTTCCTTTTCCTTTGTCGGCGGGAGCACCGTAAGGCTTTGGGCGACTTTGTTGGCCCTTACCCCTCTTCTCACTCATAATCTTATAATGAGCTTTCTTGTCATCTTCATAGATTACGCATCTGCTCACCAAAGCGAGAAAAGTCACGGATCTGTTGGTAACCAATGGCTCGCTTAATATCGGCACGCAAACCATTCTCGAACTTGATACACTTAGAGAACTCGGCATTGTCCCCGGTGTAGTGTGGATAGAGCTGATCCGGCTCCACAAACTTTGCTTGCATACTCTGTCACCGAGCATGTTTCCTTGCTTCGGCTCAAGGAACTCGATCTCTTTTCTTCCGCGAACATCCTCGGGAAAATATACGTTGAGGAACTCTCTTAAACACGGCCAAGTAATAGCGCATCATCCCGCTCTAGGGTAGGTTGGAGGCTCACCCACCGGTCATCGGCATCCTCGGCCAAGCATATGCGTTCCAAAACGCACCTTCGATCATCGGTACATTGCATAACTCGAAAATTCTCTCAACCTCCTTGAGCCACGTCCGTGCTCCATCGGGGTCGTACCTTCCTTTGAAGGTAGGAGGATGATTTCTCGAAAGGTCTCCAACATTCTCACATCGGCATTCACACCGGCACCGGCATTTGGATGTTGTCCTACGGCTTGGGCTACGGCTTCCAAAGCGGCGGCAATCGCGGCATCATTTCTTCCGGCCATTCTAGTCCTCTTATAGCAAATAAGATTCGCAGCCTCAGTGTCTCTTCTCTGCACAACACACAACATTTAGAATATCATAATAGTGGTATTCCAACTCCTAAAGACACAACTCGACTCACTACTTGGCCGGACGGACCGATCTGCTACGATACCAATTGTAACACCCCGTTTTCCCAACATAAAAATTTCATTTAAAATCGAGTATTTTGATCACAACGGAATGTCACATACTTCATTTAAATCATAAAATGGATAATAATGATTATCCTTCAAATTCAACATCATGAAATATCTTAAACTATTGCGGCGGAAAATAGTTCAACATTTTAAAGTCTTGGCACGCGAGCCTCATTGGAAAATCTCATAAATTAGTTCATAAAAGAGACACGTAAGGAATAGAAGTAAAAGCAAGCCCCCATCCCGTTACGTATCGAGCACCTAGACACCAACCGAGGAGTCCACACACGAACGCCTCTAATCTTTATTACCTGCACATTACCCACGGTCGAGGCAACATATACGCGAAGGGGTGAGATTTCATAATCAATACATTAAGAATATAATCCAATAAAATGCATTTAACAACTTAAACATTAATAACATATCAACAATTAACAATTAGCATAATTTTTCATCACAAATCATAATCAACTTAACACTCAACTTGACGGCACAACTCAACCTTAACCATGCAACTCTATCGACTCAACAACAACTTAATAACACGACTCATCTTTGACCATGCAACTCTATCAACTCGACAACATCTCGACAACTTAAACATCATGAACCTCTTGATATGCAAATGCATGTGGTACCAATCAACAACAAAATGAGCATAATAGGCTCTTCAACGTGTGAGCACAAAGGCTGCCGGCCTAAAGCCCCAAACTTTAATGAGCACAAAGGCTGCCGGGCCTAAAGCCCCCAACTTTAATGAGCACAAAGGCTGCCGGGCCTAAAGCCCCCAACTTTAATGAGCACAAAGGCTGCCGGGCCTAAAGCCCCCAACTTTAATGAGTATGCAATGAACTCAACTTCCAACAACTTAGACAACGACGTGTACAACTCATACGACTCATAATCATGGACAACTTCTTAAAATTCCAACAACATAGACCGACTCATGCGACCTCAAGACACTAACGGTCGTCAACGAGAAAACGACGACAACATACAACAATTAACAACGCTTGAATGTGTTATCATTCACATAAAGAATTAATTACATCAATATAAAATATCATAAAACATCATTATAGCATTCATGCAAAGCAACACCTCTAATTTCGGTCACCATAACGGACACTGGAGCTTATGAAAACATCCTAAACAGCTCTCTAACTTACTTCTAACGTCATCTCAAGACTACACGTGCGAAAGGATCGCATCGGGACAATTTTGGGCAACTAACGGCCTAACTCGCAGAGTGGCGAGTAACTTTGCTCGCAATGGCGAGCAAAGCGCACATTCTCGGGATTCCTAAGGTCCTGCTCGCAATGGCGAGCTATCCCGCTCGCAATGGCGAGTGTTTGGGTACTCGCGGTTGCGAGTTGTTTTGTTCGCAATGGCGAGCGATGGCTCCTAGCTCGCAATTGCGAGTGTTCTTGCTCGCAGGTGCGAGCGATGAATGTCGGTACGGCCGAAACCTAAAAATCTCAACTTTTCACCTATTCTCATGTTTCTTTCATCCAATTAGCATCTAATTATCATCCTAGGCAATATCTAAGGTCTGTACACTAATTTTGCATCATTCTAACATCTTTTCATGGTTCAATCATCAAAATCGATCTTAACCCTAATTCCCAATTCTCACCAAAACTTAACCTAATCATGTTAAATTCATTCTACGAATTGCACCCTTAATAATATTGAAAATTAGTCTCACCCTTACACGATAATAGCGAGAATCGCAGCCCTCCTTTGGTTCTTCTCTCTTTCGACTTTTCTCCAAAAACGTACGTACTACTATTCCTAACTTATGTACGTCTATTTATTTCTCCTTTTTACTCTTCTCACTACTAATTGCTCATCTCACCACGCAGCCCAATCTTTAATATTTTTATTTTATTTCTCATATCTTATTTTATTTAATAATAAAATAAGTCACACCAACATAACAACTTCACAACATCAATATACTTCACGTCATTCTAGAAAATCACATAATTTATCTATAAATCATGCAAACTATTTAAATTCTTAAATCATATAAATATATATATAAATAAATATATAAATCCTCATTAAGTTAAGTAAATAATTAAGACGGGCGTTACACTCAAGTCATATCTTACATAAGATGGGCGAAATAATTAATACAAGAGAATGTTTACTTTCCTCATAGTACTTACACTCTTTTATAGGTAGGGTTTCGGGAGAATTGGGGTGAAAACTCGTTGAGGTCTTTGAGTGCTACTCACGGTGATCGACAATCTTCGTCCAATCTTAGTTATATGGTGAGTGATTGCTAACGGATAATGCTTGGATGTGTGGTTTTAGGAAATTTCTCTTTTCACTTCTTGGATTTTTTCTCCTAAACTTACTCTAGCGACGCTTAACCGCGGCTCAACTCTCCAACGTCCATTAAGAGTCGTACGACGTCTTTTAGAACAATTCAATCACTTTTTAAATCAGTTTAACCGATCTTAAAAGTGTCAAATGACACCTAACTGCCACTTAATTAATTGTCTTTGGGACAAGGACAATGATGATTGAGAAAAGAGAAATTTGATAAGTAAGAAGAGTATTTGCGGTGGCGGATCTTGAGTTAATTTGTTGGGAGTGTCAAACTTCTATGAAATATATATTAAATGGTTTCTAGAAGTAACAATAATTAATAACCGTCCTAGTGGTATAAATTGTTCGAAAGCGGCAAGAGAATGTGGGTTCGAATACCCTTAAAAATGTTTTTTTGAATACAATATGTAAAAGTAGAAGATAAATATGTAAAAAGAAGACATGGAAACATAGTTTTAAAACTCGGCTCGGTCATCGACTCGGCAGGGTACCGGGTGACCGGGTCAATGGTCGAACCACCGAGTCATTGGTCGAACCGCATGACTGAACCGGATCAACTCGGATAACTCGGTTAGATAACTCGGTCTTGAGATTAAATTTATATAGCTATTTAACCGGATTAAATCGGATTTAATCGGTGACTCGTTCACTTAAAAACTAAAAAAAACTGACATGTAATATGTATATTAATAATGTCTTCAAAAAAATGTATATTAATATTTGTACAACTATATTTTGTTGACATGAAATATATTAATATTAATATAATATGTAGATTTTCTAAAAAAATATGATGTGTAAATTATTATTATTATTGTGTAAATAATATATTTAACAATAATGTGCTCTTTTTAAAAGAAAAAAAATGATGTGTTCTTTCCTCTTATAATTTTTTTTTTTGAAAGATTCCTCTTATAAAATTTAAATGTAATATATTTACATATATAATATATTTCAATTTGTAACAAATATTAGAAGTTGTTGCGAGTGGTTAAGCTTCCAACCATCATTTTAATGTCCACGGTTCGATTCCTATTGTCCCCAACTTTTTCATATTTCAGATGATTTTTCTACAAAAGTCCAAATTGTAAGCATTAATCGGCATTAAATGTATATTAAATGTATTAAATCGAACATTAATTAGCATTAATCCGCGCTTAATAACCTAATTACAACGCGCTTAATAACCTAATTACGACAGAAATTGAAGAAAATACAACGCGCTTAATAACCTAATTACGACAGAAATTGAAGAAAAAATTACTAAACCGGATTGACTCGGAAAAACCGGCCGAGTCACCGGTTTTTACCGAGCTCGGAGCCGGTTTTAACCGGTTCAATTGCACGGCCGATCGATAAACAGCTTGAACCGGTTACACCACCGGTTTACAACCGGTTACACCACCGGTTTACGGTCCAACCGGTCGGACCGGCCGGTCCGAGCCGGGTTTTAAAACTATGCATGGAAGTGTTGAACCCGCGCGTTTGGCAATTTATGGTACCCCTTTCCACCGCAACAGCCCCAAATCTAATTGATATCATAAATCTAATACTCCCTCCGTCCCTTAATGTAACCCCCCTTTGCATTTTTCACATTTCTTAAGAAAAGTTGTCGGTGTAATTAATGTGTACGTTTTGTGTATTAATATTACCAAATTGTCCTTTGTTTGTATGTGTATTAAATTTGACTATTCATATTTCAAGACAAATTAGTAGTATTAATTAGGGGTATGTTTAGGAAAAAAGTAATAAATGCATCTAGTAATTTGAAAAGGGGGTTACATTTAGGGACAAAAATAAAATCAAATGGGTGGTTACATTAAGGGACGGAGGGAGTATGATATATAAAGAAAACCTAAGGGATGTCGTGGCCCCCGCCGGTCCGTGAAGAGATCCGCCATCGAGTATTTGTGCCCTTCGTAGTGAAGGTCATTGAGAGTTGGGTCTAAGCTCTGTCCAAAACATAACCGAATTTGAGTTACGCGATCATTAGCAAATTAATTTTTTGTTGGTTTTTTTTTTTGAAAGGAATTTGTTTTGGCTTTGTTTAGTTGAAATGGGAAAATATCAGTCTAACTTTTCTTGCATGGGATTAGCTTCTAGGCAAGATCCATTGTTCCTAGTTGCCAATTTTTTTTTTTTTTTAAAGAAGTTGCCAATTGTTTTTAGCAATAGAAATAATATAAAGAGAATAATATGCAATATCATCCCTCACAGTTGTTTAAAAGTTGATACGAAAAATGCGTTGATCGAACTGTGTTGACGACCATTACAAAATAATTTTGGTTTTTTTGTTCAAAAAAGAAAAAAAATAGGGTTTTATCAAGATTCATTTGGCGAGCTTGATTTCTTGAATTGTGTTGTGAATCTTCAAGGCGAATACATAATGTAAGTGTATGTTTGGTTTCATTTTTAAAGAGGTTAAAATTGATTACGACATGTTTAGTTACTTTCCAATATAATTAATTTCAACATCATTTTTTTAAGGGTTTAACATTAAATTCATTGTTTAACTTATTTTTACGTAAATCATTTTATATCTAACTCATTATCAATTTCATAAAATCAATTTACCAAAAATTTCAACAACGCAAAACCAAAGATACATTAAGGGTTGAGTCACGAAACCGGTCAATCTTAGAAAATTGTGATTGCAAAAGATTTATCAATTTTGGGAAACTTCTAGTTCTAGACTCTCCTTGAGCATATTTTTCTCACGCAGTATGGCATCTCTTCCACAAATCTTGAGGAATGGTCTAAAGATACATCCTACTTGGGAAATTTAAATGGTCTTTTTTGAGGGGATGTAAATGGTCTATAACTTGTTCTCCACGGACATGCAAATAAATTGATGGACCCCATGACATGCAAAGTCTTACTATTTCTTATGTGATAATTATGCAATTTTTTTTTTGAAGAAGTGATAATTATGCAATTGTTTAATCAAAATGTGCAGAATATATAATTAAATCCGAGTCATCATCAAATTAACTTTAGAAGATTATTTCAAACCGATATTTCCATTTTGTTGCCGCTCACCACTACCATAATCCGAGGATATGTAAGTCTTTGTATTTTATTTTTAAAGTAAAAATGCTGTCAAATGACTATATATTTTTTTGTATAAATTGAAGATTTCTATGGTACATTCATCAATTGATCAACGTGTACCGTTGACTCAATTGATTATTGTGCCTTATATTATTATTATATAGCATGTTTATTTGAATTCTAACAGCACCCTTCATAATGAACTCCGTATATTATTATTTTTTGAAAGATAATGAACTTGTATATTGTTTTATGTTGTAATCCTTATATAGCATGTTTATTTGAATTCTAAAACTACCCCTCGTAACGAACTGGTGATTTGAATTCCAACACTACCCCTCATAATGAACTCATGATATTGTTTTATGCCGTAAGCACCTTTTCAACTTTTCTGAGCGTTTTGTAAGGAGCAAGCAGATAAGATTGCTCATAGTATAGTTAGAGCTTCGTTACCCCCATCCTAGCATGTATGTACCGTCATGTTTTTACCCATTATTATTGAATGAAATGAACTAGCTTTGTCTTCGCTAAAAAAGTTTTATTTGAAAATTCCAGAAAATTTATGAAATTGATGCCAACATACTGGCGTGTTCAATCAATAACCAAGACAAAGCTAGCAAATTCGTAAGCCATACAAATATAGTTTTTGTTTATGTTCTTGCAAACCATAATCCCTCAAAAAAGTTGATTAGTGCATGCGCATACTAACAAGTACTAACTACTCTCTCCGTTTCAAAATGAGTGTCGCTTTAGCAAAAAAAATTGTTTCAAAATGAGTGTCGCTTTCAGTTTCCAATGCAATAATAACTTTTTCTTTTCAATTGTACCCTCCAATTAATATTCCGCACACTACTTTCAAAGTATTACTTTTAAAACTAACCAATAGTTAATAAGGATAATTTGGTAAAATAACCATTTTCTTTCTCTTAATCATTGCATTTCTTAATATGTGTGTAAACACCTAAAACGACACTCATTTTGAAACGGATGGAGTAATAAAGAATTATGCATGCAAGCAATATGGTACGAAGCCAATTTTTCCAATAAGAAAAGTAGTATAGATAAACTGATAAAAAAAAAATATGCAACTGTTAAATCTAAGCACTGTGTAATACTTCTAAAATCATATTCATAAGGATTAAAGAATAGAGACATCTTATTACAATGTTACCTCAATCACCATGGAAAGGGCTGGAGAAATGACAGAAGGGGCATGGCAGCAAACAAGAGCCTGACTCATGTAAATGCATAATTACAGGTGACAGTAACAACTTCTGCATCCAGCAATGCTGGTTTTAGTTTGGAAAACGGTATACAGTCATTTACAGGAGGGCAAAAACAAAAGGATTGCCTTAGCGATTCAAATTACAATGGAAGAACAAACTTGTGTTTGATCTTTTAATCTTCTCAGCAAGACTATAAATTAAAGCCTTTCATGAGTTAAATACAGCATTTGAAGTATTAACTAACTTAAAATACAGCTTCAGCATTTTAACCTGTCAAGTCTCAACCATACATTCCTTCACGCTCCCAAACATCCACTAGGAATTCAACCATTTCCTATTTATTGAAAAACAGATTGCCAATTAGTAATTTTGCATTATCACCTCAACAGTCCCAGCAAGGATCTAACTATATATAATAAATATACACGAGACACTTACAGATAAAGGTACGGATTTCGGGAAAGGTTGTCTAGTCCCAAGCAAACTTTCATAAGTTGCATTCCGACTACAACAAACACAATGATTGATAAGCCATTCACACCCTTTAAGAAACTCAGAAAGACAGGAAAGCACAAACAGTCGAGATGAGCTAGCATCAAGCCAAATAAACAGAACACATATCAATAAAATACTTTAATTTGAAAAAACTAAGAGCTTTGAGAGCTTAAACATATGTCTTGCGCTTTCAACCATGACAAAATTGCAAAGGCACAAAAGGAAAAAAGAAAAACAAAATGAAATATAGAACATCAAAATATGAGCTAAAAGCGCAGTTTTCATGTGCAGTTGAGTGGTGAATCAGGATATATCTTCGATATGGTTGTAGAATGAGGTTTGTAAATCAAGCCCCTATTTATATTTACAGTTGGATAAAGAGTAATATTTAATTAATTGAGCCAAATGTAATGCAGTTAACATACTTTAGTCGGGATTCTTGTTTTTGTTGGTTTTGTTTCTCGGATAAGCCACGTCCAACCCACTGAAGCCTGCTTTCATTCCAAAGAAGAAGACCTGCAATGAAGAACAGAATATATGTGATAGATATTAACCTTAACCTTTATTTTTCCTTAAAAGCAAAGAAAGTGAATTTCACAAAAAAGTGTACAACAGTATACAAGTACAACAAGTTAACAATAACAACCGGACCTTATCCCACTAAATGGGGACAGTTACATAGATCAAACAATGCCATAATGTTCTATCATATATTATATCTCTATCCAACTCGTTAATCTCTAGACCTTTCTTAATAGTTTCTTCTATAATTTTTCTAGGTCTTACTCTGCCTCCTCAAGTGATCTGACTACTCTCAATCTGATTTACTCTCCTTACTAGAGACTCCCTTTAGTCTTATATATAACCAACAAAAAAAAATACACCCTTTAAGAAAATTAGTCGGAGTCATTTATTTCCCTCAAAGTTATGAAGAATGCAATTGTAATTACTAAACTACCCTTCATGTGAACTTGTTCCATGAGAAAAATAAAAAAAAATCACATTAATTGAAGGGTAATACAGGAATAGTAGCATTGAATAAGATAGAAGTAGTTTACATTTGCTTATATTCAAGAACATCAATTTTTTTGTTTTGTTGCTTATATTCGACACCATAGGGAATAATCTACAGGTAAACTATAATAAAATGTTTAGAGTCATGTATCCAAGTAGTAAACAAAAACAAAACAAGCAAAAAATAGCATATGCCATGCCATGTGTCAAGTGGCAACAGCTTTGTGGAGAAAACTTTGTTGACATGACTCGACCTGATGGGATGGGGTCTGATCCCACACTTGTTAAGTTTCCCCCTCCCTATCTTAGTTCTAAAGGTTTGTTATACACAAAAATAAAAGCCTCACGTGTTCTGCTAAAAATATAGATCAGCATTCCAAAATTGATTAGTAGGAAGAAAACAAAAACCGAAATAGGACTTGCCTTGGTTTACAAATTCAGGATCGGTGCCTGGCGTAGAAGCTCCATTGCTTTGATATAGAATTTGATTTAATGTACTGACAGACGATATACTTCGTTGAGATTGAATGGTGCTGTTGTCCAGATCACAAGGGCTTGAACTCCAGAATCCATCTGATGTGGTTGGTTTTCTCATTGTCTGCCCCTGAATTCTTAGTCCTTTGGCCGGCTCATCGACAGCAATAATTGGTGTAGGTTTCACACAGCATCCAAAACAACCACTGCACTGTTATAAAACAAGTTAAATAACAACAAAACAAAGACCAGTGTAAAAAGTCTTCAAGCCCATGTCGCCCGTTCTGTGATTTATTTTTCCAGAATTGTTTCCTTAAAAAGGCTATTGTGTAAAACATCATTATTCATTGGCAATAATAAACTTTTTTTTAATTTTTCGCTTATTTCCTAGGAGAAGCACCAGTTTTTGTCCCCTAAATGCAACTCGGATGGTAAAAGGCTGCGGGAACATTTGATAAGTGGGGCATGGGTTAAAATCAACAATAACCCTCTTCTTCACACTTAGTGTGTGAAATTTGCTGCTAGGCTCTTTAACACCGTTAAAATATAAGCACCAGTTCCTCGCTTCACTTTAATAGCAGAATTTCTGCTTTTGTAGCTATTTAAAAGCTTATTTGACTTTTGGCCCAACACCATCATTTTCTCGCTTTTTCTTTCTTCTTAATGGTAGTTTTGGTCCCCCTATTTTCATCATATTGCGAAATTGGTCCCCCTATTTTAAAATTCGACAATTTTGGTTCCTCTACCAAATATTTAGTTTAAAATATTGTGATATGATATGTTTTAAATGAAGTTTTCAAAGGAATTTTGTTACAATTTCATCAATGTTGATCTTTTTCCATCTTTAGATCATATTCCACGACATTTAAAATTTATCACATCACATTTTTATAGTTCAAACATATGATGGAGGGACCAAAATTGTCGAATTTTAAAATAGGGGGACCAATTCTTCAAAATGGTGAAAATAGGGCGACCAAAACTGCAATTAAGCCAAAAAAAAAACATCTTATCCACTAATTCTTGAACCGCTCATAACAACTATATAAGTGCATCCAATGTTCAATACCTCCTAATAAATAAAAGCATTTTCTTATCTTCACACCCTAATTTAGGCCTGTTTGGATTGACTTATTTGAACTTATCTACTGGCATAAGCACTTATGAGACTGCTTGGGAAACCTATGTTCATAAGTTGTTTTCACCTTATTTTTCATAAGCTCTTCAAGACAGTTTATGAAAACAACTTGTAGCTTATACGAAAACAATTGAATTTTATTACATCTTTTCTTATAGAAATATCTTATACATATGTGATAAACACTTATGCTATAAGCTACAAATTAAGCCATTTGTCCAAACAGGACCTTCATTTACCGAGAAGCAAAAGAGTTTATAAATGCAGGTTTCTTATTGAGCCAACTTGTAACTAAGGAATTTTGGTTCATTTCTTATTGATAAAGCATATCAATAAATGCAGGTTTCTTCATAAGTCATTTTGTTGAAAATTAGCTCTTCAACATTGGTGAGACTGGCACACCGAAAATAGAAGAGAAAGCATATCAATAAAAAACCACAAGGGAACTCCCCACAAATGCATCCAAAAGGATGAAAATTCAGTGTCAGACACTCGATTGGTGAGTTTGTTTATCACACACCAAATTGGTTTGGTTTGGTTTGAATAGTAAACAGTAAAAACCTAATTTTGATCCTGAAAGCCCTTTTCTGATACAATACAAAGAATTGAAAGATGATGGATAAAAATGAGGGCCTAAAATGTTAGGTTATTGAATTGGCACAAACAAGAGAAACAACCAACCATTTAGGCAGAAGTGGAAAGTGAATAATTGAATTGAATTGAATTGAATGAAGCAAAATGATTGGAAACAGAACCCAATCCTATGGCTATGTGAGTAGTATATAGCAATAGAAAATAATAATAATAATAATAATAATAAAATAAAGAAGAAGGGGGAATAGGGAGGGAGTGAGTGAGAGTGACTCACCCCATGCAAGCGAAGAGGTCAGTGATCCAAGCAGTAATCATCATCACCATCTATCTATTGTTAATTTGCTATCAACAGAACCACATACATATAGATTATAGAAGGAAGGTGCAAACAAGAAGTTTCTTCGGAGCGAGAGAGCGAGCGAATGAAAGACACACGGTTGTGTTGTGGGTGCGGGTACTTGCTCGCTTGCTTGGATATTAACGTGTCTGCTGCTGCACTACTGTCACTATCTGTCGTTTAACTAACGCTCCCTCATTCCCTCAAACAAAACACTTTCTTCTTTTCTATTAATTTTTTTTTTTTTTTGTCATTACTTTTAATTAAGTATTAGAATTCGCGTGAATAAGTGGAGTATTCGGCGTTCGAACCCCGACCCCTACATATAATAATGCGTTGTCCTATCAACTATTCTCACAAGACTCTTTTCTATTAATCTTATTGATTATTAATATCTTCATAAAAAAAATTATTATTATTAATATTTTTTCCACATTATCAAAAGAAAAATAATTTTAAAGTATATCTATATATCAAAGAACACTTGAATAAAATGGTAAAATATATCTTTACCTTAACGAGATGTGTGTTATCCCTTGCGGTTTTACCTGATTCGGATAGTATTTATGTCTCTTATTGTAATCTTCATTTATAAGTTTTAGTATAAATTACTTTGGTTATTGTTGTATTCATTGTTAACTTAAATATAAAGTGGAAAATGTTGACTTTTTTAAAAAGATAAAGTGACAAATATTTACTTGTGAATGGTGAAAATAATATTAATTAAAAGATAAAATTGGATATTATTAAGTTGAAAATATATTGATTTATGTTTGGACTTTGGATACATTCATGTAAGAGTTAGTTGAACAATAAATTTTAGTGTAAAATTAATTATAGAATCAGAAGCTGAATTTTTAACTTTAAATTGAATCAATTCTAAAAACAAAACTAATTTTACTATAGAGAAATTAAGCATGTCAAGTTAATTCTACATATCTATAATCAATATTGACTCATTTGTAAGTGAAACAAAATGTACACTTGTATCCAAACAAAACTATTATAATCTTTTTTTTTTTTTTTTGAGGGGATAACCTTTACTTTTTTAACGTAGAAGTTTTTTGTTTTACTGCCTTTGTGACATAAAGTTTTTTTTTAGGGGACTTTTGTTACATAAAGTAAGGCTTATCTACCAAAAATAAAATAATAAAGAAGCAAGTTAGGGAGGTTTTGCTGCCCAATCGATTTTCATAAAAAAAAAAAAAAAAAAAAAAAAAAAAAAAAAACATTGCAATGCTAATGCCAATAATTAATATTCTCTTTATTGGTTCTTAGTCTGTCAAATACCTAAGATCATAACATTGCCAACTGTCTCCTGAATCAACATATTTAGTAAGTGGACTTTCATAATAATTCACGAATTATTATATATAGGTTGAATATTGATCATTGTCTTTGGAACTTTAGTTGAGTACTAAAAATGATATTTTGTCAACCTTTGAGCTTAACTCAATTGATAGAAACGTCAAAATAAATGTCGGGATTTGAACTCAAATTCTGCCTTAAGTTTGATCTACGTCGTCATTCTCAACTAAAATTTGGTAAGTTTTTGTGTATTTCTATCTTTCAATCATCGTGCAGTACCCAATTTCCAAAAATATGATTATCTTTAAATTGATATAGCTAAATAAAAAAACTTTAAATGAAAATTAATTTATTTAAAAAATCCAAAGACGCAACTCATGTTAAGGGTCATGATTTTAAAGGAGTTGGTATTACAGGAATAACAGATTTTCTTCCATTCTCCAGGTCACACAATTCATGTTAGGAAAAGTCCTACCAACAAGTCTCTGTTTCTGTATTTTACAGCTTCACAACCCATATCTATCCATATCATACAAATCAGATCACTATGACTAAAACACACAGTGCCACACGTGACTGAGAGTGATGCATCCGAGAGCACAGAAAAGCGAGATATACAGATAACAATATATTGCAAATAATTCTCATCATTAGCACGAGTTATAAGGTTTAATGGAGGTGGGCACCTATTAATTGTGCCCCACTGATCCAGTGAACATTGAAACATAATGCAACGATAGTACCTTCTGTTGACCATATTGACGAAGAAACAAAAGCCAAGAGTGAGGCATATCAAATACGGCGCAAAACAAAACAAGTATAAGGAGATAACTTCATTAACAAATACAACGAAGAGAGAGAGCTAGAGGCCCAAATCCAGTATGATTGACTAACAATATCTTCATATTTATTCTTTGATAATTACTTCCCTACTTCTTAGACAGAATAGAGGCCAGGCCAACTCTCCATCCATACAACATAGACAAGCTGTGCCTTTGAGGAATTATAGAAGCCAGACCTGTTCGTGAAGTATGGATTGGCTTAATCTCCTGCGCAGCACAACTTGAACTTATCTCCACAGACCTGAATTGATTTTAAAAATTTAGCAACCACATAACTAGAATTCAGTGCGCATTAAGAGTGCATGAAACAGAAACGAGTAGAGCATCATTTGGATATTCACAAGTCATTAACGTAACATGTCAAAAAAAATCTAGTGTAAATGAGCCAAGTAGAAGAAAATTGACGCCAATCAACTATGACGTTGGCAAGTCTCATCCACTAGCTTATAGAGTCTTTGAATAGTTTATAAGCTTGTTTGACCAAAGTCGAAGCTTTTAATCAACAAATTTATCTCATTTTCATTAGCTTATAGTAGCATTTTTTCAAAAAATACTTGAATATGTTATGAACCCAAGAAAATGTTATAAAGAAGGATATTATCCATTCGTGAGAAAAGGTCCACGACCTTCCAAAGGAGAATCTCCTTATCTCGCTGAAGAACAGTTTTTCATTTCCCTACCATTTTGTCAACAAAAAACAGTTTTTCTTTATTACTGTCCTGATGCCTCTTTGTTTTCTCCCTTATTCCTTTTTATATCCTAATTTTACTACCTTGCTGCTTTGC
The DNA here is from genome assembly GCF_051527215.1 of Medicago sativa. NCBI lineage: Eukaryota > Viridiplantae > Streptophyta > Magnoliopsida > Fabales > Fabaceae > Medicago > Medicago sativa. The sequence goes on along the minus strand of NC_140756.1, from coordinate 82,137,706 downwards.
CAGCTACACCCTAATGAATTCTAATTTACTGTCACGAGGCCTCTTTGTTCTCTCTTTTATTCCTTTTTATATCCTAATTTTACTACCTTGCTGCTATGACGGCTACACCCTAATGAATTCTAACAAGGTGAGCTCTAGGGTGCCCATTATACTTGTTGGACATGAGTACCCAATTAGTTGGATGAATAACAAACAACCACTTGTGTCTCACTATGTCATCAGAAGAACTTATATTTTGTAAAATATACACTTGGCTTTCAATTTGCAGATGTCTCCCTGTCAAATTAAGGTTACAAAATGCCCAAAGTGACTCTTTGTATTCCTTCTACTATCTCTTCTTCTACTTCATTTCACCGTTTCTTTTCTTCGTATAGTTTCTCTCCTATGTGTATGTTTTTGACTTTCAAAGGTAAATAACACCTCTCCTCAGTGTATTTTTTCTTTTCAAAATTTCATTTCAGTTCTTATGTTTTTTATTATAGGTTGCAAGAAAATGAGTTAGATAAGAAAGGGGAGGAACGTACGGAAAGACCACGACTGAAGGCATGATTAAAAGAGAAGGTAGGACTGGAAAGTGGAAATGAATGGAAACCGTGATAAAACACAATTGCTTCAAAAACATTTATACCCATTCCGACATCATACATTTTACCGAAGACAGACAGAATCCCACAAGTCAAGACTCCTAGTGACAGTTGAATAAAAGAAACAATAAGACACACAGCTGCAACCATGCCTAAAGCTTTAAACTCCCTATGAAAATCTCAATATAAGCTGAAAATCAGCAGATTTTTTTGGGTTGTAGATAAGAATCTTAAATATCAAGGTTAGAACAATCTAAAGTTGTAGATATCTTAGATTTCAATATTAGAACAATCTAAAGATACAAATTCATTTACCTCAAAGCTTTAAATAATAAGCAATACCAATGAACTCAATAAAAATCTTCCTCTGCCTCAAACACTAAAACAAACTGGTATACCATGCTTGAAAACACTTAAAAGAAACTGGTTTTGTCACTTTCGAACGTTGGTCAAACTCAAACATCAACTTCAAAGACTATACAGCTTAAACTTGAGGAGAATAGCAAAAGTCTTTACAAATTTTGTGAAATTGTTCTTGGGACCTCGTAATAATTACTCATAACTTTAGGTTCTACTTTATACGGTTGGCTTAATTGTTACTTGGACAGTGTTTATCAGCTATACCGTTTAACTTAGGCCAAGTAATTTGGGTATATGACTGCATGCACCCAACAAGTTATTTCTTGGGTACGTTATAGTTTACCTTTTAAAAATCTCCTAAGTACTTAAACAACAACAGTATCCTATTCACTAAAATAATTGTTGTTCGTGAAACGCCCTGGACTGTATTAACTAGCTGAGCCACTTCCCACTACTTCTTCCTACTTGTATACCCCATCAAGATCTCCCCTCATGACTGCTGGCCATAGCCAGGAGCGGATTCATGTATATCATCAAGGGACCTCTAGCCCCCAAAAGGGAAAAAAATTGCTTAAAAATGTCTAATATGTTGTTTTTTGTTCCTATAAAAAATAGTAGTTTCTCATATGAAAAGAGTTTTTAAGAAAACAAACGTGGACAGTTATGTACGAGTTAAAATAAAATAAATTAGTACTAATTTTTATCACTTTTTTAACAATAAACACGCTGAAACAAAAAATATATCATATTTTCAAAAGAAAATATTATCCTACTCCTACATATTAAGATTATTTTGGGGGGTTTCGTGCATAAAATTGTATATTTTATTGCCCCCGGTAACAAATATTTCTGGACCCGCCACTCCCATAGCTAACATTACTTTCGTCTGCAAGATCCACCTTGTTGTCAAAGCCGAAATGGGGAAACTGCCCCTGCATTAACTTCTCATCATCCAATGTAACCTAGCCAGCAATTCCACTGAGCCAGAATCTGGTCTACCAGAAAACCATGTCTGCGAATATATCTGGCAGTCAACAGTCTAGCTAACGGGTGCGAGTCAGTAGGTAAGTGTGCTTCCACCTCCTCGTACGCCACATCCTTCTTTTCTTTAGATGAGAGATATAGGGTGAGTACAAGACTGCTCTAGAATCTGTAAATTGAAAGTAACAGAATCTATTATTTGATAACTTATTAAGGCCCATAATACCATGCTGCCAATTTGCGGTCAACCTGCCCTCGCACTGACCCTTACCTGTCTGTAGTCTAATGATTCATATGCTCTTACGCATTTGCCAAATGATGTTTAAGTTATTGCAACACTCCATGCATTTCAATTAGGTCTTGCACAACAGCATCCACCAAAACTTCCCTAGATATGTGCTTAGATAGGGAAGGTGAAGCACTACCATAAAGGCATAAACCACCTCGAATGGTGGACAGTGTACACCATGCTGCCCATGATAACTTCTACACTAATACTCTGCCCCATGATAAAATGTATATAAACATATTTTTATGTTATTTTATGGTGGATTCTAGGGTGAGGGCTCTATTAAGTCCCTCACCCGTGGACCATTTAAATTGGCCGTTAGATGAAAAAAGTGTAACTGTATATGATATCTTTAGTCACAAATCACACTGGATTATGCCTTTTCTCTCTCCATTTCTCTCACGCTCCAAACCACCACCACCGATTCCAACTCACCATCTTCTCTCAAATCACAAAAATTTAATCCTTTTTCTTTCATTTTGTTTTCCTTGAAATTCTAATTTTATATGATTCTCAGTTATGACATTGACTTTTAGAAAGATGAAAAAATGTTGATTGAAGACTTGGATTCAATAAATTTCGTTTTACCACTCTTATCTTCCATTACTCGTCCGTCTTGTAGGCTTCTTCTTTTTGAATATATCTTGTCAAAGTTTTAAAATTTTGTTATGGGTACAATGAATTTTGAGAAATTCAGTCTGAAACTGATTTTGATGTGAAGTTTTGTGACCATGGATACAATGAATTATGTTGGTGGTGCTAAGACAATCAAAAGCCCTGCTAACCTTTATTATGGTTGTTTCCGACATTTTTAATAGGGGAGGAATACGGTGAAAGAGGCACAAAAGATTATATTAAGAGACAAAAAGTGTAGATTGTGTCAAGTGAAAGAAAAAAGTGCAGCCGCAGAGAGAGTGAGTGGTATTGTAAAGGGGGAGAGAAAAGGCATAATCATGTGTGGTTTGTGACTAAAGATATCATGTATACTTTTTTCATCTAACGGCCAATTTAAGTGGTACACGGGTGAGGGACTTAATAGAGCCCTCGCCCTAGAATCCACCGATATTTAAAAACCAGTTCAACAACTAATTCACCAAACACTTCAAATTCAATCAACTGACTTATCGATTATAAGCTATAGACTACAAGATTATTCAATTACCACCAGGGCTAGTTTATCTACTATCATTAACTAATCTTCTACTTTTTCAAAATAAATCCAATAACATTCACACAAGTGTGTACACATGGCAAATGGAATTTGGTGGACTCAAACAAACAATAGAACTTTGTACGACCAACACTTCATATCGAAGTCAGGTGCCGACATGACACCGACACATGCGATTACATTCAATAACTTCAACTTTCTCAAATTATTATTGTGTCGTGTCTGTATCGATGATGCTTCATATTTAGAACCTATCGGCTTGAATCTAAACTACATTCTTAGAAAGAATCTACAATTAATCAAAACCACAAGCAGCATAAAACAATAAAAGAAAGAAAACATACGGCTGATGCGACGGAGCTTCATATGCAAAAGTTGACATGCCTTGTCTTTGTTTATGCTTAGGGTTAGCAGTACACATGATATAAACTCGTCCTTTACGCTTAATGGTCCTACAATACTCACACATTTTCTTCACAGATGAACGCACCTTCATGATTTCTGAACAAGTAAAATCAACAATCAATTGTATAAATATAAATACATATATCCTCATTAATCATATTACATCGCAAATCACATTTCATATGAATAGAAAAGAATTAAATTGAATGAAAAGGAGAATTTTGAAGAAAGGAAAACCTGTGGATGCTGTTTCTGGCGGTGTTCGTTTCTACGACGACGAAATCCGGCGGCGTTTTCCGGGAAGTGGAGTTGTGGGTGAGGCGAATTCAGCTGGTTTGTGATGATACAACGGCAAGAAGGGTAAAACGGGCCTCTTCAAAAAATGAACTGGATTGGGCCTTTTGGGATTAGAATCTCATCTTTGATTTCTTGCCATTTCTTTTACCACCCTCCACACCGATCCAAATTATATAATTCAAAGTGTTGTAGGAAAAGCTAATAAAGGTGGATAAGAAATCAGTCTTGTTTTTTTTTGTTTGAAAAAGAAATCAGTCATGTTATTTATTTTTTCTTATAAATATAAGTAGGTTTTTGATTGTTGTTCTAATATACAATTTTAAAATAAGAAAAATGCTAACATATTTTTTTTAAAAATGTTTATATGGTATTGTTTATGCAATAAAAAAAATTGTATATAAAAATGTCTATTTATTAGTTTAACAATTTATTTTTGAAAGAAACAAATGTTTGTTTTGTATTTTCAAATTGAAATTTAATTTTATGAATTCCTTAATCAATGTTCTTAAGACATTTGTTAACACAACCTAAAGAATAATTAAACTTTCTTGAATGCAGCTTGAATTCAACAAAGTGTAAAAGTAGCATATGTTACAACATCTACCGGTTGCATAAGCAAACTTTACTTATACTTTCGTTCGGAATGAAATCTAAGTAAAAATAATAGTTAAAAAATTGATGTATGTGACTAAATGTTTAACCACATACATTGACCTTTCAACTATCATGTTTACTTATATTTCATTTCGGAGGAAGTTCAATCTATTTTTAATTAGTGTTGTGGCAGAGTTATCGGAACACCCATGTTAACAGTAAATTGAGCAACTATCATGTGGACCATTTTGCAATCAAAACTCAACAAGTTGAACTTTATTATTGCTTAGTAAATCAGCGGCTCCCATTTGCCAATACCGTTGTGGAAAACCCACCTCAATCATCTACTAGTTTGAGGTGGGTAAGGAGCAACACTCGTACTCATGAGCAAGTATTATTTAAGGATTTACAAATAAAAAATGTTTAAACACATTCACATAAAATGAAGAAAAATAAATGAAAAAAAATTTAATCATATTATTCAATTATTTTTTCTTTTAGCTTCTAACCAAGCAAGCATTAACAAATTAATTAGTGCTACTTTCTCCGTCCTATAACAAGTGACTTATTTGTAAAAAAATATTTGTCATAAAAAATACTCTAATATCATTCTGTTGTGTGTGAGTGTCTCAACAATAATGACACCGTTTGATGGTCGGGATAGGATAGAGGCAAGATATGATATAAAATTTGGATAGAAATAGGATTTGATAAGGACATGATAAACATTAATCCTATCATGTGTTTGATGCGCACATGTTAACAAACATGATATCATTATAATTAAAAGAAAAATTGCTCTTATAATTAATTAAATATTATAAAAATGGAATGTTATTAATTATAATAGAAAAAACCTGCTATCATTATTTTAAAAATGACAATATTTTAAAAATGGCAGAATATCGGGATAATAAATAATGAATGATCTTCTAATCCCATCGGGATAATTTCTAACTCACCTATACTCGGGATAGAAATTACAAAGGAAAGTCGGGATAGGATAGGAAAATGGTTTATTTTATCCTATCCCTTTGGTGCATCAAACATTAGATTTAAGCGAGGATATGATTAATGTATCATATCCCGTCTCCCTATCCCGACCATCAAACGCACCCTAATAGTATAAATTCTGAACTATTTGTAATTGCATATTGCAAATTTAAAATGACAGGTCATGGTTAGCAACTATATATATAATAAAAGCATATCAAACGAACTAATTAATTAATATGAATGGCATCTTTTTTTTTTTGTATTAATATGAATGGCATCTAATTGAGTAAAAAAATGAATTACGTTAAAGTGCAAGCATATTCCAAATTAATTTTAAACCTCTTATCCAAATAAAATATAGGAGTAATAATTTTAAACCTTATCTCACCTCAAGCCACCCTTGTTTACCATCTACTCATGGTACCTGCTACTTAAGTAGAACATGGTAAATAACAATTCTGCTTGCCTTGTATAGTAAGGGCTGGGCACTCTCTGTCACCCATTTCACAACTTGGAACGTCGTCTTTTGTTGCTTTCTACTAATAAACAAACAATGGGAATAATTAATTAGTATTAATAATTCTTAATCAAATGAAAACAATTTATTATTTAGCAGATAATAATACAATAATATAATATACAGCCTTAATCATAGATAAGAATGACGTAAAAGGAGAAAGAATTATTGGTGAGTCTTTATTTATTATTATAAAATGGCGGGCATGGATTCTCTCCTGTGAAGTTTTCACTGGAGTATGTCCAGTGTACATCCACACCATTAATTTATTTTTAATTATTAAAACTGATTGATTACTGAGGAAAATATGGGGTTGAGATCTCATGGGACAAAAGCTATGGAGAGGATCCTCTCCCTAAAATGGCTGGTTAAGAGCCCACGTTTACTCTTTAGGCCAAAAAGCATGGGATCTTTTTGACAAGGTGGAGAAGCACGTATGTAGTGTGTGGTCCACATGAAAAGAACCAAGTTAATTTCCTAGAAACTTCCTTTTCGTTCAATAATATTACCCAAAAACAAATACATAAAGTTGATGAAGTCGGGAAGCACTTCAGTGTCATAGTGCCATGGTGTCATTGTGCCATTGCTCCATTCAGATTTTGACATGTGGCAATGCTAATTAAAATAATAAAAAAATAGAAAAGGCAAGTTTAAATGAAATAAAAAAAACCGCCGGTTTTCTTCAACCCCAATGGTCCTTCATTCATTCATTATTTCAACCCAGAAAGCTAGGACGCAAACAAACTATGTTACTTGCTGGAATTTTGTTCATTGTTGGCACTTGTCTTAAGTGCCTCAGGAAACTTATCCTCCTCATTTTTGGCAGAATCTTACTTGGTTGTGGAGTTGGTTTTGCCAATCGGGTCCTTATATATACAAAAATATATATTCCATATTTTCATCGAGAAAATTAGACATGCATTGTCACATTAAAAATTTAATGTTGCCGATTCTAAATCAGGTTGCAATTGTGACAAAACAGGTTGTGCAGTTTTCTATACGAAATAGCACCAACAAGAATACGTGGAGCACTTAACATTATGTTTCAAATTTGAATATTACCATGGGAATTTTCATAGCAAACCTTGTCAACCTTGGTTTACATCAAAGCAAGTTAAATTTGATTAATAATATTCGTAATAACCCGGATTCAAAAATGAATGAAGGACCTATTTACATCAAAGCAAGTTAAATCGGTTTTCTTCAACCCCAAAGGTCCTATTTACATCACCATAACAACAAACCCAAAAGAAAAAGAAGTGATAATAAGTGATATTTCCATCTCCGGCGAAACAAAACGGAGTCACGAATACTTCATGCAACCCGGAAAGAAAAACCCCAAATCGAATCCAACGAATCGAAACAAAACCCGGTTACGTCTCGGAATCGTCGAACTTGAATCCACCAACGAACTCGGAGATATGCTTGTGTTGACGTTGTGGCGGATATGTCATTTTAGATTACTCGATCGGTGTTTATGCTTGCGTTTTTAGGCCGTTTATGAAGGCTTTAGAGGTGGATCGGGGTGTAAATGTGCGGATCGGAGAGCAATTTTCTCTTGGTTGCGTTTATGGCGGTTGGGTTTTTGAGCAATTTTCTTCTGTTCTTGTTGAATTTGTGAAAGAGAAGAAGGAAGTTAGAAGTAAAAATGTGTCGCCGAAAAAGGGCTCTGTAAGAGGGGAGAAGAAATGGAAAATTTGGAGGGAAGAGAAGATGTTACGAACAAGGGCTCGTTTTTTTTTATTATTTTAATTAGCATTGCCACGTGTCAAAATCCGAGATGGGGCAATGGCACAATGGCACCATGGTACTATGGCACCGAAGTGCTTCCCGATGAAGTCATAGGGAAGCACTTCGGTGCCATAGTACCATGGTGCCATTGTGCCATTGCCCCATTCAGATTTCGACACTGGCAATGCTAATTAAAATAATAAAAAAAAATGTGAGCCCTTGTTCGTAACATCTTCTCTTCCTCCAAATTTTCCATTTCTTCTTCCCTCTTACAGCCCTTTTTTCGCCGACACATTTTTACTTCTAACTTCCTTCTTCTCTTTCACAAATTCAACAAGAACAAGAAGAAAATTGCTCAAAAACCCAACCGCCATAAACGCTCAAGAGAAAATTGCTCTCCGATCCGCACATTTACACCCCGATCCACCTCTAAAGCCTTCATAAACGGCCTAAAAAAGCAAGCATAAACACCGATCGAGTAATCTAAAATGACATATCCGCCACAACGTCAACACAAGCATATCTCCGAGTTCGTTGGTGGATTCAAGTTCGACGATTCCGAGACGTAACCGGGTTTTGTTTCGATTCGTTGCCGGATTCGATTTGGGGGTTTTTCTTTCGGGTTGCATGAAGTATTCGTGACTCGTTTTGTTTCGCCGGAGATGGAAATATCACTTATTATCACTTCTTTTTCTTTTGGGTTTGTTGTTATGGTGATGTAAATAGGACCTTTGGGGTTGAAGAAAACCGATTTAACTTGCTTTGATGTAAATAGGTCCTTCATTCATTTTTGAATCCGGGTTATTACGAATATTATTAATCAAATTTAACTTGCTTTGATGTAAACCGATTGACAAGGTTTGCTATGAAAATTCCCATGGTAATATTCAATTTGAAACATAATGTTAAGTGCTCCACGTATTCTTGTTGGTGCTATTTCGTATAGAAAACCGGCACAACTCGTTTTGTCACAATTGCAATTGATTTAGAATCGGCAACATTAAATTTTTAATGTGACAATGCATGTCTAATTTTACGATGAAAATATGGAATATATATTTTTGTATATATAAGGACCCGATTGGCAAAACCAACTCCACAACCAAGTAAGATTCTCGCCAAAAATGAGGAGGATAAGTTTCCTTCGCCGAGGCACTTAAGACAAGGCCAACAATGAACAAAATTCCGGCAAGCAACATAGTTTGTTTGCGTCTTAGCTTCGGGGTTGAAATAATGAATGAATGAAGGACCTTTGGGGTTGAAGAAAACCGGCAGTTTTTTTTTATTTCATTTAAACTTGCCTTTTCTGTTTTTTTTATTATTTTAATTAGCATTGCCACGTGTCAAAATCTGAATGGGGCAATGGCACAATGACACCATGGCACTGAAGTGCTTCCCGTCATGGGGAAAGTGAACCCAATATGCATAGGTGAGATTTGAATATGTCATCTTAGAAAATTTATTTTACTCTGTAGTTGCCGTTGGAAATGGGGTGTGTGTCGACATTTTCCACCCTGATTAGCAATAGAGCTTTGATCAATGGACTAATATGAAATTTAAGGTCATAAAGTTAGTTTGATTAAGAACACAACAAACACTATTTCTTCTTAAGAAAGGTGTTGAAGTTGGATTTAAAGTTGTTTGTAATTTGTTCCTGGTCTCACATTGCTAAAGTTCTAAAGTTTGTCAAGTGTATAAATATGTTTGAACATCTTCACCATTTGAGCTTTAGTTTTTAGGATGGGAACCAAACCGGTTGTCAAATGTTCATGAAAATACTATTTTTTATAGTTATAGAATTATAAAAAATAAAACCTTCATGTTGAAGGTATTTCTTCCAAATCTAGCTGTCAAATTATAGCAGTGACCAGTGTTGCTTCATAGCTCCTAGGATTTTAAAAAACTATATCCACGCGGTCCACGGACCCCAACCCCACTACAAGTACAACAAAGTGTTGTTATTTCTTTTTTTTTAAATTGTATTCACATATTGATTGATTTGCTTGGAAAACTCGGACCAGGTTCTTGGACTAAAAATATGCTTGCTTCAATATATAGTGATCATCAGATAAGGAATCACAGACAGGTTGAATGTCAATTCGTGTATAGCTATGTGTTGATTGAAAGTAACTATGTTTTTGTTACAAATACACGACAAGAATAAAGTTTGAGAGGAAAATGTGGCAGCAGATCATATCCTTGCCAATCAATACTTTAACTTGAAGATTTTGGTTCTTTTCAAGCATATGATTTCAATATTGGCCATTCATTATCAACTTTTATTCCCAAGTATACGTAACATGGATAACGTACGGGTTTTATTTTTTAATCTTATCTGGTTTAAGAAAATTAATTAAAACTACAAATTAAATTGAGAGACTTCCATAATTGCAGTGATTTTCCCGACCGTATTATCTAATCAAAAGATCCCTGACAATGCAAGAATTTAATCAATAGTCTTGTATACTCCTAGGTCAATATATAAGAAAAGTCTTTTAGATTCATTCAATACTTTTAATATATTTGGACTATATATAGACCAAATACATTATGTATTCATGAACCTAAAAAAGTACTTTTTTGCTTATATATATGACCGGAGGGAGTAATAATGCAACATTGGAATCTTTTCGCTAATTTGAATAGCCAAATTACAATTCGAAAATACTCCCTCTGTCTCACAATAATTGTGTCTTTACCGTTTTTATTTTTCTCAAAATAATTGTCAATTTAGAATATCGATACGGCATTTATTATGTTTTTCCATTATTATACCCTTATTTATTGAATTTCATCCAACTTAACTACTCCACTAACTACAATTAATAAGGGTGTTTTAGTAAATGATACTAATTTTACCATCAAAATCAACACAAATAATCATTTCCTTAATAATCGTGCATAAACCTTAAACGACTAATATTAAGAGACGGAGGGAGTAGTTTATCTCACAAATCACATGGTTTTGCCTACATTTTCTATTCTGTGTGAATGAATGATTGAAAAATATATCATCTACATCTGCTACAGATTAAGGGACAAGTTCGACTCTGCTCGATTTACTTTGTTCCATTTATTATTTGTAAATAGGATAGAAACATGCGATAGTTTAATGAAATCTACTAACGGAATCAACTAAATGAAAATAATATATTTCTTGTGTCTATCTCTCTTATAGATAGACAACAAACGAAATAAATGTAGGAAAACCAAACTCCATGATGACTCTTCGAATTACATGGAGAAATCCCTTCGTTTCTTGTTACTAGTTGTTTTTTCATATACTAAAAAAATAATGTTACTTTTGATAAAAATATTTATTTATTTATTTTATTTAAAATCATTAATAATTTATTATCTTAATCAAATTATTTTCTTCACTTCAATAAATACAATAAATAACTAAGAGTATTATATACAAAATAATAATCGATGTTGTATTGAATTTTAAAAATAACAAGTAAATAAGAATAATTTAAAAAAATGAACTTGACTGAGTAAATTAAAATTTTGTCTCATAATTTATCTTTTAAGTAGTCTTTCCCTCCGTCCCTATATCTAAGCATCCAATTTAAAAAGTAAGGGGGTTACGTTAAGGGACGGATGGAGTATTTTATCACACCCTCCCTTGGGGTGAATTTGATTGGTTCAAAGTCTAACTTGTACCCTGAGACTTCACATGGGTATGTATAGTCCAATAATTGGGCAAGCATGTTGAGTGACGAAGGGGATGTAAACATGGTGGTACCATTTCAAGTCTCTTTGGTTTCTCATTGGTTGAGATAATTAGTCAAACACTCAAGATGTGTTGGTTGGGTAACCGACTCTTTGGAACATGCAACTGCTTTCACGCCACCAACACTGAATAACATAATGCTATACTAATAAACTTGAATTGAATACTAGTATACAAAAAATATGGGAGGCACACATAGGGTAAGAGCCCCACACGCTGCTACTCCTAATTTTGCTTTCACATAGAGGCAAGGGTTTGGACAAATTGGCCTAATGGGACAAATTGGCTGATATAAAGATTCTGTTCCACTATAACACGACCCAGATTACCCAACAAATTTTTCAGTTGCCTATGTTTGTAGTCTTTTTGAAGACAACATCCATTGGTTAAGTGCCCTACTCTAGATGATTTCGAAGATCAAAACAAAGAGGATATGATACAATATTTTTTATTTTATCAATATTTTCCTTTATTTTTAATAAAAAAAGGAGAGAATATCAAACTAATATTGAGTCAAGTCGAAGAGAGTAAACTCCCACGACATGGGAGACCAAGGGAGAGTGCTTATGAAAAAAGAGTGAATTGGGTCAAGTCGAAGAGAGTGTTTTCCCACAACATGGGAAACCGGTGGAGAGCGCTTATGAAAAAAGAGAGTGAATATACAAGTTAATCATCAGTATTTTGTGAATCAGAAAAATAGTTTCTAAATTTTAAGAATATTACATTTTTAAATTGTAACATTTCAGTCAAAATGAACATCAATTAGCTTATTCTATTCGAGAGAACAACGTTGTTGTCGCATACTTGGAACTAAGTTGCATATTAAATTTATGCTTAACTAAATATATGCAATTTAATTTTTTTGGTGATTTGACATTGATGAGATATTTCGATGAAAGATCACGTGTTCAATTAATGACATGTCATAGTCTCCTACGACATAAGCTAACCGAGAGACCATTTTATCAACTACGTTATAGTTTTATGAATGTACTTGCGAATTCGTAAAATTTAGAAGCTATTTTGACCGACTCACAATTTCAATAACCAATTTACCTATCCACTTAAAAAAGAATCAAATTGGAGTTTAATTGAGGTTCAAAATTGGCCTAATTAGGTTTCTCATTGAGGGTTTTGGTGAGGGGGGCTGAATTGGGTCACAATTTGTGTGTTTGGTAGACAATCCCTCTTACAAATTAGGGGAGAAAATGGATAACTTAGGTTGATCCTAAATATAAATATAGCCTAAAGTATGAGTTGGGTTGAGTAACGTTTGTGAGGTTAGGTCAATGTCTATTCTTCATTTAACTATCTAGCTGGGTTCATACACGGTTTACCCATTGAAAAAGGTAACTCCCCCTTTGCACATGGCCATGTTCACATTACAGCTTCAAAATTCAGAAGGTATTAATGTCTCAAGGAAGAAAAAGCACATACCATGTTGTAAATTGACAATTTAACCCCTACTTCTAACCCAATTGACATGATTCTCTATCTTTACAATTCACTTCATTAAAGTTAACAGCAAGCAAACAACAGTTTTCTGTGTCAATACGTCATGAAAATTGACCTCATCATATAAATTAAAATAAAATAGTAAAAAACAACAACTTGGTATTTTCATTCAAGATCTACTATATTATTTTGGCATTTACATGTCACAAATTACAATCACAACCGAACTAAAATTTGAACATTGGATTGACCGCATAATTTCCTTTATTAGAGTTATGAAGAGACGAAAAATACCAACATAACAAAATTACCCTAAAAAATATGAACAAGATTAACCTAAAACTATGAACAAAATTATCAAAAGACAGATCCTAATTCACCTTAACAGAATGAGTAATGATATTTTGACATCTATTTAATGACAACTTTGTTGACAACCTTGGTTTTCTCACTTCTTATTGGTCAAAAACAATGGAAAGAGAAAAAGGAAGAGAGAGGATAACAACATGTGAATATGAGAGAGAAAGTTGTCGAAAAGTTGTCGAAAAAGTGGTTGTCAAAATATCATTTCTCTAACAGAATAGAGGTAATAACTGCAACTATGTTTTTGTGGTGGGTCCTTCATCAACTTCTATTTCCTACTTTTACTGTACTTCTAGAAAGAAGAAAAAAGTGAAAAGAAAAAGCAAAAAAAAAAAAAAAATAGTAAAAAGAAGCATAATCACAGAATCAATAACCCTTACAAGAGAAGATAGTCTCTCTGCTAGCTGTTCATCTCCATTCTTAGTGGTAATGTTTTTTCCTCCAATTTCTTGGCCGAATTTGTCGTGTTCCTGGATCCCGAATTTGTCTCAATTTGTCTCAATTTGTGACAATTCGGGGGTTGAATGTGGTTCGTGCGAGAGAATGTACGAGGGTTTGGCATCATTCGTATTTTTTTGTCCTCACCCTTTCGAAGATTCAAATTCTTTGATTTCTTGGCCGGATTTTGTCGTGTTCCCTTATTCCTAATTTGTCTCATTCTCCGACAATTTAGGGCTTTGACTTGTGGTTTGTGCAGAGAATGTACGAGGGTTTGTTTGGATTCATGTTGTTTTTTGTCTTCACCCTTTGGAAGATTCAAATTATTTTGTTTGTACGTGATGTTGGCACCATTTTGTTGTCGTATATGGGTCCGTATACAAATATTTTTTGATATCTTTGCTTGGATTTTGTCTCTTAGTGTTTTTGATTTTGTTCATGTACCCGTTTTGCCCCCATCCCTTGGTTGTTATATATACGCGTGTTTGCGAAGGCTTTCCACCACATCTCCGGTTGTTTTTCTGTTTTGCTTTGAGTTTGAATTTGCTTTGAGTTTGAATTTTTTCGAATGCGGGTTTGTATTCATTGTGGGATTGTGGGATTAGGGATTCTCGCATTACCGAGATGGAGAAGGGTTTGGATTGTCTCGCCGACATTGTTCCGGTAGAGACTGGAGGATCAAGGTGCGTGTCCTCGGGATGTGGGAGGTTCCATCGTTTTTGAAGCTGACGAGACTAACTCCTGGAGATGGTGTTGATCGATCAAAAGGTATTTTGTTTATATTGATTGGTCGAGTTCGATGTTTTGTTGGTTGTTTGAATTGGTGTGTTGCTTTCATTCCCGATTTGCAATTTAACTCATAAACTGTATGGTTTGTTGTTCTAGGGTGCCAAGATTCACGCCATAGTTAGGAAGCTTGTTCTTGTATGTGTTCCCGAAGAAGCTTGCCGAGGGGGAGTTTATAGGATGTCATACTTTTGTTGCTCCGGGATACGGTTCATACCGTACCACAGGTTCATCCTTATAAGCTGATCTTCCGGATGAAGACAAAGGTTGAGAGGGGTGAGAGTTCAATGATCCCGCGGTATGGGTCATCAATTACCAAGATCGGTGATGTTTGTGCTCAATCTGTCGATCATGATTATTTGGTTGGTGAGTGATGATTTTTTTTTGTGGTATTGTTTTGAATCCTTTGTGAATGCGGTTGTACGTCGTGTAGATGTTATTGGTTTTATGATTGGAATATGCGGAGCGAGAGTATGTTAGGGATGGCAAGGTGACCAAGATGATTGTTTTTGAGCTAGCTGATGATAGGTTATCTCTTTGCTCCATGTGATGATTTTTTTGGGTTTGTTCCATTCACCTTTGATATTTAGTTAAGGTATTTTTTTGGTCGTTTTGTTTTTGTTTTATGCGGCGGTAAGGTTGAGTGTGCTTTGTTTGGTAGTTATGTTGAATCCCTTCGGAAGATGATGGAAAAGTCCGTTGAGGGGTTGCTGTGGTTGTTGTTCGGTTGCCAAGATTAAGATTTTCGAGGTTTGTCTGTTGTGTGATTTGGATAGGTTGTGTAATTTTGCATTTGCAATAATCATTGTGTTTTTTAATGTTTTTAATTGCGATAGGGTGTCAATCCGTAATGTGATGAATACTACCAAGATTTGGCTTAATCCTCCTATGGAAGAGTTTGTGAGATTCGGGGAGGGGTATGTTGAAATAGTATAAGACGTGACTAATTTCATAGCATCGGTTGTATGAAATTGTTATATTATTGTTATGTTTTAATATTAGCATTGGTTATTTCTAGAGGTATATTTGTCATAAAATAAAACAATATTTGTTGGCAGCCACTTGCATCTCAATTGATTTAGTTTCCATTTTTATAGTTAAGCATCTTATTTGGTGATGCATTCTATGTTAGAACTTGCGGCAATGAAAGCAATTATTTCCTATATTATTCTTTGTGAAACAAAGACATGGTTTCCTTGTTTGAAAGAGTTTTAAGCCTCCCATTCCTTTTTTTTTGTATTTTTTTGTTTTTACCTTTGATCACTTTGTTCTTGGTTGTAGTGTTGCTCTACATGGTGTGGAGTCATCCGCTCCCGTGCTGCGCTTGGTCCGCGTATTAGGCCTTCTTTCCGGGAGGATTTCTTGCGGCTCGTATCCAAGGAAAACAATATCCGGTCTTCATGAGCTTGAGGATGATGGGACTTTTGTTGTTTTTGCGACCATTGAAGGTTTGGTCGAAGGGGAGGATTGGTGGTATCCGACTGTAGGTGTCATAGGGGGTTACGACGATTCGGTGCATACTACTGCAAAGGATGTGTGAAGCATGTTTTCCATATGGTGCCAAGGTGTGATGTCTCTTTATCCACGTGTTTGTAGCGACATTTATGTTTTGTTGAATTTTATCTGTTGGTGTGTAATGTGATAGGTATAAGGCTAAGGTTATTGTGGCGGATGGAACCGGTGACGCCGTGTTTGTTATGTTTGATGGTGACATGCGGTCCTTCTTGGTGTGGAGTGTAGTGCATTGGTGTACAGACGAAGGTATTTGAAGTGGATTGTTTTTGGCTTTTTTTATGTTGTGTGCTGGTCTATTTGATGTTTTTACGATGATTCTTTTGATTATATTGAGTGTCTACCAGTGAGAATGGTGGATTCTATCCAATGAAATGGCAAAGCTAAAGGGCAAGAGTATGTTGTTTAGGGTCGAGAGGAATGCATCTGTTAGTGTGGTGTATGATGGATCATTTAGGGTTAAAAGGGTTTGCGTTGATCCCGAAATTATTTACGAATTTGCAAAGGCTGTGGAGGATTGCCCACCCGAGAAGGTTTGTATGTGTGTATTTTGTTGTGTGTGCTAGGTGCTAGATTTTCCTTCCGGCTTGTTTTTTTTTTTTTGTGTTGGCATTCTCCATGATTGGATTTTAATAGTCTCGGATTCACTCTCTGTCCGGTTAGGATGGGTTGGCCGATGTTGATGGTGTTGGTGATTTGGGTGAAGACGTTGAGGTTGTTGAGGAGACGCAATGTGATGTTGTTCTTTGCCAACGTTGTTGCCCGAGACTCCGTCTCTGGATTAAGTCATGTCGAGTTTAAGCATGATGCTTTGCCGAAGTTGAGGTTGTTGTTCCTATGATGTAGTATGATGCGGTTGTCTTTGCTGAGATATGTCTTTTTTTACTTGTGCTTATTGTTTGGTGGGTGTGTGATTTCTTCTCAATTGTTCTTTGTGTCTGTTGCATCGAGTTGCACCCCCTGGTCTTGGTGGTGGCCCCGTTCATTTGGGTGATGATTTTAAGCGTGTTGATCACGATGGTGTGCACAGTGTTGAGGCTTCACGGAAAAAACGTTCACTCAAAAGTGTTAGGAGGAATTTGGTGAGGAGTTTGATGCTTTCTCGATGAAGGATATGGTGTTGTCACTCCACTTGCCAAACGTGTTGTCAAGGGTGTTAAGAGAAGCAATAAGGAGTGATTTCCTTTGTTGGTGGATTTGGCTTCTTTAATTAGTGTTGTTCAATAAGGATGGTGGGGTTGTGTATTGTATTTGTTTGTGTTTGTGTTGTATCGGGGGTAATGTAATATGTAATGTGGTGTGATTGCTGTCTAGCCGGCCCTGTATGTCCATGGGTCGGTTTTGTCAAGTTAACTTTCATTGTAATATATTTGTGGTGGTTGTGTTGTATTTTGCATTGGATGATTGATGTTATTAGTGTTGATCGGTGTTTCGTTAATTTCTTAATCTTATCGGTTGTAGTGGTTTGTTGTTGAATTAATGGTGCACCACACCACTGTTGGTTTAATGCCTTCTTTTGCATCCTATATCAGATTACGGTATCGTGTCCGGCACTAATAAGAAGTGCTTTAATCTAATTGAGGTTATAGTTATTTTGCGAAACCCAACTATAATTATGACATAGGCTTTGAGGTGCTTAGATTTAATTGAGGTTATTATTTTTCAGCCGTCACACCGTGAATTTTTCATATTTCTTAAGACTTTAGTTGTATAATTTTCCTTATGTTACTTCTTTGTTTTTTATACAAAACTTAGATGCATATAATATCCCTTTTAATTTTGTTCCCCCTAGGGACATCAATGTAATTATATAATCTGGTTAGTCCATGTAAAAAGTTGTTCATAAATTTTTTCTCGCTGCAAAATCATATAGTGTGACATTCAAGCTTCAATTAAATGGAATGCAAGAGGAACTTTTGTTTAGTTTGAGCATGATTGGGTTTGAGGTTAGTAGCTAAGTTGTCAAACTGTTTTATGATTACTTTTTAAAATAATTCCAATCTCAAAGGTTAGAGGTTTATTAAAAGAAACAGAAAAAAAATGTCAATGTTTGATGCAATGTTTGATTCGGTGTTAGGCCTCAATTGAAAACATTATTGTCACATGATTTTTCACTCAACATTTATTTTTGTTGAATGTTATTTTTTTGTTTATTTTCTTAGTCCCCTTCTTTAGGACCCTCAACGTTTTGATGGACAAATAGGGATTCTATGTTATAGTCCAAGGTAGCAATTAGTTGATAGATACATAAGGATAATTTAGCACACATATATAGTTGATTGTCTAAGAAGAGTGAGTGACAACAAATGGTTTTTAAAAATAATACATTTCGTATGGAGTAGTGTATTTTAATTTGAAAATGTAAATCCCAACGAGATGGTTTTTAATTCTATGTAAGCTGTGTTCTTTAAAAAAAAACTATGTATAAATTGTAGTTAGTTTGTATATTTTTAGGGTGATAGCGCCATTATGTATCACCATAGAGTAGATATAATATTTATATTTTTGCCATTTGAAGGAATCGTGTTTGGGGATTGGATTGAAATTTGAGTCACACGCAAATTTTACGGCCCATATGTTGTGTTTGGTTTTGCTTTTGATAGGCAGGTTGATCCGAAGGGGTTTTGTTTTCATTCCATGACAACCAGATGTAGACTTTCTCTTTGTTCTCTTCGTTGGTGATGTGCACTTATGCGCTTCGCATGTATGTTTATTTGGTTAGTTTTTGATGTGGTTGCGGGTATTTTATGCCAAGGTTATTCTATTCTTGCTCTGTGTAGGCCTTTTTTAAGCACACAATAACGGTATGCGTTTGTTTATTTCATGTTTTTCCCCTGCAGGCTTGGTGCTTTTCCTCTCTACTATTTTTCCGCGGAATTTTGCGAGTTAGGAATTGGAAACTAGGTTAATGATTGTTACGTGGCTCTACTTTGTGAGGGATGGGTTATGTATTCAAAGATTGTTGGTTTTTTCATTTTAGGTACGATGCAAAATTATACGGTTAGATCGTATTGGTCTATTATGGTAATTTAGATTAGATTGGGTGCAAACAAGGTTATATTAATTATTAAGGCTTCATTGTTTTGTTTGTGTGATTGATCAAGGGTTTAAACCACTGTTTTCTATCTCCATTTTTGTGTGTGGTGGGTTTAGATAGATGTTTGGCCGTTAAACCCTTTGGTTGGTGAATTCCTATATCCGTTATCATTCAAGATTCGGTGTAGGATGGTTTTCCAATTAGCGGCAATGTTGTGCCTTTTCCTAAACCTTCCTATTGTTTTGTCCTGTTGCCAAATAAGGGAACTTTATAATATATATGTATATTTCCCTTATTGTGCTATCTTCCAAAATCCAAAATTGTTTGTCTTTACATGTTTCATTGTCGGGGTTGTCTGCAATTTGTTTGTTTTGTCTTTACTCCAAAATCCAAAATTGATGCACCATTTGAATTTTGTTTTCCCTCTCCTCTTGGTTATTATTTCTATATATAGCACACCAGCCTCATCTCATAGTCACTTGCAAAGCATGTATCTACTTGGTTAGTTACATTTCTTTGACCGTCCTTATTTGGTTCCATAATTTGAGAATGGGTAGGGTTGCTAATTTTGTAGGAGACCAAAAAATAACAAAGCCGCATGATTTTCTTTCCTCAAATGAAGAAGGTGTTTTCATTGTTATTGCTTGCTACTTGGGAGTTGAAGAGGGAGTCGATATGTGGCTTCCCGAGGATGCTACTCGCTTTGTTCCTAGGTATTCATATTTTCTCGACATTGTATTTATATATTTATATTTATGTTACGAGTTTACTTTGATTCCTCTATATGGTTGTTATTATCGTTTTTTCCCTCTTTGGTTGTAGGTTTAGGCTCAAGATAAGGGTTGTGGATAATGAGAAAGAGGTTACTTTCCTTCTCAAGGATTACTTTGTGATGATGGTTGCACCTCACACTTGCGATACGTTGATGTCAATGGTAGGTTTTATGCATTGTACAATGCACTGGTTTTTTGTTTTGGTGGTTGTGGTTTGTTTTGATGTTGTTTTTCTCGTTCCGTTATGTCATGGTGTTTCGATTGTAGGATGAAGGGTCTTCTTTGTATCCTCTTGAGATGGAGGATTATTTTGGGGATCCTATGCTTTTCAAGGTGAACAAGAAGAAAGAGGAGGGTCATGAATCCGGTATGACTTATGTGATTGAAGATATTCTTTACGATCCGGCGTTGATGAATGTCCGGGTAAACCCACCGCATTCGCTTATAGTTGTGATGTAAGTGTTTCTTTGGATATTTGTCTGTTTGTTTGGTAATTATCTTCGAGTAGGAATGATCGGATGACTCGGTTTTTTTTCCTTTATTGCGGGGACAACCTAAACATTTTGAGGGTGATCGCGATGCCGAATCTCCTAATGAACCGGCCGATACATTTGTTGAAGCTAATCACCATATTGAGTGTGCTCATGATGCGGTGACTCATGTGTTGAGGTTAACCGGAGTTGATGGTCCTCCCTATGATCCGGTTGATTACCGTGTAGAAGTTATGCACGCCGTTGACTCTCTTTTTGAATCTTTTGATTCCTCTGCATCCGCCGGTATCGTTGTGGAGGAAGGAGGAGACTCCGGTGTGGTCGGAGGAGTTCTTGGTGGGGAGGTGAAGCAAGGTGTTAAGAGGATGTTCATGGATGCTTATGTGGAGGTTGATGGACTTGACTCACTCATTCATGTCAAATGTGGAAGGATGGTGAAGATGAATGATCTATGTACGTGTTTGTCCTATGTGTTGTTGTAATTGTGGAATGAATTGACCCCATGTGTGGTTATTGTCT
Organism: Medicago sativa; assembly: GCF_051527215.1. Taxonomy (NCBI): domain Eukaryota; kingdom Viridiplantae; phylum Streptophyta; class Magnoliopsida; order Fabales; family Fabaceae; genus Medicago; species Medicago sativa. The sequence continues at coordinate 82,116,671 of NC_140756.1, read as the reverse complement.
GTTTTCCAATTCTTAGGTCTTATGTTATGCGCATGTGTGTGTTTATGTTTGTGTTGTTGTGCCCTTTGTAGTGGAATAAGTTGTGTGGGATCCTTTGGTGCGGTAATATGTTAACGAATTTAGCCATGTGGTTGCTTTCTTTGAGTTATGTATCCCCGAGTTTATAATAGTGAAGTTGGTTTGTTTTTCGTGGCATATCTTCTTGGTTTGAGATTTTTGTAGTAAGTAGGTTTCGTTTTTTTGCTTCGTTGCACTTTTTGTATCCATTTAAGTAAATTAACAATTCAATGCATAATATTTTCTAGAGGAATGTAAGTTTGGCTTATGTGTTTTGCTACACTTATTCCTGCTACTTTATAAAAAGGTTAAGACTATGAATAATTTGCATGAAAGTGTGGGCATGTGACAAAATGTCCAAACTCCAAAGTTAAATCGAGAAAGTGAGAAAAGAATCTTGGTCATTTTATCAATTGCAAGTTTATTATATAGTGCTTTTCATGCTTTATCTTTTTTTTTTTTTTTGTGGTAATGTTGTGTCATTTGGAGCTTTAGTTTCGGTAGACATTAATATTATATAACTGCTAAATTCTCTTAATCAAGTGTTGTAGACGGTGGATATATTAAATAGGCGTTGTAAATTAGTTATGTGGAATGTGGATCTTAGCATAAATTGCGAATCCAGAGGGCATATTATATTGCTTATATAAAGTCGCGGAGTAATTATTTTTTTTATTTCGTTTAAACGCGAGCTAAATCGGTTGCGACGGTAGAAGTGATACAAGAACGAGTTTCCTCGATGCAAACACAATCTCTTGAAATTGAATTGGCACGATAATGTTTCTAAGGCCCATATCATAACCAAACCGAATTGCCACCGAAATCCAAAAGCTTCGGCAATGGTGGCATAAGGAAGTGCCTCAAAATTTCATGTACCGGTCGCTAAAACAAAACCTTCGGGTCTCGGATTCTTTATTGGAAAGGTTGATAGCATTATATTGCATTCCATTGTTTTTTAAAAAAAAAAACAAATTCGTTCTATCGATTATCCGCTTTCGCTTTCGTTTTATTATTTGTGCAATGGGATTTTAATTTTTAGGTGCTTCTTTTTTTGGGGTGAGTAGCGATGATGTACGGTGTTTGTTATCGTTTGTACCGCGGTTGTCTCTGTGGATAAGTTTGTTTTAGGTAGTGACGTGTATTTTGGTGAGTTTTATCTCTAGAAGTGTTTTTAGGGTGTTTTTTTTTTTTTTTTGTGTTCCGGCCATATCGATCACATTTTATTGTTTCCACCGTAGTATAGACTTCGAGGTTGCCAAAAAAGATAAAAATTTAGGGACCAAGTGTGTATTTTATTTCTTTAGTCCCATATCGTTCCGGCCATATCGTTATATCGATCACATTCCATTTTGTTGTTGGGGGTCTAAACAATATGGGTAACGTTTTTTTCAATCCATTATGTGGCCAACCAAGTGTGTATTTTATTTCTTTAGTCCCATTGCATCCTATGTATGTTTAAATATAGCTAATGAAAAAAATTTAGGGACTTATGGAGTGGGGTCCGAAAGGGATAGCATTGTATTGGCGAGAATCCAAAAGGTTTCATTAGATAAATTGGTTGTGAATGGATGAGAACTCGATTTGAATTTTTATTTTTGCCAAATGTGGTGTGACATGTCATTGTGACATGTTTCATTGACTAATATGGTATGTTGTTTGAGGGAGTGGTTTAGGTTATGTATTTTGCGGCGGGGCATGGCGGTGAGTTTTGCTTCTTCTATCAATTCAACGAGTGTAGTTAGGGTGGATTGGCATACTAGCATTTTGATTTTTTCAAATTGAATCATTGCACCGTGATCGTTCCATCTTTTCGGACATGCCGGTGAGTTAACTTGATTAGTGATTGGTGTGTATTTTTTCTTTCTAAAATATGGTATTGGTCCCTGGAAAATAGGCCGGTTTTGGTTTTAGTCCCTGCAATTTTTTTTTATAGTTTTTGGACCACTGCAAAAATAGGCCACTTTTGGTTTTAGTCCGTGCAATTTTTTTATATTTTTTGGTCCACTGCAAAAATAGGTCGGTGATTCAAATTTGCGGGGAGCAAAAAACTATAAAAAAAAAAAAAAATTTCGCAGGGACTAAAACCAAAAGTGGCCTATTTTTGCGGGGTCCAAAAACTATAAAAAAATTGCGGGGACTAAAACCAAAACCGGCCTATTTTCCAGGGACCAATACCATATTTTAGCTTTTTCTTTTTTTGCTACATTTGTAAAATCAGTGATTCAAATGCAATTGGGTGTTTTTTTTTAAGAATTATCTAATTTTATTATAACACACACTCTGTGAATTTATTATAATAAGTGATTGGTTAATTTGTATAATTGTTTCGTTTTGTTTGTCGGTGTTGGGTGTTTTTTCGTAGATGTAGTTTAAGCGAGTATCGATGTTTCTTGAAGGTGTTTGTATTAAAATTGTTGTTCGGTGTTTTTCATTCGTATGTTATCTTTAAAAAAACTCGCGTGTGATCTATTTGATGTTATGTTTAAAAAAAACGCGCGTATGATCTATAGGTTTTTTGTCGGTTTTTCTTAAAAGTGTTTGGATTAAGATTGTGGTTCCGTGTCTCTCATTCTCATGCTATTTTAAAACAAACTTGCGTCGATCTATAGGATGATAATTTTTAAAAAATGCGCTTTTAATATGTAGGTTTTTTGTCGGTTTTTCTTACAAGTGTTTGGATTAAAACCGTGGTTCGGTGTCTCTCATTCTCATGTTATTTTTAGAAAAACTCGAGTGTGATCTATATGATGTTATTATTAAAAAAACGCGCGTATGACCGTAAGATTTTTGTCGAATTAGATGACTTCGAACATAAAAGATGGGAGGATTTCATCTTAGTTTTGTCCCGAAATGGGTAATCTTAAGCGAGCCTTGGTTTCATGTTTTGGCTAATTTTGGTGTGACAACTTCATTGTATGACTTGATGTTGGGTTTTTCAAATTGCTTCCAAAAAAAAATGATGGTTCATTGTATATTATCTTCGGAGAGCATGTGCGAAGTAATCCGAGTATTAGGTGGCTATTTTTCAAATCAAGTCTACTCTCACGTGACTTGCTAGAGTACCACTTCTATGAACGAGTTTACCACACTAATTCGGACGTATGGTGGATTGTTTTTCATTTTCTCTATGTGGTATTATGTCTATGTCTATTATATCAATATCAATATTATATCAATATATCAATTAACAATTCCACTTTATATTTTTGAGTCCGTTTGTTCTTTGAGCTCCACAACCGAACTTTTTATAACTTACCCATACATACGTGTATCTTTGCCTTTATAAGTAGCTACTTTCTCCTTTCTTCATAAGTCATTTAGAAGTTAGTTTGTTCCAAGTCTTTGACGAAGCAATGCGGCGCCCTGCGAATGCGATATCGAGTCTTAGGCCACCAAGGATGGATTGGACCATTAAGGTTAGAGTTGTTAAGCTTTGGAACAACGTGAGTGAGGTCATACTGGAAGGATCAACTCAACCGAAATGGTGTTGCTTGATGAGGATGTGAGTGTTTTATGTAGTTTTGTAGCGTTTTATCTTATAACATGTTGTGTGTGGTTTATGTTTTTGTTGTGTCTTAGTTTTTTATGGTAGATAACTTGCCGATTTCTCATGTGGTTATGTTTGCATGGTTTGTAGGGTAACGGGATCCAAGCAACTTGTTTCACCAAGATGTGTGATTCGGTTCAAAGATGTTTTGCATGAAAATGGAGTCTATGTCATCCATTACTTCCATTTATTTCCCAATACAGGGCTTTGCATGCTTACCGGGCATGCTTACGGGATTGCTTTGTTCATACAAAGACAAAGTTTTATGTCGATGATAGCTATGTGATTCATCGTTATGGTTTGGCTGTGTCGACGGCAATGGAGATCGGAGGCGTGTTTTTGGAAATCGTCATTTGGTTGGTTAGTGTCTTTAACGTTTTTTTTTCCAACCATTTTTGTTTGTTATTTAAGTTGCACTCTTTTTTATCCTTCAATCCATTTTTTCAGATGTCATGGGACTTTTAATCGGTCTCGTACTATGACTATGTTGTTGATTCAAATTTGGTAATCTTGCTACTTGTTGTGAGATTGGAGTTAGCCGACCTCGGGTATGTTGCCTAACTTGAAGGTTTCGTTTGGTGGGTCATTTGCTTTTAGGTTTTATTTATTTTGTTGGTGTTGTGTGTTTTGAAGTGGAAGGATTGAGTGTGCACTCACTTTGGAAGCTATGTTGCTATGTTCAAGGATCTTTTGAAGGATTTGTGGAGAGGGTTTACCGGTTGTTGTGGTTCGGTTTGTTCGGTCTGGAAGGGAAGAAGGTTTGTGGAGTGGTTGTCTGTTCCTTTGTTTAAATTAATATTTTGGTTAAATCATTCTGAAGTTCATAATCCATCTCTGTTTTTTAGGGATTGTTTTGGTCAAGTCTCTTGAAAAGGTCACAAGGTTGTTGTTTGAACCGGCTATTCACGACATTCTTAGGTTCAAACAAAGGTTGTTTTTAAAAAAAAATCGTTGGTTATGGTGTTTGATTTCTTTGTTTGTTTTTGTCCGTTGCGGTAATTTGAGTTTATTTTGTTATGCATGTGTTTTTTTTTTTTTTTAGGTTTAAATTTATCTGTTAGAAGGGGTCATTTTGGCAATGTTTACGGTGCATCATCTGTGATTGCTCCATGTCCCACTCGGTTTAACTTGATTCTTCCAAGGAAATCGCATACGAGTTGGTTGACATTGAGGATGGTTTGTTCGTTATTTATGCTAAGATTGTCGGTTGTTATCGGTTCCATAGGATTTGGTATCCTATGTGTGATTGCGGGAAGTTGATGAGTGTATACGATGGTTTGTATCTCCGTGCCCCATGCAACGAACTACTTTCAATGTATCTGTGAGGTAGAGCCTTTTATTTGATTTTTTGTTTGTTTGTGGTGTTGGGGATGTGTGTTTCCTATGGGAATTAATGTATGAGTACGGTGCGGCCGAGTATTGTTGTTGATGATGGGAATGGCCTTGCTAGGTTCCAATTTGTATGATTACGTGCTCGATGGAATTCCATCTCTCGCATTTCAAAACAATGGTTGGTTTTTGTTCCATGATTAGGATGGTATACATGTTGTGTGTGATTTTTGGATCTTGTTGTTGTTTTTATTCCATTATGTTGTCTTCATTGGTGGATTTTTATTGATTTTGCCATGGTTTGCGGGGCTTCGAGGTATGTTATGAGTGAGGGTGGGATGGCGAAATGAAGGACAAATATTTCTTATTTATTGTGAAGAAGATACCTCGGTACGAGTGTTCGGGGAGGGAAAGGTTCGAGGTTGTTCGCGTCACAAATAATGAGGAAACCATTAGGAGCTACCATGCCATTGGCAACAACTACACTCCACTCAAGGTGTGTTGTCCATTGTTTGATTTCTTCTTTTTTTGAATTTTGCTTATGCCTCGATGAGGAGTGTTTGTTTTTTGAGGTATATGTCATGTTTTATGAGTGTTAAGCGGGATTGCGTGTGTGAAAATCTTCCATTTTTGTTTCTCATTTTTTTTAGCTTTTTGTGCTATGTGAATTGGCAATATACCAAGTAAAATTTTAGGTGCCGTTTTGTTTCTTTAGCCATGTTTACGGATTTTTTGTTGTATTTTGCCGTGTGGTTTTGGTCCTCATCCTTTCATATAAAGTTTAAAGAGACTTCCATGCTTTTTTTTGGTGATCAATGTCTCAATTGTCATGAGCCGTAGGTGTTTGTTTTGGTTGTTTTTCGGCTAACGAGTTTAGTTGTTTTTTCGGTGTATATTCAAGCCTCCATTCGTCGGCTCGCACCTTCGTTGGGGATGGTGGATCGGTTTCAACCGCTTCTGTCTCTTGTGGTGGCTGTGATGCGGTTAATCATTCGATGGGGCATCAAGTTCTCGTGGTCATTTGTCGGGTGTTCGTCGCAACGATGATATGCCAATGGACTTGGGGGATCCCGCGCCGGCACTCTCTCTTGGGTCACTTTTTCGAAATCCGTTGACAAGGCCAAGTAGTGGAATATCTCATGGGTTGTGTGTCTTAGGTTTCGAAAGTATTTGTCATATATATTAGCCTACCTTTTGGTATTAGCCTACCTCTTGGTTTGTCGTACTAAGGTGTCGAAGGATTGCTATTTGTGCAATGTATTATTAGATCATGCTATCGTGCTTCATGTGTGTCTTGTGTTTGTTTTGCATTTTGTGACCGTGATGTATGAATTTGCATCACGGTGGCTTCTATCATGTAATTTGTATTTGGTTTGTGTGCAAACCCGACCGCCTAAAGCTTGAATGCATATGGCTTTTGCTTTATTATGAGCATGGTGCGCCACTCGCTCGTTTATGTAGTCAAAACATGGTTGATACAATTATGCCTTAAGATCTTTTATTGCTTTTGTTTGTGGACTTCGATTGAGATATATTGGGTGCGAACTTGTGATATATTGGGTGCTTTTGTACGTGTTTATGTATGCGTGGGACTGTTTGATCATTTAAACGGGACCCCATAGCTATGGTTTTCTCTTAACATATAGAAAACCATTTAAACGAGACCCCAAATAGTTTTGGTTTTCTCATATGTAGTCCACTTTGTGATAACACTTAAGCGATAAAGCAATATCTATTTTTTTTGTTGAAGAAAACATGCATATAAGATTGAACCAATGATCACCGGTACGCAATTATTCTAATGTGTGTGGGAAAGAATAGAGAAACTATATTCCACCAAAGTGATTAAAACATGTGTAGTCTTAGCATGATAATTACACTGTAGCTAATGAAAAGAGGGCAATCCTCTTCTTTAATTGAGTTGTATGAAGAGACTCCCTCATTCATCATAACAATTCCCATAAAATATTCATCCACATTCCACATACACCCACTATCACGAGGGCTTAATGATGTAATAAAAATCTCAAATTCAATCCAATAATGGTGATCAAATAATTGAGACTAACAATAGATATACATTTCAATATTTAGACATCTCCTTATTCTAAGTATCGTGCAAAATTAAGCCGGCTATACTAATGTAAAAATTAAAATAACCAAACACTTAGATGACATGGTCACTTTCTTATTTGGAAGTGTACATCTTGATGGCATATTATTCCACGTTACGGATGGATAGCTACTAGATAGAGATTTTTAATAAAAGAGAGGTAGTAGTGTAAATGAGGGTGCAAATAGTAGTGTCTAAAAGTTTAGTCTATTTCGTATACAATCAATTACGAACAATATTGACTTTTTCATAGGCTTTGTGTCCAACCTTTTTTTTTTGAGTCGTGTCGAGGGTTCGAACCCGGACCTTGCATGTATTATGCATTGTCTTTATCAACTAAGTTAAGTTCACGGGGAATTTGTGTTAAACTTTTCTAAATAGCTATTGTCAATTTTTATTTTCGTTGTTATTGTTTTATATTTATATACATTTGATGTAAGAAAAAATTATTGTCAATTTTTTTAACATATTGGTTAAGTTTAGGATTAAATGCATATTTGGAAACACTCTTCTTTTTTGGTAAAAATTTGCAACAAAAAATAATTTTGTTTTATAGTGACTAAACCTAAAATGTTATGATTTACTTGGACTACAATTATATTTTATCTTTGAATTTAAAATGTTTATTTAAAAAAATTATTTTTCTTTGAATTTGGCCCCCGCAAAATATTTATGCTAGCTTCGCCGCTAATCAAGGATCATCCAGAACTTACCTAACGACGCATGTGGTTAATTGGTCTAATTTAATTGTGTATGTTATATTTACTAAGATTGTGTAAATTTGTTTTGAGGGAAATAAATTGCATTTTACCATTTATATTTCTTCTTCGACGAGATGTTTCCCATTTGAATTTTTTCGGTGCATCACCCCTTGATTTCATATATTCCTTGACTTTGTCGTTGTTTATTATTTTATTTTATTTTTACCAAGTGGTTTGCTCCAATGGGATGTATGGTTTGCCATGCTATGAACCTTTTTTTTAGGAAGTTTTGTCTCTTTTGATGGGTTCAACTCTCCTTTGTACGCTTGGAAAATCTAACTTTCGACTAAATCTTCTTAATATGTACTTTGTCGGGAATGTTCTTTGACTTATATGGAATTCTTCCATGTATGTCCAAAGAAGTACATATTGGCTTTTTAGTCTATTTTGGATTTTTACTTTCAAACAAATTTGTTTTTTCTGCTCTATTGGTAATATTAAATATTAATTAATAATGTTCAATTGAATTTGTCTGTTTGCGCTTGGTGGTAGAGGCATTGTCTTCAATTTATTTTAGTATATATATGGTGGTGTGTTAAGCCTATTTTCATTGCAGGAGTGTGGTACCTTGAAAGAAAAAATGCTCTGTTTTCATACATCATAATTCATACATCATAATAGCACACCAATACTAATACTAATATAGAGATCGTCAACGACCATGGTTAACAATGTTCATGCCAATCGATGCCGTGGCTGCACAAAGGCGTCTAGAGAGGAGAGAAAAGCTTAGGGCAAGAAGACAGAGGATGTCGGCTGCCTCCTCTCGTTTATAGAGTTAGGCGTGTTGTGAGTTGGATGCTTGGTTATTGTTGCTATCGTTTTGTCTTCAATCCGTTTGTTATGACCACTCATTGTTTATAGGTTTTATCTTTGTTATTTTGCGGTGAGGCTTGCTTTGGAGGAGGTCGTATGAATCGTTTGAGGATTGACCGGCGATCACTCCGAATTCAATTCCAAGTAGGTGTTAGTATTGATCAAATGTCCTCTGTATACTCTTAGTGCGGTGTGCAGCCTAACTTTAAGTTATAACTCATTGAAACGTGATATATTGTTGAAAAATATGTATATAAAAAATTTGCGTGATAATAAAAATATATGTATATAATTATTCAAAAGAAAAAATATATGTATGTAAAAAATATGCGTGATAACGTGGTATGTTTTTTATATACATATTCTCATATGACATTATTTTTCATAAGTTAGACTTTCTAAGCGAGTTAATTTTGTTAGTTTTACTCGGCGTGTGATACGCCTGCCCCCATTAATAGAGACAACTTAGGTGATAATAGCATAGAGGAGATGTCTTATGAAAATGCAATTTATATATGAGAATGGTGAGAATGCTCATTAACCTTTGGATTAAAAATATATGGATGACATTAAAGAAGACTACATATCGTGCCGCATATAGACTATACTCCAAAGCAACCACCCGAAAATAGCGATAGTTTTTTAGTGGTGTCCATTGAAGGAAAAAATGTGAAATTATACCATTGATTGGTTTTCTATTAGAGGTTGGGACTAATTTCATATCCATGCACGTATATATTAATTATGAAAATTATTTTTATATAATAATTTCATATCCATTCTTGTGGGTTCCGGTTCCATTGTTAGTTTCAATTATTTTTATATTTTTATTTACGTAGGTTCTTCTACGGCTCCCAACAATGATGCACCTATCTCTCATCCTGGTGACAATGATGAATCGATTTATTGGGTTTATTTCGAAGCGGCGAAGAGCGGGGTAATCAATGTTTTGGCATGCATGTGTTTTTTTTTGTGGTCATTTTACCTTTACATTTTGAGAATTTTAACTAAATTTACATTTTTTAGAATATTTGGATATTGGCGAAATGAGCACAATCCGTCAAAAATGTGGTGCGAAGGTGTGGTATGGCGAAAGGATCGAGAAACATTTTCTTTGCCGCAAGTCTTGCCCAAAGTTTCGCTATGTTGTATGAAGGGGAAAATTAGTTTGTCATACATGCTTGAGCCTCCTCCATTGATTAGAAATTTGTTTCTTGGGTTTGATCCACGCAGTGCACATTTCCTCTCAAACATTAGATCATACAACAACATGTTTTCCTTTACTTCCATGGGCGGGAGGGTTGAAACTCAACGGAATAATGGACGTGGTCCCCCACGGTTTGTGATATACGGTCAAAATTACCACGGGATTGGAAGTTTGCTCCCGGGCGATGGACATAAGCCTAAGTTTTGTCAACTCTACATATATGATACCGAGAATGAATTAGTGAATCGTATGTCACATTTCGGTAAAATAAATTAAAAAAAAAAACATGCGTTAGTGTTGTCACGCCAATTGATTGTTACCCTTACATTTTTTGCTCTCTTGTGCGATGACGGACCTCGGGACCGATCTTGATCCATCGCCGGTGAGAGGTTTAATGAGTTTGTTCGATGAGCACAATGAGTTAGTGAAAAGCTTTAGGATGGTGCGTGATTTCCGTTTGGCAAATGAGGATGTGCACTGTTAGGTTGCGTTTATTTCGAAATAGGATGGTTGATTCTCGCACATATAATGTGCCCGAGATTTCCGAAGTTCTTGCTTTGGTTATTGGAGACTTTGATGATTGGCGAAGGTCGGGACATTGTTGTGAAGGAGAGGGATGGTTATTTGCAGCGTATACATGAGACACATCCGAACTACCTTCCTCTCCCGGTATCCGTTGTTGTTTCCGTTTGGTGAAAAGCAATATGAAGAACACATTGAGTTGGCGAGTTGACGACCGGTGGTTACGTAAAAAACGTGTTCGTGTTTACGTTCGAGAGTTTGTTGCTTTTCGGTTGCAAGAACGAGACCTTGAGGACTCGATTGTTCTACGGAGTAGGCGCCTCTTCCAACAATTTGTTGTTGATTTGTACTCCATGATTGAGAACCGAGGCTATCGTTTATTAGAAAGAATCGAGCTAATATACGATCGAAGCTTTCTTAAGGGCGTTGAAGAGGCGGTTAGTCGTGGTGACTACGATGGGTCTTCCATTGGTTCAAGGGTAGTGTTGCGGCGTCATTCACGGTGGAAAGAGATACATGTTTAATAATTGTCGGGATGCGATGGCTATTTGTAAAAAATATGGGTATCGGACCTTTTTCTCACTTTCACTGTAATCCTAAGTGGGTTGAGATTCAACGTCATCTTGCAAGGACCGGTAATTATGCTCCATATCGACCGGATATATGTTGCGAGGGGTTTTCCATGTGAAGTTTGGAGGAGATGATGGCTGATTTTAAAAAAGGTCACTTTTTTGGACGAGTTATAGCAAGTAAGTTGTTTTAGTTTGTTTGTCTCATCTTGGGTTTTACCTTATAATTTTTTTTTTATTTTATGGATTGATGATATATGTTTATATTTGTATTTTTGTGGTGAAATGTAATGGGTTGATATTGTCTTCCTAGGTCTCTACACCATAGAGTTTCAAAAGCGTGGTTTACCGCATGCTCATATATTATTGTGGCTTGATCCAAAGGATAAACTTAACACTCCCGATTCCATAAATTCCGTGATTTGTCTTGAGTTGCACGATGAAAAGCTTTACCCTAAATTGTATGCGAGACATGTTACGAGTTTCATGATTCATGGTCCATGTGGATTTGCTAGACCTAATTCTCCTTGCATGAAAGATCGTCGTTGTTCCAAATTTTATCCAAAGAAATTTGTCGCTAGGACTTCTTTCGATGAGAGTGGGTATCCCATCTACCGGCGTCGAGATCTTGGAGTGACGGTTATGAAGAATGATATCCGGTTGGATAATCGTAGTGTTGTCCCGTATAATCCTAAGTTGATTATGAAGTATCGAGCTCACATAAATATTGAGTATTGTAACGAGTCAAATTGCATCAAGTATTTGTTTAAGTATATCACCAAAGGGGTTGACGGGGTAACGCCTTCTCTTCATACCGGTGATGAAGGCTGTGTTGATGAAATCCGAGCGATATTACGATTGCCGTTATCTATCTCCCTGTGAATCCATATGGAGGATTTTTAAGTTTGATATTCACAACGAGATGGCCCTCGGTGCGGCGTACGACATTTCATTTGTGTGGTGGTCAACGAGTTGTTTTCAAAGAAAACTCGACTTAGGTGGTGTGTTGGCTAGGAATGAGAAGAAAAATACAATGTTTCCGGCATGGATGGAAGCCAATAAGAGGTATACTTTGGGGAGAGATCTGACGTACACCAAGTTTCCTACTATGTTTGTCTATGATTCGATGATCGTGTTTGGAATCCACGTAAGAAGGGTCGGTCCGTAGGAAGATTGACGTTTGTACCTCACGGCACTCGGGAGTTGTATTACATGAGGTTATTGTTGAATGTCCAGGTCGGTTGTACCGGTTTTGAAGACATACGAAGCTGTTGATGGACATGTTTTTGATACTTACCGCGAGGCTTGCGGTGCCTTAGGTTTGTTGGGCGATGATCGAGAATTTATTGATGCTCTTGCCGAGTTGGCATTGATGTGTTCGGCTCGTATGTTCGGAAAACATTTGCAAATTTGTTGTTGTGTTTTTCACTCGGTGATCCGCTAAATGTTTGGGAGCGGACGTGGGAAATATTGGCAGGATGGCATATTGTATGATAGAAGAAGGTTGTTAAACTCTCATGGTAAGTGCTCCTTATAGTAAGGAGTATTATATTTTATTGGATATGAATGCATGTATGCTATATTATGCTTAATTTGTTTTTATTGATTTTTTTGGTAGATTTGACTATTTCATCCGATGATTTGAAGCAATTGTGTTTGATTGAGATTGATAAAATTCTTCGGTCGAATGGGAAGTCCCTTGAAGATTTTGAATGCATGCCTGACTTGATAACCCTATTGTCCAACCATACGATAATATTCTATTGGCCAATGAATTGTCGTATGACTCGTTGAAATGTTGTCAAAACACGATGAGTTGTTCGAGTTCTTTGAACAGAGAGCGGATGTTTGCTTACCAAGAAATTTTAAGCGCGGTTTATGGTCGCGGGGGCCGGATGTTTTTTGTTGATGGGTTTGGTGGTACGGGAAAGACATTTCTTTGGAATGCCCTTTCATTTAGGTTGCGCTTTGAGGGGAAGATTGTGTTGAATGTTGCTTCGAGTGGGATTGCATCTTTGCTCCTTCTGGTGGGAGGACCGCGCACTCCGGTTTGCGATACCTTTGATTTTGGTTGAAGAATCTTCTTGCAAGATTGATAAGGATAGTAAGAAGGCGAGTTATTGGCTATGGCGAGTTTGATCATATGGGATGAGGCTCCAATGATAAATAGGTTAGCTTTTGAGGCTTTTGATCGTACTTTGCGAGATATAATGACCGGTGTTGACGATGGTGCCTATGTTCTTCCGTTTGGTGGGAAGACCATAGTCTTTGGTGGAGATTTTCGTCAAATACTTCCCGTCGTCCCCAAAGGAGGTCGTGCCGATATTGTTCATGCTACCATCAATTCGTCTCCGTTGTGGCGGTGGTGCAAGGTGTTGAAGTTGACGAAGAATATGCGCTTGCGGTTCACTTCGGATGGTTGTGGAGACGAGTCTTTGAGGGAATTTGCTAAGTGGACTCTCGATATTGGTGACGGTAAGCTAGGAGAAGTGCAAGATGGGGAGGCGTTGGTTGAAATTCCAGTGATCTTCTCGGTTGATAGTTACGGTGATCACCTTGGTGATATTGTCGGGGCAACCTACACGACATACTCGAGGGAATGAAGGACCCAACTTTTTTTCAAAATCGTGCAATTTTGGCCCCTACGCTTGAAATTGTTGAAAGGGTCAATAATTATGTGATGGATCTTATGCTGGAGAGGAGAGAGAGTACTTGAGTTGTGATCTTGTTTGCAAATGCGATGAAGACGTTGGGATTGATCGTCGATGGATAACAAGCTGAGTTTTTAAATGACATCAAATGTTACGGAATGCCAAATCATAAGCTACATTTGAAGGTGGGTGTTCCGGTGATGTTGCTTAGAAACGTTGATGTATCTTACGGACTTTGCAATGGTACTAGGTTGACAATTGCTTCCTTAGGGAAGAATATTATTTCGCTAATGTTGTTAGCGGGTCGCCTTGTGGTGAGGTGGTTTATATAACCGGGATGAATTTGGTGCCTTCGATGCAAATGTGTCAATTACTTTTCAAAGGCGTCAATTTCCACTATGTTTGTGTTTTGCAATGACCATTAACAAAAGCCGGGGCAAACGTTGTCGAATGTTGGTTTATACTCGCTAAGGCCGGTTTTCACACATGGTCAATTGTATGTTGCCGTGTCTCGTGTGAAGACTAGGAAAGGGTTGAAGATATTGGTCAGCGATGATCATGGCCAACCATCGAATCGAACCATGAATGTTGTTTACCATGAAGTGTTTCAAAAGATTTAGTACCGGTTGGTTAAATGTTTGCAAGGGTTTGTGATTGGATGTTGTTAATTTTGTGTTTTTTTTCTTTTTTTTTTTTTTTAATGTTTGCTCATCTACGAATAAGGTGGTACGTAAGTGTTGATGAATGCATTGAAGTGTCTTTATTATTGTTTAAATGTGCCGTTTGAATTTGTAATTGTGATTTGTAGTACTCATCTTTGCATAATGTGACTCTATGTAATATGTGTATGTATTTGCATGTAAAATGTAGAATTGTACGAAAGACCTTTATGCGTCTTATTATCATATTTTGTGGTTTTTGTTGCCGATCTTGTTTTAATATTAACGGTCTATTCGTTTTTTATAGTGCGGTGAATGAATTTGATGAAAAACAAGGTTTTAATGTTGTGTGAACTGCACTATTTGCATTCTTTAATTTTGTCTTTTTCTTCTATGGTGTATTTTCACGATTTTTTAATAGGGCAAGGTAATAGGACCATTTTTTATTGATGGAGCAAGCAATTGAAACAAACAAAAAAAGAAATCTACTCTTTTTTTAGCAAGTTTCGCTCCTACCCGGTCAACCGACCAAAATACCCCTGTTTGTTTGTTAATTGACGCAAGTGTATAAAAAAATATGACTTAGTTTTTACACATGCATGACTTAAGTCAAGCTGCGTGAGTTAGCGATGATGCGTTATTATTATACTCCAATGCATTTCTGCAAAAAAAAAGCAATCCAAGTACAAAGTTGGTGACAAGGATCCTTGAAAAAACATGCGTCATAGCGTAAAGAAAAGGTTGGTGACAAGGATCCTGCAAAAAAACATTACCGAAGGATCCTTATAAAAACATTATTTAAGGATAAGAGCATGATTAAAAAAAATGGGTGAACTTTTGTCACATATGTGCATGTGCATTACATTTACACTCTCTTGATGGTAGTACCATCACGTACGTGTGGTGCTTTGGATAGGACTTTAGGAAATTTTGTGTGGCACATCATCATGTCCTTATCTTTGAATCTATCTATATATAAAGAATACGTATGCGACAAAATTCCAAAGTTACCCTTCATCCGTTGTGTGACATTTCACCGAACTCAATGTTTGAGTTGTCTATTCGATTCTTATTTTTTATACACTATTCTATTATGTATGACTTGATTGAATTTACCCGTGGTACACTAAATATCGGTGACTTTGGATTCTCAACTTTAACAGGTGATTTCAAAACTTATTATCCTAATTATTTGTGCAATGTGTTGGCGTACGTAACTTGATTGTGATTAACCGTATAAAACTAGCCTTTAGCATCCGAGAATTCATAATTTAGCAATATCTTCATTTGTTATTATCTTTCGAGAGCAATATTAGGAGATGTAGAATACGAGTATGCATAAAGCTTATTTTATTCTTATGGATTGGCGGTTGGCATCGGTTGGAATTCGGTATCAATGTTGGAGATTGATTAACTCGTTAAAAAAATCATGCCGTATAGTTTTCATCGTGATTAGCATGAATCCTTGGTAAAAGACGTCGTTTGAGATATTACAATGTAGAGTGAAACATCCGTAACATTTTTAATGCTTTTGATCGCACTATTTTATTATGTTGTTGCGAGCATTGTTCCAATGAGTTTCCTAACTACTATGTTCATCTTCCGGTTTTTGGTGTTGTCGAATGTGAGGTACCGATGTGGATTCTCCTCACGAGTTCTAAAATTGGTATTTCTTCGAAGTGTTGCCTTCGATGGACATTTTTAATGATTGTTAAGCTTCGTAATAGATATGAATATTATCACTAAACTCTTCCGTAAAGCGCTTTGAAAAACAAGATAATGGATTAGATCCATAAAAAAAAAGGATTAGTAACGCGGGACAAAAAGAGATGCAATAATGTTTTTCATGACAAGCCATTAACGAGTAAGAATCTTCATTGTCATGCAAGACATGACGTGATCCTTATCACCATACGAAGGATAGTGGAAAGGGTTCCATAATATCGATTTTTTAATCGTTTGCGTTTTTTGTTGTTTTTTATTTTTATGATCATTTGTTGAATGTCGCACGAGATTAAAGGCGAGTTGATTGAAAGGGGGAAAATCTGATTTTCTCATACTCATTTTCACGCAAATTAAAGGCGAGTTTGTCATTTTTATGAACTTTTGTTAAAGTTCGCACAAAATAGGGAGAAAAAAATCTAATTTTCTCAAATTCATTTACGGACTATAAATATTATGAAACAACAATTGAAACAAGACGACATAAGGTTCTAATTAAACACCACTTGTGACAATATTTCATTACAATTAGAAGGTTTAATCTAGAGGTTATTGGACATAGATTGGATGCATATGCTTGGGACAACTTGCTGGCTTCAACTTGATCTCCTGGACTTATGATTTTGCGTGAGGCATAAAAACTAAAACCGGCATTCCAATTTGAAGCAAACAAACTATTTTTAGGCACAAACATGAAAAAATCACCTTATGTAGTTGCCGGAGTCGGAGGGAGCAGGCACCATCTTACTTCGTGTCTACATCGAAACAAATAGTAACAATCCATGCCATGACTAGCGGTGGTAAAATGCAGACCATGACAATTGTTACGCTATCTACACGAATTTCTTCGATGCCGATGATGTTAACCGGGAAGAAAATAATTATAAACAAAGTAATACAAATTAGAAAAAACTTTCCCATTCTTTTTTAGTGTGAATGAAGTATTTGTGAATGGAATGAAGATTGTGTGGAGAGGATGGCGTTTTTTATAGACTGCATTGTGCACGGTACATGCTATTGTTCTGTTGCTTCACATGGTGGTGTTATTGTTTGATGATTTGTTCGTGTTATTATGCTATGGTCCTTGGTCAAATTTGCAGCAACTATAGGTGTGCTTTTGCCGGGCTTTTTTCCGGCTTTGGCTTCTTTTTGCTTTCCTTCTTTGTTGGCCACTAGGAGGTTATGTAGTGGGGAAAATTTCCAATTTATGTGTTAAATTTGTATGGTTCCATTGGCATAGTATTCCCAAATATGTGGTGGAAAATTCTTGGTGGTTTTGTTCCGCTGTTTGTATTTGTGTAGGGCCCGTGTGATGCAATAGCCTTTCGTTGGTCGTAATATTTAATTTTTGATCATGATCAAATTTTTGTGTCTCGGTGTTACTGCACATCGTTCGGTGTGTGGCGTGTCATTCGTATGACTCACGATGTCCACTTTGAAACATGCGGGTGTGGGTGCGTGTGACGTTTGTTTTATGGTAACCGTTGTGAGCGCAAGGTATGCTGTTGATGCCCCGATGTGCATTGTTGATTTCTATCTTATTTCGTCCCAAGAATATTTTGTGGTTCGTAGCTGTCGGTAATGCCACCCGTGCGGAGCGCGGGTTACACACTAGTATTCACACAACACAAAAAACAAACCAAATTCAACAATAAGCCAATCGTTGATTCACACGATCTCTAAGAATTCCATTATACAAAGCTGCTCTGTTTGCAGGCATTCCTCTGTTCTCGTTTCCACCATTACAATTCTTTTGAACCTTTGATCTTGAATTCAATTTCAAAGAATGTTTAGTAGTATTATTCATAGTACTAGTACCATGTTGTTGTTTTCTGTACTCTTCTCCATCTTTACATGAATCCACAACATCCTTAGCAAAACTAACTCTTTTCTTCAGTTTCTTTGTTTTCTTTTCATCTGGTCAAAAACCAAGAATTATGTTAACAAAAAAGAAACCCTAAAAGAGAAAAACCTTGTTTGTTCAATGTGTGTAGTAAAAAGTAACTTACCAGAGGATAAACAAGAACGTAGAATAGGAGTTGAAGAAGAAGAAGAAGAAACATGGTGAAGAGAGAATTGGGATTTCTGAAGACGGAGAGCAAGGATGATGACTGTGCCGGAGACAGCCATGGCGGTTGCAAAGACAGCACCTTGTGAGGTAATCATTGAAGACATGTTTTGAAGAAAAGAAGAAAGGATTGGTCTTTGATGAAAAGTGAGAAAGTGGTATAGTCTCATATTAGAAGCAGCCAACAAGGGTGAAAATATATATATTATAGTCCAAATCAAATGTGTGTGTGACATTCTTTTATTTTATATTTTTATAAGGTAAAACTTTAATAGCGTAGACCGATCCAAATATTACGCACTTCTTTAACAAACATTATTTTTTTAAATAAAATAAAGGCTTAATTGCAGTTTTAGCCCCTAACTTTTTCAAAGTTGCAATTTTGGCCCTTAAGAAAAACTACAAAACTGCCCCTAAGTTTTGCACATGTGGCGATTTTGGCCACTTACGTGCCAATTTTGACTTGCTATTGACGACGCGCACCGTAAGTTAGGTGCCACGTGTTATTTTTTTATTTTTTTGGCATTGGGGGCCAAACTGCTATAGTTGCAAAACTTAGGGGGTGGTTTTGTAGTTTTTTTCTTAGGGGGCCAAAATCGCAACCTTGTAAAAGTTAGAATAAACCGCAAGTAAGCCTAAAATAAATACACTTCCTCCCCCTCTAAATATATTAGAAAAAATAAATTAAACTCTCGTTTATATGAGAAGGTTGAATTACATTCTATTCTTGTCTTATTAAAATCCAATCTCTTTTTTTGTCGATACGGTGGCTAGAATTCACCTTTTCAAGGTGAATAAATGGGGTGTCCGGGGTTCAAACTCCGACTCCGGCATATAATAATGCATGTCCTTGCTAACCGAGCTACGCTAACGGAGACTTTTTTTTGGCAAATGTTAACTTGTGCCCTCAAGGCACGTGTTAAGGAACTCAATATAGAAATATACCTATTAAAAGTCGTGCGGTCAACTTCTTAAAAGTTAAAATGTTATGTTTTCCAATGCAAAGTTGCTCTTTTTGGGTTCCTTAACATGTGCCCTTAGGGCACAAGTTAACATGACCCTTTTTTTTTTAGAGAAGAGAGAACGCTCACGGAGACTTAAAATCCAATCTTTACTCCCTTGGTTATTTTTTTTTTAAAAAAATTAATAGTCTAGCAATGAAAATCTTACACACATAGGACCGAGAAAAATTATTACATATCCATTTTAAGATAATCAAAATTTAAATGCATAATTTTCTCTATTTTAGATTCACAATATTGTTTTAAACCTTACTCCCTTCCTCCCACAATAGATGACCCATTTGAAAATGTGTAATTTTGACCTAACTTACTTTGACCATATTTTTCTACGAATATACAAAGATAAATAATATCATATAAGATGTCGTTAGATTTGTCTCGATGAGTATTTTCAAAATATCAAATTTTCATAATTTTTTATAATATATATTCAAGATATTTAAGCTCAAAATTATGCATTGACATGCGTAATAAGGTCAATTGTGTCAAGTATCATGCGACGAAGGGAGTATTAAATTTAAATTTGTCCTCGTGAGGCTAGTTCGATTGGTATGAACAATACATTATATATGCAAGGTCCATGGTTCAAACCTCACTCGCCACAAAAAAAAATCTTATTAAATTTGAAACAATACAAAATAAAATTACTTTTTTTTTTACACTAAAGCACGTAATTTATCAAGTTAATAATATAATAACAATTAAATTTAATAATAACTGACATTTAAATTAAACGAATTAATTACCTTTTTTTGAATGGTGGCTCAAAATTTTTAGATGTAAAAAACGTATTCATGTTAAAATTAAATAAATTAAAATGTAGTAGATCATTAATTCATATGGGCATATAAAACATATTCACCAAAAAAAGGGGCATATAAAACCTGACCCTATCTTCTTTCAAAAAGAAAAAAATATTGACCCTTACAACCCGCCTCGTCTGGATGTCATGGGCTGGGTCTGATCCAGTCAAAAGAAAACAGAGACACGAAACATGAGAATGGACGGGGACATACACATAACTTAAACAGGGATTGGGTTCGAATTACCCCTCAATTTACCCGTCCCAATTAATTAATTTAAGGACAAATGGTTCTCTTAGACTAGATCTCTCTTACATGAATCTCTCACTTCCACAATACTCACTTTATATTTCAAACTCCAACATACAATTCAGTTCACACACTACCGCTCTTCGCTTCCTCTGATTCAGTCTCATGTTGCTGCTTCTCGAACTTAGCATCACATTGTTGCAAACTGTTATTTTTTGAGTGACGATTGTACTATTTAGTTTATGACTATTTATTTTGGTCATATTGAATACAAACTATTAATTAATTTGTAACACAATGTTTCTGGTACTACTTTTGAGTAGTTTGAAAGACTGATACTTTTGATTATATTGTTGTTTCCTATGATTAAAAATAAATTGTTGATTAATTAATTAAAAAAAATATATGTATATATTGGCGACGTGTCTTGGGACAAACCCGGTCTTGTCTTTGTATTGTCTCATCCTTGTTGGACTGAACCTTTCGAGTTATGGACGGGTTTGAATTTAAAAATTGACCCGATCTAATGTGAGGGCCAAGCTTGAGTCAAATACAACCGGACCCAACCCCGCGTCCTCTCGTACACCCCTCTTACTTCATAATAAAGGGGATTGTAATCGAAAGATCTCTCGTAAAAATGGAGTATAATTTATTTCAAATTAAGGGAGATGAGTGTATATTTTAACATAAAAGAAGAGAGAAACATAATTCAAATTTCTCTTAAACAAGTAGAGTGTAATTTACTAAAAAATAATATATACCCACTTTTCCTAGATATGTAACTCTGGAGTTGGTTATATAGAGAGAAAAGAAAAGAAAATTGACATCAAGTTCAATTTTAAAGGTAGAAACATACATAATAATCCACTCCTAATATATTTGTAAGTTTTTTTTCCTACAAACATATTTTGGTGTTTAAACACCAAAGTATTGTCTTGCGAGCTTAACTCGGTTGGTAGTGACAATACATAATATATGTAAGGTCGGGTTCAAAGCACCACCACCAAAAAAAAAAACACCAAAGTATTGTAACACCTTAATAATCAAATAAAAAGAAAATAACGAACATGTCCCCCACAACTTTTATATACGAGTATTGTAATTTGTGGGGAGAATTTAAATTTTTGGATTCATCATATTTTTTTGAGGAATTTTTTGATCCCTCGCTTTTTTTTTTTGAGGGATGGATCCCTCGCTGTTCTCTTCAATGTTACTCCATTTATTATCATATATTTCAGTTTTATTTGAAGGTGGTTGTACCATTTGATAAATATTTTTCTACACTTTCTATGCAATACCAGAGTCCAGACAATGAGTTTTTTTTAGTTTTATTTACTCTTCTATTAAATAAATATAAAATTATCTTATTTCCTATTATTTGTATTTTTTTCTGATCTCCTTTGACATTATTTCCTTTGATTTTTTTTCTCTTTCAAATCCACAAAGGGTAATACGAAATGACCCCTTCGGTATTTTTTTATTTTGTCGTTTTCCTCATTACCGCAGTTTCAAATTGCGGTAATGAGCCACCTTTCTCGACACGCATGGCATGGCTCGGCAGGGGAGCAGGTTTTGTCTATTTTTTTTTAAATTTTTTTATTCATTACCTAGTTTGGAATTGCGGTAATGAATTTTCATTTATTTTTCGTTTTTTATATTTTTGGCATTATAAAAACAATGTAAAATTCATCCAAATTGACAATCATTTTTTCATACATTTCTACTTCTTTTGCATAGTAAAAATAAACATTAAAATCACAAACTCGCTTAATTTTTTTAAATGACGAAATTTGATTAAAGGTAAAAAAACAAAGGTCATAAATACTTATAAAAGATTGGTTGAACACATAATACATAACTATATAAACTACCGATTTTGAATGGTCGGACAATTTCTCCTAATATGACCGGGATGCCGACACAACCCACACGATCTCGGTGTCGGTGTTCTTTCTTCCACCTCATCGTCCATTTCGGTCCTAATGCGAGTACTATTAATTGGGTCGACCTTTCTTTAATCTTCGCATGTCCGGATTATGACAAAGCTCGGGACCTTCGTATGGGGGCCAATAACTCTTGTCCCGGACTACTTTGAATGCTTTGTTGTAGATGGCGTAAACATTCTCGTTTTGAACACGTCCGGAATTAGGGTTGTGTAGTCATAGTGAAAAGAAGAACACGCAGCTATGACATGAGAACAAGGTAAATGCAAGGCTTGATATTTCCCACAATCACACCACCCCGCTTGTAGGTCAACCTTGAAAGTTCCCATTGGCCTTCCCTCCCCGTAGTTGATGGTCTCACGAACAGAGAAGGTATACATCTCTCGGTCAAACTGTTCGACATGATGTGTGTTGGACTTTATAATGTCATCCTTAAGTGCATTCGGCAATATTCACCGAACACGTCTCCGTAACCTACCCTTGCAAACGCACCTTGAGCCCTTTCCGCAAAAGACGCGCCAACCTATAGTATGTTGATTGGACTATAGGTGTAATGTAGGTTACGTGTTCCCTTAAACACTGAGTTCCAAGACTCAACGATATTGCTTGTCATTTGGCCCCATCGTCGACCCTCGTCATATGCTTCGAGTCCATTTTTCCTTCGGTATATTGTCCACCCAATCTAATGCACGCCGATTTGCTTTACGGATTATACCACGATAGTAGTCGAACAAGGGTATGTTTAGGGCATATCCCGTATGTTAAGGAAAAAATAGTTAGATACTATTATTAATAATTACTCAAATTAAAAAAAGCCGTAAAATAATATTCTTACCCATCCACCAACTACAACTACGACCAAACTTATCAACCACCACCACAACCGACAAACCAATTCTTTCAAAACTTCCCAATTCCATATCCAACCTACTCTCAACATAGTCATCATGGAGATAGCTCCCAAATATCAAACTATTCTTTTGATGACTTTAATCCATCTCAAAACGCTTTAGAAACCAATTACCCGGACCAATCACAATACACCTCTTTCAACCTACCAACCCCTCCACAAAATGTACATTATCCTCAAACAAACTATGTACCCCAATGGTCACAACCACATACTACCATAGAAAGTCTCTGCAGTGGTTTAACGAAGATGATTTCGTTAATGGAATTTGGACGAACTCGTTCCACATGTGCAAAATGAGGTGGATATGGAAACTAATGATGCTGAAATTCAAAATGAGGAGGTGGATGAGGAAGAGGAAGAGGAAGAGCCCGAGGAAGAGGAAGAGCAAGACCAACGACGTACGAAGAAAAAAAGATAAATTATGTGCTACAGGAAGTCATAATTTAAATTTAGGTTGGCGTAAATGGTTACCGCGGAGAAAGTAGTTTTTATTTGTAACACAATGAATAGTATAATTAGTGTTTTTAAATTTATATTTTTTACAATTATCATTTATATTTATTTATTATTATTTGCATCTAATTTTAAAAAAATATTGTGCAAAAAATATAAAAAACGAAAAATAAATGAAAATTCATTACCGCAATTCCAAACTGCGGTAATGAATAAAAAATTTAAAAAAAAATAGACAAAACCTGCTCCCCTCTCGCCGAGCTGCCATGTGTGTCGAAAGGTGGCTCATTACCGCAATTTGAAAGCTCGCGGTAATGAGGAAAACGACAAAATAAAAAAAAAATACCGAAAGGGGGTCATTTCGTATATAATTGTCAAAGGGGGTCAGATTTGGAAATTTTTTTGGGAACAGGGTCGAAAAAAAAAAAAATTCTAGCTTTGGTCATCCATGACATGTTGGTGGGCCTGTTTATAAATTTGCCTCAACAGTACCATAGTACAATTTAATTGAAAAATGAAAATCATAACAGAGAGACCTGCACGTTGCACTTATAAATCTATTAATCTTCTTTTATTTCCAAATTCACAAGCAATGATTTAATGACTTTTCAAATTACCAAAGGATGCCCTCGGATTCTCCTGAAAACAAAATTGATTTTAGAAATATAAAATAAAATGAGCTGTGTATGTATTATTTTATGAAGAATTCCATACAAGAAACGCAAAAAAGTAAACGTGGCACATCTTTTCCTTTTTTTCTAACAAATAATAATTGAAAGAAGAAAAAAAAATATAAAGTGATTTTGATGGATACAAGTTCGTCCTTGTGCAAGAAAAATCACTTGTAAAAACCAACATATCTCATATAAAATTAAAATATTTTAACATATTTGGATGTTCTTGTCCGACAAATCAATTTTTATATGTTTCAGTTGCGACCAATCGAAAAAATCACCTTTACTACGAGTCTTTCCACCATGAAATTTAAGAAGGGGTAATGTTAACTGGCCCCGGAGACCTGGTTAAGGAGTCAAATGTGGTAAATATTACATTGAAACTTATCTTGTCAACTCTTTAAAAGTATAAAAAGTGTTACTTTCATTTTAAAACTTTCTTTTTTTAGTTTCCTGACCCAAGAAGATGTTACAAAGTGTTGCTTTGAATTGAATGCGCGTTTAAAGTTATATCAATTTGAAAACAAGCAAGCACATACTCTAACTTGACGCTAGAATGCTCATGCACAAAAAACACGAAACTAAAATTTGAAACTTTTATTGGTACAATTGTTTGTTAGTCTTGAATTTTTCGTGTATCTCACTTTTGCAAAATTTGTTTCAAGCTAATTCTAGTAACTATTCTATGGTTCTTGATGTGGTTGGTCGAAAGATTGGTGATGAGAATAATTGTATGCTTACTGCACCATTTTTGGTGGATGAGTTTTGAACTGCAATTTTTCAAATGCATCATGATAAAGCCTTTGGTCTAGATGGTCTCAACCTAGCTTTCTATCATAGATTCTGAAACTTGTTTGGGGGAGATACTAATTATGTAGGCTTGTATTCATTGGTTGGATGAAGGTGAGTTGCATAGCTCTATTGGGGGACAAACATATTGCTAGTTCCTAAGTGTGATAGGCCCTCCACTATGTGTGATTTATGCTCTATTGCCCTCTCTAAAATACCACATATATAACAAAATTTAAGCAAAAGTGAGTCAAAGAAAGTTGATGTAATTGGTATAAAATTTGGATTAAATACATCACTTTTGCTTATATTTTGTCACGGAGAGAGTATATGAGTGTTACGGGGGAGTAGTCTACAAAATTCTGTAAAAGAGTCACGCCAACAGACTACATGTTCTCCCTAAGTGTATTTTTGAAGAGCAGTATGGTTTTATTGCAGTTCGGTCGATTCTAAACAATGTTTGATTTGATATATAATTTTAGATATTGTCCATTTCTTGAAATTCAAAACTAGAGGAAAGTTTTAGGAAGTTGCTTTAAAATTGATATTAATAATAGCAAAGCTTATGTAAATTGGAGATATCTCTTCACTATCTTGGAAAAAAAGGGTTTTAAACAAGAATGGATAGGCTCGATGCGGATTTGTGTTACTACTGTGAAGGTTTATCTTTTTATTCTTTGTACTGAAATTTTATCTGTTTTACTACACTAGGCTCAACTGCAGATCATTATCCATGGAATCAATGTGTGTGATGAAGCTCCTACTTTTGTCATCTCTTGTTTTCAAATTACAACTTCCTATTCTTTTTGAACTGAGGAGAGAGAAGCTCAATCTCTTCATGATTTCCTTGGTGTTTACACAAATGGATTAAGCCAATGTATTATCCTAGTAGGATTTTATCTATGGTAGGTCGTGAAGTTTTATAAAATCAGTGGCTCAAGCTATCCCATCATATCGCATAAGTGTGTTCCTTCTTGACTTATATGGATTCAATCTAGCAATGTTGGGGAAACAAGGTTGGAAGTGTATAACCAACCAGTTGCTATTGTTACTAGAGTTTTCAAAGCTAAATATTTCTCAAGGGATGGTTTTCTTGGGGTGACGTTAAGGCATAACCCTAGTTATGTCTGCCGTAATATATATGGTCTTCTTGAATGGCAGGAATGAAATTCTAGGAATCTGTCTTTTGAATTTGCATCATGTGGAGGTTTAATAAACACGGTACATAGACTGTGATCGAATATTTGGTGCACATGTGTTATGTCTGCAGCAGAGGGAGAGGCTTGGGGACTTAACCAAGCTATAGATTGGTTGATTTCTTTGGATTTGAATTGGGTCATTATAGAGATGGATTGCAAACAAGTAGTAGACGATGTTCACAACATCAAATCTGACTTGTCTGAGAATGGTTCTATCATTTTATTATGTTGGGACCTTTTATATCTTTAAGAAAACAACTATACAATGTTACCAGGAGAGAAGCAAAATGATACTGCTTATGCTCTTACAAAAACATTACCAATTATACTATTCACAATGTTTTTATGTCTATTCCTCATTGTATTCAGACATTTTTATTGAATGAAATGTCTTGATTTTGCTTGTGTAAATAAAAGTGAAATACGCTAACTTGGAGCTAGAACATTCACACATAAAAAACACGAAATTAGAATTTGAAACTTTTGCATGTGCAATTAATAGTCTTAAATTTTCAAGTTTCATACCTACGATTTTATTTCCCTATGAGTTCTCAGTCGTCAAATCTATAGTCCTTCACCGATGTTCGCATATGAATCTTAGATTAAAAGCTTGAAAACTCATGCAAACAAACCAAAAGGACCAAAATGGCGTGAACTCCATACTAAATATCTACAATGGACGTGCCTAGTGCTATGTTAGGTATAGAATGTTTCCTTTTTCAAATAAACTTTAATTAAATCATTTGAAAAATGTCTACTGTCATAAATCAAAGCGACAAAATATAAGAAGACGTGTCAGGACTAATGTCCTGAGCTACCTGAAGGAGGTATTCTAAGTTAATATCATCAGGATAGTGTTGTAAAAGCTTTATATTAGCTATAAAATCACCGCTTAGTAGTCTGCTTTTCACGCAAAGTAGCATCGCACAACAGATCCGTAGAAGCATATCCTGCAAAAACAGGTATAAACAGCCATACACAATTAAGTTTACAGTAAGGATATTGTAGATTTGAATATTGCTTTCATTCTAAGAAATTGCCGAGGCATTCAGCTGAGAGAAACCTGAACACCAAAAGTATTACTCAGAAGAGTATCCCATATTCTCAAAATAGATTCGAATTTGAACTCTTGAGTGAGTAGCAATGTAATCCACCGGAATGCATAAAATTGTGGTTTAACCTGTTCATGAGGTTCTATGGCATGAGTTTTAAATAAAATGGAACCGTACAAAGTGTTGAATTAAACACGCTGAAAGGTTCTACCTTTGTTGTAAATTCAAGATGATGCCATAATTGCTCATCATTTACTTTAAGTAGTTCCGACAAACGAGAAAGAGTAGCAAGGATACCGCTTGAACTGTTGTCCAATTGTTGACAGAAATGATCCACAGAGTCGCCTAAGATTCGAACAAAACAAGAAAAACTATCTGCTTCTGCATTAGCCTATGAGAGAAAATAAAGCATAAGCAAATAATAAACAATCAAAGCCATCATCATAAAAAGAGTAACATTATATTCCTTTATGCCAGCTGTTTATGCAGGCAATCCTCAAGTAAGAATTGTTATGGGTGATATGTGTAACACCCACAACGTGGCCCAAGAACAGTGGCGGAGCCGGACCGGCCCCGGACTCAAGCGGGATGAGTCGGACCACCGGGCTGTTACAGGATGACCCCACGTTGATAGGAGGAACCGAATCACATCGGAATGAGAGGGATCCGGAGGCCGGGACTGCATGGTTGAAGGAAGGCTTATAAGAATTGTTAGGTACTACCCATATCAACAAGATGCATCTTCTTTTCGGGAGCTCAATCCATAGGAACTCCACGGTTAAGCGTGCTTGGCTTGGAGTAGTACTAGGATGGGTGACCTACGGGAAGTTTCTCGGTAAGCATGTGAGTGAGGACAAAGCATATCGAAAAGACTCGTGTTGGTTTGTGGGGTTAGTCGGCAATCCCGTAAGCGATCCGGGATGTCACACTTGTCCGGGATGTTACACTTGGTATCGAGCGGACCTCTCTCAAGACGGTGTGGTTCGGGGACGAACCGGGCGGCGGAATCTCGGTGGGCATGTAACACCCACAACGTGGCCCGGTAACAAAGGCGGAGCCGCACCGGCCCCGGACTTAAGCGGGATGAGTCGGACCACCGGGCTGTTACAGGGATGACCCCACGTTGATAGGAGGAACCGAATCACATCGGAATGAGAGGGATCCGGAGGCCGTGTAGGTATGGGACTACATGGTTGAAGGAAGGCTTATAAGAATTGTTAGGTACTACCCATATCAACAAGATGCATCTTCTTTTCGGGAGCTCAATCCATAGGAACTCCACAGTTAAGCGTGCTTGGCTTGGAGTAGCACTAGGATGGGTGACCTACCGGGAAGTTTCTCGGTAAGCATGTGAGTGAGGACAAAGCATACCGAAAAGACTCGTGTTGGTTTGTGGGGTTAGTCGGCAATCCCGTAAGCGATGCAGGATGTCACACTTGTCCGGGATGTCACAATATGAAAGGATGCTTATTATAATATGATAACCATGTAATTTAAAAGTGTCAATTCTATTTAACTCATCTGCAAGGTATACAATTTGTGATTATGCAGTATAATGGATATCACTAGGCCAAAGAAATGTGTAATGGATATTGGTCAACGTATTATGAAGGACAGTGAACCATATGCTCGGTTGGTTTTGATTCATCTCTAAAAACAGATGAAGTTAAAAGTCAAAATTGCATAGCAGTATATATAGCTTTCAGGCTTCTGCACATGATTGGGTGAATAGAGGAAGCATTAATAATGGATTCATAAGCAATATGTAAGAAGTTTTACACTGAAATTTTAAAAACACAAGTTAGAGCCTCTTTTAACCTTTAATTTTGGTATCCTGCTGAGCATATGTATTCATCTTGAAACACACTATGAACTCACCCTATCCAATTGGAAAAAAGAAGGACACGTGCAAATGACATGATAAACAATTTTTACCAAGAAAGTGCTTACAGAATTTTGCTTGTCAGTATCGGCACTAAATACGTAGTATATAGGTGCCAAGACCTCGTTCATGCCTTGCACATAACAAATTGCAGGATTTAACTTTGCAAAAAGGAGAAGAATATTCTTCATTGCTTCCTATTGACAAAAGTATCAGTAAACACTTCAGTCAGAGGCGAGCCCCCTAAAATCTATTACGTAACACAAGGAGAAGGAGGGCACTTACCCTATTATTTAGACTAAATGATGTCTCCGCTGAAAAGAATGGCATGTCCGGATGTGTGCGCTGCAAATCTCGATCTATCTGTTCCGCTATTTCTGTATGCTAAAAAATGGGGATCCGGTGATATGTATCGACTTCATTATCATGAAGGCGTCCAAAGTAACTATAAAATGGAGAAGAAACTTACCTGAAAATATTGTCTCCAAAGACTTTCCTTATCGAGGCTCAAAGGGTGATCTCCCACGGGAATTTCATGTCGCCTGAGGGGGCCATCAACATCATTGTCGTCATGTTGCTTAGTCGAACTTAAATGCTTAGGTTCTTTCCAAATGTGCTCTGACTGTCTTAGATTCAACAATGTGGTCAGTGAAAACTGAAAAGCTGGAGTTACAACACGTCCACACATACGTTCAATATAAATATGACAGCTCATGTGAAAATTGTGCAAAGCAGTAGTATATTACCTGATTCAAGAGAAGCTCCTTTTTCATATTAACATACTTTAGCCTATTCTCTTTTAATTGAGTCTCCCATAGTTCATGACATGAAGGTAAGTAGCCCAAGAGTAGCTGGATATGAAAATCATAACAGGACAATCAGTTGCTTGTGTGCAGACATAGCCACAATCAGAGAGCTTTATACTTTTGCAAAGTTAATCTTATTTATTTTCTTTTTCTACATAAATCTATATATTTGCTAGTCTTTTTTCTTTTCTTGTTGAACAAGCTAATCAAAGAATAATAAACGCTGGGTAAGATTAGCAAAAAATTTATTACAACATTGTCCGTATCAATTGGACACCAACACCATTTGTTTACATCAGAAGCACAATTTTAGTTACTGTGTGCTCCTACTGCTAAAGTACTTATCAACATCAAGCCTTCCTCCACCTGCATTGCACCATATCTCTCTAGGTTACCGCTCCTTCGATTTATTTAAGCCCTCTTATAATGTGAATTAAGCAAGACAGAGCTCTCATACCCTCCTTATGTATATCAAACAATTCATATATGTTTTATTCATCATTACCCGATCCTATATTAACACACCATTTCTTTGTTCCACCACCAACACAGCAGCCCATTTATTTAACACGATTTCTCCTTTTCCCCGTCTTATTCGTGCTTGTCCCTCCTTCACTAACAGATTCAATTTGCCACTATAACAACTCAGCAAATTCAAATACAGACTGCAGTTCTTTATACCAATTGTAGAAACCTGCATATATTAAAATTGCGAAAACCAAACACTCCAACAGCTCAATTATGCCACTGCCAACACATCCAACTGCTAACCACAGTGAGCATCAAATATTTAACATCCCCTCTAACTTCAATCGATGCCCCACCAGTACTAACATATCTCGAATTCTAATGTTACATTCTTTTCTTTCTCTACTCCAATAGTCTAATTCGGATGATGGAATGGATGTCATAAACATGCAATACATATTATATTCCCTAATAGTGTAAGTTTTCAAAGTGCCCTAAGGCATCACATTATCACATTAATATGCAAAGTAAGCACCAAAGTTGAAAATTCAAATCAACTAAATGAACGTGATGGAGTTATCACCTTCCAAATCGGTGCACGCAAACCTCCTCCATCAGGAATCCCAGTGCTAGCAATTCTTCGCAATTTTTCCAAATTAATCTCCTTTCGAGAAAGCTAGATTAATAAATAAATAAATAAAAAGGAAAGAATGAACAAGAAATAGCATATTTTAGAAGAAACCCTAACAAGACAAATACATAATCCACACTTCATTTCAATTTTTCATGACCTAATTAATTTAGGCTGTGTTTGGATAAACAACTTATTTGCAACTTATAGCACAAGCACTTATCATTTATTTCTATATCAAAAGATAAAACAAAGTTAAATTGTTTTCATATAAGCTATAAGTTGTATTCATATGTTATCTTGAAGAACTTATGAAGATAAGCTGAAAACAACTAATAACAATATCATGATTTGTTTTCATAAGTTCTCCCAAGCAGTCTCACATAATTTATGCGGGATGCCGATAGATAAACTCAAATAAGTCCATTCAAACAATCCCTAAAACAAAACATAACCACACCTCCAACCTCATATTCTAAATCCGATCTTTTCTCATCCAACGAAATAGATTTCAACAGAGAAACCGAAGTTGCAACACCCTCTTTATTCATCTTCTTCTTAATTTTTTGATCACTATCATCTTTTTCCTCTTCCATAGCTTCATCACCACCCTCACTCTCTCTGTGAAACGCTAAAGCGCCAGGTTCAATCGGTTCCAGCTCTTCACCGGACTCAACTTCAAACTCCGATCTCTCGACTTCATTTCCATTTTCATCCAATCCAGTGATCATCACAAAGCTTCCAAGGCTATCGGGAAAGATGAACCTTCCCGGCTTGTCTGGAGGTTGAAGCTTGAGCTTGCCTTTGTGCATGGTAGGAAGTGGAATTTGGAAAGGTGAGAGAGAAAGAGTGGTTCTGGTTTCGCAAATTCTGCTCCTTCTTCTCCATGACTCGGATATCAAAATTCAGTTTAGTCAGAAGAAGAAGGAGAATGGTAGGTAAGGAAGTAACCGGTTGAATGGAAGGTAAGCGCCAAAAACATACTACTCCCTCCGTCCTATATTATTTGACCTATTTAGAATATTTACACTATTCACGTAACATGTTTTAATTTCTATTTTTCTACTAACATATAAAAACGAAATGGAAAATGTTAACGAGTACGAGACCTGGTTAAGGAAGCTAAGAAGAAAGTGAAAGTAAAAAAAAAACACACTTTTTAATCTTTTAATGCATTGATTACACAGAACTTTCAAGGCAAATATTACTATATTTGCTTCCTTATTCAGATCTCCCGGGCCTGGTTAACAAGACCCTTTTTTCTACTAGATTATTAAAGAAATTTAAGTTTAAAATTGTGCATTGGCATCCGTGACGGGGTCAACTAGGTCAAGTAATATGGGACACGAAGGGAGTAACATTTAGATGGGTGTAAATTCCAATTTTACCCCCACATTTTTTACTTTTAAGCACTAATTTCGCGTGACTAACAATAATTTTCAATAGTCAATGGGGTTTAAAACAAATTTTAATGAGTCTTCTCATCGTCTACATATAAAGTCTCGATTTTATTTTTATTTATAAAAATTAATGACAAATAAATTTTTATCGGTAGACCTAAAACTAATATTTTAGTGGCCTTAATCTTAGGCGATCTGACACTTTTGGAGAGAGCTTGTCAACTCTTATGGCCTTAGGCTTTATTGCTGGCAAGAACGGATATGAGCTTCGAGCATTGGAGCTGCTATCAAATGCAGAATGGAAGACTTGATTTAATTAAATTTTGTGTTAGTTTTAGCTCGTAGTTGATTTAAAATTTGTTACTACGCTCTATCTAGTTTGAGTAGGATATTACCATATTGGTGTAGAATATTTGTTTTTTTTTTGTTAACCATCTGGTTTCTAGAGAAAAGACCCGAATAATCCGAAACTCGATTGAAAGATAAGTAAAATATGGATAACCTACCTCAAGTTTTGCTGAACGATTCGTCATTTGACAAAACATATTGACCACTTAAACTCATTTAGTAAAAAATTTGTTTTTATGTTGCATTTGGAACTCGCATTGCTTAAATTACTTGGACTTTAGAGCCGAGAATCAAATACACGCATAACTTGATATGTCTTTCCTTTAATATATTTGGCAAGCTAGGATGACTATTGTCAATTAATGATGTATCAAGTTGTACATGTTGTCCTAATCACGGTGGAGGCTCGACTCACATAGTAAAAATGGACCTCTAATAAAATATAAACATATTTTTTTAAAAGAGCAATCTTTTATTTAATTGTAAATAACATCCATAAACATTCTTTCAGAAAAAAAAATCCATAAACATAAAAAAATAGTCATCATTGTAACTAATACAAAAAAAAAAATCATATCCTAATCAATAACATAAAATACAACTTCAAGCTAATATATTTATCATCATTTTCACACTCTTTGGACTTGACATATCCAATTACTTATTTCTTTAACATAACAAATATAATTAAGCATCTCTTTTTAGGCCTCCTCGATATCTCTAAAGGACCCTAAAAAATTTGGAATATAACTCCTTGGAAGGCATTTTTTAAAAATATAACACCTCCGATAAATAACTCCTGGAGGTTATTTTTCGGCCAAAAGAGATAATAAAGGGCCTAAAATGAAATCTTATAAATAATTGGGTGAGGTCCATTGGACCTGCACCTATAATAACTTTTTTGAGTCTCCAATATTTTAGAGGTCCGGCTACGTAAACCGGTTGCATCCCTTCGGGTAGAGTTGTCAAAAATGGGCCGGGCTAATGGGGCCCATTAGCCCACAATTTTGGGCCGGGCCTAAAAAACTACCCCAAAAACACACTCGGGCTTTTTTGGCTCATATAAAAATTGGGGTGGGCCGGGTTGTCCCATCGGGCTACGGGCAATTTTTGTTAAAAAATAGTATATTTTTGAAAAAAATGATCAACTATTTTAAAATTTATTAATAAAAAATATTTAAATAAATAAAAATGAATGAATTTAGCTTAAAGTTTTAAAATTTTAAAGTTTATAAATTATTAATTTGATTTAATTGAATGAATAATCTAGAGTTTTATTAATATTCAATGTTAATGTAAAAATTATTTACACTTTACGTCCATCTAATCATATTTTAGCAAAAAAATAGTGGTGAGTGATTAATATATTAAAAATACATAAAAAAGAGTGAATAAATTTTAAAAGTAAAAAATAACCGGCCGGGTCGGGCCGGCCCATGGTCCACACAAGCTGTCCTAGAATGCAGGCCCAATTATAAATGGGTTGGGCCGGGCTGACCCATTTATGTAGTCGGGCCTCTCGGGCTCGAGCCGTGTTGGGCCGGGCCAGCCCATTTGACACCTCTACCTTCGGGAACACCTTGTAGCATATCTTTATTTAACATAACGGTTCAATTTTTTTAAGGGTCCAACATAAATTTTATACTAAACCATAATTTGGTCTTAACATATTTTGTAGTTTCCCATAAATACTTTTTGTTCGGTTTCGGTCTTTTAATTTGCTTTCGATAGTCTAGTCTTTTCCGTCAAATTTATGCCAATCTACTTATTTTGCCTACGTGCTCTTATGCTTTGTTTGCGAGTTGGGTTTTGGAGGGGAGGGGAGGGGAAGGAAAGGCTTATGGAGTGGTAAACTCTTTTTTGCGAGTTTTTAAAAAAACAAGGGAAAAGTTTTGGAGGGTTTTGAAGGGCTTTATTTGTTCAATTTTAAAGTTCCCCTAAATTGGGGGTTAAACAAACAAATTGACAATTTTGCTCTCATAATAATTCAAAATTCCAATTTTAGACATTACCGAATTATTACAATCTTTTTAAAAACAACTTATTCAAAACAACTTATTTATACAAAACGGCTTATTACGACCTCATTTTCAAAAACCGCATAAATAAGTTGTTTTGAATAAATAAGCCGTTTTTTGAAAAAAGGTCGTAATAAGTTGTTTTGCATAAATAAGATGTTTTGAATAAGTTGTTTTTGAAAAAGAGGTCGTAATAAGCCGTTTTGCATAAATAAGCCGTTTAGAATAAGCCGTTTTTGAAAAAGAGATTGTAATAAGTTATTTTGAATAAGTTGTATTTTTAAAGGAGATCATAATAAGTTGTTTGTCATAAGATAAGCTATTTTGAATAAGCTATATTTTAAAAAGAGATCATAATAAACTCGGTTTGCATTAATAAGCCGTTTTTTAAAAAGAGAACGTAATAAGCTTTTTTTATTTATAAATAAGCTGTTTTGAATAAGATGTTTTTTAAAAAGAGATCGTAATAATTTGTTTGTCATGAGATAAGTTGTTTTGAATAAGCTATTTTTTAAAAAAGAGACCGTAATGAGTCGTGTTTTGTATAAATAAGTTGTTTTTTAAAAAGTGATTGTAATAAGCTTTTTTTTTATTTTTATAAATAAGCTGTTTTGAATAAGTTGTTTTTTAAAAATAGATCGTAATAATTTGTTTTTCATGAGATAAGTTGTTTTAAATAAATTACAAGATAAATTACAAAGTATAACACAATGTATAAATAGTAAAATTATAACATAAGCCCCCCATCTCCTTTCCTTGTTGGTTTTTAACTCCCAAACAAGGGGAAGGTTTTCCTCCTTTCTCCCTTCCCTCCTTTTCCTTCCCTTCCACTCCTTAGTCTTTCCTTTCCTTCCCCTCAAAACTCGCAAAAAAAGCCTTAGTTTTGGGTGATTTATATGTATGTAAATCTCAAATTTCTATTCCTTATCTAAATGAAGGTTCTACTAATGTTCATCTTTTTCTCCCTTTCAATTCTTCATGCCACACCAACCCCATGCAAGATTAGGGTCATACCCTTTTCAAGAGTGTTAGAAACACTTTATTTTTAGTACTCTTTAACAGTTCACTATTCTATTGAGTGTAATCAATGTACGTATTACACTGTATCACGTAAAGTGGTGAAACGATCGTATGAATTACATCCAATAAATAAATGAATGTTAGAAAGAGTGTTGAAAAGATAATGTTTTTATAACCCCTGCTATGCCCTTTTTAGGAGGAGGACCAGCTCCAATTGAGGTGGAAACCCATTCTTCTGTCACCGTCGCAATTACAACTATATGTCCAATGTCGACCATTCTCTATCTGTCACATACCAATCACAAATTACAACAATATACATCATGCGCTATGTGAAAATGAAGCTCACAAGCATATGATGTTTATGAACTGATGGTTCAATTCTTCAATTGACGTCACATAAAGATCTTGAGGCAATTAGGATAATAATATTTGTCACAAAAATAATTTTTTTCGAGAGTGAGCCCTTTATAGTAGTAGCCTTCTTGCCTATCTTTAATCTTTATCATGTTAATTCTCATTGATTAAAATTAGTGATATGGACTATTTTTAATTTAAAAAATCATCTGAATAAGCTACACTAAAATTTTTCCTTCTCTTTCCAAATGCAATTGGAATAAATTTTTGTTCATCACGTACGTTCTATTTTTACACTATCCTTATTTATGAATGATGGTGTACTCACGTAAACCTAATTTATATTTTCCACATGTTTCCTCAACTTGCTCATCATTCTTCGCCATATTTCTTCTTCTTTTTGGTTGCCAAGTCACCATCACTGACCAAAATATTTTAGCAGGTAATTCATTTCAGTTGCCTTCTTTGTTGGACAACTTGAAATATCGCTAAAAAAGAGAGAAAAAATTAAAGCAAAGAAATCTTACAATTCAAGAAGCAATAAGGTCTATAAAAAATTCCATCCTTCATTTTTGTATATTAAATACGAAAACAATTCAAAACAATAAAGTATTTAGCTGGTCTAGTTGTGTATCGTAATTCGAGACACGATCTTCATTAAACAACAATGGAGAAACACCTACACTCCATTTTGTCACACGGAGTAGACGACAATCCAGGGGAGAAATCAGGGAAATAATCTTTTTCTTTTTTGAAATTAAAATAGAAATAAACTTTTTCTATCATGTTCATACTCATAGTTGTAAGAATAAAAAATAGTAATTTTATCTAGAAAATTATGTATTTTATATTGAATACATAATTTTGCAATAAATAATTGTTGTTTTCAATTAAAAAAAAATATAAGTGTAGTTTGTACAAAAAAGAAGAGTAAATGGTTACTACGACTCGCACTTCATTGTCACAAAAGTCTCGACTCAATTAAATACAAAGCAGTTCTTAAATGTGCACTTCCGTTCGGTGACGGATCCAGGGGATTTTGCAAAGTGGGGGCACTAATATATATATATATATATATATATATATATATATATATATATATTAATTCAAAGCATTAAATATACATTTGAAAACAAGGTTGTGTGATATAAGTGTCGGCTGAGAGAGAAATATTGTATTATAAATGTGAGCCATTTGATCAAAATGTCAACTATTAATACATTATACTAATTAAAAATAAAATTATAAATAGTTTGTGTGCACAAGCCTACACAAGGATACACATGCATCCGTCCTCGCTTAGTTATCGGTTTAGTCTCTAGTGTTGAAAACTTTTGTTAATTGATGAGGTGACGTGCATGGGGTGTCACGAGACTAAAGTGAAAGTAGATAATTGTCATTTTGGTCCCTAATCGAAAATCAATATCCCCAAATTAAATCTCAAATCCATAAATCCCAAATTTATTCCTCAAATCCCAAAATCTCATCTAATTCCCTCTTTGTTCAAAATCAATTTCATTTTTTGTTGTTGTTAATTCTCCGGATTGTACCGAATTCTAATGTTTATAAGAAGTCACCACATTTTACTCCTCAATTCTAAAAAGTATAATCTTCCCACATTCTATAGTGTAAGGGCACCGAAGCTAATTAGTCTGTTTCAACATGCATGTTTAATAAATGTGTTTTAGTAGAAAGTAAGTTATGGTTGAAGCTATTTTCAATCATGTTTAGTTTTTTTTTCTCATGGTGGCCGGGGCTTGAAGCCGGACCTTGCATATATTATGCATTGTCCCTACCCACCGAGCTAAACTCACGAGGACAATCATGTTTAGTTAAGCCAAAGTTTGGAGGCATCCGACATAGAGGTACTATTAATTATAATAATCCACACCATATAAACTAAACTCCTTTGATTGACAACACAAGATTTGGAGTTTACTATGTTCCTTTCTTACCACAAATCTCCGTTGATTAACAACATCTAAAAAATAAATTGATTTTGAATAAAGAGGGAATTATATGAGATTTAGAAATTTAAGGATTTGAGGATTAAATTCGAGATTTAGGGATTTGAGATTCAATTTGGGGATATTGATTTTCGGTTCAAGGACCTAAGTGATCATTTTCTACTTTCACTTTAGCCCCCGTGACACCTCAAGCATGCCACCTCATCATTTAACGAAGTTTTTAACGCCATAGACTAAGCGATAACGGAAGTGCACATTCGGGGACTACTTTGTATTTAATCGTGACTCGGGGACCTTTGTGATAGCGAGGTGCGAGTCGGGGACCAAAGTGACCATTTAAAAAAAATATAATTGCTTAGGTAAGACATATAAAGTTTTTTATTAAAGAAGACATAGTGTTGAAATTGACTTAAAATTGTGGATTTGTGAAGGAGCAAAATCGTGGCACGATTTTGCTATCGTGACACGATTTCGTAGGCGATGAGCACGGAGTTTGTTTTGGAGGAAAATCGTGACACGATTTATGGCCATCGTAACACAATTTATGGATAAGATTTGTGTACCTTGTGTCGTACGTTACGAATAGTGACACGATTTTGTCAATCGTGACACAATTTTGACTTGTTACATGGTATTATTTATACTTTCACAGTTCATTTTTGAAGGAGAGCTTAAAGAAAGAGAAACTTGAGAGTATAAAGGAGGTAACTTTAGGGTTGAGTGTCTTTCTTGAGTTGGGAAACATTGTAAATACCTTGAGTAGTGAGATTTCACCATTGGAAGGATCAAAAAGCTTCCTTTAGTGTTTTCTTTTAGGATTCATTGTGAGTGTGGGTGACTTGAAAATTGGGCAGAAATTAGGTCTTGTTCTTTGTGAGCTTTTAAGCTAATTTCTTGTAACCCATTTGTATAACTTTCATCTTAGTGGATTGGAGAGCTGCTCTCTCCCCCAAAGTAGGTCATATTGGACTGAACTGGGTTACCAATCTTGGTGTGTTTGTTTAATTTTTTCTTTCTTATATCTTGTTGCTTTGATTATGCTTGTGGTGTTATTCTACACTTAGATTTAGGTTTTTTTTTGTTGCCGTTGTTGCCGCTGCTTTAGGCTACTTTAGTCATTGATTACTACTTCCTTTGCTCCACAAATTTTTATTTCATTGGTGTGATTTTGACCGAATTCACACATAGAGTAATTTTTAAATAGGGAAATGCTAAAGAGTAGTTTAAGTCATTGGTTAAGGAAACATAAATAGAAATATTGTATTGAATTGTGATGAAAAGTGATGAATTGAATTTTTAAAAGTATGCAAATTATTTGAGATGTGTTATTTGAACAATCATTTGTGTGACAACTTTTGAAACAACCATAAATTTACAAAGAAAAAAATTTATTGACACGAAAATCAAACAATAATGAGAAAAATTAAAAATACAATGTGAGAATGAGAAGAAAAGTTATCACAAAAATTATCACAAAATAATTGTATAAATATTATTTTTGTTTAAATATTACTATTTCGGCCTCCTTAATCTATACTATATATAAAGAAAACACCCCCTTTCAGCTTTTTTGGGATGAATTTTTCTTTCCATAAATGCCCTCATTTTGAATACAAATAGCACATGTAACAAATAGATAAGTATAAATTTAAATATTAAAAAACAATGCAACAAACATGATATGAATATATATATATATATATATATATATATATATATATATATATATATATATATATATATATATGTTGGAACAAAATGTGTTTAACAATGAACCTTAAAAAGTTTTGATGATAACAAGGTATTAAAAATTGTAAATTGGACTAGCTAATATTTGTTCAAGTGTACGGGACCATAATTATAAAGTTACATCATCATTGGTTCGAATGAGCAAATAAAGAGCAAAGGAAATGAAGCTTAGATGATTCGAAGGCAAAGCGCTCCCGAAGTCAAGCTGCTCCCGAAGAAATAGCGCTCTGAAGTAAGCTGCTCTGAAGAATAGTGCTTCGAAGACAAGAGGTCCGAAGCCACATCATCGAAGGCTGCGTCACCGAAGCTGCGAAGTCATATCATCGAAGTCGCATCATCGAAGTCGCCTCATCGAAGCTATTTCACCGAAGCCGAATCTCAATGGATTTACAAAAGATTCAAGATTTGAAGAATTATCAATGCAAAAGGCCGTCTATTGGATTCGAAAACACAAACGAAGGATTAGTGGAGTTTTGCAACGGTCATTTCAAAGGTGTTTGAAGGCTTGTGCTTGCAATTTGGACGAAAGCGTTGACATTGTACTTTGTACGAATTGTACAACCACGTTCTCCACTACTCGTTTTGTGTCCACGCTACAAGACAAGAAAACGGCTCCGAGAATACGGCTTCGCTGCATAGATGTTCCTTTGGATAAGGAATGGATTTCAAATTTGTTCTTCATAGGACAACAACCAAATCAGGCAAAAGATCATTGGTGAAAGATCAAGCTTCAACAACGACTCTTTGGTGTCTTGGCAATTTCACAACGTCTCTTTCACACCTCTATATAAAGGAGTGAAGAATTAGAGTTTTGGCAATGCAAGAACGCTGAACGAAAGACTCACAAGATTTTCACAAGTACCAAACCTCTGCTGAAATTGTTCTGCATTCACTTAGAATTTCGTGTCTCAAAGTCATATCTTAGAAATTCTTAAGTCCATTGAGTACGTATCGATTTGTATTGTGAGCACCTCTGATTGTATATCAAGTGTTCAACCTTAAACAATTTTACGTGTAATTTTGTTTAGTTAGGAAGTCTCTTGCGGTTGTGCTTGAGCGGGAAGTCTCTTGATTGTGTTCTTGAGCAAAGGAAGTCTCTTGCTTGTGTGCTTGAGCATTGGAAGTCTCTTGCTTGTGTGCTTGAGCATTTGTAATCGAGATATTACTCATAGTGAAATCTCCTTGGAAGTGCAAGGGACCGGACTACTTCCGGATTGTGGAAGGAACCGGTATAATTGCTTTGTGTCGTTCTTCTTCTCTCTCTGTTTTATTCCGCTGCATTTAGATTCGATTATCACTTCGAAGGCTGTCTCGCTTAGCTTCGATCGGTGTGTTCGGTTTTAGGAGAAACGAAGAATTTTTCTAAAACACAATTCAACCCCCTTCTTGTGTTTTTCTCACCTTCAATTGGTATCTAGAGCCTTGGTCTGTTGTGTAACACTTAACCGTGCAACGATCAAAGATCCGAGAAAAACATGTCTACTCCTCCTCCTACCGGTTCTAGTGATACTAGCTATAAACATGTCTCACATGATTATAGTGATAGTAAGAAAACCGGTGTTGGAAAAGTTCCAAAGTTCAATGGAGATGCTTTGAAGAGTTCTCTTGGTGGAAGACCAACTTTTACGGTTACATCATGAGCTTTGGATGAAGAATTATGGGATATTCGGAAGATGGTGTTGGTGATTTAGTCCTTGATGAAGAAGGAGCTGCTGTGGATAGAAAGAAACATACTCCAGAACCGAGGAAACTCTACAAGAAGCATCATATTATCAGAGGAGCTCTTGTCTTGCCATACCCAAAGCGAGAATACATGAAGATGAGTGACAAATCCTTGCTAAAGCTATGTTTGCTTCTCTCTGTTCAAATTATGAAGGGAGCAAGAAGGTCAAAGAAGCAAAGGCTCTCCCCGCTTGTACATCAAGTATGAGCTATTCAAGATGAAGGATGATGAAACCATTGCGGAGATGTACTCAAGGTTTCAAACCTTAGTTTCGGGCTACGATTCTAAAGAAGAGCTATGTTGCTTCGATCATGTAAGCAAGATACTCGGAAGCTTACCGCCAGATGGAGACCAAAGGTGATTGCCATTGAGGAAGCTAAAGATTTAAACACTTTAAGTGTCGAAGATCTTGTTAGTTCTCTCAAAGTTCATGAGTTAAGTCTTAATGAACATGAGTCTACTAAGAAGAGTAAATCAATAGCTCTTCCATCCAAAGGCAAGTCATCAAAAGCTCTCAAAGTAGTTGAATGCGAAGAGGAAGAGCAACCAAGTTCGGATTCGAACCAGATGCCGCCGAAATGGCCATGCTCTCAAACGAGACTTCAATATCTGGCCAAGAAGAACGAAAGTTTCTCTCCCGAAGGGGTAACTCCGAAGCTCAAAGAAAGAAGATCGAAGGGATGCTTCAACGTAAGAAGCCTGGACACTTCATTGCCGAATGCCCCGATCTTCAAAGAGAAAAGTCAAAGGACAAGTCAAAGAGGTCTACATTCAAACCAAGCAAACTCAAGAAGCAGATCAAGCAGAGTTTAATGGCAACCTGGGATGATTTGGGTAGTGAATCCGGATCCGATAAAGAGGAAGCCGATGAAGATGCAAAGGTAGCCGTTGGGTTGGTAGCAACGGCAACTTCGGAAAATTTGGATCGGATTCGGACTCGAAGATGAAAACGAGGTATATTCCAAAATTCCCGAGAAATGAACTTGTTGAGTCACTTAAAGAACTTCTTACACATTTTGAAGTAAGAACCAATGAGTTGAAGGATTTAAAAGAAAAATATGCCGATTTGGTACAAC
Source organism: Medicago sativa (assembly GCF_051527215.1). Classification (NCBI taxonomy): domain Eukaryota; kingdom Viridiplantae; phylum Streptophyta; class Magnoliopsida; order Fabales; family Fabaceae; genus Medicago; species Medicago sativa. The sequence continues at coordinate 82,074,108 of NC_140756.1, read as the reverse complement.
GGCAAAAATCAACTCTATTGGATCCGAAAGCTTCGAACAAGGACTTAGGGGCTTTGACTTCATGTGTAAAACATATGAAGATCGGCTCGAGGTTCTTATGTCGAAGCTACAAGAAAAGTGTAATGAAAAACCTTTAAGTAACCATGAAATTGCTCTTGAAGATTTTATTATATACGGCATTGACGAAGCGAGTGGCTTCTATGATTTATAGCATTTACAAGAACAATGGCAGAGGAATTGGTTTTCCAGAAGTGAAACTTGAGAAAAACAATCTAAAATCTTGTTGTGAATGCATCAAGGAAGGTACGAAAACATTCTTTGTACCGAAAGGCCGAGTTGGAAACCGTTGTTCAATCGAACCCGAAGCTTCTAGTTCTAAGGCTAAGGTTACTTCAAAGCCAAAGAACTCTAAGTCAAAGGCTATGATCAAATCCGATTCCAAGACTTCAAAGGTCGGGATCCCGAAAAGATCGAACCTATTCCTCAAAGTCTGGTGAAACCAAAATGCAGGGTTACGAAGTCTAAGTTTCGAAGAAGACGATTCTTGCTTCGAAGTACCAAAACCTAAGGTGATGGTTAATCGAAGAAACCCAACTCACAGCACAAGGTACAAGAAGTGAAGAGTAAAGCCTTAAGTACTAACCTTCCAGGACCCATAGAACAATGGGTACCTAAATCTAAAAATGTCAATGATGCGGGTATGTCTAAGAGCGTGCCAAAGCAAAGATCATGGTACCTAGACAGGCGGTTGCTCAAGACACATGACAGGAGACAAGTCCATGTTCCTCGGCCTAACAATGAAAGAGGGAGGAAATGTGAAATTTGGAGGCAACCGGTCGGGCAAGATCATAGGTACGGGAACTATTGGTAATTCCTCCCTACCTCAAATTAATAATGTATGGTTGGTAGATGGTCTTGAACATAACCTTTTGAGCATTAGTCAATTTTGTGATAATGGTTATGATGTGCTTTTTGAAAAACCCAACCGTACGGTAATCAACAAGGAAGACAAATCCATTGTGTTCAAGGGAAAGAGAGTTGACAATGTCTATAAAATCAATTTTTCCGAACCGGTCGATCGAAGGTGGTTTGCCTACTATCGAGTGAATGATAAGAAATGGATGTGGCACAGAAGGTTGGGACATGCTAACTGGAGGTTAATCTCTAAGCTTAGTAAGTTACAACTTGTGAAAGGGCTACCAGACATTGACTATCATTCAGATGCACTCGTGGTGCATGTCGAGAGAGGAAAATTGTGAAATCATCTTTTAAAACCAAAGACATTGTTTCAACCTCAAGACCTTTAGAATTACTCCATATTGATTTATTTGGACCAGTGAGTACCGCATCCTTATATGGAAGTAGATATGGATTAGTCATTGTTGATGATTACGACGGATGGACTTGGGTGAAATTCATAAAGAGTAAAGATGTTGCGTATGATGTATTCAAGAGCTTCGCACTCAAATTCAATGCGAAAAAGAATCAAAAATTTTGAAAGTCGAAGTGATCATGGTGGAGAATTTGAAAATGAGCCATTTGAAGCTTTTTGTGAAAAACATGGAATTTTCCATGAATTCTCTTCTCCTAGAACACCATAACAAAATGGGGTTGTAGAGAGAAAGAATAGAACTTTACAAGAAATGGCGAGAACCATGATTCATGAAAACAATTTACCAAAACATTTTTGGGCGGAAGCAATGAATACGGCATGCTATGTTCAAAACGGGATCTATATTAGACCTATTTTGGAGAAAACGGCATATGAACTCTTTAAAGGAAGAAAACCCAATATCTCTTACTTTCATCAATTTGGATGTACATGTTACATTCTGAACAACAAGCTCTACCTAAAGAAATTTGATGCCAAGGCCCAAAGAGGAATCTTTTAGGTTACTTCCGAAAGGTCAAAGGCATACAGTGTATAATTCGAAACACTTTGTGTTGAAGAATCTATGCACGTTAAATTTGATGACAAGGAGCTTGAAGATAAAACTTCAAAGCAAGGTGAAAGTTTTGTAGAGATACAGTTCCCGAAGCTACTCTAACACGATCGATATGCCGGAATACGAAGATAGTCCGAAAGCCGAACCCACATCGAAGCGCAAGATGAAGCCGCTTCGATGAAGCACAAGATGGCTCACATCAAGCGAGATCCACCGTAAACACATTCAAACACAAGTCTTCACATCCCGAGGAGCTAATCATTGGAAACAAAGATAGTCCAAGAAGAACAAGATCACATTTCGGACAAGAGGAGTCAATGATTGGACTAATCTCAATGATTGAACCTACAACAGTTGATGAAGCACTTTCGGATGATGGATGGATCCTAGCTATGCAAGAAGAGTTGAATCAATTTCAAAGAAATGATGTGTGGGATCCGGTACCCAAAGCCTCGGCACAAGAACATTATTGGAACAAAATGGGTATTCGAAACAAGCTGAATGAGCAAGGTGAAGTAACAAGAAACAAAGCCAGCTTGTTGCACAAGGGTATAGTCAACAAGAAGGCATTGATTACACTTTGAAACGTTTGCTCCGGTTGCAAGATTGGAAGCAATCAGGTTACTTCTTTCCTATGCGATTAATCATGGCATAATATTATATCAAATGGATGTCAAGAGTGCATTTCTAAATGGTGTCATAGAAGAAGAAGTGTATGTCAAGCAACCTCCTGGATTTGAGGATATTAAATATCCCGACCATGTTTTTAAACCGAAGAAATCACTATATGGCTTGAAACAAGCTCCCAGAGCTTGGTATGATAGACTAAGTAATTTCTTAATCAAAAATGATTTTAAAAGAGGACGAGGTTGATACTACACTCTTCGAAGGACCCTTGAGAAAGATATTCTTGTTGTGCAAATATATGTTGATGATATAATATTTGGTTCTACTAATGCATCTCTTTGCAAGGAATTTTCGAGTTAATGCGGGATGAATTTGAAATGAGCATGATGGGAGAGCTGAAGTTCTTCCCGGGCATTCAAATCAATCAATGCAAAGATGGAGTCTATGTTCATCAATCTAAGTACACAAAGGAGCTTCGAAGAAGTTCAAACTTGAAGATTGTAAAGTGATGAACACTCCAATGCACCCTACATGCACCTTAAGCAAAGAAGATGAAGGAGCTAAAGTAGATCGAAAATTTGTATAGAGGTATGATTGGTTCTTTGTTATACCTTACCGCATCTAGGCCGGATATTTTATTCGGTGTATGCTTGTGTGCAAGATTCCAATCAGATCCTAGAGAATCTCATATGACCGCCGTCAAGAGAATCTTCGGGTATTTGAAAGGAACAACTAATCTTGGACTCCTTTATAGGAAATCCTTAGATTATAAGCTAATTGGATTCTGTGATGCCGATTATCTTGGTGATAGGATTGAAAGAAAGTCAACCAGTGGCAATTGTCAATTTCTCGGGTGATAATCTTATATCTGGGCTAGCAAAAGACAAACAACTATTGCTATGTCTACGGCGAAGCGAATACATTTCGTTGCAAGTTGTTGTACACAACTACTTTGGATGAAACATCGGTTGGAAGATTATCGGATAACTGCTAACGGTATTCCCATTTATTGTGATAATACTGCTGCTATTTGTTTGTCTAAAAATCCAATTTTGCATTCAAGAGCGAAGCACATTGAAATCAAACACCATTTTATCGAGATTATGTTCAAAAAGGAATTTTAGATATACAATTCATTGATACCGAAAATCAATGAGGTGATATATTTACTAAGCCTTTAACTGTTGAAAGATTTGATTTTATAAAGAAAAATTTGAACATGCACTTTGTATCCGATTAAATGCTTGCTTGCTCCCGAATAGGATTTTAGGTTACGAAGTTAGTTCGAAGCGGTAGTCCATCGAAGCTCTTTATTGAGGTTCGAGGAAAACTCGCTTACGATGATGACGTCGGCATCCGAAGTCCGTTTGGATTTGTTGCTTCGAATAGTTGAATTAGTGGAAACGTTGGAAGTTACCTTTTAAAAAGTAACTTCCGGCCCACTAACTTGGTAGTTACTACGTGAACTTCTTACATGGCTTTGTATGTGTTGGTGTATAACTAAAAGGGCAATGATGATTTAATAGCTTTGAAAGTACTTTTCACGCGCCCCCAATTTTTGTCATTAATGTTATGTTTGTTTGTCTCTTTTGAATTGCAATCGTTTTACTTTTAACACTTTGTCAATTCACACACTACTCACTCACAACAAACACATTTGCTCTCAAACCTCTTGCGAAGTAAGCGCATTCTTCTCAACCTTAGAACCCTAAAATCTTCATCTTCTTCAAATCTTCGTCAATCATCAAATGGCATCATCAAGCTCGCAACGAAAAGTTTCGAATCTACTTCATGGATGGTCCACTGAATTTGACTACAAAGGAAGAAGCATGAAATTGGAAGAATGGGAACTACAAGTTCAAATAGAAAATCCGGTGGATTTTGAATCACTCGCCTTCCATGAGTGTTGGATCAGAAGCTACTATGAAGAGCGGGAACTTATGCATTACTTCAAGATGTTGAATGGACCAACATACGAAGCATTGGTAAGACACTTCGGGTGAGGGCCAAGGTTTATGACAAAGTGCGTCTATAATCGAAGAAAGTCAAATGGTGTTGATTTATCCCGAACCGGAAGGGAAGACCAGAGAAGAAATGGGACTTGAGCCATTTACGAGTGCATTGAAATCGAGTCAAGTATTTGTGGTATTCCGGTAAGAATTGCGGAATGGCAGATAGAAGCCGTACTCGTAGAGAGGCCTCTCGGAAAATACTCTGGAATTGATCTCTCAAATACGAGTGAAGAACGCCTCTGGAAGGAAAAAGTAAACTTGGCACCGTACAACTCAACGCAAGCAGGAAAGTATGCCGATCTAAGCATGGATAAGAAGCCGCTTCGAAGATTCGAATGAGGACTTACTCCCATGTGGTGGAAGTGAGAAACCCAATTTGGCACGAAGGTCTTTCTTCGGCACTTCATTAAGAAGGAGAAAGTGAACGTGCCAAAATATATGTTCAAATACTTGATAGAGTGTACCGAAACAGAGTCACTGCAGAATAGAACCTAGGTACCTTATGGAAGACTCTTGTCGAAATATTCTATCAAGGAGGAGTCTTGGACAAGCCGAGCAAAGGCTGAAGCCTTCACAGATGAGCTGCTTGATACTAAACCTGGAAAGTTCATTAGTGCACAAACCCTCAAGAATATGAAGTTGATCCCCGCTTTGTCACCAAGCTTCATACAGATTTGAGTGAATCACTTGTTAAGTCCGATCTTATGAAGGACTTTCCACCCATCCGCAAGAAGGATCCCATTGAAGTGCAGATGTACTATATCAAGGAACATTTTGAGGCAACCAATCGAGAATCGGATTGGAAGATATTCCGGAGGAAATGTATGGTGGTGCTCTGCCACGAGCCGGAGCGTAAAGTCAAAAGAAAGATGAGAAGAGCAATATCTAGAGGTTGAACAATCTGCTAAAAAGGCGAAAGTTGCCGTTGACAAGCTCAAGATTGGTGGTTCATCGGTACCTTCAATCGAAGAAGCTATTGAAAACATGGATTCCAGGGATGATCATGGATGTTGGCATTACTCTTGATCAACTCCGCAATACCAAAGAAGAAAAGGAAGCAAGCAAGAAGGAGAACCAAGAACTTCCCTCATGTGTCTAAGAAGACCGAAGCTGCTACTAGTGTGTCGAAGCTATTGGAAAAGCTATGGAGATTGCCGCTCGAGCTACAAGAGTCCGTAGTTTCGAAGCCAAGCAACCGTTGCCGATGACCGGTGAGTACGTTAAAGAGGATTCGATCCCGAACCGAGAGAAGGTAATTAATATATCATCGATTCCGCATCCACACCATTATCGGATTACGATGATTCCGATGATGATATACCCTTAGCCCAACTCTTTCAAAAACCGGTAAAAAGCAAGTCAACACCAACCAAAACCAACAAAAAGTCCTCTCGATCAACTACTTATGAACCGATTGGTCACATAATTAATGAGAAGTTGGCTAAAATGGCTGTGCAGAGAGAAAAAGTCATTGAGACTATCTTTCGCCTTAACCCTCAACCTCTTAACATTCAACCTCTCAACATGATTCCTCCGGAAAATGTTGAGTCTACTTCGAAAAGGCCTCGAAGCAACTCCGATACGTGCTTCGAAAATGTTGTTTCGTAAAAACCCCATCAACAAACACGGAACCACATAAACCCACAACACCCCCACAATCACCAACAGCTACCATTGACCCCCAACTCAACACTCATACATCAACTTCACCACAACAACCACCAACCGAAACCGAATTTCAACCTTTACCCGAACACTCCCCGAACCAACTCCCATGGATGTTGACATCTCTCTAGTCAATGTTCAAGCCTCAACCACTACCACTCACATTGCCTCGACCGGCCTTCATCTTCAAACACACAAACACACTTTACCATTCCAATTCCTAACCCCGTTCAAGATTTGGAAATCGGTGATTCGATCTTGAAATCCTTGAACAACCACCCTCAAACATCCCGGAATGCGGATATATTACTTCGAGCTTCGACAATCCTTAGTCAATTGCATAATCTTGTGGATCAACGAAGGACAATTGATCTCACAAGTGCATATGAAGACTCCCGGGCATCACTTCGTAACCGGCAACCGTGAGCTAATTGAAAGCTTAAGGGCTAAGTGCATCGAAGCAAGGAAGCTTCGTCGGGGAAGTTAATGGAGCATCTGAATCGAGTCTCGTAGTAAGAAGTTCTACACTTGCTCTGGCAAACCAGCCTTTCTTCTCGAAACGGACTACTTGACCAGAGAAGCCGAGGTTGTGTAAGCTTCGAAGAAACAGATGGCACGGCGGCGGCAAGAAGCCAGAGAAAGGGAACAAGCTCTTCTCCGGAGGCAACAACGGCTTGAAGAAATGTTGCGAAGAAAATTGAAGAAATGGAGGAGATGAAGAAACAACAACAAACCAACCCTTAGTTGCACACCTTAGTGTTATCTTTTGTTTGTTGTTTATTTTAAATTCTTAGTCCTTGTTTCGAAACCATCTTGTTTTACTTTTCTATGCTTCGAATGCTTACCGCTTATTTGTTTAGCCGCTTCGATTTTTTAGATATTCATGTTCATATATTTTTGATCGATTAATTTCTTGTATACTCTCTTTTGTTTGAGTTTTTCTCAAATCTTTTTGTCTTTTATGCTTATTTTTTACCTTTTTTTTGATAATGACAAAAGGGGAGTATATGTGACAAGTATTTAAAGGCTACGAGCCCCATTAATGGCATTTGAAATTTTTGAAAAACTTCTATCATTTTTTTTACCTTATTGGTATAAGCTATGAACGAACGAAGAAGTATCAAAATTCAAGTAAAATTAATTGAACCATTCTTCTTATCTATAAGTTAATTCTTTCAATGATTCAATTTTGTTTTTAAGCTACGATATTTTTTATTGTGCGAAAAATGAATTTAATTAACCTGGATAGAACTTAGGGGAGCTTACAAACCTCACCTTAAAGACTATCGGACTCGGGGGAGTTTGAGCTTACAAACCTCGCATTCGAGCTTACAAACCTCGAACCCCAAAGTCAACTTGTTAATTAGATTAACAACAATTGATCAATTTTAAATACTTTTGTTTGTCATCATCAAAAAGGGGGAGATTGTTGGAACAAAATGTGTTTAACAATGAACCTTAAAAAGTTTTGATGATAACAAGGTATTAAAAATTGTAAATTGGACTAGCTAATATTTGTTCAAGTGTACGGGACCATAATTATAAAGTTACATCATCATTGGTTACGAATGAGCAAATAAAGAGCAAAGGAAATGAAGCTTAGATGATTACGAAGGCAAAGCGCTCCGAAGTCAAGCCGCTCTGAAGAAATAGCGCTCTGAAGTAAGCTGCTCTGAAGAATAGTGCTTCGAAGACAAGAGGTCCGAAGCCACATCATCGAAGCGTCACCGGAAAAGCTGCGAAGTCATATCATCGAAGCCGCATCATCGAAGCCGCCTCATCGAAGCTATTTCACCGGAAAATTTGAATCTCAACCGGATTTACAAAAGATTCAAGATTTGAAGAATTATCAATGCAAAAGTCTATTGGATTCGAAAACACAAACGAAGGATTAGTGGAGTTTTGCAACGGTCATTTCAAAGGTGTTTGAAGGCTTGTGCTTGCAATTTGGACGAAAGCGTTGACATTGTACTTTGTACGAATTGTACAACCACGTTCTCCACTACTACGTTTTGTGTCCACGCTACAAGACAAGAAAACTAACAGAATACTGAATGCTTCGCCTTTGCATAGATGTTCCTTTGGATAAGGAATGGATTTCAAATTTGTTCTTCATAGGACAACAACCAAATCGAGCAAAAGATCATTGGTGAAAGATCAAGCTTCAACAACGACTCTTTGGTGTCTTGCCGGCAATTTCACAACGTCTCTTTCACACCTCTATATAAAGGAGTGAAGAATTAGAGTTTTGGCAATGCAAGAACGCTGAACGAAAGACTCACAAGATTTTCACAAGTACCAAACCTCTGCTGAAATTGTTCGCATTCACTTAGAATTTACGTGTCTCAAAGTCATATCTTAGAAATTCTTAAGTCCATTGAGTACGTATCGATTTGTATTGTGAGCACCTCGATTGTATATCAAGTGTTCAACCTTAAACAATTTTGTGTAATTTTGTTTAGTTAGGAAGTCTCTTGCGGTTGTGCTTGAGCGGGAAGTCTCTTGATTGTGTTCTTGAGCAAAGGAAGTCTCTTGCTTGTGTGCTTGAGCATTGGAAGTCTCTTGCTTGTGTGCTTGAGCATTTGTAATCGAGATATTACTCATAGTGAAATCTCCTTGGAAGTGCAAGGGGACCGGACTACTTCGGATTGTGGAAGGAACCGGTATAATTGCTTTGTGTCGTTCTTCTTCTCTCTCTCTCTGTTTTATTCATTGCATTTAGATTCGATTATCACTTCGAAGCCGTCTCGCTTAGCTTCGATCGGTGTGTTCGGTTTTTAGGAGAAACGAAGAATTTTTCTAAAACACAATTCAACCCCCTTCTTGTGTTTTTCTCACCTTCGATATATATATATATATATGTACGGTTTTTTCCTAATCATTTAAAAAGTGTAACAATATGAGCATATTTATACTTACTTTTTCATTATCTCAATTTTACCCTTAAACAACTTTTTCTAACGTTAGCATATGTTTGGTTATCTCAATATCATCTCAACTTTTTCCCTAATCAAAATTTCATAAAAAAATACAATTAATAATTTTCAAACGTTAGCGCAATAAAAAGAGCGGAAAGACGGACACGTGAGTGCCCTTCTTTTTGTGGTGTGTATATAAGTGTAGTAAGTATATACTCCCTCCGTCTCACAATAATTGTCTTTTTATCATTTTTTCTTTTTCTAAAAATAATTGTCACTTTAGAATACCAATGCAACATTTATTATTTTTTTCCATTATTATACCCTTATTTATTCAATTTCATCCAATTTAACTACTCCACTAACTACAATTAATAAGGGTGTTTTAGTAAATGATACTAATTTTACCATCAAAATCAACACAATTAATCATTTTCTTAATACCCGTGCATAAACCTTAAGGGCTTGTTTGGAACGTGAGAAATAGAGGCGAGAGAAAGACAAGCGAGAGAGTTTGAGAAGAAATGCAACACTTCTTCTGTTTGGCACTGCAGAGAAATAGGGAAGAGAGGCCAAAATGATGTAGGCCCCACACAATTTATCTTCTCTTCAATCATGCGAAGAAATAGGAGAGAGTGGCTTAGATTCTTGCTTTTTCCACATTTACCCTTGTTTTCTATCACATTGTTTGCACTTATTTTTTTTTTATATAGATAATGTTTTGCAATTTTTTTGACGGACACTAGCTGGACTTATTTCATAATGGATGACCAAGAGAATGCCTTACAATTTTCTTTAGCGTTGCAATCTACTTGTTTCCGATATATTTTTCTAAGAATTATCTTTTTACTTTTTTTTTACGTTTTCTCTTGAGAAAAAACTTATTATATTTATTTTAGGTGTACACTAAATTCATTATATTAAACTAACGTAATTAATAATTTTTAGAATAAATTAAAGTTCAATATACAATATTGCAATTTTTTAGTAGTCTAAGGAGATAACTTAATTACATAAAAATAAATTAACTTTGAGAGAAAATGAATTGAATAATATTTTTAGGTTAAGGGTGTTTTTGTCCTTTCAAAAAATAAATACATTTCTCTCTCTTCTATTTCTCTTCACATTCTCTTATACCAACCAACACATCAAATCTACTCTATTTCTCACATCTTTCTCTCTTTTCAAACTCTCTCTTACCAACTTCTCTCTTCTCAACTTCTCTTTCATACCAAACACACCATAAACGACTATTATTTAGAGACGGAGGGAGTACTTACTTGGCCAAAATAAGATATTAATTTGCGTTGGACAAAATGTCTTTCAAATTATGGGCCTTCGGTTCAGACTTTGATGGAGATTGAAGTTTCAGAAGACTTAGGACCAATATATGTGAGAGTGTGGTTACCAACAGTAATTAAGTAGTATTTAATTTTAAGTCCCTACAATAAAGAAGGAGAAAAAATTAAAGTGCCTTAAAAGAAGAAAGTGTTATTTGAGCAATGAATTTGGTTGACAGAAACTTTGGGACAACTATAATTTACAAAGAAAAAGTTGGTATGTGCACGAAAACCAAAGAATAGAGAGATAAAGTAAAAAGTAATGTGAGTATGAGAGAGAAAATTGTCACAAAAGTTGTCGTAAAATGGATGTTCAAATATCATTTCTCTTAAAAGAAATGTGAGGCGCGGACCGTTCTTATAGCAGCAACACCTGTGTAACATACTAGGAGGAATTCACTTCATTGCTTCAATCCTAATTAATCGTTTACTCGATTAAGATTAAAATTAGTGGTTTAGATTATTTTTCAGTTGAAAACAACACCTGACCTAACAAGTTTCTTTCCCTATTCTATTCAATGGAATATTACATTGTAGTATTTGTCAAGATAGCTACAAAATTATTTTATTACAAAATAATAATGATCTATTTTATTGAAAATAAACATTTTTTATTACAAAATTATGTATTTAATATAGAGTGCATAATTTTTTAAGATGAATTTACTATTTTTTACTTTTTATACTAAACAAGTTTGCATATGAGAGAAAAACTCTAAAAATAATTGAGATATAAAATAATACTCTAAAAACATATGAGATAAAAAATTAGAGATTTAATCGTCTTATCTTAGATCGGACCGAGGTTACGTCTTATACTCGGGGGCGGATGCTTTCATACTCAAGGGGTGGCTATGGCTACCACAAAGAGAAAAAAATCACCGAACAAGTAGGTATATTTGTATACTTAGCTACCCCTAATAATACATAGTTGGCTACCCCAAGTTTTATTATAGCTAAAAAAATAAGTAATTAGTAAATTATAACCCTTTATATTTCATTCTTGTTGCTTTAAGTGTATTTTATGAAGTACATTTTATATAAGTAATAGTTGTTGTGATTTAATTTTTTGCTTATTGGTAAAATTTACTATTAATTTTAAAAAATATTTTATTTTGCTTTATATGTGATCATCTCAAGAAAATTTTGCTAATTTCGCCGCTGCTTGTACCTGTATGTACACATGTTAGTATAATTGCTGAGTACAGTTTTTTATTTTTCTTATGCAATCCTTTTTATACATTGGAATTTTGTAACCATCATGCTTCAACCAAAAGAAACAAATTGTTACAACAACTACAAGCTACTAGACTTACTTAAAAAAAACCACAAGCTACTAGTTTACGTACGTGCCAAAATAAACTAAGAATATAGTAGCTTTAGCCCATTAACTAGACCACGACCCGTGCGATGCACAAGTTTATTTCGATTTTCATATATAAGCATCGATTGAATATATTATTAGTTGTCGATATGTTTAAATGTAATATGTATAACATTTCAACAAAGACTACAATGAGCAAAGTGCACGAAGTTGGAACTCATCATACAAAATTTAAACAATGAGCAAAATTTAAACAATGGGCTAATTAAATAGTTCAAAATACACATCAAAGGAAAAAAGTTATTGTACGAAGGGGAAGAAATGGATGAAAACTGAGACTTTTGGGTTTAGATTACGAAGGAGAAAAATGGTTCAAAACCGTTTGGAAAGAAAGGAAAATGAATTAATTGATTTTTTGAAAAGGGAGTTTAATATTGGATATCATGTAGTGGAAGGTAAATGATATCACAAATACAGCAAGTGGCTTGGTGGTCAAAATGCTTTGAAGTAACCAACATGGGTGGCATGGGTTCAAATCCTTAGAGAGAATTTTGTTCATAAATATTTTTCAATGGGTGGAATGGGTTCAAATCGTTGGAGAGAACTTTGTTCATAAATATTTTTCAAAACCCTCATAAAAGTTCATAAATATTTTTCAAAATCCTCAAAAAGGCGGGATTAGGGTTAATCGAACTCGTTTAACATTTATATATATTAAGATTAAGAATTAAGATTAAGATTATATATATTAAGATTAAGATTGGTAAACTAAGGAATATGTGTTTGGTATACGTTTGCACCGCAAGATTCATGTTTGTTCATGGGTGGCATGGGTTCGAATCCTTGGAGAGAATTTTGTTCATAAATATTTTTCAAAACCCTCAAAAAAGGTGGGATTAGGGTTAATCGGAACTGTTTAACATTTATATATATTAAGATAAGATTGGTAAATTAAGATTAAGATTAAGATTGGTAAACTAAGGTAGACGTGTTTGGTATACGTTTGCACTGCAAGATACATGTTTAAACATATTTTCCGGTGCATTTTTCAGTGTAAAAGCTAGACTCTTCAAATTGTGGCGTTATGTGTTTTCGTTATTATGATTGTTTGGTAATGAAAATATTGAAAAATATATTGTTTTTAAACGGATGATAAAAGAATATTTAGGTATTTTTTCTAAAATATGTTTTGGGGTCTAATTTCAACATGTTTTTTCCAAAGTTGAGTTTTATATGTGGGAAAAGCTTCTTGGTACGGTAAGTACAGCGATGATAAACAACGAAGGTATATACGCTGTAGGATATATTTTCCGGTCTTATTATAAGAACAATTGACTTTTTGGTTCATAAAATAATTAATGTATCTTGTTATAAATATAGTAGATACATCACTTACACAACGAACCTAAAAAGTCAACTTTTTCTTATAATAAGGACCGGAAAAGTATTTAAGATTGGATAATATTTCCGCTTTTATTTATTTTAAAAATATAACTCCACCGTAGGCATGCATCGTGTGAATCTCGTGCTTTAGTTTTTTTTTTCCACTGTATAGCGTTCCTCTTTATATATTTTTTTTAAAATTCACACCAAAATAAAAGCGGTTAATATTACTCATAGTTCCCTTCAAAAAGAAAAATTAGTCTAATCTTAGTTGAGATAGTTAAATAATATTATTCCAAAGTCTTATTTGAATTTTACTAAAAAGTTATGATTTGAACTGAGAAAACAATTTTCGAGCTATTAAAGTTAGTTAAAGCTGACCAAACTACCTTCAACTGTCACGTACAGTGTAAAGAAAGTGGTTTTTCTTCTTCTTCCTGTTATTTTTTATTTTTTTAAGTCAAGTAGCCTAATAACTAGAATTCACATTTTTCAAGGCGAATAAATAGGGTGTTCGGGGTTCGAACCCCAGCCCCTACATATAACAATGCATGTCCCTTCCGTTATTACGTACCGTGAATTGGTTTTGATTTAATTAACAAAAATGATCAAACGGTTGTTACATATATAGATATGCCCGTGAATTGACGGCCAATCCATTCGCCTAGTTTAAACTCTAATTGTTCTATGCGGATGTCCACTTTTCACGCTTTTTTGTAACTTGGTTTCGCGCCCGTACGCGGGTTCGGATTGCGCCGATGAATAGTGAATTTTTGTTAGGATAGATTAGAGTTGTACCGCTTGGACATTTTTTCACGATGTATCCCCGTTTGGGTTTTCCGGGTCGGGTCCAATGCCCCCCGGTCTCTGTACTGTTTGTTTTTATTTATTATATTTTCTCTTTGGCTAAAAAAAAAAAATATATAGATAATAGTTAAATTATCAAGGGAAAATAATTCCGGATAAGAAAAAATGCAAAGAGAGACGGTAGAATATTTCCAAAACGGTACATTGACATCTCTGGATAGATTGAATTCCATGTATTTGTATTTTTTTTAATTTGGTTAAGAGTAATATAAACAATATTTTCTGACAATTTTCTTTTGATGAGTACTTTTTAGAATTTTTGGCTGTAATATTAATCTTAAATTAAGTCCTTTTATTATAAATTTTCAAAAAGTAAAATATTAATTAATCTCCATCTTGTCCTATATGGACTAATCAATGCTCACAAGACTCTAAAATAAGTTCATAAGAAAAAGTGAAAAATCAAATATAGATTTAAAGTGTTTCTCACTAATATTGCAACTTGTAACAAAACTAAAGTCTATATATATATATATATATATATATATATATATATATATATATATATATATATATATATATATTTAAATTTCATGTGACTACAATATTAGGAAACATGTGACTTTTTAACATGTATCATTTCAACTTTCTTTTGTTGGTGGTGACCGGGATTTGAATTTCGATCTTACATATATTATGTATTGTCACTACGAGCGAAACTCACGATGACATGCATCATTTCAATTGATTCCGGTAAAAGTGTCTTACGGCTTCCTTGATCTCCCATCTATGAAAAGCTGCTTCAAGATATATGGTACTCTGGTATGCCTCTCGGCTATGCTTCCAATCAAGCGAAAGCCGTGCCTCTGGAAATCCTTAGGGTGTGTTTGAATGGAGGGTTTAGAAAGGGAATGGAGGGGAGGGTTTACTTTTCATTTTTAAATTACGGATCTTGTGAAATGTTTTATAAAAAGTTAACATATTAACATGATAAACGATCATATAATACTTCAATCAAATTTAACTTATTTTAGAAAAACATGTTATATAGTCCGTAATTTAAAAATGAAAAGTAAACCCTTCTCTCCTAAACCCTCAATCCAAACACACCCTTAGTGTGTGAAGCCTTCAAGTCAAGCTAACAAAGCAATGCATATCAATTATACAACACATGTTGTACCCTCTAATACAATGCATTTGATAGGTTCATCCTCTTGTTTAGAGCAGTCAACATTACCATGTGAAATGTGAAACATGTAGTAAAGATTAGAATGTTCGTGGTGCAACTTGGGTAAGTCATAATTAAAAATAAAATCATCTTATCCAAAAATAAAATCACACGATCGGTTTGGTTTTGATAATTCACAGTATTAATAGTATAAAGACACCTTAAACTCATAATTTGATGTAAAATATAACATATAATATTAGGACAAAATATATGACATATAATAGCCATGAGTTTATTGTCAAAATTGATTTTTGATAAAATATAAATATATTAGGGAAGAGATTTTTTTTTTTTGATGTATATATATTAGGGAAGAGATGAAAATAGAAGATCTGGTCCACGTTTTTGTTTTTTTATCTCTTTTGACAAAAAGGTCCACGTTTTTGTGTAATTTGATTTGGAGTAATGATTCATAACTAATTTAACTACAAATAACGTACAGTCTCATAATGCATGCGTATGCTTTTCAACACAGCCACACATCCATCTTCCGCATATGTCAAATCGAATCATGAATATGATGTCATTGATTGGCGGAACACTCGGGGAGCTAATACGATATTATTGAATTGGATTGGATTGTTTTCGGCATGTTGCTGGCAGTGGCACACACCACACCACAATTTCATCTCTCCAATGATATCAACACGTTCGGTTTACGGTATTGTTACAGAGTAGTAATATGTTTGCATCACATAATGATAGGTGTTATTTATATATAAAAAAATGTATAGATGTAGAAGTGATGATAATATGAATATGAGAATTGTTCATGGTGAGAATATGATTTAGTGAAATAAGATATGATATAAAGTTGGATAGAAATATGATAGAATATATAGATTTGTTAAATGTTTATCATATATATTATGTTTTATGCGTCCATGATAATAAACATGATAAATATTATTGTATCTTGTTTGGTGTTTGATACACCTATGACAGTGACGTGATTAATGTCAATATTACCATTGTAATCCAATTATATATTTTCTTTTCAAATTAACTTGTCTTATTTTAAAAGAGATTTATTTAATGTGTGTTTATGTTTGGGGTAGCGTTAACCCAACAAAAACTCATGTTTGGCTCCTTTCCAGCGTGAAAAGGAAGAAGCTACTTATAGTAGCATTTAGAAAAATGCACGTTTGGACCCTTTCCACACCACTCCAAAGAGGCACTTGGTAAAAAAGACATAGAAGAACATCAACACAACCGCTACATTAAAAAAACAAGGAATTCTGCTCTTTACCCAAACATTTTTGCTCAGTCCCAAAGTAAATTACTTAAATAACCTTACGCATGTTAACTCACGCCACACAAGTTAACATGCGTCGGTTTATAACGGTCACGCAACTAAGTTGCGCGGCGTGACTTAAGTTGCGCGAGTGTTACTTAAGTTGGTTATCGGCAACACGGAACCCTCATTTCCCAACATTTTCAAAGACGAAAATTGCACCCCAAAATTCGAATTTCATCAATCTTGCGCCATTCAAAGCAAATTTCATCCACAACATCAAGTAAGTGATGATTATCCTAATTCTTTGCATTATTTTGGTTGAAATTTTCGAATTTGTGTAGAAATTGGACATTTTTATGTTTTTTTAAATTTTGCTTGCATGTTAGTTTTGATGATTGTTAGTGACGAATTAACTTAGGAAGCTGTTGTTTAGATGTTGTTTAGGTTACAATGTGGTAGTTTAGGGTTTTGAAAATGCTAGATTAAATAGTTGTTTGAAAAATGCACACTACGTGTTCGATGAAATGTCTCAATGATATTTTTTTTGTTTTATTGGATTGTTAATTAATGATGTAATTAGTTAGAGTTATGTTTGTTAATGTTGATTATAGTTAATTTGAATGCAATGTGGTAGTTTATGGATTCAAATGACACCGTCGACATTATAATGTTGTTGTTGTATTGTTAAAGATTACACGTGTGTTCTTGTCGAAATTATGTGAAAATGTGTTAAATATTTTTTGATTTTTGTGCGGATATGTACGAGCAGGAGAGGCCCGATAGGCTTAGGTTAGGGAGGATGGCCCCTACTAGTAGTGCACGTAGGGAGAAGCAAGCACTACAGCCTCCGGAGGGTCGAGGGAAAGTGGGAGCCACGAGTCTTGCTACCTGATCTGATGCGGGGGGATCGACGTCACGGACGGGTGCATCCCGGATTGTGGACCCGCCACGGTATCGGCATCGGTTTGAGGAGCCGGCTTATCGGGATCGGCATTATCGGGGAGCGAGTGGATTTCGGCGGGTTATCACTATCGGGAGGGGTATGAGTATCACCCTCGGTTTCATGAGGGGTATCGGCTGAGCATCGGTTTGTCGACTCTCCTCGGCGGCGGCAACATCTTGAGCGGCCTCCTCGGCGGCGGGATCCCGAGCGGCGGCATGCGAGCTGTTATGGAGGACGAGGATGAGGGCTTTCCGGGGGGGCCTTACGAGTTGTCACTTTTACCGGACTTCGGTAAACACGTGGCATGCAAGCTGCGGAACGATAGATCGGTAAGTATAAATTGCTTTATTTAATTTAATGATATTTTACTATTATGTGAAGTTTATTTTACGTATAATATGTTATGTTTATTAAATTTAAGTATAACTACGTAGAATATGTCATGCTTATTTTACATATTTAAGTATAATTGATTTTTTAACGTAGATATATATAGTTTATTATTATGTCAAAGTTTATGTTATGTAGAATATATATAGTTTAATATTTCATGTTTTTTTTACGTAGAATATATATAGTTTAATATTTCATGTTTTTTTAACGTAGAATATTTATAGTTTATTATTTCATGTTTATTTTACATATTTAATTATTTTTTTGTATTTCGAGTTGCAAGTGCATCGTAAGATGAAAGGCATCTCGCACGGGAGGAAAGCTGAAGCTTTTCGCCTTGTCCCTTCCGTTGCCGGTAGATGCTAACCCTTGGTTACGGGAACCGGTTGATAGATCGGGTCTAAGGCCCCTCCTACTGCGGGGTACGACAACATCTCCCACGAGTTTAGTGTGTGCCATGGCCGAGAGATGGCATCGGGAGACCGAAGCTTCCATATGCCTGTTGGGGGAGATGACCATCACACTAGATCATGTTGCTTGTCTCCTAGGCATCCCCGTCGGCCGGACGACTCATTCATGAGGAGGATTTAGATCATTACCATGTTGTAGACTGCTGGTGACTCACCTATTGTTTCCGGTGGAGGAAGCGGTTGGGCGAGGTGAGCGATTTTGGTGCCTCTGTCTCTTACACGGCCCCGAAAGACCGTTATGACCACTGTTGAACGGGTGTAACCATTTGCTGCGGGAGGATTTATCAAAGGAGGAGGAGCATGAGCCGAGTCGTATTAGGCCCGCACGTGTCAAGGCGTTCTTGTTGCTCTTGCTTGGCTACACCCTTTTTGCGGCAAGAACAACAAACCGTTAGTCCGTTGTGGATGCTTTCCATTCGGGATTTGGATCACATAGGCACGTGGTCATGGGGCGCGATGGGACTTGCATTCTTGTATGAGCGGTGAACCTTACCTCGGACTCAAATGTTGGCTCGGTTGGTGGTTACATAAGCTTGCTTGTGGTAATATATATATATTTTTTTTAAGTTAAACGTAAATGTATAGTTTCTTGTATGAACCTCGTGTGCCGATATAGATTTGTCTCTTTGTGTTTGCGAGGGATGGGTTATAGCTCACTTCGGACATGTGGTTCCGAGGTCCAAATATGTAGATTACGGCCGGGAGAACCCCAATTTGGGTAGATGGAAACCTAAAAGGGGGTTTGCGATGCCGACCACTTCGCAGGCTTGTTGGACTCGATGGAGCATTGTCTGTCACCCGGAGGCCGTACGAGCACCGACGAGACGTGAAGCCATTTCGGGATGTGTGCCGGTACTCCGGATGGATCACGGCCGGCGGTCGAGAGGATGGTGCGTCACTTGCCGGAGCGGGTGCCGAGGCGGTACGGACATGTTCGAAGGTTCCCCGACCTCCTACTTGCGGTTATGCCTCTTGCCCCGACGGATGTGGGCTGCTGCCTTCTTGGAGTTTGCTCTGCATGTCGTTCCCCACCACCCGAGAGGGGTGCCCCGGGTCCGAGACGATGAGCCTTGGAAGCATTCGGATAGGTACGTCGGGTGGTTCTACCGTGTGTCCCATCCTCTCATCGTCAAACCCGCTCCCGTAGCCCGATATTGTCATGCCGAGACTGTCTACCAGGGATATTCTTGTTGACCGGGAGTGGGCCGGACATCCTCCCGATCCATTGCGGGTCATCGACGGCATGAGAGAGAGAGAGTGGAGCATGCGATGGGGATTCCGAGAGGTGGTTTCTAATCCACTATTCTTTGGCATTTTGGAGGGCCTCCGTACCAGACTATAGCGTGTTTGAGCGACGGCCGGTTCCGAGGAGGAGGTCTAGGAGTCCACGGGAGGACCAATAGTGTCTTATTTTAGGACTACATTTTATGACTTTTTGGATATATTTGTAGTATTTTCTCGACTTTTTGGTTTTTACATTTAGGTACGGCATTTTGTATGATATTTATATTTGCACGGTTGAGCCTCTTTATGACATTTGCGTTAATTATCGTTAAAATTGCATTTCTAAATTATTATTGAATGAATGCATGTTCTCTAAATTAAGAGTTTTTGTTGAATCAATGAATGCATGTACCGTAAACGGGGAATGACGGAACAAGACGGTAGCTAGTGCCCTTTGCCATTACGTTACGGTGCCACTTTGCTGCCACTGTTTCGTGCGAGCGGTGCACCGGCGGCAGCGTGAGTTAAGTCACGCTAGTTTTAGTACTAGCGTGAGTTAAGTTGCGCTAGTGTTAAAACTAGCGTGAGTTAAGTCACGCAACAGGATCCTAGGCATGAGCTTGCTCTACTGAACCATGGTTTACACTAGCGTGACTAAAGACACGCTACATGACTTAAGTCACGTGATAGTTTGTACTAGCGTAACTTAAGTCACGCTACGTGACTTAAGTTACGTACGTTTTGTACTTGCGCATGTTAAGTTGCGTAGGGTCATATGTGTAATTTACTTTGGGACTAAGCAAAACTCTTTGGGTAAAGAGCGAATTCAAAAACAAGTGTACGGTATGGGTCTTTAAAAAATGGTCCAAGATGAACATTTACCTTTTTAGTAAAAAATGAACATTGATATTTTTATTAAAATTTCTTGAAATGGGTCCATATTAGACATTCATTTAAAAGAAAATAGAACTAAGAATAAACAAAAAAAAAGAACTTCAACATAACATATCATAATGTTCAAAGGAAGAATATGAAAAAAAAAATTAGAAATTCGAGAGGAAACCATTAACAAAATTCTATCAAGACGACATCAATATTTGTATAAAAAGAAATCATGTAACAAAATCAATTTCTCTAAAATTTCTCATCAACCAAAGATTTCTCTCGAAACGAGAACTAGGGCAAATTAAAGAGAAGAAAAGAGATGAAACACCAAAAGACGAGTGAGAGATTGGAGAAACACAAAGGATAGACGGGAAATGATGATACACGAAGATGTTGGAGGCGCATATGTAGAAGACACACACACACACACACACACACACACACAGAGAGAGAGAGAGAGAGAGAGAGAGAGAGAGAGAGAGAGAGAGAGAGAGAGAGAGGGTAAGAAAAAGAGTTTCTAATTCACATAGGTTAATTATAACCCAACCTATACTAACGGTAAAAAAGTACAAAGCACATACATTCATGATAGGAATAAAAAATATAAGATTTAAATACAAGATATGATAGGTCTATCATATCATGTCACTCTATCATGGCCATCAAACGAATCCTTAGTTCTTCCGCTTATATTGGATTAGGTTTTATGTTTTCAATTTAGAGATATATAGTTTCCCTTTAAATCTAATGGTTTATTATTGCTGCCTCATAAAATAGTGTTAGAAAATCCAAATCCCCCTTTTTTTCTTTCTTTCTGATACTATGTGTGTAGTTTAGGACAGATATACACATAACTTATTGGGGGCAACTTCCCCACAACATATTTATTTTGTTGGAAATTCTATAAATTTTGTTTTTGTTCTCACTAAAAATTAAGTTTGACCCCACAAAAAATTTCAATAATTTTATTTGTGAAGAATTAAATACATAATTGTACGAGAGATAAATTATTGAATGATTGTTTGGTTATATGCTCAAACAAGACATATTTGGTAGTGTTAAAAACGAAAAAGATCATACAATTATTTTAAAATATGAATAGTCGTGGAAAAATATAATTCATATATAATTATTAATTATGTGTCCGGAATGTCTTGATATATATAATATAGTATAATTTTTGTAATTTCTAATTTTTTTAAGTAGCAATAACTATACAATTATTTGATCATGAACAAATTGATATATTTTTTATATAAACATTTTATGGCATATGATATTGCCTCCATCTGTTAAAATTTCAGGATTATGTAGTATAAATACAAATTATATCTATCAATCTTTTTTCTTTTTGTAGCTGGCCCTGATAATTGGAACTCTACATAGTATAAAAATGTGTTATGTGGGGATCAAACATTGGTTAACCTCTACAAATTCAATGTATATGGCTTGACCAACTTAGGCACTTCCAGATCTACAAACCTTTTATGATACCAACGTTAGAAATAAATTAAAAAGGCGCTCACATTTAAATTTCACTTTATACAAAAGGTAGTATAATAGAAAGCTGTGACTGACTTCATAGTTCATAGGTTAATTTTATTACGAATTATGCACCACATGCACTTAAATAGCTTCATCAACCATTTTGAATTATGCAATCCTCATTAACAAAGCTAGCCCCAACAACCGAGTGACAATTTTCAAGTGAGTCCACCTAATAATGGCATGTAATAGAATTCTAGTGAAGTCACATCACTTTCACTATTTGACATGCACAACAATATACTATATTTTAGAAAGTAAAAATACAAAGAGTTATGTTATTATATAATAAAAGGAAGAAAAACTAGCTAGTTCCAACGACTGCGCAACAAAGTTAAGCACAACATTTATTTGATAGGGTACTTGTTTAGGTGAAAACGTTTAATAGTTTGTTGTACTGGCTAAACTTTGAGTTAATCTTTTAGTTCGCCGACAGTGTACGTACACTTACTCAGTCACTTGCCTCCATCCCTTTATATCTAAGTATTCTGTTCCCTCTGAACTTTGTCCTTCCATATCTCTTTGCAGTGCACAACAACCACTTTGCAATCATGGTTCAATCGAAGAAGTTCAGAGGTGTCAGGCAACGACATTGGGGTTCTTGGGTTTCTGAGATTCGTCACCCACTTTTGTAAGTTTCTCCTTTCCATTTCATTTCAGTCTCCATGTATGTATCTATCTATCTAGTTACATATATTTGTCATTAGTCACATCAACGTACACATTCATCTATACAGTGCATGTTTTTTTGTTTAACTATATCAGTTTTTGTCATAATCAAGAAGATTATGGCTAATTTTGTCAAATTCACAATGACGTATTGTGCACATCTATAGTCCTTCAATGTAGAGCTGTCAAAACAGGCTGATAGCTATATGTATGTCATTCATTAGATTAAGAGAGATCCATTAATCTAACTGCTTGATGCAAGGTAAAACCTAACCCTAGAAGATCCAAGTTTATAATCTTTTCACACCACAAGAAAAAAGTTGAATGGAGTAAAAAAAAAAAAATAGAGATGAAAATAATGCAAATTGATCTCTTAACTAGTTTTTACATCTCTAGGAATTTGTGATAGAATTATAGACAAATATAGTTTTTCTTTGGTTCTAACTTTTGTTGGTAATTTTTTTTAGTAGTGTTGTTTTGCATGTAATTATTAAGTTTGTAACTATTTGATTTGAAATAGGAAGAGAAGGGTGTGGCTAGGAACATTTGAAACAGCAGAAGAAGCAGCAAGGGCATATGATCAAGCTGCGATATTAATGAGTGGTAGAAATGCCAAAACAAATTTCCCAATAACACAAACTCCTGAAGGTGATCCAAAAAGCATTACAAGTAATGAGAACAAACCTTCAACTTCAAAGGATCTAGAAGAAATTCTACATGCAAAACTTCGAAAATGTAGCAAGGTACCATCTCCTTCCATGACTTGTTTAAGGCTTGACACAGAGAACTCTCACATTGGTGTGTGGCAAAAGCGTGCTGGGAAGTGTTCTGAATCAAATTGGGTTATGACTGTTCAGCTTGGGAAGAAGATGAGTGTAACCCAAGATAGTGGTAGTAGCAGTAGTAGTGTGGTATCTTCATCGGCTGTCCCAACGGAAGAGGAAATCGTGCGAGGAAAGATTGATGAAGAAGATAGAATTGCACTGCAAATGATAGAGGAACTTCTTAATGACAAGAACTGTCCTAGCCCATCAATTAACAATATTAAGCAAGGGGATGATATTGATAACATTGATAACAGCTTTTTTCTTTAAAATAGTCGTTACTTGTTGATCTCTATATTATATAGTATTCACGTGTTAATTAATTTAATCTCTCTTTTATCAAGGTCGTCATTATTTGGGAGAAAAAAATAAGTTTATAGACTATAAGTCTACATGTAATGAGTGGGTTTCCATCATTTCTACCATATTGTATAAGTATAACGTATTTATTAATTTTTTAAAAAATCTCTATAAAGTTGTAATTGTAATTGCAGATTCATGTCTTCCCGATCAATTAACTTAGAAGGTATAGAGGACACCTTTAAAAGAATTTGAACAAATATTGTCAAAGTTCATACAAAGTGCACTGCATGTATTTTTATTGAGATAAAAGAGTATAACTCATGACAGTTTGAGCAAGTACAATGTATATAAAGGGAAGATAAATTAGATGCATAGTAAAATAGCAGATGATAATTATCGGATCAGTCAGAGATGGAGAGAAAAACTATTTAACTGGCAGCTGACTTGGCATCTAAGTGTTTTTTTCTTTCTTTTTTTAACTCCAATTCTTAGTGGGAAGGAGCTCTCATATTTCGGTGAACAAAAATTGAACTTAGTTCTCTGAATAATTCTCGGCGGGAAGTAGCTACGATAATTCGGTGAACAAAAATTGTTTCACCGAAGAATTGAACTTAGTTCTCTGAATAATTTGTTATTTTGTGAAGCTCACTAACTACTTGAGTCCAATTTTTTGGTTCATGTCTATTTCTTCTTTCTTAATAGCCAAACATTTTTTCCAACGACAAATGTTACGATTTAATTGTTAGATTAAATATGTAATCATTATTTGAGTTTGACTTCAGTACCTCAAATCCCTTAACTCTTAGCTAAAACTAGTTGAACTACCACCCCATTAATAGCAAATAGCCAAGAAAATATTTTGAGAACTCCCAAATCCATGAGATGAAAATACTTTGCTTGGAACGTGCAACCTCTAAATCAAGAAAATACTTGAGAATTATGATTTTGAAGTTGTGCCTTGATGCAATCGAATTATGCTAAAGAAGTTCCATTCAACAAAATGTCTTCAACATAGGCCAAAAGAGATGTAGTCATTCCCATGATGGAGAGAAAACAATGTATGATTAAAATTTGATTGGGTACATTAGGCTTGGTAATAGGGCGAATGGGGATGTGTTTTACCTTTTTTGTTCTTATCCCCGACTCTCATACACTTATACGTTACCCTACCTATACCTAATGGGATGAGAAATTGAATCTCATCATCATCCCCGAGATGGGCTTAGGTATCCTCACAAGTCCCCGGTTTTTTGCCGATACGATTTGATCTTCCATCGGTCGGTCGGTGCGTCGATCGGCGCGGTTAGAGCGAGAATGCACAATTGTAGAAAAAAGTGAGGGAATATGCCGGGGCTTATGGCGGGGACAAAGCTAGGCCATACGCCGGGGGTTTAGCCCCTCGTTTTTCCCGGGAGTGTAACCCTTGGCAAAACGTTAGCGAGGAGCGGTTTTTCCGGTGCTTCCAACCCCGGTAAATTCCCTCACAAACGTCCCTTTTCCCGGGGATTACGTCCTTTTCTCGGGGATTTTGCCCCTGGCAAAAGGTAATGTTTCTTGTAGTGTTTTTTTCAATAAAAAATAATTTTTTTCCATTCACGAATGAAAAGTTGTAATACATTATCCAACAATATGTTCACTCTAACATTTCCGGCAAATGCTCACTTTAACATTTTATTGACCGAGGGTGTGAGATGGTGGAGATCGATGGCTATGGTTAAGGAGAAGAGAGAACTCGAGTGAGTGTCGTCTGCTAGATACACTCTAATCGCATGTCCGATCGTGTGAATGAAATGGTTTATGATTTAAGGTTTGAATTTTTATTTTTGGAAAATGCTACTTCTCAAGAAAAATAGCTTCAAGAATTTTTCAAGACACGGTTGGCAAATTTTAATTGGATGATTTATTTGTTCACTTCCTATTTTTCACCACACCTCCTTTAATTGTGGCAAATAGTGCATTGTGATTGGCTACTCTTTATTCTTGAAGAATTCTTGATGTTATTTTTCTAGAGATATAGCATTGCTCTTTATTTTTATATAAAAAGAGCAATAAAGTAGTAATAATGTAATTTTTTACATTTAGGACGAGTTTGAGTATGGATTCGGGATGGATACCTATATACTTGTCACTCGTCCCGTACTCGTGTTTTGAATTCGGAGAAAACTCAAATCCATACTCAAACTTATCTAAGCAAAAAAACCGTCAAATCGAGGTTGGTTCAAATAGATAATCGTGAGTACGGATTTTGCGGCTATGCCTAACATATATGCCTAAACATATTCTTTTAACAAAAGGGTGTCAATTTCTTATGTCACACGTGACTTGCTTGCTTGTGCATATATCCTTCTTTTAACAAAAGGGTGTCAACTTCTTATATCACACGTGTGAGCCCATATATATAAGCTCTTTTACAACTTGCACACTTGGTTAGGTTTGTCACACACACCTTCGGTAACCGACATATACACATTTTCTTGTTAATCTCCATGTTAGGAAGTGTTATTGATTCTGTAAAAAGAAAATAAAAAAAGGTGTTATTGACAACTAGTGAAGATTGCCAATTGTGAATGGAGGCAATAGGTTAGCTCTTCACTTCTATTCTATACACACCCCATCTATTAATAATTATACGCGCCTGCTCAATTTATTTTAGTTTAATATATACTACCAATAATAGTCCAATACTCAACTCTATTAAATACACACACTAGCTTATTTTATTTTACTCTCGAATAAAATACTAGCTTTAGTTAGAAAAGAATTAAAAGGGTTAAATATGTTGTAGGTCTTTATAAATACTCAATTTTTTTGTTTGTCTCCTTATAAAATTTCTTTGCGTTTAGTCCTTTCAATTTTTCTATCATCACTTTTGGTTCGTACTTTTCAGTTAACTCATTTGTATCATTTTAAATTTTGAATGAATTTTTCCAAGAATGTTTAAAATATCATAAGAATCTCTCCCAATTTTTTTTTTTTAGAATTTTTCAACAAAACATTAAATATCAATTTTTATGATTGTGGTGCCTTAAAATTTTATTAATGTTTTGTTAAAAATTCTATTTTTTTTAGAGATTCTTATAATATTCTAAACATTCATGCAAACACTCATTTAAATATTTAAAAGATACGCATGACTTGACTTAAAAGCATGAACCAAAAGTTTGGACGAAAAATTTACGGAAGGCTAAAAGTTGTAGAAATATTTTAGAAGGGCTAAAATAAAATATTGGGGCTTATCCCTCAAAAAATTGGGACTTAGTTAAAAAAATGTTGTTGTAGCCCCAAAGTCCGAAGATTTTTAAAGAATGCAAATTGAAATATTTGAAGGGAAAAAATTAACTCTTCCTATCAATTGATTGGAAATTCTTGGAGACGATTCTCAAAGAGATACGACAAAGGGGATTTGCGATACTTTGAACCTGAAATTCAAGGATCAAACAAAGTGAAGCAAGTTTAATTGCAAGCATTTAGTGTGAATTTAGACTTCTTGGTAAGTAAGAAAATGAAACCGTAACCCATTTGGGTTGGTCTAATGGTATTGACTTGGGATCCGGAAGTGTGCTCCTCCTTCGGGTCTCGGGTTTGATTCCTTCTAGTGTCAATTTAGGTGGGCTAATTTACCTTCTAAAAAAATGAAACTGTAGAAGATCCAGTCCTCAACTTTCTCACCATGCATCTTCATCTTGTTGATAATAGTATATTTGGGAAGATCCATGAATTGATGATAGCGACATTTGATTATGTTGTTTGCTCAATTGAAGAATCTTACGATGTAAGTACTCCATTTGTTGATGAACTTCAAATAATCTGAATGGTGCATGAACAAAGAAGTAAAGGTCATAAAGATAAGAAGATGTAACACCTCTAATTTTATTTTATTTTTAAAGAAAAATATGTAACACCTCTAATTTTTGTGTGTACGTGCGCATGCTGTCTGATATTTATTTTGATATTTTCACACTACAAGAAATCTTGCATTTTGCCAGGGGGTGGAAGCCCTGGCAAAATGCATAAAGCTTGGCAAATGAACGTTTGCCGGGAGTTTTGCGGAGGAGCGAATCACCGGCAAATCTGCTCATCGCAAATGACCTTGCCGGGGCTTTAGCTCTGGCAAATTTGCGAGCTTTTGCGGCGTGACGACATCACATCGGTCATTTTCCAACCTTGCCAGGAACATTGCCGGGGTTAACCCCCGGCAAAATGCGTACGATTTTTTTAAAAAACGTTTTTTAATTGTTTAAAAAATCAATATATTAAAATTTAATAATTAAAATAATTTTAAAAAACACAAACCTAAATACATACTACAAAACTACATGATATAAACAATAGTACAACATCGTTCATTTATGAATAAAACAAATTATGTATAACGAGACATCAAACATATTCAAATTTTTTATATATGATTGCAACAACACAAATGTATGGGGACTATAGAACTCCATTGGTAAATAACAAAGTTGGTTTATAAATTAAAATAGCAACATAAAAAGGAAGAAAATATTAACTCAAAATCATTGCCTTTGGATGTGTAGCAAATCAAGTGCTTCAACTCTTGAGTATTAGATGTCCGTATCGGTTCAAACTTGATGTGAAGATACCTAAATCATTCCATCAAAGACATAATGAATATCAAAGTATTCTAAGAATTCTACTACAAACTCACTTAGAAATTAACAAATTTAAAATACAAGTTGCAAGTAATCAAGTATCCAACAAAAGCATCCTAACCTTAACAAAAAAATCTAGCTTCATAAAGAAGTGTCATGTATTTTCCATCAATTGCATCAATGCCATATATTAAAGAGAGTTTGAGATATGAAAAACACTAAGCTCTTACTCTTGAATATTAGTCCTCTGCCTTCTAGATGTGATAACACCAATAATGCATCAACTTTGAAAAAAAAATTTTGTTCTTCATAAACAATTGAGAGATAAAATAGCAATATGCAATAGCCAATCCAAAATATAAGCTCTCCTAAAGAGTTTATGGAATAAAAATTTGAAAATATAGCTTGCGGACATGTTATAAGTTGTTTTCGAAGCTCTCACAAACACTCTCATAAGTGTTTATGCCAATCGATAGGCTCAAATAAATCAACCCAACCGAACCTAAGTCCAACAACTAACAAAGAAAAACTTGGAAAATTATAGAAAAAAGAAAACATGAAGCAATTTGAAATGCCGACCCTTTCGCAACCATCTACGGTCAATTTGGTCAAATTTTGAAAGCAAGAATGTGCTGAAAGTTGGTCAAATTTTGAAATGCTTATGATGAACGCTTGCCTAAATACGGAACCTGAAAAATGAGAATCCCTCCTCCGTTCAAATCAAAAGTACAACTTAGAAATGAGTAGAGATATTGACATTGATAGTAACTATGATTCAACCTGTGTTATTTTCAAGATTCCTACACTATTATCCAAATGGGGAGAATATCTTATCTTTTCTTACTTTTCAATTACTTGTAGCTCCTTGTCACAATGTGAATTTCACCTTGTATCTAAAATATACAAAATTGTACTTGACAAAGTGACTAAACATCAGAATGTGATGTAGAAAACTAAGGCCTAACTAAAAGATGAGGAAGAGTCTTCTAGAAAAAAAAAGGGACTAAAAATTAGCATTTGCAATCCCATTAACAAGTCCAACAATCTTCCTATTAAACGGAGTACTCATCTAATATTGGCAAGAATCCAAAGTTGCCAAAGAGAAACCAATCATGAACCTAAGCTAATTGCTATACAAAAACATACATAACACGGTTGGAGCAAAAAGCATTATAAGGAAAGCACAACCATACAAAACTCCAATTTGCTCTTAATTAAACCGCACACACATGCAAAAAACAAGAATATACAACAAGGACTCACAAACAAATCTAAAAAGTATTTTACATATTCTTACTTCATTAACTCTAATTGACTATCCAAGTAAATAAATAAATAAACCTTGTCAATGACCTTCATAGCTCAAACCATCAAACTCAATAATTTTATGGTAGAAGCTATTGAAACTAACAACGGATATGAAAGAGAGCTACTACTTACACATCTTATATTTTATCAATAATTATGACAATTCCCTTTCCTCTGGACATTGATTGAGAAAAGTTTCAATGTCTCCAAACTTGAAAATTCAACTCGTCAACAATTATGAAAGTTTCATTATACGCACTAACAAAAAGAGTATATCAATACAGAAGGTACACTCTACCTTTCACTAGGTCTCAACAGCTCCAACATTCTCCAACAAAATTTTCAACAACTCCAACGGCATAATCTTCCCTCTCATCAACTCAGATCGGCATTCTCCGGCATAATTTTTGCTATAAAACCCTTCACAAACAACGGCATAGAGCTATCAACATCATATTTCTCCACCGGAGCCAATTCCACCACCACAATCGGCGAATCGGAACAGTCGACGAATCCGCCTACATTCTCCTAAAACGTAACAACAAAATTGAATAAATAACAAATCCCCGAAATGTAACGTCAAAATGAAATACTGAAAAATCAAATCCCTATTAGGTGAAATCACAAACCGGAAACATAAAATCAAAATCAAGAAATTACGAATACCTAAATATAGAAAAAATTGGAATCCATAAATATATGTTACCGAAAAGCGCTTTAGTCACCGATTCTTCGGTAAGTTCACCTTCACTAGCCTTTTCGATTTATAGTTGAAGAATAATCGTCGGTGGCTCCGAGTAGAATGTAGGCGCTTCGGATTAAAAATAGAAATCAAATATGTCGCTCGGTTTATAATGAAATAGAAACGCAAAAATTGAGAAAGGAAGAAGAGAAAGGGTTGGGTGTCCATACCGTGATGGAGGAGAAAAATGGGTGAAGATGAAATTGGTCAAATCATGAAATCATTCGGATCGGTTGAAAGCTTAGGTGATAAGGAGTTCAAAGCTGCTCTTTGTTTGTTCGATCGGTGTTCGTGGCGGCGGAATCGGCGTCGGACGGAGGCGAGTGAGGGAAGGTTTTGAGGAAGAAGAAAGGATGGTACATACGTGTTCTCTTTCTCTTTCCTTTGGTGAGCTTAATGTAGCAAAGGGAAAAAAGTAAATGGGCCCTTTCAATTTACCGGGGGTTATGACGAGTTGCTCTGGCAAGCTCTGGCAAATTTGCCGGGGTTTCTTGCCCCGGCAAATATCCCCGGCTAAATGCGGGATTTCTTGTCTTGTCATATGTATTAGATTGATAACAATTGTGTGCATTTACTTATATTCTAACTTATCATGCTGTCATCATATACTATTATAGCGATTTTTTATTAATTTTATTACTTTTATTTTATAATTTTAAAATATTAGTAATATTTTAGAATAATCATTTTATTTATAGAATTGTTAGAAATTAATTTGTATAGTTATTGGGCTTTTAAAATGATAAGAAAATGATTGTTGGAGACTTTTACCCAGTGTGCACCCCCTTCTTTGATGCCTCTTGTTGAAACCTTCATGAAGCACTACTTTATATATATATATATATATATATATATATATATATATATATATATATATATATATATATATATATATATTTGATCGATTCCTGCTAATATTTATATTAATTATGTAAAACTTTTTTTACCCTGCGTAAATCATCAGTCACGTTTCATTGTCTCTGTGGATTCGCTACTAAGCAATTTTATTTTGGATCGACTTATTGCGCCTTTGATATTCTGGTGTTGCTGAAATTATTGTTAATTCTTGTATCTTAGAGATCGCAAAACCAATTACATAGAGTGAAATCGAATTCATGGTTTAGAATAAGCACGGTGAACCAGAAAAAACGAATTTCCCACAATTCTTCCAAGGCTCGTTGTGTACGACTATAGCCCTTTGAGCGATAATCAAACTAATGTGCAAATATGAATATTGAACAATTTTGTAAACTCGTGTCATCCCTAAAATGTTAGGCATTAACTTACAGTTTTTTCTTATAATATATTTTTCAAAGAGTTTATTAATATATTTTTCAAAGAGTTTATTAAGAGTTGCGCACATTTGAATTATGATATCCTTCACATTGATAACTCAATATTAGGCGTTAGGTCAAATGTTAGGCGTTAAATCATATTTTTATCTATTCGAAATCAACAATATTTTATATCCATAAATCAATTAACATGTAACTACTCTACGTAATTGTTAGTCAATCTATAAAATGACACTTTATTACTAACTCTAAGAGTTTAGTCTAGTTGTAAAAAGATAGATTTTAAACTTGGAGATTGTGGGTTCGAGCCCATTAAATTTAAATCGATGCACCATTCTTTTTCTTTTCTTTTCTACGAGATTGTAAAAAGAAAAGAAAAATAAGGGATTACATAAGGATGTAATCCCTTATTTTTCTTTTCTTTTTTCTTCTTTTTCTTTTCTCATGTAACCAAAAAAAAAAGATGCTTGAGTTATATATTGTCTCTCTTTTTATGTCAAAATCTACTCAATCTTTCTATTTTTTTACCAAAAGTGATGCAAGAAGCACCCCACAAAATATATTAACCGAAAGAAAAGAAGTACAAGAAAGAAAATGAGGACTAGGCCAAGGACAATTTCAAAAGGTGATAAATCGAAATTGGGCTTGCCCAACCTATTTCTAATATACTTCTGCGGTTCTGCCTGATAAAGTCAGGTGAATATAACCATAAGCTAAAGAAAAAAATGAAAGGGTAAGACCGAAATTGACCAACCTATTTAAACATACATTTTCTTCCCTATACGAGTGTAGCAGAAGATCTCATGTTCCTTGTTAGTAGTAAGAAGTTAAGCCACTTCTTCCTTTAACACCAAGGCACAACTTTGATGGACCTGGAAGGACAGTTGGGAATGTTATTCTAACCAGAGATTGGTACAGCATTTTTAATGTATTAATCTTTTGGGAAATGCTAACATATGTTTTTATGATACATGTTAGAATTCCAAAAATAAAAAGTATAGTATGTATTAGAAAATTGTGTAATTTTTTCTTTTTTAAATTGAAGATTAATTTTTTAATAAATCATTTGCAGAATTCTTAACATGTGTCCAAGACATGTATTTATTTATTTTTTGACAAAATTTGTCCGAGAAATTTAATAGGATCTGTATACTGTATATACAAATTTTTTTTTATGAAATGAACATAATTTGTATATACGGTATACGTATCCTATTAAATACTCCCTCCGTCCCATATTACTCGACCTATTTAGTATATTTGCACTATTCATATACCATACTTTGACTCAATTTTTCTACTAATATATAAAAACAAAATATAGCATATAAGATGTTGTTAGATTCGTCTCGATCAATATTTTCAAAATATCAAATTTTCGTAATTTTTTCTACTAGATTATTAAAGAAATTTAAGTTTAAAATTGTGCGTTAGCGTACGTGACGTAGTCATTTAGGTCGAAGTAATATGGGACGGAGGGAGTATTGCAAACCATATTTATGAAAAAATCCAAGCACATTCGAAGAATATCCCATTCAAAGATGCTGATTTTAGTTAACACAAAGCCAGTAGCAAGGGGACAGGTAGCCACATTTATTCAATTTGATTTATCACCGCAAGCCAAGTAAGTAGCATTCCGCAGATATTCTTGCTTTCTTTTTCTTTATTTTATTTTATCCTGACACACATGTCGTGGTCACAACTATGGATATTCCACATGCCCTGGAATTATACCACGGTTCCCACTAATTAATCACTTCAAAAACAAGGCTTTTCAAACCACATGTCACTAAATTATTCACTAATTAATTTATACCCATCTAAATTATCTCATGTCGACATTTAAAAATAAAATAAAATAGTTTTTCATGATTATTTATTTTAGTAAAAAAAGAAGTGATTATTTATTTAAAAATAATTAAATAATCTAGCAACAGTTACTTTTTCTCTTTACTTTATATTTTAGATTATAGCTGAATTCCTCTAAAAATATATTGTAGCTGAATTATTTTTTAACGAAATAATAAGTGTTTTCTTCCATTTTTATAAGTTTTCTCAATTGAAGGTAAATCATTTTGAGTCATCGTCAAATATTAAACATGAATATATTTTTCAATCGAGATTTAAACATCGATTTTATTTCGTTATGAGAATCTAACCCAAATTGCTAAACTCAAATATGTTGGTTTTTTTTTGCTTTGATAAAAAAAATACTTTTTTTACAAAGAGTATGAATTATTTATTTAAAGATTTTTATGTTTTTTGATAAAATAAATTTAAATTGATCAAGTTAGAACAATATAAGAAATGCTCATAGTATGGAAAAAAGCTACTTGTTGATATTCTTAGTATATTTATTGCAAATAACATAATTATCATTTATTTATCTCAACTTTGACTCATTTGAATAATTAGATACAGTCTACCATTAAAAAAAGGGAAATGTTAACTTGTGCCCTTAAGGCACAAGTTAATGATTCAAACATAGAAATAAATTATTGGAATGTGTGCATTTTATTTAATCTTTAACTTTTAAATGCATTGAATGCACAAAATTTAAGAAAACATTTCTTCTTTTGGGTTTCTTAACATGTGCCCTAAGGGCACAAGTTAACACTACCCTTAAAAATAACGAGATATTGTCCAACATATTAATTATAAAAAATCACGATTTTAATCAATTTGGTCTTAAGATTTAAAGGACAACTAAGTACTAGAATCCTTCACAAAAAAACTAAGTACTAGAAAATTTGGTTTTTTATTTTTTGTAGAAAGAAAAAATATTTATGTATACACTTATTCACAATTTTTTTTTGTGATTTATTGTATCACAATCACATTTTTATTGAGGAAAGTATCACAGTCACATATTTAATATTGTATGTATTGTTCATGCTCTATTGCAGACATGACCAAAAATTTCTCTTATCTATATTCGTAAGTGATGGTTTAATTGCTTGAGAGGAAGAACATGAGGAGGAGCGTGTACCGGTTACTAAGAGCATCTCCAACGTGCCCCATTAACAAGGACCACTCCCCGTTACGACCCTCCATGGAGAAAGAAAAATTGAGTCCCCGTTAAGGAAGGAAGAACTATATAAGGACTCTCTCTCCCGTAACTAACGGGTCCCACGTTTAAAAAAGTAATAAAATGTGTACTACTGGTCCCACTTGCATAAAGAAGTAATAAAATATGTACTACTTGGTCCCACTTGCATAAAGAAGTAATAAAATGTGTACTACTTGCCTCACTTGTAAAAATGAGTAATAGATAAATTATTTTTGTTTAATATGTAAAGATAGTGGGACATATTTAAATACTTTTCATTGGAGTCCTTATTAGTGTATTGCCATTGGAGTCATTGAGTCCTTAATAGGTACTTTTATTAAAAAATTATAAATAAGTGATGTGCACGTGGGGTCCATTTAAGAGTCGCTTGTTAGGGAATTACCATTGTGGATGCTCTAAGGGTAGGATTGTATCATTTGTAAAGAAAAATTGTAAATAAAAAAAGAAAAAGAATGATTCCTGACCAAAAAAAAAAAAAAAAGAATGATTTTTTTCTTTTCATTTTTATCTAATTGACATTATTCAGTATGTTCATAAATTATCATTAATGTAACATCGGGACCAAATATTATTTTCTTTTTACTAAAACGAAGGTTAATAACTTTCTTTTGACGCAAAAAGGAATAGGATAATAACGTTGAAGTAATTCATATAGTAATTAATAATCAATAATTTTTGTAAAGGATAAATCAATAACTAATATTCCAAAAAAAAATCTAAAAACTCTTTAAAATAATACATCATGCAATTCAACCAAAAACTCTTGTATGGGCACGAGGTTTTAGATAGAAAGATTTGAACACACTTACAGAACTAATAAAAAAAGTAAAAGAAAAAGTAAATTAATACTAACATGAACTCATTTGAGTTAATTTAATGGTTTTAATATTCAAGTGTGTTTCGGTTAGATAATGAGATTTGACCCGTAAATAGATAATGAGATTTGACCGATCAAATTAGTCAGCATTTAAATCAGATATCAAATTAAAAATAACATTAAATAGTATTAGAATATATATTTTTCCTTGACCAAAATTTTTTCTTATTTATTTTTCAACACAGCAACCACTCCTTATTTTCTTGGTATGCATAGTAGATGAGAGAGAGAGTGAGAGTTGGAGGGAGGTATAAAACCGAAAATATACTCTTACTACTGTATTTAATTTAAGGATATTCCAACAATACCCTCGAATATTCCTTTCCCTCTTAACCGTTATATTACTTCTCTTCTCTCTCACTTTTCCTCCTCCTCCTCTTATCACTCTTTTTCCCATCCTCCCAAACACGCTCATTCTCTTCTCCATTTTCTTTCACATTGAAATTCAATTTCAATTTCAATTTCATTAATAGTTTTTGTGTTCTCTGAGTCATGAAATTCGGTAAGAGTTTAAGCAGCCAGATCGAAAAAACTCTTCCAGAATGGCGCGACAAGTTTCTCTCCTACAAAGAACTCAAGAAGAAGCTTAAGAGCTTAGAACCCGCCTCCGCCGATGACCGTCCCGTCAAACGTCGTAAGGTTGATTCCGACACCGGAGAAATGTCTAAGGAGGAAAGTGACTTCAGAAACTTGTTGGAGAATGAACTCGAGAAATTCAATAACTTCTTCGTTGAGAAAGAAGAAGAGTACATTATTAGACTCAAGGTAATTCTTTTTTAAAAGAAATTCACAATTTCATTCTTAGATAAATAAATAAATAAATAAATTTAATTTTAATTTTAATTAGACTCACAAGTTTTTTTTAGGTGAATAAATGACATATGCATTTGTTTGTTCCCTGTCGACTGAGCTATAATCACGAGACAATTAGACTCACAAGTTTATGTTTATAAATGATTGAAATTAATTTTTAAGCTATTTGAATGTTTATTTATGGTTGAAATAAATATGTAGGAGTTGCAAGATAGGGTTGCTAAAGTGAAGGATTATAGCGAAGAGATGATGAAAATTCGCAAAGAAATTGTGGATTTCCACGGCGAGATGGTCTTGCTGGAGAATTACAGTGCCCTGAATTACACAGGTGCTTTCTCAACCTTACAATACAAGTTGTTTTTGTTTTTCTCTGTTGGTATTGAAATCTAATAATCAAATTTGCAACTTGTTACATGTTAGAACATGGCCCAAGTAGGTCCCTTTCAGAATTATATAGCAAATCTAAATAAAATGGAAAATTCAAAAATAATTAGATGGAATAGGATTCATTTCCAATCAAAATTGTCCGTTGGTTGGTCCTGAGAATTCTTCTGGATAAGTTAGTAGGACCAAACAAAGCATATGCTATTTTTGGAAAAAGAATCTACTTTGGACATATTCGTTTTGTGAAATTTAATATTCTGCTCTTTTTTGATTCCTCTATTATTGCTTCTTGCTCTTTTATCTACTTGGTAAAGCCCTAAGAATAGTATGTCCTCAATCTCAATGTTACGATGCCAATCTTTTTAAATATTCTTATTCACTCTTTATACTGTAGAAAAGTCACATTATTTGAAAAGCTTAAACAATTAAACAGGGGAGCTTCACTCTTTCTATTTGTTTACTCAAGTGATTCTAGTTTGAAAATGTTACAAAAGCACGTGGAGTGGAATACAAGTGAAGATCTTTGTGTATTCTAAGAGGACTTCCAAACAACATCTAATTACACATAAAGTAGTATTATCTATAAAAAGAAGTATTAAAATATTAAGTTATTTAAGGTATTTTCAATTTGATGATTAATCTTTTCCTTTACATAATTGTTTTTTACTTGAGGTATTTTCAATTTGATGATTAATCTTTGGGTCATGTTAACCAAAGGTGTCGGGGCACTGCTTAAGGAAACTAAAAGTGGAAACTTTAAATAAAAAAAGACACTTTTTATGCTTTTAATGCAATGACCGCACAACATTCAATGCAAAATACTACTATATTTGACTCTTATCCGGTGCCCCGGGGCACTGGTTAACATTTCCCTTAATCTTTTCCTTTACATAATTGTTTTTTACCTGTGTTTCCTTAGCCGGCACATAATTGGTTTTAACTTGTGTTTCCATCGCCAGCACATTTTAGTATTCTCCTATAAATAACATGTGTGATTCTCCTATAAACCAACCACTGCCAATTGAAAACAGTAGTTTTAGATCAATTGCCTTTGTATAGAGACACTGCTGTAATTTGCCTAAAATTGTTTGTCTTGAACATCAAATGAAGAATGCCCTATGGTGTTTTCATTTTTTTTAATCAACTACATCGCCTGTATCTAACTATTACCTCACTTTTCCTTCCACAGGGCTAGTGAAAATACTGAAAAAGTATGACAAGAGAACTGGTGCCCTCATTCGCTTGCCCTTCATTCAGAAGGTTTTGCAACAACCTTTCTTTACCACCGATATGCTCTACAAGCTTGTAAAGGAGTGTGAAACAATGCTGGACTACCTTTTTCCTGTGAATGTTCCTCCAGCTGTTGGTGAGATAATCCCTGAAGCTGAAGGATGTGATCCTTCAACTTCAACCACCACTGAGAGTGATGGTTTGCTGATTCCTAAGGAATTAGAGGAGATTGAGTACATGGAGAGCCTTTATATGAAGAGCACCGTATCAGCTTTGCATGTTTTGAAGGAAATTAGAAGTGGAAGCTCGACAGTTAGCATGTTTTCATTGCCACCGTTGCAATCAAGTGGATTGGAAGAAACATGGAAGAAAATTCCAGTTTTGGAACAAGAGGCCAAGTAACTTGCTTGGTTACATTGAGGGCAATGCATGTTGTTGGATGGCTATTTTTCCCTTTGTTTTGTCTTCTAAATTGGACGCCTCTGTTATAGATACTAACAGTGATGTAAAGATGGAATTAATTTTATAGAATTATATAGGTTCCATGTAATAAAACACCTCTGGAATTCAAAGAAGTTATGTTTTGACATTTCGCTGACTCTGAATACTCAATATATAATGTGATTTATGTGTAATGTATCTGCTTCATACCATAATATTGTTAGAGGATTCATTTGGAAATCATTTTTATAAATAGTTACCCTCTTCCATTTTTTCTACCTGACAATAATAGAAAACATGCTAAGCTGCGCTCAGAAGGTGAGCAGTGTGTACTATATAAAAGTTCAATGGTAGTAATGGTAGGTTTGGTGGTGAATTCTCTGGTGGTAGTGTAAGTGTATGCTTAATAACAAATTATACCTGGTAGAGTATGCTTTAACTCTACCAAAAAAAAAAAAAAAAAAAGAAAAGAGTATGCTTTAACAACAAATTAAACCGTGTGAACCTTGATCTGTGGTGTCTCGTATATGACAATAATAGAAAACATGCTAAGCCGTGCTCAGAAGGTGAGTAGTGTGTACTATAAAAAAGTTCAATGGTAGTAATGGTAGGTTTGGTGGTGAATTCTCACGTGGTAGTGTATGCTTAACAACAACTTATACCTGGTAGTGTATGCTTCAATAACAAATTAGACCGTGCGAGCCTTGATCTGCGGTGTCTCATTATATGATGAAATATCAGTGAGTATCTAGTGTATAAATTGAAAATTGTCACTAGTTTTAAAGCATACGGGATTCAGCTATAAAATTAGTTTTATTCATGACAGATCAAGGAAGCAAGGACTAATATAATCTCCTGACCGTCATCCACAAGCAATATATCATCTATAGGGAACGGAAAACTACCAACGTCAATACAGTCTGGTATGTGTTGTGTTTAATTGTTTATTTGACTATACAACGTAACGTACATGTCTCTCGTGTCTTTATTCAGAGGTTCAGCTATTGGAGATGCGAAGAAATTTGAAATGCAATACGTGATCTATATTTCATGTCATGACATACTAATGTATCTTGGTAATGTAATTTTATAGTGTGAACTTAAGTAGCTTCTGCTTGTGATGTTAAACAAAACATTTGGTTTTAGTAGTTTCCTTCAGTCATCCTCGAATCTGGCCAGCTAATGCAATAATTTACACTCATTCTTTGTCTTAGACAATTAGCTGCCCGTAATGTGGAATACTAGAAAATAACTTATAACTTGTTTGTTTTATTGTTTTGAAAACAAATGTGCTACATTTTTTTTTCTCAATCCAAGTCTTTGTTACTTTTCTGTCATTGGAGCTTTGGAGTTTGTCTGGTTAGGATTCTCTCTCTAACACAGATGTGCCTACCCACCTACACACACAACATAGCTCAGAAGTTGTGTAGTGAATGTGATTTTAGCACATAACTAATGCTTCCTTTAAGTGTGAGGTTAATCTCTGTTGCTCCATGCAACATGATTTATGCTGAGAAACTTTTGCTTGTCTAGATGATTCTCTTAGATCTAGCAGTCAATCATGTACATCGAATACTTGTTGAATTATGCAAGGTAGTTCTTAGAAACTAACTTGATTTTCTTTCTCAAAATGCATACAACGAGAAATTTTCTTTTGCTTCAACCTCATTACCTCAACAACGTAGGAGGACATCAAGTCTAGTCTTCATGTAATGCCACTAAATTTTTCAACCATGCAGCCATAGCTTTGGTCACAATGCAATCTTGATGCAACATACTTGAAAGGTATATCAAATACATTCATGTTTGTGAAGCAGTTTTCCACTGACTTTAAAATGTTGCTGATGCGATGTAAACTCACTTTCAATTTAAGTTTGTCGTTTTAGCCAACTTTAATCATAGCGAGGATTGAGAAGATAATGACATCAGTTGAAATTGAAAACACTGGGGACGAGATACAAGACCACAATTTCCTTATTCAGTAATTTATTATTCTGTCTTCTTTTTCTTTTGTATACATGAAACTTGTATTGAGATTTCAAATTGTTTCTATTTCTATTTTAAGTACATAAATCTCTTAGATTTTACTTTTTCATTTAAAAGTTTGAGTATAGTTATATTGGATTGGTTGATATGTTAGGAACCAATCATTATGGAATTAGTTAGTTAGTCAACCAATGACCGAACAGCAGCTTGTCAATAATACTATAAAATAAATTGATTTTAGAGTGCAAACAGATCAATTGTATAACTTTTACACTGTTAATCTATAACAGGTACTGTTGGAGAATCCATGATTTTGTTGGAGCAT
The DNA here is from genome assembly GCF_051527215.1 of Medicago sativa. Taxonomy (NCBI): domain Eukaryota; kingdom Viridiplantae; phylum Streptophyta; class Magnoliopsida; order Fabales; family Fabaceae; genus Medicago; species Medicago sativa. The sequence continues at coordinate 82,033,278 of NC_140756.1, read as the reverse complement.
CCGTGACTCTTTCATGATTTTATTACCGAATGGCAATAAGTCCGTGCGATGTAAGTGGGTGTCTACTGTGAAGTATAATTCATAAAGATCAGTTGAAAGGTATAAGGCTCGCTAGATGGCTAAGGGTTTACTCAAACCTATGACATAGACTACTCAGAGACATTTGCCTCTATTGCAAAATTGAACACGGACTCTTTTATCTCTTGCTGCTAACCTAGATTGGCCCCTACATCAGTTAGATGTTAATTGTTAAAAAATTCTTCCTCAACGGTGGTCTAGAAGAAGTATACATGGATGGTCCCTAAAATCTAGAGCTCATTACACCATGTGGAAAAAGTAGGGTAATGCTGAAGAAGAAACCTAGATGTTAATGTGTTGGAACCTGAGGAGATTCTTCTAGGTTGGGCTTATAAGTACATTGTTGCAGACGAGCTAAATAAGCTTGTTCCTTGGGAAGTCATTGATAACAGTGTCGTGGAAAATATGGTTAAGGTGACACTTTGATGTGTCCAAGAACCTTTTCTCACGCCAACAATGAAGTGTGTGGTGTTGATGTTTCGACAGATTGCTGATGATATAGCAATTCCTCCTTTGTCCTGATTCCAGTTATTCATGAAGAAAATGCCGCAGCAGTTCCTCATGTGGATTTCAACTTTGTTTTTTATTTTTCCCGAAGGTTGATCCAATTGGTAAGAAATTGACTATACTTTATCAGAGTGTGCTCAACACTTCAACTCTTGGTGTCAGCATGAGGATCTCATTAGTGGACAATCTGTAAATACATCTGTCAGCGCTCTAGAGGGCTGCTCTAATCAAGTGAGTTCTGAGACCCTACTTGCATAAATTTTTTATTATCCAAAAGACACTTATTTTATTTTCGCTTAGTGTTTGCAAATTAACCAACTTTAATCTGCTACTCCGTTTATGTTTTTTGCACTTGGCATCTTGTATTGCTGATATTATTGCTAATGACTTTGCCACAGTAAAAAAGTAACATAGAATAATAATTCTCTGCTGTCAAGAAAAGGATTTTTAACTGATCAACTCAGTCGCCAGACCAGAACTGTTAAGGATCAAAGTTGATTATGGTAATAAAGGGATTACGTTAATAATTATCCTTTTGAGAGTTGACTACCTCATGCATTGCTTCAAGTCATCCTCCTGGACAACATCAAGGGAAAATCAAGAAAAGGTAAAAAAATTCTGTGCATAAATCGTGTGGGGCACGGAAAAGACAGAAATTTTGTTTGCAATTGCAACTTAGTGCTCTGCCTTTAGCTAGAATAGACCCATGACCATTGATTCTCTCTCTCTCTCTTGTCTTGCACAATAATATAGGTGAATTAACCAAGTACCCTTGTATTTCTCCATTAGCTTCACACTTATAAGACCAAAAAGGCTTTAAAAAAAACTACCCTGTTAGTCAAATAGACTATTATTTTCTCAAACAATAGCATAATGAATAATTGATTTTTGGTCTTGAAATAAGAATGTTTGTTCCAACTAGAGCGGCTAGGACCTTCTAATATAATTTAACATATGAGAGAATTTAAATCATAAAAATATGACATGAAATAAAAAATTAGAGTATTCAACAGACTGATACGTTGAATATTTTATAACCAATTGACCTTGTTTTCTGAACTACCACGCTCCAACAGACTGATATGTTGAATGATTTATTGTTATTTTTGTTAGCATCTCTTAAGTTGTAGCTAAAACGAAGAAGAGGACTTAATTCACCTTTAGTGTACAACACAAGACATTGATTGAGTCAATGACCTTGGATCTATGCTAAAGGGAGAAGCAATGAAGTTGTAAGGCCAAAGAAATTTCTGTTTTTCCCTGCCCCACACGGTTTATTCAGAGGAAACTTTATCTTTTCTTGATTTTCCCTCCACGTTATATTGTATATTAATCAGTGAGCATAACAAATGAACCATTTGCTATTATTGATCATGCGTGGAAATTAAGATTCAAGATGGATGACTTGAAACAATGCATGAGGTAGTCAACTCTCAAAAGGAGAATTATTAACCTAATCCCTTTATTACCTGAGTCAACTTTGATCCTTACGTGGTATGTAACACCGAGACTTTTGAACATTAAAACATGGACACCTTTGGGATAGATGTGTTCCGATGTTAGACACTTGTCGAGTTTGACATCCATGTGTCTAAAAACCTTTTTTTCTCTTTGATTCGACACACCTTAAATACTCTTTGGACACTTCTAAGACATATATCCATTGAGGTTATAAGTTTAGAAACAATGATGATGGTGTTAAATGCATTATGCTAAATGTAATTACATAAATTTGCCTTTTGGGTAGTAAATGGATGAATGCAAATAAAAGACTAACTTATCTTGTTTTATATATGTGGAGTAATCCTTGTAAAAAAAATTTATACTAGATTTGGTAATTTTATATATAGAATATTTGATTTTAGTCATTGAAAATAAGAACTAAAATAAATATTATAAGGATAAAAAAATTATAAAAGATAAACTAAAATTCGCTCAAATTACAAAGGGTAAACACTATTTAACCTTAAATTTTTTAAAGGGCAACTCTACACACTGTAGCTCCCGCATATGCAGTGGTCCCAGGGGTTCCACCATTTGGTGTATCAGTACACAACCTTACCCCGATTTACACAAGAGGCCAAGTTTCGTAACTTCGAACCCGCGACCTTTTCAAATACATGACAACAACTTTACCAAATTGCGCCTAACGTTACCCCTCAAAATTTATTAAGATATTTTCACTACCGGTGCGGTGGGGTCTTGAATAAGTGCATGTGTTTGTGGGCCATTGGATTGGTGTTTGGATTTCAAGATCCATTATGGTTGGATCACGGGAACATTTTTCTTTAAGCCCCCAAATATATCTAACGCTCCCTAAATACACATCCGATAGTTATCTACCGGATGTATGTTTATTTTGGGAGTTATCTCCGAGAGGTGTGTTTGACAAGAAAAAGTATGCATCCCGTAGATAACTACCAAGTGTGTACACCCTCGGTCACTATTATAAGCAAAAATCCACTTTTTAGATACATTCAATAAATGATGTATGTGGTCTTCATATAGACTACATACATCATTTATTGAATGAACCTAAAAATGAATTTTGCTATAATAAATAATCGTGAGTGTATTATGGGGCTTTAGAAATATTGGAGGGACATAAAGAGAAACGTTCAGATCATGGACTTATGAGTTTCTTGGACTTTGTCAAATCACATTAGGTAGAGAGAGACTCTATGGACTCCACTTGTGTAACATAGTGGATTTCTATGTTATATAACATCATCCAATCAAGTGTGTGACACGTGGATTTTGTCCTCTTAATCTTTTAAATCGGTTTATTTGGAAAAGCGATTTTAAAAAGCTTTTGTTTTAGGAAATAAGATATTTTTATTTTCTTTTTTATTTTTGTTTTCACCATTTATCCCTTAGGATTGTATTACCGGCTCGATACCGGGTTGCGCGCAGAATCGCCGGCGGAATTTTCTCGAACTTGATTTAACATTTGTTCGATTTTAATTAAACCTTGAAATGGTTTTAAGAGTGTTTTAGCTCTTTCTTTTTGTGTGTTTGTAAGTTCTTCTAAATCTTCTACTTCTCTTAGAAAGTCTTCAATATATTCTATATGGTATTGTACGAATTCTTTGGAATGAAAAAGAATTTGTCTTAAAACAATTCTTCTATGATAAAATTCTATATCGTAGACTATGTTCTCTAATCTTTCTTTAAAGAGTTTTACTTCGTTATAAGACCTAAACCAGGCATTATATAATTTTTTCTAAAGATTGTTCAAATTCAGTTAGTTTTTGAGATGGCCATAAAAGGGTTGTGGCTCTTTCTTTTTGTGTAACGTAAATATTTTCTCGTTTCTTCTAATTCTTTTATCATTTCATCTATATATGAGATTTGTAAAATCATTAAATCATGGATTCCCCAAATTGCGTTCTTCATTTCTATTCTAAAGAAATTTTCTTCTATTTTGTTAACTAGTGCATCTAGTTTTATTAGAATAATTTTAGTTCATTTTTTATTGTTATCCCCGGCATTATAATTTTCTATTAATACCGAAAGTTCAGCTTTTATTTCGATAAGGCTTTATTAAGCTTTCTTTTTTCATAACTATCTAATGAAGTTCTAGCTGGTAGAAACTTTGATTCACTAGTATTTTCTTCTTGTTTTAGAAGAGGTGTTCTTTCTATAGTCATAATTGATTTTGACCTTTTTAGTGGTTTTAGAATTGGTGATTCTAATTTTATTAGTGGGGCAAATAGCTCATCTATTTGTATTTTTTCTTTTCCACTAAATTCTATACCGTAATGAGAATTACTTAATGCATAATTCATTTTATAACTTATACTAAAAGGATGATTTCCCGGTCTCATGTGAGGGTTTGGTCTTTAAGTTTATAATGAATTACTAGCGATCTGTCTAGATCTATATCATTTAGACTTAAACCTATCTGTAGATTTATGTCAAATTTTAATTTTCCACACTTTAAATTTCCCTCACCTTGGGTTATTAGTGAATGTTTTTCATTCATCCTAGCATCTTCAATAAGAAGTTCTAGTTCTCGTATCTATTCCTTTCATAAAAGTACTTTTTATGATTATTTGGATAGTTGATATATGAATATACCCTATCTTCTCGTCTCTTTTCTAACGATAGATGTTTTAATCTATTATTAATTTGTTCATTATCAATCAATGATATTACAACAGATCCATCTGTTGATTCCATTGGTATAGGAACTTCTCCTATCATCATTCCATATTTTAGAATGTTTTCTCTAGATAATTTTTCTTTTATTAAAGAAAAAATACTTTTTTGTTTGAAGTTTTCTTCGGTTTTAAGGTAAAATCTACCTTTTCTATATGATCTATCAATACATACGCCATAAAACCAGATGAATTTTCTTTTATCATACTATATTCCATTATGAAATGTAAAAATTATAAAGTATTTAAAATATTTAAAATCATACACGACTTTGCCTTGGATTTTTGATAATTCGATCTTTCGCTCCTTTGGATTTGAAATAATCTTTCGATTATTGATATTGAGAATTAAAATCTTTTGATTTGGTTATGACAACCTCAAATCTGCGAAGCCCTTTCCCACAATGTTTTTCATAAACTAAGGTACTTACTTCATTGATTTAAGTTGTAATTTACAAGTGAGCATCGAGGCTCTTATTTATAGGCAGATGAGACTCACAAGTTGGTCACATGTCTCTGTCTTGCCGGCTAAAAAGAAAAACAAACAAAACACGCAAAGGAAAAAGTAAAAGCATTATCACATAAGGTGATAAGATTTTCAACTAAATGGACCCCATCCGACTCGGATGATAAGGTTCCATTATTACAACTTTTTTCCTACGGCCACCTACATGACGCGTGGTTAAGCTTTTTCTTTTGCCTTGTCCGTGATTGTCGGTACTTTGTCTTCTTCTACCGACACTTTCTTTTGCACACCATTTACAGATATGCCCTTTATAGGTTGAGAAGTATTGGCAACACTCCGTTGTACTTCATCCGGAATTCTATGGAGACCATTTTCGAATCCCGAGAATAATTCTTCGAATTGAAGTGTTTGTTTGAGGTGCTCTGTAGAGACCTTTTTCTTTGAATCACGAGACCATGAAACAATAGTCCGAAACATATAAGACTTTATAATTGGTAATGGATGACCCATATTTGATTAAATAGTCATAAAAACGTTTCATTTGTTGAACAAATGAGATTAATGTCCATCCAACACTTGTTGCATTTGGTTCTAGATAGGTTTTGTTTGAGATACCTATCTTTATAGATGTTCTTGGTCTTACGTACCATCGATTATTTTCTTCTTCGAACCATGGATATGTTTGTTCGAATTGGAGAAATATTTCTCTTCCTTTGGCAAGGAAGTCATTAAATCTTTTGCTTTGTATCACCGATTTCTTTTGGAAGATCAGCAAGTTCTTGAAATCTATAACCTTCTTTTTCTTCAAGATATACGGTCTTGAGCATTCCATAGTCATAGAATTCTTTAAGTAATTCCTTGGATATTCCCGGAACCGTATTAGCTTTTACCCCATGTTTGGTATTAACTGGATAAAAACATTCAATTGCTAGTTCTTCCTTGAAGTTGGCTAGCCATCTCCACTTTCCCATGAAATCATCAATGGTTTTTATCTTGTTTTTTTCTTTTTGGAGGTTTATAATTGATCCTACTGAAACCTTCTTTTTAGATTCCATTTTTGATGGTTGGCCAATATCTTTTGCTATGGCCATTTCCTTGTAGGAGGCCTTGTAAGCTTCTTTTGCTTCTTCCATTGTTGGATAAGCTTTGTGTCGACATTTTTGCCATTAATATGGAGACTTGCAATTGCCCAGGTTGTTGTAGATGCCTTTCATTGGACCATCAAAGATGACATACACCTTCTTTGCTGGTTGTGGATCGACAACATCGCTTGGTTGGTCCGAACCATTTTTTGACTCTTCATCTTCTTGTTCGACTTTGTCAGCCCATGACTTTTTTGTATCTTCTTCTCGGCATAGAGCCTCGCTGAAGATGTTGATGAAAAACTTTGTTGTTCATTCAAAGTCTTTTTGTTGGTTCTTCTGTTGTTGTTGAAGTTTCAACATTTATGATCTTGGTTAGGCTTTCGATCATTTTAATCATCTCCCCTCTACGAAGAGAGTTGTTTTAGCTTTTGGCTATGAATTTCAATTTGTTCATCTTTTTGCTTCAAGCTATTGTAGAGAACTTTTAGAGCTTGCTCCATTCTCTTGTCGAGTATTCGCAAAACAATTGTTTTCTCGATTTTATTAGTTGAATATAAGGATAGAATTGTTGGATGCGCATTTGCCATCTAACAAGTCTTCCTTGTTTATGATCAACTTTTAAATTGTAGCGCCAAAATCCGCTAGCATAAGTTGAATCGGTTCGTAATAAAAATCTTGATGGAATTAAATCCATTCTCCATTTTTCTAAAACATTTAAACAAGAAAGAGTTTCTTTCTCATTGATATGATATCTTGTTTCAGCATCTTTAAAAGAACCTGAAACATACTTGCATAAAACAAGATCTTTATCCTTAATTCGGATGTTATTACTTGAATAATCAAGTTTTGAATCGGTTGAAATCGATGTTTTATCCGATCGCCCATTAGGGATATCTCGATTTTAACCGTGGGGTTGCGCCCACAATGGTATAGGATTGTTGTGGGGTTTCATCCTCAACATATCCATTGAGATTTAATCCCAATTTTTGTTTACCATTAGGTAGAGCTCTCATAACTCCAGCCCATGTAAACTGATTTGCATCAACATTTACAACCAAAAAATCATTTTCTCGTTGGGTTGTATAGTTGTGGTAAAACTTTTAATTTTTCTTTTAAAGATTTTACGGCCTCGGTATCTTTTTGTGTCCATGACCATGGCACTTTTTCGAATATCTTCTTCTCGTAAAATTTTTCTATCATTTGCTAAATCCCGAAGGAATCCTTCATTAGCAATGTAGTTTAAGCATCCCAAAAATCTTTGGATTTGTTTTCTATCCGCTAATTGATCGGGAAAAAGTAAAATCTTTTCTTGAACATGCGGTGATAAATCGAGTTTTCCTCCTTCTCTTATAATAAGACCAAGGAATTCGATTTCTTGTTTTAAAAGTATTGACTTTTTTCTAGATAGAACAATTCCTCTATCTTTTATTCCGTTTAAAACAGTCATAACATCTTTAACATGTTGTTCTTTACTTCCTTTAGTAAAAATTAATATGTCATCGATATATACAAAACAAATATGATCAAGACCTTTAAGAGTATTGTCCATAAATCTTTGATATATTGATGGTGCTTGTTTTAAACCAAATGGTAAAACATTCCATTCAAAATGTCCTTCGGACAACTAAAAGCCGTTAAAGGTTTAGTTTCTTCGACAACCTTAATCGCAAGATCAGATTTTGCATCTAAAGATGAAAACCAATTACATCCTCTTATTTTTTCAAAAACGTAATCTTTTCTTGGTAACTTATATGAGTCACTTATAGTTGCCTCATTAAGTTTTTTTATAATTGATCACCATTCGAGCTTTTCCTCTTTTTATCTCATTATGTTTTCTCGACATAAAAAGCCGGCGCCGAATGTGGACTAATAGAAGGACTTATTAATCCTTTCTCTAATAGTTCTCGCTATTTCTTTTTAAATTCTTCCTTATCTTCTCCTGAGTAAGGGATCTTGTATAAGGCTTTGACTTCCTTCTTAGGATCTTTAAGTTTTACAACAATTAAATCTTGTATTTTGTTTACTATAGTATCCAATGGATTTTCGTAACAAACTTGATCTAGACGATGTTCTAGATTTTGTTCGATTATTAAGTAAAACTTTCTTTTATCCCACATACATCTAAGTATGTTAAGATTTTCTGAAATTGCCTTTAAAATTTCATTTTTTGTTATAATGTTTGTTGTAACAAATTCACTTTCTTTTGGATTATTGACATCAAACCATTTTAATGTTATAGTGTCAGCTTTTTGAATAAAAGGGTTATATAACTTTAAAAAGTTATTCCCTATTATCAAATCTATTCCAGAATCATGTTCATAGATTGATTTTACATAGAAGTATCTATGTTCAATTTTTATAAAAACATGTTTTAGAACAAACCATATTTGGTGTCTTTTCTTATCGCAAAGATAATTTCTTTTGGTTTTTGTAGTCTAATCCAACCTTCTTTTATTATGGATCTCCTACCAAAACATAAAGTAGCACCAGTATCAATATAACCCATAATTTTCTTTTTTATTCAATGTTATTTGAATAAATGTTGCATTAGGGTTTCCATTTTTTAAAATTTTTCTACTCATTCTTCAAATTCTTCTTCGTAGTATATTCAAAAATACTACTTTCGTCGTAATCTATATACGATTCTATTGGTTCGAAACCTACTTCCCAAATTAATTTCAAGGTTTCTTTTTAGAATCTTTCTTTTTAGGACATTCATTTGCATAATGTCCTTCTTCATTACACAACCAACATGTGCATGTTTTCTTTCCTTTAGGACATGAATTCTTTTAGGATATTTTTTATTTCTCCTAAAGTATTTTTGTTTATTAAATTTCTTAGGAAATTTTCTTTTCCTTTTATATTCAGTAGCGGTCTATTTTCCTAAAAACTTTTTTCTTTTTCTTTCTTCTAGGTTTACTACAACCGTAGTTTCCTACTTTGTCTTGAATTCTATCACAGCAAACATTTATTTTTGCTTCTCTTTTAGCAGTTTTTTCCATGCATTTTTCGGATATCCACTTCCTCAATGCGGTTATCCTTGTTCCTAGAGTATCGTCTAATCCTACGATCACTTCTAGATGTTCTTGAATTATTTTTTCCATTATTGTTCCTACAGATGATGGAAGTTTATTGTAGAATAATCCTAAAAGATTATATTGTAATCTCTTTTGTGGAGATATTGCATAATAATATTTGCTAAACTCACATATAAATGGTTCAACATAACACATATCACAGATTCTTAGATTAAAGATTCTATGGATGTTTGTATTCATTAGGTCCGCTTCTCGCTTCGGCGCATCAAAACCTACGAATTCTTTTTTTAGAATTGAATAGACATGATTTATAACCTCTTCGGTTGTTGATGGAAGTTACTGAGTCCGATTGTTCGGACATAAAACTCCAAGCATTTCCTATAGTTTTTGTTTTTAAGTAGTTAAAAATACTTTTTGGACTTAGTTTTCCTAATGTAGGATCTAATTGGATTGTTACCATGTGATCATGATACCAACTTCTTAGTTCCTTTTTAATATCTTCACTACAATCAATGTTTAAAACATTATCTTCTTTGTGACGATTTATTGTAGGTATATATTTAGGTGGTATTTGTTTAAATTTCCTTTCATCCATTTTATTTTGAATGATTTGTTGATCAATAAATTTTTCACTATCCTCTTGACGTCCTCTTTTACGTCCCATTTCGATGATTACGGTTGCTCATTGGTTTTCACAAGCCCTACTTGTGGTTCTTCTTCCATGCTAAAAGAACTCTTCGAACCAAAGTCGTAAACAAACTTGTTTTCGTCATCGATTCTTCGGTTATTTGGTTTTTCCTATTAATGTCTAGGGAAGCCATTAATGTTTGTAATTCATTTAGCTGATTAGCTATTTCTTCTTCTGTTTCGTCCATTTTTAGGATAATGGCGCGAAGAAGTTAATTTCTTTTTCGATTTTTCAATTTTTTCGAAATTTCTACCATATCTCCCTTCTTTTTTGACAAAAGTTTGTAATTCTTCTAGGGTTAGACATTTATCTCTTATAGGTAAGAGTTTTAATAGATCGATCAAATCATCTATTTTAACATAAAGTTTCTCATCTAACAATTTTTGGTTTTCTTCTAAGTTAGATAATTTTTCATTGAGTTTTTCTTCAAACTCTTTTTCTAGTAGAACTTCTACTATTTTATCTAACTGTTTCGAAATCTTGTTAGGTTTTCAAAAATATCTTGTATATTTTCACTTACACCTTTACTAGCCATGTATAAACTTTTGTATTTTAAGGCTTAAAAGATTTGCAAAGTTTTCATATTCCCAATATGTGGAATAATTATCTTCAAATATTAGAAACCAATATGCGTTTCTCTTAGCCAATTAATTTGATTTCTCATTCTAATTATATTATTATAATTAGGCTCTAATATAAATGGTTGGGGTATTACTTTCCCAAATGGGTTTATAAGACCTTCCATAAAATATTTAATTTTAGATATTATTCAAATTATTTTATTTCGTTTTAGACTTTTAAAGCCGGTTTTTATAAGAACTGGTTTTAAAAGATTTCTGACATGTGTCAAAATTTGACTGGCCAATGGTACAATGGTACCCAACTACTATGGTACGCAAGTATTTTCCAGACTCTATGGCCAAGAATGACTCATAGAAAAAGTTGGCTCTATAGGTCCATCAGGTTGTTCAACTTATTAGAAAAAACGATCGGGAAATAATTTTTGATTAATTGAAGGACATTTGAGCAAACATAAGGAGGAGTCTATAGAGAAATTTCTTAAAAATTTGGGGGAAATTTTCCACATCAGAGACAAGAATGACTCATAAAACACGTATTTTGTGTAATTTAAAAATACATTTTCAGGCCTCAAAATAAATACATTTTCAGTAAGTTGTTGTCTAAATTACACTTTCAAAATTATGTGCGAGCAGTTGACGTCCTCAATTTATATTTTTATTGAGGGATTTGAGGTCCTCATTCCTCATTGATGCCTAAATAAATTATATATCTCAATGTGTAAAAATTGAGACAAAGACTACCAAATCATAAAGGGGAAAATTAGAAGGGGTTTAAATCTTTTTAAAAAGTGGTAAGCTAAAATCGCACAAACGCAATATTTGAATGGTTAAAATGCAATTGAGAGAAATTAACAAGAAGAGTACTTAATTCAGCTATATCGTGCAAGACAAGATATTGAGTCAATGACCATAGGTCTATGCTAAAGGCGGAACAATGAAATTGTAAGTGCCAAAGAAATTTCTATTTTCGCCTGCCAACACACGGTTTATCACTAGAATCCATTCAACTCTTCAAAAGAAGAATTATGAGTTGATGAATAAGAAATTAAGAATAGGATCATAATTTTCGTTAGACACCAGAGAAATAGTTACCAATTCTATGGCTTACAGCCCTGTCCTGTTGTTACTGTTCTTTTTCTTCATGCTATTTACTTGTTCATGCCTTGACTTATCACAAACGCGTATTGGGAAGCCTAATCCAGATGCAACAACTGAAAAACACCCCAGAATCATTGGGTTGGGTTCTTTGCTCTATCCTAAAGGCGAAAATACTTCATGGCCATCACGTTCTGGCCATTTTGCTTTTGGGTTTTACCCCAAAGGTAATGGTTTTGCTGTTGGAATATGGTTGGTTAATCCATCTGAAAACACAACCACTGTTGTTTGGACTGCTAACCGTGATGCTCGAGCAGTCTCCTCTAAATCCATGTTGAATTTGACAGAGCAAGGCCTGCTTCTTCAAAATGGAAACGGAGATTCACCTATTAATTTAGGTTCGAGAGATGATTCAGATTCAGATTCAAAGTTGGTCTCTAATGCATCTATGCATGATTCTGGCAATTTTGTGCTTTATGATCATGATTTTAATGTTACATGGCAAAGCTTTGATCACCCAACTGACACCATATTAGGAGGTCAGAGTTTGACTGCTGCTGATGATTATTTAATCTCCAGTGTGTCCAAATCAGACCATTCTAGTGGACGTTTCTATCTTGGAGGGGTGCAAGGTGGTAGAAGCGTTGCTGCTTACCCTTTTTACAGCTTCAGAAGTGATGTGGATGCTTACTGGGATTCATACACTTCGCATCAGATGTACGGACAACAGCTCAGTCTTAACATTCAAGGCTTTCTTTGTGTAAATGGTTCAAGTGGCAGTGCTATAACTTGTAAAAATTTAAATCGACTTTACCCTTGTAGACGAATTTATGAATCTCCTGATCATCATAGTCAATGTTTCAACTATACAAATAAGCCTAGAAAGAAGTCAAACAACGCAACTTCAATCTACCGTGCAACACTTGACGTAGATGGAAACTTGAGATTGTATGAACACCAATTTCATTTTGAAGGCAACAATAGCTCTTGTGTGGTAGTGTTGTGGAAAGCACTTAATGAGACTTGTTTAGTGAAGGGGTTTTGTGGGTTGAACAGTTATTGCACCTCCAACATCAGCGGTGATGCTGTCTGCAAGTGTTATCCTGGTTTCATCCTTTCCGAGACCAAAAGTAATCCTAAATTGCCTATGGACTGCGTACAGAAACATAGCAAATATGACTGTGAAAGCAGTGAAGGCACGGCGTTATATAATTATACTAACTTTAAGAATATGTCTTGGGGTGATATTCCATATTCTGTTATACCTGTGATGAACATGAAAACTTGTGAGCAGGCTTGCCAAGAAGATTGTGTTTGCGGGGGAGCAATATATACAAACACTAGCTGCAATAAATATAGGCTTCCAATTATTTATGGCAGGGTTCAAAATTATTCTTCCACCGTGTCTGTGGCCCTATTAAAGATTCGTTCTTCAACAACTGCCATTATTTCACCTCCAACCACAAACAGCACCAATGTGCCTAAGCCCGAGGTTGTTGTTGACAGTAAGAGGAATCTGATAATGATCCTATCTCTTACTTTGGGCGTTGTTGCATTAATTTGTTTGGTCTTTGCAGTGTCCGTTTTCTTCACTTATAGGCGTCAAGTTAATAGGTACGCAATGTTGTCAGAAAGTGAAAAGCTTGAATTTACTGAAGAATGTTCCCTGCGTTCATTTTCTTTTGACGAACTTGCAAAATCAACTGGGGGATTTTCAGAAGAGATAGGGAGAGGATCATTTGGAGTTGTTTATAAAGGTAAATTGGGCAACAATAACAAAAGTATTGCCGTGAAGAGACTGGAGGAGAGAATTACTGATGCAGGGGAGAGGGAGTTCCAAGCTGAAATTACTGCCATTGCTCGAACTCATCATAGGAATTTGGTTAAGCTAATTGGTTTTTGTATAGAAGGATCCAAGAAGCTCCTTGTTTATGAATTTGTCAGCAAAGGATCTCTTGCAAATCTCCTCTTTGAAGGGGAAACGAGACTATCTTGGAAAGAGAAAATGAAACTTGCATTGGATGTGGCTAGAGGTCTTTTGTATCTACACGAAGAGTGTGATGTCCGAATCATCCATTGCAATATAAATCCTCAAAAAATACTTATAGACGAAGCATGGACTGCAAAAATATCTGATTTTGGATTCGCAAGGTTATCAAAGAGGGGCCATTCAAGAACTAAAATAGGGGATGGCACAAGCAGGTACTTGGCACCCGAATGGCAGAAGGAGGATGCATCAGTATCAGTAAAAGCTGACGTCTATAGTTTTGGGGTGGTACTATTGGAGATTATTTGCCGCAAAAGAAGTATAGAGATGAATAATATTTCCTCGGCCGATGAAATCCCTCTTTCCACCTGGGTATATCAATGTTTTGCATCAGGACAATTGAACAAGCTAATCACACATAATGAAAATGATATGGATTGGAAGATATTGGAAAGAATGGTGAAGGTGGGGTTGTGGTGCGTGCAAGACCACCAATCTCTCCGTCCTGGAATGAAAAATGTAATCTTGATGTTAGAAGGTTTGAAAGATATTCCAGTTCCTCCCTCTGCAGCTCGCTTGCTTGAGTAGTCTTGTATGGATTGTTATGTGTTGCTTTTGTGAATTTTTATTTTATTTTTATCTTGAATTTGTTGTTCAGGTTGTGTACTATACAATATGTCCCAACTGTTACAATCTAGTAGTTTAATTGTAAGGATATTTTATGTGGGTATGCTTGTTCGATTTTGTGACTCCATATTTCATCTTCTTTGTGAGTGTTTATTCATGATGTAATATTAAATACTCCATCGCTCTAATAATATTTGTTGCATTCTAGAGAACAAATGTCCCACAAAAGATTGTCCATTTTAGTTTCCAATCAACATTGATTTCAAGCAGTTTATAGCTTATCATTATGGAGTTAAAATTGATTATGACAAGTCTTGATGATCATGTTTGTTATTGCAATATATAATTTAATAGATTGAATATGTGAATATATTCAAGTGGAAGTAGAACTTCAAATCGGAGTGGTTATTAAATATTTTAGCAAAGGTGCAATATACTTAATATGACAAAAGCGTCATGATTTGATGATAGTTGGTCAATACTATCAAGAGTATATAAGTTGATCCATAGACAATTATGAAAATTCAAAAATCTACGTGAAAGATTGAATAGTCAAAGTTTATAAAAGTTAAAAGGAGATCTTGCAATTATTTGACGAAATAATTGACAAGGATATGATGTCTTCGAATATGATGTTGAAACACATTGAAGACATCATTGGATATGTGATACAAGCCCAAATCTATTTGATCACCAATGATGGAAACTTGTCATACCCCAAATTTTGACCACTTATCTTTGATTTACCCATTTTATTCGTATTTTTTAAGCCGGGAATCTTTGTCGTTTCGGGGAATTTTCGGCGGGAGGTATTTTAAAATAGCTCGTTTTTGGTTACCGAAAGGGACATTTTCTTTTTTATCTTTATTATTATCTTTTTTTTATTATTTACTTTTTTATTTCCTTTTTAGTTTTTATCATGTCACTCACGTGACATTTAGTTCCTTTCCTTTTAGATTTTCTCTTTTTTATTTTATGTATTATATTAACAAGGTTTTTTGAGAGACTTTTGGTCCAAGTTAGTCCACATGTCATCATCCAATTGGTCCAAAAAGCATCTAAAGTCATTTCTTTTTCTCCAAGACTCTTTAAGGGTAGTTTTGTCTTTAGTCCATTTATCCTTCATAACCCTAATTGGTCACTATAAATAACTCCCAATCATTGGAGAAAAGGGAGCTGCACTGAAACCCACAAAAACACTTTGAATTTGCGGCTACACCAAAAATGGATCAAACCTCTTTTCTCTTCATTTTTTAAGAACACTAAACCATTTCTTTTCCAGAAACATTCAAACTCGTCAACATAAAATCTCCTTTGCCTTAATCAACCCAAACCTTCATCCATTTTCAAATCGAATCCATCAACACAATAGCACCACTCTTCGTTTCAAAATCATAATAAAATCATCACTGGCTCTTTTCTTTTGTTCGTTCTCGTAACAACCCGATTTTCGTTAGATTTATTTTATTATTTATTTGTGTTATATGTGCTCTTATGTGATTATTTGTCTCTGTGTGTATTTTTAGTTGGGAATTGTCGAATTCGGTGTTAGAAGGGTATTTTAGTCATTTTGGACTCGGGGGCATTTCAGTCATTTTAAAAGTAGGGGTAATTTTGTAATTTGGTTGAGGATTATTTTAGTGTTTAGTGAGAATTGTTATTGTACTAAGTGTTAGGGAGTTGTAGTAATTTATTTATTTACGGTAGGTGACCGTTAGTGTTACATTTTACCGTTAAGTTAGTAGTAACATTTTAGGTTAGAATAGAAATGGGTTAGGCCCACTAAGGCATTGTGAGTTGAGCCCAATTATGTAGAGCCTATATAAACTCTAGTTGGTTGAGAAAATAGGGTTTTTACCAACATTTGTCATTTGGGAGAAGAGGTAGAAAGAGAAAAAGCAAGAGAAGAGAAAGGGTTGAAGAAGGAGAGCTAGAGAGAGCTAGAGATTCAAGTTGTGGGAGCTAAATTGAAGCCTTAGCTTGAGTTGTGAAGAATTAAGGTAAGGGGGTTAGTCTTTGGTCATAATCACTTAGTTGCAGCTTCTACCCTAATTCTTTACATAAGTGCTTATTTGAATAATTGATTATTTGTGAAATTAATTGTTTGTGAAATTAATTGTGAAATCCGTGCTTATGTTGTGATGCAATGTTTGGGTATGTAAATTGAATGTTAATTGAGTTGTTGATGATGAAATTGCAAGCTTAAATCATGTACATATGTATGCTTTGTGTTTTACCCAAAAATTGTTGATATGAGATGTTGTTGTTGATGAATTGTAATGAATTCATGATTAGTTGTTGTTGTTGATGTTGTGAGGTGTTGTTGTTGATGAATGGAACCTAGGGTGATCTTAATCTTTGAGCTTGTGATGATTTGTGTTGTTATTTTTGAAGTTTTATGAAAATGGGTCAAATGGTGAATTTTGTTGGAAGAATGTTTTGGTGCAAATTTTATATGGTTTTGTGTATCTTTTCATGTTTAGAAATGTTTAAACAAACTTTGGGATCAAATTTGAGCTTTGGGAAGTCAAAATTGGGGTTTTGGGGTGAAAAAAAATGAGTTTTTCCCGTAACGGGACTGTCCCACCTCTTGCCACAGCGAGCTGGGGGCGAGCAGGAGGTGCTCCTGTGGGCTTACTCGCCATGGCGAGTGATTTACTCTCCGGGGCGAGCTGCACAGCTGGCAGCATCCCGTTTCGCGTTCTGCAGCTTTTTCACACGTTTCTGTTTTGAATTGGTCTTCGGTGTAAACATAAAAGTTGTAGATAATTTTGTTAGCTTTCCAGAGGCTTTGGTTTGACTTGAAAATGATTTTTGGTTTTTGAGTAATGTTGAAAATACTCCAAGGAGGTCTTAGAGAAATTTTACGAAAAATTCGCATAACTATATCTAAGTCGACCCAAAGCTTATGGATCGTTTCCCAATTTCAAACTTATGTTTTATGAGTTCAATTAAGGTGTTTAATGGTACTTAATCTATGAGGTGATGAATCTAACTTGGTTTTGTTTTGTAAATGAATTGGTTTTGCAAAATGATACCAAGAGACGAACTTGGTGATTTTCATGATTTCGTCGTGTTTAGCCGGTGAAACGTAATTGTATGCTCTACTTCACTTATATGTAGCCTAGAGGTATACTTTGTCGAAGCATTGGATCTTGTTTACTTGATTTTAATTCAAAAGCTTCATTTTTTTAAATGGTGACGAACTTTGATGAAAATGGTTTTATGAGCCGGATGATTTATGAATTCTCTATGGATAGTTTGATATGAATGTAAGAAGATGTTTGAATGACTGCTAAGTGATGAATATGATGTTGTTATCATATGTTGTATAGAATGAAGTAGTTGAACTTTATGATAAAGCTAAATGTTGATTATTGCCGTTGATTATTGCGGTTGATTATTGCCGTTGATTATTGCCGTTGTTTATAGCCGTTGATTATAGCCGTTGACTTGTTGTGAACATATGCATGGTGGATTGAGTCATATGTTCATGCATCATATTACGTGTCGGATGTTATATCCATATTGCCGTTGATCGGATACTTGTATCCATATTGCCGTTGATTATAGCCGTTGATAATGATGTTTTTGTTGCATCATAAGGTGACGACCTTGGAGGAGTTTGGTACCACATGCATCTAGAAGAGTCTAGAACATTGCATGCATTTGATTAGTTGATGAGTCGTGTCATATTTGAATATGTGACTTGGTGAATTGTGCATTGGTGAAATTTGGAGAATGTTGTGATTATATGGATTGGTGTATATGTGCATTAGTGAATTTTGTTGATGGTTGTGAATAAATGATATATTCTCTAATTGCATGTCCGCCTATTTGTGCTTATACACTTGGTGAATCAATTGATGATAATTATTTTAGCAATAATGATGAGGTGAGATTTGTATATGTATATATGTATATGATGTGGTGATTTTCTTTGATGATGATGATTGCTCGCTTATAACTTTGAAATGATGGATTGTACTTGTTGAGTTAAGCATGCTAGATGAGTAACGAGTTGAGTATTATTTTCATTGATGGATGTTGATAAATGACGAGCTTATGTCGATGACTTGTGTAGAGATTGAATATGTCTGTTATGATATGATGATAATGTGATAGCTTGAGATGCAAGTAATGGGGGGTAATAATCATATGATGCTAGTATTCTAGGATGAATGTTTATGTTTATGTGATATGCTTGAATCCTTGAATGCTTATGTTTTCATATGTTGATTATGATTAATGTAATACTTACCCCCGAGTGGTTTCGATCGCCTACTGTTCGTATGGATGGGTAGACGATGTGCGGAGTAGTCGCTCGGTGAGTTGCTTGTGGGTGTTTGGATAGCGGGAGCTATCTCCGCTATCATTTTGGCGTAGTATTCTAGGGCTCGATTAGGTTGAGTCGGTGTCCTAGTTGATGAGTCATAGATAGTCTAATTTATTGCCTTATTTAGTTTAGTTTTAAATAAGATTTGATTTAGTTTTATTGCATTTTATTTTCTTTTAGAATATTTTACTTTAAATTGTCTTTTATTTTATTTTAGGAATGAATATATGGTGGAAGGTGCCTTGGAGCGAAAGAAAGAGGACGGAGCAAATACGGTGCAAGAATACGAAGATACGGGACAAAAATATGTTCCCCCAAACTCAGAAGCTTGGCACGGCCCGTGCCAACATGTGGCACGGCCGTGCCCGTCCCGAACGCTCTTTGTCTGCTTTTCTTCGGGCCCAAGTTACCCCGTTGCGGCTTTCTTGTTTTATCCCTTTAGTTGCTTAGTTTCTAAGTCAAGTGTAAAGCTATAAATAGAGTAGCTCTCCACCATAAAACATTCACCTTTTACTTTGTTTATTTCAAGTATTATTTCAATAAAAAGTCTTTATTTCCTTTTTACTTTCTTTGCAATTTATTTTACTGTTTATCTTTCTTCTTCCCCCATGTCTACGATGAACATGAGTGAGTAGACTTCTTCGTCTTGGGATTATTGGGGAGTCTAATGACTCAATCCTAAACAAAACAAGCCTAAACCCTAATTTCTATGTAACCCTAATTTCTAATCTAGATTCACCGTCTTAACATGGATTAACAATTATCAAACTCGTGGAAGCGAAAGCGGAGGGTTTGATAATCGTTAATCCATCATCCCAAACATCAATTCATAAAGCGAGAGCAGAGTCTTGATGTTGGAACAAGTGAATCTAGACAATAATTGCAAAACAGTGAAATAGTCTTTGCAATTATTGAGACAAAGAGTAGTTTCAATCCTCTATGCATTTTCTAGTAATCATGTCGGCGAAATAGGCTTGGTTGCTAGAAGTAAACTCTCACCGGACTTTCATCGAAAAGGTGAGGGGCTAAGGGAAACCGGTCTTTAGAAATTAGTGTGTAAACCATGAAATTAGATGTTTAGGTCTTGTCTAGTGAAGGATTTGTCATTATGATGAACCAATGATCCCGAGGCCCTTTATTATTATTGTTTTTACCTTCAGCAATAAAACTCCCTTTTTCTAACTTTCTCTCCTCTAATCATTCACTAAAAGTTAAATAAGTTGAACAACTCCCTAGCGGAACGATACTTTTACTTACTACTATTACTTCGATAGGCCGTGCACTTGCGGTTTGGCCCTATCAAGTTTTTGGCGCCGTTGCCGGGGAGTTAACTAATTTAATTAGCTTTTTCTTAGTGATTAAAATTCTCTCTTCTTTCTCTTTTCTTTTTATTTTTAACTTTTTATTTTTCTCGTTATCGTTAACTTCTTGGGTTCTCAACCTTTTATGCGAAGAACTAGAAATCGAGCGGTATTCATACCCGAGATCGAAAGGTTCTTACATAGAAGAAGGAGAGCGGCACAAAATAACACCGCCATGGCCAATCGCACTCTCAAAGAGTATGCAACGCCGTCTACGGCCGAGCCACAAGCCGTTATTGTGTACCCAACGGTTGAGGATGACAATTTTGAAATTAAGCCTGCCCTACTTAACTTGGTGCAGCAAAACCAATTCTCGGGATCCCCCCACCGAGGATCCCAATCTTCACATCTCTGTTTTCCTACGAATTAGTGGAACCATGAAGGAGAACCAAGAGGCCGTAAGACTTCATCTCTTTCCCTTTTCCTTAAGGGATAGAGCTAGCGCTTGGTTCCATTCCCTCGAAGTCGGTTCCATTACTTCATGGGCTCGTATGAGGCAAGCATTCCTTGCCCGTTTCTTTCCACCATCTAAAACCGCTAAACTTAGAGACCAAATCACGCGGTTCAACCAAAAAGATGGGGAATCTCTCTATGATGCGTGGGAGCGTTTCAAAGAAATGCTAAGACTTTGTCCCCACCATGGCCTAGAGAAGTGGCTTATAGTCCACACTTTTTATAATGGATCGACTTATACCACTAAGATGTCCGTTGATGCAGCTGCAGGTGGAGCACTTATGAACAAGAACTACACGGAGGCGTATGCCCCGATCGAAGACATGGCTCAAAACCATTACAAATGGACCGACGAGAGAGCCATCACTAGTTCTTCATCCTCCAAAAGGAGCGAGTATGTACGAAGTCTCTAACTATGACCACCTTGCTTCTAAAATTGATACACTAACTGAAAAACTTGAAAAACTCAATGTTAGTGCTATCAATTCTGCTTCTACTCCTTCTTGTGAAATTTGTGGTATAACCGGTCATGTCGGTGTTGATTGCCAACTAGGTAGTGCTATTAATGGTGTTGAGCAAATGAATTATGCTCAATACAACCAAGGGATGCGACAAAATCAAAATTTTTATAAAAACCAAAATCCCTATGGACAAGTAGCACCACCCGGTTATGCAAACAACCAAAGATTCACTCGTAAATCCAATTTGGAAATTTTGTTGGAAAACTCTATTGCCAATCAAACCAAACAACTTCAAGAACTTAAAAACCAAACCGGATTTACGAATGATTCTCTTTCCAAGCTCAATACCAAGGTTGATTCTATTGCTACTCACTCTAAAATGCTTGAAACTCAAATCGCTCAAATAGCCTAACAAGTGGCTACATCTTCCCAAACACCGGAGTCTTTCTGGTCAAACCGAAGCCAATCCCAAAGCCCAAGTTAATGTCATATCTTTTGGGGGTAGTAAGTTAGGCGAAACTTTTGCTAAGGTTAAAAACATTGGGAAAGAAAATGTCAAGCCCTTAGGTGATAAAGTTGTGATAGAAGAAGCAAAACCACTTGAAGAAAACAAAACTCCATCCCCCTTAAATCCCGAAAAGCTTAAACTAGAGGGTAAGTTTGAAAAATTTGTTAACATACTTAGGAAGATTTGCATTAAACTTCCCTTTGCTGAAGCTTTGTCTAGGATGCCTCTATATGCCAAGTTTTTAAAGGAAATTTTTTCAATGAAAAAGGCTATAGAGCATAATGAGACAATAGCCTTGGCTAAGGACACTAGTGCAATCATTCAAGAAGCACCCCCTAAGCTTAGAGATCCAGGTAGCTTTGCCATACCATGTGAAATTGGGAATGAAACCATAAACAAAGCCTTATGTGACTTAGGAGCTAGTGTTAGTTTGCTGCCTTTGTCTCTTCTCAAAAGGATAGGGATAGGAGAGTTGAAACCTACCGAAATAAAATTAAAGCTAGCCGATCGTTCTACCATGAAACTTGTAGGATTTGTCGAGGACATACCGGTTAAGGTAGAAGGGATATATATCCCAACTGATTTTGTAGTCGTTGACATTGCGGAGGACGAAGACGTCCCCATAATCCTAGGTAGACCTTTCCTAGATCTGCGGGAGCCCTTATAGATGTCAAGAACGGTAGGATAGTCTTTCAAGTGAGTGATAAGATGGTAGGATTTGAGTTGGAAAACGTTATGAAAGGTCCCGCTCTTTACTCTTGTTGCATGCTTAACGATCATGTTGTGAAAGAACGTTTTATAGCGTCATCTACACAATATGATATCTTTGATCCATTCTAAGGACTTTTTCTAACCGTCAAGCTAATGACATTAAAAGAGCGCTTCGTGGGAGGCAACCCATGCATTTAATTGCTTTTGTTTTGTTTTTCTTTTTTTAAGTGTTTTTGTAGGTAATTGTCCAAGTTGATTCGAAAAAAATGGAAAAATTTTGAAGCCCTGTGACCGAGAAAGGTGGCACGGCCCGTGCTAGGAATGGCATGGCCGTGCCAAGTTTTTAAAGCAAAAATTGGCCATGAAGTCGAAAGATGGCACGGCCCTTGCCAATAGGTGGCACGGCCGTGCCCGACCTCTACACCCCATATATCCACAAATTTTTCTTTCTTCTTCCTCATTCACAAACAACAACCCTCTTTCATCTTTCAAACTTCTCTCTAAACATCCATTAACCTTCAAACCTTCAAACCCTCATATCTCCCTCAATCCTTAACCAAATCACTCAATTCTTTCACCAATCTACCACAAACTTCATCCCAAACAAAAACCACCAATCAAAAACATCTTTCACCCACTCAACCACATAATTCACCAAACCCTTATCTCCATTAACCCTAACCCAAAAACCACAAAACCTTAACCAATCTCCACATCTAAAACCATAAACCTCACTTAAACATCAACCTCAATCCAAAACCAACCCTTTCCACTAAAATTATCATCAAAACCCTAACCTTCACCAAAACCCCAAAGTCAAACCAAGGTCAAAGGTCTAATGGCTTCAAGAAGGAGTGGCAAGGAACCGGCAACATCTTCCGGAGGACCACCGTCAAAGAA
The DNA here is from genome assembly GCF_051527215.1 of Medicago sativa. Taxonomy (NCBI): domain Eukaryota; kingdom Viridiplantae; phylum Streptophyta; class Magnoliopsida; order Fabales; family Fabaceae; genus Medicago; species Medicago sativa. The sequence goes on along the minus strand of NC_140756.1, from coordinate 82,010,236 downwards.
AAGAGCACCGGCAAAGAATCATGACATCACCTTCAAGGATAACAACCAAAAATAAAGGTATAAAATCCTTATCACTAAACCTTTGCATCCTTGTAGGTACCCTCATCCTCATACTATGACTACCTTAGGGATTAGGGACAATGCTTTTGAATTGCTTGAATAGATTAGGATGGGGTGAGATGCTTAGTCCTATGAGGGGGCATGAAAATTTCACTTATGAGTTTTTAAGTTCTATCCAATTTACAAAAGATAGGTTGAATTTAGATGACCCAGCATCATAGAGTCTCCTTCGGCTTTTGAATATTGATTACGAGACGTCCCTTGAAAACTTTTGCACTTTGAAATGGGCTTCGCAAATGCGGGGTTCATCCATGACTCTTGGAATCAAGCTCTAAAGCCGGACGACTATAACCCCGTTTAGCTTTTGGACACGCATCACCGGTCGTAACCAATATGTTTCACGATCCAACAAAGCTAGTAACATCCACAACCAGTTCTTAGGTACCTTCAAAGAATAATGGCTTGTACCATTTGGCGTAGGAAAGAAGTAGGAACATGTAGGACGGATGAAATCTTTATGCTTTGGGCTATGCTTCATAATAATCACGTGAATACTTGTTTTTACATGCTTGACTACCTTGCTTCAATAGGAACTAAGCCTAATCTTGTAGCCGAAATAGTGGTGGGGGGTGTTATCACGTTCATTGCTAGGAAGTTTGGAGTGAGCGAGGAGGAAGGGATAAATGAAATTCAGGGCAACAATAGGCTTAACATAGAGACATTAATCTCTATGAAATTCATTACACATCATCCACCCATGCAATATGCCCTTAAACTCAATGTGCCTATTCTATTTTTGCTTCCTAACCCATCTCGGACTAACACCGAGGTGGAGGAGAATTGGTTGTATGTTGATAATGAACAGGTACATGAGCAACATGACGAAGGAGAAGGTGCTAACTTGCACCCTGAGGAGGAGCACCATGACCATGATGCCGGAGAGCTCAATGATGATGAAAGATGGACATGGATGCGAACCGAGGTAGAGAGGATAAGCACCGAGCAACAAAGGCAAGGTGTAGAACTTTTGGGGCTGAGAAATGATGTCCAAAGGGGCAACCGCTTGTCGGAAGAAAACAATGAGATGCCCCGAAGGATGATGCACCAATTCAATCTCCAAGGTCCTCCTTATGGACCTCAATGAGAACATGTGAGCTTTCCTATTCCTCTCTTCCTTTCTCTCTTCTTCTCTCCCTAATTCTTCTTCTACTCCTTCTTTCTTCTTCCTCTACTTCTTCTCCTCTTTTAATTTCTTTTTCTTTGAATCATTGAGGACAATGCTTCCCCTAAGTGTGTGTGTGTGGGGGGGGGGGCGAATAAAGTGTCTAGAGTCGTAGTGTCCAAACTCCCTTGAACTTTATTCTTTTGTTTTGTTTTTATAGTGAAAGGCATGACTAGTAGCTTGTTTTTAATGTAAAAAATGGCATGAAAATTTTTGTTTTGTCTCTTCTCTAGGTTGCTTCTTGTACATGAAAGTAGTTTCTTGTGTTTCTTATGATCATGCTATACCCATATCATGTTGTTTTATCTTGGTTTTCGGGTGTCAAACATTGATTACATTTGAACCTTTTTAACCGGTGATATCTTATTTTTTCTTGGGAAGGGAAAAAGTAAGCAAAACCCTTGAGAATCGAGGTCCGGGAGTTGTTTTCGCTACGGGAAGGTGTTAGGCACCCATAACGACTATAGTATCCTATAGGAACCGTCTTTATTTTCTACGCGCGCGCTCTAATTTTAAATGCTATTTTGAAAGATGATATTAAGCCTAAAGGTTTTCTAAGTGAAGAATTGGAGGGAGAAGAATGTGTTTGAATTTTTATTTTATTTGAATTGAAGGAATTTTGTTCCTTGCCTACGTACCCGTTTAAGGGATCAAATCCACCGTAGTTCTCTTCCAAAAAATGTTTTTGTTTTTTGTTAGTTGATTTTAAGTTTGAAAATTGGAGTTTGAAGAATGAGAGAGAGGCCTTAAAGGCATGAGATTTTAAGAAAAGGTGAGGTTTGATTAGTTATTTTGGAAAAAAGTCAAGTATGATTAATTTTCATTGAAATTTGATTAAGAAAATAAAAGAGAAAATGCAATGGGATTTTGATCCCAAGGTTTATTTGGAAAAAGGTTTTCAAGTGATGTTGTTCAAGTTTTTTTTGGAAAATTGATTTTTCTAAATGTAAATCTTAAGCATTCATCTAAACATACAATCCTAAACATGCATATCCTAGCCATACATCTAAAATGTCTATGTGATGTGTGTGCATGTGTCGGTGCTTGTGTCGGTGTACATTATTAGAGTCCATTGTCCTTATTACATCATACCCTAGATACATGCTATGGTCTTGCAAGAAATTAAAAATTGCGTAAAAGTAAAGTACAAAAAGAATCCTAAGTATTACATTCTAAGTCTTTGCATGAAATTTAAATGGCAAGGAAATAAAACTAGAATATGAAGTGAGATGAGTTGTGCTTATGGATGAATGAAACATGAAACAAAATGGTTAGTGGCACAAGGAATAATAAGGATTGAAGTAGATGCAAGTAAAATAGCATAGGAAAGTAATGAAACTTGACAAAAAGTAACAAAATCTTAGCACACAAAAAGTGGTAAAATGTGCCCAAACTTTGTCACAAAATTCACACAAACATAAGGCCTATAATTTTCATGCCATGACAATCTTCAAAGAGTTTTATTTCAGCTATGACATGAAAATTATAAGACAATATTAAACCAAGAATTATGACACATTTTAAGCACATTTCACACTTTATTTCCACAAACAATTATTTACATGGCTTGTAAAACAAGTAACTATCCACAACACATTAACATTCAGTAGAAACACATTAAATGCAGACATAAGCTCATCACAAATTCACATATCGCAAATCAATAGCATATGACAAGAATTAGAATCAAGATCATGCAAAAATCTCACAAAAAATTAGCAAAAAGTAACACAAAATCACAAGAAAATTCCACATATATTTTTACAAGTTTTTTAGTACAAGATTATCATAAAAACACCACAAAATTATCAAGAAAGAACTATGAATTTTTATGGAATTTTTAAAGATCTTTTTGAGTGCACAGGGGTGGAAATAGCAACACCGGGGGTTCAAACAGTAATAGAAATAACAAGAAACAAACAGAATACACACACAGTTGGGCCTAAGAGCAAATTCAGTTATGGAATGGGTTCATGGGTAGTAAAAACGGGTCAAACCATGGGTTATGGGTTATGTGCACCTATATAAGGGGTTTTTGTTAGTTTTAATCATTTCCTCCCACAAACTTCTCTCTAAAAAACGCAACAACTCCCTCTCTCTCTAGGAAAGGTACGGCTCGCCGGAATTTGTGAGGAAGACGACCGGAAAAATTTCCGGTGCGGTGGTCGGTGGCGGCACCACCGCACCGGAGTTCTAAAACTTCACCAAACTTAAAGATTTTTACATGTTTCGAATCCTCTCGTCTTCCTCTATTGATTTTCCAAATTAATTCTTGCAAATGCATAGCCAAAGATGCCGGATCTAAGAGACGAGAAGAGGAGAAATTACCTCTTATCCGGTTCCGACGGGACGTTGTTCTTTGCGACGTTGCAGCTTCGTTTCTTCAAGCAAGTTTTGCCATATTTTCTTGCATTCGAGCTCCCTCTTTCGGATGCTTCAGCTCCTCTCCGCCGTTTCGGATCGACCTTGTTCGAGGCTTATGGCGAATCGATTATGGTATGTTGCGGCTTCCGATCGGATCACTTCCTCTCTTCACCGTTCCAATTCGTTGATCTTCGTTGAATTTGGAATGTTGGAAACGGCTTTGGAGGTTTGTGTTGTTGAATTTGGTAGTGAAATGGATCGATTATGGCGGAGGTTTGTGATGGTGAATGTTAGGTTGATGATGAAGGTGACGATTGAATGATGATGATAATGATGGTTGTTGTGGTGGTTTTGTGGTGGTTAGAGGTGGTGAATGAGTTTGTTATGGTTGAAGATGAGTTAGTTAGGATGGTGATGGAGGTGGAAAAAGTTTGTTAGGGTGGTGGAAGAAGTTGTTGAAGATGAGAGAAAAATGGGAGAGAAAATAATTAAAACAAAAATGATTTTTTTGGAATTTTTGGGAATTTTTTGTGTAAAAATGATTAGTTGATTCCTTTTGACCAATGGGTTTGACCTATTTATAGGTGATGTGGGAATGCTTGGACCAATGATGTGATGCCATGTGGCACTTGACTTGTAACAAACCTTGACTTTGACTCTAACAAACTTAAAAAGGGATTAAAATGCAAATAACAAAAGTACAAAGACCAAAATGAAAAATAAAACTAAAATTGAATTTGAAAAAGTAAATTGAAAAATTAACGTAAAGCGAGACGATTAAAAGCAACAAAGCAGATTAAAATGAATCGTAAATTTTATGTGAAATGACCAAAATGCCCCCGGGGACTAAAACGACTCAAAATGACTCGGACGCAATTTTAAAATGGATTTTTAACGAGAAAATTAAAGCAAGAATTTATACAAGCAAATTAAAAGACTCAGAGACAATTTTGGAAATTAAACAGAGTTTTAACACATGAAAAGACTAAAATGCCCCTAGGGGCTAAACTCGACTCAAAATGACTTTAAATGCAATTTTTGAAATGGATTTTGACATAGAATGGGAACAAAGACTTACTCAAACTATTTGAAAGGACTCAAACTATTTTTCAAAGACTGAAAGAAATTTTAACATAGGAAATGACTAAAATGCCCTTCTATGTGAATTTTGCAAATAATATTGAAATAAAATGCGAGAGAAAGATGTAATTGATCGTAGACAGTTCAAATGACTTGAAATGCAAGAAAAGAAGAATTGAACAAGTATTTTTAGGTCCAAAATTAGGGTATAACAGCTACCCCTATTTAAATTTCTTTGTCGGAGAGTCAAGAGACGAAGTCTTTGATTTGACGGACGAAGATACTTAAATATTAACATTTGCCTTGTTTTTGGACATAAAAATACGCTTTCTCACATTTTCAAAAACATGAATGCCATGCAACATTTTGATTATGAATGCAAGACAAACGACCGAAGTCTATGGAGCATGTCATGTCACCGGGGATCCAGGTGGACATTGACGGCAGTAGACAAACCAGGGGATAGAAAATAAGGTACAAGTTGTTCTTTGGATCGAACTAGCCACTTGACCAAGGAATACAAAACAAGAGATAGGTACAAGCTGTTCTTGGGATCGAACTTGGCACTTGACCGGAAACACGGACATATAGGCAGATACAAGTTGTTCTTTGGATCGAACTTGACACTTGATTGAAAATACAAACGAGATAGACAGCACAAACCGTGTTCTTTGGATCGAACTGGCTGTTTGGCTAGAGATATAGACAAAAGGGTAGATACAAACTGTTCTTTGGATCGAACTCGCCGTTGAATCATCACCACATCATGTAGGTAGGTGCAAACTGTTCTTTGGATCGAACTTGTCGTTTGACCGATAACAAAGCATAAGTGGGTACAAATCGTTGTTCTTTGGATCAAACTTGTCGTTTGTCCGGAAGTATAGGTATATATAAGGTACAAGTTGTTCTTTGGATCGAACTAGCTACTTGACCAATAACAAGATACAAATTGGAAGTTGGATTTAGAAAGATACAAATTGAGAGTAAGTTGATATTGACTTGAAGATAGACATGACCATTTTTGTTGGTCCAAAAGCAAATTGAGAGTGAATTGACATTGATTTGAATTGAATTGAAAGTTGACATTGAAAGAGAGATTGAAAGTTGAGATTGAACAGAGACATAGAAATTGAGAGTTGAAATTGAATTGAATTGGAAATTGAAATTGAATTGAAATTGAGATTGGATTGAAATTGAAATTGAGATTGAGTTGAAACTGAAATTGAGATTGGATTGAATTGAAATTGAGGTTTGAGAGTTGAGACTGCATCGAATTTGAGATTTGAAATGATTTGAAATTGAGATTGGAGAGTTGAGATTGCATCGAATTTTGACAGTTGAAATTGAATTGAATTGAAATTGAGATTTGAATTGAAATTGGAAATTGAATTGAGTTGGAAAGTTGGAATTGAAATTGTAATTGAAATTGGGGATTGAAATTGAATTCGACAGTTGAAATTTGGATTGAATTGAAATTGAGCTTGGATTGAAATTGGAAATTGAATTGAGTTGGAAATTGAAATTGGGTTGAATTGAAAGGGGAGATTGAATTGAAATTGGAAGTGGAAACTCGATTTAGATTGAAAGTTGAAATTGGAAATGCAACATGTATGTATGGTATAACAAGATTATTAAATGTATGGGCACATAAAATGCATGATTATGCATGTATGAATGCTTGAAAATGCGTGATTGGGGTTGGTAATTTGGCAAGAAAGTTTCACGAGAGATAGGCAAAACATTGGAAGATTGGGCACGTAGTGGCTCGTGCCGCAACATATTCACAGGGGAAAACCTCTTTGGAGAGACCGTCGTTGAAAGACGTATCAAAACCATGGATGAGGGCAATAGAGCTTGTAGAGAAAGTAACCTTGGAAGATTCTTGGATATAAGTCGCCGTCGTTAGGCGTGTCAGTCTTTGGGTAAACATTGGATACTCGCATACCGTGGTCAATGCTTTTCATTATTTCATTCCTTCATTTTTCAATCCTATTTTTGTCCGAACCGCCCTTTCGGGTTTCCGATTCACCGGGAATAAGATTCTTTTCATTGCCCCATTTTTGCCCGAATTGCCTTCATAGGTTGTCAATCGGCGGGGTGCTCATTTTTGCCTAAGCCGCCCTTTCGGGTTTTCAACTTAGCGAGCTTTTACTTTCATTTTTTTTCAATTTTTCATTTTCATTCGTTTTTTTCATTCTTGCCATTGACCACGTATCATCCCGGGGAGTAACCTGCTCGTAACATGTATTGAAATAGACATTGACACTCATTCATTCATGCATGTTTCATTGAAATGTACCCTATTGCTCGTTTGCTTTCAAAATAGACAGAAAAAATTTTCCAATTTTCAAAAATGTTTGTTTCGTACATTGACATCATCAAATAGAAAGAAAGTGTTTTGTATATAACATTGAAAATGGAAAGAAAAATAGAGTTTCGAACAAATAGCACAGGCTCAAATTGATGTAGAAGAGTGAAAGTCAGCCAAAGGCATGACTTCACGGATTTACAAAGCTTGGAAAATGGTAATTTTATTGGTTGGTGATACATTGAACACGATGACCGCTACATTTCGTAGAAATTTTGAATTCACAAATACGAAGCTTCGATGAAGAAAATCATTGACGATGCGTATGCCCCAAGGGTGATGGTGATTTGCCGTGAGATATAGTTACTTGTCTTTTATTGTCAACCTCATTTTTGCATGAACCGCCCTTTCGGGTTTTCGGCTCATCGAGGCGCTCATTCTTGCTCGAGTTGCGTACAATCTCGCCGAGCTTTTTCATATTCATTTTTTTGTCCCTAACTTTTGCTTGGATCGCCCTTTCGGGTTTTCGATCCACCGGGAAGCGCATTTTTGCCTAGGCCGCCCTTTCGGGTTTTCGACCTACCACTTATTTGTTCTTTTCTTTTTAGACAAAGTATTTCTTGACTATATCGGCATTAACAGGATTTGGGAGTTCAACACCATCCATGTGTGTGAGAATCAAAGCACCACCAGAGAAAGCCTTCTTGACAACATAAGGACCCTCATAGTTAGGTGTCCACTTGCCCCTTGGGTCGGGTTGTTGACTTATCCTTCTTTTCAATACAAGTTCGCCTTCCTTGAATTCTCGAGGCTCGGACTTTCTTGTCAAAAGCATTCTTCATTCGCACTTGATACAACCGTCCATGAGCCATAGCATCCATACGTTTCTCTTCGATCAAATTCAATCCGATCGTAACGACTTTGACACCATTCGGCCTCGGTTAATTTTGCTTCCATGATCACTCGAAGAGATGGAATCTCCACTTCCAGAGGGAGAACCGCTTCCATACCATATACCAAAGAGAAAGGGGTTGCCCCGTTGAACCGTGCACCGTAGTACGGTAACCATGCAAGGCAAAAGGTAGCATCTCATGCCGGTCTTTGTAAGTAATGACCATCTTCCGAACAATCTTCTTGATGTTCTTGTTAGCGGCCTCAACCGCACCATTCATCCGAGGTCTATAAGGAGAAGAGTTGTGATGTTCGATCTTGAATTCTTCACATAAAGCTTGCATCATGCTATTGTTCAGATTGGAACCATTGTTAGTGATGATCTTGTTGGGAACACCATATCGACAGATGATGTTATTCTTGATAAACTTGACAACCACTTGCTTTGTCACGTTTGCATAGGAAGGCTTCAACCCACTTGGTGAAATAGTCAATTGCCACTAGAATGAAACGATGTCCGTTGGAAGCTTTTGGTTCAATTCTTCCGACCATATCAATGCCCCACATAGAGAAAGGCCATGAGGAGGATATAACATTGAGAGCATGTGGAGGCACATGAATCTTGTCGCATAAATTTGACACTTGTGGCATCTCTTAGCATGTTTGTGGCAGTCACGTTCCATAGTTATCCAAGAATAGCCGACTCTTACAGCTTTTCTTGACATGGTGTGGCCCGAAGCATGGGTTCCAAAAGTACCATCATGTACATCATGCATCAATTTCTCACCTTCTTGCTTATCAACACATCTCAGCAAGACCATGTCATAGTTCCTCTTGTATAGGATTTCTCCGTCCCGAAGAAATCTCGCTAGCCCATCTTCTCAAAGTCTTTTTATCCCCGTTGGAAGCACCATTGGATATTCATGATTCCGCAAGAATTGTTTGATGTTGTAATACCAAGGCCTTTTATCATTCACATCTTCATCAGCTGATCCGGCATATTTTCAATAGTAAACACATGAGCGGGTCTATCAAGACGCCGTACTTTGATTACGGGCACATCATTCCGTTGATTCACACGAAACATGGAAGACAAAGTGGCAAGAGCATCACCATCCGGTTTTCATCCCGAGGAATATGGTGCAGCTCAACCTTGGTAAAGTATGTCAACAGACGTCTTGCATAGTCACGGTAAGGGATTAGCTTCTCATGATGAGTCTCCCATTCACCCTTTATCCGATTAATAACAAGTGCAGTAATCTCCATAGATGTCAAGGTGCTTAATTCTCGGATCAATGGCTTCTTCAACACCCAAGATGCATGCTTCATATTCAGGCTATGTTGTTCGTGCATTCAAAAGTTATTCGTGCGGTGAAAGGAATATGGTACCCCTGTGGAGTTACAATGATGGCCCCAATTCCTTTACCATAAGCATTAACAACACCATCAAACACCAATCCCCACTTGCTATTGGGATCCGGCCCTTCATTGATCGCTGGTTCTTCACGGTCCTTTGCTTTCGTATACATAATCTCTTCATCGGGAAAATCAAATTTAATCGGCTGGTAATCATCAAGAGGTTGACAAGCAAGATGCTCAGCAAGGATACTTCATTTGATTGCTTTCTCGAGCTTTGTACACAATATCATATTCGTACAACAACATTTGCCAACGTGCAATCTTTTCGATAAAGAAGCTTCTCAAAGATGTACTTGATTGGATCCATTCGGGATATCAACCAAGTTGTATGATTCACCATATAATGACGCAGGCGTTTGGCAGCCCAAGCTAAAGCACAACAAGTCTTTTCAAGCATTGTATACCGAGTCTCACGGTCGGTGAACTTCTTGCTCGTATAGTAGGTAGCATGCTCTTTCTTTCCGGTCTCATCTTGTTGACCGAGAACACAACCCACCGAATCCTCTAACACCGACAGTACATAATCAAAGGCCTTCCTTCCACTGGTGGGACAAGGATAGGTGGTTCCAACAGGTATTCTTTAATGCTATCAAAAGCTTCTTGACATTCATCATTCCATACAACAGCCGATTCTTTACGAGCAATTTGAAAATTGGTCCGCAGGTAGTAGTCATGTGAGATATGAATCTTGAAATATAATTCAAACGCCCGAGGAAACCTCTCGACTTGCTTTTCGGTTTGAGGGGCCGGCATCTCTCTCGATGGCTCGGACTTTATCAGATCAACTTCAATGCCTCTTTGACCGACAATGAAGCCAAATGTGCACTTGTTAGGATTCAACCGCAGCTTGTACTTTCTCAATCTTTCAAACATCTTTTTCAAATACACAACATGCTGCTCCTTGATTTCACAATCATGTCATCAACATATACTTCAATCTCCTTGTGAATCATATCATGAAACAGAGTAGTCATACCCCTTTGATAGGTAGCACCCGCATTTATCAAGCCGAATGGCATCACTTTATAACGTAACGTTCCCCATGGAGTGATGAAGGACGTCTTTTCTCTATCTTCGTGTGACATCCGTATCCGGTTATAGCCAGAGAAACCATCCATGAAGGAGAACACTTTGGATTGAGCAAAGATCGTCAACAAGCACATCAATATGAGGCAATGAGAAGTTGTCTTTTGGACCGGCTTTGTTCGGATCTCTCGTAATCAACACACATTCGAACTTTCCAATCTTTCTTTGGCATCGGTACAATGTTGGCAATCCACTCAGGGATATTCAGCTTTTATGAGGAAGCCCGCATCAATTTGCTTTTGCACCTCAGCCTTGATCTTAAGAGCCATGTCCGGACGAGACCTTCTCAATTCTTCGTTTGACAGAGGACATTCAGGTCTTGTCGGTATCCGATGTTCCACAATCTTGGGATCTAGACCCGGCATATCTTCATAGGACCATGCAAAGACATCCGGATAATCATGGAGAAGCCGAGTAATCTTCTTTTTCACTTCGGCTCAAGTGCGGCACCGATCTTGATCTCTCGCTTGTTCTCTTCGCACCTGTGTTGATGAGTTCAATCTCTTCCCGGTGAGGCCGAATGGCTCTTCTTTCTTGCTCAAGCATCGAGTGATCTCATACGGTATCTCTTCATCATCCTCCTCATCTTCAGCCTTCATATACAGGGAATTCAAAATTTGGAGGAACCATAGGGTCATTGTGTTCAACGGGTTTATTGTGGTTCAATCCGCACAATATGATTGGGATGTTTTTAGAAAAATGTTTTTTATGCAGATTTTTGAAATTGATAAGAAAATACAGATGTTTTGGTTTTTACGGCATTACCATTATTTCCAAGAAAAAGGCACTAAAAAGTAAAAACAAAGAGTCGTGAAAAAGACGACAACTTTTATTGATAACGGCAATGCCGAAACAAACATGCCCTTACAATGATATCACTTTCGCCTTGGGCAGAGCGAAAGGATTGTTATTTTGAAAACAAAGAAAACATGAGCAACAAGACACATTACATGGAAGCATGCATGACTAAAGGAACATCAATGGCCTCCCAATTTCTCACAAAGTGCCTCCCGGTACAACAAATGTAGGCACATAACTACTCTCCGCAAAGATCTTCAAAGCAATAGCATTGATAAACCCAAAGACCGTAGAAAGTTCCCGTTGAAACACCGGAGGCTCGGGGAGAATCCAAGGCCCTCTTTACGCTTGTTTTCTAGAATCCGAATCACTTTGCCCCGGCCCGGCGGCTTGCCCTTCTCGAACAGCCTTCCGGGCGTCTTTCAATGAGGCCATAGCGCACTAGCTCTTCGAGGCTCCGCGCCTTCAACAACCAAGCCTTGAAATGACGTCCCTTCGACGGACCCCCGCTTTAACACAAGAGAAAGATGATACTTGGCTAACTAGATATGCTTCTTCACCATGCACGGTGACAATCTTACCGTTCTTCACAAACTTGAGCTTTTGATGCAAAGTAGAAGTTACCGCCCCAACGTCATGAATCCACGGTCTTCCGAGGAGACAACCGTAAGAGGCATTGATGTCCATGACCTCGGAAAGTAATGCGAAACGTCTCGGGACCAATGGTAATTGGCAAGTCTACTTCCCCAAGAACATCCTTGCGAGATCCGTCGAAAGCTTTAACCAGATAGCCGCTTCCCCTCGGAGAAATTCCATGATGACTCAACTGTCTTAGTGTAGATTCGGGCATTACATTTAAGGATGATCCAAAGGTGTCCACCAACACATTGGATATCATGTCGGACTTACAAGGCACCGAGATATGCAAAGCCAAGTTGTGGTGTTTCCCCGCTTCGAGGAGCTCATCGTCACCAAACCCCAAGTTGTTGCAAGCGGTAATGTTACCCACTATTCCGTTGAACCGATCCACAGAGACTTCATGATCAACATAGGCCTGTTCCAAGCATTTTCATCAACACTTTCTGTGAGCTTCGAGCTCGGGAGCAAAGATAAGATGGAGATTTTTGATGGAGTTTGCAAGCAGTTGGTCAACAATTTTATAATCGCTTCTGTTTAATAAGCCTCAAAATCTCGTCCAGATTAGACTCTTCAATGGGCTGGCCCGAGGGGCTGGCATTCTCTTCCTCAAGGTTAGCCATGTTTCTTCTCTTGTACCATCTTGTCTCGCCGAACTCTATCTCGGTTGGTAAACCTTGCGAACACGAGCCACTTTTCGGACCGCGGCGAAGAACCAGGAGATAATGAGCACGGGAAGCCATTTATGACCGATGAATGATGCATATGATGCATGATATGCAAATGCGAAAAGACTCTTTTTTGTCGAGGACTTTGTCAAAGTGGTTGTGAACATCACGGAAAAACACGGTTTTATTTGAAAATCTTGAGCAAAACTAGAAGTTTAGTTGAGATGGTATCACTTGGTGTTTACATCCGTGACGTTCAAAAGATGACTTGTCTAAGTCCTCCGATAAATGCATGGAAAAAGTTTATGCATGTATGCATGTATGCATGATTATGTTCAAGTTCGGAGAAAACATGGTGGGTTAAAGTTCGAAGTCGAGGAGTCATGGGTGGACACGGCGTCCGGTGAAACTAGGGCTTTAGGATAATAGTAATCGGGCTCTAAAAAGGTTCCCAAGTTGCAACCTCTCCGACGTATATCACGGTGTCACGAGACAACACTCGCTCCATGATTATGCGTAAGAAGGTCTAACTTGAGTGTAGTATCGCGTGACGACTAAAACTCGAGACAACACTCGGTTTAGCCTCCGCACTACGTCCTAGAGAATGGCCATGGATGGGTTTGGTTATCTACGGTTCATAGCGTCATAGAACAATTAGAAGTAAAGTGCCTAAACGCGACAACACGCGCCGACAACATCACCTCCAAAATGCCTTAGCTATGTGGGATTGATCGCATAATCCAAAACACGAGGCAACCCCGAATGAATTGTCGATTATATCCCTCCTAAATCCTAAGTTCACTCAGCCCGGGTGCAGGACTTTTGATATTCTCACCCCACACGTCTGCAAGAATTTAAACATTTATTCACATAGGAAAACAAGTAAAAGAAGCAAGTAAAAACGAAGCGCAAGCGTGGAAATAAAGACTAGGCGTAACTCTCGAATCTCCCCGGTGAAGTCGCCAGCTGTTTTATCTTGGTTTTCGGGTGTCAAACATTGATTACGTTTGAACCTTTTTAACCGGTGATATCTTATTTTTTCTTGGGAAGGGAAAAAGTAAGCAAAACCCTTGAGAATCGAGGTCCGGGAGTTGTTTTCGCTACGGGAAGGTGTTAGGCACCCATAACGACTATAGTATCCTATAGGAACCGTCTTTATTTTCTACGCGCGCGCTCTAATTTTAAATGCTATTTTGAAAGATGATATTATGCCTAAAGGTTTTCTAAGTGAAGAATTGGAGGGAGAAGAATGTGTTTGAATTTTTATTTTATTTGAATTGAAGGAATTTTGTTCCTTGCCTACGTACCCGTTTAAGGGATCAAATCCACCGTAGTTCTCTTCCAAAAAATGTTTTTGTTTTTTGTTAGTTGATTTTAAGTTTGAAAATTGGAGTTTGAAGAATGAGAGAGAGGCCTTAAAGGCATGAGATTTTAAGAAAAGGTGAGGTTTGATTAGTTATTTTGGAAAAAAGTCAAGTATGATTAATTTTCATTGAAATTTGATTAAGAAAATAAAAGAGAAAATGCAATGGGATTTTGATCCCAAGGTTTATTTGGAAAAAGGTTTTCAAGTGATGTTGTTCAAGTTTTTTGGAAAATTGATTTTTCTAAATGTAAATCTTAAGCATTCATCTAAACATACAATCCTAAACATGCATATCCTAGCCATACATCTAAAATGTCTATGTGATGTGTGTGCATGTGTCGGTGCTTGTGTCGGTGTACATTATTAGAGTCCATTGTCCTTATTACATCATACCCTAGATACATGCTATGGTCTTGCAAGAAATTAAAAATTGCGTAAAAGTAAAGTACAAAAAGAATCCTAAGTATTACATTCTAAGTCTTTGCATGAAATTTAAATGGCAAGGAAATAAAACTAGAATATGAAGTGAGATGAGTTGTGCTTATGGATGAATGAAACATGAAACAAAATGGTTAGTGGCACAAGGAATAATAAGGATTGAAGTAGATGCAAGTAAAATAGCATAGGAAAGTAATGAAACTTGACAAAAAGTAACAAAATCTTAGCACACAAAAAGTGGTAAAATGTGCCCAAACTTTGTCACAAAATTCACACAAACATAAGGCCTATAATTTTCATGCCATGACAATCTTCAAAGAGTTTTATTTCAGCTATGACATGAAAATTATAAGACAATATTAAACCAAGAATTATGACACATTTTAAGCACATTTCACACTTTATTTCCACAAACAATTATTTACATGGCTTGTAAAACAAGTAACTATCCACAACACATTAACATTCAGTAGAAACACATTAAATGCAGACATAAGCTCATCACAAATTCACATATCGCAAATCAATAGCATATGCCAAGAATTAGAATCAAGATCATGCAAAAATCTCACAAAAAATTAGCAAAAAGTAACACAAAATCACAAGAAAATTCCACATATATTTTTACAAGTTTTTTAGTACAAGATTATCATAAAAACACCACAAAATTATCAAGAAAGAACTATGAATTTTTATGGAATTTTTAAAGATCTTTTTGAGTGCACAAGGGTGGAAATAGCAACACCGGGGGGTTCAAACAAGAATAGAAATAACAAGAAACAAACAGAATACACACACAAATTGGGCCTAAGAGCAAATTCAGTTATGGAATGGGTTCATGGGTAGTAAAAACGGGTCAAACCATGGGTTATGGGTTATGTGCACCTATATAAGGGGGTTTTTGTTAGTTTTAATCATTTCCTCCCACAAACTTCTCTCTAAAAAACGCAACAACTCCCTCTCTCTAGGAAAGGTACAGCTCGCCGGAACCGTGAGGAATACGACCGGAAAAATTTCCGGTGCGGTGGCTCGGTGGCGGCACCACCGTACCGGAGTTCTAAAACTTCACCAAACTTAAAGATTTTTACATGTTTCGAATCCTCTCGTCTTCCTCTATTGATTTTCCAAATTAATTCTTGCAAATGCATAGCCAAAGATGCTGGATCTAAGAGACAGAGAAGAGGAGAAATTACCTCTTATCCGGTTCCGACGGGACGTTGTTGCCGCGACGTTGCAGCCTTCGTTTCTTCAAGCAAGTTTCGCCATATTTTCTTGCATTCGAGCTCCCTCTTTCGGATCTGCTTCAGCTCCTCTCCGCCGTTGAGTATCGACCTTGTTCGGGCTTATGGCGAATCGATTATGGTATGTTGCGGCTTCCGATCGGATCACTTCCCTCTCTTCACCGTTCCAATTCGTTGATCTTCGTTGAATTTGGAATGTTGGAAACGGCTTTGGAGGTTTGTGTTGTTGAATTTGGTATTGAAATGGATCGATTATGGCGGAGGTTTGTGATGGTGAATGTTAGGTTGATGATGAAGGTGACGGTTGAATGATGATGATAATGATGGTTGTTGTGGTGGTTTTGTGGTGGTTAGAGGTGGTGAATGAGTTTGTTATGGTTGAAGATGAGTTAGTTAGGGTGGTGATGGAGGTGGAAAAAGTTTGTTAGGGTGGTGGAAGAAGTTGTTGAAGATGAGAGAAAAATGGGAGAGAAAATAATTAAAACAAAAATGATTTTTTTGGAATTTTTGGGAATTTTTTGTGTAAAAATGATTAGTTGATTCCTTTTGACCAATGGGTTTGACCTATTTATAGGTGATGTGGGAATGCTTGGACAAATGATGTGATGCCATGTGGCACTTGACTTGTAACAAACCTTGACTTTGACTCTAACAAACTTAAAAAGGGATTAAAATGCAAATAACAAAAGTACAAGGACCAAAATGAAAATTAAAACTAAAATTGAATTTGAAAAAGTAAATTGAAAAATTAACGTAAAGCGAGACGATTAAAAGCAACAAAGCAGATTAAAATGAATCAGAAATTTTATGTGAAATGACCAAAATGCCCCGGGGACTAAAACGACTAAAAATGACTCGGACGCAATTTTAAAATGGATTTTTAACAGGAAATTAAAGCAAGAATTTATACAAGCAAATTAAAAGACTCAGAGACAATTTTGGAAATTAAACAGAGTTTTAACACATGAAAAGACTAAAATGCCCCTAGGGGCTAAACCGACTCAAAATGACTTTAAATGCAATTTTTGAAATGGATTTTGACATAAAATGGGAACAAAGACTTACTCAAACTATTTGAAAGGACTCAAACTATTTTTCAAAGACTGAAAGAAATTTTAACATAGGAAATGACTAAAATGCCCTTCTATGTGAATTTTGCAAATAATATTGAAATAAAATGCAGAGAAAGATGTAATTGATCAGAGACAGCTCAAATGACTTGAAATGCAAGAAAAGAAGAATTGAACAAGTATTTTTAGGTCCAAAATTAGGGTATAACACATGTTTTATTGTGAAATTCTCCAATGAGAAAAGCACTCGGTTGCAATCCTTGAGCAAATGTATGAATAGGTATTTTAAGGAACACGTTCTATCTTTAATGTTAACTTAGACCCTTTAAAGTCTTAAGAGTAAAAGTAGTATAAGTTTGTGTGGGAAATTAATCTATGTTCTTAATTGTTATATCCTTAATTGTTAAAGTTAAAATGGGGCGGGAAAATGGCACCAACATGTGGGGGAAAGGACAATCCCTAACTTCCTAATTGTGGTGGTGACTCCCTAATTTGAACTTAAAGTGAAACAAATTCATCAATGCTAGGGGGAAAGGACAATTACATCCAAAAAGACATCCTACGCGGAGATGAAACAAATAAAATTTTGCAGCACTGCTTAGGGTGATTTTGAATCTAGGGGGAAAGGACAATTACATCCGAGAAGACTTCCTACGAGGATAGATAGCCCCTAAGCATCTGCAGCCCCTTGTGCTTAATTGTTAAATTAATTCAATCTTAACTTAAATTCCCATCACTCTTATATGAAATGAAGAAAGGACTTTTCTCGGTTACTTTAGCACTAAGGATAGAACCTATTCCTCATAATATCCGTTTTATACAGGAGCAAGAAAAGGGTTGGACTGCACACACACACTCACTTGAGACCTGATGTTGGGTAGAATAGGTTCATGAGAAGTATTTGAAATTGTAATTAGTGTACTTGAAGCAAAGCCTTTCTTTTGAGACATGTGTTCTTAATATTGCCATAATAATCTTTTGTTGCTGCTATGTTCTGTTGCCTTTTGCTTGAGGACAAGCAAAGATTCAAGTGTGGGGGTTTGATGAGTCATAGATAGTCTAATTTATTGCTTTATTTAGTTTAGTTTTAAATAAGATTTGATTTAGTTTTATTGCATTTTATTTTCTTTTAGAATATTTTACTTTAAATTGTCTTTTATTTTATTTTAGGAATGAATATATGGTGGAAGGTGCCTTGGAGCGAAAGAAAGAGGACCGGAGCAAATACAAGGTGCAAGAATACGAAGATACGGGACAAAAATATGTTCCCCCAAACTCAGAAGCTTGGCACTGCCCGTGCCAACATGTAGCACGGCCGTGCCCGTCCCGAACGCTCTTTTGCCGCTTTTCTTCGGGCCCAAGTTACCCCGTTGCGGCTTTTACCGTTTTATCCCTTTAGTTGCTTAGTTTCTAAGTCAAGTGTAAAGCTATAAATAGAGTAGCTCTCCACCATAAAACATTCACCTTTTAATTTGTTTATTTCAAGTATTATTTCAATAAAAAGTCTTTATTTCCTTTTTACTTTCTTTGCAATTTATTTTATCGTTTATCTCTCTTCTTCCCCCATGTCTACGATGAACATGAGTGAGTAGACTTCTTCGTCTTGGGATTATTGGGGAGTCTAATGACTCAATCCTAAACAAAACAAGCCTAAACCCTAATTTCTATGTAACCCTAATTTCTAATCTAGATTCACCGTCTTAACATGGATTAACAATTATCAACCGTGGAAGCGAAAGCGGAGGGTTTGATAATCGTTAATCCATCATCCCAAACATCAATTCATAAAGCGAGAGCGGAGTCTTGATGTTGGAACAAGTGAATCTAGACAATAATTGCAAAACGGTGAAATAGTCTTTGCAATTATTGAGACAAAGAGTAGTTTCAACCCTCTATGCATTTTCTAGTAATCATGTCGGCGAAATAGGCTTGGTTGCTAGAAGTAAACTCTCACCGGACTTTCATCGGAAAGGTGAGGGGCTAAGGGAAACCGGTCTTTAGAAATTAGTGTGTAAACCATGAAATTAGATGTTTAGGTCTTGTCTAGTGAAGGATTTGTCATTATGATGAACCAATGATCTCGAGGCCCTTTATTATTATTGTTTTTACCTTCAGCAATAAAACTCCCTTTTTCTAACTTTCTCTCCTCTAATCATTCACTAAAAGTTAAATAAGTTGAACAACTCCCTAGCGGAACGATACTTTTACTTACTACTATTACTTCGATAGGTCGTGCACTTGCGGTTTGGCCCTATCACTAGTCTTGTTAGATTATTTTATTTTGAGATGTACTCATTGTTGAGATTTGGGGAATTTTATGTTGATGTTATTTGACCATGGCATATATATTTTTGGAGATGTATGAATTATATTCCGTTGTGACTGTTGAGATATTATTATATATGCATGCCGGTTGTTGTTTAGATGAGATGTAGCGTCTATTTCTTGAATATTTGTTATATTCGCGTGTTTTATCGCTTTAATAGAAATAGGGCGTTACAAGTTGGTATCGTAGCCGTGGTCGGTCTTGTCCAGTACCAAAACCCGTTGAATTTCCTGTTTGTATGCGACATGTACGAAATTACCGTCGATACTTGTTGTGTTGTTCGTTCTTTTAGGTGGGTTTGAGCGTAGTGGGAGAGTAGCCGAGTTATTTCAGGTTCGTTGGGTTTGGCAAGGGAAGGTATCTTTGGCTACGGAGGCTCGGTTGTTTGTGGTTTGTGTTAAGGTTCCCGTTGATTTTGAGTTGGATCTTGTGTGTCTTCCGTTGAAGCATATGAACGTGATTTTTGGTATGGATTGAATGTTATCTTTTGTGTTAACATTAATTGTTTGACCAAGAGTGTAATGTTTTCTAAGCCGATAGTTGAGGAAGGTGGTAAGTTCTTGACCGCGGAGCAAGTGAAGAAGTCTTTGGATGGTGAAGCTAGTGTGTTTATGATGTTTGCTTCCTTGAAGGAAAGTAGTGAGAAAGGAGTTGGTGATTTGCCGGTAGTGCAAGAGTTTCCGAAGTTTTTCCGGACGACATTACCGAGTTACCGCCGGAGAGGGAGGTTGAGTTTGCAATTGATTTGGTACCAGGAACGAGTCTTATTTCGATTGCGTCGTATCGGATGTCCGCATTAGAGTTGGGTGAATTGAAGAAGCGGTTGGAAGAGTTGCTCGAGAAGCGCTTATCGTGCCGAGTGTTTCTATGTGGGGTGCTCCAGTGTTATTGGTTAAGAAGAAAGATGGAAGCATGAGGTTGTGTGTGGATTATCGGCTTGAACAAGGTGACAATTAAGAATCGGTATCCGCTTTCGAGGATTGATGATTTGATGGATCAATTGGTTGGTGCGGAAGTGTTCAAGCAAGATTGATTTGAGATCGTGATATCATCGATTAGAGTAAAGGCGGAAGATATATCCAAAACTCGCGTTCCGAACGAGGTATGGACACTATGAGTATTCCGTGATGCCATTTGGAGTATCTAATGAGCCAGGTGTCTTCATGGAATATATGAATAGAATATTTCATCCTTTTTTGACTGTTTTGTGGTGGTGTTTATAGATGATATTTTGGTGTATTCGAAGTCGGAAGAAGAGCATGTCGAGCATTTGAGGATTGTGTTGGGAGTCTTGAAGGAGAAGAAGTTGTTTGCTAAGTTGTCGAAGTGTGAGTTTTGGTTGCGGGAAGTGAGTTTCCTTGGTCATGTGATTTCTAAAGGTGGTATTGCCGTGGATCCGTCGAAGGTTGGTGCGGTGTTGCTGGGAATCACCTAAGTCCGTTTTTGAAGTTAGAAGCTTTCTTGGTTTGGCAGGTTACTATCGGAGGTTCATTGAGGGATTCTCTAAGCCGGCGTTGTCATTGACGCAGCTTGACTCGAAAAGGACAAGCTTATGTTTGGGATGCTAAGTGTGAAACGAGTTTCCAAGAGTTGAAGAAGAGGTTGACTTCAGCTCCGGTGTTGATTTTGCCGAATCCGAAGGAATCGTTTGTTGTGTATTGTGATGCTTCTAAGATGGGTCTTGGTGGTGTGCTTATGCGAATCGTCGAGTTGTGGCTTATGCTTCGAGGCAGCTTGAAAATGCATGAGAAGAACTATCCGACTCATGATTTGGAATTGGCAGCTTGTGTATGTGTTGAAGATTTGGAGGCACTATCTCGTATGGTTCTAAGTTTGAAGTGTTTAGTGACCACAAGAGTTTGAAGTACTTGTTTGACCAAAAAGAGTTGAATATGAGGCGAGAGGAGATGGTTGGAGTATCTTAAGGATTTCGATTTTCGCTTGAGTTATCACCCCGGGAAGGTGAATGTTGTTGCCGATGCTTTGAGTAGGAAGTCGTTGCATATGTCTGCTTTGATGGTTAAAGAATTGGAGTTGATTGAGCGGTTTCGAGATTTGAGTTTGGTTAGCGAGTTGACGCCGGATGGTGTGCGGTTAGGGATGTTGAAGCCGACGGGTAATATTTTGGAAGAGATCAAGAATGGTCGAAGGAAGATTTGGAACTTGTAGATCGAGTGGTGTTGGTTAATCAAGGTAAGGGTGGAGACTTTAGATTTGATGAGAACGGTGTTTTGATGTTTCGTGGTCGTGTTGTGTACCAGATGTTCTTGAGCTTAAGAGAAGGATTTTGGAAGAAGGTCACAAAAGTAGTTTGAGTATTCATCCAGAGCAACTAGGATGTATCGGGATTTGAAGAGGTTGTTTTGGTGGCCCGGAATGAAGAAAGTGATCTCGTAGTTTGTGTATGCTTGTTTGGTTTGTTAGAAGTCTAAAAATGAACATTAGAAGCCGTCAGTTTGATGCAGCCGTTGTTTGTGCCAGAGTGGAAGTGGGATAGTATCTCTATGGATTTTGTCGGAGCGTTGCCGAAGATCGTTAAGTGGTTTTGATTCGATTTGGGTGATTGTTGATCGGTTGACGAAGTCGGCACATTTTGTTCCTATCAAGAATGGTATGTCTATGGCGAAGTTGGCTGAGATCTACATTGAGCAGATTGTTAGATTGCATGGTATTCCTTCTAGTATTGTGTCGGATCCGGATCCGAGGTTTACTTCTAAGTTTTGGGAGAGTTTGCAAGTTGCTTTGGGAACTAAGTTGAGATTGAGTTCGCTTATCATCCCTGCATCGATGGTCGGACAGAGAGGACTATTCAGAGTTTGGAAGATTTGTTGAGAGCTTGTGTGTTGGAACAAGGTGTCGGTTGGTGTTTTATCTTGGTTTTTCGGGTGTCAAACATTGATTACGTTTGAACCTTTCTAACCGGTGATATCTCATTTTTCTTGGGAAGGAAAAATAAGCAAAACCCTTGAGAATCGAGGTCCGGGAGTTGTTTTCGCTACGGGAAGGTGTTAGGCACCCATAACGACTATAGTATCCTATAGGAACCGTCTTTATTTTCTACGCGCGCGCTTTATTTTTAAATGCTATTTTGAAAAGTGATATTAAGCCTAAGGTTTACTAAGTGAAGAATTGGAGGGAGAAGAATGTGTTTGAATTTTTATTTTATTTGAATTGAAGGAATTTTGATTCCTTGCCTACGTACCCGGTTAAGGGATCAAATCCACCGTAGTTCTCTTCCAAAAAAAATGTTTTTGTTTTTATTGGTTGATTTTAAGTTTGAAAATTGGACTTTTGAAGAATGGGGATTGAGAGGCCTTAAAGGCATGAGATTGAAGAAAAAAGTGAGGTTTGATTAGTTATTTTGGAAAAAAGGTCAAGTATGATTAATTTTCATTGAAATTTGATTAAGAAAATGAAAAGAGAAAATCAATGGGATTTTGATCCCAAGGTTTATTTAGAAAATGGTTTGAGTGATATTGTTCATATTTATTTGGAAAATGATTTTTCTAAGTGTAAATCCTATGCATTCATCTAAACATTCAATCCTAAACATACATCTAAACATGCATATCTTAGCCATAGATCTAAAGTGAGGTGTGTGCATGTGTCGGTGCTTGTGTCGGTGTACATTATTAGAGTCCATTGTCCTTATTACATCATTGGCCTAGATACATTCTATGGTCTTGCAAGAATTAAAAATTGCATAAAAGGAAATTACAAAGTCTCTAATTTTTACATGCTAAATCTTGGCAAGAATTAAATTGCAAGAAAATAGAGATGAACATGAGGTGAGAGGAGCTTATGGGATGCATGAAATATGAAATGAAATGGTTAGTGGTATGAAGTGTAATATGGTAAAGATAAAGCAAGCACAATACTATAGCAAGAACATGGGAATTGACACAGGACATGGCCAAAATAATGCAAGATATAACTAGAATCCAACCACAAAAATGCAAGAATCATGTGGCCTATAATTCTCACAATTCAATCTATTTTAAAGGCATAAACCCTGGTTCTAAGATGAGAATCAAGGCAACATGATGGACTTGACATTTTTTGAGGTGAATTTAAGCACATTTGCATTATTTATTCACAAACATAACTTGTAAACCAAGCAATTAAGCAAAATTCACACACATGCAGCAAAATCAAATACAAACAGTGGCAATAAACTCACAAAATTCAAGTGATATGTACCACAAACAACTATCAAGAAATTAAAATGGAATTAGGTGTTTTTTTATAGGAATTTTCACATCAATTCAAGAAATAAAGCAAAAAAATGTACTAATATTTTTTACCAAGATTTTCAGTAAACAAATTGCATAAAAACATTACAAAATTAACAAGAAACATACACAAATTTTTATAGAATTTTCTAGACAAATTTGAACATGATCGAGGTGTAAAAAGCCAAAACAGAGTGTTAGAATAGCAAAAGAAACAGGGAGCATCAAAGTCTGCGAAATAGAGGCCCAAGCCCGGGGTTGCGATGGATCTTGGACTATCCAAACACCACAGAGGCGTTGGATTGATCCAACTCCATCAAAACCCTAGATCCAAGGGTTGAAAGTTCGCAGTCCATGGTAAAAGGGTTCAGGTGCATGGAAGCAAGAAATCCTAAGCCTACACGTGTCAAGCCACAAATCGACGGTCAAGGGGAGGGGACGGGGTGAACCGAAGCTAAACCGGCCTCGGCTCTCAAGAACCGGCTCGGTTTACGTTCTATAAAAGAACGTGAACCGGTTTAGACTTCATTCTAAACCTCTCCTTCTCTCTCTAAGGGAAAACTAGAGAGAGAGAGAGTCTCGCAACAGACTCTCCTCTCCGTCCTACTTCGGTCGTCTTCCTCCCTTCTTCGACGTGGTGGCCGATGGTGGCGCCGCCGCGTCGGAGCTTCAAACCGCCTCGATCCTAAATCTAACTACATATTCTTGAAGCTCTTCTTCTCCTCTTTTCAATTTTGAAGCTAGTTTTCTAAAATAAAGCTTGAATCAATGTAGATCGGAGAAATCCTTTCACGGCGTTGATGCTTTTTCTCTTGTTGATTCTTTTTTTAAACGTTTTTTGAAGAAAAGCTTAAAAACTCTCCGATCTACGTTGATTTGTGGTAACAAACACACATACGAAACATGCAACCTAGATTTATGAAGAAAAGCGAAGAGGAAAGGAAGAAAGATCCGGTACCCGTACCTAGATCGGAGGTAATACGAACGAAAGAGGATGTGAGCTCTTCGCCTTGTTCTTCTTCCGGTGAGCTTCGAATTCGATCTTCTTCTCTTCTCTCCCAAACCCTTCGTGATCACGTTGGGCTCGTCGTCGTTGATGATGATCCTTCGTTTGAATTGCGAATGTGAAACTCGATGATGATGATTCTTTTGAGATCTGCGAGAGTTTTCGTCTTGTTGCTTCAAACTCGTTTTTGTTGATCTTCGTGAATTTGAAAGGAGTTTTGATGCCGTGATGATTCCGTGATATTGAATTTGGTAAAAATTGAAGGATTCTGTGATGAATTTGTGATTTGGAGGTGGAATTGGATCGGTTAGGGTTTGAAGATTCGTTGAATCTTCAAACTCGTTCTTGAGTTTTCTAGATTTTGATCTCGTTAATTTTGGAGAGAGAAATGGAAAGGTGTTTGTTGAGTTGGCGGTTAGAGAATGGATGTGTTGGCACCGAACATTGATGATATGGCCTTTTATAGGCCGACACTTGGACTCGTAAGCCAATGAGATAACGCCACCCGTGCTTGGAGCTCTAACAAACTCGGCCTTGACTGATTTTTGGACCTTGGGACCTTTTTGCAATTTTGAGAAATAAAAGGACCATTCCCGCAATAATAAAAAAACTAAAAACAAAACCTCGGCACTAATGAGGACTCGTTCGTAATTATTAAAAAAATAAAGGACTAAGAAAAAACAAAAAAAATAATAAGAGGGACTAAAATGCAAATGTTAGAAATTGAAGGACTAAAGTGCAATTTTTTTTAGGGTTTTTAGGACTAAAATGAAAATAATAATAAAATTTGGAATAAAATTTGGTAAATTGGAAAAAACGTAAAGTGAAACCAATAAAAGACACAAAATGGACTAAAATGAACCAACTACTTAAATGAGGTACTTCAAAGTAACCTCTCTCTCGCCAAAATTTCGTGTGAAATGACCAAAATGCCCCTAGGGACTAAAACGACTAAAAATGACTCGTATGCAATTTTAAAATGGATTTTTTAACAGGAAATTAAGCAAAAGTTTATACAAGTACATTGAAAAGACTCAGAGACAACTTTTAGGAAATAAACAGAGTTTTAACACATGAAAAGACTAAAATGCTCCTAGGGGCTAAACTGACTCAAAATGACTTCAAACACAATTTTTGAAATGGATTTTGACATGGAATTGAAATAAAACTTATTCAAACTATTTGAAAGGACTTAAACCATTTTTAAAAGATTAAAAGAAATTTTAACATAGGAAATGACTAAAATACCCTTTTATGTGAATTTTGCAAGTAATATTGAAATAAAATGCGAGAGAAAGATGTAATTGATCAGAGACATATCAAATGACTTGAAATGAAAGAAAAGAAGAATTGAGTTAGTATTTTTAGGTCCAAAATTAGGGTATAACAGTTGGGTCGAATGTTTATCGTTGATTGAGTTTACTTACAACGGCGGTTTTCATTCTAGTATCGGAATGACACCATTTGAGGCTTTGTATGGTCGGAGGTGTAGAACTCCGTTGTGTTGGTATGAGTCGTGTGAAAGTGCTTTGTTAGGACCGGAAGTTGTGCAAGAGACTACGAAAAAGGTTAAGATGATTCAAAAGAAGATGAGAGCGTCTCGCAGTAGGCGTAAGAGTTATCATGATAAGAGGAGGAAAGACATTGAGTTTCAGGTTGGTGATCATGTGTTTTTGCGGGTGAATCCCGTAACCGGTGTTGGTCGTGCTTTGAAGTGCTCGGAAGTTGACTCCTCGTTTTGTTGGACCGTTTGAGATCATTGAGAAGGTTGGGGTTGTAGCGTATCGGATTGCGTTACCACCATCTTTGTCGAATCTTCATGATGTGTTTCATGTGTCTCGGTTGCGGAAGTATGTGTATGATGCGTCTCATGCGATTCAAGTGGATGATTTGGAAGTAAGAGATAATTTGACCGTTGAGACTTGGCCGGTGAGGATTGAGGATCGGGAGGTGAAGCGTTTGTGTGGCAAGGAGATCGTTTTGGTTAAAATGATTTGGGTTGAACCGACTGGTGAGAGTGCCACTTGGGAAACGGAGAGTAGGGTGAGGGTTGCGTATCCAAAGTTGTTTCCTTCAGGTAATTTTCGAGGGCGAAAATTCTTTTAGTGGAGGAGAGTTGTAAATTCTCGATTTTTGCTAGATTTATTTTATTATTTATTTGTGTTAAATGTGCTCTTATGTGATTATTTGTCTGTGTGTATTTTTGGTTGGGAATTGTAGAATTCGGTGTTAGAAAGGTATTTTAGTCATTTTGGACTTAGGGGCATTTTGGTCATTTTGAGAGTAGGGGTAATTTTGTAATTTGGTTGAGGATTATTTTAGTGCTTAGTGAGAGTTGTTATTTTACTAAGTGTTAGGGAGTTGTAGTAATTTATTTATTTACCGGTAGGTGACCGTTAGTGTTACATTTTACCGTTAAGTGAGTAGTAACATTTTAGGTTAGAATAGAAATGGGTTAGGCCCATTAAGGCATTGTGAGTTGAGCCCGAAGGGATTTTAAGAGAGGTTTTTCAAAATTTTATAATCCTCTTAGCGGAACAAATCCCAATGAAACGGATCTTGATTAAATCATTAATCACAAATCAAACAGAACACATGCTTAAACACTTAAGGATTCATGTGTTTACCTCTTGAAGCGCAGAACCTTTGTAGAAGAAATATTTCGATCACGAGCAAAGCAAAGCAGCGATGCCTCTACTCGGTCCACACGAACAGAACTTCTCCGATGACCGGTGCTAGCCAATTCCAACGGAGATTCTGTAGAGAACAAGGTTTAGAGAGCGGCGGCTAGGGTTTCACAACTTTTGTGAATTAGGTTAAGCAATCACAAAAGTTAGTAATGCTTCAACACAAGAGTTCTATTTATAGAATCACTTGTGTGGTCAGCAAGACAAGCACTTAAGTACACCATACCTTACGGTGCACCATATTTCACTTAAACACACCTTACCTTACGGTGGACCGCGTTTCTCTATTTTTCGTAAATTAAATAGTAAATCATATTTAATTATTTAATTACTAATAAGTCTTACTTATTTATTTCTCTCATCTATCCGTCCTTTGTGTGTGACCCTATAGGTTCTCATAACGTTGGCAATAATATTAAATCACATATTTAATATCATAAACGATGAGCGGTATCTAGCAACACATCACCGCTATCCAAGTGACGAGAATGTCATGTGATCCGACGAAACATTTACTGTGATAATGATCATGTGTATAATTACCCTTTTGCCCTCATGTCTATATTGAACACAAGGCATAGACCGTGTCATCCTTGTCTAGTTCAATATTGGGCCCGTAGACATTTCTCCCGTTATGTAGGAGGGGCAAATTCCATCTAGGTCACTCATGTCCCTCAGCATGATTCATGGAGTACCCATCAACCAACTTTATAGTCATCTGTTACGGACAACGTTTGAATGGTGACAAAGTACTCGACTCCAACATCTAGGGTACATAGCGGTTTCAGGTCGAAGGGTGGAATACACCACTATCACTATGAGAATATCTTATGACACTTTTCATAACTTTTACTATGTAGTATTCTCATAGCGGGTCAATCCAATATAAATATTACTCCTAATATTTATATCTATGTGAAGACTTGATAACTCTTTTATCCATGATCCGTGAGATGTGATCATCGGGCCTACCCACATAATAGTCTCTATGCTTTAATGATATCCCACTTCTCAATAAAGCTTGACTACGGATACTTTAAGAATAGTTTCCTTATGTTTAACGGGGTCTCACAATTAAGTTATACTTAATGTTCCATTAAACGGACTAACTATTCTAGGGACTTTATTATTTTGAAACAGAACAAAATCAATAAAGAAATGCCTTATTATTATATATTCACAATATATACTTATATCAATATCATGATACAAAGCCAAACCCAATCAACATAGATTGGCTATTAGGGCTTACTCCAACAATCTCCCACTAGCACTAAAAGCCAATCAAATATTAACTCAATATCTATTGGTCAAGTGTTAGCATCAAGCACACTCTGGGCATGATACTATTATAGTAGATAAGGAACCCTTTCCTATGTTGGTAGGCTACACTACTTTCAATTTACACTTTCGATTTTCCATCGAAAAGAAATTGAAGTGTCAAAGTATACATTTGGATCATTGGTGAGATCAAGTTTTCATTGCTTGCAGGATTTAAACCAATTTTACGTCGACGAGATCAATGGAATCCGCAATGCAAGAAACACATGTTTTCACTCAGTTATGAGCTAAACAATCCAAATCATATATATTTGACATCCGTAATAGAAACAACAACTATACGAAGCTTGTACTTTTACAAATTTCATAGTTGATATCCTAGCATAACATTTACTCCAAATTACGATTTGGATATATTGTACACCGATATGAAAGTCAACACCATTGTAACTCATTTACAATGTTTCTTTCATCGGTGTTTAAGAAACAATCCAATGTCCTTTAAGACATCCAAGGATATTCTTGAAGGTATTCTAGTGTCGAACACTATAATCAATTTTGGTACATATTAGAAATAATTTTCTAACCATGTCTTACATGTGTAGATAAATTGTTTTGGTGACTAGTATGTCATCTACATACTCCACCAAACTAATATCAATGCTCCCACTAATCTTCTTATTTGCACAAGATTTCTTTATTAAAAAAGTTTTCATAAAACTTCATTAATAAAATAAAAATTCAACTTTGAGAAGTTTTCTCTAATTCATAAATGAATTTTATAATACATCTACCTTTCTAGTATCCTTTGGATTAACGTAATCCTACATATGTCAAATACATATATAATGTTATTCCAATTAAGTAATACAACATCGTTATCCATCTTCTAGAACATGTATTATAAAACAATGGGAATTGGGATCGTTAGATTTAAGCATTATGATGATGTAATGGTTTCGTCATGATATGCATCATGAATTGCATGAAACCTTATACAATCAATCACATCTTAAAGGTATTAATAATACCATCCATGTCTCGTTTTCTATAAGAAAACTCACGCTCATCTTATGAGTCATACTCATTTGGATGAGATAACCAATATCCATATATGGTTTGTGTACATGGATTCTTTATAAGATCCCATGGCATCTAGCCACTTCTCAAAATCAGGTCATTTGCGACCTTCTAGTAAGTCGTGTGCTTATCTTCCATGAGCATCATATCACCTTGTTGAGTCATGATAAAATCATGTTTCTCATCCTAGTGTTATGACATATCGTACTCATCTAGATCATGTGTTACTCGAACTATCGATTTACCAACAACCCTTTGTTGAATCAGTTCATGTTCCATTCTTAGAGAAACATGTATTTTGTGGCACTTGAATTAATTCAAGTTCTACATCACTCCCATCTGGCTCTTGTAGAGCCATACTCCTTGAAAAGGAATACTCTAGTTTTAACGACAAACAACCTTTGTCAAAAAGATGTAGAAATAGTATCTTTTAGTTTCCTAAGGGTACTTCCACTAGTATACATTCATTTAGTTTGGAATTCAGTTTATCGAATAAACCTTATAACCCCAAATTAACATAAAGTCAAACTAGGTACTTTACCTCCATATCAAATATGGTGTCTTTATGATTACCTCAATTGGAACTTGTCGTGGGTAAAGAATAATTGTAAATAAAGCAATTTCAAGAGTCACGGAGTTATAATCTTATTTTAGATCGAGTCATGTCAAACATGATGAGATATAAATAATCATTATACTCCTTAATTAAGTATTTACCATCACGATTTACTCGTACGGTCTTTATACTTTTCAAACATATTCCTTTTACTTCATTGTTAAACTCTTTGAACAATTTCAAAGATTTCTTGAATCGTGTCAAAAACACTTTTCTCATCTACTATTAATTAGTAATGTTAGATGAAGTAAGAGAAGCAAAATATCTAGCAAATATGTTTAGTGCTTCATATACATCTCATATGTATATCAACTCAAATAGATTATGTGACCTTTCACCTTTGTTGGTGACCGGTATACTAATCTATTTTGAAAGGTGGGATTCACATCCTTCAAATGATATAAAATCAAATGAGTCCAATAGTCCATATCCACGGATTTTGGAAATGTGAATCACACCTCGTTTGTACTAAACAATAATGCCAATGATATACAAAAGGTTAAAATCTCATTTGATCCTCTTTTCACATATGTTATAGATCAGCTTATCAAGATCATGGAACACAAATCCATTACTTGATTAGCATACTTGTATAGAAAACATTATTGGAATAATCGGACAACATTTGTCTATTATTCAATTACACAATCCTTCACTTGTAAATACAAGATTTAAGATTAATGCTTCTATTTTACATGGAACTCAATAACAATTATTTGGTTCATATCAAGTTAAATTTAAGTCGAAGCATTAGTTCCTATGTCAATGAAACAATTTGTTTCATTCTAGACGTAAGTGGACTTCACTTATAGTTAATGTCCCGCTTCTTTAAAACTCTCTATATTTTAACAAATATGAGATTAATCATCAAGTATCATATACTTATGATGCAGAAGTAGAAATTTAACTTTCTATAACTATATGGGCAGATAAGAAGTCTTACTTCTATTTTGACTCTTTCAAAACATTAACAGCTTTTTCTCATTCTAAAGAACAATTCTTAATTTTGTACCAATTCGTAAACTCCTTTCGAAGATTTTGTTCTTCATAAGAACATTTAACAGTATAATAAAAATGTATATGCCGAAGAAATTCTAAATACATAAAATAAATAAAATAAATGTATCATGATTGAAAAAAACATATTTAATTAGGTCTTTAATTAAATATGCTCCCACTATTTTACTCAAAACAAATGACCTTCAACATTTGAATCGGAAAATCTCATTGGAATCCATATTTCAATAAATGTATCATGATTTTCTAGTGGGTTGAAATCCATATTTCACCTTGCTTTAAGTCAACGGGGGCTGTACTCAAAACTCGCTATTTAGGTAGGAACTAATTCCAATTGTATCTCATACAACTTTCAAATCATTTGAGTGAATAACTCCTTACTCTAATCTATCATATAGATGTTCCCAAACATTGCTTCTAAATTTATTTTAATCTCATTAAAATTAATTTAGTTAAGTTAAACCCAAAAGAATAACACTTGGGTAAATTGGATTACCGCACCGCAACTTACTAGTATAAAATATGCGCTTCACGGAGGCAAAACCCACATATTCGATATTAGTCTTGAAGGGTGTTAAACTTTTGGAAAACATTAAACTTAATATTTTATTTGAAGTAAATATATATATTTTAATCTTATTAAAATAATCTAGTTAAGTTAGATCCAAAAATTATAGTCGGTAAATAGAATTACCGCACCACAACTTACTAGTATAGAAAGTGCACCTCGCGGAGGCGAAACCTACACATTTCGATATTAGTCTTGAAGTGTGTTATACTTTTGAAATCAATTTACTTCATATTCTATTTGAAGGATTTATATTAAGATTGATCTCACCGACATGTGTATCGCATACACGCGTCTATTAAGATGCATGACATTCATGCTCATAGAAAGCAAGTATATAAAACATTTAAAACATACATGCTAACATACATCTAAAACATGTTAAGCATACATCACATACATGCGCTAAATAAACATACATTTCATGCATCACATACATAAAATAAATTAGGTAGTATGGTTATGACCTCCTAATGCGTAAGAATTAAATAAACTACTTTATTACAATTCTTTGACCCACGAGCAAGCTTCAAAAGTTTCTCCAACTGGAATCATCATTTGGCGTCATCTTCTCTTCAACTTGAGAAATTACATTATTTAACACTTAAATAAAAGAATTAAAATAAACCACGACACGCAGGTCGTATTTAAATAAAATAAAACAAATCACGACACGCAGGTCGTATTTAAATGAATAAATAAATCACGACACGCAGTCGTATTTAAATAAACCAAACGCCAAAATCTAAGGTCATAACCATATACCACACATAATAATAAATCCTTTTATTGTTATTTCTACTCATTCAAGCAATTAAAACAATTTTTAATTTGATCCGAAATTAATGTTGGATCTTGTGTTGGGGGTCCGCCGCAATAACTTGACCAAGAAGATGATGAAGATGACTATGATGAAGTGTGCACATAAATTCCAAAGATTTTTTGTATATCTTGATTGTTGGGAAGATGCTGCTGTACTTGAAACTGAAAAGATTAATGGTTATGCATGTAAACTCAAAGCGTATGGGGTTGCCATACTAACCTTTAGGTTCGATTCGCCCCCACCAATAACCGTATATTGGATGCAATAAGGAATGACCGGCGAATCCCCTTCAGGATACTATGAGTTCCTTGACGTGTATTGCACAACCACACCAAGCGTATCTCCTAACAGTATTTTACAGATTTATGGTTCCAGCAATTCACTCATGCATTAGAGAATTGATGGATGATTTAGAGTAAGAGAATGATGAAGAATTATGTTGTTAATGTAACAAAATTCTGTCCAAAATTGTGTGTTGTAGTGTATCCAACTAATGCCCAAATGCCAAGCATTTATAGTGCATTATATGACTCTTCACATGAGAGAAAGCACCCCTTTTGACTTGAATCAATGCCATGATTCATTAAGCACCCCTTTGTCAAAGGTTATGATCATATACACTTGAATCAATTCTATGGTTCATTAAGCACCCTTTTGCCAAAGGTTATAACCATATACACTTGAATCAATGTCATGGTTCATTATCTATAATAAATAATAATGTTCCAATGTATATGAATGGTTCCCATGAAGAGTTACAACTTTTGGTTCTAAAGTGATTCCATTATTTTGGAAATCACCAACAATCCCCCACCATTTTCAAAATACT
Organism: Medicago sativa; assembly: GCF_051527215.1. NCBI lineage: Eukaryota > Viridiplantae > Streptophyta > Magnoliopsida > Fabales > Fabaceae > Medicago > Medicago sativa. Next base: position 81,977,124 of record NC_140756.1, on the reverse strand, counting down.
AAATCACATAAATCCGGAAATTCCATGCCTTCAGATAATGGTATCTCGCGATTTGAATCATTACTTAGTAAGTTAAGTTTTCGCTCATTCCCAAATAGTATGGTAGACAAGCTTTGAACCAACTATCCATTAGAACAAGTGTGCATAACTTACACATAGAATCTCGGTACCATTGATAAAGAGACTTGTAAAATGACACATTAAAAGGCCTTGTGTCATATATCCCTTTTCATGAGAATTTAAGAGTCAAACCCTTGAACTCCGTGAAGCGGCCAAACTTCATTCTCACATAGGTAGACTATATCGGAAATGCCCCATAAGTATGCATTCCAGCAAATATATGCTATATGTCCATTAAGAGGAAAACCTCATCCTACCCTTTTTCTTCTTATGGTCCAAGTACTTTTACCCCTTGGGATGTTATCTATCGTCAAGTACTTCAATCACTCTAATAGTGTACTTTCACCATTGAACCCAAGACTTGATGCTACTCAAGTGTGGGTTGAGTTTCCACCATTGGTGATCAATTAGATTTGGGTTTGTACCACATCCCTAATAATGTCTTCAATGTATTCAACATCATTTCCAAAGACATCATTCCTTGTAAATCATTTCGTCAAATAATTGCAAGATTTTAACTTATATAAACTTTGAATATTCAATTCTTCACATAGATTTTGTATTCTCATAGCTATGTCTATGGATCAACTTATATACTCTTGATAGTATTCACCAACTATCATCAAACCATGACACTTTTGTCAATTGAGTATATTGTAATAATGCACAAACTTTTATGTCATTACACCTTTTGCTATAACAATATTTAACATGCATTTCAATTTGAACTTCAACTTTTCTTTTATATCTATACAAGATATATCATACATTGAATGCATTAAACATACATTAGCAAAATAAAACTTGATCATAAAAGTATGTCATAACCAAACTTCATAAGATGGGATTAAATGTAAATCATATACCCCACATAAAATTAAATATAACACAAACATTTTGATCTTAGTTATCATAAAACTAATACATACATCATAAATTCATTGTGTTAAATTCAAGTTTATGTTCAAATATGTTCAATGCTAAATTTCAATAAACAATGACATAGAAGAATAAACAATGAACCGAAATCATTAATATTTTCTATGACTTTCTTCCATGAACATATATCAACTTACAATAATTCAAAACATACCCAAATTATTTTAATATCATGATAAACAAGAAATTAACCATTACTTTTCATATTATCATGTACATATAATATCAACACAATATTAATGATAATAATTTCTTACACAAAGTAAATACTATCATTAAAGCAACCACTTGATATTTTGACAATTTATCTACACTACTTTCATAAATAAAATAGTGTTTAAACATTCTTAACATATTACTATACTCATCAAAATTCATATACTTGAACAATTTCTAAATCATGTATATATATGTCACCACATGTTAAATCTAACATATTTATATTTACTTAGATACTATACACATGCATTTAGAACACCAAATATTTCATAATAGGTAATGTAATCACTTATATGCACATTATCTCATGTTCAAATTAACATTAAACAGATTTCAAACGATAAATTTTATACATATCAAAATTTATCATGCATATATTATCTACAACCATATGTAAATTTAACATAAACACATCACATATGAAATATTTATCCATAAATTTCCACAACATATGTTCATAAAAGGAATTTGTTTACCGTTCACCGTAGTCATGGATGAAAATGTAAACTTTCTTCTCTCCCAAAAATTGCAGCCTTTAATCACAAGTAAATCATAAATCGAACCTAAAGATTGTTGGAACTTGTGTTGGGGGTCTGCTGCAATAACTTGACCAAGAAGATGATGAAGATGACTATGATGAAGTGTGCACATAAATTCCAAAGATTTGTTGTATATCTTGATTGTTGGGAAGATGCTGCTTGTACTTGAAACTCGAAAAGATTAATGGTTATGCATGCAAACTCAAAGCGTATGGGGTTGCCATACTAACCTTTAGGTTCGATTCGCCCCCACCAATAACTGTATATTGGATGCAATAAGGAATGACCGGCGAATCCCCTTCAGGATACTATGAGTTCCTTGACGTGTATTGCACAACCACACCAAGCGTATCTCCTAACGTATTTTACGTATTTATGGTTCCAGCAATTCACTCATGCATTAGAGAATTGATGGATGATTTAGAGTAAGAGAATGATGGAGAATTATGTTGTTGTTCTTTTTTTTGTGTCAAACTAATGCCCAAATGCCAAGCATTTATAATGCATTATATAACCCTTCATATGAGAGAAAACACCCCTTTGATTTGAAACAATGTTATGGTTCATTAAACATCCCTTTCTCAAAGGTTATAATCATATACAATTGAATCAATGCAAAGGTTCATTAAGCACCCTTTTGCCAAATGTTATAACCATATACATTTGAATCAATGCAAATGTTCATTAAACATCTCTTTGCCAAAGGTTCCAATGTATATGAATGATTCCCATGAAGAGTTACAACTTTTGGTTCTAAAGTGATTCCATTATTTTGGAAATTACCAACAATCCCCCACCATTTTCAAAATACTAAATCACATAAATCCGGAAATTCCATGCCTTCAGCATAATGGTATCTCGCGATTTGAACCATTACTTAGTAAGTTAAGTTTTCGCTCATTCCCAAATAGTATGGTAGGCAAGCTTTGAACCAACTATCCATTAGAACAAGTGTGCATAACTTACACATAGAATCTCGGTACCATTGATAAAGAGACTTGTAAGATGACACATTAAGAAGGCCTTGTGTCATATATCCCTTTTCATGAGAATTTAAGAGTCAAACCCTTGAACTCCGTGAAGCGGCCAAACTTCATTCTCACATAGGTAGACTATATCGGAAATGCCCCATAAGTATGCATTCCAGCAAATATATGCTATATGTCCATTAAGAGGAAAACCTCATCCTACCCTTTTTCTTCTTATGGTCCAAGTACTTTTACCCCTTGGGATGTTATCTATTGTCAAGTACTTCAATTACTCTAATAGTGTACTTTCACTATTGAACCCAAGACTTGATGCTACTCAAGTGTGGGTTGAGTTTCCACCATTGGTAATCAATTAGATTTGGGTTTGTACCACATCCCTAATAATGTCTTCAATGTATTCAACATCATTTCCAAAGACATCATTCCTTGTCAATCATTTCGTCAAATAATTGCAAGATTTTCTTTTAACTTTTATAAACTTTGAATATTCAATTCTTCACATAGATTTTGTATTCTCATAACTATGTCTATGGATCAACTTATATACTCTTGATAGTATTCACCAACTATCATCAAACCATGACACACTTTTGTCAATTGAGTATATTGTAATAATGCACAAACTTTTATGTCATTACACCTTTGCTATAACAATATTTAACATGCATTTCAATTTGAACTTCAACTTTTCTTTTATATCTAGCCAAGATATATCATACATTGAATGCATTAAACATACATAGCAAAATAAAAATTGATCATAAAAGAATGTCATAACCAAACTTCATAAGATGGGATTAAACATGTAAGTCATATACTCCACATAAAATTAAATATAACACAATCATTTTGATCTTAGTTATCATATAACTAATACATATATCATAAATTCATTGTGTTAAATTCAAGTTTATGTTTAAATATGTTCAATACTAAATTTCAATAAACAATGACATAGAAGAATAAACAATGAACCAAAATCATTAATATTTTCTATGACTTTCTTCCATGAACATATATCAACTTACAATAATTCAAAACATACCCAAATTATTTTAATATCATGATAAACAAGAAATTAACCATTACTTTTCATATTATCATGTACATATAATATCAACACAATACTAATGATAATAATCTCTTACACAAAGTAAATAATATCATTAAAGCAACCACTTGATATTTTGGCAATTTATCTACACTACTTTCATAAATAAAATAGTGTTTAAACATTCTTAACGTATTACTATACTCATCAAAATTCATATACTTGAACAATTTCTAAATCATGCATATATATGTCACCACATGTTAAATCTAACATATTCATATTTTACTTAGATACTATACACATGCATTTAGAACACTAAATATTTCATAATACGTCATCACTTATATGGATATTATCTCATGTTCAAATTAACATTAAACAGATTTCAAACGATAAATTTTATACATATCAAAATTTATCATGCATATATTATCTACAACCACATGTAAATTTAACATAAACACATCACATATGAAATATTTATCCATAAATTTCCATAACATATATTCATAAAAGGAATTTGTTTACCGTTCACCGTAGTCATGAATGAAAATGTAAGCTTTCATCTCACCAAAAATTGCAGCCATTAATCACAAGTAAATCATAAATCGAACCTAAAGATTGTTGGAACTTGTGTTGGGGGTCCGCTGCAATAACTTGACCAAGAAGATGATGAAGATGACTATGATGAAGTGTGCACATAAATTCCAAAGATTTGTTGTATATCTTGATTGTTGGGAAGATGTCGCTGTACTTGAAACCCGAAAAGATTAATGGTTATGCATGTAAACTCAAAGCGTATGGGGTTGCCATACTAACCTTTAGGTTCGATTCGCCCCCACCAATAACTGTATATTGGATGCAATAAGGAATGACCGGCGAATCCCCTTCAGGATACTATGAGTTCCTTGACGTGTATTGCACAACCACACCAAGCGTATCTCCTAACAAGATTTTACAGTATTTATGGTTCCAGCAATTCACTCATGCATTAGAGAATTGATGGATGATTTAGAGTAAGAGAATGATGAAGAATTATGTTGTTAATGTAACAAAATTCTGTCCAAAATTGTGTGTTGTAGTGTATCCAACTAATGCCCAAATGCCAAGCATTTATAGTGCATTATATGACTCTTCACATGAGAGAAAGCACCCCTTTTGACTTGAATCAATGCCATGATTCATTAAGCACCCCTTTGTCAAAGGTTATGATCATATACACTTGAATCAATTCTATGGTTCATTAAGCACCCTTTTGCCAAAGGTTATAACCATATACACTTGAATCAATGTCATGGTTCATTATCTATAATAAATAATAATGTTCCAATGTATATGAATGGTTCCCATGAAGAGTTACAACTTTTGGTTCTAAAGTGATTCCATTATTTTGGAAATCACCAACAATTAACTCTATTTCAATTTTAATTCCAAAGTGACCCGAAGTAGTTTCGCGGTATATCATGCCACAATAAAAGCAACTAACAATATCATGATAAAACTAACTCATGAATCTAAGGTACTGGACAAAATTATAATAACATCTCATTATTATAATAAAACAATTCTTTCTTCTGAGAAAAGGAAAACGTAAGAGGTGCGCATGAAACACTTTCAAAACCGTGACATCAACAAAATAGGATCATTGTTTAAAATAAATATACTTAATATTGGAATTTTGAATCACATTCAAAATTTATAAAACTGAATATATGTTGGGAACATATTCAAAAAGAAACCAATTAAGCGAAAATATAGAAATCTCTTAAATCAAATTTAAAAAATCTCATCAATCTTAATTATTTAATTATAATAATAATATTGACGTTCAATTATTATTATTATAACTAAATCTCAATGAATTAGGTAATCCAGATTTGTTTCTAAAATAAATTATATGATCCTATCAATTAATGACAATAAGTGAAAGATGATGCACTCAAATGAAAAGTATCAAAGCGTATATCAAATTGCCAAAATCCAAATAATCTCGTATCAATCCAATTGATACTATTGAATTAGAGGAAACAAATTCCATAATTGTGTGTGATTGATAGAAACCGTTTCTGTCAATTTATACACCAATCAATTGGAAGTAAAAACCACATCACATGTGTATACTATAACGGCAGAGATATATGTTTATCTCTTCGAGAAAAGCAAAACAACAATATCGATGCGTATGAAAATTGCACAAACTCTTTGTGGCAGATCAAAAACAAAAAGGAGATGTTCAATTACCTGAGATTCAAACATTTTGAAAACTCTAAAATCGAACCAAATCCAAAGTTGAATCGCTGATTGCATAACGTACTCAAAGACACAATCAGTAACAATCGATTTAACAATATGATGAAAAATATTTATCAAATAAATAATTACATAAAAGAATATATCATCATATAATCATAATATCCGAAAAACAACATTTGAATTCAATGATTTAATCGGAACCAAGTGCTCTGATACCACCGAAGGGATTTTAAGAGAGGTTTTTCAAAATTTTATAATCCTCTTAGCGGAACAAATCCCAATGAAACGGATCTTGATTAAATCATTAATCACAAATCAAACAGAACACATGCTTAAACACTTAAGGATTCATGTGTTTACCTCTTGAAGCGCAGAACCTTTGTAGAAGAAATATTTCGATCACGAGCAAAGCAAAGCAGCGATGCCTCTACTCGATCCACACGAACGAACTTCTCCGATGACCGGTGCTAGCCAATTCCAACGGAGATTCAGAGAGAACAAGGTTTAGAGAGCGGCGGCTAGGGTTTCACAACTTTTGTGAATTAGGTTAAGCAATCACAAAAGTTAGTAATGCTTCAACACAAGAGTTCTATTTATAGAATCACTTGTGTGGTCAAGAAGACAAGCACTTAAGTACACCATACCTTACGGTGCACCATATTTCACTTAAACACACCGTACCTTACGGTGGACCGCGTTTCTCTATTTTTCGTAAATTAAATAGTAAATCATATTTAATTATTTAATTACTAATAAGTCTTACTTATTTATTTCTCTCATCTATCTGTCATTTGTGTGTGACCCTATAGGTTCTCATAACGTTGGCAATAATATTAAATCACATATTTAATATCATAAACAAGTGAGCGGTATCTAGCAACACATCACCGCTATCCAAGTGACGAGAATGTCATGTGATACGACGAAACATTTCTGTGATAATGATCATGTGTATAATTACCCTTTTGCCCTCATGTCTATATTGAACACAAGGCATAGACCGTGTCATCCTTGTCTAGTTCAATATTGGGCCCGTAGACATTTCTCCCGTTATGTAGGAGGGGCAAATTCCATCTAGGTCACTCATGTCCCTCGGCATGATTCATGGAGTACCCATCAAGCAACTTTATAGTCATCTGTTACGGACAACGTTTGAATGGTGACAAAGTACTCGACTCCAACATCTAGGGTACATAGCGGTTTCAGGTCGAAGGGTGGAATACACCACTATCACTATGAGAATATCTTATGACACTTTTCATAACTTTTACTATGTAGTATTCTCATAGCGGGTCAATCCAATATAAATATTACTCCTAATATTTATATCTATGTGAAGACTTGATAACTCTTTTATCCATGATCCGTGAGATGTGATCATCAGGGCCTACCCACATAATAGTCTCTATGCTTTAATGATATCCCACTTCTCAATAAAGCTTCGACTACGGATACTTTAAGAATAGTTTCCTTATGTTTAACGGGGTCTCACAAGTAAGTTATACTTAATGTTCCATTAAACGGACTAACTATTCTAGGGACTTTATTATTTTGAAACAGAACAAAATCAATAAAGAAATGCCTTATTATTATATATTCACAATATATACTTATATCAATATCATGATACAAAGCCAAACCCAATCAACATAGATTGGCTATTAGGGCTTACTCCAACAGAGCCCAATTATGTAGAGCCTATATAAACTCTAGTTGGTTGAGAAAATAGGGTTTTTACCAACATTTGTCATTTGGGAGAAGATGTAGAAAGAGAAAGAGCAAGAGAAGAGAAAGGGTTGAAGAAGGAGAGCTAGAGAGAGCTAGAGATTCAAGTTGTGGGAGCTAAATTGAAGCCTTAGCTTGAGTTGTGAAGAATTAAGGTAAGGGGGTTAGTCTTTGGTCATAATCACTTAGTTGTAGCTTCTACCCTAATTCTTTACATAAGTGCTTATTTGAATAATTGATTATTTGTGAAATTAATTGTGAAAATCGTGCTTATGTTGTGATGCAATGTTTGGGTATGTAAATTGAATGTTAATTGAGTTGTTGATGATGAAATTGCAAGCTTAAATCATGTACATATGTATGCTTTGTGTTTTACCCAAAAATTGTTGATATGAGATGTTGTTGATGAATTGAGATGAATTGCATACAACATCATAATCATCACTTAGCAGTCATTCAAACATCTTCTTAAATTCATATCAAACTTGGTGATTTAATGGTACTTAATCTATGAGGTGATGAATCTAACTTGGTTTTGTTTTGTAAATGAATTGGTTTTGCAAAATGATACCAAGAGACGAACTTGGTGATTTTCATGATTTCGTCGTGTTTAGCCGGTGAAACGTAATTGTATGCTCTACTTCACTTGTATGTAGCCTAGAGGTATACTTAGTCAAAGCATTGGATCTTGTTTACTTGATTTTAATTCAAAAGCTTCAATTTTTTTTAAATGGTGACGAACTTTGATGAAAATGGTTTTATGAGCCGGATGATTTATGAATCCTCTATGGATAGTTTGATATGAATGTAAGAAGATGTTTGAATGACTGCTAAGTGATGAATATGATGTTGTTATCATATGTTGTATAGAATGAAGTTGTTGAACTTTATGATAAAGCTAAATGTTGATTATTGCCGTTGATTATTGCGGTTGATTATTGCCGTTGTTTATAGCCGTTGATTATAGCCGTTGACTTGTTGTGAACATATGCATGGTGGATTGAGTCATATGTTCATGCATCATATGACGTGTCGAATGTTATATCGATATTGCCGTTGATCGGATACTTGTATCCATATTGCCGTTGATTATAGCCGTTGATAATGATGTTTTTGTTCCATCATAAGGTGACGACCTTGGAGGAGTTTGGTACCACATGCATCTAGAAGAGTCTAGAACATTGCATGCATTTGATTAGTTGATGAGTCGTGTCATATTTTGATATGTGACTTGGTGAATTGTGCATTGGTGAAATTTGGAGAATGTTGTGATTATATGGATTGGTGTATATGTGCATTTGTGGATTTTGTTGATGGTTGTGAATAAATGATCTATTCTCTAATTGCATGTCTGCCTATTTGTGCTTATACACTTGGTGAATCAATTGATGATAATTATTTTTGCAATAATGATGAGGTGAGATTTGTATATGTATATATGTATATGATGTGGTGATTTTCTTTGATGATGATGATGATTGCTCGCTTATAACTTTGAAATGATGGATTGTACTTGTTGAGTTAAGCATGCTAGATGAGTAATGAGGTGAGTATTATTTTCATTGATGGATGTTGATAAATGACGAGCTTATGTCGATGAATTGTTTAGAGATTGAATATGTCCGTTATGCTATGATGATAATGTGATAGCTTGAGATGCAAGTAATGGGGGGTAATAATCATATGATGCCGGTATTCTAGGATGGATGTTTATGTTTATGTGATATGCTTGAATCCTTGAATGCTTATGTTTTCATATGTTGATTATGATTAATGTAATGCTTACCCCCAGATGGTTTCGACCGCCTACCCGTCCGTATGGATGGGTAGACGATGTGCAAGAGTAGTCGCTCGGTTGAGTTGCTTGTGGATGTTTGGATAGCGGGAGCTATCTCCGCTATCATTTTGGCGTAGTAGTCTAGGGCTCGATTAGGTTGAGCTCGGTGTCCTAGTCTTGTTAGATTATTTTATTTTGAGATGTACTCATTGTTGAGATTTGGGGAATTTTATGTTGATGTTATTTGACCATGGCATATATATTTTTGGAGATGTATGAATTATATTCCGCCGTGACTGTTGAGATATTATTATATATGCATGCCGGTTGTTGTTTAGATGAGATGTAGCGTCTATTTCTTGAATATTTGTTATATTCCCGCGTTTTATCGCTTTAATAGAAATAGGGCGTTACAAGTTGGTATCGAGCCGTGGTCGGTCTTGTCCGGACCAAAACCCGTTGAATTTCCTCGTCCGTATGCGACATGTACGGAAGTACCGTCGATACTTGTTGTGTTGTTCGTTCTTTTAGGTGGGTTTGAGCGTAGTGGGGGAGTAGCAGGTTGTTTCAGGTTCGTTGGGTTTGGCAAGGGAAGGTATCTTTGGCTACGGAGGCTCGGTTGTTTGTGGTTTGTGTTAAGGTTCCCGTTGATTTTGAGTTGGATCATGTGTGTCTTCCGTTGAAGCATATGAACGTGATTTTTGGTATGGATTGGATGTTATCTTTTGGTGTTAACATTAATTGTTTGACCAAGAGTGTAATGTTTTCTAAGCCGGTAGTTGAGGAAGGTGGTAAGTTCTTGACCGCGGAGCAAGTGAAGAAGTCTTTGGATGGTGAAGCTAGTGTGTTTATGATGTTTGCTTCCTTGAAGGAAAGTAGTGAGAAAGGAGTTGGTGATTTGCCTAGGTAGTGCAAGAGTTTCAGAAGTTTTTCCGGACGACATTACCGAGTTACCGCCGGAGAGGGAGGTTGAGTTTGCAATTGATTTGGTACCAGGAACGAGTCTTATTTCGATTGTGCCGTATCGGATGTCCGCATTAGAGTTGGGTGAATTGAAGAAGCAGTTGGAAGAGTTGCTCGAGAAGCGGTTTATCAGGCCGAGTGTTTCTCTCGTGGGGTGCTCCAATGTTATTGGTTAAGAAGAAAGATGGAAGCATGAGGTTGTGTGTGGATTATCGGCAGTTGAACAAGGTGACAATTAAGAATCGGTATCCGCTTTCGAGGATTGATGATTTGATGGATCAATTGGTTGGTGTGGAAGTGTTCAAGAAGATTGATTTGAGATCGGGATATCATCGATTAGAGTAAAGGCGGAAGATATATCCAAAATCGCGTTCCGAACGAGGTATGGACACTATGAGTATTCCGTGATGCCATTTGAAGTATCTAATGCGTCGAGTGTCTTCATGGAATATATGAATAGAATATTTCATCCTTTTCTCGGACTATTTTGTGGTGGTGTTTATAGATGATATTTTGGTGTATTCGAAGTCGGAAGAAGAGCATGCCGAGCATTTGAGGATTGTGTTGGGAGTCTTGAAGGAGAAGAAGTTGTTTGCTAAGTTGTCGAAGTGTGAGTTTTGGTTGCGGGAAGTGAGTTTCCTTGGTCATGTGATTGCTAAAGGTGGTATTGCCGTGGATCCGTCGAAGGTTGGCACGGTGTTGCAATGGGAATCACCTAAGTCCGTTTTTGAAGTTAGAAGCTTTCTTGGTTTGGCAGGTTACTATCGGAGGTTCATTGAGGGACTCTCTAAGTTGGCGTTGCCATTGACGCAGATTGACTCGAAAAGGACAAGCTTATGTTTGGGATGCTAAGTGTGAAACGAGTTTCCAAGAGTTGAAGAAGAGGTTGACTTCGGCTCCGGTGTTGATTTTGCCGAATCCGAAGGAATCGTTTGTTGTGTATTGTGATGCTTCTAAGATGGGTCTTGGTGGTGTGCTTATGCGTAATTGTCGTTGTGGCTTATGCTTCGAGGCGGTTGAAAGTGCATGAGAAGAACTATCCGACTCATGATTTGGAATTGGCGGCAGTTGTGTATGTGTTGAAGATTTGGAGGCACTATCTCGTATGGTTATAAGTTTGAAGTGTTTAGTGACCACAAGAGTTTGAAGTACTTGTTTGACCGTAAAGAGTTGAATATGAGGCGAGAGGAGATGGTTTGAGTATCTTAAGGATTTCGATTTTCAGTTGAGTTATCACCCCGGGAAGGTGAATGTTGTTGCCGATTCTTTGAGTAAGAAGTCGTTGCATATGTCCGTTTTGATGGTTAAAGAATTGGAGTTGATTGAGCGATTCGAGATTTGAGTTTGGTTAGCGAGTTGACGCCGGATGGTGTGCGGTTAGGGATGTTGAAGCCGACGAGTAATATTTTGGAAGAGATCAAGAATGGTCGAAGGAAGATTTGGAACTTGTAGATTGAGTGGTGTTGGTTAATCAAGGTAAGGGTGGAGACTTTAGATTGGATGAGAACGGTGTTTTGATGTTTCGTGGTCGTGTTTGTGTACCAGATGTTCTTGAGCTTAAGAGAAGGATTTTGGAAGAAGGTCACAGAAATAGTTTGAGTATTCATCCAGGGAGCAACTAAGATGTATCAGGATTTGAAGTGGTTGTTTTGGTGGCCTGGAATGAAGAAAGTGATCGCAGTTTGTGTATGCTTGTTTGGTTTGTCGAAGTCTAAGATTGAACATCGAAGCCGTCGGGTTTGACGCAGCCATTGTTTGTGCCGGAGTGGAAGTGGGATAGTATCTCTATGGATTTTGTCGGAGCGTTGCCGAAGACCGTTAAGGGTTTTGATTCGACTTGGGTGATTATTGATCGGTTGACGAAGTCGGCACATTTTGTTCCTATTAAGACCGGTATGTCTATGGCGAAGTTGGCCGAGATCTACATTGAGCGTATTGTTAGATTGCATGGTATTCCTTCTAGTATTGTGTCGGATCGGGATCCGAGGTTTACTTCTAAGTTTTGGGAGAGTTTGCAAGTTTCTTTGGGAACTAAGTTGAGATTGAGTTCTCGCTTATCATCCCTGCATCGATGGTCGACAGATAGGACTATTCGTAGTTTGGAAGATTTGTTGAGAGCTTGTGTGTTGGAACAAGGTGTCGATTGGGTCGAATGTTTATCGTTGATTGAGTTTACTTACAACAACAGTTTTCATTCTAGTATCGGAATGACACCATTTGAGGCTTTGTATGGTCGGAGGTGTAGAACTCCGTTGTGTTGGTATGAGTCGGTGAAAGTGCTTTGTTAGGACTAGAAGTTGTGCAAGAGACTACGAAAAAGGTTAAGATGATTCAAGAGAAGATGAGAGCGTCTCAGAGTAGGAAGAAGAGTTATCATGATAAGAGGAGGAAAGACATTAAGTTTCGTGTTGGTGATCATGTGTTTTTGCGGGTGAATCCCGTAACCGGTGTTGGTCGTGCTTTGAAGTGTCGGAAGTTGACTCCTCGTTTTGTTGGACCGTTTGAGATCATTGAGAAGGCCGGGGTTGTAGCGTATCGGATTGCGTTACCACCATCTTTGTCGAATCTTCATGATGTGTTTCATGTGTCTCGGTTGCGGAAGTATGTGTATGACGCGTCTCATGCGATTCAAGTGGATGATTTGGAAGTAAGAGATAATTTGACCGTTGAGACTTGGCCGGTGAGGATTGAGGATCGGGAGGTGAAACGTTTGCGTGGCAAGGAGATCGTTTTGGTTAAAATGATTTGGGTTGAACCGACCGGTGAGAGTGCCACTTGGAAAACGGAGAGTAGGATGAGGGTTGCGTATCCAGCTTGTTTCCTTCGAGGTAATTTTCGAGGGCGAAAATTCTTTTAGTGGGGGAGAGTTGTAACAGCCCGATTTTCGCTAGATTTATTTTATTATTTATTTGTGTTATATGTGCTCTTATGTGATTATTTGTCTGTGTGTATTTTTGGTTGGGAATTGTAGAATTCGGTGTTAGAAAGGTATTTTAGTCATTTTGGACTTAGGGGCATTTTGGTCATTTTGAGAGTAGGGGTAATTTTGTAATTTGGTTGAGGATTATTTTAGTGCTTAGTGAGAGTTGTTATTAGACTAAGTGTTAGGGAGTTGTAGTAATTTATTTATTTACCGGTAGGTGACCGTTAGTGTTACATTTTACCGTTAAGTGAGTAGTAACATTTTAGGTTAGAATAGAAATGGGTTAGGCCCATTAAGGCATTGTGAGTTGAGCCCAATTATGTAGAGCCTATATAAACTCTAGTTGGTTGAGAAAATAGGGTTTTTACCAACATTTGTCATTTGGGAGAAGATGTAGAAAGAGAAAGAGCAAAAGAAGAGAAAGGGTTGAAGAAGGAGAGCTAGAGAGAGCTAGAGATTCAAGTTGTGGGAGCTAAATTGGAGCCTTAGCTTGAGTTGTGAAGAATTAAGGTAAGGGGTTTAGTCTTTGGTCATAATCACTTAGTTGTAGCTTCTACCCTAATTCTTTACATAAGTGCTTATTTGAATAATTGATTATTTGTGAAATTAATTGTGAAATTCGTGCTTATGTTGTGATGCAATGTTTGGGTATGTAAATTGAATGTTAATTGAGTTGTTGATGATGAAATTGCAAGCTTAAATCATGTACATATGTATGCTTTGTGTTTTACCAAAAAATTGTTGATATGGGATGTTGTTGTTGATGAATTGTGATGAATTCATGATTAGTTGTTGTTGTTGATGTTGTGAGGTGTTGTTGTTGATGAATGGAACCTAGGGTGATCTTAATCTTTGAGCTTGTGATGATTTGTGTTGTTATTTTTGAAGTTTTATGAAAATGGGTCAAATGGTCAATTTTGTTGGAAGAATGTTTTGGTGCAAAATTTATATGGTTTTGTGTATCTTTTCATGTTTAGAAATGTTTAAACAAACTTTGGGATCAAATTTGAGCTTTGGGAAGTTAAAGTTGGGGTTTTGGGGTGAAAAAATGAGTTTTTCCCGTAACAGGACTGTCCCAACTCGCCACAGCGAGCCGGGGGCGAGCAGGAGGTCTTCCTTGTGGGCTTACTCGCCATGGCGAGTGATTTACTCGTCCGGGGCGAGCTGCACAAAGGGCAGCATCCCCTATTTCGCGTTCCTGCAGCTTTTTCACACGTTTCTCGTTTTGAATTGGCCTTTGGTGTAAACATGAAAGTTGTAGATAATTTTGTTAGCTTTCCAGAGGCTTTTGTTTGACTTGAAAATGATTTTTGGTTTTTGAGTTATGATGAAAATACTCCAAGGAGGTCTTAGAGAAATTTTACAAAAAATTCGCATAACTATATCTAAGTCGACCCAAACCTTATGGATCGTTTCCCAATTTCAAACTTATGTTTAATGAGTTCAATTAAGGTGTTTAATGGTACTTAATCTATGAGGTGATGAATCTAACTTGGTTTTGTATTGTAAATGAATTGGTTTTGCAAAATGATACCAAGAGACGAACTTGGTGATTTTCATGATTTCGTCGTGTTTAGCCGGTGAAACGTAATTGTATGCTCTACTGCACTTGTATGTAGCCTAGAGGTATACTTAGTTGAGGCATTGAATCTTGTTTACTTGATTTTAATTCAAAAGCTTCAATTTCTTTTAAATGGTGAAATTAGAGACGAACTTTGATGAAAATGGTTTTATGAGCCGGATGATTTATGAATCCTCTATGGATTGTTTGGTATGAATGTAAGAAGATGTTTGAATGACTGCTAAGTGATGAATATGATGTTGTTATCATATGTTGTATAGAATGAAGTTGTTGAACTTTATGGTAAAGCTAAATGTTGATTATTGTCGTTGATTATTGCCGTTGATTATTTCCGTTGATTATTGCCGTTGATTATTGCCGTTGTTTATAGTCGTTGATTATAGCCGTTGACTTGTTGTGAACATATGCATGGTGGATTGAGTCATATGTTCATGCATCATATGACGTGTCGGATGTTATATCCATATTGTCGTTGATCGGATACTTGTATCCATATTTCCGTTGATTATAGCCGTTGATAATGATGTTTTTGTTGCATCATAAGGTGACAACCTTGGAGGAGTTTGGTACCACATGCATCTAGAAGAGTCTAGAACATTGCATGCATTTGATTAGTTGATGAGTCGTGTCATATTTGAATATGTGACTTGGTGAATTGTGCATTGGTGAAATTTGGAGAATGTTGTGATTATATGGATTGGTGTATATGTGCATTAGTGGATTTTGTTGATGGTTGTGAATAAATGATCTATTCTCTAATTACATGTCCGCCTATTTGTGCTTATACACTTGGTGAATCAATTGATGATAAGTATTTTAGCAATAATGATGAGGTGAGATTTGTATATGTATATATGTATATGATGTGGTGATTTTCTTTGACGATGATGATTGCTCGCTTATAACTTTGAAATGATGGATTGTACTTGTTGAGTTAAGCATGCTAGATGAGTAATGAGGTGAGTATTATTTTCATTGATGGATGTTGATAAATGACGAGCTTATGTCGATGACTTGTTTAGAGATTGAATATGTCCGTTATGCTATGATGATAATGTGATAGCTTCGAGATGCAAGTAATGGGGGGTAATAATCATATGATGCTAGTATTCTAGGAGGGATGTTTATGTTTATGTGATATGCTTGAATCCTTGAATTCTTATGTTTTCATATGTTGATTATGATTAATGTAATGCTTACCCCCAAGTGGTTTCGACCGCCTACCGTCCGTATGGATGGGTAGACGCCGTGCAGTGAGTAGTCGCTCGGTGAGTTGCTTGTGGATGTTTGGATAGCGGGAGCTATCTCCGCTATCATTTTGGCGTAGTAGTCTAGGGCTCGATTAGGTTGAGCTCGGTGTCCTAGTCTTGTTAGATTAGTCTTGTTAGATTATTTTATTTTGAGATGTACTCATTGTTGAGATTTGGGGAATTTTATGTTGATGTTATTTGACCATGGCATATATATTTTTGGAGATGTATGAATTATATTCCGCCGTGATCGTTGAGATATTATTATATATGTATCTTGGTTGTTGTTTAGATGAGACGTAGCGTCTATTTCTTGAATATTTGTTATATTCGCGTGTTTTATTGCTTTAATAGAAATAGGGCGTTACAGCTTACAACAACACAAATCGTAGGACCAGTAATCGGAGCATGCAGAAGTACGCTGAAGGAAGAAGGCGCAAACAATATGAATTTCCTTCTAATCCGAGCGTGAATCCGTGAAGTCATAGCAAAATCACCAACCGAAACCGTGAAGAAACAAAGAGGAAGAGAAGTTGAGACCGAGTCCGAAAGTAGAGAAGAAAAGGCCGAGATCGTGACTAGAGAAGGAAGAAGCCGTAGATCCGTCCATTTGGTAACTTTTATCTCAAACTTAAACTTTAGATCTAGTAGTTTGTGTTGGTTTCCTGGAATTTTTAAGTTGATATTTGCAAAGAGGAGGAAAAAGGATTTAAGAGAATGTATTTTGTTTTCAAAAACGGCGGAGTTTGAAACTCCGGCGCGGTGGTGCCACCTCCGACCACCGCGCCGGAAAACACATTCTCGCCGGAGAAGAAAGGAAGTGGCAGCGCTGTTATTTGTTATAGAGAGGAGAAAACCTTTTGTTGGAATAACAACAACAACAATTTTATATATTCCCATCCTTCCATTTATCTAGTGTGTGCCAGGCCTTGTCTTTACCATGCATCTACACTCTCTAACCTCTTGATTTTGTGTTTATGGCTATGATGTGATTTCCTTAGTATTGGATCTGAGCCATCTGATTAATCAGACATTTCAGACCTGATCTGGATCTGAGTCTATACTGTTTTGCTGAGCCCAACTGTTTTGTTTAACTTCTCTATACTTTTACTTGCTGCACACCCCTACATGCTTACTGCACCCCCTCCGGCATTTGTTCTTGCTCATTTTTTTTATAACTCTTTCAAAAACAACTCATGCATTTCTTTTTAATTCTCTTTCAATTAATTATGTTTCATGCATTTTAATGCTTTAATCTCCATGATTTTTTATTTTTACTTTAATATTTTTAGAATATTATCTCATGCATTTTAAATGTTTTATTCCATAATTTTTCTGGTTAATTTTGCTTTACTTCATGCATTCTATTTGGTGATTTATTCTAGTATATGATGCTTTTAAATTTCTTATTATATTGTCATGCCATGATTGCTTTAATGTTAGTATAATCTCATGCATTTTCTTTTCCTCTTGCAATTTATTTAAATTCCATGATATTAGTGTGTATTTTAGGTATTGATGTAATTTATTTTGTGCTTTTTATTTCCCATGGAATGCATCTAGGAGGGTATGTAATAGCGTAGTAATGCACACACCGACACTTGCACCGACACTATACCACTTTATTTATCGCTTTACGCTCGCTTTATTTTTCACGTCGTTACGCTAGATTGCCGTTAGTTTAGAAAAATCTTTTTATCTCAAAAATCAAATAAGCAAAAAGTCAAAAAATATTTTCTTAATAAACCTGGGATCCAAATCCAAGATGTTTTTTCCCTTTATTTTCTTAATCAAATTTTTAATGAATCTTAATTGAACTTAGACTAAATTTCTTAATTAAAATTAAACAACCTCATTTCTATTTTCATTTCCTATGCCTTGAGGCCTCTAACCCCCTTCTTAAAACCATTTTCAAAAACAAATTAAAATCAATCTAACCCACCAAAAATATTTTTTAAGAGCGAACTACTTTGGGTTTTGATCCCTTTTCTTTAAGGGTATGTAGGCAAAGGATTTATCCTTCCAAATCAAATAAAAAACAACAAAAGCATACTTCTTCTCCCTCCGGTCTTTCACCTAGAATTATTAGACAATAATTTTCAAATAAACAATTAATCTAGCACAAGATAAAGTTAGGTAAGAGGTTCCCACGGAGTACCGTGGTCGTTAGGGGTGCTTAACACCTTCCCCGATCGAAACCAACCCCCGGATCCAAAAGTCTCAAAATAAGGGTTTTTACTCCTTTTTCCCTTCCCACGAATAAAATTGAGAGGTCCAAAGATTGAAGGTTCAAAACCAATTAATGGATTGACACCCGAAAATCATCGACTACAAAACTCAACGCACACTTGAGTAGCATCAAGTCTTGAGTTCAATGGTGAAAGTAAATAGAAGTATTACTAATATAGGTTGTGTAGTAGATGTGGACTATCCGCATTTTTTTTAATGACAAATGTTAGTATTTTAATTGTTATGTTAGTATTTTCTCTCATGGCAGGATTCAACTCCTGAATCTTTAACTCTAATATTTCCTTTTCAATCGACATCTATAAATGTGTCTCAAGTTTTAGCTTATGATTTTCCAGGTGGTCTCCTTACCTCACCTAGTAGCTATGTAGTTTTTATTCTCTTTTAGACTTCTACCCCATTGTATTCCAAAAAATAAATAAAAAGTGTTTTCCTTGTACAAAATTCATGATATATCGTGTTTTTCACATGTCATATATGTTTGCGAAGATCCATTTTTGAGCTTATAGCTTATAACTTATGTTTATAAGCTCATTTGGCTGAAAAATATTTGTGCTAACTGTCACTTTCTCGTGAGCTTATAGCTTATTTTTTACTACACAATTTTTTGATAAATATTGTTGTATATTTTAAATATTTCAAAAGTTATTTATTTATTTTGATTGATTTAATTATTTTTGTTTGGAAATTAATTTTGTTGACCTCATCACCACTTTTCCGTTTTGCTATAATTTGTATAACTCCCTTTTGAAGTAATCTACCTATTTAATAGGTGTTATTTGTTAAACTTAAATATTATTTTTAATGTGCTTTAAGTATGGTAACTGATTTTGACTTGGTATTTAATGTGCTAACTGATTTTTGCTATTTAATGTGCTTTAAGTAAGGTAGAAAAACGTGCTACATTTTCAAAAATTCATTCTTTATATATAGGAAAAAGCTATGTATAGCGAAAAATATCTCACGACGGCATCCCGACATGTATTGTGGCCAAGTTTGACTTTTATTCACACACCCATGTATCAATCCAACCATCCATGTATTGTATGAAAATAGAGATCCAAGGCTGTTAATTATTCGCTTGCAATTCGTGAATTTGTGTTCGCTTTATATAGCAAAGCTCTTATATATATATATATAAACTAAGAAACATTGCTTTCACGTGAATATAGAGAAAGCATATATTGTTCTTCCTTTCTTCCTTCAATTTTACAAAAAATACTAAGTGCCCGAGTAACTATGTCAATATTTTTCTCGTGTCTTGATAGCCTCGGTGATGATTATCTTCGGGAAGAACTCGTTATATTCTCGGGGGAATTTCGCAATCTTGCGGATAATTCCTTAGTCCAAAGGACATAGTCACGCCTCAGGTTTTACTTTATATTTTATTATTTTGCAGGTTAATCATCTTGGTCATTGCAACAATCTAAGGAATTAGTGGCCATAGACGATTGTGATCATGGCAACGAGAAGTCGGGGATTGTACCGTCTTTGCTACGACAATGAATGGATATATGTCATGGAGTTCGTCGGTAATTTAAATCTTTCTTCTCTTAAACCTACCCACGAGCCAGGTACATACTCTAAACATTATCGTTCCTATGTTTAGATTTGTGTGAAGGTATTATGACTTTTGGATGAACATGCTTAAAAAAAAACGATTTTGAATCTATGAAATATATGCATGACATTGTGTTAGAACATAGCCGTGCCATGTTAAAAGTAAATGAAATAATTTGAAATTATTATTTTTGTTTGGCTAATTATTTGAGTTAAATGAGTAGAATTGAGACATGTTTTCTAATGTTGAAATTTTGTGAGTATAAATGTTCCCAATGTGAGAATTCATTTTAACATGCTAGCGTACTTACATTTACATTCTTGGAAGCAACCGAGACTTTTCTTGAGCCATTGTATTAAAATAATTGAATGATGATAACACTTATTAAAAGAAAATTGAAGAGATATCTTATCAATTAATTTATGGTAGAATTATGGGATATTTGAGAAATACCATAAAATATTATATGGTAACGTCAAAAAAAAAAAATATTATATGCTATATTATAGATTATCCATTGTATTATAGTAATACAGTGATGTTTAATAAACTTTGCTTATGTTATTTATGGAGATTTCTTTTCTCCATGGTGAGAGTGTTGTCACTTAAAAATTATTCAAGTTGATCTCTAAAATAAATCTACACATTGCATTATATTAATCAAATGTGGGGGGTTTGTTGTTTAAAGTTTTTAAATAGACTTGAATAGTAACTTTATCTTTGGATTTAGTTTTCTCCTTTGTGGATACGTTGTCGCTTGAAATTTATCCAAGTAGACTTGATAAACCATATTAAGGAAGTTGATTTGACAACACATGTGATAATATTTAGAGAGGATGAACCATTGTATTCAAATAATACAATGATGTTAATTAGATATGATTCCAATGAGGATAAATAAATTTATAAGTTTATTTATTTCGTTGATGAATAAGTTGTCGCTTAGGAGACAACCAAACAGACTTGTATAAATTTATTGTGTAATCCGAGTTTATTTTTATAAACTTGATGAAATATGAGGTTAATTGACTTAGAGACATCTTAGTCAATATTTGTGAATTTAATGAATTCGTTGATAAAAACCCCGGAAGAAAAAAGAAGGAAATGAGACTATGCCACTCGAAAACGACACGTGATGGGAACCCAACCTTTATGATTGGAGATCCCATGAAAAAGTTCATATGGGAAAAACAAGTCACTTGTTAATTATGTTAGCACTAAATTGTTTTGTCTTTTTCCTATAGTGTTATGTCAATGAGAAGTGCTAATTAAATTTTAAATTTGAGGGGTAAGCTTTAAATACTTTTAATGATTACCATAAGCCCTTATGGGTGGTGTATGGTTGTAGCATGCACTAGATGGAATCACCTATATGAGTGTCAAGTGGGGCCGCTTGCATGAGACCGTGGCGGGTCTCTAGAGCACTCATGAAAACCAGACACGCGCACGGCCTAAATGCGCAACACAGCGATAACACGAGAATTGTGGGGGGTGTGATGCGAGTGGTAGACCTCTAACATACATTAAGTGTCTTTCGTTCATATAGCTTGCTACACCAATTCATGTTAAGTATATCATTCTAGCACCGGTTCATATAGCTTGCTATACCAGCTTGATGCATCACACTCGAGTTGACTGTGCAATTTAGTTTAAATTAAAACTTTTGAAATATGTGGGGGATTGTTGTATATTTTAAATATTTCAAAAGTTATTTATTTATTTATTTTGATTGATTTAATTATTTTTGTTTGGAAATTAATTTTGTTGACCTCATCACCACTTTTCCGTTTTGCTATAATTTGTATAACTCCCTTTTGAAGTAATCTACCTATTTAATAGGTGTTATTTGTTAAACTTAAATATTATTTTTAATGTGCTTTAACTATGGTAACCGATTTTGACTTGGTATCATATATGTGTAATTCAGTTTCTGAAAGGTAAAAAAACGTGCTACATTTTCAAAAATACATTCTTTATATATAGACTTAAATGTGTGTTTAGTCCCCGCACTTTCGCCCAATTTTGGCATTGGTCCTCGCGCTTTTTTTTTTGTTTGGCATTGGTCCCCGCACTTTGTAAAACTTTTGCCTTTAGTCCTTCCGTTAACTTTCCGTTAAAAAAAAAAAAAACAAAACTAACGGTGTGCCGCGTGGCCCAATCATGACATGCCACGTGGCACACTAAAAGACAAAAAAAATTAAAAAAAATCAATTTTTAATTATTATTTTATTACTTAAAAATATCATTAGTCCCTGCACTTTCAACATTTTTTTATATTAGTCCCTGCACTTTGGTATTGGTCCCCGAACTTTTTTTTTTCTTAAAAAAACTTTCAATGAAATTATGTTTTAATTATTGTTTTGTCCATCATTTTTATTGAGAATAATCATAAAAAAATCTAAAAAATCTTTTTTTAAAAAAATTAAGCTTTAATTGTATCACATTGCACATGAAAATTGTATCGTATTAACACCGTGACAGATAAAAATTAACAAATTAGATGGAAATTAAATTGCACTTTGGCAATACATGTAATTGTACTTTCAAAGTCGAGCAAAAGTTACTTGGCAACATAGGCCTTTAATTCTCAAAATGCACCAAAAGATAGTAATTTGGCAGCATTGGCCTTTCTATCTCAAAATAAACCAAAATGTACCAAATAGATAGTAAGTTGGCAACATAAGCCTCTAATTCTCAAAATGCAAAAAAAAATTAGTGAGTTAAACATAGGTCTCAAATTCACAAAATACATCGCAGGTTCTAAAACCTCCGACAATCTTCATCCGGATTTTCATTGGGATCTCCATCTTCATCTTCAATTACCTTTGAGAGGTTTATCTCCATCTTGCATTTTTTGAGATCACCCTTGGTGGCCCGTATGTTTTCGCTTCTTTCCCTACACAGAGTTGAAAAACTTATTGGTTTAGCATAGATTCAAGACCAAACTTTCAAATGAAAGAATAATGGTTCAACATAAGCGGCAACATACCTTTTGTGTTGCGGTGCAACTTAATGGTTTGGCAATTTGCCTTTGAAAAGAAGAATCGAAGAGTAAAACGAACCTTCAACTAAAAAGGCAAACTCGAAGGTGGTGGTCGGAATCGAGAAGAGGATCGTGGTCGGAATCGTGATGGCTCGGAATCGAGAACAAACAAACTCGAAGGTGGTGGTCGGAATCGTGAGCAAAATCAAAGAGAAAGAAGAGGATGGTGGTCGGAATCGAACAGATGGTGGTCGGAATCGAAGGTTATGGTTGAAGTTGAAACCCTAAACCCATTTCTTCCTCTTTCTCTTCTCTTTCCCGTGTTTTCTTCTTCTCTCTTTTCTAATCTTCTTATTTTAATTAATAAATCAATTTATTAAAATACTAATTAAAATTAATTATTTTAATTTATTTATTTTAAAAAAATTGTCTTTTAGTGTGCCGCGTGGCGTGTCATGATTGGGCCACGTGGCACACCGTTAGTTTTGTTTTTTTTTAACGGAAAGTTAACGGAAGGACTAAAGGCAAAAGTTTTACAAAGTGCAGGGACCAATGCCAAACAAAAAAAAGCGCAAGGACCAATGCCAAAACTGGGCGAAAGTGCAAGTGACTAAACACACATTTAAGCCTTATATATATAAACTAAGAAACATTGCTTTCACGTGAATATTGAGAAAGCATATATTGTTCTTCATTTCTTCCTTCAATTTTACAAAAAATACTAAGTGCCTGAGTAACTATGTCAATATTTTTCTCGTGTCTTGATAGCCTCGGTATGATTATCTCCGGAAGAACTTGTTGTATTCTCGGGGAATTTTGCAATCTTGCAGATAATTCCTTAGTTCAGTGACATAGTCACGCCCTGCGTTTTACTTTATATTTTATTATTTTGCAGGTTAATCATCTTCTGGTCATCCGCAACAACAAACATTTCCTATGGGCCATACTCTCTTTTTTTCTGTTATTTTTTTCCTTTTGTCTTCATTGAAAGATATTTGTTTCCTGATGGATATTGGTTGGCTCAAGGGAAGACTTGCTTGGTCAAGGTCTTGCACTCTTGCTATGCTTATTTTCCACGACTGTTTATTGTGAGGCATTGACTAAGACAAGTCGTTTGAATCACATTATGCAAGGGAGTGACATTAGCAATAATTAACAACTTTGCTTCTTTCTCAAAAAAAAAAAAAAAACTTTGCTTCTGAGATAATAAAAAACCCAATAGTTATGGTCATGGATGCCTCCTATACTGCAACTTTCACCTTCCTTCTGTTCATGTCCTTACCATTATCAAATACTGGAGCTCAAACACAATCACAACTACAACTGCTAGAGCGGATAGCACCGGGTTCCTCACTTTCCCCCGGCAGCGGTGATTACAAATCTATGTGGCTTTCTCCTTCTGGCCAATTCGCTTTTGGCTTTTATTCACAAGGCAACAATGGCTTTGCCATTGGAATTTGGTTGGTTGGCAAGAATAAGATGAACAGCACAATAGTATGGACTGCAAACCGCGATGACCCTCCAGTAACATCAACTGCAAAGCTACAATTTACCAGGAATGGTACAATAATACTAACAGATCAACAGGGACAACAGAAGCTTATTGTTAATGCTAATACAAGAGCTTCCTCTGCCTCTATGCTTGATTCTGGGAACTTTGTACTATATGACAACAATAATATTTCTAGCATCATATGGCAGAGTTTCGATCACCCGACTGATACTCTATTGGAGAGTCAATCTCTACCTTGTGGAGGCCAACTGTCCTCTAGTTTATCAGAAACCAATCACTCAACCGGAAGGTTTCAACTCAACATGCAGGTTGATGGAAATCTTGTTCTGTATCCAGCATACATAGCTGAAACAGGTTGGGATGCTTATTGGGCCTCTGATACTGTTAGTGCCAATGTCAAACATCATCTTTACCTTAACAGTACAGGTTTACTGCAGATCTGGAATGACAGCAGTGATTCTAGCCTTATTAAAATTTTGAATGATGCTGACGAGGACCAGCAAGAGACTGGAGGAAACCAGACTATTTATCGTGCAACCCTTGATTTTGATGGGGTTTTTCGGCTGCATGCTCATCATGTTAACAATGGCAGTGACAAAATTATCGCAAGTTTGCCGGGGAATAACCCCTGTGAAGTAAAGGGGTTTTGTAGCTTAAACAGTTACTGCACATTCAAGGATGACAAACCATTATGCAACTGTCTAACGGGTTATAAATTTATAGATGCAAATGAAAAGACTCTCGGCTGCGAAAGGAACTATTCGAAAGCAGAGTGTAGAGGTGAGAAAGATGGTTTGGCCTTTTATGATATGGTCCCAATGAACAATATTGTATGGAAAGACCATCCTTATTTTGAGACTGAGGATATATCATCGGAAAAAGAATGCTCATTTGCTTGTTTGGTTGATTGCAACTGTTGGGCTGCACTGTATGAGGAACCAAGATGCAAGAAACAAGGGTTGCCTTTGAGATATGTCACAAGGACACATGAAGCCGACGACTCGACTGCAGCAGCATACATAAAGGTGGGAAATAGCAGCATCGAAAACTGGAAGGGGAATGATACACTTTTTTATCCACAGCCACCTCTAATTACAAGTAACAAAGCAGTGGTGCATATTATTGTTGTTACATCAATTTTTACTGCGCTTTTGTGTTCAGCGATTTTAATATCCATCCATTACGTTTACAAGATTCGGGTATTAAGGTACAAAAGGCTAACGGACACTGGGAACCTAGGGTTGAATGAAGAGGTGGCTCTGAGAAGGTTTTCATATAACGAGCTGAAAAGAGCAACAAATCATTTTAAGGAAGAGTTGGGTAAGGGTGCTTTTGGATCAGTTT
Source organism: Medicago sativa (assembly GCF_051527215.1). Taxonomy (NCBI): domain Eukaryota; kingdom Viridiplantae; phylum Streptophyta; class Magnoliopsida; order Fabales; family Fabaceae; genus Medicago; species Medicago sativa. The sequence goes on along the minus strand of NC_140756.1, from coordinate 81,951,143 downwards.
ACAAAGGGGCCTTAAACAAAGGTAAGAGATTGATTGCAGTGAAGAGACTAGAGAAGGTGGTGGAAGAAGGGGAAAAGGAGTTTCAAGCAGAAGTGAGATCCATTGGGAAAACCCACCACAGGAACCTAGTTAGATTGCTGGGTTTTTGTGTTGAGGGTTCAAAAAGGCTTCTGGTTTATGAATACATGAGCAACGGTTCACTTGGAAAGCTTCTCTTTGGTGATCAAAGACGTCCAGATTGGAATGAGAGAGTAAGAATAGCACTGGATATTGCTAGAGGGATCTTGTATCTCCATGAAGAGTGTGATGCTCCAATCATTCATTGTGACTTAAAGCCTCAAAACATTTTGATGGATGAGTTTTCGACTGCCAAGATATCTGATTTTGGGCTTGCAAAACTTTTAATGCCAGACCAAACTAGAACATTCACCATGGTGAGAGGGACAAGAGGGTACATGGCCCCGGAATGGAACAAGAACGTGGCAATATCAGTGAAAACAGATGTTTATAGCTATGGAATAGTGCTGTTGGAAATCTTATGTTGCAGAAGAAACCTAGATGTTAATGTGTTGGAACCTGAGGAGATTCTTCTTGCTGGTTGGACTTATAAGTGCTTTATTGCAGGAGATGTAAACAAGCTTGTTCCTTCAGAAGCCATTGATAAAAATGTTATGGAAAATATGGTTAAGGTGGCACTTTGGTGTATCCAAGATGACCCTTTTCTGAGGCCAACAATGAAGGGTGTGGTGATGATGTTAGAAGGGATTACTGATATAGCAATTCCTCCGTGTCCAAATTCGAATTTTGCATGAGTGAAATGTAGCAGCAGTTCCTCATGTGGTTTTCAGTTCATTTGTTTTTGTCGTGTTACTTATTGTTTTTCTTTCTCATTTGTTAAAGTTGTACCTATCTAAGTCGTATTGAGATCAATGAAATAAGGCAGCAAAGCCAAAAACTGATGCAGTACTCATGTTAATTGTTAACTCATGTTGTGTTTTAGCAGCAGGTATATATACTTATACTATTGATTTTCGTAAATGATTTCCAAATACGTAGCGAAGAAGAGACGGAACATAAATTACATCACATATTGTGAAGTTCAGTTAAATGTCAAAACTCAAAACACAGCTTCTTTGAATTCCATAGGTTTTTGTTTTATGGATTATGGAACCTATAAGTCTATAAAATTAATTCCGTATTTACATTTAGTATCTTACATCACTGTTAGTAACTAAATTATGTACAACTGTAGTCACATAATTCTAATGATGTTGTGAACCGCAAATTGGTACTTGTTTACCGGTTTGTGGTACTTTTGCAAATTGGTTCACACAAATTTCTCTATAATTCTTCGAAACCGGCAAACAAAGATGAGTATGTGAAGATCGAAGAAAGAGGAAGAAGAAGTTGAATAGGAGATAAATTTTGCAGAAAGTATCTTTGAAGTTTGGAGAAAGAGAACATCTCTTGTATAATAACACCGATAAAAAAAAAAGGGTCATGTTAACCAGTGCCCCCGGGGCAATGGTTAAGGAAGCCAAAAGAATAAATTGTTAGTCAAAAAAGATACTTTTTAAGCTTTTAATGCATTGATTACACAATTTTCAATGCAAAAATGCTATAAATTAATTTAACTAATTAAATATTAAAATATTTTAAGCACCGAAGTGGAGACTATGTTGAGTAATTGAAAAGACTCACATTAGATAGGGCAAATTGCATTGACCTTCCCTGAAGTTACACTAATGCAGTGTTTAGTTCAATGGAAAGATTGAAAGAGGGAAAGAAAGTGAGTGGATGGATCCACTTTCCACAGTTTGGAACCACCAACAAAAGGAGAGGAAAGAATGTTTTGGACTGGGACCCACAACTAAAACCTTTCCTCGCTGGATTGGATGGAAAGGTGGAGAAGAGATCATTTTTGTTTGAAATGACACAAATAACCCTTTGAATCAATATGAATAATATTATATATGTTTTTTTTTACGATAACATTATATATGTTAAATAGTAGGCTGCCTGCCTAAACAGTATACCTATTAAACTTTATACGACATATCCACCATTAAATATTCATTTTCATGTATATATTAACATATCAATTTTTATTTTTTAATATGTAAATATGAATATATTATATTAAATAAATAATAAATTCATAACTCATTTTATCATAAGGATATTTATGTCATTTACTAAATATACATCTTTCTTTCCTTTCACTTTTTCACTTATTCCAAACAACCTAAAAATCATCTTACTTTCCCTTTACTTTTCTATTCACTTTCATTCCTTAATCAATCTTTCCTTTTACTTTCTTTCCTCTCACTATCCAAACATAGCCTAAACAACACAATCACTTTAGAAAAAACACTTGCCTCCCCTTTATGTTAATAACCCCGTTAGCACCGTTAAGAAAAACAATGTTCTGCATCTTTTTCTAAAAGTTTTTACTCCTTCCGTTTCAAAATGAGTGTCGCTTTAGCCAAAAAAATTGTTTCAAAATGAATGTCACTTTTAGTTTCCAATGCAATAATAACTTTTTCTTTTCAATTGTACCCTCCAATTAATACTCGCACACTACTTTCAAAATATTACTTTTAAAACTAACCTATAGTTTATAAGGATAATTTGGTAAAATAACAATTCTCTTTCTTTTAATCATTGCATTTCTTAATATGTGCGTAAACACCTAAAACGACACTCATTTTGAAACGGAGGGAGTAGATTGTTGCTGGTTTTGTTTTCTTCCTTTTTTACCATTCTTCAAACTGTACTTTGCCTTTAAATTGGCACAAACAAAACCTTTCAACAATACACATTCTCTTTGGTTAATTTGTTGACAAATTTTTTTTTTCTGTTAGTTTATATAATTTGACAATTTGACGGTAATTTTGATCAATATTATTCTATTTCCTTATGAATAGCATTAACATATGTGATCATATTTTGAGCATCCACCAATAGCTTTCCCATCATTTTCTTGTTGTCATGACAACAACTTGTTTAAAATACCAGAACATGCGTAAAGATACATAAAAACATACAGGGAAAATAGAACTGCAATGGAAGGGAACATAGTGAGAGGAAAGGAAATGATCAACAATGGCCGTTTCAAAATTGGAGGAGGCTTTGGTAAAAAATTATTGTGTGTGGATCAAACAATTTGTATGTTAACAACGTGCAAATGATGTTAATTAACCCAGAGGAGAGGTGCTTATGACATGGAAAATTAAGTAGGGGAGATTTGTGTTAGGTTAAAAAATATAGGGAGTGTCGGTGACATTTTAACAGACCTCAAGTGAAGTCAATGTAATTTGACCTAGGTAAAAAAGATCTTTTTCTTAAAAATTTATTGACAGCTTACTATACTTAATTAGCTCGTACTCGTCCTACAAACCGACGTGTATCAAAGCTCTATACCATAAGTCCTAATATACCCAATTCTTCACATGTCGCGTACCATAAACCCGTATCCATATTGTGTACCAATGTGAATTGCGAATTATGTGCAAAACATCGGCATCCCATTTAGAAGACAAAACAAAAGGTTAATTGGCTCAATGATTGTAAACCAGCAGGTTACTTGACTACTTGTTCCATAACTGAGATTTTCTTCCATGTTTCTTCTAATTTCCTGCAAAAAGTTTGAAAAGCCGAGACAGTATTCTTCATATAAAGGCTCTCCATGTACTCAATCAACACTAATTCCATAAGGCATTCTTCATTTGATGCTCAATATGACCAATTTTGGGCAAATTATTACTGTTGTATCTTTCTACAAAGCCATTTAATCTGAAACGACATTGGTTTATCTTGGTGATTTCCAAAATAATGGAATCACTTTAGAACTAAAAGTTGTAACTCTTTACCAAGAGTTGTAACTCTTCATGAGAATTTTTCATATACATTGGAACCTTTGGCAAAAAGGGTGCTTAATGAACCTTTGTATTGATTCAAGTGTATATGATCATAACCTTTGACAAAGAGGTGCTTGATAAACCTTAGCATTGATTCAAGTGTATATGATCATAACCTTTGGCAAAAAGGTGCTTAATGAACTTTAACATTGATTCAAGTCAAAGGGGTGTTTTCTCTCATGTGAAGGGTCATATAATGCACTATAAATGTTTGGCATTTATGCATCAGTTTGACAAACAACAACACAAAGAAACAAGAATTTTGTTGCATTAACAACATAATTCTCCCTCATTTTCTTACTCTAAATCATCCATAAATTCTCGATGCATGAGTGAATTGCCGGAACCATAAAGCCGTAAAATACCGTTAGGAGATACGCTTTGTGTGGTTGTGCAATACACGTCAAGGAACTCATAGTATCCCGAAAGGGATTCGGCGGTCATCAAACCTAAAGGTTAGTGTGACAACCCCATGCGCCTTGAGTTTTACCATAACCATTAAACTTTTCGTGTTTCAAGTGCAAGAACATCTTCCCAACAATCAAGTTATATACACTTCATCATGTTCATCTTCATCATCTTCTTAGTCAAGTTATTGCAACAGACCCCCAAATCAAGAAATCTAACAGCTTTATAGGATAATAACGACAAATCACCTAAAAAAATGGTTTATTCATTTTATTTGATACATGTTTTCCATGTTTGGTCGTCAAACTTCCCACTTCACGGCATGATCCGTTGACAAGGTCCTTAGGGTGCGCCTTCCCACGAACATGTTTTCTTGCCCATCGTTCCTCGTGGTTAGTGACGCTATAAATGTGGAGCATGGGTTTTTAGCCTCATTGTCCCGTTCTACCGAGCTTTGACTCGCTCGAGATTCTCAAGACCCAAGTTCTTAGTCAATAGACTTGAGATAGAATCGGCTCTCCCCAAATCGGATGCCTTAGCCTTTGCCTAGTCTTCCATCGGATGGGAAGACACTTGCCAAATCCTCTCGTCAATCCGTCGATTTAAGCTAACAAGCTAATTATTTTTAGGTCTAAATAGAACATTATGTGTTTTTGTTTTATTTGTCCCGCTACTACTTCATTTGTACCGGCTCCGTTGAACTCGGTCGAGAATTGAAATCGTAAGTTGCATGCATTCTTTCACGATGACAAAGATATATCTTGAGATTCCCTGCTCCTGGCCTCACTAAACCGTTCTTTACACTTCATGCTTCATCGGCTAAAGAATAGTAGATGAATAAGGAACGTGAACGCGGCCTCTCTCTAACTAAAGTTTTGATTGTACTTCCTTGATTTCTTGTATCCATCATTCAATCCTGATCCAATCTGTATTGAAGGATCAAAGGGATTATCAAATTATCACTACTCAAAGGTAGACTTTACGATCAATAGTGTACATGTATCAACAAGATATATATATAAAGTAAGGTTTTTTATGTCATGTGTCACTTCCACGTTTATTCTCAATATTTTTATTATTTTTTTATATTTTATTTGACATAAATATCTCAACAAACTTTTGATCTTATTCACTAAATATTTTATTTAATTTTATATTTAATTTCTAATATTTTATGTAGCCAAAATATCTCAACAAACTATATATAATACTTTCAATATTATCCATTAAATCTTCCTTTTTCTTCTTCTTTTTTTAGGAAAAGAAGTTTCAATTAGTTATTATATAATCTTTTAGCACCATATTATTCAATTAGTTTTTTCATTGAGGAAAAAAAGGCTTCGATTTGTTTTTTTTTTAACTATAAATAAATGAGATTTTATTAATAACCAAAATCACATATTTTGAGCAGTAAAGCGAAACTCAAACCTTCTTTTGATCTAAGTTTTTTTCTTCATGTTTGACAAACACCTATACTATCGTTTCTTCTACTTATGCTTAGATTTTTATTTTTATATATATAATATAAGATGGAACTAACATCTACGAGTGAGTTTACCGATTGTTTTTTTTTTCAGTCCTTGAACTATTGTTTTTGGTATCCATTACAAACACCTACGAGTTTCAGTCCTTGAACTAACACCTATACTATTGTTTTTTTTCTTTTCTCGATTCAACAATATCGCTCTTCTCTCCATTCTTATTCATAATTCATAATTGAGTTCGTGGCATCCATTCCTATTTTGTATTATTATTATTTTATTATTATTTCACCAGTTCCGTAGTTTAGCAATAGGTATTTTTGCTTATGTTGATCTTTTATGTTGTTTTGTGCGTGAACCCGGTATAGCGGACATTCATAATTGGTGCATGTCAATATAGCGGACACCGTGAACCCAATAGTGTATAGGAACACACAGTCGTTTCTAAATAACAAACCAATCACAATCGGTTGTATTTCTAAATAATTATCAATATCAATCAATCAATAGTATCAATAGTATATATATAAAGTAAGGTTTTTTATGCCGCATGTCACTTCCACATTCATTCTCAATATTTTTATTATTTTTTCTATTTTTAAAAACCAATATTTTATTTAACATAAATATCTCAACAAACTTTTGATCTTATGCACTCAGTATTTTTTTTAAAATTTTTTTATTGAATTTCTAATATTTTATGTAGTAGAAATATTTCAACAAACTACACATCAATCAATCAATCAATAATATATATATATATATATATATATATAAAGTAAGGTTTTTTATGCCACATGTCACTTCCACATCCATTCTCAATATTTTTATTATTTTTTCTATTTTTAAAAATCAATATTTTATTGGGTTAATTAAGTAAATGGTCCCCGTAAATATTCCGTAATTTTGTTTTTAGTCCCTATAAAATAAAATCACACTTTTTACTCCTTATAAAATTTTCCATCAGCATTTTTAATCCCTATACAAAATTTCCATCAACATTTTTGGTCCCTAAAATGCTTAAGGAAAATGTCACAGGGACTAAAAAATGTGATTTTGTTTTATAGGGACTAAAAGCAACCTGTGAATATTTATAGGGACTAAAAACTTAATTGACCCTATTTTATTTAACATAAACATCTCAACAACATTTTGATCTTATCCACTCAATATTTTCTTTAAATTTTTTATTGAATTTCTAATATTTTATATAGCAGAAATATCTCAACAAACTACACATAATACTTTCAACAAAGTTTACATATATGATCTTATTTTATGATTAAAAAACTCCAATTTGTTTAATTGTTTTTAAGAAAAGAAGCTTCAATTAGTTATTACTAATCTTTTAGCATTATATCATTCAATTAGTTTTTATGTTTGAGGAAAAAAAGTTCGATTAGTTTTTTTGATAAAAAAAGGTTTGATTAGTTATTATGTTATCTTTTAGCAGCATATTCTAATGCAAATGTTAACTATAAATAAATAAATTTTCGTTAATCACGTATTTACATATTTTGAGCACAAGCGAAACCCCAAACCTTTTTTCATCTAACATTTTTCCTTCTTCAGGTTTGTCAAACACCAATTTTATTATTTCTCATACATATACTTTAATATATATATTTCAACCATTTTCTTTCCTTTCAATCGATTTTTCTCTCTAATACACATGAGCCACGAAACAAACTCATAACCACATGTTTAAAGGGACCAAAAACTCTTATCACTTGGACTAATTCATTATTGATTTTGTTACACTTTTTATTCTTGCATTGAACATTCATCTCATCATTTATATTTTTGATATTTTTATAATTGTAAATTTAAATAAATTCAATTTAATATACCGACACGTGTATTCGTGCACACAAACTTATAAAACTTATTTAATATCTAACCCGGGCAACGCCGGGTGTCTAAACTAGTATATATATATATAAAGTAAGATTTTTTATGCCACGTGTCAATTCCACATTCATTCTCAATATTTTTATTATTTTTTCTATTTTTTAAAAACTAATATTTTATTTAACATAAATATCTCAACAACATTTCGATCTTATCCACTCAATATTTTCTTTAAATTTTTATTGAAATTCTAATATTTTATGTAGAAGAAATATCTCAACAAACTACACATAAGACTTTCAACAAAGTTTACATATACGATCTTATTTTATGATTAAAAGACTCCAATTTGTTTATTTGTTTATTGGAAAAGAAGCTTCAATTAGTTATTACTAATCTTTTAGCACTATATCATTCAATTAGTTTTTATGTTTGAGGAAAAAAATGGTCCGATTAGTTTTTTTTTGATAAAAAAAGGTTCGATTAGTTATTATGTTATCTTTTAGCAGCATATTCTAATGCAATGTTAACTATAAATAAATAAATTTTCGTTACTCACATATTTACATATTTTGAGCACAAGCAGAAACATCAAACCTTCTTTTTATCTAACATATTTTCTTCTTCAGGTTTGCCAAACACCAATTTTATTATTTCTCATACATATACTTTGATATATATATCAACCACTTTCTTTCCTTTCAATCGATTTTTCTCTCTCATACACATTGGCCACGAAACAAACCCATGACCACATGTTTTAAGGGACTCAAAACTCTTACCACTTGGACTAATTCATTATTGATTTTGTTACACTTTTTATTCTTGCATTGGACATTCATCTCATCATTTATATTTATTTTTATGATATTATTATAATTTTAAATTTAAATAAATTCAATCTAATATACCGACACGTGTATTCGTGCACATAAACTTATAAAACTTGTTTAATATCTAACCCGGGCAACGCCGTGTCTCTAAACTAGTAGCAATGTATCATTAACTAAAAAAAATAGCAATGTATTATTAATGTTTTTTTTATCATATTATTTAGAGTAAATTACACTCCCTCCCTTTAAAGATGCTTGAATTACACTCCTCTCCCCTCTTATGTTAAAATATACACTCCTCTCCCTTGAAAAGTAAAATTTATACTCCCCTCCCCTATAAGATGCTTGAACTACAACCACCTCCCTTAATAATTAAATATGGACTACACTTTAATCTTTTTTAACATAAATAAATATTTTTATAATATATATTAATTTCGAATAACCATTTAAAAAATATAAATTTGTTTATTTATAATCTAAATATCAATGACAATTAAATTTAAATATTTTGTTATTAATTTTATAATTTAGAGTATAAAATTCACTTTTAAATAACCATACTTAATCGACTTTAGTAATTTTTCACATATTTTAATTTTATTTTGAGTTGTTTCATATTTTATAATAGGGTTTAAAACTATATGTTAATGAAATTGTGAATAAAAATTAGCGAAAGATAAGTATTTAAAATTTGATTATATTAAAATGAACCCGCAATGTTATTTTTCTATGGAGTATGTTAGATTATTTTTTTGCTAGATTATTAGAAATTAAAAAAAAAATTGTGGGACTAAAGCATAGATTTTAACTTAAGAGGGGAGGGGAATGTAATTCAAGCTACTCTCAAGGGAGTGGGATGAAATATTTTCTAATTTGTTTTGAATAAGAGAGGAGGGGAGTGTATATTTGAACATAAGAGGGGAGGGAAGTGTAATTCAAGCATCTTTAAGAGGATGAGAGTGTAATTTACTCTATTATTTACTATTTATTACCATATCTTCGATTCTTTTAATCCCTGTTTCTCATGTCATGAATGAAAGATAATTTTGTAAAATCAATCATAATTTCACTTTTCAATTAAAAAAATAACTACAAGGATTTATAATAAAATATGGAGGGAGTATCAATTTGGTAAAAAAAATGACTATTATTTTACAAGGATTTATATGATAAAAAATGAGTTATAGCTTTAGATTTATATGATATAATACGATAAAAAAGGATTTGAGAAACATGCTATTACATAAGCACGAAATAAATAAAATTGATCATCTATTCTCTAATTATGAATTATGAAACTTAATGTCTACCAAAAATACAATCTTATCCCTTCTTAGTTTTTTGACACGTCATCAAAATTATATCTTTTTGTGTCTTTTGCTTTAACTTCCCCCTATAATTTCTCTCCTAAAAACATATTAAAACAAACTCACTTGATAAAAACACTAACTTAATCTTTTTTTAAACAACAAACAAACTTAATTTTAATCTCAATCAAAACAAATTTTTCTATAATTCAACTTCTAAATATCTAAAGAGTTAAAAAAAAGTACAATCTTCTATTCTCTAATTCTCTAATCATGAAACTTTGTACGAAAAAAATTATGAAACTTAATACAATCTTAACCCTTCTTAATTTTTTGACATGTCGTCAAAATTATATCTTTTTGTGTCTTTTGCTTCAACTTCCCCCAATTTTTTTCTCTTAAAATCAAATTAAAACAAATTCAACCGATAAAACACACTAACTTAATATTTTTTAAAAATAACAAACAAACTTAATCTTAATCCCAATCAAAACAAATTTTCCTACAATTCAACTTTTAAATATCTAAACAGTTAAAAAAAATTACAAAATATTTATTACAAGGCATATGCCTACTTTTCAAAAAATTACACATTTTCAAGATTGCTTCTTTTCTAAATATAATTTGCCTTTGTTTTTTCTTTATATTTTTTTAGTCAAAAGAAAAATTATATTAAATAAAAATAAATGGATAATGAGTCCGAGGACATTAGACATGACTCAGGTACACCAAAAACGGAGATACAACATAATAAATTAGACCAAGTGAATCGATCCAAATTTATCCTAACAAAAAATACTAATCAAGAAGCGAACCCACAGACGGCGCAAAACTAGGTTAAAAAAATGAAAAGTGAACCTCTGCGAAATAAATTAATGGATCGGCCGTCGTCACGATATCAAAATCCAACCGTCAACAGCTCCTTACACAAATCAGCATGCATAAAAGCTCGTTCGAGCTTGAAGAACCAAAGTGTAGATAAACAAGACACATTGAAACTTGCAACATCTCAACATATTTAAAAACAATAGAGAATCAAAGAAGTCAGGCCACCATGTCATATTATAAAATATCATTTTTTATTGTTGTACATATTTTTATAAAGAAGTCATATCTCAATTCATACACGTGACTCATAACGACATCTTTATCAATAATGAAATCTTTACTATTTTAAATATTTCTACATATTTTTAGTTTACCATTTTATAATATTTAATAACAACTATTTCAATGATTTTATCATGGGAAAACTACACTAACCTCTCTTAAGGTCTTTTTAAATAACACAAACATCCGCTCTATTTTTTTTAACTAAACACTAATCTCCTTTTTTTTATCAAATTGATAAGCACTTAGCTTGTAATATAACACAGCTTTAAACTTTGTTAATTCCATTTATTTTGAGCAATTAACTTCTTCATACAAGTATGGACTCATTTAATTTTCGACCATTTTTTCTTTCCATTTTTCACTTAGGTGATTTTTCTCAACTCATTGTTACTTTTTTTTTTTTTGATAAGCAAGGAGATAAGGCGAGCATCGTGAGGCATCATTGACATCCCAACTAGGTTGGCACCCCGAGAAGCCTCCATCCTATACCGCCCATCTCAACAAATTTTATTAAAAAAAGGAAAAAATAATTACAAAAGGTGGGGGACTAGGCCAAAACCCACCAGAGAAACCGAAACGAAGACAAAAGAAAAAAAAACGAAATAACACAAAAACCGCCAACAAAGGTTAAGGGAACCTATAATTAGGCAACCCACATCTGTCCCTAAAAAAATCAATCTTTAACTCATCCGGAAGAATGTCAAGCCAAATGTCACCAACAATGGAATGCCCCAAAGCAGCCTAACCCGTCCGCACAACAGCTTACCTTCACGGAAGATATGAGAGGATATAACCCGAACACCAAGATTACGGGCATTATGCCATCTCGTTACGCAATATGATCGGAACCAAAGAAGGATTGGAGAAAATCCGAAGGGCACTGGTGGAGTCACTCTCCTACCACAAGCTTCTCCAACCAAAATTAGCCGCAAATTCAAGAGCCAAAATAATACCCATCACTTCCGCATAGAAAACGAATGTGCACCGACATTACTATAAAAAGCACCTCGGAAAGTACCTAAATTTTAAACTTTAAGATGGTTTAAATTTTAAACTTTAATGTAATAAAACAAATATATCAAAGATTATTTCCTTTTCATTGATCAACCATGTAATGTACCCCGATTTTTCGATTAGATTTATTTTTATTATTCTTAATTGTGTTATATGTGCTGTTGTGTGATTATTTGCCTCTATGTGTATTTTTGGTTGGGAATTGTAGAATTCGGTGGTAGAAGGGTATTTTAGTCATTTTGGACTTAGGGGCATTTTGGTCATTTTGAGAGCAGGGGTAATTTTGTAATTTTTGCTGAAGGTTATTTTTTAGTGCTTAGTGAGAGTTATTATTTTTACTAAGTATTGGAGAGTGGAGTAATTATTTAGTTTACCGTTAAGTGACCGTTAGTGTTATATTTTACCGTTAAGTGAGTAGTAACATTTTGGGTTATAATAGAAATGGGTTAGGCCCATTAAGACATTGTGAGTTGAGCCCAATTGAGTAGAGCTTATATAAACACTAGTTGGTAGTGAAATTGGGGCTTTACCAACATTTCATTTCATTTTCGAAATTAAGATAGAGATAGAGAGAAGATAAGGGTTCAAAAGGAAGAACAAGAGAAAGGGGTTGGAGGCTAGAGCTAGAAGAGGAATTCATCATCTAGGAGCTAAATTGAAGCTTGAGTTAGAGATTCTTGGTGCTAGAGGTAAGAGGGTTAGGCTTCACTCATAATTTCATAACTTTTCCCTTTTACCCATTTTTATGAAATTGATGAATTGATTTTAATTGGTGTAAATTCGTGCATGATTGTTGTTGTTATGTTTGAGAACATGGTTTGTATGATAATTGTGTTGTTGTTGAATTTATATGTCAAAATGGGTATATATGAATATGATATGTTTTTGTGTGAAATTGATGAAGAATGAAGTTGTGGTTGTTAAATTGTGGATGATTTCATGATTAGGTGTTGTCGTTGTTGTTGTTGGATGTGTTGTTGATGATTGGAACATTGGGTAATCATAATTATAGAGTTATGGTATGAATTTGAGTTGTTTTTGGAAGTTTTATAAAAAAATGGGTTAGTTGATGATTTGTGATAGAATGAGGTTTTGATTCAAGTTTCATATGGATTTGAGTGCCTCTTTATGTTTATAAATGTATAGACAAACTTTTGGGACAAATTTGGGGTCAAGGGGATCAAAATTGGGGATTTGGGGTTGAAAATAGTGGATTCCCGTAAGGGGAAAACACAAGAACAAGGTTGTCGTTTCGTGCATTTCCCGCCACCGCGATGATGGCGTGCCGGCAGATTCGCAAACTGACAAACCCCGTTTTTGTTGTTTTGGGTATTTGGGGGCCGAACCAAACTTTCTAATATGCTTCTTTCAACATGTTTAACTACTGTTTTCACTCTTTAACCTACTGGAACATCTTATAGATGGGATTGAACTTGATTTTGTGATTTTGAACTTAAATTTTGAAAATTGTCCAAGAATGTCGATTTTTCCGAAACTTGTTTTTCTCATGGAATTGAAGTAGGATTAAGGTTGTATAATGTTCATATGATTTCTAAAAAGGGTTGTGATTGGTTTTATCAAGTGTGAACTCATTTTGCTTTGGAAAATGAGAATTTTTGTGAAAAATGATAAAGTGAGACGAACTTTGAGTTTTTCATGATTTCGTCGTGTTTGGCCGGTGAAACGCTAAGGTATCCTCTACTGCACTCATATGTGGTCTAGGGGTATACTTAGTTGAGGCATTGAGACTTGTTTACTTGGTTTTGACTTAAATGCTCAATTATTTTTAATGTTGTAACTTTGGGAGACGAACTTGATTGAGAATGATTTTTGAGAGCCAATTGCGTATGAACCCTTTATGAATAGATTAATATGATTATGAGATGATGTATGAATGGTTGTTGAGTGATGAATATGATGTTTGTGATCATATGTTGTATTTGTTCCTTTATTTGGATTGTAAGGAATTATGTGGAAATGTGACAACTATATGTTGATTTATGTGGAGATGATTGATGATGTATATATGTGACAACTATATGTTGATTGAATTGTGGATGTTGTTGGTGATTGTATATATGTCAAGTGGTGGTGAATTGTTATCGATGCATATATACTAATTGAATGGTGATGAACATGTTTATGTTATGTTGTTTGTTGAACATGTTAAATGTTGATTGTTGGTGGTGAATTCATACATGCTAATATTGATGGTGATCTTGTTGGTGAATGCATGTATGCAAAATGATGGTGATGGTGAGGTGATTATTGTTTGTGTGAACATATGCATTGAGTTGAGTCATATGTTCATGCATTCATGACTGATGGTGGCGGATTTTATATCCAATTGAATTGATTACGATGTTTTTGTTGCATCAAAGGTGACGACCTTGAGGTGATTTGATACCGCATGCATCTAGAAGAGTCTAGAACATTGCATGCATTTGAATAATTGATGAGTTGTGTCATAATTGAATATGTGACTTGGTGAATTTGTGCATTGGTGGATTTTGATGAATGTTGTGATTGTGTGGATTAGTGTATATGTACATTAGTGAATTTTGTTGATGATTGTGATTAATCAAATTATGCTCTAATTGCATGTCTTACTTGTTTGTGCTTATACACTTGGTGAACCTATTTGTTGGTAATTAATTTGATAATAATGATGAGGTGAGAATTGTATATGTATATACATAAGATGTGATGATTTCTTTGATAATGATGATTGCTTGCTTATAACTCTGAAATGATGAATTATACTTGTTGAGTTAAGTATGTTAAGTGAAGAATAAGGTGAGTAATCCTTCATTGATTGATAATTGATGAACTTATGCCGATAATTTGTTTAGAGGTTGGATATACTTGCTATGCCATGTTAATAATGTGATAGCTTGAAATGTAAGTGATGGGGGATAATAATCATGTGATGTTAGTGTTCTAGGAGGGATGATTATGTATATATGATACGTGTATGATACACTTGTTGATACGAACTTGGAATGATGATATTGAATGATATGAGTGTCGTTAGTACTTGTGAATATCTGTATGAATTGTTCTTGAATATACCTTTCATTTCCAATGTTCTTGATTTAATCTTATATGGATTATGATGATGTAATGCTAATCCTCAGTGGTTTACCACCTCGCCTTTCGTATGGACGGGTAGATGGAGTGCGGGGTGCTTAGATTGTGTGCTTGATGTTGCCGAGGAGCGGAGTTCCTCCTTTTTATATGCAAGTGTCTAGATTAGGGCTCTGATCTAGGGTAGTACTTGCATGTTGGATCTTGTTTTGATTATGTAGTTGGAGTTGAGACATTGATTATATCCGAGAGATGTATTTTTGTCATGAAATTTGGAGATGATATTCACATGGTTATACACATGTTCCACTCGCTATGTTTATGAGACTTGACAATTTATACATATATGTTGTTTTGTTTGAAGACGTAGCATCTATTTCTAGAATATATTTGTATATTCGCGCGTTTTACCGCTTATTAGAAGTAGGGTGTTACAAACCATAATGTCCATCCACCAAAATTCTTCTCATTTCTATATTCTCTTTTGATCTCTTCGCAATTGCCGATGTTTGATTCAATTTGGTGGTAAAAACAAATGTCGTTATTGTTTCTCCATTGTGAGAAAAAAAATATCTCATTTAACTTAATTGTGAAAAGAGAAAACAGATACAAAAAAAAACTAATAAAAAAACTTCATTTAACTTTATTATGAAAAGAGAAAACAGATACAAACAAACATAAATGACTGAAATTAAATCGTATATTTACAAAGATATTGAAATGGATAAATGAGAGGAGATTGATGTGTTTGAAAAGTTAAAAGGGGTACTTGTGTTATTTAAGAAAATCTTAAGGAAAGTCAAAGTAATTTGTCTTTTATCATTAACGTCGGTTTTATCATTAGTTCTTTTTCTTCTTATTTTCTCAATTCATATAACATTGAAATGCGCTTTGATGCATAACGCCCCACTTCGAATTAGCCCGTGCGGAGCACGGGCCCGTGCTTAGCACGGGTTTATTGCTAGTTATTTTACTAAACAAGTATACAATTTCAAGACAAAAATACGGTATAACCTTTAAAAAAAATAGTGTACAAGTATAGTTTTTAAATAATTTACCAACATTTTTTTTAATTTTTAATTTTTTGCTTACCGAAATGGGGTAAGTTGTACCTGTCCCCCAACAACATACCCTTCTTCTTTAAACAGCCACAATTTTTTAGTTTTATAGAAAAAAATTAACTTTAGCGACAAACAAAATATGTCACTATAACTTAAATGACTATTATTTTTCCACTCTATCAATTTCTCGTACGTTTTATTTTTTTTTACGAAAATGCCTATGAGATTTTTGGATTATATAATTTGCAATGAGTCTTCCATCAATTCGGATTTTATAATCCGAACACTCAAAAAATAGGACGTGTTCCTTACCTTTTTCGGATTATAAAAACCAAACACCCCCTAAACAACTTTATTGTGCCAAGAATGTAGGGGAAATAGTTCGGATTATATAATCCTAATTCTATCAAGACAAATACCGAGTCTCGTTTGTAACATGGATAACCAGTTTAAAGACCATACTAATCATCATAACTCCATCCTTGTGTTTTAGGTCATTGTTGGTTGTTCTAGCCATGTCCCAATCGAAAATCTGGTTTTTGGGTTACTTGATCAAATTGCTTCGAAACTTTTCTAAAAAATCGAAATAAATCAAGGATCAAGACTCCCCTAAGGGACTTTTTTTTTTTTTGAATCGGCAAATATTATTCTCGTCAAGGTAGTGTAAGGCACACAAAAACCTTGCGGATTGACAAATAAAATACAAAGGCACCGCAAATATACGGGACACCCCCAACAAGCACCTAAAACGATGACACAAAAAGCCAACTACCAAAGCCAAAAACCACACACCCACGAAGCTAACCACCTAAAAGCTTAAAACCATGAGGCAGGCATATACAATTAGCGGACAACAAATGCTCCCAAATGCATAACCCTACCTCACAGTCGCCAAACCAAATAAAAACCATAGCAGTAAACACCAAGGATCAACACCGGCGAAACACGCCGCCATATACAACCGAGCCAGCTCCCCGGATCAACACCAAGCCATCTAACTACCCACAAAAACGCAAACAACAAGAAAGACACCAGAAACGAAGGCCTCACTCGCCAAAAACCGCATCACCAACAGAACCGCAAGACACCAAAAGACATCTGTTCAAGTGAAAACAAAAAAATAACAAAAGATGTTCCTCCTCTCGCCACAATCAAATTACCGTTTCAAGCAATCCTTAGGGTTCCAAGACCATTCATAGAAAAGACATGCCGAAATCGATAACCTTTCCAACGTCCACCTCCACAACACTACCTTAATTTCCTCCACCATCTCATCCACCTCATAAATAGTCCCCTTAAAAATTCTTTCATTTCGAACTTTCCATAAAACCCAAAGTATTGTATGCCAAATAAGACTTAGTTCCTTTTTCACATTTTTATTTCTTTCCCCCCATTCCAACACTCCCAATGGATAAAAAGAGTTGGCGGCATTAAGAAATCAAACTCTAACCACTCCATCACCTTCCTCCACACGGCCATCCCCACATTGCAATGTAAAAAAAGATGTCTCGCAGTTTCATTATCCCTTCCGCACAAGACACACAAAAGAGAAGCAACCGGCGGTAAAACATTCCTCAAGGCTAAATTATCCCTAGTCGGGATCCGATTAAGGAAAACCTTCCAAGAAAATGCAATTACTTTTGACGGTGTGGGACTTTTCCACATCTTAGCAAACACTCTTTTTTGGTCTTCTTGCCACAAGTCTTCCATCAACACCAAACCCTCCAATTTCAAATAAGCCGACTTTACCGAAAAGATCCCAACCTCCTCTAAATTCCACCTCCACCTATCCTCCTCTTGAGTCCAATTCATCCCTTTTCTTAAAGTACTCCGCCCTCAAAATCTAAAATTCCAACGTTTAGACCATTTTTTATTTTTATTTTTATTTTCATATTCGAAAAAATTTGCATTAGTTTTATTTGATTTTTAGAATTTTTGGGTGGTATTTCTATTTTTTTTTTTGTCTGACATGTTTTATCATTTATACTTTGTGTTTTTGTTGGTTTTAAAAGTGAAATTCGCAAATCGCCGAAATAGAAGAGATTTTGATTCTTGCTTATATATAATCATATTTTGGATTTTATAATCGGAACACAGTTCGGATGTGTTCGGATTATAGAATCTAAAGCCTCATTATCATTATTGTAAAAAAAAAATGGCGCACGAGAAATAGATAAAGTGGAAAAAATATCAGTCTAACTAAATTGTTTGATAGTTAACATTTATAGATTCAAGAGTAGGAATGAGGTTATATTTTGGACTTACATCTACGAACATGGCCTATAGATAAAACTCCTACTAAATATGTTTGCGAAGCTAACGTTTTATTGACGGACCGGTGACTTTTGGTGACGGATATTGTCCGTCACTAAACGTCATTTTTAAAATAAATAGAACAAAGTCGTGGCTGCCATCCACGATTATGCTTAAATAAAAAAAAGTGTAAGTTGTTTTTCTTTTTTTGAGAGAAAAGTGTAAGTTGTTTTTTTTTGTTACGTAAAGTTTAGGTGGGTTCGGCTCCGGTCACCACTGTGGTCGTGGCACGCCTCCGGCCCAAAGGGCACTTATAGAGGTACTTACATGCATCAACCACCAACACCGCCCTCACATCGGCGCAGGGAATCGAACACACAACCTTCTGCAAGGAAGTGACCCGTTCCTTACTAACCGAGCCAACGTGTGTTGGTCAAAAGTGTAAGTTGTTGATTCCAGTACAAATTACCCTATTTAATAAAAGTTTTGAAAATTATTTTTTTTTTACAAATTTTTTGAAAATTATATTTATTTGGTAATTTAATTGAAAAAATACACAACTTTGGTAAAAAAAAAAATATATATATATATATATGGGTTATGATAGAAGACACCTTTTATGAAGGTGTCTTTTATCAAGTTACTCTATGAGCATTTGCGAAAAAGACACCAACTTACTTTTATGAAGGTGTCTTTTAGCAAAGTTATAACTAAAAAGTGAAAATCACACCTTAAGGTGTGACTTGTTAAAAGACACCACCAAATGGTGGCTTGTAACAAAACCCTATATATATATATATATATATATATATATATATATATATATATATATATATATATATATATATATATATATATATATATATATATATATATATAGGGTGGGGATATTTTGACTCCAAGAGTAAGTGTAATATCTTACTCCAAATCTTGACCTTTAATTCCCATATTGGTTAATGGCTTAGATTAATTGATATGATAGGCTTTAATTCCATTTTCTATTGCAGTCAACACTTATCACCACAAAATAACAAAATAATAAATGTCTTTTAATTTCTTATTTTTTTCTTCTACCATTAATTTTTTTTCACGCTAAAAAGAATTTTTGAGGGTTAAGAGCAAAACTTAAAAACTCTTTCATGGCAAAAATGTTTATCAAGAAAATACACAAATTTATTTATTTTTTTATGCAATTATTGTAAATGAATTAGATATAAGAAAAGATTAGGGTTACTTCCTCTATCATTTTTTTTTTCGTGACAGATTAGTACAAAAATGTGTGTTTAGAAAAAACATAAGAAAATATCAGGATTATAATGAAGAAATCAAAAAAAATATGTCGTATAAAAAATAGTAACAGGAGAAGAATAAATATGCAATTCTTTGAATTTTACAATTGTTTTCTTTAAAAAAAATATGCAATTTTTTTAGCGTAAAAATTAAAAAACGTAAAGGGAGAAGGAAAAAAAAATCAATGGGAGAAGAAAAAAATTCTTTTAGCGTAAAAAGATATATGCAAATTTTTTTTTCTTATTCAATTTTTTGAAGAATAGAATGAGTGAATCTTGAAATTTTTATTTCAAGGAAAGGATTTTAATTTAACCCTCAAAAAATATTTAAGCGTGAAACAAAAAAAAACAATGGAAGAAGAAAAAAAAATCATGCAATTAAAAGACATTTATTGTTTTGTTATTTTGTGGTGATAAATGTTGACTACAATAGAAAATGGAATTAAAGCCTATCATATCAATTAATCTAAGCCATTAACCAATATTAAAATTAAAGGTCAAGATTTGGAGTAAGATATTACACTTACTCTTGGAGTCAAAATATCCCCACCCATATATATATATATATATATATATATATATATATATATATATATATATATATATATATATATATATATATATATATATATATATCCCTGAGTATAGTTTTTTAGGAGAAGAAGAATATCACCTTTATTGTGCAAGAAAAGAGAGTTCACGAGCATGAGTCTATGCTAGAGGCTAAGGCAGAGCTGAATCTGTAATTATGGAGGGAACTTTACTTATTCTTGATTTTTCCTTGATTGATGCGAGGAAATTCATATTCCGGGAGGGATGACTTGAAGCGATGCACGAGGTAGTCAACCCTTCAAGGAGAATTATTGACATAGTCCCTTTATTTCCATAATCAACTTTGATCGTTGCTTGCTCTGTAGGATACTTTTGATTGAAAACATGTTCTTGGCCATTGAGTTGATCAGTAAAAATCATAATTTATTCTTGTTACAAGGCTAATTAAAACAACAAAACGAAAAGGAAGAAAATAAGCACATGAATTACTCACTAGAAAAGAAAGTTCTGGCTGCATGGTAGAGGAGATCTATATCCAATAATGCTCAAAGTTTAGCGATAAAATCCACGCATTGGTTCTCATCTCAAAGAGAATGGTAAACTGTGATATTACTATTAAATTCTTTATGTCTTGAATTAAAATAGCATAAACGTGGAACTTCATGGATGAGTCTTGTATGAGTTTGATACAATGTAAAAATCAGAGTAGAAAACGATCTCAACGATATCCATCTCTTTGGCCAACGTAAGGCCTTGGTATATAGCGGATAACTCGGCATGCAGAGTATCAAAAGAATCTTGAATATAGCCGGAAAAACGTGATAAGTAAAAACATGCATTGTTTCCTTGAGAGTCCATATTAATTTTTTTTTACCAAAGTAAACTTATTATTAGTAGTAACATCTGCATTACGGGATGCTAATTGCAAAAAAAAAAAGTAAATAGAGTAGCATATTAAAGTTGATTAAAGTGTCAAACACTACAAGAAAATAAATAAAAAATAAAAAAAAAAACAATATGTGGACTAACGGACTACTGGACAAAGCATCATCTGCTAGACAAAGCATGGATTAACATGAGGAATAGCAAAATTAACATTTGGTTTGCTGCCTTATTTTATGTCAACACAACTTGGAGACAAGGCAAACCTTTCGTCAAATGAAAATAAGATTTAACAATGATATTTCCCTTTATTCTTTGCTGTTGACATAACAAAACCAATTAGCTTTTTTGCAGCTAAATTGTAACATAAATTGGCATGAGGAATAACTACATTCATTTTTGGCCTGCATCCTTATTTTAGACACAACAGAGATAACCTTAAATAGTGAAAGAAAAACAAAAATACATTACTTGACACAAATAAACAAACTTAAAAGCCACATGAGGAACAGCTGAAACAAACAGTTACTTTTATGCATAACTGGAATCTGGACAAGGAGGAATTGCTATATCAGTAACTCCTTCTAACATCAACACCACACCCTTCATCGTTGGTCTCAGAAAAGAGTCATCTTGGATACACCAAAGTGCCACTTTAACCATATTTTCCATGACATTATCATCAATGACTTCCCATGGAACAAGATTATTCACCTCTCCTGCAACAAGGCACTTATAAGCCCAACCAGAGAGAAGAATCTCCTCAGGTTCCGACACATTAACATCTAGGTTTCTTCTGCAACATAAAATTTCAAACAACATTATTCCATAGCTATAAACATCTGCCTTCAGTGATATTGGCATGTTCATGTTCCATTCTGGAGCCATGTAGCCTCGTGTCCCTCTAACAACCGTGAAAGTTCTGGTTTGGTCCGGCATTAGAAATTTTGCAAGACCAAAATCAGATATCTTGGAAGTCCAAAACTCATCCATCAAAATGTTTTGAGGCTTTATGTCACAATGAATGATTGGTGTCTCACACTCTTCATGGAGATACGAGATCCCTCTAGCAATGTCAAGTGCCATTCTTACTCTCTCGTCCCAATCTGGACGTCTTTGATCACCAAACAGAAGCTTTTCAAGTGATCCGTTGCTCATGTATTCATAAACCAAAAGCCTTTTTGAACCCTCATGACAAAAACCCAGCAACCTAACTAGGTTCCTGTGGTGGGTTTTCCCAATGGATCTCACTTCTGCTTGAAATTCCCTTTCCCCTTCTTCCACCACCTTCTCTAGTCTCTTCACTGCAATCAATCTCTTACCTTTGTTTAAGGCTCCTTTGTAAACTTTTCCAAAAGCACCCTTACCCAACTCTTCCTTGAAATTATTTGTTGCTCTTCTCAGCTCATTGTATGTAAACCTTCTCAAAGCCAAATCTGCATTCTTCCCTCCAAAGTTAACAGTTTCTGTTAGCCTTTTATACTTTAATACCCGAATCTTGTACATGTAATGGATGGATATAATAATTGCTGAACACAACATGATGCTAAACAAGGATGTAACAACAATAATATGCACTATTGCTTTGTTACTTGTAGTCTTGATTGGATAAGCAAAAGGTCTTTCATACCCCTTTGAGCTTTGGATGCTGTTGTTTCCAACCTTTAAGAAAGCTGTGGTAAAATCGTCAGCTTCATGTGTTCGTTTGACATATCTCAAAGGAAGTCCTTGTTTCTTGCATCTTCCTTTTTCATAAATTGCAGCCCAACAATTGCAATCAATCAAACAAGCAAATAAGCATTCTTCTTCTGATGACATATCATCATCTTTGAAATAAGGATGGTCATTCCAAACAAGATTGGTCATTGGGACCATGTTATAAAAGGCCACACCATCTTTGTCACCTCTACACTCCGATGTTGAATAGTTCCTTTCACAGCCAAGATTATCTTCATTTGCATCAATAAGGTTATAACCCGGGAGACAATTGCACACCGGTTTGTCGTCATCGAATGTGCAGAAACTGTTGTAGCCACAAAACCCCTTTACATCGCATGGATTCTTTCCTGGCCAACTTCCCATAATAATGTTACTTCCATTGTTAACATGATAAGCATACAGCCGAAAAACCCCATCAAAATCAAGAGTTGCACGATAAATAGTCTGATTTCCAGTGTTCTGTTGGTCTTTTTCAGTATTAAGCAAAGTGGTAATACGGCCAGAATCACTGCTGCTATTCCAAATTTGTAGTAAGCCTGTATTGTTGAGGTAAAGATGATATTTGACATTGCCACCATTATCGAGTTTAGTTTCAGAGGTCCAATAAGCATCCCAATCTGTTTTTGTTGTGTATGCTGGGTACAGAACAAGATTTCCATCAACCTGCATGTTGAGTTGAAACCTTCCGGTTGAGTGATTGGTCTCTGATAAACTAGAGGACAGTTGGCCTCCACAAGGTAGAGATTGACTCTCCAATAGAGTATCAGTCGGGTGATCGAAACTCTGCCATATGATGCTGGAAATATTATTGTTGTCATATAGTACAAAGTTCCCAGAATCAAGCATAGAGGCAGAGGAAGCTCTTGTATTAGCATTAACAATAAGCTTCTGTCGTCCCTGTTGATCTGTTAGTATTATTGTACCATTCCTGGTAAATTGTAGCTTTGCAGTTGATGTTACTGGAGGGTCATCGCGGTTTGCAGTCCATACTATTGTGCTGTTCATCTTATTCATGCCAACCAACCAAATTCCAATGGCAAAGCCATTGTTGCCTTGTGAATAAAAGCCAAAAGCGAATTGGCCAGAAGGAGAAAGCCACATAGATTTGTAATCACCGCTGCCGGGGAAAGTGAGGAACCCGGTGCTATCCGCTCTAGCAGTTGTAGTTGTGATTGTGTTTGAGCTCCAGTATTTGATAATGGTAAGGACATGAACAGAAGGAAGGTGAAAGTTGCAGTATAGGAGGCATCCATGACCATAACTATTGGGTTTTTTATTATCTCAGAAGCAAAGTTTTTTTTTTTTTTTTTGAGAAAGAAGCAAAGTTGTTATTGCTAATGTCACTGCCTTGCATAATGTGATTCAAACGACTTGTCTTAGTCAATGCCTCACAATAAACAGTCGTGGAAAATAAGCATAGCAAGAGTGCAAGACCTTGACCAAGCAAGTCTTCCCTTGAGCCAACCAATATCCATCAGGAAAGAAATATCTATCAATGAAGACAAAAGGAAAAAAATAACAGAAAAAAAGAGAGTATGGCCCATAGGAAATGTTTGTTGTTGCAGATGACCAGAAGATGATTAACCTGCAAAATAATAAAATATAAAGTAAAACCTGAGTGCGACTATGTCACCTGACTAAGGAATTATCCACAAGATTGCAAAATTCCCCTGAATACAACGAGGTTCTTCCCGGAGATAATCATACCGAGACTATCAAGACACGAGAAAAATATTGATATAGTTACTCAGGCACTTAGTATTTTTTGTAAAATTGAAGGAAGAAAGGAAGAACAATATATGCTTTCTCTATTCACGTGAAAGCAATGTTTCTTAGTTTATATATATAAAGAATGTATTTTTGAAAATGTAGCACGTTTTTCTACCTTTTAGGAAACTGAATTACACATATATGATACCAAGAGTATCATATATGTGTCTTAGTCAATGCCTCACAATAAACAGTCGTGGAAAATAAGCATAGCAAGAGTGCAAGACCTTGACCAAGCAAGTCTTCCTTTGAGCCAACCAATATCCATCAGGAAACAAATATCTTTCAATGAAGACAAAAGAGGAAGGAAAAAAAGAGAGTATGGCTCCATCTGGTAAAAAAGAGTTAGGACCATCTTCATTTGTCAGATTAAATGAAGAGTTCCATTTAGAGGGAGATAAATATAAAAAATTGCTAATGGATGATCCTACCATCAAGTAGATGTTAAAACTTGTGTCAAGGGTCTGTTACCGATAAGTAGATGTTAATGGATCCTGCATTAATCTTTAGGTTCGATTCATCTCCATCAACGGTTATATTTATAAACAAAATTTCTAGCTTCACATATATGAAGTTAGTTTAATAGGTCTTAATTATATACAAAATTTTTTTATAATTACTGAAGTATCCTTTACTGCAACAATCATCATACTGAAGTTTCATTGAGACTATGCACTAGTCTTGAAAAATAAGAGAATTGACAAAGTGTATTTTTAAAATCTCTACTAAAACTGTAGGAATTTAACAACACTCATTTAATTGTAATTTGAAAGGTAGCTTTTGATATAGTACAAAACCTGAATGATAAATTGAAGATAAAATGAAACTGCAGAAGAACAAATATATAAGAAAATCACAAAAGCAACACATATATAATGTCCCTACAAGACTATTCAAGCAAGCGAGCTGGTGAGGGAGGAACTGGAATATCTTCCAAACCTTCCAACATTAAAATTACATTCTTCATTGTAGGACGGAGATGTTGTTGGTCTTGCACACACCACAACCCGACTTTCACCATTCTTTCCAATATCTTCCAGTCCACATCTTTCTCATCATGTCTGATAAGCTTGTTTAACTGCCCTGCTTCAAAACATTGATATGCCCAACTGGAAAGAAGAATTTCATCGGGCGAGTGAATATTATTCATCTCTATACTTCTTCTGCGGCAAATAATTTCCAATAATACCACACCAAAACTGTAAATGTCAGATTTTACCGATACTGATGCATCCTCCTTCTGCCATTCAGGTGCCAAATACCTGCTTGTGCCATCATCCTCTATTTTAGTTCTTGAATGACCCCTCTTTGAAAGCCTTGCCAATCCAAAATCAGATATTTTTGCAGTCCATGCTTCATCCATAAATATATTTCGAGGATTTATATTACAATGGATGATTCGGACTTCACACTCTTCGTGTAGATACAATATTCCTTTAGCCACGTCCAATGCAAGTTTCATTCTCTCTTTCCAAGATAGTCTCACTTCCCCTTCAAAGAGAAGATTTGCAAGAGACCCTTTGCTGACAAATTCATAAACAAGGAGCTTCTTGGATCCTTCTATACAAAAACCAATAAGCTTAACCAAATTCCTATGATGAGTACGAGCAATGGCAGTAACTTCCGTTCGGAATTCCCTATCCCCTGCATCAACAATTCTCTCCTCCAGTCTTTTCACAGCAATGCTTCTGTTATTGTCACCTATTGTAGCCTTTATAAACAACACCAAATGATCCTCTCCCTATCTCGTCTGAAAAGCCCCCGGTTGATTCTGAAAGTTCGTCAAAAGAAAATGAGGTCAAGGAGCATTCTTCAGTAAATCCAAGTTTTTCACTTTCGGACAACATTGCATACCTATTTACTTGACGTCTGTAAGTGAAGAAAATGGACACCGCAGTGACGAGACAAATTAATGAAACGACACCCAAAGTAAGAGATAGGATCATTATTAGGTTTTTCTTGTTATCAATAACAACCTTAGGCTTAGGCACGTTGGTGTTGTTTGGGGTTGGAGGTGAAATAATAATGGAAATATTTGAAGGAGTCTTTATCAAGGCCACAGACACAGTGGAAGAAGAATCATTATGAAACCTGCCGTGTATAAGTGGAAGCCTATATTTATTGCAGCTGCCGTTGGTATATATTGCTCCCCCACAAACACAATCTTGTCGGCAAGCCTTCTCACAAGTATCCATATCAATCAACACGGGTATAACAGAATATGGAACATCACCCCAATGCATATTCTCAAAGTGAGTAAAATTATACAACAATGTTCGGTCTTCAATGCTTTCACAGTCATCTTTGCTATGCGTCTGTATGCAGTCTATAGGCACGCTTTTAGTGTTGGAAGGGATGAAACCAGGATAACATTTGCATACAGCATCACCGCTCATGTTGAAGGAGCAATAACTGTTCAGCCCACAAAACCCCTTCACTTGACAAGTATCATTAAGTGCTTGCCACAAGATTACCACACGCGAGCTATTCTTGCTCTCAAAGTCAAATTGGTGCTCATACAATCTCAAGTTTCCATCTACATCAAATGTTGCACGGTAGATTGAAGTTGTGTTGTTGTGTAACTTCTTACTATGCTTATTGATATCGTTGAGACATAGCCTATCACCATCATCTTCGTCGGACATATTTAGGCAAAGAAAACCTTGAATGCTAAGACTTAGTTGTCCGGGTGTGTATGTCAGATCCCAAGGATTTGAAGCCCAGTAAGCATCCAGGGCGCTGAATCTGCTGTACAAGGGGTAAGCGACAAGGTTTCCATCATTTTGCATGCCGAGATAGAAACATCCCCTTGAATGGTCTGATTTGGATATACTGGAGATTAGATCACCACCAGCAGTCAAATGCTGACCTCCTAATATGGTGTCAGTTGGGTAATCAAAGCTTTGCCATATAACTGTAGAATTCTCATCATAAAGCACAAAGTTGCCAGAATCATGCATAGATGCCTTAGAGACCAAATTTGAATCTGAATCATCTCTCAAGTCTATATTCATAGCTGAATCTCTGTTTCCATTTTGAAGAAGCAGGCCTTGCTCTGTCAAATTCAACATGGATTTAGAGGAGACTGATGGAGCATCACGGTTAGCAGTCCAAACAACAGTGGTTGTGTTTTCAGATGGATTAACCAACCATATTCCAACAGCAAAGCCACTACCTTGTGGGTAAAACCCAAAAGCAAAATGGCCAGAACGTGATGGCCATGAAGTATTTTCGCCTTTAGGATAGAGCAAAGAACCCAACCCAATGATTCTGGGGTGTTTTTCAGTTGTTGCTTCTGGAGTAGGCTCCCCAGTACGCGTTTGTGATAAGTCAAGGCATGAACAAGTAAATAGCATGAAGAAGAAGAACAGTAACAACAGGACAGGGTTGTAAGCCATAGAATTGGTAACTACTTCTCTGGTGTCTCAACGAAAATTATGATCCTATTCTTAATTTCTTATTCATCAACTCATAATTCTTCTTTTGAAGAGTTGAATGGATTCTAGTGATAAACCGTGTGTGGCAGGCAAAAATAGAAATTTGTTTGGCACTTACAATTTCAGTGCTCCGCGGATCCACCATAAGGCATGGTGTGGCACCTGCCACACCAGATTATTACCCATTTTTTAATAGGTACTATATCCTATTATAGTTTAAAGATATATAGTAAATACTATATTGTGCATCTTTAGAGGAGTTCGCTTGTGTGTCCTAGTGGTAGCAACCTGGAACTTTTTACATAAGTACAGTACATAGTAGTGTACAGTACATAGTAGTAGTTAGTTTTGTTTGTAGGTTCGATTCCCATCATCAAAATTTTTGCATTTCTCTTGATTTTTTTAATTGCCCAGCTGTGAACTTGCGTTCCTGGCAGTTTAAGAAAGCATCTTTTTTTTTTCAAAATAAATACAATCCTTTTTGGTGCATAGAGAATCAATTAAAGGTATTCAGTTCAATTTTTTTATAAGGTTTATTACAATTTAAATTTTGTGGTTTTATCTTATAGTTTTACTTTTAACCCATCTAATTTTTTTCATGCCTCCGTCACCATTTTATGTCAAGACACTCACAACACTTGATATGTTTTGTTTTTACTGCTTTGTTCCCTTCCTGATTTGAAATGAATTTTTGTTATTGTATTGTATTGCATTTTGTATTACTCTAATTTGTGTCTGTTCAGAATTTTGGGTTTCACTAATTATGACGGAAAAACTTCTTTCTTTAATTGTATTGTATTCTAGTTGTTGTTTTGTCTATAGACGATTTTTATTGTAAATATATTGAATCAATTACAATGTTATTTATTATTTTTAGTATAATTTAATTTATAGATTCTTCAATATTTTTGCCACACCAAAATACAATGTCTGGATCCGCCGCTGCTTTAGCATAGACCTATGGTCATTGACTCAATATCTTGTCTTGCACGGTATAGCTGAATTAAGTACTATTCTTGTTAATTTCTCTCAATTGCACTTTTAACCCTTCAAATATTGTGTTTGTGCGATTTTAGCTTACCACTTTTTTAAAAGATTTAAACCCCTTCTAATTTTCCTCTTTATGATTTCGTAGTCTCTGTCTCAATTTATTGAGGTATATAATTTATATGGGCATCATTGAGGACCTCAACTGCTCGCACATAATTTGAAAGTGTATTTTAGACAACAAAGTTTATCTGAAATTGTATTTTTTTTTTTTTTGAGGGAGTCTGAAATTGTATATTTTGTTCACTGAAAATGTAATTATTTTGAGGCATGAAAAGTTTTTTTTTTTTTTGAGAGAAAGAAGCAAAGTTGTTATTGCTAATGTCAGGGGCATCACGGTTAGCAGTCCAAACAACAGTGGTTGTGTTTTCAGATGGACTAACCAACCATATTCCAACAGCAAAGCCACTACCTTGTGGGAAATGGCCAGAACTTGATTGCCATGAAGTATTTTCGCCTTTAGGAGAGAGGGAATACCCCAATGGAATGATACTGGGTTGAGTTTTTTCAGTTGTATTGTGTGTGGCTTCTATTAATGTAAATAGCATGAAGAAGAAGGAGAACAGTATTGATAACAAAGCAAGGGTGGAAGCCATAGTAGGATTGGGAAACTAATGTAAGCGTCCCAAAAGAAAATTATGATTCTTATTTCTTAATGATCAACTCACTCACTAGAACATAACATACTTCATTGAATGCTACCTCATTTACTATTTACTACTCCCCTCCTCCCAAACTAATGTAAATGTCTTCCCTCTTGTATTTTTTGTCCCAAAAGATTGATCAGGTTAAAAAGAAATATATTTGTATAATACTAACTAATAAGTAAAAATAACAATTTTGGTGCCCCTTAAAAAAATGATGTCCTATTTATATAAAAAATATGCAAAGTTTCCTTTTACCATTGTTTGCTTCTTTACCAACTTAATTTTTTAAATAATAGGTTTACAACTTATGTAATCTCTTTATCGATGAAAATAGAAAAACAGACATGTTAATGCCCTTTTGACGCCCTTTCAAAAAAAAAATGCCCTTTTGACGCTAGTGAAAATAAATATTCTATGGTCTCTAAGCAAAAAAGGATGACTTTTACCGATAGACTAACTGGGTCAAACCAGAAGTGTCTAGGAAGGCACTAAGATAATAATTCTTCTTTGGAATAGTTGACTTCAAGTCGTACTCCTGGAATCTGGATTCAATTTCTGAATAGTAACAAGTGGTTGGTTCACAATCAAATGCCGTGCTCACTGGGAAATCAAGAATAAGTAAAGTTTCTTCTGCACAAACCGTGTAGGGCAGGGGGAAAACAGAAATTTTGTTTGCACTAACCTTCACTGCAATCTATGCTACAAATTGACAATTACTTTCTAAAACAATACTTTTTGGTCTCAAATTAGATGTCTATTTTGAGTTTTACACAATTATTAAAAAAATTATTATTAACTTTTTTTTTATTTCAATGGTAAAATGTGTTTTATTTATTAAGAACTTTTATTTAGTGGAGTAGTTAGATGATTGAAATACAATAAATAAAAATATTATAAAAGGGATAAATAATTAATAAAAAATAGGAAATAGGACCCTTAAAATGAGAAGGAGGGAGTAGCATGATAAATAATTGATTTTTGGTCTTGAAGTGAGAATGTTCGTTCCAACTAGGGTGTGACCTTTGTTTTCTGAACTACTACTACTTTTTAAGTGTTTTATTGATTGATTAGGTAGTCATCATCTGAATGTGATTCGACTATTTTTTTTCTTTCTCTTAGTGCTTGACTGTTAATCAATTAATTTGCTACCCCGTTTGCAATTTTTGTTTAAAGTGATCAATAAAAAATTTCATTTAATTACATGAACCAACTAGTGTTAACGAAACAAAATAAGTAAAGAGTTATAAAGAAAGAAAAAAGATGAGCATTTAGGGCAATATAAGAAATAGGGAAAGCAGAAATGCGTTGAGGAATAAAGCAGATGCATTACAGATAAGAGGAGAGTGATGAAAAAAACTCCAGTCCCTAGATACTAATCTCTAATATTTTGAACATCAAATGGGAAAGCTTCTTTTAATTCTTTCTATTATTTTGAACATCAAAACATAGACATGTGACGCCCCATGTTTTCATCTCGAAAACTTACATATTAAAAGTACAAAAAAAATTAAAATGCATCATATTTCTTTAAGTTTCCACTTTATGAATATGTATTTGGCTAATTGGAATGGCCAATACCTTCTGAATAAAATAATTAAAAAATTTGAACAGTCATTTGTCGTGATATCTAATTTTCCCTAGTGACAAACCATTATATATAAGTGAAAATCAGTGATAAAAATTATCTGCCAGCAAGGGAATGAGAAACTATCAAAACCAAGAGTGAAGTTGTGTCTGAATTCTTGTTTCAGTTTGCATTGTATTAGTCCAAAATGATTGTGCAATTGCGATCCCTAGTGATTTTGGTGATGACTTTGGCAGTTGAAGCCCAACTGAAAAGTGGGTTTTAATCAAATTCATGTCCAACAGCTGAGCCCATCGTACGGTCCACAGTTGTATCTTACTTTAACAAAGATCCAACCATTGATCCAGGCCTGCTCAGGTTTCATTTCCATGATTGCTTTGTCCAAGTAAGCTAAGTGTGTGTTTGTTTGGATTGGTGGT
The DNA here is from genome assembly GCF_051527215.1 of Medicago sativa. Taxonomy (NCBI): domain Eukaryota; kingdom Viridiplantae; phylum Streptophyta; class Magnoliopsida; order Fabales; family Fabaceae; genus Medicago; species Medicago sativa. The sequence goes on along the minus strand of NC_140756.1, from coordinate 81,919,465 downwards.
GAGTTCGACAAAATTACGATGACATTTTGTAAAATTATGATGACATTGGTTCTATATATAGTTTTTTCTTTTACAAAGGTTATATAGTTTTTATAATTTGAATCTCCTGAGGAATATGCATGTTAGTTAAAAATTGTAATAGTTAACACTGTAAAAAGATAAATGATTACATAGGTAAATTATGAAATTATTGAAAGCTATATTGTTGAATTTCCGATTAACTATACGAGCATATCATAATTGGTAAACTTTTTTACTTAAACACTAGTTGGTGACTATACATTACTGTATCAATTTATTTTGATATGCAAATTTAAAGTCATTTGATAATATCTCTCTCACTCCGACAGGGTTGCAATGGATCCATATTGATTACAGGTTCTTCTGCAGAAAGGAATGCATTACCAAACCTTGGTCTAAGAGGTTTTGAAGTGATAGAAAATGCAAAATCACAAATAGAGGCCATATGCCCAGGAGTTGTCTCATGTGCTGACATGACATCCTAGCATTGGCAGCCCGTGATGCTGTCAATTTGGTATTAAAGCACTCTTAAAACTTACTCAAACTCACTCTACCGCACACGCGCGCTCACACACAATACATTGTTTTTTTTAAGGAACCGTGATAAAAGCTAGCATTTGTGCTGATCACTCGTGGAAATCGTTGTGTTAAATAAATATTTGTTTAGTTTTTGCTTGTATTCTTTTTGTATTTGTTTCTGACAAGAAATACCTCAATAGGAATTTGATTATTAAAAATATGGTTAAGGTGGCACTTTAGTGTATTAAAGATGACCCTTTTCTCAGGCCAACAATGAAGGGTGTGGTGTTGATGTTAAAAGGAGTTTCTGATATAGCAATTCCTCCTTGTCCGGATTCCAATTCTATATAGAAGAAACTGGTGCAGCAGTTCCTCATGTGGCTTTCAGTTTTTTCTGCATAAAACCGTGTGGGGTAAGGAAAAACAGAAATTTCTTTGGCACTTAAAACTTCAGTGTCATGTCTTTACTGCAGGTCTCATTTTCGAATCCCCAACTATAGATATGGAATTAGTTGGACACCCGACACCGAATTATAAAAAGAAGTATTGTTTTTGGTATTGCTCGATTAGCTTCACATTTATACGATCAAAAAGGCTAAATAAGTATGCTCCTTCATAAGCATAAAACAGTAAATAAAACTTATTATTATTTTGCTAAACAATATCAAAATAAACAAATAATTTATTTAGATATTTAGCCATATTTTTAACAGGTGACATGTGTCATCTGTTTTTTTTACCATTATGAGTGGAAATTTAGAAGCATAAGAAGAAATATATGACCTGATTCAACTATAAATAGTGATCATCTGATTGTCATTCAACTATTAATTTTTTTCTCTCCTTAATCAACTATAATTTGTTGCTCCATTTACAAATTTGTAAGAAAGTGATCGATACCTAATAATTTTCAATTAATTACATGAACCAACTAGTATGAACGAAACCACAACAAATAAAGTACTGAAAAGTAAAAAGTTGAGCATTAAGGGCAAGTATAAGAAATAGAGAAAGCATAAACGCGTTGAGGAATAAAGCAGATGCATTACAGATAAGAAGAGACAAAAGAGTGATGGAAATACCACCCTAGGTTCAAATCTCTAATATGAACTTAAGAAAAAAAATATATATATAAAGCATCTTTTAATCTATGGTTGTGTTATTTGAACGTCAAAATTTGGACACATGCATGACACCCTATGTTTTATCTCGATGATGACTTGCACACATTTCAAAAGTACACATAAAAAATAGAAGACACTGTTTTTTTTTATTATATCTCCACTTTATGAAAATATATTTGGCTAATTGGCCATTGTCTTATAATCCACTTTCCTAATAAAATAATTGAGAAAAACTCAATCATATATAGTGATATCTGCTTTTTGCTACAGAGAAACCATTATATATAACTAATAATCAGTAGTGACACAAATGCTCTGATAGCAAGGAAGTGAGAGAACAATCTAAAACCAAGTGTGAAGTTGAGTCTTAAATCTTAGTACTTGTTAGTTAGTGCAAAATGATTGTGCAATTGGGCTTCCTAGTGATTTTGGTGATGACTTTGGCAGTTAATGCCCAACTGAAAACTGGGTTTTATTCAAATTCATGTCCAACAGCTGAGTCCATCGTACGGACCACAGTTGTATCTTATTTTAACAAAGATCCAACCATTGCTCCTGGCCTGCTCAGGCTTCATTTCCATGATTGCTTTGTCCAAGTAAGCTAAGTGTATGTTTGTTTGCATTGGTGGTGAGTTTGACAAAATTACGATGACATTGTGATTTTATTGAAGCTTAAAGTACCGTTTTTGTCAAAATCACGATAGCTTACGTAGTTCAACTAATCTCAACGTGAATCCAAAATGCACTACTTAATCCTCCTATTCTTCTTTTATATAAACCCATGCTATGTATAGTGTTTTCTTTTACAAAGGTTATATAGTTTTTATAATTTGAATCTCCTGAGGACTATACCTGTTAGTTAAAAATTGTAATAGGTAAATTATGAAATTATTGAAAGCTATATTGTTGAATTTCCAATTAACTATACGAGTATATCATAATTGGTAAACTTTTTTACTTAAACACTAGTTGGTGACTATACATTACTGTATCAATTTATTTTGATATGCAAATTTAAAATCATTTGACAATATCTCTCCCACTCCGACAGGGCTGCGATGGATCCATATTGATTACAGGTTCTTCAGCAGAGCGAAATGCATTGCCAAACCTTGGTCTAAGAGGTTTTGAAGTGATAGATAATGCAAAATCACAAATAGAGGCCATATGCCCCGGAGTTGTATCATGTGCTGACATCCTAGCATTGGCAGCTCGTGATGCTGTCGATTTGGTATTAAAGCAATCTTAAAACTTACTAAAACTCACTCTACCGCATAAGCGCACACACACAATACATTGCGTGTTTGAACGAACCATGATAAAATCAACACTTATGATTTGTGAACATGAATATGACAGAGTGATGGACCAAGTTGGCCAGTACCCACAGGAAGAAGAGATGGAAGGATTTCTTTATCATCTCAAGCCTCAAACTTGCCTTCTCCACTTGAACCTGTTTCTGTCCATCGACAAAAATTTGCTGCCAAAGGTCTAAATGATCATGACCTTGTTACCTTAGTTGGTATGCTTTCTTTCACAACTTTTAATTTTTAAACGAAATTGGATCAACGACAACGAAAAAATAAAATTAGTCTCTAATTACTTTTATTATATGTTCCTAGTATTTGCTATACATTTATTTATGCATTGACCTAAACTCTTGATTTGTGTGAAGGTGCACATACCATAGGCCAAACAGATTGCAGGTTCTTTAGTTATCGTCTATACAATTTCACAACCACTGGCAATGCTGATCCTACTATAAACCAAGCTTTCTTAGCCCAGCTTAAAGCAATATGTCCAAAAAATGGAGATGGTTTGAGAAGGGTGGCTTTGGACAAAGATAGTCCAGCCAAATTTGATGTGAGCTTCTTCAAAAAATGTACGCGATGGTAACGGGATTCTAGAGTCAGACCAGAGGCTGTGGGAAGATTCTGCTACAAGAAGGGTAGTGGAAAATTATGGTGGGAATTTTAGAGGGTTGTTGGGGTTAAGATTTGATTTTGAATTTCCAAAGGCTATGATTAAGTTGAGTAGTGTAGATGTGAAGACTGGTACTGATGGGGAGATTAGAAAAGTGTGCTCAAAATTTAATTGATAAATCAAGAAAAGGCTAAAAAGTATGCTACTTCAGGCATATAACAGTAAATAAGTGCCTAAACAATATCATAATGAAATAATTTATGTTCCTGAAACTGAGACTGATATATTGAAGGTTTCATAACCAATTGGTCCTTGTGTTTTGAATTAGTACTCTCAAGTGTTTTGGTTCAGATTGAAATCACCGCGGGCTTGACAAAATCACGGTGCAATTTGATTTTATTGAAGCTAAGCTCTAAAATGTAGCTTTTACAATTCATGGTGCGGTGATTTTGTCAAATTCAACTAACAGAGATACAAATTATATCAATGTTACGCTGTAATTAAAATCTCGTTCCCTTCAGGTCCGGTCCAAAAGACAGGCCACCTCAATTTTTTTTTTACCAAGAATGTGCATTTATATCAACTGAAAAAATGCTTCATCTTTTAAATTAATCTGCATGCCTCATAGCCACTAAGCTATGGATATTGAAAACAAGTCAACACTTTTTTTTTTTTCATCCACTCAATCTTAAATAGTGCAAATGAATATGACAAATAAAATTTTATTTTTCCATTCGGGGGATCGCACATATTCGGCAGTACTTGTTGAGTATGAAAAGTTTTTAATGTTAGTTGAGTTTCCAGTTCTCCAATAGATTTGCCAGCAATTATACTTTTTTAGGATGATAAATACTTTCTTTTTCATCTTTATTATGCAACTATCTTATATTATGTCAAGTAATTTTTTAGTTTTTATATATAAATAGTATTTTGTTTATAAAAAATCTAAATCTTCATAAATAATTTTGCATCAAAAAATACATCTTTTATAAAATATATATTCCAACAGGCCTTATTTTGAAATTCATCTTGAGCCTTCACTTTTATTTTTCACATTTTTTGGAAAGTAAATTAATGTTTATGATTAATATATTTTTAATTTTAAGAGTATTAAAACATATGTTGAATCTCAAGAATTCATAAAGACCTTCCAAAGCCGGCTTCACCTAAAAAAACTTCAAAAATACAAATTTTGACTTCCCCCAAACTAAGAGGACTTTAGTATTATGAAGCAAAATAAACTTCCCAAAGCACCCCCTTCTCAAAGTTAAGTGCATAAAAAGTGGAAAAATCATGAAACATAAAATGCTCCATAAACAATATATTAAATTTCCTTCAAAAACAATATATTAAATTATATATGGTATATTGTAAAGGGGGAAATAGGGGGAAATTGAACTATCGTCCTGTATTTGACTTGAAAATTAACATGAATCCGATAAATTAAAGAGAAGAAGAGTTGAGTTCATGTACTCATGCACCATCATCCATCAATTACAAGACCTATCTATATCTTCACGGTCTTTAATATCTTGTTCATGAGCCAGATTGGTTTCAAAAGTGGTACAAGTTATATAACCATGAAGGTTAGCAAACCTAGCCAAATCTCCGGGAAAGAGTTGTTTAACTGCCGCCTTGAAATCCTTTATATTCAAACTTGTTTGATTGGAAGCAGCAGCATTCTTCGCAGCTTCGTCAACAATCTTAAGCAATACGTTGTTCATCATCTCGTTCATCATATCTATGGCTTCAACCGTGATTTCTAATTCAGGGTTCTCCTCCTTCGCAACTTCATGGATGTGCTTTTCAAATTCCACAGTTTTTCTTCTCTTTATGCCGCTTGCACCAGCTTCTGGTAGGGTATTCTTCTTTGTAGTTGGTGCCATCGTGATTATTCAATGCAAATATAGGGTTTCTTTAAACAAAAGGAAGTCTTGGTCTATTTCTTGTGAACCAAAATTAAGGTAGTTTTGTAGTTTAACTCATGTAACAAATAACAAATAGACAAAAATAAATTTAAATATTAAAAAAATTGTAACAAACTTGATAAGAATATATATATGTTTAGTTTTTTTTCCCTTTATCATTTAAAAAGTGTAACAAACTATATGAGTATATTTATACTTACTTTTTCATTATCCCAATTCTACTCTTAAACAACTTTTTCTATAATAAAGATTGTTGTTGGTGTCATTGAAAAAATTAGATTATATTTTTTTTGTTATATTGTTGGTGTCATTGAAATAGATAATCATGTTTAGTTTGGTTTGTTATAACTTGAAAGAAACAAACATTTATATTTATATTTTTAATCAAAATTTCATAAAAAAAACATCATTCATAATTTCCAAACGTCAATGCAATAAAAGGAGCGGAAAGACGGGGCACGCCCGTCTTTTCACTAGTTATGTCTAAAAAGAATACATGGTAATTTTTTGCTGACTTTTTCACTTCCAATTATACCCTTTAACAAATTTGACTATAAGAATGTTATTTTGTTGGTGTTGTTGGAAAAGATAAGAATTTATATTATATTGATTATGTCAATGAAAAAGATAAGTATAGTTTTTTTTAATGAAAAAAGATAAGTATAGTTTGTTACAATATGAAAGTGCAAAATATCTAATATCTATATCTATAACTTTAATCAAAATCAAAATAATTTTAAACAAAATTTCATAAAAAATATTGTTCATAATTTATATGCATTAGCACAATAAAAAGAACGAACAAACGGACATCAAGTGCTAGTCCGAACGCTACTATAAAGAGAATACATGGTTTTGGGCAATGGAAGCTCCTTTCAAAATAAAAAGAAATAGATAAACTACCTAATAGATCGATCAATGATATTTAATTCATTCCAAAAAAAAATCAATAATATTTAATATTTTTTATGGATATTACGTAATACTTAATATTTTGTTTTAGCAAATCCCAATATATATATACTATATATGACGAAAATAGCACCTTTCGACTCTTTTGGACTAACTTTTTCTCTTTTCAAATTATTCACAACTTTGAATACAAATAGCACATATAACAAATATATAAGAGTAAATTCAAATATTAAAACAAATTGTATATGTTCAATTTTTTTCCTTATCATTTAAAAAAGATAACAGATGAGAGTGAATTCAAATATTAAAAAAGGTGTAACAAACAAAATATTTATTTTTTTGTTACCACATCAAATATATCATATAGCAAACATGATATGAGTAAATGTCAAGTTTTTGTGGACAAATTATAATTAAAATAGTTTAGATGAATAGTATAATTGAATGATAAAAAAGATAACCTAAAATTATGTATCTTCTTCGTATTAGAATAAATATTTTTTGTTCCCTAGTTACATGAGTCCATATCCTTGAGGAAGGGGACATGAGCTCCAACAACACAAAAGAAATGAAATGAAAATACTAGAAGCCCCTAAAAAAGATAACAAAAAAATTATATCAATCAACATGGCAAATGAGACAAAATCAGGAATGACGTCAAAAGTTTTCTATCAGAAATTTCTGTGTGTAAACTATAACTTGATTAACTAACTTCACAAAAAACATGATTCAATTGACGAAGGAGATCAATGATTGGGCAGATAAGTTGCATTTGTTTTAGGAAAAATGTTAACTAGTGCCCCAAGGGTAAGATTAAGGAAACCAAATATAGTATAAGGACCTTGGAACTTGTGTAGTCAAAGTTAAAAAAGTGTAAAGAATTATGTTTTCAATGTAAATATTTCCTTTTTTGTTTCTTAACTAAAGCGTCTCCTGGACACTAGTTAAAAAGACCCTTGTTTTAGTTATCGTCTATACAATTTTCCACCGTTTGCATTGTTTTTTTTTATATGAAATCACTGGCCATGCTGGTCCAACTATAAGCCAATCTTTGTTTGCCCAACTTTAATTAAGTACCATGCTAAAAAAAATGAAGATTATTTGAGAAGACTTTGGACAAAAATAGTTCAGCCAAATATGATGTGAAAATTTCTTAAAAATGGACCTGATTATAATGAGATTCTAGAGTCATATTAGAGGCTGTGGGAAGATTCTGCTACGTTAATGGTGGTGAAATATTATGTTGGGAACATTAGAGGTTTATTGGGGTTTAGATTTGATTTTTTATTTCCCCAAGTTATGATTAAGATGATTAATGTATATGTATAGTTGAAGATTGGTTTTGATGGATAGATTATAAAAGTGTGTTCAAAATTTTAATTAATCGTTTGTGTAAACGATTGGTTAGTGAGTTTGCCTGAAATATGCTAATGTTAATGTGAATTATTAGTATAAATTATTATATTTAAATAGCTTAATATGTACCGTGTGTTCTTTTTGTCACACACACAAAAAAAAATAGCAAAAAATTAAAATCGTCGCCTGAGAGATTCGAACTCTCGCGGGGAAACCCCATGTACTTAGCAGGCACACGCCTTAACCACTCGGCCAAAGCGACATTTGTGATACTATGCACGCAGTACCTGAATTTAAACATTATTTTGCTTTATTTTTTGGTCTAATAGACATCATTTCATATTTTTGGACTAAATTATTTCATTTAATTATCCAAAACATGAATCTTATAATCTTTTATGATATATTTAGTTAGGTTAGGTCATTACAATTGCTTGTGCTGCTTATTAGTTGAACTTTTTTGCTTAATCCAATCAACAAAATATAGTAGAATTACACTCATCCATGGAACAATTATAAACTCAGTCAAAATCTTATTACCACAACAATACAATACATAAATGAATAGGCATTACAAAAAAAGACTAACAACATAGGAACAACTGGATTTCCACTTCCTTTTCTCTTTGTTCACAGCTAAAAGCAATCTTCAAGATTCAATCTAGCCAATCTTCTTCTAATCATCAAATGTGCTCATGAATCCACCAATAAAACCAGCCCCATTACAGCTTCCACACAAAATATCCTTTTTACCCCTGAAACAAATATACATACATGTTGCAAAGGGATGATTATAATATGGCACATACTAATACATCTTTCAACCAAGAACATAACACAGTTACACATGCTCATACAAGATAACAAAGGAGTGTGTTATTCAATACAGTTACCTGCATAGCCAGCATAGTCCACCAGCTTTAAATCGGCCATTGAAGTGATCTATCAAATTAACTCCAGAACCTTGGCATTGTGTACATTCTATTGCACCTGGAATTGAGCAAAAAGTTATCAGCCCAGTCGAAGCAATCTTTATGATCTATCTCTTCTATAGATCCTGATTCATAATATGTAGGTAGCTTCGCCTAAATCTTTCATGGAAAAGGTTTGGATAGAGTTTTGCATAGATGCATTGAAACTAACCTTTGTTCTTAATTATGACTTTTTGATAATGCTAACAACACAAGCTCTGCTACTCGCATGAAAAATGAGTATAAAGTGTTGGAGGAACATGAGCAAGAGCTCACGAACCTAGCCAAACATGAAGAAAAGTTGAAGAAAAAGGATAAGTACGAGGAAAAAGAGAAGGACATGGATTTGAATCCATAAGACGGTTGATGCATTGACATCTATTGGTGAGCTGATGTTTATAATGGAAGGTTTGCTTGAATGCTGATGCTGATCTAGTAGAAATATCAGCTAGCTCCCCAACTCCAAATAATTGGTAACAAAAGCAGTAGCCCTAAAATATGCTTAAAATATCCTAGAGAATCATCAACAACAATAACTAACTGATAATACGCGAGAAAAATCTCCAAACTATTGGGTTATCTCACGGAGAACAAAACTAAAGATTGACAGACTAACAAAGACACTATGTTCTCGCCGGCCGGAATCAGCATGATGTTCGACTGTATTGTTTAAGGTGACACAAGTGTTTCGTAAAATATGTGCTTAACTCAAATATGAAACAGACTGCTATAAATGGCGCTCATTAATTTAAAGGCATCTTTGAGTAATGATTAAAAAAAAACTATGACGTATAACCATAAAAAGAAAGTTGAAATCTTCATTTTCACTTACCATTTCCAGTACAATCAGCACAAACAATGCTCTTCATTTTTGTTGTGCCTTTGCTACTATCTTCTGTAGCCTGTATTAAATCAAAATCAAAGACTTATTCAGGATATATGCAGCTATGACAAGTATCAGGAAAAGGTCAAACCTATTACAGATCAGTTGTACACACAAGACACCAACTCTAACCGTTATTTCAACACTTCTCTTCCATTGTTAACCACGACACAATAGTAAAAACTAATTACAGGGGTCTTACTAAAGAGGTTCCCCCGGTGTACTCTTTAAGGATCCTAAATTTAGAAATTATTCCTTCAAAAAGCCAACTATTACAATTTCCAATGCAATGAATACAGAAATTTTCATAAAAATTTACTATTTAAGATCTTTTGTTGTTACATGTCCTACTTTCTATTATTGAAGAAAAATTAAACTGGCTACTGTACTGATCTACCAAAGGCTATGGAATATACTAGGATCCATAATTCACTGTTTCAAATATGAAAGAATGAAATGGAATCAAGGAGGCATAGGACTAAACCAAATTTCTCTTTTTCATTTCATCATAAAAATATCTGCAAAAAGGAATGATTGTATGCAAATTCACTTTATTCTATCTAATGTCACTAACCATTATACAACAGATATCCAAACATATAGCCCTGACATATCCTTTCATAGAATTCAACTAATCTATGAAGCACTCCGGGACAACGACTGAGACACGTCGACACCAATGATAATTTGAGAAAATGAATTAACTGAATATAATCACATGTGTCGGTGTCATATCAGACACCAGAACATGTCAACACTGGACACGTCTTCAATCAAAGGTTGGTTGTTCAGTACTTTGTTTACATAAGAGACTGAATAAAAAGTATTTTATTTGTAAATTGGGATACTAAAATCAACCTCACCTTAACTACCAAAGACTGAAAGTTTCCAGCTTTAGAATTCAGAGAAACTTCCTTCATTGGAAAAGCCTTTCGGACAACCGAATTACCAATAACAGCTCCTATTAAAAGTGAAACAAATTCTCATCAATACATGCTTTGTAAAAAAATTTAAAAATAAAATAAGAAAACATAAACACACATAAAAGTTAATAGTACCAGGTGTGTTTGAAGATTTCAAGGAAGGAATAGGAGGAAAAGACAAAGATTGCGCCATTATAGCTTGGTCTGAAGTGAAGTGAAGTGAAGGAGTGAACTGTTATCGGTTTCAATGTGATGAAGTTGTGAAAAAGATAAGACTTATAATGAATCCGTGGTTAATTAATATTCACACTTTTATTACTTTAATGCCCTTAGACATGTTATAATGATGTCACAAAATGATGGGCATAGCTGTAATATCATTCTTATTGTTCCACCACACAAAACAAGGTGATAGATTTTGTGTATCAGAAACAAATGGCAACCACTTTGTTGTCCGTACACCGTTTTCTTCCCTCCCAAAGTAAGCAAATTTGCATGTAACTTCCATTCATACGTGTTCCGTGTAGATTTAAGTCAAAAAAGTTGATATTTTTGCGAAGATTTCGTACACTTTAGTTTGATATTAATTGTGGGCTTTTGATGTGGTTTTTGTTTCAGGGAAGGAAAATACTGGATACTTGAGTGGTTTCAAGAATTCATTGTGTGGAAGAGTTGTGTTCAATCCAAATTTCTCTAGGAGACAAATAACAGGAAGCCATGGAAACCGTTTTGTTGTTAACTCACTAGTAAGTTGTTGCAATCTCAAGTGGCTCTATGTTACTTTTTCATGGTTGCTTACAAAATGGGTTTAGCTTGTATTGTACAAGTATCTTTCATGTATTACTACCTATGTAGCACAAACACTTCAGATTGAAAGCGTGTCTGGTACAAACATGTGTCCGGTAGCACCGACACATGTGGTTACATCCAGTTATTATTTAACTTTCTCCAATTATTATAGGTGTCTACATGTTAATGTTAGTGACGTGAACGTTGTCCGTGTATGCGTCAATGCTTCATAGGTTACTACTATGACTTCTAACTGTGAATTTCTATGTTGACAGTTTGGAATTGGAAGGAAGGCGAAGAAGAGTATTGTCAGAGAGACTGTGATTCCTGAACCAGACTACAGAATTCCAGTTGTACTACTTGGTAGGTAGTTACTCATTCTCTTTTCACATAATTTTAGGCTTACTATAATATAATTTAGCCAGTTACAATCTTACGAAGGACTGTGTTTGATTCATCTGAAAAACAAGTTCCCTTTGTTAACTGTCTATTGCCTTAATTTTGTTGGATCCTTTGGTGCTAGATGAATCAAAATCTTGAGGGTAATTAATTGATTATTAGTATATCAAAGTGTCCTTGAGTCTTTTTTGCATTTCCTTGTATAAGCAGATTAATAAACATCCTAAAATATTGATGACTTAAAATTGTACTATCAGGTATAGCTGGTGGGTTAGTTTACACAGATAATCTAGTGCCTGCAGTACCTGTTGGTCTCCTTGGACTGCTTTTGTTGGTCCAGGTAATTATCAGTAAAGAAACTGTAATTAAGAAAGGTGCAAATTAGCATGATTATCCAAGTACTTTTTCTCTAATTATTTGTTTTTTTATTTTCGCAGGCAACTAGAGTGAGATTTGTCTTTGATGATGAAGCTCTGGTTTGTTTCCTTCTTACCTCTCCAAGAACTTTCTTGTTTGTCCATAGTAGTATTTTCTTTCTAATCACTTGCTTTCCATCATTTATTTTTCTAAAAACCCTTCATGATATCTCGAGAAACAGTTGTGTTTCAAGCATTTATGTCTTAGCAAGCTTTTTCCGCATCTTTCTCCTTCTAATATTGCATAAGTTCATTATTAAATTGCATCCTTTGATTCAAAAAGACTAAACCTATGTTATATAGTTCTGCACTTTGACAATTGCTACTTCATAGCTTATATTGATATCCAATAATCATCCACTTTTCAGTTACCATTCTAATCTATAACTTCATCTGTATGTCTCGATGTTATTTAGTATTTACCATTATAATGTGTTTTGTATTATGTTATCTTTAGCTATTCATATTAAAGTTACATGCAAAATGTGATTTAGGAGGTAAAGATAGGCGATCAGCTCGATGAATCGGGTGAGAATGCTTTTGTCGGTGGAAAAAATCGTTGGAAGTAAGTATCCTATTTTTGTTTCAGCATTGATTAGACTATAACAATAGGACTAAAAAACATGTTTATATGTTGTAGGTACTCAACCTTTGTTAATTGGGAATTCTGGTGGCCAAACTTCCCTATATTGGTTTACTTCAAGGAAACACAAACAAAGCCTGAAGGGCAAATTCATTTCTTCCCTATAATCTTTGTAAGCAATTTAGAAGCAAGTAAAGTAAATATACAAAATAGGAAATAGCTCAGAAATTGAACATCATTCTTGCAAGAGTTGCAGACATTATAATCTTTTAACATTTTCTTCATTGTTTCTTGCTGGTTTATTTTTTGCCAAGCAGAATGGGAAGCAGCTTTATGACATTATGGTGGAAAGAGCTGGCTCTTCAAAAACTAGTGCTCCGAAAGAATCCTAAAGACTTAGATGTGTGGCTTGAGCCTCAGGAATCAATGTTTCTAGGCGGTAATTGTTTTGGTAATTGACACAATATCTTCTATTTGCACATAGTTTTAGCATCAACCACTTTAGGCTGTTTCTGAGATCCTTGCTTAGGTTAATAGTTCTGTGACCTATGCCTTCCCTTTATTTTGTACCACAAGAGGGTCTTAAGATTTTTTAGAATAACTGGTTATGTCCTATTGGAATTTTACTGCTGTGCCACATGTCAAATAGCACATGCATAGATGTATGAAGCGTTTTTATTAACATGGCATCAGTGCCTATATCATTGCTGTTGTATCAGTTTGGCAGTATATGTATAATAATATACAATGGTTCTAAAGTTTCTTAAATGCTCTTTTTTTTTACAGAATTACAGTTTTGAAACCATAGAAATCCTGCAATGAAGTTTCTGAAGTTTGGGTTGTTGTTCTTTGTAGCTAGTGGAAGATGACAAAGATTTCCTGTTTTACCTTCCACGCAGTGCTCTCGGATGTTTTAAGTAGCAAACATGTTGAAGCTTAATAAACAATTCATTTATTATTTAGTCTTGCTAGCATATAAGCATAGTACATCTTATTTCTTTGAGCTTTCCAGTTATTTACTTTATACCGGTGCAAATGCGATTTCACAGTACCCATTTATAATTTATTCGGATCATGCTGTCTTCTGCAGATAAAATATGTTTGGATTCCATATTGGTTATGACATATCAAACCTGAGAAGCTTTTGTATTCTGAATATCTGATACACAGGTTTCAATTTAATTGGAAACTTAAGGCGTACACTTAATAAATGCCTACAATTAAAAGCTTGTATACAACCTCACTAAAACCCGAAGGATCTACACAAGAATCATATGAAATGTAATGCATCTTGAATGGATGCTTTTGCATGATGATGTTGTTAAGCAGCTTGCGGTTAGCAGTGCAGTTGCCAGCTATCTCAACTGTTTCCATCATTTATCCACAATCAATTCATCGAATTGTTCACTGCTCAACAATTTGCTGACGCTCGGTGTTGGTCAACTGGAAAGTGTTGATTCAAACTAGGAATGACTTGATTTTCCATCTAGAATCTGCATAACTGAACCAAAATTACAATCAATCCTTTTTGATGCAGTGTGCATCAGTGCCATGTTGGGTGCAATCATGATAACCCACACTACGGAGAAAGTCTCGAATTTCTTTAGCACTGCTATTACTGGCCTGCAACAAACGCTCATCTTCCTCGTATATGAGATAAGGAGCTTGGCTTCCCCTTCCTTGAGAGTAACTTTGAAGCTCCTTTGAGAACATGATATTCCCAGCCCTGAACATCTATTTTGAGCAGAAGCACACGCTCTGATGCTGGAATCACTTCATCCAGTGGAATAGTGCGTACTTGAAAAGCTATTTCTTCATTGGACTTAAATGCCAACTTTGCTCCAGTGGCAGAAACCGCACTGTTGTCCAGCCTACCAACCAACTGGTAAATTAAGACCCAAAAAGAAAAGGAAAATAACATCAGCATATGATTATATGAATGACAGGTATTAGTAGCATTGCATGATAAATGGTTTGACAGGTAGTAGTAGCCTCATTTATAAATTTCCACCTCATAACCATTTCATTTAAATAAACATACACTTTCATGGAATCAGGGTATCAGACTAGACAGCAACTATTATCAAAACCAAAAATAGAACAATTTTGGTTCAATTTTCAAACTGTTATGCACACTCCATCTTGTGCATTATAAGTTTCTATGGGAAGTGATTATCATTGGTATGGTAGCACATTGAAATATGAAGATCGCATTATCTGCTTGCCTAAGAGGATACTTAAAAATAAAAAAAATAAAAAACACTTGCCTAAGAGGAGAACATAATAGACACTTTATGACCATGGTAGTCAAAATCCCGATTTCAATCCTAAAATCCTAGAATTTTGCGATTATACTTGCCATCACCGATTATGAGTATACACAAAATCCCAATTTTGTGGAATCTTGTGTAATCCACTTTTCTGTGAAACAATTCCACGATTATGGTCACGGTGGTGGAACTACAAAAGGCAATTTAAGTTGCTGTTTTGTTTGAGGCTTATGGCTTTGATTTAATGTATTAATTACATAAATATTTCAAGTGTTATGTTGTTGATATTCGAGTGTTAGTGTGTTAATTAAGTATTTTAAGTTTTAATTGTGTAAGTGTTATGCAACTATGCTATTATGTGAGTAATGCTTATGAATTTAAATTTACACAAGTACTTCAAGTGTAATTTAATTTTTTTTTTTTATCTTACCTATTCTATTTTAAATGCATGTATATGCATATATTTGAGTTCTATGAATTTAGTATAATCCTACGATTAATGTAACGATTCTACGATTTACGATTTTACTCCCCCTTACAGATTATACGTAGAATCCTGATTTTGACTACCTTGCTTATGACATTCATCCCAGTTTTTACAATGAAAGCAGACGAGCTGGCTCTGTAATGAGTCATGGTATCATTGTTCAAAATGTCATTCCAGATGAAAGACCGAGACCAATTAATGTGTATAAATCCGTATATTTGTTAAGCAGGGAATCCATAGCCCTGTCTGAGATAATCAGGTCTGTAAAATCCAACAGCCGTGATTGTTCTCAACTGGCTCTAATAACATAAAAGTATCTCCTAGGGAAGCTAACAGCAGAATTGTCACCTGACTAGGAAAGTAAAAACTCATAAATCTGCACAGTACACTAATTAGCCTCAAGTTGATCAAACTTTCAGCAAGAGTACGCAAATATCCTGAATATTAGCTCCATACAAATGGCACACCGGGTCTATCCTATTTAGCATGTTAATAACTTCGACTAATTTATATATTGTATTATTATTATGTAACACTGAACCTTCTCTAAAATAAACTAAAGAGACTAGACTTTAAACACCTCTAATTGCTTATTATACTCGAACTAGACGGAACTATTCAAACAACCTAACCAATTATATCATTCACATACAAGTAAAAATCTTGTGCAAGATTGCACGGATGTGGAAAAAAATAGCGGGAAAACACCGCCAGGTGCCAAGTGTTATTAGCATACAACTTTTTCTTAAAAATTAAAATAGATAGATAGCATTCTATGGTGAATCTTGCAAAGTAGGATTAAGATATGGAATGTCCAGCCGGAAATTCAGGCTGATTCATCTTCAACTTTAAGAAAATCAAGGAAATAAGTTCCCGATTTCACAATTTCATTCACCATTAACCACCCCTATACTTTCTAAAGTCTAAACATCAAAACAGTTCTATTCATTTTTTGAGCTCATTACTGTAAAAGAATTCAACTAATCACAAACCTAAGTTTCTACTATAATTCCTCACTACATTTCAATTCACAAAATCACCATAAACTATATGAACCAAAATTCAATTCAATTCAAGCAAAGCAAAAACCACAAACTTAAACACAAGAAACCTAACCTTATGAACGGTAATGTTACCAAGACGATCCGAAGCAGCAGCCTCAAACAAAGTAACCAAATCCGCAACTCTATTAAAATAAACCCCTTCACATAACTTCTGCAAATTCTCAAACACAGGCTCAAACGCCAAAACCCGAAACCCCATAACCGCAGCAGCGAAACTCGCCATTCCCACATTAGCGCCCACATCAACAACCAACCCATCCATCCCCTCACTCTTAGCTTTCTCAAGCACCTCCTGAACAGTAACCGAAATATCAGGTTTCCTAAAAGCTTTCCCTTTAAGCAATCTGACAATATTCTTATGCGGTTTATCAGGTAAGTTTCCGAAATCGGAAAGCGAGAAGAGAAACGGGTAACGAACACCTTCAACGACGCTGGCGACAATAGGGTGAGATTGTGGGGATTTGATGCAATCGAAAGGGGAGATTGAGTTAGAGAAGAAGTTGGTTTTTAAGGTGATGAAATTAGGGTTAGGGTTTGAAGGAGGGGTGAGGAAGATGAAGTATAAGAAGAGTAAGAGGAGAGTGAAAGAGAAGAGTAAAAAAAGAAGCTTTGGGGAGAGTAAACGAGAGGGTTTGTCTCTTTTCCATGCATTTGCCATGGAAAATGGACAGTGGAGATTATTGAATTTGAAGGTTTAAGGTTTAATTTAGGTGAGAATTGAGATTTGGATCTGTGAAATGGTTCTAGGAAGAAGAAGAAGTGACTGGCATACAGAGTAAAGTTCTATTTTAACTAACTAATTTTTTCTTTTTCTTTTTTTGGTTAATTCTTAACTAATTCTATTTCTATTTGGTCAATTTAATGAATTTTTTAACTGACTGTTTACTTTTCTATTTCAGAATTTTGTTTTTTTTTATGAAATTATTTGTGAATATTATTTAATTTTAAACTATTTGGGTGATAAAAATAGCAAAGATGATTCTGCTATAATAACAGTATTTATTAAAGATTCTTCTAAAATAACATAGCTAGCCAATTTTTTTGTTAAGAAAAAACATAGCTGGAGGTTATATGATCAAATCAAATTATGTCTATTTAGATTCAACAAAAAAATATATATATATGTCTATTTAGAAATAACTTTTTATCACAACCTTATAGCCTTTGTTTACTAATTTATAGTAGTGTTTCTTGATGAACTATTTCAAACAGTGTTTCATCTTATAGTTTTTTTTTCTCGATTTTATCCTTATTATTTTAAAAAATATATATATATGTCTATTTAGAAATAACTTTTTATCACAACCTTATAGCCTTTGTTTACTAATTTATAGTAGTGTTTCTTGATGAACTATTTCAAACAGTGTTTCATCTTATAGTTTTTTTTTCTCGATTTTATCCTTATTATTTTATTGGGTTAACTAAGAAATGGTCCTTATAAATATTCGTAATTTTGTTTTTGGTCTCAATAAAATAAAATCACATTTTTAGTCCCTTTGGCATTTTCCTTAAGCAATTTAGGGACCAAAAATGTTGACAGAAATTTTTGACAAGAGACTAAAAATGATGATGGAAAAATTTTAGGGTCTTGTTAACTAGTGCCGAAAAAAGAAATATTTGCATTGAAAACATCATTTTTTACACTTTTTAAATTTTGACTACACAAGTTCCAAAATACTTATACTATATTTGGTTTCCTTAACTAGTGCCCCCGGCACTAGTTAACATTTTCCAAAATTTTATAGGAGTAAAAATGCCGACGGAAAATTTTACAGAGACTAAAATGTGATTTTATTTTGTATGAACTAAAAATAAAATTCCGAATATCTATTGGGACCATTTACTTAATTAACCCTATTTTATTTGACAAAATTGAAATATGAATTAAAAACTTACTTGTATATCACTGTATGTTATTTATTTTGTTTTAACAAGGAAAAAAACTCTAGTAATCCAAACTTCTTCTTTTTTGTGGTGGCACGGTTTGAACCCTTTAACAAGGGAAAAAAAACTCTAGTAATCCAAACTTCTTCTTTTTTGTGATGGTCGGGGTTTGCCAACCCTGCACTCGTATATATTATGCATCGTCCATACCAACCGAATTGCTCACAAGAACCTAGTAATCCAAACTTCGAAATTGAAGTAAGTATACCATTGCATATTAATTTAATATGCTAGTTAAACTGCAAATTTTATCTAACACCAGAGATTCTATCAAAAATAAATAAAAAATTTAACACCAGAGATTAAATCCGCTAGCTTATCAGCTACTTTAGACCAAAGTGAGTCTAAAATTTTAGAGAAAAAATATAACAAAATAAAATATTATGAAATGAATGTGTATAAATTCTTAGGAGGATGCTTTCACAACATAAAATTCATACCAAGAGTATCCAATTCAATATGGACAGTAAAATTTTTCCCCTAACAAATATGAACTGAATGAATGGACTTTATTTAATGGAGAATAAAGAGATGAGTATACAATTAGGAAAAGCTAGATTCTCAGTTGGTTGTAAAAGGAAATCTGTAGATAATATTTAAATGATAGTATCCGTACTTCCTAGTTTACAATCAAATAGACACAAGCATATCCCTCAAAAAAAATAGACACAAGCATATGTTATACACTGAAATCCCTCGCACTACTACTAATTTATTTGCTGCAAAGACATTCTACAGAGTACAACCCCATTGCATTGGTGGCTTGTCATAGTAATCCAGTAAAATATAAAGAATAATGTGAAGCAGCTGATAATACACATGGACAACAAATTCTTGATCGTGTAAAAATTAGTGTAAATAAAAATATATAAGCTGTGATTCTTAAGAAGCTGCTAGCCTCTGTGTTCTCTGTTCTCTTTTCTCACCTTTCTTGACTGGTCTCAAAGCAGACTCTTGTATCAAGTGGACATAGCAATATCAATCGTTTGCATGTAACTCTAATAAGTGATAGAAAAAACAGCAATGATATCTCAAGAACACTGATTTTTACGAAAATCTTCGGCTGATAATAAACCATTGATGAGGTGTTTAAGCCTTTTTGCACCAGGGCCAGGTTTAAGTTCAGTGATGTTTTTTACAAAAGAATATGGTTTGGCGATGTTTGGATTTGCATGACTGAACCACATACCAGGGACATAACCATCGGCATTTCGTCCCAATAGCTCAGTATCAATTTTATCCAAGAGAGGCTCGTTCCTGCCGAATTTCCGACCAAAAGGAGCGTTGCTTTCCACCATACTCTGGTAGTGTTCAGCTGTAAGGAAGTGTGGATGTTGTTTCGGAGGGTTGTCCCATGATATGAAGTGGAGGTCATGGTTCACCGTAGTGTTGCGGAATTCCTCAGCATTGCAGATGACTGTGTGGAAATATCCTTCAGGGGAAGATAGAAAGTTGGCATAATACATTAACACTATTCTAGGCAAGTTATCCCATCCCCATAACATATATTCGACAAATTGGCGAGAGAGCATCATCCATGCAGAACCTAAGCAAAATCAAATAGCAAACATAAAGCATATAGCACAGATGTAGTATAGAACCAACCAAACGAATTCATGTTAATTTTTCTAGATTCTATGTCTTCCAGTTATGAACAGCTAATGAAAAAGCTAAGCTGATGAATAGGTATTGTATCTCGCAGATTCAGGTAAAAAGCTAATGAAAAAGTGAAAAGATGATCTAGCACTTCTGAGTAATCATACTCAAAGCCACAACTACTTGAGTTTTTTATAAACTAGATTCACGACACTATCATTCTTTCCTCATTTCTAATATCTACAACTTAATTATGCAAGGGTGATGCCTCACTACCAAAACATTCTACAAATTTATGACAACAGATTAATTAAGCGGGTGTGAAGAAACTAACAAAATATGACATTGAATCGAAATGAGAGGCATCAGAAACCAGGTTTCTCACCTGTAAACAGCTTATATGCTGTGGGAACACTTCTTTTCTCCGTCACCCAAAACACATCAGATTTATTAACGCTATAAAGAGCTGGATCAATTATAACAGGCTTTGCTCTTTGATCTCTATCGAAAAACAAACAGTAAAGCAAAGATAAATTCGACATTTCACAAAATTGCACTCTACATTCGATTGATAAAGAAAATCAAGTAAATCACATTAAATGAAAAGGATTAGGAACATACTCCTTCCAGCCAATATCACTGGTGTGCTCAATGAAGTTAAGGTGTCTTGGAATAGATGATAGTGTATGTAGTAGATCTGTTGTACAAAAGAGATGTTAAATGTAGTTAAGTGAAAGAGTCAGTAGTTGATTATCAAAACAATACATCTAGAGTGTTGGGATGGTATTAGAATCGATACATAAGCTGATAATCTGCTCCCCGAAAGCAGCATATAATCCAGTTTCAATCCAAATCAATTTTGAAAGCAAACTATCAAAATTTTCATACAAGTGATAACTTTATAAGAATATTAGTATGCATCCAATAAAAATGTGCATAAACTAGTGAGTTAGGATAAGTTTTATCTAATTGAACACAGATTTAGAACTAGATCACACATTTAACTTTTCAGAAAGTTTCTATATTTATCTAGGAACAAAATTAGCAACAAGAAAATACAGCTGGCAAAATCATCATAGATAAATATCAATCCTTAAAAAATAAAATATGCATTCCAAAACAAAAACATCACTACACTAAACTACAACCAAAACATAAACACAAAACAAAAATATTGCATTGTTTCTTTCACCAAAACACAAACTTTAAGGGCTAAAAAAGTAGATAACAAGAAAAGAAGAAAGAGGGTACAAAGTACAAACCATCTTGTGTAAGCAAGGGATAATCAGAAGCACTAAGATTAATAAACCAATCCCAATCCCCAGCTTCTTTAAACAAAAGTGCAGCAGCATGAAGAGTATTAGTAACCATAGTAGGACCTCTATAAGTAACCAAATTAGCCTTAACAATCATCCTAACATTACCCAATTCAGCAAAAAGTGGTTCATTTCTAACAAAGTTAGCAAGGTCCAATCTTTCTTTAGGAGAAGCTTCTAAATCCAAGTGAACAGCATATTGATTCCTTGGATGATAAAGGGCTTTAAGGGTTCTCTTTAAACTCTCTCCATCACCAACTGAACCTGAGATCAAGTAAGCGATCCTTGGAACTGAGTTTGTAGGTGATGTTGAAGATACTCTTAGCTTTGATTCAACGAAATGAGGTGTGTTTTTGCTTGTTCTTGAGTGGGTGAGGTAGAGTAAGGAAGAGGAATCTGAGGAGATGAAGATGGAGAGAAGGATGAGAAAGGTGGTGAGGAGTAGAGAGAAGATGAGTGGTAGGAACCATTTTTTCTTCTTGTGTTGTTGTTTGTTGGTTTCCATTGGAGAGAGAGAGAGAGAGAGAGAGAGAGAGAGAGAGGTTTTGGGGTTGAAGAGGTAATTCGTCTTGATTAGTCGTTAAGTGGGTCTTCTGTCTCTAACGACGGACAGACAGAAGTGGAAAGGGAAAGTGTTGGTGGAATTTAATGAACATTATTAGGCATTAATAGAGTATTTAGTGAATGTATACTAGTTAAGATATTTTTTCAAAATTTTACTATTTGATAAAAAGACTTTTTTTTTTTGGTAATAGATAATACACACCCTTGTTTTTTAAAAAAGAAAATACACGTTCTTGTTATAAGACATACACCCTCCGATCACTAATATGTTAAAATCTACTTTTAGATACGTTCAATTAATGATGTATGTAGTCTTTATTATATGTCACATACATCATTAATTGAATGTATTTAAAAAGTGGATTTTTGCTAATATTAGTGACCGGAGGGTGTATGCTTTTGAGATTTTAGTGTCTCATGATATAAAATAGATCATCAATTTAGTTTTAAAATTATCTTTATTTCATCATTTGTCCTAGATTAGTACTCTCTCCAATCATTTTTATTATAGACGAGTGGATTAGTCAAAATTGATGTATTTGGTCCATAAATTTTTATTGACTCGTAATACATCACTTATAAAAAGAACTAAATATATTCTCTTTGATCTCAAATATAAACAAAAGCTGGTAAAAGAAAGTTGATGGATTTGACTGAACTTTGAGCAAAAGACTTACTTTTTTAAACAAAAAATTGGACAATTTTAAGTGTGTTTGAAATATTATATGATCATTTATCGTATTGCATTTTTATTTTTTTCAATAACAAATATATTTTAAAATATAGATTTAACCCTCCAAAATACTTGAAAACCCTTTCTCGAGCATATCCTTATCCTTATATTTTAGATCGGAAAGACTAATAAGTAGTCCTTCTTGGTCAAAAATAACAAAATCATAAATAGTATAAGTCATAGTTTTCACATAATATTCTTAATCAAGAAAACTAACATAATTAAAAGACATACATTCATTCATGATGATGGGAAGTTGAAGTAATAATTCCCTAAATTTCAATCTATCTCTTTCTCATTCGTTCTTTCTCGCAAACCGTTTTTGATGATTTTGTAAATTAGCTTATAGAAGAGTAGGGCTCATAATGAACGAAGCCAGCTCCAACAAAGTTCCTAGTTCGAGACGATAATTAATGCATTCAATTTGGTTCATGAACCAAATATGCTTAATTTTAGCCGAAAAATTAAGTTCATTAACAAAATGGGTTCAACTTTAATTGTGTGTGTGTGAAATCACATGTACTAATTTTGTATTTTTTTTTTTGCACATTTATGTATGTATGCACTTTGTATTTGTGTTTGTACTTTAAACAATAATATGTTTGTGCTAAATTTTATTTTAATTCAATTTTTTTCTTTTTAAAAGAAAAATTAAAAGGTCAAAAAGAAGATTTTTGCGTTATATGATTCGAACATACGTATTGAACCTAACGAGCCTAATCGAGCTGCTTGTGAACTTTAAACGAGCCGATCAATCAAAATAAAAAATGGTTTGCTTGAACTCAAGTCGAGTTTTGAGTTGAACAAACTTTTATCGAGTCAAGGTCAAGTGAGTTTCACTCGACTCATTTTCAGCTCTAGTTGGAAGGCTTAAAGCATCTAAGTGTGTACCTATGTGTAACCTTATTGTGAAGGTACTCGACACCTCTTGGCACATCCAAGGCAATGAACGAGCCTATTATCCCAGTTAGATTAAATGGTTGGAGTCATCAGGTCTCTCAATCAAAAACATGTCTATTTAGAAGGAGCAAATAAATTAAAAAACCTCAAATCATGAACACTAAAATTAAAAATCACAACTTAGCAGGGAGAGGCGATGTGGTTTCAAGAGACATGGAGGGGTTCTTCGATGGGGTTTTCGTAAAGATGGGTTCACGTTGAGAGATAAGGGTTTCGAGAGAGATAGGTTAGAGGGAAAACAAGTGGGAGAGTGAGAAAAAAAGGGAAAGTTGGCTTCAATTTTGCGGAGGTTTTTGAAATGCTACAAGGTATAATGAACATTTGTCCGTAGTCATCACTTTTTAACTAAACTGCGGGATTTTTCTAAAACCACCTTTAAAAAATTGCCGCAATCAAGCGTATTTTTTGTAGTGATCTTGGTACCCCTTGATAGGCCAAACCGCAAGTGCACGGTCTATCGAAGTAATAGTAGTAAAAGAGTATCGTTCCGCTAGAGAGTTGGTCAATCTAATTAACTTTTAGAAAATGATTAGAGGAGATAAAATTAAAATAGTATTAGAAAACTTTATTTAAAATTAATATTGTCTCAACAAAGATTTTAAATCAAATGATTTTATCATCAATTTAAAAATAGTCTTAGGGACTTTAAAAATGCTTCATTTTGTTCATGTTAGTTAACTCGCTAATATGACAATGTATAATTTATGTATGAGTCGGGATTCGAACACCAAACATCTCATTTATTTGTTTTAAAAAGATAAATTTTTAACTACTAAACTACTTGATCAAGAAAAAATACATCATTTTTTAATTTGTCGTATTCCTCTCGATGTGTTCCATCGACCCCGCTCTAAATACACACCCTTGTTTTTTAAAAAAGAAAATACACGTTCTTGTAATAAGACATATGCTTTTGAGATTTTATTGTCTCATGATATAAAATAGATCATCAATTTAGTTTTAAAATTATCCTTATTTCATCATTTTTCCTAAATTAGTACTCTCTCCAATCATTTTTATTATAGACGAGTGGATTAGTCAAAATTGATGTATTTGGTCCATAAATTTTTATTGACTCGTAATACATCACTTATAAAAAGAACTAAATATATTCTCTTTGATCTCAAATATAAACAAAAGCTGGTAAAAGAAAGTTGATGGATTTGACACGAACTTTGAGCAAACGACTTACTTTTTTAAACAAAAAATTGGACAATTTTAAATGTGTTTGAAATATTATATGATCATTTATCGTATTGCTTTTTTATTTTTTTCAATAACAAATATATTTTAAAATATAGATTTAACCCTCCAAAATACTTGAAAACCCTCTCTCGAGCATATCCTTATCCTTATATTTTAGATCGGAAAGACTAATAAGTAGTCCTTCTTGGTCAAAGATAACAAAATCATAAGTAGTGTAAGTCATAGTTTTCACATAATATTCTTAATCAAGAAAACTAACATAATTAAAAGACATACATTCATTCATGATGATGGGAAGTTGAAGTAATAATTCCCTAAATTTCAATCTATCTCTTTCTCATTCGTTCTTTCTCGCAAACCGTTTTTGATGATTTTGTAAATTAGCTTATAGAAGAGTAGGGCTCATAATGAACGAAGCCAACTCCAACAAATTTCCTAGTTCGAGACGATAATTAATGCGTTCAATTTGGTTCATGAACCAAATAAGCTTAATTTTAGCTGAAAAATTAAGTTCATTAACAAAATGGGTTCAACTTTAATTGTGTGTGTGTGAAATCACATGTACTAATTTTGTATTTTTTTTTTTTTGCACATTTATGTATGTATGAACTTTGTATTTGTGTTTGTACTTTAAACAATAATATGTTTGTGCTAAATTTTATTTTAATTCATTTTTTTCTTTTTAAAAGAAAAATTAAAAGGTCAAAAAGAAGATTTTTGCGTTATATGATTCGAACATACGTATTGAACCTAACGAGCCTAAGCTGAAATTTGCTTGTGAACTTTAAACGAGCCGATCAATCTAAATAAAAAATGCTTGAACTCAAGTCGAGTTTACTCAAGTCGAGTTTCACTCGACTCATTTTCAGCTCTAGTTGGAAGGCTTAAAGCATCTAAGTGTGTACCTATGTGTAACCTTATTGTGAAGGTACTCGACACCTCTTGGCACATCCAAGGCAATGAACAACCTATTATCCCAGTTAGATTAAATGGTTGGAGTCATCAGGTCTCCCAATCAAAAACATGTCTATTTAGAAGGAGCAAATAAATTAAAAAACCTCAAATCATAAACACTAAAATTAAAAATCACAACTTAGCAGGGAGAGGCGATGTGGTTTCAAGGGGAGGGATTCTTCGATGGGGTTTTCGTAAAGATGGGTTCACGTTGAGAGATAAGGGTTTCGAGAGAGATAGGTTAGAGGGAAAACAAGTGGGAGAGTGAGAAAAAAAAAGGGAAAGTTGGCTTCAATTTTGCGGAGGTTTTTTTAAATGCTACGGTATAATGAACATTTGTACGTAGTCATCACTTTTTATGCGGGATTTTTCTAAAACCACCTTCAAAAAACTACCGCAATCGAGCGTACTTTTTGTAGTGATCTTGGTGCCCCTCTCGTAGCCGAGAAAGAGCAAAATGATGTTAGTAATTTTCCCGAGTTAAGAGGGACATGTGGGAATCAATTCGTAAGTACAAACCAAAATTTGTAGCCGTTCTACATACTTTCAATTTTCACTAAAAAAGATGAAACATAATAGACCTTTTTTTTAATGAAGGAATACTAGACCTGCTATTTATGATAATATAGATCTGCTATTTATGATAAGATAGATCGTGCAAACGAAAAATAAAAAAATAAAAAGGTTATCTAGTCCCCGTCCTTTTCCCGCTCCCCATTATCATTCTTGTTCTGCTCCCGTTCTACATATCATTCTTATTGAGTTTGGAGGGAGGAGTTGAATTTTGCTTAGTTTTGAAACACAATGGGTATATTGGGTTGCTATTTTGTTGTAAAACGAGACCATAGTGTGAGTTAACTCACGCCGGTACCGAGCGGGAGTTAACTTGCGTTGGATTTCTATGTATGTTAAGTCACGATAGGTCTATTAAGCATGAGTTAACTTGCGTTAGAGTTATTTTTTAAACTCTAGGGTGAGAATGAGCAAAATGATTCGAGAGAATAGTAATTTTCCCGAGTTAAGAGGGACATGTGGGAATCAATTCGTACGTACGGACCAAAATTTGTATTCGTTCTACATACTTTCAATTTTAACTAAAATAGAGGAAACATAATAGACTATTTATGATACGCTAGATCGTACAAACAGGAAGAAAAAAAAGGGTATATAGTACCCATCCAAAATTTTTTTATTATACATTATTTGTTTTTTTTATAATGCTTTTATCATTGGTTTTTTTTTTTGCAAAGCTAAAGATTATAATTAGTGGGCCTTAAAGCCCTTGTCACTAAGCCCAAAAAAACTTAATTTTCGTGGGTTGGGGCCAAACAAATTAATTTTAGACAAAATTACTTCAAGGGTCCTTTATCTTATTTATTTGTAACGCTTGAGTCCTTTATCTTTTTATTTTTCCACATTGGTCCTTTATTTTATTTATTTGTAACACTTAAGCTTTTTTTTCATTTTTTATTAAAAACTGATGAGTTGGCAAGCCATGGAATCATTTTTAATTTTTTTTATGAGTAATATGATAAAACCCAAAAATAATAACGAACATTCATCTTCATTTTCTTCTTGTTTTTTTTTTTTTTTTTTTTGATAAGGCAAAAGAAAGCAATAAAATTTAAGAGAGGGCTTGAACCCTTATACAGCCAGAGTATAAAGTTCATCTTCATTTTCTTCATCTTCATAAAGTTCATCTTCTTCCTAAAACAAAAAATAATCCACTCAAACCCACTTCAAAATTGCATGAATCTTTGTATTTTATTTACTTCAATCTTAATCTAAACTCTAAAATCAAAAACACAATTAGAGCACAGCTGATTTATTTACACCTCTACTTCTGGGTGGTTGTTATCAACTGATTTTCTTTCGATTATCAGCTTTATCAATATGACATCAAAGTTGTACACGTCAAAACTAGGTGCAACACGACCTTCAGGTGCAATAAGATATGATTCATGAAAATATCACGGTTATAAAGTTCTTTTGTTTTTTATTATTCATTCTACATAAGTGGAACATTTAGGGCAGGGCCGGCCCATAGCCCGTCGAGGCTGGGCTACGGCACCGGGCCTCCAATTTTTTGGGGCCCAAAATTTTTTAAAATATTTAAGACACTAAATAATGGTTATATATGTATTAAAAGCAAATAATATCAATCTAGCAGCGTGCTTCTGTGGCGTGGGTAGCTTTTGGTGAATGACATGTCATGTGTTCAAGTCCCACCAAAGTAAGTGTAATTTTTAATTTTTTTTTAAATGATAATTTTTTTTAAATGATTTTTAAATGACTTGTGTAATTTTTTTTTTTTTAAAAGATTTTTAAATGACTTGTGTAATTTTTTTTTTCGGGCCCATAATTTAATTTTTTTTGCATCCCTTATAAAACTAAACGGGGCTATGAATTTGTTAAGACGGCCCCGATTTAGGGTAAATAACAGAGTGAAAATGGGTTGTAGATTTTTGTCCGTGTAGCTTTAATCACAAAATTAGTAAGTTTTATGATATGTGTTATACTTCAAAGTCAGAAAACTGTTTCCGGTTGAATATATCTTTCCATGTATTCCCTTCCATTTTTGTTTACTCATTGATCATTTTAAAAAAGAAAACAACTTAATGCTGACTTAAAATTATGATTAATACAACAACTTTCTTCAAAAACTAGTACACTAAATGCAAAGATCATTTTAAAAAGAAAAAAAAAGATAAAATCAACGTATCAGTTAATTTTGCCATAAAAAGATGCATATGCATATTCTGGCGCCAAATATCCAAAATTTTCTCGTTGGTTTATGAGTTATTTTATTTATGATAAAACAAATTAAGAAATTCAATACCTGATGTATCTACTGGTAGTTCTTCCACAGCCAAAACACCACCACCAAGCAGAATGTAGAAAGACCCACGGCCAACATAGGGCCCGCTACCTCCAAGGCTGATTCCGTTTGCGTGCGATTGGATCAGTGATAGTCGTAGTGGGAAAGGTTACGTCTGTTTCAGGCGGGGTTGGCGGAGCCAACACGGGGCGTGGAAACCCCGGTCCTGCGTGCAAAACAAAATTATATCAAGGTCGCAGATAAGCTGAAAATCAAACTCATAAACCAAATGAGCTAAACTTAAATTATATATAGTTCGGCTCGTTTGGTTCACAAGTTAGCTCAATTATATGTATATGTAGATGCGCGTGTGTGTGCATGCACGGTGGCGGAGCCCTTCATGGGCCGAGGTGGGCCACGGCCCACCCTCAAAAATTAAAAAATCAACGATTATAGGTCTACTTTGCGAGATTTTATACAATTTTGTGTTGGTTTTAGGTTTCGGTTGATCCAAATTCCCGTAAAGTGGTGTAGTGGCTCACCCAAAAATTTAAATAATTCAATTATAGGTGTATTTTGCGAGATTTTATACAATTTTATGTCGATTTTAGGTTTTGGTTGATCCAAAAATAAAACTCCTTTACGCGGTAAATTTGCACATGAAATAATTGGTCACTTGAATGGATAAAAAATAATTTGGCCCACCCCCAGAATATTTTCTAGCTCCGCCACTGCGCATGCATGCACGTGCGTGCGTGTTTATGAAATTACATGAACTAGTTTTAGTGTGCATCTTGTATTATTGTTTTTGTTTATTTGTAGTTTGCTATATGATTAATATAAACCCATCATATTTTACTACACGGGTTCTGCTTGCACCTTTTGCACAGTCGGTATAAACTTCAATTTTACTCCCTTACCAGTTTAAGTGTTTGCATGGGTTCACAAAAATGGTTTTTGACATGTCTATTTTCAGTATGCTATTCAAGAATGCCTATAAAAATAATATACAAACTTTTATGAAGGCATTAACCTTATTGACTTATTTTATCTTTGAATATAAAAATAGCTTAAATTTATGTATAAGTTCTTGTATGACAACAATTATCAAATAAGAACTTAATTAAATTGTTTATCTAAACTCACCTTAAATGTCTAAATTAGGTTACTACACTTATGTAAGAAATTATGCCCAGTAAATCAAATCACACCAATGAAATTAGGTTCTCTCTATGTGTTTTCTAACATGTAAAACGACTTTAGTCAACATAAATTAATACGAGGGACAACTTACTTCAATTCTATTTTTCATTTTTCTACTAACTTTTCATTTGGTCACGCGAGAATGAGAAACACTTTTCCATATTCCACAATGTATGGATAAATCGGCAGGTATATATATATCTTAGCAAATGTAACATGTGTCCCAAAGACATGTCAAAGTTTTGTTCTTTTCCATGAAAAATCTAGGGTCATGTTAACCCGTGTCTCAAGATTGGTTAAGGGAGTTAAAAGAAGAAATTGCAAGTCAAAAAAGACACTTTTTAAGATTTTTATGCATTGATTACACAACTTTCAATGCAAAAATTACTATATTTGCTCTCTTAACCGGTGCCCCCGGGCATTAGTTAACATTTTCTAAAATTTATAGTTTTAGATTTCTTAACTTCGCGCCTTTAAGACACAAGATAACAAGACTCATATATGATACAATGTCATACTTGCTAACCAATAGCTATTAATGCTTTCATAGTGCTATAGGACAAGTTGAAATGATCAAGTAAGAAACTGACAAGTTCAACACACACTTTTTTAATATTTAAGGTTTGTAACATAAGGTTATATTTACCGACCAAAATGGTTCAACAACATAAATAGAGGCAATACAAGAAATTTGTTTTCTCCTTGTGACTTATGAGACTTTTTATTAAACGTATACAATGAATTGATGTAGAGTGAAAAGGACAAGGTAAAACATGTGACAATTAGAGCAAAGATAGATAAAATTTAAAGCGCGGTGCTATGTTGCACGACGCCCTTTCCCCCACGAATTTGTACGACAGGCACAAACAACACAGAATTTGCTCTATTATTAAGCTTGGAATATTGATTCTAGTTTATCCTTTTAAAAATACAACAATAAACTAAATATACTAAAACAAAAAGGTAAGCATAAGATAAACAAGGATGCTACAATCACCGTCACAGTTGGTATCACTACAGTCCAAAGCAGTGTCTTCTCCAATGGGATAAAGATTAAAATGTAACCCATTGAAAAGTTTATTTAAATATATTATATTATAGGATTCATATGTTGTAGTACACAACACCCCTAGAAAAGATACGTTTGCAATTTCTCATCAAATAAGAGAGAAAAATTCTGTCGTGCAACATGCACGAAAAATATGTCGTGCATTATATCATTTTCCAAATTTAAAAATACTGCAACAAGTAATCAAAACAAAGAAAAACATATATGAAATTTGCTCGCCTTTGAACCTTGGAAGAGCAGTGAATTGATGCTCACCTTTGGACCTTGGAAGAGCAGTGAATTTATTTTCACAATTAGCACACATACATCATGTATAAATAACGAGGAATATGCGATAAATTCATAAAATCTTCACAAAATTGTTCTTCAGAAGAAAGTTTAAGGTCGAAGTGACATAAATTAAAGAAATAAGAATAAAAAAAGTAATGGAAAATGAAGAAATTGAAAGCTTGGAGTTATGGCCATTGACCAAGTAGGTAATTACCTGCCACTTTGGCAATTGAAGACTTGATTGGTAAAATACTTTGAAAGTGGAGAAAAAATGTTAGTCCAAATTGATGTATCCTCTTTATATATCACTATCATTCAGACACACACTCTGTGTTTGTCGGATTCATCTGTCTGTTCTTTTGATTGCGCTAGCACGTGTAAATTATGAACAATGTATTTTTTTTAATAAAATTTATATATCAGTTAAAATTATATGTATAGATGATTGTTTAAAGGTTCTCTCAAAAAAACGATTGCTTAAGGACATAATTTGAATATTTAAAATTCAGCCCAAAATATCATATTCCCTTCATATTTTGCTATGGATAATATTTTTTTTTTGTTTTTGCTATAGATAATATTGTTTTTAATGGTATTTAACTATTTTTAATCACTAATTTAAATAGTATACAAAAAGGTTAAAATAGTAAATAAAATACTTTAAATGAAAGGTAAAATTTTAAAGGAAGAAATAAGTCTTAAATTCATGTATTTTTTATATATATAATTATAGTGTAACACCTTAGATTTTGATCCAAAATATTACTTAAAAAATATTTATTCTATTGAAAAATGAGGCTATTTATTTAATTTTTAGATAAATTATTAAAAGGAAACAATTAGAAAACTGTCTAGAAGAAAACTGTTAATTGAAAATTATTCTTTAAAGTTGATTATTTTCAAATGAAAGAAGTCCACATATGGATTTTCTAATGAGTTAACGCTAAAAAAATAATACACTTCAAAAATATTTTAAATTTCAATTACATTACATTTCAATACAAACTCATTTTCTCTTTTTATTTTTTTTGAAGAGACTAAAATGATATATATTACCTCAAAAAGGCCTTCCTAGCAAAAAATGTGCCTAGAAAGAAACACCCAAGTCAATACAAAGTTTTGCCAATATTTACAAAACGGAACCAACACCAAATCACAAAACCGTAAAATGACAAACATTAACCTATGCCTAATAAAGTAAACGGGCTAAGCCACCATCCATGATAGTTTAGAGGAAGCGTAACAACTTTCTCTTTCAACCACTTGTATGATAATAACTTAACCTTGTCCACCACCTCGCATAGTTGTGATTTCTTTTTATTTGAAAAACCCAAGTTGCTCATGTTCGCGAGTTCATTATTGATCAAACTTCAAATCTCATCTTTTGTACCTACAACATCAACATTAATGTAAGGGTAAAGTCCCTTATACAAATTGATTTATATTCAAAGCACGAAAAATCATGTCATAAAATATATGATATAAAAACTTCTCGATCAAAAAGAAATATAAACACAAGCAAGTTTATATTTTAAGAGAAATTCATATATTTTTCCTTTTCAATAAAAGAGTGGGTGAGTGTGGTGGAGTGGCCATCATGTTGGTCAAATGAAATTGTGAGAGACAATAAAAATGATATTCATGGCTTATTATTTAGTGTATCAAAACTTGTTGAATTTTTTTAGAGAAACTATAATTGAAATTTGAGATTAGGGGTGTTCGCGGTGCGGTTTGGTTCGGTTTTGAGCATAAAAGTCATCCAAACCGCGACATAAAAAAGCATGCGGTTTGGTTCGGTTCGGTTGATTTTTAAAAAGTCATCCAAACCAAACCAAACCAAACCATTGCGGTTTGGATTGGTTCGGTTGGTGCGGTTTATCGGAAGATAAAAAAATATTACATTAACTCTAATATTGCAAACTTGTTACAAAATAAACATAGGTCATTTTATTTTGTTGTTTACATGATAAAATATGATTTTACATGAATTGCATAGATCCTAAACTTTTAGTTTCAATACCAACATTATATTGTTACTCGCCTTAATATAATCATGTATTACCTATGTCATAAACTGGCGTAACATACCACCAAAGTTATATGACCGATCAAAATAGGTAAAATTATAACTAACCAGATTAAAATCAAACACAACTTATGTCAAAAATCAAATACGACCGATTGAAGCATAATTAAAAAAAATCATGGAATCATTGTCATTCATCACTCAAAAGAGGAAACAAAACAAGTGTATAAAGTTACATACAAATTATAAAGTCACTCATCACAACATATATAGACAATACATAAAGTTACATACAAATTACAACTAACCAGGATTAAAAACCAAGCAAATCTTATATCAAAATAGGTAAAATTGAGAAGAAACATAAGCATGAAACAAATTACCGGGAAGAAAAGAAAACTAATTCACCGAAAATGAATTGAAGGAGATGGAAAGGAATTAGAATCGAACACGATGGTGCAACAATGAGAAAATCGAAATAAAAGAGATTATTCTTGGGCTATGTAATTGGGCTAGTACAAGTTTAAGTAATATTGATTATTCTTGCGGTTTGGTTTGGTTTGGTTCGGTTGTTGAGATGCAAACCGCAAACTAAACCAAACCGCGCGGTTCGGTTCAAAAGTCATCCGAATTCATCCGAACCAAGTGCGGTTTTTTGCGGTTTCGATTTGGATTGGTTTGGTTTGCGGTTTTTCTATTGGGTTAGTTCGGTTTTGAACACCCCTATTTGAGATATTCATAAGGATCGAAAACTTATTTATCCCTTACTATTAGGACTATTAAGTGTACAAATTTGACTATTTTCCCCTACATTTTTTTCTTTTTTGACTGTTCAATACATAAACTCTGTTAGTATTTTAAAAAATAAAATAAAATACAAGAACGTTGTCATATCTCTATTAGATCAACCCAAAATCGTTTAGATGAGATGACCCACATCTTTTTTCGTTTAACAAAGATACCGAATTCGAAATCCAACCTTCAATACGTAACGTTAATACCCACCAATTTGAATCTATAAAACTCGATAGATTAATCTCCACATTTAGGATATTTAAAAAAAAAAAATCTCTACTAGATCCAAGCTATTGGGTATCAAACAAGAAAGCCCAAAATAATGATAAGT
Source organism: Medicago sativa (assembly GCF_051527215.1). Lineage (NCBI taxonomy): Eukaryota > Viridiplantae > Streptophyta > Magnoliopsida > Fabales > Fabaceae > Medicago > Medicago sativa. The sequence continues at coordinate 81,885,109 of NC_140756.1, read as the reverse complement.
TACCAAGTGTCACAATTTAATAAGTATCCCTCACTCTCAATCTCAACTCAAAGTGAGAGAGTCTAGATCTAAAATCCAAAAAACAATACAAAAACGCATCTCTAATCTCAATTACTCCATTATTCCTCAAATTCAATTCAACTTCATCCCTTCCATTTCAACCTTTCGTAGGGTTAGGGTTAGGGTTGACCTTCAAAAATGGCGGTTTCCGATGGCGTTGTGAAGAAGGTTATCCTCTCATACACCTACGTCGCAATCTGGATCTTCCTCAGCTTCACCGTTATCGTTTACAACAAATACATCTTAGATCGTAAGATGTACAATTGGCCTTACCCGATCTCTCTAACCATGATTCACATGGCTTTTTGTTCTTCACTCGCTTACGTTCTCGTTCGTGTTTTCAAGCTTGTTGAACCTGTTTCAATGTCACGCGATCTGTATCTCAAATCTGTTGTTCCAATCGGTGCACTTTACTCGCTTTCGTTATGGTTTTCCAATTCTGCGTATATTTATCTATCTGTTTCGTTTATTCAGATGCTGAAAGCGCTTATGCCTGTTGCTGTTTATTCGATTGGTGTTTTGTTTAAGAAAGAAGGTTTTAAGAATGAAACTATGGCCAATATGATTTCCATTTCTCTTGGTGTTGCTGTTGCTGCTTATGGGGAAGCTAAATTTGATACTTGGGGTGTTACACTTCAGCTTATGGCTGTTGCTTTTGAAGCAACACGTTTGGTTTTGATTCAGATTTTGCTTAATTCGAAGGGGATTTCGTTGAATCCGATTACTTCGTTGTATTACATTGCGCCATGTTGTTTGGTGTTTTTGTCTGTTCCTTGGCTTATTGTTGAGTATCCTTCGTTGAGGGATAACTCAAGTTTCCATTTGGATTTCGCGATTTTTGGGACAAATTCGCTATGTGCTTTTGCTTTGAATCTTGCCGTGTTTTTGTTGGTTGGGAAGACGTCGGCTTTGACTATGAATGTTGCTGGGGTTGTTAAGGATTGGTTGTTGATTGCATTCTCGTGGTCGGTGATTAAGGATACTGTTACACCGATTAATTTGATTGGTTATGGGTTGGCGTTTTTGGGGGTTGCGTATTATAATCATTCGAAGTTGCAGGCTCTTAAGGCTTCCGAGACGCAGAAGAAGGCTCAACAGAGTGATGAAGAGGCTGGAAGGTTGTTGGAACAGAGAGATGGAGAAGGGACTGGAAGGAAGAGCGACAGCCAGAACTGATTCAACTCGATCTCATTTTTGAATACAAAATTTGTTACTTTTGGATGATGCACAATTTGTTTTTGGGTATATGTGGTGGTGTGATGTACTACTATTAGGTAATTTATTAATTATTGTTACTAGTACTATTATCTTTATTTTTATATTACTTTTTTTCTGCCTGTTTCATTTCAGTTTTTTGTTTCATAGTAGTTGTGTATTGTGTCTGAGATTGACTTTTGTCTCGTATATGCTGATTCAGTGTATTGTATTTATGATTAGATAATGAATTTAGCTTCCTTGATGCTATGGAAATTTGTTATTGAATTGCAGTTGTTGATGGTTTTACTGGTTTAACATTGAAAAACTATAAGGATTGCAGTTTTTCATTGTTATTGTCTTACTGAACATACTAAATTTGTGCTGATACTTGTCGCCATTGCTGCATTGGTTTCTGCTGGTGCATGGATCGTTCTATCTGTCTTTCTTATAGATTTCGTTAGATACTTTTGATGGAATTATCTAAAATTTTATAAACCTTGATCAATCATATTACAAGATCATAGTATATTAAACACATTTGATTCAAGAGATATGTAAAAGATGTGTCTATAGATTCCACGAGCACACTGTTATTTAGTGATATGATTAATAGATTTCATTGTACGAGACAAAACCCTGCCAAAATGCTTTGCTCATGCTCAAGAGAATTTTGTCATTGAAGAATGGTTCCAAACATATGACAATGCTCTGATTAATTAGAGATATACATAATAAAAGTGGTATCATAATGCAATAAGCAAGATGTTTAATGTTCTTGTGTGATTAACTAAATCGCATGAGTTGCGTGATTAAGATAATTTTCACGAGGGGCCTTTAGTTATTGAATTAGTTAACATTTTTAATGTAACACAAGATGCTCAATTCAAAATTGAAAAACCTTTTCTCTTGAACAAAAATGCTTTGAGCGAGGAAAGTTCTGATTGCTTGGAGAGAAATGAACTGTAACGATATTGTCACAATATATTATTATAAGTGGTCTAGATGTGCTAAGCGTAAGTCAGAGATTAAGTAGTATAGTCTTTGGGTTTTATTACTTGTTGTTTAAGAAAGTATACGTATCTATGCCGGTGTATGTTTATGATATCTATCAATGGATTACTCTTTCTCATTTACACTAATGAAATGCATCTCATTGTGGGAGTGGTGGAGAAATTTTAGTATGTAAATGCATCTTTGGTTTTGGTTTAGCTCTACACTCTCCATGATATCAACTACTCATTTCTTTTAGAACCACCATTTACATTGTTTCAAATATCAAATAAATTTTAAAGTACAGATTCTAGCCGCTCCTTTGAAGAAGACGAAGAATCTCCTTGTTTGATAGTAATTTTCTTGTTTCTTCACTGTTTTATGTGCATATGATATGCTCATACAAATTTACTCAACTTGTGTGACCTTTGATATACATGCATGATTTTAGCTTTTTTTCTACCGATTGCCATTGATATACATGCATGATTTTAGCTTTTTTTCTACCGATTGCCAGTAAGTAGTAGAAGCAATACATGTGACGACTGACGTGCAATCACCTCTGCTCATTTCCACACGTATATCTTGTTAGTTGTTACCTCTATTGGCTGGTATTGATTGCAACCATTTCACGCTTCATTGTGTTTATCTTGATATGTTGCTTTTCTGAGTATGCAATACTCTGCAATTTACCTGAAGGCACATCTCTCTTTATTTGAACTAAGTGAATTTCATTAATTGTTCTATGAGAGAAATCCAATGTTCTTTTATCATCTCGTCTAGGCAGTTAGTAATCTTATCGCAGTTAGTGATCCTACATGTTTCATTACAATTACTAAAGTATTTTTATCTTATCTTTTGTTAAGCATAGTGGAAAATATTCAAACCTTTTCAATTAAAACCAGGGGATTTACGAAAATTACATCCACGTAATTAAGCAAGGCTAATCTATTAGTTAAAACTTAAAAAGGGGTCAATTCCGTACATTGATTATTTACGATATGATGGACGTACCTTATAAGATTGTTTGGAAAAGGACATGGCTTTAATTAAAGTGGTGGGTAGAGACGTCAAACAATTAATGAAAATCTAATTGTTGTGTCGATTTTTTTTTTTTTTTATTTCCACCGGTTTTGAATACTATCAGTAAATCTTTTAAAATTGACAACCTTTCCAATTTTTTTTCATGGAATTGACAAATTTCTCCAGAATTCACTTTTCTATCTATTTCGAGACACTTGCTCAACACTTAACATACCAGCAAAACCTCCTTTTTGGCGGTTCAAATTCATACATATATTTCATATGAATGACAGCGACAATAAGCAGATATGCAATTTTATTTTAGCTTTGACCTAAATCATTGAAAGAGTTAACTAAACCTACATGAGTTGTTGATTATGAAAAGTTTCAAGAGGGGCATTTAGTTATTGGATCTGATCATTTAGCTAGATGCTTGATTCGAGTTTGAAACTTCAGAATTTTCTCTCTAACAAACATATTTAATATCAAAATGCTTTTAGCAAAAACAGTTCTGCTTGTTTGGAGAGAAATTCACAGCAAGAAGTGCTCTAGATGTGCTCTATGAAAGTCAGAGAGTAAGCATAGTCTGTGTTTTATTATTTATTGACAAAGGATATGCATCAATGCTAGTTTATGTTTCTTATGTCGATTAATATTGTTTCATTCGCACTCTTATGAAATACATTTTATTGTGGGAGTAGTGCAGAATTTCTACATTATCACCGTTTCAATGTTTCTATTTTTGTTTCATTTACACTCTTATCAAATCGATTTTCAAACCCAGACGAAGAAGAAAAAATTAATCTAACAACTAACTACTAATGTTTATCATTCAGAAAATAAATAAGTCGATTTTCAAGTTTGGACTTCCGGTCACAGTTTTATGTGGATTTGCTTTACTCATTCAAATTCAGTGGACTTGTGTGAACTTGACTCATGCATGATTTTAGCTATCTTTTTAGCGATCACCAGCAAGTAGTAGCAATACATGTGACGAGCATTCACCTCAACTCATTTCCTCACGTATATCTTGTTACCTCTATTGGTTGGTAGTGACTGCAACTTTTCACGCTTCATTGTGTTTATCTTGATATGTTGCTTTTCTGAGTATGCGTTGCATATTATGCCCTGCAATCTCATTGTCATTCTTCTAGGAAAGAAATTCAAAGTTTTATCATCATCTCATCTAGGCATCAGTGATCTTGCTACAAGCTTACAAGAAATTCAATAGTACATTTTTTTCGAAATTGACAACCATTCCGCTTTTATACATTTCCATAAAATCGACAAATTTCTCACATCAATTAACGAAAATATCACGGAGACAAAATCTATCTTGAGACTCTTATTCATACTTGATATATGAACAAAATCTTCTCGTTTTTTGTTGTACAAATTCTTTTTTTGACGAAAATTATTGTACAAATTCTTGACACACATGACACATCCTCACCCCCTCTGTTTTGATAGTGGAACCGATTTTCGTGCTGCTAGCTTAGCTTCTAACTTGGATAGGAGCAGTGTTTTGTTGGAGCCTGATTGTCTTTATCTTGTAGAGGAGGGATTCAATCTGGAAGATAAGTTTCCTCACAGGACCGGCAAAGCTTCTATGATATATCTTTTCAATATTTTTCTTTAAATTTGTAGTAACTCTGGTGCTCTTTCTTCTGGAGTTTGAGTTGTAACTTGTAAGCCTCTATAATTTGCCTTAAAACATTTTTTTCTTGCCGATCCTGTTTTTGATCCAAATTATCAGTTCTACGATGATTAATCTTTACCAAAAATTAATTTACTAGGTTTAGTGTGGTCTTTCCTTCCAAGTGCGTTCTATTTTAATCCACAAGCTATCATTGTTAAATAAGCGTTCTATTTTAATCCACAAGCTATCATTGTTAAATAATTTGATTATAGTTTAACTCGAATCAACATAAAGTTGCCTTCAAGCATTTAATAAATCCATAGGAAAAATTGTAAATTATGCCAAGTAAATCATTTTCTTGTAGAGAATCCATTTGGTAAGGTAATTTAAAAGCTGAACATATATACATTTGGTTATGGGATCCTAATATCACTATTGTTGAGTTAAGTGTGAGTGGTCAGTCTTACTTCAATTATAAATGAGCTAAAAGTTCGATATATAGACAAACAATTCATATTTTAATGTTTCATGTTTTTGCATGGAGATGAAGTGTCACAATCTCTTAATGGTCGTGGATCATTAGGCTATTGTTACTCTTGCCACTTCTCAAGACTCCCAACAAATGGTATCATAGTCTTTGTTAGGCTTGATGGGAGAGCGGGATTCGATCCTATTATATTGAATACTTGTATCAAAAGTATTCTTAGTATTGTAGTCGGGAGGTGTATACGACAATTATAAGAAGTGAGAGACTCACACTTGAGAAAGATTGTTAGTCTACATCACTTATGAATGAATTAAATGTTGAATGTAAGATATATGACTCATATGTCCAATACTTTAAAATTATGAGAGCTGAAGTGATGTGGTATATCGATATTTTAAGAGAAATGATATTTGTACAACCATTTGTGACAACTTTTTTGACAACTTTCTCTTTCATACTCACATGATATTCTTTTTCTCCCTCTTCCTTTTTCTCTCTATTGTTTTTGACCAATAAGAGAAGAGAAAAGTAAGGTTGTCATGAAAGTTGTCTTGAAATAAATGTACATATCACTACTCATATTTTAATGGTTTTCAATCATCAACATGTTGTTGCCTTTCTGATGCTGTCTCAAACCCCTCAACAACTATGAATAAGTAACTTGAATTTCGGGTAAAAATGCTAAATTTTATTTGTAAGTTTTTAATATGCAAATATGAGCATAATAACCAAATAAAACTAATTTAAAAAAAAATGAAACTAATAATATGATAAACAATACTCCCTCTTTAAGATATCAATGAAACATTAATCTCTTTTCACCGAAATACCATTATTTTTTGTATTTTGATTCATCTAGCTAATCAATCAACTATAATTAATAAAAAAATTAGTATGTCCCCGTGAGTTTAACTCTGTTGATAAGAACAATGCATAATATATGCAAGGTCCGTGGTTCGAATCCCGGACACCACCAAAAAAAATAAAAAAATTAGCATATAAAATTCATTTTCTCATTAAAATCAACACAACTAACTATTTTATTAAGAATCTTACACAACTCAAATGAGACATTCACGATGAGATGCGTGGACTAAAAAACTATTTGTAAAAAGTATGGTGAGCTATTTTGGTGTAAATGGTAGTAAGGTAGTTCTTGTATTGAAGTCAAATTTGAATTCAATTGCATACGTTTTCATAAAAATTGTATTCGTTTACATTTGTTTTTATATTACATTTGATGATACGTGCTGATAATTAAAAAGCCAATAAAACATAGGTGAAAATTTGACTTGATCATTAATTTAGTGAACTTAGACCATCCACAATAGTGAGTGCTTAACCTATTTAGCACCACATTAAATAGGCATCCCCATTGTGGAGTAAAATATATGGGTGCCTATGGAGAAGGATGGTTATGGAAGCACCCTCTCTCTCTTCATTTTTTGATGGTCATATTTATTAAATCTTAATAAATTAAATAAATTTTGTTGAAATGTAACGATATATAATTATTTGTGGGACCTATTTAATAATTTCTTTTGAGGTGTTGGGTTGGAGAAAATTTGTGCTTATTAAGTATTAGAGTAATATTAATGATGTAGACACATAAGACCCATTTAAGCACCCAATTTGGGGTGCTTTGTTGTGGATGATCTTAGTTCATGAACCAAACAAGATGAGCATAAGCCGAAACTTAAATTTGTTAATTAAATGAGTTGAATTTGAGTTATATACAGTTCAACAAGTTTGATTCATAAGTTGACTCGATTATGTATATAGTACACACACACACCGAGGAGGAATCATATCACACCGATAAAAGTTATACCTGTTAATTAAATGAGTTCCATATTTTTAAAATTGGATCGTTAGATTGTAAGTTATATCATATAGATTAACTAGATAAAACTTTACACAAATCCAAAACCATTTGTTTTTTTTTTTTTGGTGTTAACCATCCGGTTATGAGAGGAAAGAAGCCCCTAATAACTGGAGTTTGATTCGGAGGTATGTAAAGTCTAACCAACAATTATTTCTACCGTAAATCAAACTTAGGTTCTCCCGAACGATTTGTCCTAGAGGGAGCTCATTAACCATTTGGACCTAATCTGGTTAAAATAATTTGAAGATGTTATTTAAACTCACCAAAATTAAGGGTTTTACGTATTTATTCACGTCTAAACTTTGAATTTATTCTATCATTTATACATGTCATTGTTGAGACAACTTCTATTTTAATTCAATATTATTTATCATTTCAGAAAGAATTAATTTAAAATGTCAAAGATCTAAATATTTTTACCTTTTTACAAACAAAAAAAAATTGAATTATGTTATTTGAACAAACAAACTGAATAATTGTTGGTGAAATTAAAACGAGAACGAGATGAGTTTGAGTTAAAAAGATACTCATATCGATTTTAAGTTGAGTTTTGAGCTGAATCGGTTTTTATCGAGTTGAGTTGATCCGAGGCGAGTTCTAATCGACTCCTTATTTTTTTCCCTACATAAGTGCTACCTATATTTGACTTTCTTCCTCTCTCCTCTTTCCCTAAAAGGAAAGTTTTCCCACGACCACAGTCACCAGATACCAAAGCAATGGTTGAGAATAAACGTGCGGCCAATTATGAAATGTCAAATGTGGCTGTTATTTACAACCAGTACTTCGATACATCCCCACATATCATTTCATATATTTCTTCAGTCTCATAACTGAAATGATGCCTATACCGAAGAGTAGAAAATTTGGACCTTATATTATATGAATGTGATGATAAGTATGTTCCTTTCAGATTCTGATCATATCATAGAAAAGCAAAAATGGAAGTTATGTATACCATATCATACCATGCATGTTACTTTGAACCTATGGATATATATTGCTGCGACACTTAAAGTTGAAAGATAAATCAATAAAGTAGCGTGGAAGAAAGAACTGGTGGTCGTAAGAGTATACCAACAAAAGTCGGTGGACCAGCTCGTCTTACATAATTAGAGTTGGATTCCAATCTCTATTTCGATTTTGTTTCTAGCATTCCGTTTATTGCACATTCCAAAATTATTTATTTTTGTTAGAATTATTAATTGTAATTATAATGTGAAAGTTGCCATATAAATTAAAAACATTAGATGATCCGACAATTCTAAAATGTTTTGATTGGTATTGTTTTGGTCCGCCAACCCACCAACATTAAACTCGTCAGTTTTTGGTAAATTCACGAATATTTTTTCTTGAGGGAAATTCCTAGATACCTTAAAGTTTGATTGAGTATCGGTATCCCGTTGGCAAAATTCATTCAATTTTTTCTAAATAAATAAATACAAAAATATAATATGACATTGAATAATTGGATAATGTCCGCATATCAAACGAGCCTTCAAGATATCATTGTGTTCACCTTAACTTTTATGTATTGATAGTGTAATTTTTTTTATTCATGCATTCAATCAAATCACATATTATTAAGCATTTTTTTCTCTTCGGTTTTATCTCTCTATAATTTTTTCTCCTCTCGACCTCTCTCTAGAAATTACATGCTCCTCCCTCCTCAAATCCAAATCTCTTTTTTCCGATGTAGAGCCTTGAGTAGTGGTGCAACGAGGTTCAACCTCCGCACCACCGTAACACCCTTTCCTTTTCGGTGGGTTCGGTCCCTTATCTTCGTCGGATTCGACGATCCGTCAACGGTGTCTCTCTTTTCGTGTGGGTGTGGTCCGAGAGTGTTAGGCGGCGGTGCCTCCACCTCGCGGAGGGTTTGTGGAGTTACAGAAGGCGCGCCGCCGCCGGGCTTTGTAGTTGGTGGTCGCGCCGCCGCATCGGTTTTGGTCCGGTTGTGGTTTGTTCTTCCCTATTGTAAGACTTTGTACGCTTTCCGCCGTTCCATTTTCACCAATATCCGATTCTTCCATTATTTGATCGGCCTTTTCGTATTGGAATCGATTGAAGAGTTAGGTTTTTCGGGATCGTTTTATGGAAAATTGCTTCCATTAACTGTCTTGCGTGGACTTCCTCCTATCTTGTTGTCCGAGCTCGGTGTTTTCGGGTTCGCTAACCTCATTTTTTATGAGATTGTGAGAACTTTCCAACCACCTCTTTCCGTTTCGCTTCACCTACACCAAATTGGTGAGATCGATTGTTTGGTGGTAACGAGGTGGTGTTGGTGAGGAGTTATTGCGTCCGCGGTAACGAGGTTGTTTAGTGGTGATGGTGGCGGCGTGGTGGTGATGTGTGGTGGTGGTGGTTATGTGGTGGTGGTGATGTGTGGCGATGGTGAGGTCGGGTGGTGGTGACGGATGTGTGGTGTAGAGGGGGTGATGTGTGGTGCCGATATGTGTGACATGATTCCGATGGTTGCGGGTGTGGCGGTACCTCTTTCATTCACAATTAATCCTCCTTCAACGAACTCCCGGATCGTTTGTCGTCGTAAGGATCGTGGTGATTGTGGTTGTTCATGCAGGTGGCCGTGGTGTTTCGCATTTCGCTTGTTTTGGTGGCGTACTTCCCCGAGTCACCGTATGTTTGTTATTTTTACCATTTCGATGTTGTTTTATGTTCGTGTGGTGGTGTTGTGGTGCCGGTGGTGGTGGTGTTGTTTCGGTGGAGGTGGTGGATTTAGGTGGGGATCGTGGGATTGTCTTGGTGAGGCTTGGATGGGTGGTTGGGTATTTTTGGTCTTGAATTTGGTGTCGGAACGGTTTACGTACGAGAGCTTTTAGGGGGTCGGTGTTGTTTAGATGAGGAGGCGGGTGTTTGTCGGGGTTAATTTCTTTTGAAGGCCGCTTCGTTACTCGGGTCCTTGTTCGTCGTCACTAGCTTTGTTTGTGTTTTTGGGGTTTTAAGGTGTTTGGAGGAAGCAGGTCTCGTTGAACCGAGCCTTTTTCTTTTGATCTTTTGTTGTTTGCACCACCGCATATCATGTCGTACCGTCATACTTTTTGTGCCGGTTTCCGTGGGCCGGTTAACTTTGCTTCGAGATTGGGAGTCGGTGGCTAGCTGCAATCTTGTTTGGCGTGATTTGGTGTTTCTCTCGGTGTACCGGAATGAGGGGTGCCCTTCGATTTGGTCCTAAAGTCCGGTGGGCCGATCACTTTTGATTCGAGATCGGGAGTCGCTCTTTGGCTCAAGTCCGGTCTTGGGCTTTTTATGGTTTTTTCATGGATCGAGGTCGATAGGTGGTGGAAGCCGAATGATCTTTCGGATAGGAGCTTTTCGAAGGTGGCTCAACTTTGGTGTTCGGGATTGGGAGTTAATTTTGATGAGTGTTTTGTCTTTGGGGTGAGTAGTGACGATGAGCGTTTTTGGATATCGTTTTTACAGATGTCATTTTCGTGAAGGAGTTTGTTTTAGGTGGTGACGTGAGTTTTGGTGGGTGATCTCCTCATGGGTGTTTTTTAGGGTGTTTATTTTCGGGTGTTCCGCCTACATACGACGCCTTTTGTTTGTATGCTCGTTTCACCAATCTCTCGTTCGTCTTGAGCGGGGATGGTTGGTTAATAAAATTTGCCGTTTCAAAAAAAAAAAAATCAAATCACATCAAATCGATATATTTAGACATATTTTTTTATTCATGCTTACTCGTGATATATTCGCTAGATATAGCACTGCCCTTCTTGAAAATATGCAGATTTCAATTTTGTTTTATAATTCAAAATATTGAACTTAAACTAGGACCATCTAATCTTGATCGAATTCCTTCACAAAAAAAAATCTTGATCGAATGATCATCGACATCTAAAATCTATGAATGCATGAATCCCTCCCTATATTTCAAAGAGACGTCTATGTGAATTTGGTGTGCTTATTAATGATTGCAGAGACATTCTTCGGTTCAAACCGGTTTTTTTGGGTAGGTTTGTTACTCCCTCCGTTTCAAAATGAATGTCGCTTTAGCCAATTGCACACAAATTAAGAAATGAAATAAAGTAGTCAAATGTCGTAGTAATTTTACCAAATTATCCTAATCAACTATTGGTTTGTTTTTCATTAAAGAAAAAATAATACTTTGGAAGTAGTGTAACATAGTATTAATTGAAGGGTACAATTGGAAAGAAAAACTTATTATTGCATTGAAAATCGAAAGTGACATTCATTTTGAAACAATTTTTTTTGGCTAAAGCGACACTCATTTTGAAATAGAAGGATTAAGAATCAAGCCAATATGGTTGCCCATAATTAGTTATTGTGGTCATATATTTGTCTAGTCGCTAATCGCTATGATTTTAATTAGTTAAAAACGGAAAAGAATATGTTGACCATGGTTCTAGTGTCCCTTCATTCCTTTCATTTAATTGGAGCTAATTACCGATTATGTCCCCGACCGCACCCCTAAAAGCAATGCTTGATTCATAGTTGCTTTCCTCATTCAATCATTTTTTTTATGTACACTGTTTTTTGTGGATTTGCTCGGTTCCTTCAAACTGATGACTTTATGAGAATAGGAAATCAGATTGCTCGCCGATAAAAATTGGGCATTCATCCACTGTTACATCCGTGTGTCAATGTCGAATGATCCAAGTTTTAATAGAATTTTTTTTTTCGTACAAGTTTTAATAGAAATTTAACTCGATCTAAAGATACTTACATCCGTGTGTCAAGATTGAATGATCCAAATTTTAATAGAGATTTAACTCGATCTAAAGATACAAATGTGGAGAAAACGTATACGCATCTAATATTTGACTACATGCGATCTATGTTCCAAATATATAGTTGACGAGAAACTCTTGTGTGACACAACATTGGACATAAGATTTGGGCACTCTAAAAAAAGGGTAGAAATAAAAAAGAATTATATTTTTTGAAATAATTAAATAATTTGTGTGTCCAAAAACTTGTGTCCATTCAAGTATTTTTCATTGTTAACACTCATAAGAAATGAAATATTGTTGTAATGACAAATAAATTTAATATAAAATTATTTATGTCTGGATACATCCAGATAAAAATGAATTAAACAATTATTAATGTAAAAATCAAGTTTCTAACCTCAAAAGCTACCGTTCATAACTTCAAGTTAGAATTAATTTTAAAGATAAAATAATTCTACGATAAAACAAGCAACTATCAAAATTAATTTTACAAACGAATCAAATATAAACTTCAGAGTCTTCCAACGGCATATAACTGTTTTGGAATGCTTTATTATGAATAGTTATATTCCTTTGATTTGGTCAAAAAAAATAGTTTTATTCCTTTGATGTGATGAAAGAGAAGACACCAAAACATGAATACCATGCCATGCCACTGTAACTATCTTTTGACTCAATAGTAATTGAACTTGAACCATGGAACTAAAGTGGAATCACCTGCAACTGTAGTTTGATATTGATGAGTATTCCAGCACCTTAGGACTATGGAGAGTTTGTCATCATTATTATAATTTGATCCAAACCCCGTCCTCAATTGTGCGCCCCCCCCCCCCCCCCCAAACACCTCATATACCGGTGCATATGTAGAAAGATAGATACTCAAAATTTGACTAATTTCTAGCCTGATTTTATAATAGCTCAAATGTAAATGCACTACAGTACATGCAATACAGTGATACTTTGTAACAAAACAAAAAACTGTGTTAGAACCATGTACTTTGAGATTAGGGTGCGTATGGTCTGATCACTAACCTAACCAACCATGTGTCATAATACGTTAGTAAAATATAACGCCCGTGTTAATCGGTGTTACAAACTCGAAGAAATTGTTTACTTACATCATATGACATGAGTTTCTCTATAAATAGAAACATTTTTCAGGTACAAACATATATGAATTTGACACATTGTAATCTTAAATTCCACCAAAATATTATTTTAATATGTATATTTTTTTCTTTCTAAAGTATGAGAGTAATCAATGAAACTTAAAATATCATTGATTGATACGGTTGAAGTGAATGTGCAATTCACTTTAAGAATTTCAAAGTCTTCTTTGTTGTTATCGTTATTTGTATACACCGGTGGGACGAATCAAACTTAAAGGTTAATGTGGTACATGTTTTGAAATTATTTGTGCAACCATTATCTTGATTTTCTTGTTCAAGTTTGTTAAACATTCCCTAACACAACTTCTAACTGTTTTGCTTTCATAAATATTTCCATTTTACAACATATCCCCCTTAATACTTGCATGTAAATTTGTAAAGCTATCAAATTTTAATCCTTTCGTGAAAATACAAGCTTCTCGTATTATTTTTCATTTTATAATACTAATGTAATATTAATTACATTTACCACTAATATACCTCTATTTATTATATTTCAACTCACCTTTAAGATGAAAAGGAGGTATACTTGACTATCACTTTTATCAAATTGGAACCTTGTATGTGTTTACTTCGGTCATAGAAGTAGAACACATGCTTCTTCCCTAGTTAAATAGATTTGTTATCCATGAAAAAAAGAGTAGCTGCAAAATTTGCTGTGAGAATGTTCTCATTATAAATTGAAACTATATCCCTTAATAATTCATAAGGGAAATATTGCAAAGCAAGCTTGATCGAGAAGAAACAAAAAGTAACAAAGGGCTTTGAAAAGACCATATAATATGTTACAATTTTACACATTGAAGCCAACCTAAACATTATTTCTTTAGTATCATCACCAAGAGTACTAAATCAAACTCAACCCATTCTTTGGATGCATACACATAACTTCCTACCTAGAAATCAAGAAAAGTACCCATAACAATAATAATGATGATGGGACTAATTCCCAATCCTAAGACACTTTTAGCACTTCTCTTCAACTGAGGATCCATTGATTGCCCCCATTTGCATAGATGGCTTAGGTTTCTTAGGCTTATACCAAAATGCACATACCAAAAATGCTACAAAGTTGATGAAACTAAGTATGGTAAGAAGTGCATAGAACAAGTCAAGCCTGCCCTTGTTTATATGGTCAGCTAACCATCCTTGTCCATCTCTAGTCCCAGTTACTTTCTTCACAACTGACACAAGGAAACTGCTGACAAAGAAACCGAGGGATAAAGTTGTTAGGAAGAGACCAGTGCTCATTGTTTTCATTCCTTTCGGTGATTGTGTTATGAAGAAATCAAGTTGTCCTGTGTATATGAATGCTTCACCAGAACCAACCAAGAAGAATTGTGGGACTAGAAGGAAAACACTAATTGGTAGTGTTGTTTGGTTGCCTTTTACGCCTTTTGCCACTGACAACCGTTTCACTTCAATCAGAGAAGCAGCTGCCATTCCTAATGCCGACAACAAAAGTCCAATGGCGATCCTTTGTAGGTTGGAGAAACCTGCGATACATAGAAAACAGGCAGGTCAGTTGGTATAAACTGAGGAACATCAAAGGAGTACTAACTAGCAGGTCCAAGATTTAAACCTCAAAATTAACAGAATCCACTAACATTTGTCATACATATACATATATATGTAATATGTTAGTTTTTATTTTTTCAAAAAGCCAAAATGCAATAAATATTGAGAAAAAAGTGAGTAACATCGGCCGTTGATAATATTAGAATATAAAATATTCATTGTATAAATTATTAAATTAATAGTTGATGTTATATGCATAACAGATCGAGTAGTTTTAAACCTGTTTTTCCATTCAATTTCTTCCAAAGGGGCATGATGATTCGGTCATTGACAGCAAGAGTGAGTAGGATTGCGATGACAAAGAAGACTGTAAGAGATCCTGCAGGGATTTGAAAATTCCCAACATTCCTTTCCATGGTGGTGGCTTGTTCAACTGAAAAGGTGATCATCTGTGCATATGTGGTCCAAAATATAATGGTTGTGGCCCATATTGGTAGAAGTCTAACCATCATTTTCACCTCTTCTACCCTTGTTAGGGAGCATAGCTTCCAAGGGTTTGGACCAGAACCATATAAATCCTTGTCAAAATCACCTTCTACCACAATTGCTGCTTTCTCCAAAAAACTGTAAAAAATTCAAAGTATTAGAAACAGAAAAGAAGAGTGATCCTAACTGTAAAAAAGTCTCCAACTATATCTAACTGAAGGGAGTAATTGATATGCAGTGAATCGTGATAGTGTAAATAGTTATGAGCTTACCGGAACTGTTCAGTGTGTTCTATTCTTGAATCCTCTGGAGTGTCATCATACAAAGATCCAACATTGTATGGAAGTTCCATCTTCCTTTTCTTTATCGATGCAACAATAACTTGGAAAATGTGGACAATAGGGCTTCCCAAACTCTTCTTGTATCTGTATCTTGTAGTTCCTGATAGGAATATCAAAATGGCTATGACCATAGAAATAGAACATATTCCATAAGCCCAACTTCTACTTACTTCATCTTGTATGTAAACAAGTATTGTGACAGCTGCAAGAGTTCCCAAACTGATGAAGAAGAAGAATCTATTGAAGAAAAAAGTCATTTGTGATTTCTCCTTCTCATCTTTCTCATCAAATTGATCAGAACCAAATCCTGAAATACTAGATTTAAGGCCACCAGTTCCTAGTGCAATAAGGTATAGCGACAAGTATAAGACTCCCATTTGGATTCCATTCGCTGGCTTGCAACTTTCACCGGCATGGCAAGGTGGTGGCCTTAGGGATGGCAGTTTTGTTGAGATTGCTAATGCTGCAGTACCCTGAAATCACCATACCCTCCAAGTTAAATTTAATATAGTGAGAAACTAATAACACATACATTGATACTAATGTTTGGTTCGAGTAACCATCAATTTAGTATCTAAACTTAAAATAATAAATGGTCTCGTACATTTTGTCACATGTGTCCTATCTATCAGTCTTTGATGTTACATATTGTCAAAGTATAAGGAACTAATCGCTTCGAAATGTTTGGAACAAATAGTAGAAACTATTTATTGTTTTGACTGAATTTCAGTTTTGGTCCCCTGACTTATTTTTGTCAAATAGTATTTCGGTCTCATATTTTTAATTTCGCAATTTTGGTCCCCTAAGTAGGAGAGACGGTGTAAGTTTATTTCGGTGGAATATAAATGAAGCTTAGAACTAGTAGTAATGTAACTAACCAGTGTTTGTATTGCAGAAAAGATTCCAATTGTTTTATATCTTCCAAGGAAGGAATCTGCTAGAAAACCTCCAAGCAAACAAAGGAGAAATGATGTGCCCATGAAGTCAGTCACAGTATTAGCTGCAGTTGAGCTTGGCAGATGCATGACTCCCATCAGATATGTCACCAAGTTGACTGCAATCCCCATGGTGGAGAGCCTCTCAACAATTTCAATCCCTGTAACAGTTTTGACAAGTCCATTATACTCTAAGATTTCATCATTCACAGTAACTTTTTATTTATTCTAACAACCTCTTCTTAAGAAGATAAAATTGATCTCTTATATTAGGCTTATTGATTCTCCTATTTTATTAAATTCACGAAAATAGTCCTCAATCGAACTTTTTGGTGTCTTTATTTTTACATTTATTGCAATTTTAGTCCCAACCCATGTTTCTTGCCCTATAAATAATGACTTTAGACGCCAAAAAATGTGAATTTCGGTCTCAAAAGTGATATTTTATCCTTAGAATCAATATTTGGCAAATATATCACCTTCTTCTGAGAAAAAAAAATAGACTAACAAGTGAAAAAAAACGAATATTGAAGGACCAACAAGTTCAATTTTTTAAAAGGGACTATTCTTTTTAGCAACCAAAAGTGCAAATATGCCATTATATTATTAACACGGGATATTTTCTTAAGCTTTTCAGTTTTAATGCTCTTTGTTGAGAATCAGGGTGATTAGCTCAGTGCAATATAGTAAGATATTTGTGTTGGTAAGCAGATATTGTAAGTAAAAAGTGAATATTAATCTATTGAAAAAGGACAAAATGTAGGAACAAAGTAGTCCATGCTAAAAGCCACCTAAAGTAAAACTAAATTTTTAGAAAGTGGAACAATAAGATAAGATAAAAAAATAGTGATGATTAAGGTATATTGGTATCTTAATTCACATCTAAAAAGCTTAAATATAATATTATGCTCTTTCCCCCCAATCCAAACAGAAAGTGACAGAAATTGTTTCATGTGCTATAAGACTGTAATTGATACTATTTCACATGGTTTGTCCTTCAATATTCGTTTGGTTTGTCTTCTTCCTCAGATGCAATCATAACCCCCAAAATCATTGCACCCATGTTATCTATTATTAGTAAAATAATTTACATATGATAACAAAATTACTGTCCATAAACAAAAACATTATTATTGGATCAAAAAATAATTGTAATTTTCTGATGTTGTAAAGTCATAAACAGTTTAAGAGAAATCAAAATTATATAAATGTAACACATGTACTAAAACCTTGTTACAGTTAGTTAGTAGCAATTAAAATCATTTATGAGATCCAACTACCTCCTAAAACTTTTTAGGAAAGTTCATGATAATCATGTGTATTAAAGTCAAGCCTTGTCTATGTCTATGTCTCAGGCTACTGTTGCAATGAAGGAGGATTTTTAGAGAAGGAAAAGTTCTCCAAAAAAATGGATCATACATGTAACACCATCACCAAATACACACCGTGTTTCTAATTCTACACCCCCTCATGAACTATAAAGAGTTTGAGTGGTTAACAAACCTAAAATGAGAGCAGCTGGAACCCAGCCACCAGTTTTGGACCTATCAGCAGGGGAGCCTTTATAGTCCACAGCATCTCCAACAGTCCAACTCATTTTCTTCTCCTGAAATATTGAGGACATAAAATATTTTTATATAAAAAAAAGAGAAAATCTCATAAGTTTGTTAAAGCTTCCATTGACCAAAAACTAACCATGTTATGAAGTTTCAGAAAGAAAAGAACTCTAGGTGCTAATGTAGAAAGAAGGTATACTCTTGAGATTCTTGTATATACACTTCAACTCACTTGCTTAGGTTTGTTGTGAGAGCTTTCCTATTTATAGGCAAAAAGTGGACTCAACAAATACCAATAAGAATATGAAAGTGACATGTCCACTATATTCATTTGAGACAGATCACTCTTTCAAATAAAGTTAGGGATTAGGTTTGACACAAAATATACAGTGGAAGGTTCTAGGATAGATTTAAACCATTTATTTTCTGAAATGAGTAAAAAATAAAATAAAAGGTAATGTGGATTGATTGATGAAGAGAGAACAAGAGAAATTAGTGGAATATGGGACATGCAACAATAATAACAACAACATTGCAATATCAATCTGTGATCTCTTCTTTTGTGTTATGAAGTCTGTGATTGTGAGCCACTACATCATTGGACGACTCCTTCAAAGTGCTTTTTATACCCCACATTTGAAAAGGATCCTTAATCTTTACCTTTATTTTTTTGTTGTCAATTGTCATTGTAGTTAGAAATGTAAGGACTCAATTGTGCCTTTGCCAATGGTTAATGTTTTCAATTGAAAACCTTATAAAGTTATAACTGCGTGTGTGATTAACATTATTATGTGGCTTTAACTATAAAGGGCCACATCTTACCCAAATGTCGATTTTTTTCATGTCATAAATGGGGTTACCTGCACTCACATTGCTAATGTGAGGAATAAACTACAATAATTGATTGTTGCATACAGAACACTTTAGTTACTTTAGATTATATTGATGCATGTACATTTTCACTTTTGGAGCAAGTCTTTTTTGTTTTGTTTTGTTTTTTGCCGTACCTCTCATCTCTTTTTAGTTTGGTTTAAAATGTTAAGGTTGGCTGATTTCTTCATATTCCATTACTATACAAACCACAAAAGCATATATGATCAGGTGGTATTTTTAGAATTAACCACTTTAAAGAAAATTCAGAATATTAACTTTTTAAAAAATGGACCAACCATATAAAAGGTATATGTGTTTAATCAAAGAGAATGACTAATAATACACTATCTTGTTTGGTAAAAAAGTGTGAGTTGATACTCCAATGTTGATTATGAATAAGTTACATGTTGGATATATAAGAGATGTGATTTATATACTCACTGTCTTTATATTTTGGGTGGAGTTGTGGAGTCAAGGTCTTTTATGGGTCCTAGAACCTTTAGCCCGTTATTGTTCCCGGTGCTCCCCTAGGTTCCTCAACAAGTGGTATAAAATCCCTAGTTTTTCTTGATGGGGGTGCGAAATTGGATACCGATATTGAATCCTTCTATCAAAAGTCTTCCTCACGGACTAAGATATATGAAAACTCACACTTAAAGTATAGATTGTTGGATTCAAATGTGAGTGGTTAATCTCACATTGATTTTAAATGAGCTTAAATATGTTGAATATACAAAGGAAATTGCTACTTGTCGGGAGAGATATCCTCACGATAATTCCAGAATCAATTGGCCAATAGTGAATAACATTTCTCTCATAATTCACACACCCATCTACTCCATGTTTTGTGGGCCAACAACTCATAAGTCGGTTACTCGATACCATCTCTTATAAACTACACCGCCGTATACCGTGTTTTCGTGCCATCGACAGATTTTATTGGATAAATACATTTCATGACCACTTCATGAAATAATCTCTCGGTGATGAATAACATTACTAATATACAAAAGGGGTGATGGTTATACCCAATGTCTTTAATATATATTTGGATGAAGATGCGGTGTTAATATCTCTTATCGTGCATTGATCGTTTAACTCGTTGTAGCTTTTGCTAAAAAAAAAAAATCTTGTTGTAGCTCCCACCCCTCACCAAAGCTCCCCAATATATCTAACATTTTCTTTCCAACACTCTCGCATTAAAAATTAGTATTACTTCATCATGAAGATGTTGTTCGTATTTAAGAGGATATTGTTCGTATTTAAGAGGATATAATGAGAAAGAAGCATCGTACAATGGAGAAGCGGCGAGAAAACTTTACATGTTAGTGTTTTGACGGATGCAAAGTCCTTGTGAACAATGGTAACTAAACTACTAATTGTTGTTTCATTTTCACATCTAATAATTTCTCACAGTCCCAATATCTTTCTTACCGTGATTTTGTTGAAGCTATATATTCAAGCTTCTCACTAAACGTGTGACATCGTTCAAACAACCTAGTCCAAACACATGCTAAAGTGACTAGCCGATTAAGCGTGTGTTTGGTTTCCCGTTTATAACACACAAAAGCACGTTTGCACTCTTCTCAATGTGTTTTTGTCGTGATTTCCGGAAGCTCTAAATACTAGCTTCTACATGGTTTTCTCGCCGTGATTCCTATCAAACTCAATTTCGCATACGCAGTATCAAACAGTGCACTAAATAATAGAAAATTAATTTGTGTTTTCACTAAAGTCAATGTGACAATGTGTTACACTTTTGAGTAAGTGTCAGAAGGAAGTATGAAAATGGTTGTTTGCCCTTTTCTTATGTTAATTCCCTCATCCTAGGTGATGGTGGATTGTCGTAACTTCCCTTTAGTTCTTTACTTGCTGCAAAAAAACATACAAAGGTTAATCACTATTCTTCCTTAATCGTATCTGATTTTCTTTCACTCAATCATATTGCAAGGTTCAGTACGTGGCGATATTCATCAAATACATTATTAGAAAACTACTACCAAATTAAATAATATGTGTTGACTAAAATAATTCATACCCAGTAGGTCCACAAAGTTGACACAAAATCATCTTTAATTAGCGCCTATATATATATATATATATATATATATATATATATATATATATATATATATATATATATATATATATATATATATATATATATATATATATAGGGTTATGTTACAAGCCACCCTTTGGTGGTGTCTTTTATCAAGTCACACCTTAAGGTGTGATTTTCACTTTTTAGTTATAACTTTGATAAAAGACACCTTCCTAAAAGTAAGTTGGTGTCTTTTCGCAAACGCTCATAGAGTAACTTGATAGAAGACACCTTCATAAAAGGTGTCTTCTATCATAACCCATATATATATAGATACATACATACACACACACATGTGTGTGTGTGTATATATATATATATATACACACACATATATATATAGAAGATATATCAACTTAAATTAATAATGTCCTAGCATTATAAATTTAATATAATAATAATTATTGTTATACCCAAATACCCACACCAGATCCATGTGCATTGTACTGCACGTGCAAAGCCAACAGACAGCACCAAAATATAATTGTGCCGTCCAGCCATTAGACCAACATGCAACATGCAAAAAATGGTTCTCCACTGTCTCAGATTGAGAGTAGTTGTTCAAACATGCTAGCACATAACCACTTTGTTCATAGCCATTCCTCTGCCCAAGCATTTTCTTATATATAAAACTTAGTTTTACCTTTTTATAGCTTCTCATGATTAAGTAGAACAATACTTTAACCCCGCACTTTCAACCTATCATTAACCTATACTCCCTCCGTCTCACAATAATAGTCGTTTAAGGTTTGTGCGCGGTAATTAAGGAAATGATTAATTGTGTTGATTTCAATGGTAAAATCAATATTATTTACTAATATACCCTTATTAATTGTAGTTAGTGGAGTAGTTAAGTTAGATGAAATTCAATAAATAAGGGTATGGTAGTGGAAAAAAGTAATAAATGATGCATTGGTATTCTAAAGTGACTATTATTTTGAGACAAGGAAAAAATGCTAAAGTGACAATTATTGTGAGACGGAGGGAGTAGTATTCTTACATATTATTCACAAAATATTGGTAATTTATTGTATCCACCCACAAATCGCAAAGATAGAGTATATACTAGTGCTTACTAGAATGTATCCTCTAATGATAGATTGATAGTGTACCTCTTTATGCGAAAAATGATTTGAATGATTATTTAAAAACAGGCTACTGCCGAATTAAAAATGAGTCAAATCAAAGACAGTTGAGTTTAGTATAGTCGAATTTTAGCAACTAAGGCTATTTAATTAGTCATTTTAATGCCAAAGTGAACTTCTACTCAAGGCAAGCAGATAATTCAACCCTATTAACTGCTTCCTCCGTTTTAAAATAAGTAACCTTGTTGACTATTGCACGCATATGCATATACGATGTTGTTGGATTTGTCTTGATAAATATTTTTTGAAAATATTAAATTTTTATAATTTTTTCTAATTCATAATTAAATATATTAAAGATTAAAGATGTTTATTGACATGTGTGCAACAGATCAACAAAGTCACTTATTTTAGTACCTTCAATATTCAACTGTTAAAAATTATAGTATATTTCACTCGCTCACGGTGGGAGACCTATCAAGCTCTCCCACCCTATACAGAGCCCGACGTTAGTCGTGTTCTGTTCTTCTAACATTTTTTAGCACGTTAACTTATTTTACTAACATGTATATTTCAAAAGAAAATTTATCAAGCAAACAGCTTAATTGAAAATTGAAAGTAAGCACAAATGAAATCAGGACAACATGAGAACTCATATTTGCAACAAACTCATTTAGAAAAATAATAACGAAGCATACAGTTGCATCCACCTATATAATTTATTTGCTTATTAGTTTTATAACTCCATCACAGTGTACCCCAATTTCCTCAGAAGATCTATCTACATTATTATCATGGCATGATGGGATAGTATATAAGATATCATGATTTTATGGGCAACCCTCATGTGTATATTTTTTTATCGATGACTTTATTGTTGATTTTTTTTTTCATTTACTCTGAAAAATAAGGGGATTTACAATCTTAACGATGATCTACATAACACTTTTTAAGAATCTTAAATAGTATATTTTTATGAAAAAAATTGTTTATGTAATAAATATATTTTTTAATCATGTCTATGTAATATATTAAAAATTGTAGCATTTGACGTTTTTAAAAAATAATTTTTTAATTTAAAATCCTTAAAAAATCCTTAAAAAATCCTACGACATTTGTCAACACAAACCTTTTTTGTTAGACCGTTGACTTTGCCCCATACCTGAGCGTGTGTTGTGGGTTCACTTGTTTTGTTCCCACATAATTCAAGCATGAAGAGTAATTTTGATATCATGGTTGCTAAGTTTTACTCCTATTTCTTATGAAAATTTCATTCTTGGGGGCGAAGAATGATTTTTTTCTTTCCCTTTTGGTCTATTAAAGAACCAATTTATTAAACTAAAGTATATTGATTAGAAATATCTGTGTTACTTAAAGCAGTGAGTTCTAAAGATTATTGTTTGAATAAAAGAAACCAATTGTGAATTAGATTTGTGCAAAAGGAAAGCAACCAGTCATCACCAAGTCTTAACAAGTTGGCATATAGTTGCCTATTATTACCGACATGTGGTTGAACCAAGTATTAAAAGGATTCTGATATCTTGAGTTAGTTTGGAGGGAGGATTTGTTTTGCTTTTCTACAATAAAAAAGTTGTAAAATTTTGCCTTAAATAGGTCTTTCGTCGTTGTAAATATAGACAATTTGAATTTTCGTCTCCGAAGTTACTAATCCTTCCAATCTGCCACCGCAAATATTAATCATTTGAAAAATGGTCCTTATTACATCCGATTAGTAACTTCGGGGACGAAAATTCAAATTATCTATATTTGCAGGGACGAAAGACCTATTTAAGTCAACCACCTCGCCCAATCATCACTTGCCACATGGGCACCACGTCGCTAATGACATGTCACCTCAGCAAAAAAACCTAATTAGGACCAAAAGTCAAATAATTAATATTTGCAAGTGGCGGATTGGAAAGATTAGTAACTTCAGGAACGAAAATTCAAATGACCTATATTTGCGGGGACAAAAGACCTATTTAAGCCTAAAATTTTTAATAAAATGAAGTGTGATTGAATTGCATGGAAAAATTAAATTGATCTCTCCTAAATTTTGTGAAATGTCTCACGCAAACTACTCTCTGATTTTGTAATAGATACCAACCTCTCCTAACACTAACTATGTTAATCAACCATTTTACAATAAAAATAAAGGACAGAAAATTGAATGTTACTTTTGAATTTGATTTGTGGGTTTGCTGCTATTGGTATACAAAACAATGTTTCTTTTTTGCCACAATGGTAGATTAAAAGAGATAGCTTTAATTATGTTAACAAACTTATGTTTAGGTGAGGGGTGGAATGTGACATTTATCACAAAAATAAATAAATAAATAAACAAAGATTTGAAAAGCTTACAGCAATGGCTGAAATATTAGATTCTTTAGCGGAGAATGGTTGTCTTCATCAATAAATAAAAAATGGTGATTTTAGTTTTAGCTTAACATTTATTTTTATTTTTTTTGTTGATGGTCGGAGTTTGAACCAAGACCTTGCATATATTATATATTGTCCTTACCAACTGAGTTAAGATCATGAAAACAACTTAACATTTATTTAACATAACATTAACGGTGTTAAGTTTGAAAGGGATGTGTCTATTTAAAAGATCTTTATAAGGGAGGTTATTGTCCACCGTAAGATTATAGAGAGTGTATATGATATACAAAGAGATTTTAAGGGTGATTAGTGTACTTTTCTTTCATATATATATTACGATATTCTTTCAATTTTTTTAAAATATTTTTTTTAAAGAACTTTTTTTTCTAAAATATAGTTTTGTCTCTCTAAAACTCATCCGAAAAATTTCCCTCAAACATACCCTTAGATAAATGATTAAATGTTCGATCTCTAGCTATTGCATACACAAGTCTTGACACCAAGGGCCGGCCCTGTGCAAGTGAATCTAGACCCTTGACACATGCCCCAAACTTAAAGGCCCCTCCAAATTTGGAAAAAGGAAGAAAAACTTGTCCCTACGGACAAAATCCGTCACTAAATGTCATTTTTCCGCGGGTAAATGTCCAAAATACAACTATTTTACCGTCAATTATACATTGTTTATAGGTAAATGTCTATTTGTCTCAGGTAAAAGTCATGTTTGAACCATTGCTCATATGTTTAACTATAACGTAGATGTGTGTCACTCTAAGTGATGTTCATTTATTTATTTTTTAATACTTTTTAAATTAAAATTCTCAGGATTACAACGGGGCCTCCGAATTGTCGGAGAGATGTACTCGTTGACACTTAAAAGATATCTCAAAGAAAAGAAAAACAAATGGTGCTTATGAAGTAGACATGTTACCTCACATGTTTTAAATATTAAAATAAGCATTCAATGTTAAAATGTGATAAGATAGAGTGGTTTGTGGAATCCACTTAATCGTTTTTACATGTACATGATTGAAGTGATTAGATATTTATTAAAATTATTAAAAACTATAAATGAAAAATATGTATATGTGAGATCTACTCCCTCCGTTTCAAAATGAGTGTCGTTTTAGCAAAAAAAATTGTTTCAAAATAAATGTCACTTTCGGTTTTCAATGCAATAATAACTTTTTCTTTTCAATTGTACCCTTCAATTAATACTATGTTACACTACTTCCAAAGTATTATTTTTTCTTTTATGAAAAACAAATCAATAGTTAATTAGGATAATTTGGTAAAATTGCTATGACATTTGACTACTTTATTCCATTCCTTAATCTGTGTGCAATTGGCTAAAACGACACTCATTTTGAAACGGAGGGAGTACTTTTTTTTTGACAGAATATGTGAGATCTACTTAAATATCCAAAAATGAAGAATTCAATTATAATTACTCTAGATCCACTTAAACATCCAAAAATCAGTTGCATTTCTTTTTATTACCTTTTCGCCAGACCGGCCCCTCTGCTATTATGGAAGCCATTTTTGTTTTTGCTGGAGGATAAATTATCACAACATGGCTAAAAATTAAAATCCAGTATCTTACTGAAATAAAATCCAACATGTTGCCACTCGAATAACAAACATACCTACTTGGTATAGTTGTCTGAATATTCTTCTTTAATTCCGTAAAATAAACAACTATATATACACGATATTTTTTTTTCTTTTCTAAATTATATATACACGATATGCCTAATCACAGTTGGAGACAATGTGTTAGATATTTCTATTTCTATTTCGCATTTACAAGAGTATATCCTTCCAAATCTCTTAATAAAAAAAAGGAGAAATAATATTTGTATAACTATTTTTTTTTAAACTTTTGGACAATTTTTTTGGGGATAAAAATGAAAGAGTTGTCCTAAGAGTTGTCCGTAAAATAAACAACTATATCATTTTTTATTAAAAAAATATATGGTAAGTATACTTTATCCAATCATTCAATATCATGTCACATTTTTATTTGAACTTATTTTAAAACAAATCAAAACGATAAATGAATTTTGGCTATAAAATACCGATACTCAACTAAACTCTAAAGTATATAAGAATTTGTCAAAAAATGACAAAAATGACATTTGTATAACTATTTTGGGATGACTTCCTCTTTCATACTTTCATTGTGTTCTTTCTTTTTATTGTTTTTTATCAATAAAAATAAAGAACAATAATGTTGTCGCAAAATTTATCACAAGATGATCGTACAAATATCATTATTAAAATAAGTACCATTCCAAATTTTTCAATAAAAGATTGGTTCAAATTCCCTCAAAAAAAAGATTTGTTCAAATGTAAATGACGGTAAAAACTCCATACATACATCACGCATCAAGATAAAAAAAAACAAAAAAAAACAAAAGACAATCCTTCTACGTCTATTTCTTTCTTTAGCGTGCATTCATTTATATCTATGGTGGCTGAATATTATATTTAATTATCCACCATTCATCTATTCATCCATAACTACTTTATTGGAAGATTGGAAGAACACAAGTAATTCACGCAGGCAATAGGAGTACTCGTAATTCTGATTAACCAGAAACTAATACTGAAACCATCCACAGGTGGTCGAAACCATCACAAGGCCGTTATAAGTGTAACATTGATGGTTCATTCTCAACCTCATTTAAGAAGGTTGAACTCGGTATTTTCACAAGAGATAATGAAGCACAATTTGTACTGCTGTTTTGTGTTGTTAAAGTGGGAGAAACCATTGGTTTGCACGCCACCTTAGAGTGAGTGGCGGATTTTCAATTTGATAGTGTAGACTTTATTTTGGATTCTAGGAAGATCGTTGAGTATTTTCAGACATGTATATAACAGAATTTGGTTGTACAATGCATGTCTGTAAACAATTGTTCCAAATTTCTTTTCAAAACTCTCGTGTTGAGTTTAGCTAAAGATAAACTAATGAGATCGATCACACATTAGCGAATATAGCCCTATCTTATGTTAACTCTCACTTGTTAACCAATGTACCATCATTTTTTTTAAGGAACCAGTGTACCATCATGTATATATACTTTGATCGCCGATGAAATGAATTGAGTTTGTTTCCTAATTTTTTTTATCTAATTCATCCACATTATTATATATTTTTTAATGGGTTCTATCTAATTCATCTATTTAACAGTAACGATGTTTTTTTGACAAAAATAATAACGACGGTTACTTTCATCCTTTTTTTTTTAAATCCAATGATTTTTTTGTGATTAAATTCAATGGATTATTTTATTTATTTTAAAGAAATTAATCACTTTTATATAAAGACAAAAACTAGTTATTAAGATTTTTTAAAATTAATTATTTTTATTAAATTGAAAACCACATGTGACCGGCAAAAGTTATGGTGCATAAGTCCTTTCCTTATGCACCATGCATAAACATATCACAACCGTCGATCGTGGACACGTGTTATAATCTTGTGCTTAAGCTCTTTGCCTTTGTTTTGCATCACAATCGGATCGCGGCTTCGGCTCTTCCTCTCTCAACCGACCCTCCGGCGATGTCGACGATGAGCGTACCAATCTGTTTCGAACAATTCCGCGACAACGACATGCTTCGTTCTCTCCCATGTTTCCACGCTTCGTTCTCTCTGCCGCGACGTCCTCTCCGATTCCAACACCGACCTCTTGGCCATTCTTCGGTCACGTCCGTTTGACAGTATCACCATCCAAATAGGAAACGTGAGCCTCCGGCGCGAAACCACCACCAATCTCGAATCCGTTTGACGGAGCCATCGGAAGTTCCGTTAAGTGCAACGGCGTCGTTTGGTTGCGGTTTGCAGGTTTGAGGAACTTGACGTAAACAAGTGAAGAGATAAGCGTTTCATTAAAGCTCAGTGAGCTTTGCATTTTCGGATTACGCCACGTCGGACAAATTAGTGCAAAGGAACGTTTGATTTTTCATTTTTGAAGTGTTGGAACCTTGTAAATGGCCGAGTACTTTATGGTTAATGCTTAATACTTGACATGACTTTGGTATCGTATCAAGTGTATGTTTGTTTTAATTGGTTTTGATTCATTTGATTATGATTAAAAATGGATTGAAGATAAAATAATTTGTCTTTAAATGTATGTATTCATATGAATTATAAAATTTTGTATAAAAATCAATTTTAAAATAAAAAGCTTCAAATTTAACATCAATTCATTTCTTGAATTATTCAATTGTTGTGAATTGATGAAAAAGAAAATTCAAAACCATTAAGTACATCTAATGGTTTTGGAGTACAACTCGCGTAAATTATTTCCACAAAGAAATGGTTTTGGAGTACAACTCACGTAAACCATACTCATAGCAAAACCATTAGACAATTATTTTGGTTTCTCATAGAAGACTATCAAAACCATTAAACCATAATTATGGTTTCGGTAATAATTTCAAGTGTATAACATCTTAATCATTATTCAAAACCATCTAACAATAATAATTTCATTAAAAACCATTACACAATTATTTTGGTTTCACATACATGACTATCAAAACCATTAAATCATACTTATGATTTCCTAGAATCGAGCCATTGGTGATAACTAAAACCATTAGACAATTAGTTTGGTTTCGCAATTAAACCGATTCATATCAAGTCTTAGATTCTAAACCAAACAAAGAAATTATTAAAAACAGTTCCAAAGCAAATCAACGCTCCGAAACCATTTCCACAAAGAAATGGTTTCGTAGTAAAACTTGCTAAAGCCATTTACACAAGATATTGGTTTTCGCAGTTAAATGGTTTTCTATATGATTTTTACACAAAGAAATGTATCTGTTGAAGAGATACAAAACTTTGTGTGTACTCGCTTCAAGGCCGAGTTTCCCGTTTTTGACAAGGTAAACTTCGCTCATGGTTTTATTCTATGTATAATCATTAATTTCCATGCCGCTAGAACAAATGCTCGATCATGGCATTGGCCCATTCAATACCTACTTTTTGGGTGTAGCTCAAACACAAATCATGTTTTTGAGGCACATGTGTTTTATGTTAACTCTAAATCTTCGCTTAGGTTCCCTTATACATATTCCGAATTATTACCGCATTCAAATTTATGTGGATATTAGATATAAAATAGGTGATTTGTTTCATGATTTTCCACATGTTCACCCCGGTTGTGTAATGCTTGAAATTTATGTAGATATTAGATATAGAACAGGTGATTTGTTCCATGATTTTCCACATGTTCACCCCGTCGTGTAATGCTTGAAAACCAATGTTATAAGCATAAACGAAATTCTCGCTACGCCGCCGTTAGCTTAATAGATTCTGCATTATATCGCTTTCGGACCTTGTATGAACCACAAACTATGCGAAAAGAATAAACCGATTTCAAGCCTTTGTAGTCAAGCCTTACCCTTATTGCATGAAACTAATTTCGGTAATATGATGATGAATGAACTGTAATGGAAGAGGGGACAGGGTGCTAAAGAGTGGAAGGTTGAAAATCATCTAAACTACGAATTTTTCGGTTATATGTTAGGTCATATTGAAGTATTTTATTGTCACCGGCTTCCCTCAAATCCTATACAAATAAGATTAAACTCAAATGGCGTGGTTTTGAACACGGTCCGGCTAGAACAATATTCCACTTTCCTCTCGTATGTTTTTTGCCGTAATGTTATAAACGCATACTCGGATGATGTTTATTTGGTTTTTAATTAGGTTGATGTGAATGGTGCCACTCTGCTCCAATCTACAAGTATGTGAATGGTGCCAATTTTCTTTGTTTTCGGTTTTGGGGGGTGTAGGAAGCAAATTTGTTGGGCTACATATTAATGGGCCATATTAGCAATCCTTATGCGGCATAAGGAAAATCCTTATGCACCATAACCAGACCCCATGTGACCACTACTACCGTTGACCATCGATATACGGGGGCATGGAAATCGAATCAATGATCCGATGAACTAGTAGATTTAAATCAAATGAATTGAATCGCTTAGGTTTTTTCTTGTTCGTATGTAAACCAATTCAATCAAACTTAACCTCTATTAGTTTAAGTATCGCTTTTGTGTCATTCATAATCGATCATCCGAGACCCAACCAAACCATTAAATTTTCTTATTATGTTTATTATTTCCCATTATATTAGTAACTTTATCTTTAAAGATATTGTAATTTTATATTTAATAATTAAATCTTTTTTTCATTATAAATTATGTACTCATTTTGATTGTATTAAAAGTATATAGTGTTAAAATAAAAGTTACTTTTTTAAG
Organism: Medicago sativa; assembly: GCF_051527215.1. NCBI lineage: Eukaryota > Viridiplantae > Streptophyta > Magnoliopsida > Fabales > Fabaceae > Medicago > Medicago sativa. Next base: position 81,854,400 of record NC_140756.1, on the reverse strand, counting down.
ATTTTTTAAATAAATTTTAAAAAAAATTTAAAATATCAAAATCGAACCAAACCAACTCGTTTATTAGCAATTTGTTTTGGTTCGGTTTTGTGACTAAAGATTGTAAATATTGAACAAAATCAATCCGATTAACTTTTATAATTAGTTTGGATTTATGTTTCCTCGCATATCAAATCAAAATGACTTGTTAACCTGCCACCACAGTAGTTCACTACCATTTGATGCCGCCGGACTCCATCGGCACCCTCGGCCACCTCCACTTCCGTAATCATTTATTCAAATTATTAATCAATACATAATTTAAAAACAGATATTTTGAAAATAAAATAAACAAAAGTATTTTTGAAAATAATAAGTTATATTTTTAGTATGATTTTATGAATGAGATGGATATTCATCCACTTAAAAAATATAATAAGTTGCTCAGAAAAAAATATGATAATTGCTAGATTTGATGCTTTTTATGTTTAATGGGACTTGATTTGATTTTTAAAAAAGAAAAACAGTAGATTGAAAATAGATTATTTTAATGCATATTATGATCAAAATCCATTTAATTCATCATCATCGATTTTACGGCTTCTACGACTATATAGCTCCATAATGTTGTCGATATTAACACACGCTAACAAGCTTAGAGAACATTCGATATTGGGTGCCTCGTTATTTACAAGTATTTGTGTATATTAATTTATAATTACGGTGAGTTAAGCAAAATCACGATGATATCTTGATTTTATTAAAGTTTCAAAGTATAATTTTTGCAAAATGATATTTTTTACAAACTAATCTAAACCTACACTAGATAAAAGGCTTCACAAAATAAAATAAAAAATAAAAAATCACTCGATTAAAGGAGTTCTCTTTAACCCATTTAGGTAGGTGTATTGCCTTGACACATTAGAGTTTGTTTTTCTCAAGTTTTCAAATTTGATTTTTCCTTGTACCAATTGCAATGTCAGTGGGCTAATTCTATATAGGATTTTCATCTTCCTTTAAATGGTGCCCTACAAGTGGACAGTAAAATTAAATATTTTTAATTAGTCGATCCTTATACCGATATCAAGTTTAAAAAATAAAATATCTATTTGCTATATTTATATGGCAAATGTTAAAATGTGCCCCAAGGGCATATGCTAAGGAATTTAAAATAGAAATAATTGTCTTAAAAGTTGTGCATTCAACTTTATTCAACTTGTACCCTAAAGGAACAAGATAACAAGACCCTATTTATGTTGTAAAAAAAAAAAAAAGACCCTATTTATATATACACGCGGAAAGTGGTTACCATAAACAATATTATAAATTCATTTAGCTGTGTTGATTTACATACTTCTTCTCATTAGTGTCATGCAAATATCTTTTAATGTGATAAGATTCCCCGTGTTGAGTATCGATCATGCAGAATATGAACAAATGGGGATGGTATAACAAAAAGAAATGATATTTTGACAACCACTTTTCGACAATTTTTGGACAACTTTCTCTCTCATACTCACATGATGTTGTTATCCTCTCTCTTCCTTTTTCTCTCTACATTGTTTTTGACCAATAAGAAGTGAGAAAAACAAGGTTGTCAACAATGTTGTCATCAAATGGATGTCAAAATATCATTACTCTAACAAAAATTGCAATTATAAAAGATAAGATTGATTTCTTTGATTAAGTTGATGATTATGACTTGGTTTTGTCGCAGGTCATGACTATCATAAAAAGTTGAATTAGTGAAGAATGCACTCTCGAGGTTTATCATATGCATAACATTATTTTATTGCCACCGCAAAGGAGTGTGTATTAAATATAAAAATGTCAAATTTGATCTCTAAAATTGTAATGTTGTATCAACCTAATCTCTTTATTAATAATAATACAAAGTGATTTATGAAATTACAAAATGCTAACATATTTGTCCCTCTCTTGGTATTTGTATTGCATTATCAATTTGAAATATAGTGTTGCGCATATTTTTGATACAATAAGATATAGGGCCTCTTTGAAATACTTCTCAAAAACTCTTTTCTAGTTTTTAAAAACTTTAAAATTAAAAATTTGTTTGATAAACTATTTTTAAAGAGAAATTCTTGTGTAGGAACGAACCTAACTATCATTCTTACAAACAACAAATTAAAACATGACACGTTATTTTTATTTCTTTTAACCATGATTGGTGGTGGTGAATACTAACCGCAAATAATGGTTGAGAGAGAGGAGGAGCAGTTATTTTTCATTTACTTAAATTATTTCCAAATTATTTTAAAATAAAACAATGATGTGTCGTGTTTTAATTTGTTGTTTGTAAGAATAATATGTTAGGTTCGTTCCTACACAAGAATTTCTCATTTTTAAAATATAAATTTTGAAAAGAGTTTTGGATTTTTAAGTTTTCGGGACTAAAAACCGAAACAGTAAATTGTGTTTTGGTTTTTAATTTTTGAAACATATTTCGAAAACTAAAAATAAAAAGTGTTTCAAACAGACCTTAAGAATTTGTTTCCTAATAATAATATTTCAATTTGTCACACTATTCATGAAATAAACAACCGAGCAGATTTCATGGGTAATATGGAAGCTTTCGCCGATACATATCTACTTATTTCATGCTTCTTCTTCGAAGGATGTCTTTGATCTTCTTAAGAATGATGCGGTTGGAACTTTCTTCCCAAAAGAGTAGTTTTATGCTTTAGTTTCTTTTTTCTCTATTGTTTGTCTTTTGTTTTGTTCTTTAGCATTGCAACCAAAAAATAATAACACGTTAATGATTATATAGTCAGTTAGACCAACTAACTCCTAACTAATCTAATTAATCTGTAACTAACTTTTACATCTCTAATAAATGAAACATCTCACTTTACAAGTTGGTTTTAGAAGAATGAGTTAAACACAATATATAACCATAATATGATATTAATATTAGAGAATCTTGATTCCGGTTTCGTAAGTAGAAATTAGACGTGTTATATAAAGATATAATAGTGCATAAGCTTATCAATTAGTTGAGATTGGAGCAAGGTGTCTCTATTCATAAGTTATCTTGATGAGAAAAGTCACTTTTAAAAGTCATCTTCAAAATTTTAACTTCAAAAAGTTTATGAAAGTGCATGCAATATTTTTTTCGTGAATATTTAATTGAATCCGTTATTGCTGCAGTAATGGAATGATGTTATCTCGGAAGCGGATTCAGTGCCTTTGGCACTCAGTACCTTTGTGACTTTGACAAACAAAAATTTGACACATGTCAAAAACTTCTAAAACCAGTCCTAGCAAAAACTGACTTAAAAAGTCTAAAATAAAATAAATGCAAAAACATTGGTATATTCAGAATCCAAAAGGAAGAGTTGTTATTCAACCTTGGTATTTAGTCCCAAATTACCAAGATATTACAATAATAAAAGCACAAATTAGATGGTGTGAAGATACGGCAAAATATTATTTAAAAGAAGATTTTGATTATTTTCTTTTCAAATACTTCATAGAAATGACTGAGGCGCTAAGAATAGAACTCAAAAGATTAGCTAGATAAATCATGGATGGTCTTATAAATCCATTTGGAAAAATAATACCACAACCATTTATATTAGAACCTAATTACAATAATATAATTAGAATGAAAAACCAAATTAATTGGTTAAGAGAAACAACATATTGGTTTCTAATAATTGAAAATGATTATTCCACATATTGGGAATATGAAAACTTTGCAAATCTTTTAAGCCTTAAAATACAAAAGTTTATACATGGCTAATAAGGGTGTAAGTGAAAAAATACAAGATATTTTTGAGAATCTAATAGCACTTCGAAACAGTTAGATAAAATAGTAGAGGTTCTACTAGAAAAAGAGTTTGAAGATAAACTCAATGAAAAATTATCTAGTCTAGAGGAGAACCAAAGATTACTAGACGAAAAACTTTGTATAAAAATAGATGATTTAATTGATCTATTAAAACTCTTACCGACAAGAGATAAATGTCTAACCCTAGAACAATTACAAACTTTTGTCAAAAAAGAGAGGGGAGACATGATAGAAATTTCAGAAAATATTGAAAAACCGTAAAAAGAAATTAACTTTTTCGCGCCATTACCCTAATATGGACGAAACGAAGAAGAAATAGCAAACCGGCTAAATGAATTACAAACATTAATGGCTCCTCTAGACATTAATAGGAAAAATCAAATAACCGAAGAATCGATGATGAAAACAAGTTTGTTTACGACTTTGATTCGTAAAGTTCTTTCGGTATGGAAGAAGAACCACAAGTAGGACTTGTAAAAACTAATGAGCAACCGGAATCATCGAACAAGGACGTAAAAGAGGACGTCAAGAGGATAGTGAAAAATTTATTGATCAACAAATCATTCAAAATAAAATGGATGAAAGAAAATTTAAACAAATACCACCTAAATATGTACCGACAATAAATCGCCACAAAGAAGATGATGTTTTAAACATTGACCGTAGTGAGGATGTTAAAAGAGAGTTAAGAAGTTGGTATCATGATCACATGGTAACAATCCAATTAGACCCTACACTTGGGAAACTAAGTCCAAAGAGTATTTTTAACTACTTAAAAACTAAAACCATAGGAAATGCTTGGAGTTTTATGTCCGAACAATCGTATTCGAGCTTCCATCAACAACCGAAGATGTGATAAATCATGTCTATTCAATTTTAAAAAAGAATTTTTAGGTTTTGATGCACCGAAGCTTAATCGGACCTAAAATATACAAACATTCATAGAATCCTTAATTTAAGAATCCGTGATATGTGTTATGTTGAACCATTCATATGCGAGTTTAGCAAATATTACTATGCAATATCTCCACAAGAAAGATTACAATATAATCTTTTAGGATTATTCTACAATAAACTTCCATCATCCGTAGGAACAATAATGGAAAAAGTAATCCAAGAACATCTAGAAAGAATCGTAGGATTAGAAGATACTCTAGGAACAAGAATAACCGCATTAAGGAGATGGATATCCGAAAAATGCATGGAAAAGACTGCTAAAAGAGAAGCAAAAATAAATGTTTGCCGTGATAGAATTCGAGACAAAGTAGGAAACTACGGTTGTAGTAAACCTAGAAGAAAGAAAAAGAAAAAAGTTTTTAGGAAAATAGATCGTTACGAATATAAAAGAAAAAAGAAATTTCCTAAAAAATTCAATAAACAAAAATACTTTAGGAGAAATAAAAAATATCCTAAAAAGAATTCATGTCCTAAAGGAAAGAAAACATGCACATGTTGGTTGTGTAATGAAGAAGGACATTATGCAAATGAATGTCCTAAAAAGAAAGATTCCAAAAAGAAACCTTGAAATTAATTTGGGAAGTAGGTTTTGAACCAATAGAATCGTATATAGATTCCGACGAAAGTAGTATTTTTGAATATACTACCGAAGAAGAAATTGAAGAATGAGTAGGAAAATTTTAAAAAATGGAAATCCTAATGCAACATTTATCCAGGTAACACCGAATAAAAAGAAAATTATGGGTTACATTGATACGAGTGCTACTTTATGTTTTGGTAGAAGATCCATAATTAAGGAAGGATGGATTAGACTACAAAAACCAAAAGAAATTATCTTTGCTGATAAGAAAAAACACCAAATCTGGTTTGTTTTAAAACATGTTTTTATAAAAATTGAACATAGATATTTCTATGTAAAATCAATCTATGAACATGACTCGGAATAGATGCGATAATAGGAAATAACTTTTTAAAGTTATATAATCCTTTTATTCAAAAACTGACACCATAACATTAAATTGGTTTGATGTCAATAACCCGTAAGAAAATGAATTTGTTACAACAAACATTATAACAAAAAATGAAATTTTAAAAGCAATTTCAGAAAATCTTAATATACTTAGATGTATGTGGGATAAGAGAAAGTTTTATTTAACAACCGAACAAAATCTAGGATATCATCTAGATCAAGTTTGTTACGAAAATCCATTAGATACTATAATAAATAAAATACAAGATTTAATTATTGTAAAACTTAAAGATCCTAAAAAGGAAGTCAAGGTCCTATACAAAATCCCTTATTCAGAGAAGATAAGGAAGAATTTAAAAAAGAAATAGCGAGAACTATTAGAGAAAGGATTAATAAGTCCTTCTATTAGTCCACATTCAGCGCCGGCTTTTTATGTCGTGAAACACAATGAGATAAAAAGAGGAAAAGCTCGAATGGTAATCAATTATAAAAAACTTAATGAGGCAACTATAAGTGACTCATATAAGTTACCAAGAAAAGATTACATTTTTGAAAAAATAAGAGGATGTAATTGGTTTTCATCTCTAGATGCAAAATCCGGATACCGGCAAGCTAAGGTTATCGAAGAAACTAAACCTTTAACGGCTTTCGGTTGTCCAAGGACATTTTGAATGGAATGTTTTACCATTTGGTTTAAAACAAGCACCATCAATATACCAAAGATTTATGGACAATACTCTTAAAGGTCTTGATCATATTTGTTTTGTATATATCAATGACATATTAATTTTTACCAAAGGTAGTAAAGAACAACATGTTAAAGATGTTATGACTGTTTTAAACGAATAAAGGATAGAGGAATTGTTCTATCTAGAAAAAAGTCAATACTTTTGAAACAAGAAATCGAATTCCTTGGTCTTATCATAAGAGAAGGAGGAAAACTCGATTTGTCACCGCATGTTCAAGAAAAAAATTTACTTTTTCCCCGATCAATTAGCGGATAGAAAACAGATCCAAAGATTTTTGGGATGTTTAAATTATATTGCTAATGAAGGATTTCTTCAAGATTTAGCAAATGATAGAAAAATTTTACGAAGAAGATATCCGAAAAAGTGTCATGGTCATGGACACAAAAAGATATCGAGGCCGTAAAATCTTTAAAAGAAAAATTAAAAGTTTTACCACAACTATACATCCCAACGAGAAAATGATTTTTTGGTTGTAAATGTTGATGCAAATCGCCTTACTTGGGCTGGTGTTATGAGAGCACTACCTAATGGTAAACAAAAAACCGGATTAAATCTCGGTGGATATGTTGAGGATGAAACCCCACAACAATCCTATACCATTGTGGGCGCAACCCCACGCTTAAAATCGATATCCCTAATGGGCGATCGTATAAAATATCGCCTTCAACCGATACAAAACTTGATTATTCAAGTAATAACATCCGAATTAAGGATAAAAATCTTGTTTTATGCAAGTATGTTTCAGGTTCTTTTAAAGATGCCGAAACAAGATATCATATCAATGAGAAAGAAACTCTTTCTTGTTTAAATGTTTTAGAAAAATGGAGAATGGATTTAATTCCATCAAGATTTTTATTACGAATCGATTCAACTTATGCTAGCGGATTTTGGCGCTACAATTTAAAAGTTGATCATAAACAAGGAAGACTTGTTAGATGGCAAATGCGCATCCAACAATTCTATCCTTATATTCAACTAATAAAATCGTAAAACAATTGTTTTGCGAGATACTTTGACAAGAGAATGGAGCAAGCTCTAAAAGTTCTCTCGCAATAGCTTGAAGCAAAAAGATGAACAGATTGAAATTCATAGCCAAAAGCTAAAACAACTCTCTTCGAGAGGGGGAGATGATTAAAATGATCGAAAGCCTAACCAAGATCATAAATGTTGAAACTCCAACAACAACAGAAGAACCAACAAAAACTTTGAATGAACAACAAAGTTTTTCATCAACATCTTCAAGAAGTTCTATGCCGAGAGGAAAATACAAAAAAGTCATGGGCCGACAAAGTTGAACAAGAAGATGAAGAGTCAAAAAATGGTTCAGACCAACCAAGCGATGCCGTCGATCTACAACCGAAAAGAATGTGTATGTCATCTTTGATGGTCCAATGAAAGGCATCTACAACAACCGGGCAATTGCAAGCCTTCATATTAATGGAAAAAATGTCGACACAAAGCTTATCCAACAATGGAGAAAGCAAAAGAAGCTTACAAAGCCTCCTATAAAGAAATGACCATTGCTAAAGAAATTGGCCAACCATCAAAAATGGAGTCAAAGAAAAGATCTCAGTGGGATCCATAATAAATCTCCAAAAAGAAAAAAATAAGCTAAAAACCCTTGATGATTTCATGGGAAAGTGGAGATGGCTAGCCAACTTCAAAGAAGAGTTAGCACTTGAATGTTTTTATCCAAATTAATACTACACATGGGGTAAAAGCTAATACGGTTCCAGGAATATCCAAGGAATTGATCAAAGAATTTTATGACTATGGAATGCTTAAGACCGTGTATCTTGAAGAAGGAGAAGGTCGAAGATTCCAAGAACTCGCCGATCTTCCAAAAGAGATTGGTGATACAAGAAAGAGATTTAATGATTTCCTTGCTAAAGGAAGAGAAATTTATCTCCGGTTCGAACAAACCTATCCATGGTTTTTTGAAGAAAATAATTTTATGGCCGTAAAACCAAGAACAAATATCAAAATAGGAATTTCAAATAAAACTTATCTACCTCCAAATTTAGAAAGCATTGGATGGACGGTAGATTCGTTTATTTATCAAATGAAACGTTTTTATGATAACCTTATTAGATATGGTTCTACCATTATTAATTATAAGGTCCTTTATACTACGAAACTGTCTTATGGTCTCGTGATTCCAAGAAGAAGGTTTCGAAGAACATCTCAAGCAAACACTTCATTATGAAGAACTATTCTCAAAGTTTGAGAATGCTCTTGACAAAGTCCCAAATGAAGTCCAACAGAGTGCCGTCAACACTTCTCAAAATACAAAGGGCATATCCGTAAATGGTGTGCAAAAGAAAGTGTCGGCGAGAAGAAGACAAAATACCGACAATCACGGGCAAGGCAAAAGAAAAAGCCTAAACACGCGTCATGTAGGTGGCCGTGGGAATAAAGTTGTAATAATGGAACCTTATCATCCGAGTCGGATGGGGTCCATTTAGTTGAAAATCTTATCACCTTATGTGATAATGCTTCTACTTTTTCCTTTGCGTGTTTTGTTTGTTTTTCCTTTTAGCCGGCAAGACAGAGACATGTGACCAACTTGTGAGTCTCATCTCGCCTATAAATAAGAGCCTCGATGCTCACTTGTAAATTACAACTTGAATCAATGAAGTAAGTACCTTAGTTTGTGAAAAACGTTGTGGGAAAGGACTTCGCAGATTTGAGGTTGTCAAAAACAAATCAAGAGATTTTAATTCTCAAATATCAATAATCGAAAGATTATTTCAATCCAAAGGATCGGAAAGATCGTAATCATCAAAAATCCAAGACAAAGTCGTGTATGATTTTAAATATTTTATAATTTTTACATTTTCATAATGGAATATAGTATGAAAAAAGAAAATTCATCCGGTTTTATGGCAGATGTATTAATAGATCATATAGAAAAGGTAGATTTTACCTTAAAACCAAGAAAACTTCAAACATAAAAGTATTTTTTCTTTAATAAAAGAAAAATTATCTAGAGAAAATATTCTAAAATATGGATTGATGGTAGGAGAAGTTCCGGTACCAATGGAATCAACAGATGGATCCGTTGTAATATCCATAATAGACGAAGAACAAATTAACAATAGATTAAAACATCTATCGTTAGAAAAAAGACAAGATATGATATATTCATATATCAACTATCCAGATAATCATAAAAAGTACTTTTATGAAAGGAGTAGATTCGTAACTAGAACTTCTCATAGAAGATGGTAGAATGAATAAAAAACATTCATTAATAGCTGAAGGTAAAGGAAATTTAATAGGTGGAAAAATAAAATTTGATATAAATTTACAAATAGGTTTAAGTCTAAACGATATAGATCTAGGCAGTGTCTTTAGTAATTCATTATAAACTTAAAGATCAAGAACTTATGAGACCAGGAAACCATCCTTTTAGTATAAGTTACAAAATGAATTATGCACTAAGTAACTCTCATTATAGTATAGAATTTAGTGGAAGAGAAAAAATACAAATAGATGAACTATTTGCACCACTAGTAAATTTAGAATCACCAATTCTAAAACCACTAAAAAGGTCAAAATCAATTATGACTATAGAAAGAACACCTCTTCTAAAACAAGAAGAAAGTACTAGTGAACCAAAGTTTCTACCAGCAAGAACTTCATTAGATAGTTATGAAAAAAGAAAGCTTAATAAAGCTTTATCGAAATAAAACCGAACTTTCAGTATTAATAGAAAATTATAATGCCGGGAATAACAATAAAAAATGAACTAAGATTATTCGTAACAAAACTAGATAACCTAGTTAATAAAATAGAAGAAAATTTCTTAAGAATAGAAATGAAGAACACAATTTGGGGAATTCATGACTTAATGATTTTACAAATCTCATATATAGATGAAATGATAGAAGAATTAGAAGAAACAGAAAATATTTCGCTATACAAAGAAAGAGCCACAACCCCGTTATGGCCATCTCAAAAACTAATTGAATTTGAACAATCATTAGAAAAAATTCTATAATGCCTGGTTTAGGTTTAATAACGTAATTAAAGCTTTTTAAAGAAAGATTAGAGAATATAATCTCCGATATAGAATTTTATCATAGAAGAATTGTATTAAGACAAATTCTTTTTCATTCTAAAGAATTCATACAATACCATATAGAATATATTGAAGATTTCCTAAGGGAAATAGAAGATTTAGAAAATCTTACTAATACACAAAGAGAAAGAGCTAAAACACTTAAAACCATTTCAAGGGTTAATTAAAATCGAACAAATGTTAAATCAAGTTCGAGAAAATTCCGCCGGCGACTCGCGCGCAACCCGGTATCGAGCCGTAATACAATCCTAAGGGGTAAAAATGAAAATAAAGATAAAAGTAAAAATATCTTATTTTCAAAAAGACAAAAACTTTTTAAAATCACTTTTTTAAATAACCGATTTAAAAGGTTAAGTGCTATATGACACAATCTAGTACGTTAAAAAATCTTCAACGGACAAGATTTGTTGAAAGTCACATGACTTTTCCCGCCCAAAAGTCATGGAATCCTGGTCCGTTCATCTCATACAGGTGTGAGGTGTGAATCGAAATGTTGGATACATATAATTTGTGGCAAAAGGAAATCCAATCCCCTTTATGTCGACTTTTTTAATCTAAATTTTAGTTTTTAGCATGTATTTTGTTGCCCAAATCAAATCACACATTGCTAGTTTTTATGGATAAACATAAAGATTTGATGCAATCATTGATCTCCAAAGCACCAAAATAGCTTGTAACCTTGTGTACATAATAAAGAATGATATCTTGAATTTTTAGTGCACAACAATAGGAGATGAAATCCAGAGAACAATAACACGTTTGTTATTTGGTAGGCTGATAAGACATTTAATGTTCACCACAGAAAAAAAGTTAAATTTGAATTGTTTGTATTCATCAAATCCAAATATAATAGTATATCATATATCATAAAAAGAACAAAAACAAAAGGTGTAGAAAAAACACGTTTGTTATTTGGTAGGCTGATAAGACATTTAATGTTCACCACAGAAAAAAAGTTAAATTTGAATTGTTTGTATTCACATGTGAAGCCCGATACTTCAAAATAGATGATGTATCGTATCTCCCGCGTATCCCGCACCGATACCTCGCCCGATACTTCGATACGTATCCGGAGAGTATCTAAATATTAAATTTTATTTTTTTTAAAAATAATTATCCGATACTTCCCGATACACACGGATACTTGTGTTTTTTATATTATTTTGATTTCGTTTTTTTTTTTAAAAATAAGAATAAAAACATTATGGTACTATAATATATATACATTTCATTTATCTTTCTTTGGTGCCAAGTACGACCCACACCACACCACACAAACAATTGCATCTTTCCCTTTCTAAAAAAGTAGGGTTTCAACTTTTTCTTCCAAAGTGGTCGTCGTCCACTTTGGCCACCGTCGAATCGCTCGGCCATTTTCTTGTCAAGGAAAGAAGATGGATATAAGGAAGGACAATCAAGAATGTGGGACATTAGTAGAGATGCGCATGAACCGCTTGATGATGTTGGAATTAAGTTAGCAGAGTTGTCTTTGGATGAACCGGATTTGGAAGCCGATTTGTATCTTGATGATGGGAATGAAGGAGAGGAGATGTAAAAGTTAGTTACATGTTAGTGTTAACTCTTGGCACCGATGTGTTCTTTTTTGGATATAGTGCTTTTTTGGATCGATATAGTATAGCACTAAAAATGTTCCTTTTGGATATAGTGTAACATTGATGTATAGCACCGATGGTGCTCTTTTTGGTATATATTGCGTATGTAATTGATCGATGACCACTCTCTTAATCGTCAATATTATTTATATTTATGTTAATGTGCTACGAGTACTGGTTTCTTGTGTTTGTTAATATATTTGCATATTAAAAAAATGGTTATAATTATATTGTACATTTAATTATATAATTTTTTTTATTAACGTATCTCACCCGTATCGTATCTTGATTTTTGAAATTTTTCCGTATCGGCGTATCGGTGCGGTATCGTATCCGTATCGTATCTCGTATCCGGGCTTCACAGTATTCATCAAATCCAAATATAATAGTATATCCAAATATAATAGTATATCATATATCATAAAAAGAACAAAAACAAAAGGTGTAGAAAAAACGTGGACGGCAGGATTCGAACACTGCGCGGGCAAAGCCCACATGATTTCTAGTCATGCCCGATAACCACTCCGGCACGTCCACGATGTGACATTTCACTTCGAATTAATATATTCCTTTTGTTGCTATTCGACTCGCTAATAACCATAAGAGCATCTCCAATGGGGGGTCCTTACTTAACAAGGACCACTCCCCGTTAAAGACCCTCCATTGGAGGAAGAAAAATTGAGTCCCCGTTAAGGAACGGACAACTATATAAGGACCTCTCTCTCCTAGGTAACTAACGGGTCCCACGTTTAAAAAGTAATAAAATGTGTACTACTTGGTCCCACTTGCATAAAGAATTAATAAAATGTGTACTACTTGGTCCCACTTGCATAAAGAAGTAATAAAATGTGTACTACTTGGTCCCACTTGTAAAAATGAGTAATAGATAAATTATTTTTGTTTAATATGTAAAGATTGTTGAGATATTGTTTTATTCTTGCTGCATAATCTAAGGGATTTAATTCATGTAAAATAGGAAAGGTGTAAATATGAGATTTCCTATTCCTATTTGTTAGGAGTAACAAGACGATCACAAACTCGTATCTCTATGTAATTATAGGCTATATAATCCTTGTACATGTTCAATGAAAAATATATCAATCAAAGAGAAAATATTCTTCTCAAATCAAACTTGGTACCGTAGCTAGGTCTAAACCTAGTGCCATGAGCAAATCAGTATTCGAAGATGTTGAAACATCAAAAAGGAATCATGAAATCTCTACCACTAAGTCTCGCTCTGCTCCAATTATTATTCCGCCGTAAAGTTCATCCTTCAATGCGGGGATTATACTCAATGAAACGAATTACGACATGTGGTCTCGGATCATGGAGATGCATCTTGCCGAAAAGGAGAAGCTATCGTTTGTTCGTGGTAACACTCAACCACCCACAGAGAAAGATGATGGATACGAGAAGTGGTACACCGACAATCGAAAGTTAAACGGTGGCCGCCGATGTCTATGTCTCCGGATATTATGAAGCGGTATATTCGCCTAAAACCGCCCGAGATATTTGGAAAGCTTTATCAAAGGCCTTTTATGATGGAGCAGATGAATTGCAAGTTTTCACATTGAATCAAAGGGCTTTCTCTTCCAAACGAACGGAAAATCGCTTCGTTTATTATGGAGAATTGGTTGAAATTTTCGCAGAACCGGATCATCGAGACAAGGTGATTATGGAATGTGAAAAAGATGTTGCGGCTTATCACAAGTCGGTTCGGCGACAACGAGTGCACATATTCCTTACCGGTTTGGATGGTGAATTCGAACAGATCCGTGGTGAAATCTTGCGCAAAGATCCGGTTCCCGAGTTAGAAGAATGCTACTCAATGGTCCGCCGCGAGTTTGTTCGACAAACAACAATGAGTGGAGAATTTGAATAGCCCGAGGCTTCAGCCATGGTGAGCAGGAACAAAACGAATCAAAATGTTTTTCCTCAAAAACAAGATCGGACAAGGAGCAACAAGTCCAACCTTAAGTGTAGTCATTGTGGCCAATTTGGTCATATTAAAGATCGTTGTTTTGAGATTGTAGGGTATCCGTAATGGTGGGATCATAACCGTGACCGAAAGAAGCATTCATACAAAAATTCTCGTTGCCAGTTGTAGAAACAAAGACCGATATGGAAGATGCGGCCGAAAAAGCTCGGCTTTGATAACAACAGGAGGTAATGGTGGTAAGGTTTTAAATTCAGTTGCCTTTGTTTCTAATAGTACATGGATAATTGATTCCGGAGCCACCGATCATATGACTTTTGATTCTAGACAAATCTCACATCTAACATCTTCCTCGCAAAAATTTATTTCCACCGCTAATGGTTCCTCGGCACTTTGTTATTGGTGAAGGGGATGTATCTCTCGATCGATACTTTGAACTTAAATTTCGTTTTAGTTGTCCCGTCTTTAGCATACAACCTTTTGTCAGCTTCTAAAATTACTACCGCTTTATCTTGTGTTGTGATTTTTTGGCCCGAATATTGTGTTTTTAAGGACATCCAAACGAAGCGTACGATTGGTTATGGTACTAGACAAGGGAATCCGTATTACACGAACTTGGAGCCACATAGCTCAACTCAATTACAATGAGCCTTGACAGCAGACGGTATTGAAGGAAAAGGGAGAAAATCGTAGATTTGGCTATGGCATCGACGTTTGGGGCATGCTTCCTTTGGATACCTTAGAAAATTATTTAAAAATTTTGATGTTTCAAGTTTCAAGTGTGATGTTTGTGAACTTGCAAAGAGTCACCGTGTTTCATTTCCATTAAGCATGAATAAAAGTTCAATTCCTTTTATGGTTTTACACTCGATGTTTGGGGTCCATCAAAGGTGGCTACCTTAGGTGGATCCCGTTGGTTTGTTACTTTTATTGACGATTGTACTAGAATGACTTGGGTATGTTTAATGAAATCCAAAAGTGAGGTTAATTTGTTGTTTCAAAAATTTCATAAAATGATATGTACACAATATAATGTCAAGGTGCGAGTTCTACGCAAAGGACAATGGGGGGAATATTTAAGTTACGAATTTAGGCGTACTTAGAAGCACAAGGAATTGTTCACCAAACTACTTGTCCCGACACACCCCAACAAAATGGAGTAGCCGAAAGAAAAACCGTCATTTGTTGGAAGTTGTCCGTGCTTTATTGATCGAATCTCATATGCCGCCGTCATATTGGGGTGAAGCTCTTACCTCAAAGATATTTGATTAATAGGGTTCCTTCTAGCACTATTGCTTTTCAAACACCATTACAGGCTCTTGCTGAAGCTTATTGCACCGGCTGTCCCAAACTTGACTCCTCATGTATTTGGTTGTGTAGCATATGTTCACCTTCATAAGCATCAACGAAGCAAACTAACCCCTCGCGCATTGAGATGTGTCTTTCTAGGATATGCTGCCCATAAAAAAGGATACCGATGCTATCATCCTCCAACTAAGAGAATGTTTATTACATTAGATGTTGTTTTCCATGAAAACTCTATTTTTTTTGCCTACGAGTCGACCTTCGGGGGAAAAACAAAAGGAAGTTCTAACTCTAGATCATGATACTCACGTACATGAGGAAATAGAACTAACACCACTAGAAGTGGTAGGTAGTATTAGTGATGATAATCAAGAAAAGGAAATAGAGGTTCCAAGACTCTCTCGAGATATCAACAACATCACAAGATCTTCATGAAGAAATGGGTAATGAAGTAATAGGTAATGAAGAAGAACCACCCCAAGAAATTGTCGTACCAAACCAATCGTTAGCCGAGGATGCCCTTGATTTAGTGTCCGAACCATCCGTAAAGCAACTTCCACCACGACAAAATAGAGGTATCCCTAAATCTAGTTATGAACCCGAAATTTCTAGTAAAGCTAGATATCCATTGAACCATTATGTTTCTAACCATCGTTTGTCGAATCAAACCAGTCATTTGCAAATCAATTATCCGCCGTATCTATTCCTAACAATGTGCGGGAAGCCTTATTAGATCCAAGGTGGACAGCGGCTATGAATGAGGAGATGAAGTCCTTAATTAAGAATAATACTTGGGAACTCGTTGACGGTCCACCGGGAAAGAAAATAGTTGGATGTCAATGGGTTTATACGGTTAAATACAATGCCGATGGTACGATAGAGCGCTTCAAAGCAAGGTTGGTGGCTAAGGGATATACCCAAACGTACGGAGTTGACTATACGTACACATTTGCACCCGTAGCTAAAGTAAATACAATTCGAGTTTTGTTATCTCTAGCAGCAAACATGGATTGGCCATTACAACAATTCGATGTGAAGAATGCATTTCTTCATGGAGAATTGACCGAACAAGTCTACATGGAACTTCCTCCGGGTGCAAAACACCGAAGCATATGATAAAAGTGTGTGTAAGTTAAAGAAGGCGCTATATGGGCTAAAACAATCTCCAAGAGCATGGTTTGGAAGGTTCACAAAATCTATGAAAGAGTTTGGCTATAGTCAAAGTAACGAGACCACACTTTATTCATAAAGAAACACCAAGGTAAAATCACCGCACTTATTGTTTATGTTGATGACATGGTAGTTACCGGGAATGATGATGAAGAAAGAAAAGCTCTTCAAAGCTACTTATCTAAGGAATTTGAAATGAAAGATCTTGGCCCCTTAAAATATTTCCTTGGTATTGAAGTATCTAGATCAACTAAGGGAATTTTTTTGTCACGAGAAAATATACTTTAGATTTGTTGGAGGAAACCGGTATGTCGGCTTGTCAACCAATTGATACACCTCTTGACGGAGGACCGAAATTGTTCTTTGAACCTAATCAAGTTCCGGTTGATAAACAGAGATATCGTAGACTTGTAGGAAGGTTAATGTATCTAGCACATACAAGACCGGACCTTGCTTATGCATTGAGTGTCATAAGTCAATTTATGCATAATCCGGGAGAGCAACACATGAGTGCGGTCATGCGTATTCTAAGATATTTGAAATCAGCTCCAGAAAGGGAATTTTGTTTGCAAAAAATGAAAATCGGCAAAATGTGAGAGTATATACGGATGCCGATTGGCCGGATCTATAGATGATAGAAGATCTACTTCGGGTTACTTCACCTTTGTAGGAGGTAACCTTGTTACATGGAGAAGCAAGAAACAGAATGTCGTTGCACGCTCAAGTGCGAGGCCGAATTTAGAGGAATGGCACTCGGGTTATGTGAAGCATTATGGTTAAAATTACTACTTTCGTATTTGGGATATCCACCGAAACTACCAATTTCGCTATATTGTGACAATAAAGCCGCATGTGACATAGCTCATAATCCGGTTCAACATGATCGCACTAAGCATGTGGAAGTAGACAGATTTTTCATCAAGGAGAAATTGGATGAAAAGATATTGGAGTTACCTATGATTCGTTCGGAGGATCAATTGGCCGATATTCTAACTAAAGCAGCTTTCAAGTCAAGTGTTCTCAAAGGTTGTGAGCAAGTTGGGCATGTGGGATATCTATGCACCAACTTGAGGGGGACTGTTGAGATATTGTTTTATTCTTGCTGCATAATCTAAGGGATTTAATTCATGTAAAATAGGAAAGGTGTAAATATGAGATTTCCTATTCCTATTTGTTAGGAGTAACAAGACGATCACAGCTGTATCTCTATGTAATTATAGGCTATATAATCCTTGTACATGTTCAATGAAAAATATATCAATCAAAGAGAAAATATTCTTCTCAAATCAAACTAAGATTGTGGGACATATTTAAGTATTTTTCATTGGAGTCCTTATTAGTGTATTGTCATTGGAGTCATTGAGTCCTTAATAGGTACTTTTATTAAAAAATTATAAATAAGTGATGTGTCACGTGGGGTCTATTTAAGGAGTCCTTGTTAGGGAACTACCATTATGGATGCTCTAAGTTTCGATTCTATTAAAAATATATGCCTTTTATTTGTTTTCATCTGGAATAATGATATTGCTATAAGCCTTGTGAGTATATCTTAAATTAAATGATAGATGTAAGAACATTTGATGTGTTGAAGCGCATATTCAAATCCGTAATTTAACTTCTCCACATTAACTATAAGATTATCGTCACTATTATTTGACAAAAAATTAATTATATTGTTATGCAAACATGAATCCTCTAAACCTCAACAGTTAAAAATTCTTCACAGCATTTCCAAATGTACGAATAATTTTCTGAAATATAAATTTATATAAATGAATGCATGTTTTGTATGTATAATGCATTTTAATTGTAGTGTTAAAATGCTGCTCGTCCAAAAACTTGTATACGTAGCACTTGACACTTCACAGTTGACAGAGATATATATTTAGTGCATTTGAAAAATCACGTTTAAACGCACTAATTGATCTCGATTATTGATTTAAATCAGTCAACTCACATTACAATTTTTTTGTGAAAAACTCATTACATTTTTATTGAATCACTTTTTTATTTTTTATTTTTTTTTTAATTTCAAACATCTTCATTAGATAAAAGAAGAGATACAAACAGTGCTGGATACAGTAGTAAGGAAGGCATATCCATTCCAGGAATTACCACCATTTTGCATAGCATAGCCAACAAGCCTATGAGCTAGCTCATTTAAATTTCTAGAAACATAGTTAACAGACACACTACCAAATTCATTCATAAGAGACTTACAGTCAGCAATTATCAAATCATTACAAGCAAGAGAATTTGAGCCTCTAAAGCACTCAACTAGAGCAAGAGCATCGGATTGGATTCTAAAGTCATGAAGACCTTTTTCCTTTGCTAATTGGAGACACCAACGGATAGCTAAAGCTTCAGCCACGACAGGATCGGTTGTCAGTTCCTCTTTCTTACAAGCGGAGAAATAGACATTGGCTGGACCATCCTTAAAAACACATCCAAATGTGGTGAAACCATCTGGGAAACAACCTGCATCAACCTGTAGAGTATGAGCATTCAAAACTGAGATTGGAACGGCTGCACTGAGCTGCTGCCTTTGATTCCTCTTGGCAGGCACTGTGATTAAAATCTATAATAAATTCAAGGGCATCATTTGCAACATCAGGGGGTTATGGGGTGTTAATTTGAAATCGGACAACTAAAATCTAGATGTTACACTTGGTGAAATCCAATTCCCATTTGACAAAGGTTTTCAAAAATAATAGGATAATTTTTAGAATTTTGATCATGAAGTTATGGGGAATTAATTTTTTTTATTATCTGTACAGTCGTTGTTGGGCAAGGCTGGTGTGAACTATTGGCAAAAAGGTTCACATATAGACTAATAAAACTATCGATTTTTGAAGGTTACATTTTTAGATTTAGAATTATTGATTTTTATCTCATGCTTAATGCTTTTAATTGAGACGATAAAAAGTGATAGACGAATACAAGTCAGGTTTGTATCACAGAAAAACTTAAGCAGATGTAAGAAAGAATTTGAGAATAAGAAGACACTGTCATATCAAACGAACAACGTAACAGCTTATCTAAAGCAAAGATATACATGCAAGCGAGCCAGTGCAAACAAGTTCTTAGACAAATGAGCAAACAAGTTCTTGCTATAATGTTACTGAAAAGCTTTTTAATTTGTCTAGAATTTGTAAGAAATTTACCAAGGGTTGGCAATTAAATTATTCGTAGAGCCTTGAACAATGATAACAAATGAAAAATTGAAAGAGGCAAAAACTGATTTATATACCTTAACTTTTGATTATTGAAAGTTTTGATTTTAGTCCTTAAAAATAAAAACGCAATGTTTTCACCTCTCAAAAAATTTATTCATTTTTGGAATGGACATAATTTAGACATGTTCTTGGCATTTTTTTTTGTTCGTTAATGGATATAATTGGACAAGTTCTAGGCATTTTTTGAACATAACAAGACTATACAAGGATTGGAAGACTATACAAGGATTGGAAGCTAATTTTGACATGTTCTTGCCACTTTTTGGACACAACTTCTATCTGCCTTAAGTTTTGATTATATAGAGAGCTTCTATATACGATAATAGTAATAGGTTAAATATGATTCAGAAGCCTTAACTTCTGTTTATAGAGACCACTTCTATATATTTAAGAAATAGTGGAAATAAAGAAAGATAAGCTTTAAACTAATTGAGTAGCTCAACAAGTTTGAGCCTCGGGTTAAACAAGTTGTATGATCTGGGTTCAAACCCAGTGAAAGCCAAAATATGAACCTAACAACTAATTAATATTTGGCCATTTCAAATAAAAAATCAAACAATAACTTGTAACACTCATGCATCATACAGGTCTAATTTTCTAATAACAATCAATATAAAATTCTTATAAATAAAGCACAAGTGCAGTAAACAATTTTTCAACATAAAACTGAATTTACTAGTCAAAGGATCACTGAATGTTTTTTTTTCCTTCATAAAAAGGTTCAAAACATAACTCACTAAAACAAAAATACCACACAATAACAACCTTCGGCGGTAAAAAGAAAATTAAAATAGGTTAACATAGCGTATAGAATAGCACAACAAGTCGTCCAGTCAAGGCCTCCGAAGACGCTTTCAGCACAACTCAAGAAGCCCATCATACCATCATACGGATAATGAAGTTTTCAGATTAGCAGCTTCTCAATAGCATCCTGCATACCAACCAAATATTCAGAATTCATTTTCAATTAAAGTAACATATAACAATTACAATAAATAGTGAAAATGAAAATCATGAAAACGAAGCATAGTGCATACCTTGAGTTGCTGAATCTGAGACTTCAATTGACTACCTTCATTAGTTGTCACAGAACAAGCAATCACTGGTCGGGTGACACCACAAGCACGCCCAAGTGCCTGTTTTGATGTGACGAACACATAGGGAACATTCTAAAAATTTCAAACAGATAGTGCACATGATTAATAATCTATACATTGCTGATAGACAAAAACCAGAAAAATATTGAAATAAAATGAATCGGATGAAATGGCTAAGACAAAATACATTTACAAATTGCAATGCAACACACGCAAGAAAGATTAGCAGAGACAAAAACTATACTGATACTGTGACAGTTCATAGTAATATTACTTGAAGACATGGTTTATCACACTTGTTTGGTTTATGAGTAAGTTACAACAAACTCATCGAGACCTAACAACATTCAGAGGAAAGAAATTTCACAACCTTGACATTTCAAAGCAACTAGGCTACATAACAATAACAATAAGCTACATAAACATATCATAACACAAACATACCATAACCCTGTTTTAAAAGTCAGCGATCAGCAGCAAATGCAATTACAGCCTTATTATAAATTGTGTAAATTAGTATTAGTATAGGAGACCACAACCCAAACATCTGTATGGATACAAATGATTGTACCAATAAGATGCTATGCATAACAAATAGCGGGGTCGATTTCTTTGTTTGTGAACTACGAAAAAGCATAGCATAATCATATATATTCACAAATAAAACATTTATTTCCAAGTCATGAAAAAACTAAAATTGTTTAACTTTTAATTTGTGACAGATTTAGTTAACATAGCTAGTCATTTCATTTCATTATATGAAGATCATACATTACATAAACAAAACCCTAATATACCTTATCCTCAGCAAGTAACGGAAGATGGAGAAGAATCTCAAGAGGTTCAGCATCAGCAGCCATAACAACAAATTCAGAAATACCCCTATTCAAGGTCTTAGTAGCTGCAACACAACAAAAATCAATTAATCAATCAATAATGAAAGGACAAAAAAGACATTAAACAAAAAATGAATAAGAAATTAGGGTTACCTTCATTAGCACCCTTTTTGAGTTGCTTATAGTTAGCAGCTTGTTGAACAAGATCCATTATGGTGATTGTTAGCTGAGCATCAGCCAAAGGGTATGCCTTAGGGTTAACTGCTTCTCCAGTCTGCAAATTTTTCATCATATACAAAAAAACAAGTATTAATCATTAATCAATTAACACTGAATCAAATTAAGAGTTAAACATAGGGAAAAATTAACAAGAAGATATAAAACGGTACCATTGTTAATTGAGGATTGAACGAAGAGAATGAAAGCGGCTAGGGTTTATGGTTAGAGAGTCTTCGAAGCCGTTATTATAAGAAACGAAGACTTTATATATATAATTGGTTGATTAATTAATTTATTAATATTGATGATGGATATAGGTTTCTATAAGGTTGAACCGGAAGCCCAATCTCATCTCATCTCATTCAAATAAACCCCCCACATTTATACTCCTACCTCCCAAAATATTAACAAATTAAATCAAACTCGTTAACCTCCTCGTCTTTAAAAGTAGCTTAGACAAACAACTTGATCATGCATGATTAAATCTTAACATTTCATGATAGTAATCAAGGAAAAATGTCAAACTTAAAAGACCACATATGTAATTTAACATAACATAATTAAAAGGCTAAAGGTGAAAAAGAAGGTAAAATGATGGGAACTATGATTTGTTTCATGTCCTAAAATCAACTTTTGTAGTGAACGTAACAAAAAAACAAAACTTTTGTTGTAACTTGTGAGTGTCTCTAAGTTTTATCTATGTGACTGTCTCTAAATTTAACCTCAAATTTATCCAAATTTTGTAGCCAGCAATGAACTTGATAAATAATAATCCAATAAAAAGAAAAAACAGGATAATTTGTATATGACTTAAAAATTTAAAATAACTAAAGACAAGTTAAGATAGCATTGAAAACTACACACCCTCTATTTCTCTCTTCACATAAGGATATACCTCCCCTATCCAATGAATATTTTCAACTTCAATTTTATATATTCCACGTTTCGATATCCATTTTGGTTTGGTTTTCATGTCTCTCTTTGAACCATTCGTTTTTTTTTTCTTCAGCTTCTCCTATGTTGGACAGAGCATATTCTTTCTTATTCCACATTTGTCCCAAAATATCTTTACCTTTTAAGGTTGAAGCTATTCCATACATTACTACAAACTTGAAATGAAAATAACTTGTGTTGGAGCTTAGGATCAATGGCTACTGAATCTGGTTATAGAGATATAGTAATATGCAATTCTGGAATAAAGTTTGATTATGGGACTAATCTTCATCCAACTACCTTATTTGCAAGCATTGGTCAAGCTGGATTTGGATTTGTGGCTTCACCAAATCCTCCAACTCTTATTACTAAAAGAGATAGTGCCACAAAACGTCCAATACTTAACTCTTCGATGAAATATGCTTTAATACCTGAACCAACTTTTCAAATTCCAAATTTTCAAGGGTTACTTAATGGTGCGGCATTGAAAGTTGTTGAGGAAGGCCTTGGCATGATGAAAGGAAAAAATTTGAAGGGGTTTAACGTGAAATTCAAGATTGGGAATCCATCACTGAGAAGATTGATAAGTGGGGCAATTGCTGGTGCAGTGTCAAGAACAGTTGTGGCACCGTTAGAGACCATAAGGACACATTTGATGGTGGGGAGTTGTGGACATAATACAACCCATGAAGTGTTTCAATCCATTATGGAAGTTGATGGATGGAAGGGATTGTTCAGGGGAAATTTGGTGAATATCATCCGAGTTGCGCCAAGCAAGGCTATTGAGGTGAGTACGACAATTTATGTATGTTTTGTAATCTTGGATTAGAAGATATCATGATAGATGTATGTGATCATTTGAGTTTTTGCAAGTTTATATCAGGTTAGTTTAATTCATGTCCTTTGTGAGTGTAAAAATATTATACACAATCAATCGTAATCGTCAAATCATTAAAAACGTTTGAATTTAATCGTCACTATTTCTAAAGTCGCACATATCGTCATATCATTATAACTAAAAAATATGTAACTTTTGGCATGAGTTCAACATATTGACACTGTGATTACGTGTTAATGACGTGCAGTTATTTGCATATGATACTGTCAAGAAGCAATTGTCTCCTAAACTTGGAGAACAGCCGAAAATTCCGATTCCTGCCTCGTCAATTGCAGGTGCTGTAGCTGGAGTTAGCTCTACCCTATGCACATACCCTCTAGAGCTACTCAAAACTCGTCTAACTGTTCAGGTGTGCACTCAATGATAGAAACTTGATAATTTTGCTCTCACATGGAACTTTTGTAACATAAACAATGGTGTAATACATTGATGATCCCACCACTGATACGAGTTTATGCTTAATTGTAGAGAGGGGTGTACAAGAATTTTGTGGATGCATTTGTGAGAATTGTTAGAGAAGAAGGTCCAGCAGAGTTGTACAGAGGACTGACACCGAGTTTAATCGGTGTAATCCCTTATGCTGCAACAAATTATCTAGCTTATGACACACTTAGAAAAGCTTACAAGAAAGCTTTTAATAAAGAGGAAGTTGGGAATGTGATGACTCTACTAATGGGATCAGCTGCTGGAGCATTTTCATGCAGTGCAACATTCCCACTCGAGGTGGCTCGTAAGCATATGCAAGCTGGGGC
This sequence comes from Medicago sativa, assembly GCF_051527215.1. Classification (NCBI taxonomy): domain Eukaryota; kingdom Viridiplantae; phylum Streptophyta; class Magnoliopsida; order Fabales; family Fabaceae; genus Medicago; species Medicago sativa. Next base: position 81,829,855 of record NC_140756.1, on the reverse strand, counting down.
ACTAAATGGAAGACAATACAGTAATATGCTTCAAGCACTCATGAGTATACTTGAAAAGGAAGGGCTTGTAGGCTTATATAGAGGTTTGGGACCAAGCTGCTTAAAATTAGTTCCAGCTGCTGGGATCTCTTTCATGTGTTACGAAGCTTGCAAGAGGTTACTTGTTGAAAATGAAGAAAATTAGTAGTAGATACTAGTGGTGTTCCATATATTATTTCCAAAGGATATAATATTTTTTGTTCTTAGGAAGAGAAAACAGATACGGCATTATAACTTTAGGCTCTGCGCATATTGCTTTACCTTGACTATTTTCCAGTTTCGACCAGGGTGATATTAGTACATTGAGTTCTTTTATACAAATACTTGTAATAGTGCTAGATCTGTTACTTAATTACGTGACGTGAGACCTTTATAGATGAAAACAAATGTGTCCCATATTATGGTACAAAAAAAATGGCATTTCATATAAAATATAGATTTCTTTTGCAACTTTACGTTCAAATCTTTCCTACCTATTTATTGTACTGACGACTGTGCCACATGACTTGGATATTTTTCAAATATACAGTACGCATATTGTATTTAATATATAAAAAAAATTATCATTTTAGCGAAACATCAAACCTGCATATAAACTAATAGGAATGGCATATAGAATAGTTTATATAACAGCTATGACCATAAAAGAGCAAGATATAAATGGTAACACTTCAAACCATAAATGTTCCAATCCACAAATATAGATCATCTTTCATATTACTTGTAAGATTCAAAATAGCAAATGATCTATCCACAGTTTGAGCACACCCGTTGAATTATAAGTTCCAAAAAATCAAGGGGCTCAGGCCAAAAAATATTCAATACCACAAAGGGCTGCAAATTCTAAACTATCTTATAGTTAGGGGACAAACTATTTGCTCTTCGGCATCACTGTATACAAGGTTTCCTTATCCATCAAAATCAAAAGCAAAAAGGATGCAATGAGCGAGATATTAGCCTAGTTAATCCCATCCAGTGGGCACAACAGATGCATAACCGCATGGCCCATTTGTACCATCACTACCTTCTAATAAACCAGCATCGGTGTAATTGTAACCACCAGCAACCACAGTATTAGTGTTATCAAAAGAGCAATCGTTGTTAGAGTTTGTAACATCTAAAGAGGCATCAGTATATGAGTTGGCAGCATGGTCTCCATTGTTGTAGGTGCCGTTGTAGTTGTAATTCTGCACCTGTTCAGGAACATTGTGGAATCCATTATCACCATAATTGCTGTAATTACTGTTATAGTTGTTATAATTCTCCACCATTCCAGGTTCCGTAGCATTCCGAAAATCACGGCCTCCATAATTGCCTCTCCAGGGTGACCGTTGAGATCCAATGCTGCTGCGTCCACTAGGTGCTGAACACTCGGAATATTGGACAAGCCATGCAGGTACTTCTTGTTTTGCTTCCTGTAAAAGACCAACAAGAGACTTTGCCATAGGCATGTTCTTGGTGCTAAAGAAAGCTGTTGCTAAACCAGATTGACCAGCACGGCCTGTCCTACCAATTCTATGTACATAGTCATCTATGTCCCTTGGCAAGTCAAAGTTAATAACATGAGCCACATGAGGGATATCCAATCCTCGAGAAGCGACATCAGTTGCAACCATTATTGGAGTAAGACCACGTTTAAAAGATCTCAAGGCTCGTTCCCGCTCCTAAAATACAATGCACCAATAAATTAAACAACGTATGTTCGTGTAATATAACAAACAACAACTTTATATTCAGTAAAGTTGAAATTAATCTTAGTGGTGCAATAATAAAAAAGATGTCATTAATATTTCAGAAAAGTTTAAATCCATCTTAGTGGCGCAATAATAAAAAGTAGATGTCAACACCAAAACACTAGATTTCAGATTGTATCATCAAAATGTTGCATAAAAATGGACGAGGGACCACAAATACCATAATAAATAATGACTAATTTAAATAATGACTAATTTACTGCAACAGTAGCTAATACAACATAACATGCATAAGGGACCACAAACAGCATAACAAATATAGCCTAAGCCACTGCAACAGTAGCTAATACAACAAACAGACAGATGACTCATATTGAATACACTTAAAGAATATGGAAGAAATAAAGCAAAAGAACAAAAGATACAATGTACTAACCATTTGAACCTTGTCACCATGTATAGCTATAGCTGGAAAGTTACATCTGCATAACCAGTTTTCTAAAGCATCAGCTCCTTTCTTTGTTTCAACAAATACAAGAGTTAAGGCAAGCTGCATTGCATTAAAAAACAAATTGTCACACACATAATACTTCAAAAACAGCTGGTATACTAGCTACAATAATTATAGTTATACGCATCAACAGTCTAAAAACGAGCTTTTACCTTCCCATTGACTACATTACATCGGAGAAGATCCACAAGACGATTTCTTTTCTCCATATCCTGTACAGATTCAATCTTCTGTACAATCAGTTCAGTGCTTGAACCAACCCTTCCAACAGCCAGGAACACGTAGTTTGATAAAAAATCAGATGCAAGCTTCTGCAGTAAGCAACATACAATGAAATCATTATCATTATACAACTACCAAACCAATTGAATACTACATAACAAGACATACAAACTAGAGATTATACAATAAACTATAAACAATTCTTGAATCATTTAGAACATTATTACAAATGAAATAGTAGCAAACACTAAATCACAAATGTAACCAACCTGTATATTATCAGGAAATGTAGCACTGAAAAGCAATGTCTGTCTATCACCAGGAGGAGGCATGTGCATCTGTTGAACAATATTACGAATCTGATGCTCAAAACCCATGTCCAGCATCCGATCAGCCTCATCCAACGCAAGATACTTAATCTTCTTCAAAGAAACCCTTTCCCTCTCAATCAAATCCACCAAACGCCCCGGAGTTGCAACCAAAATATCAACACCCCTCTCCAAAATCGTCAACTACTTACACATACAAACAATAAATCACAATCAACACTATCAAAACACAAACCAGCAAACAAAAAAAAAAAAAAAAAACAGAACACAAACCTGTTGTCCAATAGGAGCACCCCCATAAACAACCGCAATCTTCACTCCTGTTTGGTGTGCAAACTTACACGCCTCAGCATGTATCTGGCAATTCCATTTTCAAAACATAATTAAAAAAAGACAAATTAGGTTTAAGCAATTTTGTAATAAACACCTATGAAGCTAAAAATGACATAATAAAATGTATTCACATGTGTTGGTGTTATGTCATATATATATCTTCAATCACAAGTTTCGGTGCTACGAAGCTAAACACACAGTGTAAATTTAAAGACCAATAAAAAATAGAGGAGTAAGAAGAAAAACCTGGCAAGACAACTCTCTAGTTGGAGACAAGATGAGTGCGGTGGGAAAAGCAACATCAGAACCACCACCACCACCGCCACGTGGCAACAAACCAGAAGCTAAACGTTCCTTCATGATCCCAGATATGATCGGAAAACAAAACGCCGCCGTTTTACCCGAGCCAGTCTGAGCACAAGCCATAAGGTCTCTACCAGCAACAGCAATGGGGATCGCGTAACGCTGAACCGGAGTAGGTTTCACATACCTACATCTCTCAATATTATTCTTCAAATCCTCATGAAGCTCCGTTTCCGCAAATAGATTCACCGGCGGTGGAACATTCTCTCCCGTCGCTTCCACCGGTATCGATTCATACGCTTCAAAATTCGCAACGACGCCGTTTTCAACCTTTTCACCGTTTGTTTCAAAGGGTGACCGGTTATGAGAAGGATCGTAGTAGCGTGGTGGTTGTGGTTGGTATTGGTCAGGACGAGAGTAATGACGTGGCGGAGCATGGCTGTGAGCAAAACCGTAACCGCCTCTGCCACGTGTTGGTCTGGGAGTGGGGCGATTGAAAGTGTTGTAGTGAGGTGAATCGTTGGATGGAAAATGGGTTCGATTATTGTTGTAATAAGGAGATGGATGAATGTTGTTGTTGTTGTTGTTGTTTGGGTTTGAACGGAATTGTGGAACGTATAGTTGTTGAGATGGACGATTTTGTTTTTGAGTAGTTGAATCAGCCCATGTTGCTGCCATATTGAATGAATGAATGTGTAAAAACAGTTTTGGCTTTGGTTATGATTTTAGGTTAGAAAAAGAGAAGAAGACATGAAAATGTGATGTAGTAGAAGAGTAGGAAGATGAAGAGTGTAAATAGTGAGTGAGTGATGTTCGAAATGAAATGAAAATGAAAATGACGCGTGAGATCGATCAAGAAAGTGGTGTGTAGTAGTACTAAGCGTTTGATTAATTAAATAAATAAAATTACTATTAATTAGAGTAGTTATTAATACAAGCTTCCTTTCCTCTCTCTCCGGTTCGATGGGAAAGGGAAAAGGTTGTGATCGTGTTGTGTTGTTGTTGGTCATTTTCAAGGATGGGACCCAACAGGACACGTGTCGAGTAGGGGTTCGACGAAAAGCTGATGGTAGGGTATTTGCAGGGATTGAGAAGGAAGAGGTGAGGTGAGAGACGAAGGTGTGTGTATGAAAAGTGGATTCATAAGAAACGCGTGGATCACACTTGCTTTAATATTCGCTACTTTATGCGGCCATTCTATTCTCGTCTCGATTTTACAATGTTTTCTTTCTTTTTCTCTTTGTTTCGGAAAACCCAACCAACGTAAACAATTCTTCCACATTTTCAATATTCCACTTTCATTTTCTACTTTCCTTTTCTTTTTTACGAACGTTCATTCATGTACTCTGCCATATTTTAAATTCTTTTGGTTTGTAAATGGAGTTGCAACCATAGAAAAGCTCACGTACTACTCTATTCTCCTTCTCAAGAGAAAGTTAATTTTTTATAGTATGACAACGAGAATCTAACGCATACATAACGATGAAAATGTGTGCAAATCCATTTTATAATTAAAATTCGAATCATATTTATATACAATATCATTAGCATATTAGTTTCAAGAATTATGAAAAAAATATGATATAGTACAAAATAAATCACTTTTTTAAAATGACTAAAACAATGAAATATGGGTAATCAAAAATAAATTTTATATTCTATATCATTAAGTTAATAATAAAATAATCAATTTTTTATCATTCATATTGAAATTAAAAAGAAACGAAATATTTTTTCTTGAATGGTGGAATAAAAATTGTAGATATCATAAAAAAATTATTTATGTACAAATGGGTTAAAATGTACTACATAAATAATTCTTAAGGGATACGATTGTAATCCAAACACCTCTTAGGGATGGGAGTATTATTTATTTTAAGAGTGAGGGGAGTGTAATTCAAGTTTCTCTTAGGAGATTGGAGTGTGATTTGCTTTTACGTTAAATATTATTCTCTCGGTCACTATTATAAGTAAAAGTTCACTTTTTGGATTTTTTCAATAAAAGATGTATGTAGTCTATATATAGGCCACATACATCATTTATTGAATGAACTTAAAAAGTCAACTTTTGCTTATAATAGTGACCGTAGGAATATAATATAATAATCTTGACATTGTCGATTGAATTAGTGTGTGTTTGGTTCAAATTTTTGGATATAATTGATTCTAATATAATTGATTCGATAGAATTGATTTTGACAAATTGATTTTGAGAGAATTGATTTATGTTTGGATACAATAATGCAGTAATTGATTAAACAACCGAATGTTGTTTGGATAGTTTTTATCAAAATTGTTTTTGAATGTATAATTACTAAAATGGACATAGCTAAATTCAAGTAAATGTGCTTAGTCGAATGTATATGTAGATCAATACTAAATGTAGATATATTATTTAATTTAAATAAATAAATTTTCTATATATTAATTTAAAACATAATAAATACGATCATTAAACTAATTTTTTTACAAAATATTTGTTCATATATTTTACATTTTTTGATAAAATATATTTAAGTTAAATAATACTAGAGTTAGTTGCCAAAAATGATAAAATATAGCGTAAAAGAAATGTAAAAAGAAGAAGAATTGATAAAATTTGGTTCGTTAAGTTTTCTAATTAAATTTGGTTCATCAAATTAAATTACAAAGCAAAAAGAAGGAGAATTGATGAAGGGCAATAAAGGAAAATAATAGGTTGTAATAATCAAAATAGAAAATTTTATGTAGAATTGATTCTAGAAAGCTATAAGCTAGGATTTGTAGCTTTAAGGATAATTGTTTTTGGAGGATAGAATCAATTCTTAAAAGCCAAACCAAACACCATTAAAAACTCAGTTTTTCACTTTTGAAGGTTGTAGAATCACTTCTTGGTGTTGAAAAGCCAAACCAAACAGTGCTCTTAAACCTTTCAAAAATATTAATAAAATGTTGAACCAAAATGAGTTTGGTACAATGCCTACGAAGTTTTGATGATATTGATAACAATGTATAAAGGAACAGTTTGTTGTGTGTTCAAGTGTGCATGATCATATTATTAAAATTCGTATTGATAAATCAAGTTTTTGTTATGGAAGAACAAGTTTATGAGCACATTTAAAAGCATTAGATACAATGAGAAGTTGAAGACCATGAAGTAACACTAAAGATGTCTAGACTCTCAAGGTCGAGGACTACGAAGAAGTGGAGCTTCTTAAGACTATCGGCCTCTAAAGGTCACGCCGCCTTCGTAACCCTCTCGATCGGTTTTGTCATCTTCGTATGGAAGATCGCCATAAGATCGTGATAGTACCGTTTATCTTCTTCGACCACGTGCGTAAAACAAACAAAGAACTTCAAGGACAAAGAGAATGAAGTAGACTATTCCAATTGTTGCAAAGTAATTTTAAATGATCTTTCATCGACATTAACCAAATCAAGAAATATTCTAATGTCTCTAATCAAGCTTCTCAAAGACTCAAATTTATGTGTTAACACTCTCCAACGTCTCTCATATTTTCCTCTATATAAGGAGCCGATAACTTGAAGAGTAAATACAACTCTTTGAATTTTTACAGTGTCATTACGTTGTCAAAATCAAAAGCGCACGTACACTTAGAGAATTTCTTATAAACTTTCATATCTTAGAAACTCTTAACTTTTAGAGTCCAACATGAACTTCATTATATTACACCTCGACTTTATATCGAGTGTAAAACCAAACAATCTTTTATTTAATTAAGTTAGATTGTAAAGAGTCTCTTTCAGTTGTGATTCATCGAGGAAATTTGTTGATTGTGTTATTGAGCAATATAAGTCTTTTGCTTGTGTGCTTGAACATTTGTAATCTTAGTGATTATAGTAAAAATCTATTGGAAGTCCAAGCGGACTAGACTACTCTTAATTTATGAGATGAACTAGTATAGATTGCTCCTGTCATCTCTCTCTCTCTCTCTCTCTCTCTCTCTCTCTCTATATATATATATATATATATATATATATATATATATATATATATATATCAAGTTCTTTATGGTTTAATTTAGCTTCGTTATCCCTATCTCAAATGAAGTTTAATCCTTCGATAGGACACATGTTTATCTAAATCTTTAAAGAAAAGCACTTGATGAAAAGATTTTAAATTGCAATGGATAATCAACGATTTTTTGAATCATAAACGCAATTCAAGTGCTTCCACCTTTGAATGTTCCTCCCATTTATTACCGAGACGAGCACCATCGGTGCCTAACGTGCCTATAACCTTTCATCCCATTTATATTTTTTATTTCTATATTTTGTAATTTTCATTGGTTGTAAGAAAATACCTTTTATTTTACTTTTATTATATCAAGTTTTTGCTTAAGGATGAAAGGTTCTATGCACATTGGGCACCAACGGTGCTCATCTCGCTCATAAATGGGAGAATTTTTTTAGGGTGGAGGAAACACAATAAGGGTTGAATAGTGTTTCGATTAAAAAAAAACGTTCATTAAATAAACACATGTTCCATTAAAAGATCTAACTTCTTTTGAGACAAGAATAACAAAGCTAAATTAAACCATAAAGAACTTGAAATATAAAAGAAATGAGAGAGAGAGAGAGAGAGAGAGAGAGAGAGAGAGAGAGAGAGAGAGAGAGAGAGAGAGAGAGAGAGAGAGAGAGAGAGAGAGAGAGGGGGGGGGGGAGAGAGATAGATTGTATGTTTATCCTAGTTCAACATCAACCCGATTAGGACCGTGTTTGGTAACACAAATAAGGTAGTTTATAATTTGTTGGACTAACTAACTTATAAGCTTGTTTTGATATAATAAGATGTGTTTGGTAAAAAGTTTTTCGTGCTAGCTTATAGCGTTTTTTGAGAAACTATTTCAAGTAGTTTTTGAGCTTTTAATTTGTAGTTTTTTATATTTTCTTCCAATTTTAACCTTATTAATTTAATTATTTTTTAATAAAACAACTACCTATGTTCATATTTCATAACTGCCACGTTTTTTCCCTTAAAAAAGGAAAAACTGCCATGCTTTTATTTTTAAGGAATGCTTTATATATTTTATTTAAAGAAATGCTTTATATTTTGTTACTGTACGTTGAAATTTTTTAAAGAATGCTTTTATTTAAAGAAATGCTACTGTACGTTGAAAAATATTATATACTATTTTTTTGAAAGAAAAAATATTATATACTCTTGCTCACCTTTTCGTTCCACCTCACTCTTATTTTTGGGATTCATAAAAGCATATATCAAAATTATCGGTGAAATCTTTTTGAAGGATTAAAAATCAAAGAATTTTTATGGAGACTAAGACTAAAAGTTAGAATATTTTTAGGGACCAAAGACATATTTAATCATAAATTAAAATATTAAAAAATAAATACATTAGGAAAAAATGTCCTTTTATATCATTTTATACTTATCACCACTTTCAACAGCCTAATTTTACCAAACACTTCAATTTTAATAAACCAACTTTTCAACTATAAACTACTCCCTCCGTTTTTAAATATAAGCAAAAGTCACTTTTTAGGTTCATTCATTTAATGATGTATATGGTTCATAATATGGACCACATACATCATTAAATGAATGAACTTAAAAAATGACTTTTGCTTATATTTAAAAACAGAGGAGTATCAATTATAAGACATCGCTATAAGCTAACTTATCACCATCGCCTAGCTTATAGCTTATTTTTACCAAACACACCCTAGTTAGTCCACTTCATCTTATCCAGATTGATTTTATCTTCACTTTAAAAAGGACTTAATCCACTATGACTCGATATCACGATAATCGAAGTATCTCATGTCACCTTAACTATACTTTGACGTCCACAAGTTATGAATATTTTCCAATTCCAACGCCATCCATCATATCTAATTCGCCAAACATGATGTGTTCCAAGCAAAGATCTTGACTTAGATAAAGTTTGCATTATCTTCTTATACAGGACGTCCATAAGTACAGTGACGTCCAAATGTTTAGGCTATGTTTGGCCCAACTTAATTTAGACTTTTTTACTCCTTAAAAGATAAGTAAAAGTTCTTAACCAGAAAAGTAGCTTTCCAAAAAAAAAACAAGAAAAGTAGCTTATTTACTGCGTGTAAAACTAGCTTCTCGGCAAAGGGGATATATGAGCTTTTTTTATTATGGAAAACTAGCTTCTCGGCAAACATACCACTTCGAATCCCACTGGCGGTGGTGAAATGTATTCTTGATTTTTTTACTAAAGAAAATGTTTGATTTCAATTTTTTTTGGGTGACCATTGATTTATTTTTAAGGTAACCACCATTGATTTATATACTTTACGTAAGGAAAAAAATGTCATTATCTACTCTTTTTCTTTGGTTACATCCTTTTTTTTTTTAAACAATCCATTCAACTTCTTTTTTAAAAAATAAAAAATCTACTCAGCTATCGTGCTTCTTTTGTTTTCATTTTTCTATTCCACTTATAATTTATAAAATAACCGTTAGTTATATTTGAATGCCAATCTTTATAATTCACCTCACAAAATATATCAAATGTTTATGTTTCAAAATAAAAACAATAGTTTTTAAATTAACTTACATATGATATTATATTATAATAATTTTTTACAAAATTATTTTATAATATATGCGTGTATCTTAATATATATCACACACACACACACACATATATATAAATTAAGATAATTCTACAATATAAGATATAACTTTATGATATATTAAATCAATGTTTAAAATAAATTTATTAAAAAATAAAGTAATACAAAAAAATATGATTATCTATTGTATCAATACAAATTGTTATAATTTTAATAAAAAAATTATTATCATTTAGTTTTTAAGTTTTAATTATAGTTTTGTTCTCCCTATTATAAAATCATTTAGTTTTGTCCTCATGAGCTTAGCTCAATTGGTATGGACAATGCATAAAAAATATGCAAGGTTCGTGCTCAAACCCCGCCACCACAAAAAAAAATCATTTAGTTTTGGTCACTTGCTTTTAAACTTCAAATCAATTCAAATTGCCAAACAACTTTAACTTTTTTTGAAAAGCCCTTGTATTTAACTTTAGTTGTAAAGTAGCTCTTATATCAAAAATAAGCTGGACCAAACGGTACCTTAAAGTCTTTGCAGACCATCTTCTTTTGACTAAAGGCTGGTGCCACTAACGAACGTAGTACATAAAGTGTTTGAGTTTGTATCCGACTTCCTCTTTCGACTAAAGGTTGGTGCCACTACTGAAATATGATTACTCTCTAAAATTATTTTTCTCCCATGCAAACGCACAGGTGTAAATACTAGTCCTATAATTCAAGTGTACTGAGACTTATAATTGATCCAATCCAAACAACTCAAATGTAAAATGATCTATCGCTATTCATTCCCCTCCAACCAAACACATCTTAAGCTATACCACAACCTCTTAACAAAGTAGTTTTTTGTGGTAGCTTGTGAATTGATTCACCTAGTATGGTTGGTTGCATATTATAATGTTTACTTCTTTTTTCTTACTTTTTTTTAACCATTTGGTCAGTTTTTGTTCATTCTTCCATCAAAGGCGTTATAAAGTATAAACTACCGCACTGCTATTCGAGTGAGCGATGAAGTGCAAGACAATAACGATAACATGTATATGTTTTCAGATATAATAAAAATTATAAAATTATTTTTTAGCTAAAAATGAGTTAAATGTAAAATAGTTTATGTTTGAATATATAATGTAAAAGTAAGTTAAACAATAAAATCACAATTGGATTCAAAGGGTACAAATCCTAGCTTCAATTTAAAACAGAGAAAAAAAGTCATCACAAATAAATGGAGGGAGGTCATAAGACTAAGACAACAAATTTGAGACAATAAGTTAAGATAGAAATAAAAAATGAAGACAGTATTGAAAACAAAATGGGAGAAAAGTCATCAAACTTTGAGGCATTCTGAGGCAGCTACAATATGAGAAACTATGTTAGATCTTCAATGGAAAAAGAACACGAGAGAAAATGGTTGGTGAAGAAATGAGTTACTTTCTGTCAAGGACAATATTATCCTTTTAAAATTATTGTCAGATACCAAATTGTTCCTAAAAATAATTGCAATAACATATTCAATATGAATACACGCTAGACAGCCATGTTGAATAAACAAGCCTACAAGTCAACACAAAAAGTCCAATATTGAGGTACAAAAAAAGTCAGCACAAAATTGCAGAGACTGCATTATTTTATTTCAGGAACCAAATTGAGTGCCATATTTTTTTATCTCAAAATCATTTCAGAGTCTTCAGTTCCCTCCTAACAATTCCACTTTGAGACAAATTCAGCTGAGGCATTAAGCACCTAACCTAACCTAATGCATTGTTTTGCATATCTAACGGCTGAAGACACCCACTTAAACATCACTAAAAAAAGTCATTCACCCACAAAGAAGAGATCAGCAGATATCTAAATGTGTTGAAATTGAAATTAAATACCAACCAACCTATATGTTGACATGTTGTTCAGCCTCAAGTTGAAAACAGTTTTCACTTTTTGCAAGAAAATATATATCTAGATTCACTGATTTTTGCCCAACACAGTTCAGTTTTAGACTTGATCACTTTCAAACACAATCCAATCAAAGTTTTCTCAAACATGATAGTAAATTTTTGAACACTCGAAACTACACTTTGGGGTGCAATATTTCATCCAAACAGACTAGTGTCTATTTGATCATACAGGACAAAACATAAAGCTAAACAACTTGTACATGTATAAGAATCTGCGATGCAAGACTTATAAATATTTAGAGTTGATGAAACAGTCGGTAGTCTCTGCAGAAAATGAGGGTGAAAAATTCAGAGATGAGTTTCACATGAAAATTTATATTCAAAACCTGTTCTTGAATTTTTCACCCTCAATTTTATGAGAATACCAAGCTGACTCCAAGTCTTCTTGTGTTATACATTGTTTGCAGCAACATAAAACAAAAGGCAATTAAAAAACCACGAGACATGGTAACCAGCCTACTAAATCTTCAAAATGCAACAGTTGTGTATCAATAACTGTAGCGCTATAAGATTAATAAACATGTCATCTATATATCACCTCTTGTGCAAGGGTTTGAGATGGAACGTGACGTTGAGCTGCACTATAGTGTTCTGGTAAGATTTGGCCCACCTTTTCATAAACATGTATAAAATCGAGATATGTTTTTAACTCGTGACGAAATTCCTCATCAATTTTTCAGCACTATACACAACCTTTAAGCTTGAAGAACCTGACAGTGAACTATGTGAGTTTTGAGTCGGTTTCTACCAGCAAGGCTAGACAACAGATTTGAGAACAATGTCTTGAACTGTCCTTTCCCTGCAATAGTTTCCCATAACTGTTCAGCGGAAGATCCTTTCAAATCTTCAAGTTTAGAAACATCAACCAGAGAAATGCTCATATTATTTCGGATAATACAGAGTTTCCCATTGAGGGGGACGAGGGCAGCAGCCTCCAAGGCCCGTGAGCTCCCCAAATGCATTTTGCTGTCAATATGCTTGCTCCATGAATCAGTAGCGTCATCGTAAACCCTAAGTTTGCAGCCATCCTTGCACTCTAAAGCATAAAGCTTTCCATTAAGGGTTGTGCTAGGGTTCCTCCAGCCAGAAATCATTCCATTTTGAACAGGGCACCAACTATCATTTGCTGGCTGATAGACCTCGCTCAGAACTTGTCGATGAGAACCAAGTCCCTTCAGGAACCACTTCCCATCATAGACAACTCCAATGAAAGGAACCATTGCAGTGCTCATATCTGAAATAAATGACCATCGATTTTTGTTGGGATCATAAATTTCAGCTGATCTCAAGGAACGATGCACACCTTCATTCTCCCCACCAGCCACATACAGACAATTGTTTATAACACAGGAGCCAAAGAAGTGCCGCCTACGAAGCATGTCTGGGGCACGGTGCCATTTATTTGTTCTAGTACTATAAAAAATGACACGTCTCATGGACCCCTTTAGCGGGTCCTTCCCACCAAACAAGTATAGGTGACAGCCATTTAAAACAGCACATCCAAAACCAAGAGCTCCAGAATATTCCTTAGGAACAGGAGGCAGGGGCTGCCATTGTTGGTATACAGGATCAAAAGCATGCCATGAGATTTTCCCGTCTCGGTCTCTCTTAATGACATATATCCACTCTTCTGCAAGTCCAAGACTCTTGCGCAGAGAGTAAAAAGTTACCAATCAAAAGCCTATACCATCTTTTGCAGACTAGCCGAAGTTTACGGTGCTCAACCCGTGGGACTCGGATTAGGCAAGCAATAGCAAGATCATCAGGGAGACCTGGGAGCAGTGGTGATTGATTGCGGCTTCTGTCACCACGCGCTGGCTTGTTTCTAGTCGGGTGGATGGAATGTTTAATGTCAGGCCGAAGACAGAGCTTTGTTCCAGGAACATACTTCTTTGCTCCAGCAACAGTTCTCAGGCCTGTATCTACTCTACATAAACATGCAGTAGTATCAACCTGCACAGACAAATGAAGTTATGATTTATGAACTCAAATCAAACACGAGATATCTATATCTCTGTATCTCATACGAACAAACTAAAAGAATCAGCAGATAGAGAATCTTGTTCACTAATAAATTGGACATCAGTTGATGAGGACAGTCATTCCAGTTCAGATAAAATACATACATATCAGCTCATCATTAATAGATAAACCATGAGAAATAAAAACTATAATCAGTTTTGTGACATTTTGATGAAAATTGATCTGCATGTGTTTACGTGCACAATGTGAAACACAATATGAAAAGGCATTTACACAAGACCTGCATTAAGTCCATGCAAATACTCCACATGATAGCATAGCACACAGACCTCAAGCCCCACAAATGACCAGTTGGACTTAGTTTTAAGTCTAACAATCCCGAAAATACAGAATGAACATTGCACTTAAGCATGGCTCATGAACCATCTCAAATTTCCGAGAATTTGGCAGTAGGATTAAGCAAAACATTATCCCTATCTGAACACCTCGATTATAACATAAATTTAATTGTAAGCATTTCTCATCAATTAAAAGTCCAGAAACCTAAAGGAACATGCATCACAATGATTCAAAGAACATGATACATATTGAACATAGGAGGGTAACGGAAGGAAAATTCAATGAGTAATGGCACTAAAATTTCAATAGAACAAAATCTCAACACCTTAAAACAATCAACTTCTTCAAGAACAACCCCTAAACTCTTTCCTTCATCCCCACAACAACCTTAAAAAAGTCATTACTACAGCTCATTTTAAGATCATTTTTTTTTTTTTTTATCTAAAGCTCTTTCTAAACAGCACATTAAGCAAGGCAAAACTCAACAATTAGATCAGTAAGTAACATGAAATGACATATATAAACTAGTAATAAAATGGATTAGAAAAGAGTAAAAGAAAATTACCAAAGGTGGTTGAAGAACTCTATCCATCTTCCTATGCTGCAATGATTCAAGCAAAACAAAAAAAAAAACTCAAAAATCAAGTCTTTATCCCTCAAACACCATACCCAATACGAAATTTTAGAGAATCAATTCTCATATAGAAAACCCATGTGGGGAATCAAACAAAAACTCCAAATTGAAATGAAATGCCCTAAATCTTATCTTCAGAGTTAAAAAATGCGATACAGCAGGAAATTGGGAACAAAGGGTAAGCACTGAAAGAGGTAAAGATACTCTTTTGATTCTAAGAATGAAAAATTCAGTGGAATTTAGGGCCCATCAACTCAAAGGGCATAATAAGAGTGTGTGTTGAACAAGAGAAGAGAGGGTAAAAATAGAAAATTGGAAAGTAAAAGGATTAAAGGATGAGAGAAGAAAGTTATGAGAGCTTGAAGATTGTGGAAAAGAAGAACATTTGACAAAGTTGGGTTTTTTTTTGGAGGATAGCTAATGTTTTGTTCGGAGGGTGAGGGGCCTTGGGATGGGAAGTCAAAACTCTAAGTAACAAAATACAACAACTACTACATTGAGTGCTTTGTGTTTGAACATTAGGACAAATGCAAAAGACTAACAAAGGGAAGAATAGACAGTGTGACACCAATATTCATAACAAATTAATATGGGCCCGCCTTTTAAGAAAAAACTCTTTATACATAAAAAAAATTAGTAAATAGGCAATTTCCCCGAAATTGTAAGCCATTAATTACCCCTCCGAAATTAACAAAACTTCAATTATCCCCCGAAATTGCATAATGTTAATCAATTTACCCTCCGTCAATTTTTACGTTAACTTGTTTACGGTTATGATCAAATATCCCCGAAATTTTGCACTTATGTGCAAAATGCCCCCTAAACTTAAAATTTTATATTTTTTTCCTTACCAAAAATCATACATTCAGTTCTTCAAGTAATATATTGTACCTATTGTCATCAAAATTCTATTCACAAGAACATGAATGAATATATGCCAAAGAAATAATGGTTTTGTCATGTGCAGCATTTTCATTCATATTTCATATTTATCAACAAGGAGCAAGATAATTTTTTTACCAAGAAGGTAAAACTAAAAACCAAACATTAAAAAGATATCAAGCGGTTGAAATAAACCAAGACAAGAATGTCGTAGCGCAAAAAATTGATATCTATCACATAACTTTGTAGGACAATGTGATCTACCACCTTCATGCAGTAAGATCCGTGACACAATCTATTTAACATGCCGTGCCTAATAAATATGACATTTCGTGCATTATAAAAATTATATCATTAATTAAGTTGCAAATTCACAAACCTAAGCCTTGTTTCTTCTTCCTTGCAGATTTTAACCTATGATTTTTCTTTATGGACACACAATTATCAAAGACTTGTGTACTTTATGACCGCATACTCTAACATAATTACCAACTTGTGTAAAAAAAGTCTTCTATATATGTATATATTTAAAACACATGAAAGTAAAATACCTTCCATAAAGATTTATATTGTAACACCCCGTTTTCCCAACATAAAAATTTCATAATAAAAAAAATCGTAGTTTCTCAATCATAAACGGAATGTCACATTCTTTTCTTAAAATCATAAACCGAATAAATAAATATTTATCCTTCAAAATCCAACAACGTAATTATTTTAAACTTCGCAGCGGAATAGTTTTCAACAATAGAAATAGTCTCGGCACGCATGCCTCATCATAAAAGTCTCATAAATCTTAGTTCAATAATAATTCTTAAACTTCAAAAGCAATACGTAAAGGAAACGTAAAATAGTATTAAAATCCCCATCCCGTTACGTATTAGAGCATCTAAGGACACGGTGAGAGATAGTCACCCACGACCGCAAACCTAATCTTGATTACCCGCAAGTTACCCATACGAAGATCAACATTTTTCAAGCGAAGGGGTGAGATCTCTCAAACAATGATATTAAGCTTATAAATCATAAATTACATTTAACAACTTAAATATCATCACATATCTTAACAATAATCATGTAACATCATAGGATTATCTAAACATAGCATTGTCATAAACATAACATTATCATAATCAACTTCATAAACAACTTCGTATTCAAATTCACAATCAATTTCATATTCGTTCAAAGAACATCACTTGATAAATTGACTTAGCACTTGACTCGACAAAGGCAACTCAACTCGACTATGCAACTCAACTCGACTATGCAACTCTTACTCATCGTAAATCATCTTGATATGCAAATGCATGTGGTACCAATCCGGGGCATCAAGCCCTCAACATAATTGAGCGTAAAAAGGCTCCAGGGCATCGAAGCCCCCAACATATTTGTGAAGGTGAGAAAAACACAAGAAGGGGGTTGAATTGTGTTTTGAAAAATTCTTCGTTTCTCCTAAAACCGAATACACCGATCGAAGCTAAGTGAAACGGCTTCGAAGTGGTAATCGAATCTAAATGCGGCGGAATAAAACACAGAGAGAGAAAAAGAACAACACAAAACAATTATACTCGGTTCCTTCCACAATCCGAAGTAGTCCAAATCCCCTTGCACTTCCAAGGAGATTTCACTAAGAGTAATATCTCGATTACAATTGCTCAAGCACACCCGCAAGAGACTTCCTTTGCTCAAGCACACTTTGCAAGAGTCTTCCTATGCTCAAGAACACAATCAAGAGACTTCCCTGCTCAAGCACACTTTGGCACTTGTAAGAATGTTGTGAGTCTTTCGTTCAAAGATTACCAAATCTCTAAGTATTCACTCCTTTATATAGAGGTGTGAAAGAGACGTTGTGAAATTGCAAAGACATCAAAGAGTCGTTGTTGAAGCTTGATCTTTCACCAATGATCTTTTGCCTCGATTTGGTTGTTGTCTTATGAAGAACCAATTTGAAATCCATTCCTTATCCAAAGGAACATCTATGTGCGAAGCAAGATTCGGAGCCGTTTTCTTGTCTTGTAGCGTGGACACAAAACACGGTAGTGGAGAAGGTGGTTGTACAGGTTCGTACAATGTCAACGCTTTCGTCCAAAATTGCAACCACATGTCTTCAAACACCTTTGAAATGACCGTTGCAAAATTCCACTCGATCTTTTGTTGTCCTTTGATGAATTTCGATCCATGACACAGCCTCTTAAATCATTGAATTTCTCAAATTCGGTTGATCTTCACTTCGGTGAAATGGCTTCGATGAGGCAGCTTCGATAACGCAGCTTCGATAATGCGGCTTCGATGACGCAGCCTTCGATGATGTGGCGCTTCGGACCTCTTGTCTTCGGGAGCACTTTACTTTCTTCAGAGCGGCTTTACTTCAGAGCGCTTTTTCTCTTCAGAGCAAGTTGCCTTCAGTGAGCGTCTAAGCTTCAATTTTGTTGGTTCCTTTTGCTCTTTATTTGCTCATTCGTAACCAATAAATGATGTAACTTTTAATTATGGTCCCGTACACTTGAACAAATATTATCTAGTCCAATTTACAATTTTTAATACCTTGTTATCATCAAAACTCTTTAAGGTTCATTGTTAAACACATTTTGTTCCAACAATTTGAGCGTAAAGGCTCCAGGGCATCAAGCCCCCAACATAATTGAGCAAAAGCTCCAGTGGCATCAAGCCCCCAACATATTTGAGCGTAAAAAGGCTCCAGGGCATCAAGCCCCCAACGTAATTGAGCAAAAGCTCCAGTGGCATCAAGCCCTCAACTTTGAATGAGTATGCATGGACTCAACATCTTACGTCTTAAAAACTTCATGAACATCTTACAACTTTTTGACGTAGACCGACATTTACATCTTAAATAAGACTCAAGAAGATATGCGCATATAAATAATTCATCTCATATCGCATCATAGTACAACAACATCAAATGATAATCAACAACATCTTAAACATCGCATCATCATAAGCATCATAATTAACACATATAGTGCATAAATAACAAGATCACATCTTTATATAACCCATCTTTAAATCACACATCTTTATATAACACTTCAGTTATACATCGTTAGTTAACACGTCAATTTCACATCATCAAATAATTCACAAATTACACTTAGTCAAATAATTAATCAATTGCACTTTGTTAAATAACTCATCAATTACACATCATTAAATAATTCATCTTTTTCAATTCACCATCTAAAACATTATTTTAGAGATGTCAGTTTCCGACAATTATCCTTGCTTAACTAACATTGAAAGTAAATTCCTCAAAGTTATCGCCCTCTTACCTTTTATTAAGGACTTCGTAGATATTAAATTTTAGGGTCTTGTTAAACAAAGGCCCCCGGCACCGGTTAAAGAATCCAAAAGTAGAAAAATTGTCTTGGAAATATAAACCGTTACTTTTGACTAAGTAATTATTACACCACTTTTTAATAAAATCTTACATCTTTTAACTTCTTAACCAATGCCCCGGGGCACCGGTTAACATTTTCCTAAATTTTATCAATTCAGCTGTCGAATTAAAAGTTCCTACTGAAAATATAGTGTACAAATTCTCATAATTTTAAAACTTATACTTTACCAAAGGACTTCAATTTAACAAATAACTACAAACTTTACTAAATAAAAACGTTAAAAACATCACATAACTATAGTCAATAGTTGGGTGGGGCTATGAAATCTAATGAGTACAAAGAGGATAAACTAGGTAACTGACACAAGATTTACTCCTAAATGAATTCCAAGCTTATATGTGCGATTGAAACATACATGGCCGAGAGTTGCAAGAGAATTAACCAAGAAACATGCATTGAAACAAAACACACAGGACAACAATCACAATATCAAATTCAACGACACTACATTGCCAAGCAAATTATTCATTTATAAAGTTAATAAAAGGATTCGTGAATTCAATCAAAGATTATCAATTCTAAAACACGTTACGAATTCAATTATCTATATATCTTAATCACATAAATCAATAACATGAATTTAGAGAGATCATATACCTAAAATCATAGCAACAATTAGAGCACGGATTTAACATGAATTCGTTAAAAGATCGTAAGAAAAATAATAGAAACAAAACCCTTCACTACCCGATGTTCATGCAACCCTTATGGTGAATAGAGACTCCCCTCTTACAAACTCATCCTAAAGCATGTTAGATGCAATCTAATGATTCACAAACCTAATATTAGTGAAACCCTTACCTTAGATTGTTTTTCGGAATCAAAAGCAATGCCGTTCTTCGTTCCTAGGGTTCTATCTCTCCGAGTTATCATCTTTCTCCAAAAGCGGTTTAACGTAAAAACTCTTTCTAATCTAAGCTTCCTTATTTATAATACCAATCACTCTTCCTAAATCTATTTAGGCCCAATAACATATTCTTCTTTCTATTTTAACCTCCAATTCTACTTACACTAATAATTCTCATATTCTAATAAATAATAGAATAATGCCACATAATAAAATACTAACACCTCATATATATAAATAAATCACATAAATAAATTCTAACTTAATAAAAATAATTAAATAAAAGGAGGGTGTTACATATATGACCAATAGCCGCATAAACATACATTCCATAAAGATTTATATGATCAATAATTGTTAATTGTTTGCCTTTAATATCTTTTGAGTCAATGATAAAAAATAATATAAATTTTCAAGTTCAGGGGCATTTTGCACATAAGTGCAAAATTTCGTGGGGATATTTGATCATAACCGTAAACAAGCACGTAAAAATTTGACGGAGGGTGTAAATTGATTAACGTTATACAATTTCAGGGGGTAATTGAAGTTTTGTTAATTTCAGGGGGTAATTGACGAAACTTACAATTTCGTGGGGAAGTTGCCTATTTACTCTAAAAATCTTGCTAACCAAAGGTGCCCTCAGAGAAATAGTTAATGAAACTATAAATAGAAATTTTGTCTTAAAAATATAAGTTTTTACTTTTGATTAAGTAATAATTACACAACTTTTTATAAAAAACTACTTATTTTAGTTGTTTAACCAATACCCCGAGGGCACCGTTTAACATTTTAAAAAATATTATGCTATGTGAACATCAAAATATTACTCTTTTGAAATAAAATATAAGGAAAAATAATAGTTGAAAAGTGGATGTATGTAGTTAAAAATTTAATTTGTATACATTAACCTTTTAACTATTATTTTTGTTTATATTTCATTATGAGGTAGTAATCAATATCTTGACAAAAAAATATTATATAATAAATGTTATCTTTAGACAATTTCTATTGCACACACACTAATTCGATTTATAACGATACATTTTATCTTTAAATTAATAGTTAGATAATTATTTTTGATTGAAAAAAATATTTTCTATTATTTAAAAAATTGTAATAACTAGATATTATCTATGAAAAGTGTTAGCGAAATCATTTTTTTCTTTTAAATTTTTATTACTTATAACAATGAATATCAAATATTTTTTGCTATAAAAAATTAATATTAAATATTTTTTAAATAGGATGTAAAATACTAGTATAATGCTTATAAACAATGAAATGATATTTTATGTTATAAAATTATTTTTTTCTCTAAAATACAGAAGTCAACAAATAACTTTTTAATTTATTACTCCCTCCGTCCCTATATCTAACCACCTATTTGACTTTATTTTTGTCCCTAAATCTAAACCTCTTTTCAAAGGGAAATACTTGGGTGCCATAGTTTTTTTGGTGACATAGGTTCATTTTATACGAGAGAGAATGATTAAAATAAATATATGAGAAAGAATGATTAAAATAAATTATTTATATGAGAGAGAATGAGTTGTTAAGAAAGAGATAGACACAAAGTTACCTATGGCACTAATGGCACCAAAAAACTATGGCACCCAAGTGCTACCCCTTTTCAAATTACTAGATGCATTTATTATTTTTTTTCTAAACATACCCCTAATTAATACTACTAACTTATCTTGAAATTTAAAAAGTCAAATTTAATACATATACAAACAAAGGACAATATGGTAATATTAACACACAAAACGTACATAATAATTACACCGACAACTTTTCTTAAGAAATGTGAAAAAAGCAAAGGGAGGTTACATTAAGAGACGGAGGGAGTAGTTGAGAGTAAATGCATCAATCCTTTGTAAATGCATCATAGAAGCTTCCTCGTCAATATTTCTCAATTACATACACCCTCGGTCATTAATATAAGCAAAAGTTTGATTTTTAGATTCATTCATTAAATGATGTATGTAATCTTTATTATATACTACATACATCATTTAATGAATGAATCTAAAAATCAAATTTTTGCTTATATTAGTGACTGGATGGTGTATAAAAACTCAAAGGACAGGTTATGTCAAAATTTCATTTCTCACATTTCAAGCATCAATAAAATACATACATTTTTGTCTATGTGAGTATAACTCAGGTTGGTAGGGACATGCATTGTCATATGCAGTGGCCGAGGTATGAACCACATACACCTCACTTATTCACTTTAAAAAGGTGAATTCTAACCACCGAACTACTTCGACAAAAAAATACATACATTTTTTTAAAGAATAAAATACATTCAAAATGACGTAAAGATTCTTACTCCATCAAAGCAAACGTAGAACCTTTAAAACAGTGGTGCGAAATTTGAGAAAAAAATTAAAGTGATTTATATTTTTCAATTAAAGGAATTAGATTGTTATTTTGCAAAGATTGAGACTATGTTGACCGACTATTATAATTCAAAGACTAATATGTCTATTTACTCTTTTTTTGAAGGAATGTCTATTTTACTCTTTTAAAAGTGTACTTTTGAATTATACCAAATTCACTTTTTTCTGTGAATAAAATGTTGGGTGAAATATTTCTTAACCGTACTTTACTTATCTTTCCGTCGAACTTTAACTTACCCCTTTTTCTAAGAACTTGACAGTTAACGCAAAAAATGTTGGGTGTGGAAAGTTTGTTCACATATTTTTATAAGTAATTAATTAACAGAATACAAGATTTTGCAGGTATTTTTGCTCGACTGAAGGGCAACTTGGTGTTCCGATGGATTGGTTGGTGGTTCTTTGGTTGGTGTCCTATCATTCTATGCATATATGATTAGAAATGACCCATGTTGAAGGTTTTACAATTTACTGCTAAGTTGCTAATTTCCTCCCTGCTGTACTCATAATTATTCTTTTTCTGATTGGACTATCATAATTCATAACAGGGATATCAACATTAATATAGTACATACTCATTCATACATATATGATTTTGCCATTTGATTTCCTTTTCTAAATGAATAAATTGCTCAGAATTTGGTGGGGGTGGGGGAGAGGGGTCCATAATCCATTTGTTGTGTATTTTAGTTTCAATTGCAATGCCTTTTTTGTTTAAGTCATCTATCACTAATGGAAAACATCAAGCTTATTGTCAATTAATTAAATATTAACATATTATTGTGATAAAATTATTGAATAAGTGAATCTGTTTTAATAATAAGATTGCATCCCATTATTTATCAACAATGTAGTATTTTAATCCCAACTTTACCCTATTTAATTGATGAGAACTAACATCAGTATCAGTATAAATAACATTTCTAGATAGTAGCAAGTTGATAAGTGAGCTTAATCACATTAGCTTCAAAATTATAAAGTAATGTTGCAAGTAGAACTGGATACCTCAATTAAGAGAAATGAAGGTTTAACCTATGAAGCACGGACACATACACGTACACAAGACACGACACGGACATTGACACGCCGACACGGATAATAATTTAAGATAATGACATATTTTAGTGTAATTATACGTGTCGTATCGGTGTCGGACACCAACACGTATCTAACCCTAGAACACGCCTAATCCGAGGAATATTTGTGCTTCATAGGGTTTAACTAAGCAAATATTATTCAACCAGTGTTAAACTGTTTTTTTTTTTATCTTTTCATCATGAATATTAGAATCCGAGACTAGGAGATTTTAATTGATGCTTGTGAATGGAATTTAAGAATTTCATGGGCGTGGTCTCCTATGATCATGCACAAAGTGTGTTTGCTCTCATTGCAAATTTGCTAGAGGTCCTACCATTGGGGGACAACCAGGGGAAGTCACGTTACTTTTTTGTTTTTTTTAGAAATGGTAGTTTGACATCAAAATTTTGATGTTAAATACGGTGTCATTTTATTTTGATGTATATTTTTGAAATGCATGTAAATCATAAAAGATTAAAAGGTAAAAGAGAGATAGAGATACATAATAATTGTTTCAATCTGAATTTAAACTCGAGTTCTCCAAACGATTCATCTTTTACAAAAAATAATTAATCATTTGAGTTGAACACTTATACAAATTCTATTAAATGTTAAGCAAAAGGAGCACTTTAAAATCCTATTTGCACTTAGAAGCTGAAGTATTTAGCTTGCTAATTTTTCCAAAATCTGCAACTACTCCAATAGTGACCTAAGTCTCAACTACTAATAACTAATGACATATGGATGCATCAAAATATCTTATTTTAAAAGATACGTATCTATAGAGTGTGCCATACCTTTCCAGCTGGATACTCCTTGTCATATGTTAGAGCTCTTCAAGACTTTATAAGCAAAGTGAAAGTGTAATCTAATCTTTCAAACTCCATGGCCATTAAGCAGACAATCTCTTTTTTATATTCTCATTTGAAGTAATAATTCCAGTTACATGACGTAATTAAAATGGGCCTACCAAAACTCATATAAAGTTTGAGACAAATCAGCTACTGGAATATGATATTGATTAAACCCCACCTTTCAGTAACATTTTGTTCATCATGAATGACTTTCTTTGACACATAAGTAAGTTAATACAGTAGAGTAATTAGTAATCACAATTGATCTCTACCTGATACAACTTAATGAAAGAGAGAAAAATATATTGTTTTTGCTTAGATTATTAGATAGTTGAAATTCTAGCATTTAGCAACGGTGGGTCAAATCAAGAAACTTCAATGAATATTATGAATATTTCATGTATAACCATAATACCATATTGTATGTTTCATTTGAACTTATTAGTGGAATTAGACATATACTATAACAACACATCAAATGTAAGGCATGTGCACTGCACTCTTCAAAAAGATGCATTATTCAACTCATGGTTAATATCTGTCTGTTGCCCACCCTTAAAAAAAACTAGATATTTGTCAATAAATGAAGTAGGGTGCAGACTATGTAGATGAATTAACGTAATTAGTCACAATCATATTTAGCTATCCATTTCACCAAATCAATGTCCATTTTAGTGCCACATATTGGTTAAATCCTCCCTATCAGAAATAGTTAGCTTTATTTTAAAAAATTCAATGTATACTAATAATGGTATACACAAATTTGGTGAGCACTAAAGATGAGAAGGGTCAATCAAGCAAACCACTTTCCCTTTTATTGAAGTTGATATTGATGTATTGAAGTGGAAAGATGTCATTCTCATATCCCTCTGGCTGGGGACAAGAGATGGTTGTGTACTATCAATGACCACTTCTTTGTGGCTCAGGCTTCCCCTTGCAACTCCCCCATCATTTCAAGGTAACATGAAATGTCGCAAAAATACAAATTCAACTCGTTGGTACATTCTCTATTTAGGCTCTGCCCTAAAGTGGTTTGAGACAATCCGTTTTATTTTTTGTTTGATAGAATTGATTTTGAAAATAATTTATTTTAATAAAATTTGAACAAAAGAATTAATGTGTATTTGGTACCATTTTATGTGATATAAAAAACTAAGGCAAAATTACACAGGGGTTTTTATCTTATTTAATCGTGCCGCATTAGTCTTTTACGAACTACTTACATCATGATATTAAAACTACTGGTATAGATTTCCACTTCACTTAAAAGTCAATTCTACTCGCTCCAAAAATAATATTTCTCTATCATAATTTGATCCAAACAACCAAGTTACTTCCTCTCTGAAAACAAAAGAGAGTTGGTCTGTAACAATTGATTCATCCACAGGTTTCTGACAAGCGTTACTTCAGATGTAATCAAACATACAATTATACATATTTACAATTAGTTTGTTTCGAATCATATCAGTTCATTCATCAAAGTAGCACCAAAAAGGTTCACTCATCAACTTACAGCTTACAGGCATCCTAAAAAATGCCAGTAAAGAGACTAATTTAGTGCCTTGCCAAATCCAGAAAGCTGTCATTATAACATGCCTTTGATGTATTTTTTCATAAGTGCCTATTGATAATAGGCTAATCCGAGTCTTAAAAACTGGCTAAATAATTGCCTCTTAAAGATTTAAAACAAGAGCCATTCTGCACTAAGAGTAGCTAAAGCTTTACAATTCACGTTCTGTTGTTTAAGTTTCTCAGAAGTAAAAAAGACTTGACTGAAGTATCAGACAAGAATAGCGAGTTTTGGTGCATAAATTAGAACAAAATAATTTCTCTATCAATTCGTTTGAAACAAGTATTCTTTGAGATGAATCAAACAGACATTAAACAAAAAAGGTTGGAGGCGGCGATAAATAAAACATGCATAACCAGAAAATGTAAAATGCTGTTATGATATCATCAAACTGAAGGCATCCAATTGATAAAGCTAAACACTTTTATCTACCAACAAACAAGTCCTATATCTCTCTACCTGTAGCAACTAAGACCAGCCGCGTCACCATCACTCAACACTGATGTAATTGTAAGGATTAAAAGAATTTTAGTTCTTACTGTTAGTACCAGTTTAGGAAAGCACATCATGCTAATTTGAGACAAAACTTCAAACCACATAACAAAGCTACCAATCAACCATTGGTGTATGTTAGAAACTTTTTATCTAAGTCAGTACTATTCCTCAATCAAACTGTGAAAAAGCTTAATCTGTACGGAATTCATCATTCTGAGGCCGGCCAAGAATCCCAAAAATGAGATAAGGGATTACCACCATGCATGCCATGAATAGTGTAAACTGCACAACATAAGAGGATAACGTTAGTTATCACAATTTCAATTTTTGGCAGTAAACAAAACAAGTAATAAAACATAGTAAGTGGAAAGAAATTATTGTTGATACATACCAGAAGAGGAATCGTCAAGAAACTCCAAATTGGCCACAAAGCAAAGGTGAACCTAGAGATACCAAAGATAGGGAGTAAGCAAAACAGGGACACGCTTATACGTTTAATGCAATTGAAATAAAAATAGATGAGAGTTTGTTTCTTACAAGCAAAAGGAGGTGATTCCGAATCCAGTGGCGAATGGCAACACTGTGATACTTGTTATTTCCCATTTCTTTAATCCCCATTTTTCATCAAACCTTCGAACGCTCCAAGCCAAGATACTTGTATAAATGAAAATCAACGCGTTCAAACCAATACCTATCATCCCAAGATATAGAGGCAGTCTGCAATAGAACTAAGGAGAAGATTATGAAAATTCCGATATTGGTATGAAGTCAAGTATTAGATCTCTAAGCATCACAATAAAAATAAATTAGAAGATTCATTCATTATTTCAAATTTCGATATCGTCAAACAGGTGCGGAAACACTCATCTTAAATTTCATCAAACCGGGTACTTATATAATAGGAAAGAGGGAAGGTACATATATACACCGATTCACTTCAAAACATCCGTTGGATACTGTTTATCTTAATGTATACATAGTAGATATGCACAAGCTGATAACTCATATCTGATTAAACCAGGAACTGACATCATGTTTTGAGTTATGAACTGATTTTATGTTTAGGATAGATGATTAATGATTTAGTCGTTGCACACGTGCCCTGCCTCATGGTCTGGTCTTATGACCCATAATTTCCATTTCCAATCAACAAGGGCATCAATCAATAAGGTGTTTAAAAATCCAAATTTAGAGGAAAAATAACAGGGTAAACAGACAAATAAATAGTTACGACATCATATTTGAAAAGCAACAAAACACTGGAATTTCTCCAAGCAAATGGTGGAAATAAATCTCATCCTCTCCTTCATTAAAGGCTGGCCTGATGTTTTTTGTCGAGTTATAAATGAGAAGCATGTGCTACTTATAATGTTTTGATTTCCCTTTAATTTTATTTTTGTCGTGTTATAAATGAATGTCGACAATTATTCTTACACATCCGCCAACGTTGATAACTTGCAATGCTGGGAGCTTCACAGTTGGCAAGACATTCAACTTATAAGTAACGCAAGGCTATAACAGTTAAGCAGCTCTATATAACTAAAATATTCAACATGTTCCTAAACACCTAAACAAACAAATTCCTGCTACCATCTTTAGCACAAAAAAGAAAAACCATCAATAAATGAACATCGAGACAAATTAACTACCAGCAGCCGTTTATAAATACAACTAAAAAAAACCGTTACACATTAAAGTGAACTTGGAATATTGTTACCTTCTAATACGATCGTCATGGCACAGGAGATATATGAAATTGGAATGCTGATCACCAAAGTATAAAATAAAAGCAGCTGAAGCAAGCCAAAGAAAATTCTCGAGCATCTCGATCCATGTCCTTTTAGGAGGACTCGGAGGCAGAAAAGCACGCTGCCTCGAACATGCATCGTCTTCCAAGTCATCACCACTACTAGCATAACCCTGGCTATGTCTCTGCCTCATTAAACCACCTGCCCCAACCGGTGTTCCCCCAGACATTGCAATGCAACTGATTATTACACAAAAAACCCACCAAGTTCCAACAACAAAAATCACCAAAACCCGAAAACTAACCAAACAATTATGTGACAAAAGCAATAATTTTTCTGCAAATTAACAAATAAAAACCTTTGATCTCCAAAACCCAGAAACAAAATTGAATCTCTCAAAGAATTATGCAGTGATCTAGAGTAGAACACTTCCCAATTATCCAGAATCCAGCTAATACTTCATGGATAAATTTCAATCTAAGGCATAGAAATCATCGCTAAACATCAAAAACTCAACCTAGGAATCATCATAACCTCCAAAACTCTTCAAATAATAATTAAAAAAAAATTCAAAAAAAAAATACCAATTGGGATTTGAATAAGAATCTAGCGAAACTGATGAAGCATTACTCGAAATTGGAGGGAACCCAGTTGGAGGAAGGGAATCTTGAAGGATGATTTTGTTGAAAGAGTGAACGAACCTTCGATTTGAATTAGATTGAAAGAAAGGAAAAAACAGAGAAGAGGGTTACGCATGTGACATGCGTAAGCGTTGTTCAGAAAGAGTACCAAACTAAGTTCCAAGGTATAGTATATCATATCAGAGAGACCTGTTAAGTTACGGTACTACTTTTCTTTTCTAAGGTTTGATTATAATGAAAAATAAAATTAATATTTGATGCAATGAAGATTCTTTTCCTATTTAGGTAGTCTTCGAATCTTCATGTAGTAATTTTTTTGTCTGAAATAATTATTTTGATTTTGTGACTTCTTTTAACAAGATTATGATTTTGTTTCCTTTAAAATAATTGATTTTGTATCCTTAAATAAAATGTTATTTTGCTAAAAAAAGTCATAAGCATTTTGCTTCCTTAAAAAATACTAATAATAAGCATTTTGCTAATTTGAGATGCGATCATGATTCGAATTTGATTTTCTATGAGCAACTTCGTGCTCAAATTAATTCTTTACTTTATGTTGATATTTTCGGTGTTGCTATCCTGGAGATAGTTACTTTGTAATCTTCTTTGCGGACTTAGAGTTCATATGATTCTACTAAACCAAATAGGAAAATTAATGTCTGTTTTTTTGACTATTTTGCCCTTATGAGGGTATTATGGTAAATTACAAATTCCTGCCTTTCCCATATATATATATATATATATATATATATATATATATATATATATATATATATATATATGTATTGATAGAAAAAAAAAACAGAAGAGCTGAAAGAGAGAGAGGGTCGCGGGAGAGGAGAGGGTCGCCGGGAGAGAAAGGGTCGCCGCCGTCGACCTCGCCGTCCAACACTCCGATCTGCACCGATTTGCATTAGAAGCAAAGGAAATTAAGGTAAGCTTATTATATCATTTTCCTCTCTTTTCTTACTCAACCAAACCCTAACCCTTTTCAGCCCCAATTTCAATTTCTTAATGAAGGGTTAATTAAAGTTGCTGCATGTGTGTCTCTTATTCAAAGAAAGCTTAATTGAAAGTATGGGGGCTGGGTTTGCAATTGGAGGAAGAAACAAGAAGAATTGGAGGTAAATTTTTGTACAAGTGATGGTAAATCATTTCTGTTTGATGGTTTCTGTGAACTTGATCATATATTATGTCTTATCTACCATATTGATATATCTCATGTGTTTATGAAATATCTAAATCTTGTGAATTGTTTTTTTATTGTTGTTCTTAGAATAAAAAGGAGATTTAAGAAGATATGAAGGTGAGTTCACTTTTAAGCTTGAATTTAATGTTGATGATAATTGGATGAAATAGTTGTTTAAGCACCTTAAAATGGATTTTTCGTGACACTGTACTGTTTTATATATAAGGTGATTTTGATCTGGTCATATGATTACTACTTCTGTTGCAGGAAACATTGGTTTGGTTCCATAATTCTTTGGATTGAATGTTAGAGGTGAGTAAATTTTTGTAAGTTTGGATTTAAATTTCTGTAAAATTTGAGTGTGGTTTAGAGTAGCATTTTAATCATGAAACTAGCTCTATGGGTTTTTGTGCTGCATAATTTGAGTCTCTGTTGTGTGTTTTATAAGGTTTTCTTTGGTCTCTAATGCAATAGCAGATGTGTTGCAGGAAGGAGAAGCTATTGAGGCAATTCTCTTTTTAATATCTTTTATCTTGCACTTACTTTTTTTTTGAAAATTTAACTAAATTTTCATAATACATAAACAATCCAATATGAAGTATACTTCATTTATGTAGCTTGAGAAAATATAACTAAATTTGCTGTTGTAGTTGAGACTAATTCTGATAATTTTAGACGAGTTTTTGAACCTTTTTATCCAGAAAATTTAACCAAAACTTGAAGCTGTAGTTGAGACTGATTAATAATTATGATCATTTTGGATTAGTTTTTTTGATGATTTTGTGTATGAAATTATGCAGAAAATTATGCAGCTGCAAGTGGGACTATTTGTGTTTGTTTCAAATGAGTTTTTACATATTTTTATGTAGAAAATCTGCAGTCGAAATTGTGACTGGTGTTTGTTTTAAATGAGTTTTTACATCCTTTTATGCATATACAATGCTGCTGCAATTGAAATTAGTTGTGTGTCTTAAATGAGGTTTTATTATTTGGATCATTTTGAAACGTTGAGCGATTCGTCATAGTTCCGATGGTTTCAAAACAATTCCAATACTTATCATCACCATTCTTCAAACTTGTAGGAATGATGAGTGGATCATAAAGAAGGTGAAAATTACATGAGTTAGACATATGATCTAATAGTTGAATTATATGCAATGATTATGGATTGATTGCAGTTCTGAATAATATTTGATTTTGGTTTTGGCTTGGTGTTCCTCTTTTGTTGTTTGAATTTATGAGATGTTAATCTGTTTGTTTTTGTGTTTGGTATTACTTATATTGCTTTTGTTGAAATGTTGAAAACTTGGAACAGATTAGAGGGAGTTTTTACTTGAAAAATTGGCAGAAACTCATGAGAGAAATTGAACAATTTCAAATTCAATATATGGAAAGAGCTTCTGGTAATGATTTTGTAAAGGAAGATATTTCCAACTATGAATCCTTGAAGAAAATTATAAATGACCAAATCAAGGTTAGTTATAGATTAATATTGGCTTTGACTCAGTATTAGCTTATTCATGTCTTAAAGGTGTTATCAATGAGTCTGATAGATTTTTTTTCTATTTTCTGCTAGCTTATGTGATGAATCTTTTGAAAAGAGAAGAGAATGGATGGAATGTGCCACCAAAGTAAGGCATGGTGTGAAAGAACTAGAAGACATAAATGGAGAACTATATTATTTGAGAGAAAAGTTGACAGAGAATCATAAGAAAAAGGGTGAAGCATATCAAAGGATTTTAAAATTGAAAAATTTGCATCATGAGGAGGTAAGATGTTAAAAACCATCATTATGCATTCAATATATATTTCCGTGTAATAGTTATCATTTTCCTTTGTAATAGTTTATGCTTTTTACATATACAAATCGTCCATAGCTATGAGTCTATGTTAATTATACACTGGAGACTATATAGGTAGAGAATTAGAATTACCAAAGTTGCTTAATTACTTCAAAAATAAGTGAAGTGAACTTTAAACAAAATGAGAGATGTATCTTTACTTGAAAGCTGCGCCTTAATATCAATTTGTTTGATTTGTGATTTTTTTTGAAATTTTGCGCTGGGTTTTGATTATTGATTTTTGATCGGTGGAAAAAATTGAGAATTGGTTTAGTGGGTCGGTGAAAGTTTGTTTTTGGATGATTTTGTATTATCGGTGTTGGTTTGAATATTTTTTGGTTTGAATATGAATTTGGTTTTATGGGTTTCTTTTTTTGATGTATGGTTTTATGGGTTTCATGTGTTTGTTGGTTTGTTCGTCAGATTTGATGAAATTGGGTGTTCTTATTGAGGTTATGTTGTTTGTTAGATTTGATGAAGATAATTTTTTTTTTGGTAGCTGGAATTTTGAATTCTGTGTTTTTAGGATTTGTTTAGTTTTAGGTATCAATCATATAAAATGGTTAGGGGAAAGAGTGGTGAAGCTTAAATGTTTTATTCTCTATGAATCAGTTGATATGGTTGACAATGATATAAGTAAATTCCAGATTTCAATTACTTTATGATGATAGGACTTTTTAGTGAAAGTAGCTTAGAGATTAAGAAAAACTATTAAGAAAGATATAGAGATTAGTGGAATTTGTTCAGATTTGTTTGGATGAAGTTTCTGTCATATTTTGTTAATTGCTATATGGCTGCGTTTGATATCTTCCAAAACTATAGAAAGGAACTTCAGTTCCCGTTTTAAACTCAACAACAACAGCCACCTCCATGAAAAATAACATCAACCAAAAATCATGATTTCAGATATAACAAAATACAATATGTTTCTCTTTATTGATTTTACATGATTTTTTTAACACAATGGTTCTTAGAAATTCTAATTCTATTTTTTGTCTGCCATTCTTATAGGCATGGTTTGTAAATCCATATACTGGTTATTACTTCTTTTCCTGGTATATAATGATAGAAATTATGTCCTTAGATGCTTTTTATGGAAAATGTCGTCGGATTCTTTACATTTGATTTTATTCTTTAGGTTGTCTCTTCTCTATGCATTCATAGCCTTGCTTATATCAATGCTATATTCTGAACTAATAGACATCATTTGTTTATCAGTCAAATTGCCCACTATTTCTGCATCAAATTCTGAAAATCCAGCCCTGCACATAAATTTAAAATTAGTTACTTCCCTCTGGGTCTGTACTTTCAGGCATATCAGTTGGTCTTAACATGGCTTAAGCTTTGGTGCAGGCTCCATCTCGATCTCAGTCAATTCCTCAGGTAGTTGAGCTAGCTGTCCGTCGCTTTCTGTATCATTCTTTTAAATATAATGGTTTCATTTATTTAAATGACCAGCTAATAATGTGTATATCCATTGTAGGTTTCGGTCAAAACCCAAAGGCTTGAAGAACTTGCTATTAAGCAGTCAAGACAATGGATTCCAGTGACACCGTCAATACCTAAGGCTTTGGTGAGTAAACTGTCTTTTGAAATATTTTTTTATCAGTTTGAATTGCGAAAATTAGCCGACTCCACTTAGTGGGATAAGACTTGGTTGTTGTTGTTTGAATTGCGAAAATTGGTCTGTTTTAGCTTTTACCAGGGTATAGGATTTCCTGAAGTGGTTTTGCACTTGGGTTCGATCCATTTCTTTTTCTTGCTATGGCGCGTTATTTAATGGCAAACAACTGAGTTGAAGTAGAAAATTTGAAAAGTATCAAAAGTTTTAAAATCGATGCTTTACTGAGGGTGGGTTTCTAGGGAGGACACTAGACTTAGAATGAGCACAATGTCAGAAATTTACGACATGAAGTTTGTTAGTGTTTATTTCTTACTGCGTTTATAATGCATGTGGTAAATGTAAATAACTTATCAACATGATGATTGCAATGTTTGTCTCTTTTATTTGATTGCTTCTTGCTTAAATTTATGGTGCTATTATAGAAGCCATATGTTGTTTAGTATTTATTACCCTCTCTTAGCCACCCTCTATCAGTGGCACATATTTGGCATTTTCCCATCCCTCTTTTTTTATTGTTTCATTAACTGTTATATTTCTATGCAATTAAGTATATGAATGAATTTTGTCATAATCAAACCTGAAATCTAGGCGTTGCTTTCTTAGTAGTCCCCAACGACACTATGGCGGGTTGTGGTGGCAGATTTTAAGTTCTGTTATGGTAAATGGCGGCTGATATCCTGCCATTTCTGCTATAATTATGTCATACAGAACTGTAATTGCGTCATATAATGAGGTATGAATTAAAGTCTTTATGCTTGAAAAATATTGGTTATTGCATATTTGACATGACTGCTATTTGGAAATAACTTTCCAACAAACTTAAAAAAAAACGAATGAAAACTTAAGCAACTTGGTTTTATGTTTCTCTTGAAACTGATTTGTGATTTGTGATATTTCAGCACTAAAAACCCTTTCTCATTAGTAGCAATGTTGAGCATATTGAGTTCTTGATCTTGGATAAATAGGTAATTACTCAAACCTTGAATGATTCTAATTAGTCGATGTTCAATTTTAGTCTTCATACTTAATCTAATGTGCGCTGTGTCTGCTGTTCTTACGTCAAATGATGCCGCTGAGATTAAGGTAAGCTGAATCATGTTTAGGGATCCGTCATGGTTTTGAATTATGATCACAGCCACAGGTGCTGGTCCGCGTTGCGAAAGAGTTAAATAATGGAACTGAGATGATAGTAACGACGAAACTTGTGAAAATCGTGATTGAACTATTTTCTGTTTTTTTACATACATACATTTCTCTTCCATATGATTTATTCTTTGCATGAAATAAAACCACAAATTTAGAATAAAAAAAGTATGTTGAAAGCCTGGCAAGTTTGCATTACTGAGAATAAGTGAATAACTTTTTTACACTGAAACCTACAAGATTAATTTTGTTTTAAGCTTTGATTATGTCTCTTGGACTGTCATGTTTTGTTTAAATTTTGTATTTGTTTTTCCTTGTGCAGGAACGGGGGACCATACATTTGAAAGAAGACTACGTCTTGGTGGTCCATTGGTGAAGGAAAACATCGCAACCATGGTTCTTGAGAGGTTAGAGTCACTTTTTAACGATCTTTACTTTGAAACTAAATGAACCAACCTATTTATTTAAACAAGGTCATTTAATATATGTTATGTATTACTGAAATATGCAATTGCAGTCAATTCTCTGTACAAGGACAGCATGTGCTGCAGGGTGGTGCAAAACTTGTGTTAGTGACTTGCTTCTATTAGAAAGAGCAACCATTGAAGAGGCACGCAGTCTGTTACACTGGTTGGACTGAGGCAGGTTTCGGCAAGATGGGTGTTTCGGCAACGTGCTTTTATAATTTTGGCTAATATGTAATTGTAATTTGTGCATTATTGGTTCCTTCATTGGTTCCAATTAGTTTCATCTTAATTATTATGTTGTTTTCCTTGGTCTCATGAACAAAATATATGCTCCTTTGATGCTTTGATAAATACTTTAGAAAGGTGCACATTTCAAATGTTTGTGCAATATGGTTACTTAATTCTCACATTTAAAATCAACGACAATCTCTTAGAAAAAATGGAATTATCTCCCATAATTTAAACATCTCTCCTTTAGAACAATTTTTTTAAAAAATACGTAATTCAACCCAACATTTCCTGCAGTTTCTGCATTTCCATGCACAACATTTTCTGGCACAGTTTAGTCTTAATCACAAACAAAGCAACATCAAAATACAAACTCTCTTCAGAAATTGTTTTATTCAACTCTGTAATTTCCTTCATTACTTTAAAAAGTTTTTAGCACAATAGTTTTTCGATTGGATCGAGGTCCACTTCGAGGTCCACTTCGGAACCCCACCCGCATTAGTAGATGCAATGATCCTTTTAGTTTATAAATGTGCAACTTTGACTGTTTATCATTTTAGAGTTATCGGTTTTAGTAATAAATAGATTTTCTAAATTATAACTTATTCAAACATATAATAAAGAATTTCAAAACCATAGTATTCTAAATGCCCACGGGTACCCGTGGGTAAAATCCGTCACGGGCATGGAGCGTGTAGCTAAACGGGTATCCACGGGTATAATAAACGGGTATTTGACTACCCATTATTATATGGACACGTACACGGATTTGATTGTATCCATAACCACGGGTACCCATATCCGATAATAAATTAAGTAAATGACTAAAATATCTTTATATATCATATCTTTACCGCCCACCTAAAAATCCTCAATAATGACCTATTTTTATTTTAATTTTTTTTAATTCATCTTATTAGGTTCACCGTTTCCACTTCATTCACTTCATAAAACATATAGGTTATCTAAGAATCATGAATTTCCTATGGATTATGTATGAACTATGAAATTTTGAACGGATTATGTATGGATGTTTAAAAGTTGAGGTTTTTTGGTAATTAAAAAAAAATTTATTTGTACCAAAAAATAAATAAATTCAAAACTCCATGAGTACCCATGGATACTCGAATACCCACGAGTACCCATATAGTGGGTACCCACGAGGTTAGATTGACTCGCATAGTGCGGGGGTGGTGGATCGGATCAAGTACACGGTTCACAATTATTCTACTAAATTAACTTTACGGTTATTGAGTTGTTGAAAGCCACTACTTTTCCAATGCACGTTTAGCCTTCTCAATTGTTGTCTTCGCCGCAACTTGCTTTGTATCTCTCTACATAAAAAGTCCTTGACGTTTTCATTTGTTACTCGTGATAAGCCGTTTTGAACATTTCATTTTCTAACCCGTGATGCGGGGAGTGCTCTAAATATTGTGTCATGGTTTATAATTATCTCGTCATTTCGCAATCTATCCGTCCGATATAATATTTTGTCAAAAAAGTAGCTAACCCTCGTGCGAAGCACGGGTTTGTAACTAGTTTCTTTATAAATTTTTTGAAATTTTAATAATTTAAATTAAAGGACATCAATTAGATAATTCACACAAAAAAAAAAAAACTAAAAATACCAACTATCAAAGCTAATAAGAGACAATTTTTCTTGAATAAATTCATACTGCATAATTACAAAATATTACCTTTAAAATTATGATAGGAAATTTTAGAAATTACTGAATTGAGTGATATATATATTCTTTAATTTAAGAGAATAGCTTTTATTTCATAAACTTTAAAGGAATTTGTATCAAATTACTCCCTCCGTCCCACAATAGATGACCCATTTGAAAATATGCAATTTTGACCTAGCTTACTTTGACCATATTTTTCTACTAATATACAAAGATAAATAATATCATATAAGATGTCGTTAAATTCGTCTCAATGAATATTTTCAAAATATCAAATTTTCATAATTTTTTCTAATATATGATTCAAGATATTTAAGCTCAAAATTATGCGTTGGTGTGCGTAATAAGCGTCAACCGCGTCATGTATCATGGAAGGGAGGGAGTATATAATATTGAGGACAGAACTTTTTGATTGCGTCACTAAAAAGTTAAAACTATTTGGTCTGGTGTTCAGTTTTTGGATTAAAAAATCTTTGCACGGATACACGTGGACCTTTATATTCTAGCTGAGATCAAAGGTTTTTTTGGGTAATAGTCACTTTGGTCCCCGAATGTGTAGTAAGTAGTCACAATGGTCCTTCAATGTATCAAAATTTCAAAATAGTCTCGATTGGCCACTTTGTTAGTCAAAATAGTCCCTAAAGCTTAAATAACCCCTTAATACTCACAATAACTCTTTTGATATAAGGACTAAAATGACAATAAGTAAGTACGTGTAAGGACTAATATGACAATAAGTAAGTCTATTGAAGGACTAATATGACAATATTAACGAAATATTTTAATATCAAGGACTATTTTGACTAACAAAGTGCACAATCGGGGACTATTTTGCTATTTCGATACATTGCGGGACTATTATGACTACTCGTCACTCATTCAAGGACCAAAGTGACTATTTTCCCTTCTTTTTTCTTTTGATGTGAGATCAAAGGCTCTCTACTCCCTCATCTTTGTGAATAACAAACATAGCTTTATCAACTTATAAAATTTCCAACAGATTAATATGTTACGATGAATAATATAGTTGATGCGAAGAATGAGAAAATTTAATAAATAAAAAGTACATATATGGTTATGTTTGATTGTTGCCCAAAGACCTCGAAGATCTTCTCTTCAACCTGACAATGCAAGAAAAAAACATACATACATACATTCATACAGCCTCCAACTTTGAGACCGAAGAGAGTATATACAACTTCATTGGCCACCGCCACCGCCGCTAACAAAGGCAATCAAATCTATCAGGGTAGCATATAACAGCTCAAGAGACAAGGGACCTAGGAATTTCCTATATTCAGATGCACCATCGGTGATGTTGGTATGAAGCTTTTGCACCTCCGCAAAACTATCCTCCATGACCAACGACCAAGATATACAACCATCACTATCTTTTGGATCCACATTTGCAACCAGGCCCAGTGTTTCACCCTGCTCCAGCTCAAATGACAAGCATAGAAAGTCCCGGTTTGCCTTTATCCCAACCATAAGAGCTTCATGATATAGCCAATTAATAATTTGGCTAGCCACCTGTAAGATTTCAATTAAGGTAGTAAGCATGCATGAATATGTGTAAGATTTGCAAGATTATGTAAATCAGCGACATAAATGCAATCCTTCTCTTACGAATCACTTTTACCTGCTGCAAAATAATCACAGGAAGATCAGCTAAGTTGCACTCATATTTGTTTATTGAGTGAGTATCCTCAGACTTTCCCTTGAACAGACCAGACACATTAGGAGAACCTTCTGCTTTAACACTGATGCAATCATCGATTACCACGACCTTAGTCCAAAACTGACGCTTGATAGTGTTATTCTCAAAATGATCTGATGTTTTGACTTGGCAACCGCGAAGAATAGATGGAGGAACCTCCACGAATAAGGTCCATGATGACCCCCGAGAATGCCATGTGGGATTGGAAATCAGTTGGAGATATGGGACCTTGAAGACCTGCAGATGTCAAATATATTAAACAAAATGTCTACTTTACAAGCAGCTGTAGTCTAATTCAAAAGAGCAATACCACATTTTCCAGCTCTGCGAGAATTTTAGTCGAAAAGATCCTATGAGCCAAAGACATAAAAAAATGACTAAGAAGATTCGATCCATCTTTTGCCTGTGCACCAGATAAACGATTACCAGAGGAAATTGGTTTTTCGCTGCCTCGTCCAAATATATGCTCGTGATAAATCTGTTGAATATATATCTCATAACAGGTAGAATTAGAATTCCGCCCTTTCTTAAGGGTGTTTTGTTGGGCATCATGCATCAATATGTCAGATGATTCCAAAGGTGAAAATGCATTATCATCTGCATTATTGGTAAGTTCACCTTCAACTGTAGGATTATCTTGACCAGTGGACACTAGTGATAAGTACACAGAGGTTCCTTGACCTAAACTTAATTGTAAATAATTTTCCCTTATTCCTGTCAGAGTGAAACCGGTAGATGTGTTAAATGCTTCGCGATTCACTAGATCAAACACCTGGAAGAACAAGTAAAAAGCAGCAATATTAAAACAGGGAGATGCACTATCAGTGGCAAAGCTAGCAAATTTTTTACGAGGGGGCTAAATATTAAAAAAAATAAAATAAATTTTTAAAACTATTATATTAAACATAATCAATAAGCAAAATAATTTCGCAGTATTTTTTACTTATATAAAATGAAATGACAACAAATAAAAACAAAAAATAATTATTTATAAAAGTTGAGCTTGATGGAGTTTTAAGAAGTTAAATTTATCCATAATTGACTCTACTAAATAAATTATCAATATTTTATTTAATATTATATCTCTTTGAACCAATAAAATTGTTTGGAGTAGCCAAATATATATTAATGGGGTAGCTACATGTAAAAACTAAGCTGGTTATTCAAGATTTTTTTCCTCTTGGGACCCCATTTTCATGAAACCCTTCGCCCCTGTGCACTATGCAAGAAAACTGGACAAACTAGACACAGCAATCTACCTGCTCATTGAAAATTGCTTGATGTACATCACGAAGGAGAGAATGTGTTTTCTTCACACACTCCTCATCACTTGAAGATTCTATGCGAGTTTCTCCCAAGCAATCTTCACCAGGTAAGTGGGATTGGTTTTCATTTGATTTCTTCTGCATATCATCTGGTTGTGCACTGACAAAACCAAATTGGAGAGAATGACATAACTCAGGAGACACATTTATTGCCAGCATCCCAGCTGCATCGTGATTGACACGAACAGTGGACATAGGCGAAGACCGAACAATAGCCCCTTGGTCATATGAGTTATCAAAGAGATCAAAAGTGAAGCCTTCATTCCCTGGAACTAAAGATGTCTGCCGTTGCCGTTTTACTTTCCAGTTTTGCTGCAACCTGCCCTTATCAGGAAATGTGATAAGTAGTTGAGTAAGGTAGAAACAAGACATTCTCCAAAAGTAAGCTGGTTATGAAACAATTAGAGGCATGTGCTAAATTATTTCATAGCCAAATGCAATTCAATGTAGTTTTTTATTTTTTTGACAGGACAATGAAATGTAGTTATGTAAGATCTAACCATGTTTTCAAATTTCTTGCCAGCAGCATTAGCCCAAAAGGTATATTAAAGTTCAAAGACGAGAATGGAAAATCACCTGATAAGGGCACCATAAAACCTAGCTTCCCGAGCAACCTGCTGTTCAAAAGCCTTGGCAGATTGCTTGAAATATTTCCCAACTTGCTGCACAGAAGAATGTTTGTAGAAAAACGTTATTCCATATTACAGGCCCGTAAAAGTCATACAAATTGTGCTTGTCACTCAAGGACAAGTTATTAGAGACTCAAGATGATCCATGTTTTCAGTTTTGTTTTTTAGTTTGAGCAAACAAGCTATAAATTCAGTGAAAAGGGAACTTACTTAATGTTATGAACATAAATAAACTGGAAACAAACTACCGTAAAAACAAAATTAACTACAAAAGAAGATAGAAGAGTACTTACACGGTAGCATTGAAGCTTGGTGGCTGCAGATACAGCAAGGTCGGACAAAGCTTCATTTGGTAATGATTTTGGCCTTGTCATGCTAGCCACAGTTACTGCATCGTTTGTTTCCACCTAAGAAGAATAATTTCAACAAAACAACATACCTTTATTGTCAGTCTGCACATATCATGCATTATAATGAAATGTGCCATAGGAAAAAAAATCTTGAAAAAAATCTAAAGCATAGTTTCTACTCATAATGCCAAAAACTTGGTCATTTGCAAATAGATTCATTAAGACTATATGAAGTGATACATTTCTTGATGAACCCGGAACTGCTACTTCTCAAAGCATTGTAAGTTGACATTTTCTCGACACTTAATTTCATCCCTGGATGAATGACACAACATAATTTTCTTAAGCCACACACTGTTTCTTTTTTTGGAGCAAGTTCCAAATGGAGCTTTTATAAAAGATAAATGAAAAATGGAGCTTTTTTACAGACCTTTTTCAGAAACCAAATAACTTCAAGCAATTATCTTTCATTTTTGCGAACAGATATGCGGATAGAAATTTGAACTTGACATGAAGATTTCTGAATGGAAATGAAATCATAAAAAGCGGTGATTCATTGTAGAAAGAAACATGCACTACTAACAGTGTTGATGAAATCTATGATAACAGAGAGCTCCTGGTGAGCCAACTGCAAATTCTCCACCATGCCCTGCCATTGCCATGGTGTTGTCTCCTTTGAGCTCTTCTTCTGCTTCTTCTTTTCCTCGTCCTTCTCAATGGCCCAAGCGAAGTCAATTCTCCTGATTAGAGAAACTCGCTTTTCATCGTAATCCACATCTCTGCAACAATACGGAGGGAGTTACAAAAAGCAAGCGCAAATAGAAATTAGGGTTCAACATTCTTACGAGAGATAGCATAACTCTAGGATTTTTCCCCGAGCGTTGCACAGGTTCTCTATACTAGTTGAGAAATAAAAAGGAGGAGGAGAGGAAGAAGCTTACAAAGGGAATCGTTCATTTCCATTTTCTTCAATGGAATCCAAGCGCTTGATCGGCAGCTTGTCGAGGGAGAGTTGCAACTCCATGCCCTCTTCCATCTTCTGGAAAAGTTTGTTTGCCCGATATATTTTTTACAAAACCTTATCACTGTCCGTGTCTGCAAGAAAATGTGGGTGAGACCAGACAGTAGCTTTAAGTCCAAGCCTAACTGAATAATAAAATAGTTTAAAAACTTATAATCAAACAATAGAAATAATTAGAAAAATAAATCTTTACAGAGTTTGAAAACAAGAATTTTATTTAATTTTTAACATGTTTATGCAATCAATAGATAATTACACTTGCAAGCATTTAAAATAAAAATTCATTTTAGGGTAAATTAGCCACCAAATTATCCTTCGAATATATAATTTGAATATTTTCTTACAGGCAATAAAATATTTGACAACCTGTTAGCAGTTAACCAGTGAATATGTTATAATCCATCAGCATGCAAATGCACGTACAAGTTTAAACCCAATGAATCAATTTTTTATGCCTATTAAATTAACACTTGAGAATGGCGACCAGTCATGCAAGAAGAGAACAACACTAGCAATTGATTAAAATAAAATCGAAAGAAAGACAATGGTTTCCACAAACAGCATTTTCACATCACAGAAAACTGAAATCAGAGTAAACACAGCAGTCCAACCATCCACAAAGGATTGCCACACCAAGCACCGAGTACCACTGACGTCAAAGTATTAATAAATTTCCAAAACATAGATCAGTCTTCATACCAACATTAACAAAAATTAGCCTCAGGTGCAAAC
The DNA here is from genome assembly GCF_051527215.1 of Medicago sativa. NCBI lineage: Eukaryota > Viridiplantae > Streptophyta > Magnoliopsida > Fabales > Fabaceae > Medicago > Medicago sativa. The sequence goes on along the minus strand of NC_140756.1, from coordinate 81,787,069 downwards.
AAAATGGTTAAGCAATTCAAAATGAAATTCAGCACTTTTGTCAAATACTTGAGGGGTATCCAAAACAGCAGGTACTCCTAAAATCAAAATAAGACAAGTATTCACATATTTCAAGCAGTTTATAAAAATGGAAAATATCACAAAGGTGAGTGATTTGGAGATATAAAGTTGGTTTGGTAGTTGAGGTGGGGGAATTAACGAGTGAAAAAACATTAAGTTGGGTCTATAAGGTTGACTGGGTTGTGGGAATTAAGGAGTGTAATGAAAAGGAGATCGAAACTTCGATCCCCACCCCAAACAGGGGCGGAGGGTAGTGTCTCTTTGAAGATAAGGTGATAGTTCAGGGACAAAATTGATGGTTTATTATTTGTTTGTTCTAATACGTTCTATTTTTTCTTTTACCCCCTTTTAAAATTGTAGTTTTTCCACGGTTGCTCGATACTGACACCACTATAATAAAATCGTTTATTTACAACAAAAGGATTGCAGTGGTTCTTGCACAACTACCGCTGCTTATTTTTTTGCGGCAATTAACCGTTTTACTTAACCACCACAAAGTTACAACGATGGGCTGTGACTCAAAATGCTGCAAAATGTCCCGCCGCAATATAAAAGCAGATTTGGCTCCCCCAAATAAGTCAATTTGTGAAAAATTAGAACAAACAGGAAGGACAAAAAATGATGAGATTAATGGAGGTGCATCAACTGTGTAAAATAGTTTTACACCGTCAATCAATAAATACCCATCATCTTGCCAAGTAAAGATAGAATATAACTCTAGTTGAATAAATTAGATGCAATGTGATGGAATCATCAACACAAACTGATAATTCAAGCCCTTCAGAAGACTATAGGTTGTGTGAGTATTTGTGTCAAACATTTGGTGGGCAACAAAAAAAGAATAAAAGTACTTGAATTGATGAGCAATGATAACAATTTGTGGTAACAAACTAGAACCCAGAAAAGGCACAAATCGAAGGAGAGAGAAAGGGACACATACCTTGGAGAACTGTGAGTGAGACGAGATGTGTGCGTTTCGTAACAATGGAGGTGAGAAAGGGATTTAGAGTAATTGTTTAGTGTGCAACCAGAGAATTGTCACTGAGACCCGCTGCTTTTCAATTTCAGGGTCTTCGCAATTGTAATGAGAGGAAGAAAGAAACGGAGAACTGAGAGAATTGAGACAAGAAATCATATTTTATTTTTATTTTTTTAGGTTAAAAATGTCTTCTTTTTTCAACTATAAATATATCATATTTTCGTTTTAATTTTCTAAAATTTCTCTTCCACTTTTAGCACTTTGAAAATTTCCCATCACTTTTTTGTTTCATAATTTTAAGTCAACTAATGTATAGCTTTTATGTTTTTGAATGAAATTATGCAAAAATGTGTATAATATTATAACAATCACTTTAAAAAAAATTATAATTTTTTAACAAAACATGAATTAAATATGAATTTTTAAATGTTAAAAATATAAAAAATTATATTTAATTCATGTTTTGTTAAAAAATCTAATTTTTTTAAGAGATCCTTATAATATTCTAAACAATAATGTAAAATTTCATTAAAAAAATTATGAAGTCTACACATAAGTTAACTTAAAAGGAGGAAAGAAAGTGGTGATGAAAAACTTTTGAGGACTAAAAGTTAAAGACAGATTTTAGAGGAACTAAAACGAAAAGTTGATATATTTACGATTGACAAAACATATTTAACCCTTATTTTTTCGGTATAAAAGAAGGCCAAAGAAACCCTAATGATCAATCCTAAGAAAAAAGTGCATCATCAACTAGGAAAATCTTCAAGACTTCAACTCATCTTAAAATGAGTAAATTCATATTGTTTTAGTTGAGATCGACGTTTACAAGTCAATCTACATAATGATTTCTCTCGCGACAAATATGGTTGAATTTAGCGTGCCAATCCATTTTCACCAACTCTCGAAGAATAAAGTTGACAATGTGTGATCGACCGCAATCTCATGCGTAATTATATCAATTATGACTTTAAAGTCCCTCTACACCACAAGGTTTATGACTTTATCACCCCAAACTATCTCAATTTCATGCCACATTAGAGATCTTCTCCGTTTGTTAAAACAAATGAAGGACACAAAATGTTGATAGTGGGTCCTACGGTTAAGTGATGCTCACCATCAATATTTTTTTTTTTTTTTAAAATTTTGTGTCTTTATCTCCAAATTGAAAAAACCCATAGGTTCCAAAATCTACCTACATCTTGACACTAAGAGCATGAGAATGACCGATTTTTTTTTTGCATATCCTTTGTTCCAACCAACACACTCACCCACCCACTCACTAGTACATAAATTGGGTTTGAAGACTCCATCACAATTGAACTTGATCATATATCGAATAATATATCAAATCTATTTTATTAATATTTAATTTCTCATTATGTTTCTCTAATTGGTGATCTTTCTCTTTATTCATTCAATAACTTTTTTTTATCAACAAGGTCTGAGTTTTATTCTTGTTCATAGAAAGATACTTTCATTTTTTTTTATTTGGTATAAAGTCTCTCCATCCCTAATATACTCTATTCGTTTTAAAATAAATGAAAGAAAATTTCATAAATAGACAGGGAAAATAATAATTTTATCCAATGATCCAAATTAATTATTAATGTGCTTTCCACTATTATAAATTCGAAGTGAAATATGATATTTTAAGAGTAACATACACATTATTAATTAGATGATACAAATGAAAAAATAATTAATCTTACACCGTCATTAAAAAAAATAACAATTTAATATTATGTTTTTTTTTTCTATATTAATATTATGCTGAAAATTGAAAAATAATATTCATTTTGAAATGTTTTTCTTAAAGTGATACTAATTGTAAAACAAAAAATCTACTAAAACGTTCAAATTCTCACTTTAGAATTCAAAAAATGTTTTGAACATGACATTAATTTATATACGATGATGGTGTAACTTTTTTACACATACATCCAATCATATCATATCGTAGTACCATTTTTATAAGTTTGTCCATAAGGTATCTCAATAAATATCTCCGTAAAGTATCTTAACTTACAAAATTTAATATCGTCGATATTAAATGATCTTTTAAACAGTATGCTCAAAAAGTACCCCAAACACTCTTTTCCTTCAAACTAACTAATTAAAATATCAAAATTTAACTCAAAGTTAAATTTTCTGCCAAAATGAAACTCAAAATTAAGTTTCTAAAAAGGAAAACTTAATTTTTTTCCTTTGACCGTGTACTCCCACATCTTACACGGTCTTCCGCATCCTACCTTTTTTTTTTAAGAAGACACATTCTACCAATTTTTTGGGTTAGAGCTGTCAAAACGGGCGGCTCGGCCCGTTTAGGCCCGGCCCGGTCGGGCAACAAGTTTAGGGCCGGGCTAAAAGCCCGGTTCGAATATGGGCTGGAAAATTGGGGCCCGAGCCCGGCCCCGCACGGGCTCCCGGCTAACGGGCCGGCCACGGCCCGTATCTTTTTTTTTCCTTTCAAAAATCAAAAAATAATTTTATTAAAATAAGTTGAAAATGAAATATTGAGGCAATCACTTGGATGTAATTAACATGGGTGTGATGTTGAACGGTTGAAGTTTATAAGTGTTGCACTTTTGCACATCTAATGTCACCAAAAAAAAAAAAAAACTAACATTAATACGAAAAAAGGGTTCTCAATTGACCGAATATTATTTTATATTAATTACGAGACGTGAGTGAGCTTGCGAAGATGGTATTGTCCGGCGCCCGTGTGAGAACTAAGAACCGAATTTCATATACACACAAAGACAAAAAAAATTGTATTTTTTGGCGGGCTTGCGGGCCGCCCGCGGCCCTACCGGGCTCCGGGCTTTTTGGGCCGGGCCAAAAGCCCCGAATCGATTCGGGCTCCAAATTTTCGGTCCAGAGCCTTGCATTTAATTCGGCTTTCGGCCGGCCGTAAGGCCCGACCCGTTTTGACGGCTCTAGTTATGTTAGCCGGTGGAGTGCTGGTTAAGGAAACAAAAAAAGTTTTAAATTAAAAGAAATACTTTTTAAACTTTTAATGACTTCATTGCACAAGTTCCAATATGATGTTGCTATAATTGCTTCCTTAACGAGTGTCTCGGGGCATCGGTTAACATTACCTTTTTTACATAACATTCTACTAATTTTTAAAACACACACGTTGAACATAAGGTTTAGTCAAAAAGAAAAAATTCGAACATATGATTATCATTGAGATTCTTCAATTGTCAATAATTATCTTAACCTCTTACCTTTATTTTTAATAATAGCAATGTCTAAAAATATATCCGCTTAATTTTATTTAATTTTTATAAACTTCATACTTCACAAGATGAGAATTAGTAGTTCATAGAAAATTCCTAGTTGGTAGTTTTACGACCTAATTGCAAGTTTCCTCCATAGAGGATTAATGCTTATCTTTAGTGTTTTTGATCCCTGGGCAGTGACACATGCATTTTGATTTTCTCAGTTGCTAAACAAAACTTGTAAAAATAGACCAAGACAAACACGGCCTTACGTGTCATGAAGCCAGATAAGAATTGCTTGTCGAGTCCTGTTTCACGAATACGACATCTACGTGTAACAACATAGTTGTCTTTGTCCTCATCCAAATCCAAACTATAAACATGAAACTTCCAAAACGTACCAAAGAAAGTATCAGACTCTTCTTACCAAATAACTCCCTATAAATACATTCATTTCTCTACTATATTGCATATATCATATCCAATTAATCAAACATTCTATCAATAAGCCTAAACTCCTAGAACCGACATTAATTATTATAGTATTTCATTTCTCCAAATCCAAAAAAAGCATTTCATTCAGTTATTTGTGACATAAGGATAAAAGAAAATCAAGAAGGAATGGGCAATCCCCTACAACTCAAATCATTGAATCACATCTCATTGGTGTGTAGATCATTAGACAAGTCAGTTGATTTTTACGTCAATGTTCTTGGCTTCTTTCCTATTAAGAGACCTACCTCCTTAGCCTTCAATGGTGCATGGTACGTATATTTAATCATTTTATGATACACTTTTGTAAATATTATTAAGTTGATGAATCATATTTGTTTCCATTGTTAGAATAACTTATGTTTACATTTTTGGTTTGATTAGGTTGTTTAATTATGGCATTGGCATACATCTTCTCCAATCAGATGATGATCCAGAAAGTATGACCAAGAATAATGTGCACATTAATCCAAAGGACAACCATATTTCTTTCCAAGTATATCTCTCTCCCTCTATTTGTGTAGATTATTTCAACTTTAAAAGCATATGTGCCTATATACTTATTATGTGATTTCGCATCGTTGCTAGTGTGAAAGTATGGCAGTAGTGGAGAATAAACTGCAGCAAATGAAGATAGAGTATGTGAAGAACAGAGTAGAGGAAAATGGAATCTACGTTGATCAGTTGTTCTTCCATGATCCAGATGGCACTATGATTGAAATCTGCAATTGTGACAATATTCCAATTGTACCTTTATCAGAGAACACAATTTGGTCATGCTCGCGCTTCAACTGCAATATTCAAAATCAGCAGCAGCAAATTCAACAAATGATCTCAATGTAGTAATCAATTAATAACAAGTGATAGTGACATGTATATCCTCAATCACCGTGAGTTCTTGTATATAATACTGTAGCATAAAAACTTTACTATTGTATGTTAGTTGTAGCGATGAACTTTTTTATGGAAGTATAATTTGTGAAACTATTATTTCATTGTTTTTCAAAGCATCATTGACTTATTGGCGGATGTTTTGGGGTGCAAGGATTCCCATTTTTGAACCTTTCATAATTCTGAAGCACGTGGATAAAAAATGGAGGTAAAAGGATAAACAAACTCTTTATGTGAACACAATTTAAGTTTGGTTAAAAATAATTGATCAAAAAATTTAGTTCAATTATTCTAAGTTTGTTGTCATAAGATATACAATGTGCCTGCTTTTTTACATGCTTTTGCTTGTCCCTCAAGCAATGTTTGTAGAGAGCAATTATTTCAAGATAGGCGTGGCAGGGAAATTGTTCATGACCATGATTTTGTTCTAGTCTTCTGACTACCAAGTAGAACATAAACATTTGATTTTACATTTAAAAGAGAACAACCATTACCACATTTGTATTCTATCATCAATTAAGAATTAACAACATTTTCGGCGATAGTGATTATGCACAATTGTAGTTGGTCAAACGTCCTTAAGGATGAGATTGCAGACTTGCCGTGTGATAGGAACTATATTTGTTATAAGATTGAACTAATTACTAACTAGCATCCTTGCAAGTTCAATTTGCTGTTTAAGGTATCAAAAACAAAAATATATCGGTTATTTAAAACTGTAACCAACACAATCTTTTCTGTTGTATGTCAAAAAGAGACATATGGTTTTCTGTTTCCCACCATTTCAAGAATTTGATTAATCTACTATTCTCCGCCTCTGGTGGCTAGTGATTAGTTTTAGCTATGGTTGTGTACTTTGGTGGCTTTCATCGGATTACAAGGCCATAACTTGTTACTGTCACAGTTTTGTTTTGTTTGGGCGGTGTTAGTGTTGTTTTGTTTTAGGGATGGGATGTACCGTGTCATTGTGGCCCTTTTTGTATCTCTATTCCGTCCTTTCCTCGTGTCTTGCGGGGTCGGGGTTAATAAAATTTGCTGTTTAAAAAAAAAAAAAGGTGATCCAGGCAAAACTCTGCTCCAAGGGTTTCTCCCTATGAAGCACTAACACAACACTAGACACGATACCGCACATTAATATCCGTGATAATTTAAGAAAATAAATTAATTGAACGTAATTACATGTGTCAATAGCACATGTCACACATATCGCACATTAATATCCGTGATAATTTAAGAAAATAAATTAATTGAACGTAATTACATGTGTCAATAGCACATGTCACACACATTTGATAAGAGGTGTTAGTGCTATAAAGGTTTCCACTTCTACAATAGTCACATAATAAAAAATGGCATTAGTATTCACGTGCTCTCCCATTTATACATAATATTTTCTAACTAATTAAATAACTATGAAGCTTCCTTCAAAAAAACTAACTATGAACCTTCCTTTTTAAGCACAATGTGCCTATATTTTTTTTGTTGACATTTGTTCTTTTACTTGTCCCTCAAGCAATGTTTTATAGTTATCAAAATAGAGGTTTAAATCGCAAAATTGTCAAGTTTACAATTTCTTTGTCTCATCAATCCAGATTGTGCATAAAATCACATTTTAGGTAAAATCGTATCAAAATCGGAAAATGGTGTGACTTCTATATCTAAAGCATGACTTCGAGAACATAATCATGAGGTTGAAGAAGTTGTGGAACCAGGTCGGGTCGTGAGAGCAGATTGTGTCTCTCAAAACCCTATTTCGGTATTTGCAACCAAATCTTGGTTTTGCAAGCAGATTGTGTTTTGGCTTGTGAAGAAGAAGAAAGAACAAGAAATTACAAAAAAAAATACACAAAAGAAAGACATAAGACATTATGGTTGCAACTACTAGTGAGTAGTGACACAAAACTAGGGATAGGGTTAGTGTAAATGGCACTAAATATTTATTTATTTATTTTTTTAAAAAAATTAACCTTTTCTCCAAAAACACCCTTTTTTCTAACTACATCAGTTTTTTCCTTGAAAAATACCTCTGTTCTAGAATTACTATATGTAATATATACTAGTATTGTTTATTTTTATTTGGTAGGATCCTTCATTGTTGCGATTTTATGTTTTATGATTTTGTCACCCCCTTTCAATCCTACAAAATTAATTGGATAAGATCCTTCGATCTTAGTTGCAAAATTATGTTTTACAACCTTTCTACCCCTTTCAATCTTATGCAAGATCTCGATCCTAACAACCTTAACTATGTAATGAGAAATCAGCCATGATAGGCATGGCTGAAAAATTGTTCATGAGTCATGAATTTGTTCTAGCCTCTTAACTACCGAAGCAGAACATAGATGTTTGATACTAATATTAAAATAGTAAGGCTACAACCTTTTTTTTATATAAAAAAAGTAAGGCTACAAACAATACAATGTGTATTGAATTATTGATCGAGACGGAGCCGTTCTTTTGGGAGTGCAAAGTATTTAATCGAAATTTGGGCCTCCTAAAGTGATGGGCCTCGAAAAAATTATTGCTCAATATCCCCACATCCACTCAAAAGAAATAGAAACATGTCTCATGTTTCTATTTCTAAGTTAAAAAACATGTTTTTAGTAAAAAAATAATTGCTAATTTTGATTTTGGTGGCTAATAATCATTATATGAGTGTTATTTTCAATTTAAATAGAAGATTAATCTTTTAAAAATATTGTGAGTTTTTTTATTAGGAGGCTATTTTTATGATGAGGAGGCCTCTAGTTTCATAGGGACGGCCCTGGATGGAGAACTAACACGTACTGCATAGTTGTCATCTTTCTCTCTAAGTGGTTGCAAACAATTGTGCTTGGTCAACAAGTCTTTCTGATTGGTATACAACTATTGATTATTTAAAACTTTGACCATTGTCACAAGGGTTCTAATTGCTAACATTTTCTTATGCTGCATATCCAAAAGACATTTGTGTTAGTGATAACTACTCTTGATAATTAGTTCTTTCTCTTATTTTTCTGCGAGTTCGTTAATCTCTTTGTAATTCTCTTATTTTTCATTTATTTGGTTAATCTTCTCATTAACCCTTCATATATAAGGGTTTTCCTTTTGTATTTATCATTAAGTTTTGTAGTTTATTCAGTAGTTCAATATTTTTTTCCCTTTTCATTTTTCTCTCTCATTCTATGAAATCAAATCTTCTAAGCTTTTACATCTTAATAATTTATGTTGATGTTGAATGAAAGAGAATGAAAGATGTTCATGCACATGATCCAAAGCCATTTCTGTATGCTTTCTATTTTCTGGTCCAGATCATTTTTCCACATAAGACAATGTTTTTTTTGACGGACCACATAAAACAATGTTAGCCATACAAAATATTGTGGAATTATTCCCATGTCAAGGAACTAAAATCCAATACCAACCATCACTGTCATCAACAAACATGCCTTCCCCACAATTAATATGACATTCATTTCCAAACCAATGCAGCAATTTTATTACTAAATATTCCTATACTTCATCTAAATGCCTCTTGAATTTTTAAAGCAATGCATTCAAACTGAGTAATTTCATAAAATGGTTATGAAATAACTAGGTCATAGTTTTTTGTACATATCTCTATTACTCCCTCCGTTTCAAAATGAGTGTCGTTTTAGGTGTTTACACACATATTAAGAAATGCAATGATTAAAAGAAGAGAATGGTTATTTTACCAAATTATCCTTATTAACTATTGGTTAGTTTTAAAAGTAATACTTTGGAAGTAGTGTGCGAGAATATTAATTGGAGGGTATAATTGAAAAGAAAAAGTTATTATTGCATTGGAAACTGAAAGCCGACATTCATTTTGAAACAATTTTTTTGGGTAAAAGCGACACTCATTTTGAAACGGAGGGAGTATAACAAATGAAGACATAAAAGTTGCAGGAACTATGACTAGATAATTTTAAGTGGCCCTTATTCTTTTTTGTGGTTTATGTTCAATGAAAAATGTGAAGAACTTGAATCCTCACATTGCTCAGTGGTAGCTAATTAATTCTCATTGAGGATGTGGGGTTTTGCTTAGTAATGACATTGCTCAGTGGTGGTTCCCTCAATTTATGAAACCTTTTAAACATCCCTGACCTTAACTTCATGTATATATTAGCTGCAGTTATTTCCCACTATGAACACTCTTTATTTGGTGTGTAAATGCAAGAGGTGTTCTATTTGCTTTATGTGGATTCACTGTTTTTGTGTTTGGCCTTCTCAACAATAGTGCATTCTTTTCAGTCTCTTCAACTCTCTCTAGTAGCTATTTCTTGATGTAGGTGTAGAAAATTTCAATATTTTTGAAATAATGCACATCAGAACAAGTAATCTAGAGATATTTTTTATTAGAACTATATTTAATAATGCTAAAGCTTAAGCTTAATAATAAAACAATTAGTTAGTTTTTCAAATTATGCCAAAACCTTTTCTTTTTTGAGTAAGACTATACATTGGAGTAATAAGTACATTAGTATGTTAAAATAGTAGTTTGATTAGGAGAGGTTCAATCAAGAGTAAACATCTACCACCATTTTCATTCTATCTAATTTAACTTGTGGCACCTCATCTACAAATTAGAAAATCATATTATTTTATGTTTATTCTATTTATTTTTATAAATATAAATACAGTTTTCCATTGACTCAATAAAATTACATAATGGTCAATGACTCTCAGCATGATAATAAAATCTCATACACAGAAAACCAAACTAGTATAGATTTTAAAAATATAAATATATTTTTAAAATTTCATTACAAATACTTCACATTTTTTATGTAAAAAAATAAAAACAAAAACAAAAAACAAAATCCTGGTTGCTTTTACCTACTACTTATGGACTAATAGTTGATGAACACAGCAAAATCATAGAGCAGCAGAGCAACAAAAATAGAGTCAGTTGTGGGGTAATGTAACCATGTCTACCATAGACATATTCTGAACACAGAACAAAATCAAAACGTACATATTAATTGCAGTGCCCTCTTCTGGATATTCAAATCTCAATACCATAAAAGTATTCTTAGTCTGGTGGTGTACCACTCACATTTTAACACTAATCTTTTTAAGATATTGGAATTGATGTATAAACCATAATATCATATTAATAACAAGGACAAAATTATACAGAGGGGAATAGAAATGCTGTGTTGTCATTACATTAATGATAATCCTATTTTAAACAGTAGTAGCATACTCTAGTACACCTACAATTTCGTGGTCCTCACTTATTCTAACTTATAACTTATTTTCAATTTTTGTTTTTATGTTATCTATATATAGGTTGTTGCATAGAAATTTAAAACTACCTGTAAAATGTAAATCATGTCTGTTGGAATACTGTTCACAATTATTTTTTGGGCATCTATGCCTTTATTATAAATTAATATAATTTAATCATTAAACTTATTTCATTGTGCGGTTAAGCGGCTCAAGTCCTTTTAATATGTGATCGGGAGTTCGATCCTAATTCAGCTATGAAAATTCTCTATTTAAGAAAATGAGACCTTAATACATTTTCTTAAGTTGTTAAGGAGTTCAGTTAAGGATGAATCGTTTGGAATAATCCGAATTCGAACCATATTTGAAACAAATCATTCATCAAGTTGCACTTATTTTTCGGGCTAAACTGCGAATTATTTGAATCTCTTTCCTTTAAGAACCAATGATTAAAAACAAAATATTGCCATAATCGACTTAAGATTCTTGAAAAAATTAGCCTCTACCGTTGCGTACGGAGAATAATGCACTAAAATATATTGTAATAATTGACAGGAGTGGGCGAATCTACCTCAACCACAACATTTGCATATGCTGTGCTAGCATACAAAAAAACTTAACAACTAATTAATCAACTTGTTTCTCATAAATGTTTAGTTTCTCAAATGATTTACATCCAGTAAATTACAAGTTTTAATTCATACTTGGTTGCAAAAGAATGAGGAAAAATTATAGCTAGCTACAAAGTAGTAGATAATAGATTGTGACCACATTAGGGGGGTACCCCAACATTAGAAGATGGCAAGGGTAGGGGTCCGTAGATGTTGGCTGTCTAGAAGCAAACTCACTGGGGACAAATATACCCCTCATATTAATGATTAGTCCCACTTCACAATCACCATTATTCACTAAACCAATATATATCAAATCTCATATAACTATATTAACACAACCATTTGTTTTGTTATATATCTTTCATTCATTGCTCTAACAAAAACACATGGGTTTGCCTTTATTAATGTGTCAGCTTCTTCTCAATAACCATTAGATTATTCTAATAATTGGTCTTCCTCGTTCTTGTGATTCCAAACATTTTTGTGTATATATGTTTATTATACATTTCTCAATGCTTTATTATTAGTCCAAAGTGGATCTAGTACTAATTATTCTGAAATGGCTAACCAAGAAAAACAACACAAGAAAGGGTTCATGTATATTTACAAAATTGGAACAGGAAACCAAAGAAAGAAAGATTTAGAGCAAGGTGTTGAGAAAGAAAAGAAATTATCAAGTTCAAGAAGTTGGTTGCAAAGGTTAAGAAATCCAACTAGAAGTTACAATCACAAAGAGTTGAACAATGGAGGATTTGTTGAGGCAAGGAATTCAACATCATGCTTTGAGTTAGAATCAATTAAAGGAGGGTATGTAGAAGGAAGAAATTCAGTGTCTTGCATAGAAGCATCATCATCACCAGCAATAACAAGAGGAATCATAGTTGAAGAAGGAAGAAAATCAGTGTCCTATGTTGAAACAAAGTTAGCAGCAGAAGGAAAGGTAGGTAAATTTGTTGAGGCAAGAAAATCAGTGTCCCATATTGAAACATTGTCTTCTGTTATTGAAAAACTTCAAGTGAAGGTTTTGGTCTCAGACATGCCAAGTTTCATGCAAGTGCATGCTTTTCGTTGTGCAAGAAGGACATATGATAGTCTTGAGGAGTTTAGCTCCAAACACATTGCTCATAACATAAAAAAGGTATGTTAATTATGCTTTAAATTTCACCTCTCTATTGATATATTATTACCATTAAATTAATTAAGATGTTAGTTTGTTCATTTCACTTCATCAAAGTTAACTTAGTATTTAATGTCAAAATATAAGATGATGATTATAGTAACATTGTAATCTATAATATTGCACATAATCGCAGTCAAATACTAATGATGCAAAATCAAACATAGACACTAAAAAAAGCATGATGTGGTAACTAGTGTTTATAGAATTGGACCGGACCGGATGATTGAACCATGAATCCGTCAGTTTGCTGGTTGGTTCAACCATGGTCCGTTCTTACTCTGCAAGAACTATATTGAACTACATCAAATCAAGGTGTTTGATTAACCTGTTTAATTTTTCTTCAAAAATATATATTTTTTTTAAGTGAACATGATGGTACCATGAAGTTTGGTTGTGGTCCCATATCATCTGATTATTTAATGACATGTTATATTTTTGTATTAATTTATTTAATTTAAAAATTAAATCAAATTTTGAATGAATTTTACTTACTTCATATCGGTTTCCAACTAAACTTTAGGTCTTAAGAATTTACCATTTTTAATACTTATTTATCTATTAGTATCAAATTCCATATGGTTCAACATTAAATCACAACTTGAAGATATCACCGGTTTGATCTCCGGTTCGATTTGTAAAACACTGGTTGCGAGTCACATTGCCATCTTTTTGGACTTTTTAAGACACTGGTTATTGTCTTGTAGGGGAATGGAGAAGGGTAGCACAGTTAGTTGAATATTGAGAAGCAAAAGCCATTAAAGGGAATGTGATTTTATTATCTTGGAGTTTTATTTTTTGGATTTTTGCTTGTTGGATGATTGAGCTTTATGCAATGAACCCCACAAAAGATTTAATAGGTGAAAGCCGACTTAACGAAACCATGTGTTTGACATTATGTGTCTCTATTTCATTGAAAAAAATAATTGAAACTGGTCCAATTCAATGAATTATATATATATCAATGATCTAGCAAACAACCCTATGACCAGATCTTTAGATCTTGACCATTCATAAGGTAAGATTAAGTTTAGTTTCTCATTTGTCTGGTTTGGCTAGATCAAATCTCAATCACAAAATTCTTCAACACCCCATGTGTTATTCTTCCATGCTCCTAATAATACATTATACTTAATCATTCACTAATTATATAAAAAAGTGTATTTAAGTAAGAATCTTACCGTCTCAACCCATGTGCACAACATCAGAAACAAGGTTTATTTATTTATTTACGTACGTATTTGCTTACTGGTCAGAAAAATTTATAAAATACAGTGTTTTCTATTAATTTTTTTATTTAACAAAAAAATAACAACATTGTTTTGATAAATTATTTATTTACAATATATTTCTGGTGTGTTCATGTGCAGGAGTTTGACAAAGCCTATGGTCCTGCCTGGCATTGCATTGTAGGCCCAAGTTTTGGTTCTTTTGTGACACATTCAACGGGGTGTTTTCTTTACTTTTCAATGGAAAATTTATATATTCTATTGTTCAAGACCAAAGTTAAGAAGGCAGTGGATTAATTAAGGTGCATATTATTATGTTTATTATTTATATACTTATACATATAAGATTTAGCAACAACTCTTTATGTTGCTGGCAAATTTTGTGTTCAAAGGACTTGTTTGTAATTAAAATGTAATCAAGTTTTTTAATTCATGCAAATTCATCACCTCTTTGGTCTTTCTGTTTTTGTTTTTGTTTTTTTTTATAAACATCAGAAATTGGCAAATAAATCAGCACATCAATTTGTTTTTTTCTTTCTTTCTTTCAGATGTGAGCAATTGAAACCGGTCAATGAAGAAGATTGAGAAGATAAATGACTTCTGAAGAGGTTGAATGAAAGCATGGAAGAAAGACCCTCTTCTAACCAAATCCACAGTAAAATCAAAATTAATCTCAAACATAATCCACCAAAACAAAAGATTCAAGGCTAATTTAATCTCAAACAAACTGCGTTACAAAAGGCCATGCTATTATAGAAAGGCTCGAAGCCACATTTATGCTCTTATCAATGTCCCTTGTATAAAGCATATGTAAAATTAATATAGTTTTTTCTCCATTTAAATATTTTGTTCTTTATCAAACATATTATAGGAAAGAAAACAAGAATTGACTTGTCCATGCTCGGATAGACTTGATATTTGAAATCACTTAAATATTTTTACTTATATAAGCATAAGTTTTATTCTTATTATTGTTGTGTTTAAACAAAATATTATTTTGTTGAAGTATAAAAATAAACTATTTGATTGTTACTATAATTTGAAGTATTCAATTTTATTTTTAAACCATGTCACTTTATGTTCATTGGCTTGAAATATTTTTCTTCCAACAATTGAGTTTGAAACATCAACCTAGGATTCAAGTTAGACTCATGACATGAGGTTTTAAGTTGATAGATTTAAGGCTACAAAAGTTAAATTTGTGACACAAGAAACATTGAATAAAAGAAAATGTAAACCGAAACGTAAAAGAAAGTAAGAAATAAGGATAAAAAAGTGATATTATTATAAATAGAATTGAATTATATACATCGTTCGTTTTTCACCAATCAATAAAATATTTATCATGTGCAGACAGATGCGTAGCAAGTTTTTATAGAACAGAAATGAACTTCTTTGCACGAAGTTAGATTTTACTATTTAATTTTAAGAAAAGAAAATAAACTAACTATGCATAAATGATACGTGTCTTCTTGCTTCCTTGGAGTTTTCTTCTGCAAGTTTTTCTTATACTTTGAATTTTGAATGTTGAAGAACTACATGTCTTTGCCAGAAAGACTTCTCTGATATACTTTAATATGACAGTTTATTAGAAATTATTCAACTAAGTTTTGAATGATGCCTAGATGTTTGTCTTTGAATTTCTTCATATTGATGTCTAATATGTGTTCCTTTTTTCAAATGGTTTAATGACAAAAATCACACATCTTAAATGAAAAGAAGTCAAAAATCGCAGGTTCGAATTAATGCTCCAACACATTAAATATTTTAATATTTTAGCAGCTATCAATTGAGTTGTACTTAAGAAACATATACATGCTCTTTTTTTTTTTTTTGAAGAAATGCTCTTTTTATTTATTCATCTATATTTCATGAGTTTATGACAGACTAAGGTCCACACTCAAAATTACCGTTTGATAGAAGCATATTATATTCATAAATGAAATAATCGTTGGTGAGATTATATTTAACTCACGATCAAGATTACTAAAATCCTCTTTCACAGTAAATCGGATAGTTAACACTAGAAATTATATACAGGACGGTAGGGTTTATCGTTTTGTTTGTGTTAGGCGATTAGTTTAAGACAAGTGCTTTCCAATCTTACGCTGGCTAACACTACAACGTTAGTTGGATACCGCCAATTGGAGCAAAATTACAAGATGCAGAGTTCAAGTATATGTTCAAAAGTTTCTTTGATTTTTCCACCGCCCACTAGACCGATACATTATTTCATGCTCTTGGATCATAATCCATTAATACTAGGTGGACATAATTAATTAAGAAAGTTAGGAATACTCTTTTTTTAACAATCATTTTTATTCAGTGAAATTCAAGTTTGTTTCATTATTTTATGTGTGATTTATTTTTAAAGTAGAGTAAGATGAGTTCCATCCAATAAAAAACGAGTGTTAAAACGAATATTCGAAATAGAATGTAGATAACATTTCTCTATTTAAGTTGAGATGGTTCAAGATTTCAAGTTTGAGAAAAATTGGATTCAAGTCACTTACATGTTTATTTTTTATTTTTCTTCAAATAAAAGGTTTAAGTGAGTTGGATTTTGATACTAATAAATAATCACGCATCAAAGAAGTTCTCACATCAATAGTGAGAGTCGAACGAACTATCTTACGGGTGAATTAACTTCTTTTCAACTCAATAAGCCTTTATTGATAATTAAATTTTTGTAAAGTAGATTTAGATTTTTTAAATGCTTAATTATGTTTTCAGCACTTGTAAATATACTTTTTAAACCCTATTAAAATATTTGGTTAATTTCAGTCCTTTCAAATTTAATCATGCAAATTAGTTTATATTGTAATTGATCCCAATAATATTTATTTTAGTTCTTATTTTGAGAATTTAAAATTAAATATTATTTTCTTCAAAAAAAATTAAATATTCTATATATTACAAGACCAAATTCAATATGATTTTTTTTGCAAAGATTAAAAACAAAAAAAATGTATTTACTAAGACTAAAATAAAAACAATGATATATTTGCAGGAGAAAACAAATTTTTAAACTTTTTTTTAATGAATGATCATGTTTAAGTTAGTCATTGGATTTAAAATGAAAATAAGTAAAGGTATAAAAAAAAATTGAATGAAAGATAAAAATTAGAGAAAACATATAATAAAATTATGAAAAAACATATTAAACAACATATAATCTTTTGAACTATTATTTTATTTGACATAGTCATTAATTTTAGATGTTGTGAATTTGTTCGCAAATTCGTCATTTTCATTTTCAGCAATGTTCAATTTGTGTATGTTTCTAGTCTGCTATATTAATTTGAATGAATGAATATCTCTATTTTTATTTGTAATACACAATAAAAAAAATAATTACAAATAGTAGAATTAATGTTTTGTTTCACAAATATATACACTGTATTTTTTTTTATTGTAGTTTATGAAACTAACCATAGAACTTTAGCTCTCACCATTTCATGAAATGAAGTATTGTTTCTACTAATTTTTTTTTTTGGTCAAGGTTTCTACTAAATTTATAATTTATAATTAAAAATAAAAAATTGCTCGACATTCAAGTTGGTTTAGATTCATTGGATTTCATTTTTCCCAACTTAAGTACTCAAACATTTTTTCGACAAGTCAAAATGAATTAAAATGCATTAAACTTAATACTTCGAGTTTGAAAAAATAAATACTCCTTGCAACATTTTTATTTTGATTAACAATTGAAGCAACCGAGTTAGGGGTGGAAATGAGCTAGGCCGGACCGGGCTTTGTAAGGCCTAAGTCCGGCCTACTTCAAAAATTATAGGCCTGGGCACGGCTTACTACTCTTCATAGGCTCATTTTCGAGGAATGACTTGGCCTTTTTAAAGGCCCGACGAAGCTTGAAAGCCTATTTAAAAGCATATTTTATGCCGAGGCCCGACAACACATGTAAGCCTACTCCTAAATAGGCCAAAACTTATTAAGACCTAAAGCACACAAATATGTTTGCTACTAAATAATGAATTCATATGAAGGTCTAATCACACCAATATATCGGCTACTAAATAACATATCATATGAAGGCTTGTGTTTATGAAAAATAAAACTTCAAAAATATCAATAATGGAAGATATAATATATATGAAAAACTTAATAGGCTGGCTCGATGGGCTTAATAGGTTTTTTTGCAAGCCTTAGCCTCGACCTCGTTTAATTAAATAGGCCTTATAAAAAGGTTGAGCACTGACCTTGTTAATAAACGAGCCGAGCCGAGCTAGGCTTTAAATAGACTAGGCCGTAGGCCCTTGTCGGACGGCCTGGCCTATTGATAGACGTTTGGCAAGTGCACCAAATACTATCGAAGTAGTTAAAATATCGATCCCACGAGGAATTTGTTTTTAACTTCAATAATTCAATTTCGTTATATAATTAGGATGTGTAAAGTTTATTTTTAGTTTGCCACTAGGCGAGAAGATTTGGTTTGATTTTATGAAATCAAATAAAAGAAATTAGATTTGATTAAGAAAATATGAGAGAAAGATGAGATCGAATCCGTCGAATCCTCTAAGTTCCCCTAATTGGTCTATCGCACCTATTTGTTATGAACCCTCTTCTAGTTTACGATGATTAACAAATTAGCCCTAATCAATCCCTTGAGTTAGGACCCTCTTCTTAAACTACAACCCCTAATTCCTTAGGTGGTCTAATAATTCTTGAAGGTTTTACCGAACGTTAACCTATTATCACTAACAAACGATTATCTATTCCTAGACTAACCCTGTTTATTAGAACAACTCAATTAGGTCTAAGTTGAAAGCCATGGTCGGTGGTCATTCATTCTCACGAAATCAAGTTATATGTGATCAAGATATAAAAAGCATTAAGAACAATTGAATTGAATAAACTAGAATTGAATTCATAAACAAAATAGAGTTTCACAGCAACATGTGCCAATTAGGGTTACAAAGATTCATCTCGGATCTAATCTCTAAGAGATTTAGCTACTCATAATCGAGTTTACCGATGTAAGATTTTTCCTACACGTCATATAACTATGTACACGTGAGTATATATAGGATCGTTTCCACAGGAGTTACATTTAATCATAAGCATTTACACAATCGTTCACATTAAGGGTTTGGATATAATTTGTTTGTTTGTAACACTATATCCATGTTTGACACTAAAGTAAAAACGAGAGGGGATCGAACTATTTCGCTTGCGGTATAAGATAACGAGCAAGCATAACAGCGGCAATCTCTCGATCGATTAACGTACTCTAGCTTTATAACCAATATTATCACAATCATTTCTACAATATCCTTCGTGTCCAAAGCGACATCGTTATTTCCAAGTTAGCGTTTAAACATTCGTGTCCAAATTCCTTAAACGATAACAAAGTCGATCGGATAACTTAATCGACCGTGTCCAGCCCGATTAAGTATCCGAAAGCATTAAAATCTTGATTAAAAGTAATTATCAAAGGTTTACAAACTTGTCAAGAGTGATATAACATAAGATAGATTGCTATTCTAGTTCTAGATTCAAGAGTTTGTGTCCAAATCATCTTGAATCTCTTTGAAAGCATTAAAAGCAAGAATAACAACAATATTGAATCATATAGCTAGAACCATATATATTAAAAGATCAAAAGATTACATAATAGCTTGATTGTTACCTCAATACTACAAAGAAGGTTAGTTACATATAGACATGTAAACTAATGCAAGGAATGAAGGAAAGATGAAGATTCCATGCCAAGATCCTTGATGTCTCAATGAATCTAAGGTTGAATCTACTCTTTAATCACTTGCTTTGTGTTTCTCTCTATGAAATAGCTCTAACCTCTCTCTAGAAATGTATAAAATGTTTCAATGGAATAGTGAATAGTCCTAGAGAGAGGGAAAACTTGTATTTAAATGGGCTAAAAACGTGTAATCTCGCTTAAGCGAGATACATCTCGCTCAAGCGAGAAGCCTAAATATCCAATCATGGCCAATGAAGTCTTGCCACGTAGCCCTGCTCCTTGATGAAGTTGCATCTCGCGTAAGCGAGTTAGACCTCGCGTAAGCGAGGTTGCTTGAAACTTAAACCGCCTTAGAATCCCGTCGAGCGACATGGAAGCGAGATGGAAAGCGAGATGCTCATCCGATCCCTGGAGAAATCTCGCGTAAGCGAGATGATCTCGCGTAAGCGAGTTTCTAAGATTGCACAAGCGACACGGAAGCGAGTTGTAAGCGAATGTTTAGTTTCTCCCTGGAAGAATCTCGCGTAAGCGAGATTACCTCGCGTAAGCGAGATTTGCTTGGTTCACACAATTGAGTTTTGGTCCTTGCTTGTCATTTCCTGCATAAATTGGGTAGAATTAGGCATATAAAGCATAAATGGTATAATTACAACAATTGATTGCTTTTCCGTAGATAACTTGCATAACAAGTCACTAAAAATGCCTCTTTTTCCACATGAAATATATTACTTTTGAGCACTTATCAAACTCTCCACAACTTAGCTTTTTGTTTGTCCTCAAACAAAAGAATAAAAAGGAAACTCACAAGGCTTTGGACAAGCTTTCTAGCACGGTACCAAGCAATTCAAATCAAATAAAAATTTTCAAGTGGTGATTCAAATGTGAATGCACCGGCAAGCCCGAAGTTCTCCATTATTCCTAGCACAATTATAAATGTGAAACAAGTCCTAAGCACAAAATACACATCATAAACTTCAAAGTATAAACATATCTATCTATGAACCACACCTAACACACTTCTTTGAAAGTAAATGCAATATAATGATAACAATGAATGAGGTAATGAACACACATCCAACAATCATGCTAACATACTATTTAAGTTAGGTGTCCATCCAAATATCATCTCAAAAAGCATAAAAGCATATGGATCAAAAGGTCTTGCAAGGGTTATAACTTGGCCGGGCTACAAAAGAAATGTCATATGTGGGGCAGTTGATCAAAAAGCCTAACAAAGAGGAACATTCTTTGTAATTCAACTTGAAATTCAAAATCTTCCCTACCAAAAATTACAACCTTTGATGATTAACAATCAAAACAATAACCTTGACAACTTATTCGTTTTTGATTTTTCTTTCTTTTTCTTCTTTTTCTTTTCTTTTCTTTTTCCAATGTACAACTTTTTCTTTGATTCAATGTTGTCGGGTTATTTTACAACTTCACCGAGAACTTAACATATAATGCCTCCTTTTTCTCCCCAACTTGAATACAACCAAACTCTAATTGAATGTTCCCCTATCCTAAGGCAAGGGACAAAGTACAAAAAGGTTAAGGGTTCAACAAAGTAACATTATCAAAGTCCTATAAAATTCAACCATGAACTGGATTATTGAAAAATTTCAGCAAATTCAACAAGCATTGTGCTTATGAATATTGACGGTTCATGTTTGAGGACTTGATTCATTTAGCTCGATTGGGGTATCGGATACTCACTCTTCTCACAGGTAGGCTTTATGTGGTCAAGTAGGTTACTCTCGATTCAAAAGTGCCTTGATCCTTTCCATGCTTTCAAACGGTTCAAAATAATTATCGATTTAACATAACTAAAACAAGTTAGACGATGATTATCGGTCTCCGGCATATATACAACAGATTGAAGCTACCTCACATTTAGGTTAAGTACTAAGTGGTTCAAAGATATTCATGTTTATGAAAAGACTTAAATGATCTATAATTTGTGCACAAGTACAAATTTCACATTCATAGTAACACCTAGAATAACAGAAACCAATACCTTGACATTGCGCTTTCTCACAATTCATATCATTATCACTCACCTCGCTTTTGCTCAATAATTGGCTCCATGGAGCACTTTAAACTTTGATGTTCATGAGCAATTTTTCTTTTAACGAAACACAAGCAAGATTAATCAAAAATTTCATCCAAAGCAATAAGTTAAAAACCAAACAACAAGCTAAGCTATTTTAACCCAAAACGAAATTAAAATTAAACCAAAGTATTGAACACCCAAAACCGTGCTCAAAAAGTATAAATTCAAAAGCAATAAATTGTTCCTATAAAAATAAAAACATAAACTAAAAAGTCAAAGCAGAAGTCAAAGTAAACTAAGCATCAAAAGAATGCGGTCGTTGTGCCGCATCATCATCCATATCATCCCGAGACAGGATGGACACCGGCTGTCCTCTCCGGATCATGAGCACCATGCAAGCTAGCAGTCCTATCTGGATCATGAGCACCATGCAAGCTAGCGGTCCTCTCCTGGGTGTGAGATGGTCT
The DNA here is from genome assembly GCF_051527215.1 of Medicago sativa. Classification (NCBI taxonomy): domain Eukaryota; kingdom Viridiplantae; phylum Streptophyta; class Magnoliopsida; order Fabales; family Fabaceae; genus Medicago; species Medicago sativa. The sequence continues at coordinate 81,764,935 of NC_140756.1, read as the reverse complement.
GCTCCACCGCCCCCTCCCGGGTAAATTGGCTGTCCCCGGGCCACATGCAAGAGTCATAGTCGTGTCTTGGAGTGAACATGAAACACCCGGGGTCCATGTGAGCATCGTAAAGATGCGCGTAGATGCCCCGGTTGCCGGGGAAGATAGCAGCCCGCTGATCCATTATGTGATTCTCTCTCGGCTCCCCGTGCTCGAGCTAACCGAAAGGCTTCTTCTGGCCGTGCCCGAGCTCTCTCAATCGCTCGCGTCGCTCATACCGAGCCATGTATGCCCGAAAAGAAGAAAAATCAAAAGTGCCGGGCTGCCGAGGTGGTGGCATAGTCCGGTGAGGATCTTCATGCTCTGGAAAGTCCTCGGGTTGGGGTACATCCTCGGGTTGGGGTACTTGAGAAGAAGAAGCGACACCCTTAGAAAGTGCTCTAGAAATGTAACCCCGAATGTACTTGTCATCAATGGGAGATACAAGCTCTTCGAAAAAGGCTCGGTGACGGGTACACCGATGATGCCTAAGTAAACCCATAATAAAGCCGGAAAAGCGAGTCCGGTCTCTCGGTCCTCGTTACACCACCGAGAGCTACATGCTTCACTCTCTTGAAATAATTGCGGCCACATCCACCGCCCTTCCTTTGCAAATATGCCGGATCGGAGGAGGCATCACTTTCTTTGGAGTTGTGGTGACATGGCTTTTTGGCCGGACATTATGAACCAAGAACTTAAAAATAATACCGGCTTTAGGCCTCATATCGTAGAAAGCCGCCAAATTGCGGTTACCCGCTTTGGACTCGGTGTATGTCCTTCCCGGTTGGAGAATCTCTCTCTCAATCTTACCAAGGTTCCAATCGGCAGCCTCTTCTCTTTCCGCATAAGGACACAAGGCGGGTGTGTCGGGGTCCTCGGGCTCGTGTAGGGTGTAAGGTTTGCCTAGGTAATCATTAATAGCATCCCTATCGAAGCGGATGGTTTTTCCTCTCACCATGGTGGTATAGGAAAATGCGGCTTGCATTTCCTTAGCATCACAATCCGGTAAGGCATTTGCATAAAACTCACAGAGAAGGTCCAGGTTGATTTTGGGGTATGGGTTAAGGAGTTTCTCCCATTTTCTCTCGGTGAAAACTGCTATGTCGGCATACTCTCCCTCGGGGTTAATCCGGAAAATTTTATCATGCCAGGTTTTCTCTTTTTTCAGCTCGAGAAACTGGCATAGGTTTTGTTGGATGTGTAGATGGTACGGTCCGGATTTCTAGGTAAGGGTGCGGGACGGTTTACAACACCGGATGAGGAAGCGGTGGTTTTTCGTTTCTTGGTTGGTTGATTTTTAGGTGCCATCTCGCAAAACAACCAGCAAAACCATATACAAGATAGAACAATAATCAAGACATGTATGGAATCAAAAAGGTTAAGGCAGAAAGACTTTAAAAACGAGGTACGAACAATCTCGCTTGTGGCTCGCTTAAGCGAGTTGCAAGCGAGATATTTCCAATTTTCTTTGAAGATTCGCTTGCGCGAGATTTCGCTCAAGAACCTCGCTTGCGCGAGATTTGTCCGTACCTGCGAAATTTCAGAACTTTTCCAGCATATTCAACACATTCAGCATTTCTAATCACAACATTCATATCCCTAGGTTTCTATAACGTACCAAAGTCCAAAAAGGAACCAAAATCACAACATTTTTCCAAGAACCACTCAAAACCCTAATTTATCAAAAATTTCAAAAATGGGTCTATGTTCCAAAAGTGAGTGTTCATGGTATTGAGTTGTGATTCTTGTTCATTAACATCCTATGGAAACAGTCTCTAGTCACAAACAACTACATCTTTCCCTAACCTAGCCATTTCTACACAAATTGAGAAAGTGAATTTGCAAAATGAAAACAAGAAATTGGAAAGGAAAACAAACCTGTTATGATGCAAAAGCAAGATTAATGGAATGGATGCAATGAAATGCTTGACTTGCTTAAACTAAGAATGAATTGAGGTTTGTGTTTGATGGTTGTGAGTGTGAGAGAAGAGAGAAAAAGAAATTTGAGGGGAAGAGATATGGAAACCGTAAAAGGGGAAAATGAGTGGATGGGGAGTGGTTAAGGGGAGTTAATCCCCTTGGAAACCGTTACCCTTTTTGAATTAAAACTCATCTCGCTTGCGCGAGATTAACTCGCTTAAGCGAGATTTCTCCCGAAACGAAAAGTCCAAACATGCAACAATCTCGCTTGAGCGAGATTAACTTCGCTTGAGCGAGATTTACCCAGATATGTTTCTTACTTTGCTTTGCAATGCTCATGATATTCTACATGCTATAAAACATAAAATTACTTACAAAGCTGGGTGTGCCTCCCGGCAAGAGCTTGTTTTACGTCCTTAGCTTGACGCATTTTGAAGAAATCATGGCTCGATTAGTGAAATCGTCGTCAAACACCGATCAATTTCACCACCGAAGTAGGGCTTAAGCCTTTGCCCATTCACAGTCCAGTTGGCTTTGGTGACTGGGTCCTCAAGTTCAACAGCTCCGTACGGTTTGACCTCTTTAACCATGAAAGGTCCGGACCACTTAGACTTCAATTTGCCCGGAAACAACCTCGGTCTTGAATTGAAAAGTAATACCATTTGTCCCGGCATGAATTGTCTCGAATGATCTTCTTGTCATGATACTTCTTGGTCCTTTCTTTGTAGAGCTTTGAAGATTCATAAGCTTGATTTCTCAATTCTTCAAGCTCATGCATTTGAACTTTTCTTCTTTCACCGGCTTTCTCTTGATCGAAGTTTAGGAACTTCAATGCCCAAAAGGCTTTATGTTCGAGCTCGACCGGTAAGTGACAAGATTTGCCATAAACCATTTGGAAAGGAGTGAGGCCTATAGGAGACTTGTATGCAGTCCTATATGCCCACAAAGCTTCATCAAGTTTAGCCGACCAATCCTTCCGAGATGTAGAGACCGTCTTCTCAAGTATGCGTTTGACCTCCCGGTTAGAAACTTCGGCTTGTCCATTCGTTTGCGGATGATACGGTGATGCTACTTTGTGCTTGACTCCATAATGATCTAGGGCCTTGGCAAGTTGTGTGTTGCAAAGTGTGACCCTCCATCACTAATGAGAACTCTTGGTGTACCAAACCGGGTGAAAATATTCTTCTTTAGGAACTTCACCACCGTCTTGCTATCGGCTTTAGGCGATGCTACGGCTTCCACCCACTTTGACACATAATCAACAGCGACCAAGATGTACTCATTTGAATATGATGAAGGAAAAGGGCCAACAAAATCTATACCCCAACAATCAAACACTTCCACTTCAAGGATGAGTTGTAGAGGCATCTCATTTCTTTTTGACATTGATCCGGTTCTTTGGCATTCATCACAATACTTGCAATGTAAATTGGCATCTTTGAATAAAGTTGGCCAATAGAACCCGGATTGAAGTACCTTGGTGGCTGTTCTCTCCCCGTTGAAGTGACCTCCATAGGGCGAATTATGACATTGCCACAGGATCTTCTTTGCCTCTTCATCATCCACACACCTACGCAAGAGATTGTCCGCTCCAATTTTGAACAAATAAGGCTCATCCCACACAAAGTGGTTAGCATCATGAAGGAACTTCTTGCGTTGTTGCCATTCAAAATCTTCCGGAATGAACCCGGTTGCTTTGTAGTTCACCATGTCGGCAAACCACGGTCTCACATTGATTGCTAGCAACCGTTCATCCGGAAATTCTTCACGAACCTCCGGTTCATTCTTGGTTACCTCATTGTTTGTCAACCTTGAAAGGTGATCAGCTACAAGATTCTCCGTGCCTTTCTTATCCTTGATCTCTAAGTCAAACTCTTGAAGCAACAACATCCACCGGATGAGTCTAGGCTTTGAGTCGGACTTAGTAAGGAGATACTTGATAGCCGCATGGTCGGTATAAACAACAATTTTGGAACCTACAAAGTAAGAACGAAATTTCTCCATTGCATAAACTATTGCAAGTAACTCTTTTTCAGTTGTGGCATAATTGATTTGTGCCTCATTTAAAACCTTACTTGCATAGTGAATAGCATGAAAAATTTTATCCTTACGTTGACCCAAGACCGCACCAACAGCATAATCACTTGCATCACACATTAATTCAAAATTTAAATCCCAATTAGGAGCAATGATTATTGGTGCGGTGGTCAACTTTTCTTTTAAAGATTCAAATGCATCAAGACATTCATTATCAAAAACAAAAGACTTATCTTTGTTGAGCAAGTTGCTCATAGGCTTTGCAATCTTTGAGAAGTCTTTGATGAATCTCCGGTAGAAACCGGCATGACCAAGAAAACTCCGAACACCTTTGACATTCACCGGTGGTGGAAGCTTTCCTATGACATCGACCTTTGCTTGGTCTACCTCAATACCCTTAGCAGAAATCTTATGACCAAGGACAATACCCTCGGTAACCATGAAGTGACATTTCTCCCAATTGAGCACCAAGCTAGTTTCAATACACCGCTTCATCACGGTATCCAAGCTATTCAAACACGTATCAAATGACGAACCGAAAACTGAGAAATCATCCATGAACACCTCCATGCATTTTCCAATAAGTTTGGAGAAGATTGCTTGAACACACCGTTGAAAAGTTGCGGGTGCATTACACAAGCCAAATGGCATTCTTCGATAAGCAAAAATACCAAAGGGGCAAGTGAAAGCCGTCTTCTCGTGATCATCCGGGTTCATGGCGATTTGATTGTAACCGGAGTAACCATCTAGGAAGCAATAAAAGGACTGACCGGAGAGTCTCTCAAGCATTTGATCCATGAAGGGCAAGGGAAAGTGATCCTTCCTTGTTGCTTGATTGAGTCTTCTATAATCTATACACATCCTCCATCCGGTGACGGTTCTAGTTGGGATCAACTCATCTTTATCATTAGTGATCACCGTCATTCCTCCTTTCTTGGGAACTACTTGAACCGGGCTTACCCAAGCACTATCCGAGATAGGATAGATCATGCCGGCTTCAAGCAACTTCACTACTTCCTTTCGCACCACCTCTTTCATGTTTGGATTCAAGCGGCGTTGCGGTTGTGCTACCGGTTTAAAGTTTTCTTCCATCATGATCTTGTGCATACAATAAGATGGGCTTATCCCTTTCAAATCGGATAACTTCCACCCTATCGCTTCCTTGTTGGCCTTGAGAACCTCAACCAACTTTGTTTCTTCATTGATGGACAAGGAGTTACTAATGATCACCGGTTTTGTACCATCTTTCTCAAGAAAAACATATTTCAAATTAGATGGTAAAACTTTTAATTCTACCTTGGTGTCATCAACTTTGGCTTCTTCCTTGGATTCTTCTTTCAAATCTTCAAGTATGGCTTGATTAGGAAGAACCTCCTTCAAGGAATCTAGCTCCTTTAAACACTCTTCAATGGCACTTGCTTCGTCTTCATCAATAGCATTGAGTGCGTCCACCAAAGCACTCTCAAGGGGTGTTCTATTGTGCATTTGCTTCCGAGTAGTCAAGATGACTTCTTCGGTTGCATCCATTTTGAAACATGCACCCTTGTCTTTCGAGTACTTCAAAGCTTCTCGGATGTTGAAGGTAACCTCTTCATCATTTACCTTGACCTTCATGATATTATCATCAAGATCAATCATCATCCGAGCCGTTTGCATGAAATTCCTTCCCATTAAGATAGGCACATCCTCATCTTCTTCGACATCCATAACCACAAAATCAGCCGGAAAAATAAATTTGTCCACTTTTACAAGAACATCTTCGGCCATACCTAGTGGTTTTGCAAAGGATTTGTCGGCCAATTGCAACATCATCCTAGTCCGCTTTATACAAAGGTCACCAACTCTTTTGGCAACGGACAAAGGCATGAGATTGATGCTTGATCCAAGATCAAGTAGTGCTTTACCTACATGTGTTGTGCCAATAGCTACCGGTAGAGTGACTCTTCCCGGATCTTGCTCTTTCTTTGGCATTGTTCTTTGAATAATAGCACTACAATTGGCATCGATTTGGATCGTCTCTTCATCGTTGATTCTTCTTTTCTTGGAAAGGATATCTTTCATGAACTTTGCATAGACCGGCATTTGCTCCAAGGCTTCCGAGAATGGTATATCAATTTGCAACTTCTTGAAGAGTTCAAGAAACCTTGCGTATTGCCGCTCTTTGTCTTTCTTCGATGGAGCATGTGGGTATGGTAAGCGTTGAGCCACCACTTGCTTCTCAACTACTTGTTTCTTCCCTTTATCTCTCCCCACATCTTTATTCTTCCTCTCCATCTCCTCTTGTAACTCTAGATCTCTTTTTTGATTTTTTTCTTTTTCAACTAATGCTTCTTTATTCTTTATATACACTTCCTCCTCTATCTCTACACTATCCTCCTCGAACTCCTCTTTGTCCTCCTTATTGACAACTTCATCATCCTTTTCCTCAACAACAATATCATCACCTACCCCTATACCTACTACTCTCCCACTCCTTGTAGCTATAGCTTTTGACTGCTATGCCTTGTTGTGCTCCTTAGGATTTGGTTGAGTGTTAGCGGTGAAAGCTCCACCTTGCGGAGGACCTTGAGCCATTTGTTGAGCTAACTGACCAACTTGCGTTTCAAGGCCTTTGATGGACGCGTCGGTGTTTTTCGGTTAGCCATGGACACTTGCATGAATTGTTTCAAGACCTCCTCGGTGCTTTGGGAATTATTCGGTTGTTGGGGGTTATTTGGTGGTGGATTTTGGTATTGATTATTGAATGGTTGTTGGTAAGGTTGTTGGTAGTAGTTTGATGGTGGATATTGATAGTTATAATTGTACGGTGTTCTCCAAGGTCTTTGTTGGTTTTGGTTGGCCGGATACCTTCCTTGGAAGTTGGAAGTACCCGGATTTTGTTGTGAGGTTCCGGCTTGTTGTGATTGGTTAGGCCTTTGTTGGTTTCCCACATAGTTGACCTCTTCCCCTTCAAAAGAACCGGGCTCGGGACAATAGCCGGTGGGATGATCCCCGTACAAAGTCCACAAGTAAAGACTTGAGCGGTTCCTCCTTCTTGCTTGAGAGATTCAAGAATTTGTTTAGGCATAGCTTTCATCTCCTTTTGCATAGCTTCTAATTGTTGAGTGAGAAGCTTATTTTGAGCTAAGACCGCATCATTTGCTTCAAGCTCAAGAATACCGGCTTTCCTTTGATTAGGATTCCGATTGTGAGAAGATTTTCTTGTGTTGAGCGCCATTTGGTTAATGATTCCGACGGCTTTTCTGGGTTTTTCAAAGCAATAGAACCTCCAGCACTTGCATCTAGCATCGTCTTGGACATGTCTTGAAGCCCTTGACGAAAAAGATATAGTTGCATTTGGCTATCAAAACCATGCTTTGGACAATTCCTTAGCAATGATTTATAGCGCTCCCAAGCTTCACAAAGAGTCTCACTTTGGCCTTGAGCAAAAGTTGTAATTGAAGTTTTAGCCTCAAGATGCCTATCTTCCGGAAAGAACCTTTCTTGAAATGCTTTCTCTAGCTCACCCCAATTTTCCATCAAAGAAGTTGGTTGATCAAGATACCACTCCTTAGCCTTCCCGATCAAAGAATGAGGAAACAATTGCACAAACACACCCTCTTCCTCATCTTCTTTCATACCAAGTGTACCGGCGGTAACATAGAAGTTGGTAAGATGTCTATATGGATCCTCATGATCCATACCGGTAAACCGGTTATGAGTTATCAAGTTTATCAACCCGGACTTCAGCTCAAAAGATTTGGCATTACGGTTGCCAAGATTAGCTAGCCTCCTCGGACTAACCCACATAGGTAGAGCATTCTCATCTTCATTAGCCATGACTACTTCGGATCACTCCTCGGAGATGAATGTGCAGAAGAATGTGATGAAGAATCACCTAGTGATATAGTATGCACCGAACCCGACGGAGAAGGAATAAAAAGTAAAGATTCCGGCTGAGCCGGCTGGCTAATCTCCTAGCTTCCTTTGCTTGCTTTCTAAGTAACCTAGCAGTTTTCTCAATTTCAGATCAAATTGTAGGTCTTCCTTATCAACGGTACCTCGCATAAACAAAGTTCACCAAGACTATACCTGTGTGGTTAGCATAAAAAATAATGAATGACATAAGTGTATAAGTATATGCATGAAAGAATTTTGTGCAAAATTGACTTAACATGACAAAATTGTTTCAATACTTATGATAAAAATTTCCGTTACTCCCCGGCAACGGCGCCATTTTGATGTAAGATTTTTCCTACACGTCATATAACTATGTACACGTGAGTATATATAGGATCGTTTCCACAGGGAGTTACGTTTAATCATAAGCATTTACACAATCGTTCACATTAAGGGTTTGGATATAATTTGTTTGTTTGTAACACTATATCCATGTTTGACACTAAAGTAAAAACGAGAGGGGATCGAACTATTTCGCTTGCGGTATAAGATAACGAGCAAGCATAACAAAGAATCTCTCGATCGATTAACGTACTCTAGCTTTATAACCAATATTATCACAATCATTTCTACAATATCCTTCGTGTCCAAAGGGACATCGTTATTTCCAAGTTAGCGTTTAAACATTCGTGTCCAAATTCCTTAAACGATAACAAAGTCGATCGGATAACTTAATTGACCGTGTCCAAACTCGATTAAGTATCCGAAAGCATTAAAATCTTGATTAAAAGTAATTATCAAAGGTTTACAAACTTGTCAAGAGTGATATAACATAAGATAGATTGCTATTCTAGTTCTAGATTCAAGAGTTTGTGTCCAAATCATCTTGAATCTCTTTGAAAGCATTAAAAGCAAGAATAACAACAATATTGAATCATATAGCTAGAACCATATATATTAAAAGATCAAAAGATTACATAATAGCTTGATTGTTACCTCAATACTACAAAGAAGGTTAGTTACATATAGACATGTAAACTAATGCAAGGAATGAAGGAAAGATGAAGATTCCATGCCAAGATCCTTGATGTCTCAATGAATCTAGGGTTGAATCTACTCTTTAATCACTTGCTTTGTGTTTCTCTCTATGAAATAGCTCTAACCTCTCTCTAGAAATGTATAAAATGTTTCAATGGAATAGTGAATAGTCCTAGAGAGAGGGAAAACTTGTATTTAAATGGGCTAAAAACGTGTAATCTCGCTTAAGCGAGATACATCTCGCTCAAGCGAGAAGCCTAAATATCCAATCATGGCCAATGAAGTCTTGCCACGTAGCCCTGCTCCTTGATGAAGTTGCATCTCGCGTAAGCGAGTTAGACCTCGCGTAAGCGAGGTTGCTTGAAACTTAAACCGCCTTAGAATCCCGCTCGAGCGACATGGAAGCGAGATGGAAAGCGAGATGCTCATCTCGATCTCGGAGAAATCTCGCGTAAGCGAGATGATCTCGCGTAAGCGAGTTTCTAAGATTGCACAAGCGACACGGAAGCGAGTTGTAAGCGAATGTTTAGTTTCTCCCTGGAAGAATCTCGCGTAAGCGAGATTACCTCGCGTAAGCGAGATTTGCTTGGTTCACACAATTGAGTTTTGGTCCTTGCTTGTCATTTCCTGCATAAATTGGGTAGAATTAGGCATATAAAGCATAAATGGTATAATTACAACAATTGATTGCTTTTCCGTAGATAACTTGCATAACAAGTCACTAAAAATGCCTCTTTTTCCACATGAAATATATTACTTTTGAGCACTTATCATTTACAAATAGCATAATCAACGAAATAATTAAAACATACATGAATTGGTAAAAGGTTGAAGAAATCGCCCTTCTAGCCGTCTCCGATGTCTCAAAATCGTACTTTGCTCTCCAAAATCGTAACCCTTGTTCTTCGGATTGAGTGCGTATTTATAGAAGTCATGGGCTCTGACCCGTCAAAATCGCGCCGCGCCATGTATATAGGCGTGCCGCAATTTCCTCAAACGGGGAGGATGTAATTTTGCTTCAAAAATCGCGGCACGGTTTGAAATTGGCGTGGCGCGATTTCCTTCGAACGTACTTCAATATTTAAGCTTTTTGCGCTCGAACGGTATAAATTGCATGAGAACTCTATCAAAATGTCACAATAAGTCCTAAAAATTACGTAATGACAGCATGTCATCACAACCCCAAACTTAAACCATTCCTTGTCCTCAAGGAATTTGCTTGCAATAGTGACAAACGACAGTAAAATAACGCATCCGACAAAACGATAGTTCCCAAAAGTTCATTCTCCTTCTAGCTAAAGATGAGCTAGTTTGACTTGTTCGCATCCACCAATTCACAACTCCACGCATTCAAATTGAAATAGGGTTCTACCGGTCGACATGCAGGTCTACATATTACCATACGCTTGAAAAGTTTCTAAACATCAATCAAAGTCAATATCATTACACACTTTTGAGGTCTTTAGGGTTATAACGGGGCTTAGGTGAAGGTGGGATATATTTGGATAAGTAGGCTACACAAAATTTGAGTTAGGCATTCCTACGGAAGTTAAAGCACAAAATTCAATCCTTCATTCATTCACCTTGTGGAAATACAATCAATGCAAAGGTACTAGAGAACATTTTTAACATTTAGGGACAATCGAGTTTGAAGTTACTCGGATTTTCAATGTTTTGTCCCTTTTTCATCATTCAATTTCTTTTTTTTTTTGATACACCATTTTTGTGTGTATTTTGAATGGCAATTTCATATTTTTGTTCTCTTATTCTCTAGTACCCCCACCCCAAACTTAGTTGGTTGCAAATTCCAATAGCAACCCCAAACTTAATCTTTAGCAACACTCTACAATGCCTTAACTCGGAAAATATATTAAGGGACAAGTCCTAAAAGTCTCTAGGCTTGTAATGTAGTTTGTCACCGAACAAAAGTTCTAATCCTACCGGCTCACAATTGGTTAAGAAAGGATAAATTTAACAAATTAAAACAGGGTAGGCTTCAAAAAGGCTCACGGGACCAAGCACTTTTGCCTCAAAGGTGTAATTGACAAAGACCAATCAATAATAGAGAAACAATGCAAGTTCTAGAAATGTAGTTGCATGGAAAACTAATCTAAATATAAGTAAATTGAAAAACAAATTTGGCAATGAACCTTATGGCTGAGATTTCGGGAGTATGTGACTACCTAGCAACGTCGTACACTTCGCCTTTGAATCAAGTCACCCCTCCTTTAGAACTTTTGGAATACCGTTTCATCAAACAACTCGTTACTAAACCGGAATAGGTCACATGAAACAAAACAAATTCATTAATAATAAACAAGTGCAGGAGCAATTACAATAGGTAAATAAGTTCAATGGACTTTGAGATTAAAAATAAAATAAAGAAAATGAATTGAAAACAAAGTAAATCTAGTGGGTTGTCTCCCACTCGGCGCTTCTTTATCGTCACTAGCTTGACTGCTAAGGATCCTCAGAGGTCCTTCGAATGAGTGCCACCCTTCCTTTTGGTAGGTCGCCACCTAAGTATGGTTTAACTCTTTGTCCATTTACTTTGAAACTTCGATCTCCTTCAGGTGTCACTAGTTCAACGGCTCCATATGGTGACACACTTTTGACCTAGAATGGTCCAGACCATTTTGACTTGAGCTTCCCAGAAACAACTTCAACCCGGAATTATACAACAAAACTAGTTGTCCACAGTTAATATCCCTAGGCACTAAGTTTTTGTCATGATACCTTTTTGTCCTGCTTTATAGATGAGCGCATTTTCATACGCTCTAAGCCTCATCTCCTCAAGTTCATTAAGTTTCAAAATTCTTTTCTTACCGGCGGCTACTTGATCAAAATTTAAGGCCTTAATGGCCCAATAAGCTTTATGTTCTAGCTCGACCGGAAGATGACATGCCTTCCCATAGACTAACTGATAGGGTGAGAACCCAAGATGGGTCTTAAAGGCTGTCCTATATGCCCACAGTGCGTCATCTAGTTTCCTAGACCAATCTTTCCTATTTGACGCAACTTGTCTTCTCCGAATTTGTTTCAAATTGTCGGTTTGAAACCTCGCTTGACCACTAGTTTGTGGGTGATAGGGAGTTGCAACTTTGTAATTAATGTTATACTTTTTGAGCACATTTTCAAGAAAATTATTGCAAAAATGCTTCCCCCCATCACCGATCAATACTCTAGGGGTTCCAAACCTAGTGAAAATATTCTTTTGAAGGAAGTTGACAACCGTTTTGGCATCATTAGCAACACATGGTATCACTTCAACCCACTTTGTGACATAATCAACACAGACTAGAATATGGAGATAAGAGTAAGAGGAAGGGAATGGTCCCATAAAATCAATACCTCAACAATCAAATGGTTCAACTTCAATGATTCCTTTTAGGGGCATTTCATTCCTCTTTGATATGTTACCCGTCCTTTGGCATCCGTCACATCTTGTGACAAAGTCGTGGCAATCTTTGAAAAGGGTGGGCCACTCGTAATCCACTTTGCAAAATTTTTGCACTGTTCTTTCTCCACTTGTGGTGGCCTCCATAAGCCGAGCTATGGCAGTGCCACATGATACTATGTGCTTCCTCACCTGCAACACAACGTCTAATCAAACCGTCGTACCTACCTTAAACAGATACGGGTCATCCCATAAGTAGTGGTTTGCATCTTTGAAGAACTTTTTCCTCCGAGGGTAGGTCGATCATCAGAACTATGTTGCCGGCCTTAAAGTTTGCCATGTCAAGCAAACCAAGGTCTTTCTCCAATAGCAAACATTGTTCATCGGGGAACTCGGCCTTGATGGCCTTCTCCTTCTTTGTCACCTCATCATTCTCCAGCCTTGAGAGGTGGTCGGCTACCACGTTCTCGACTCCTTCTTGTCACGAATTTCAAGATCAAATTCTTGCAATAATAGGATCCACCTCAACAGTTGAGGCTTTGAATCCCCTTTAGTTAAGAGATATTTGAGAGCCGCATGATCCGTAAAAACAATGACTTTGGAGCCTATTAGATAAGAACGAAATTTTTCCAATGCAAAGATTACCGCAAGCAATTCCTTTTCAGTTGTGGAATAGTTAACTTGATTTTCATTTAAAACCTTGCTTGCATAGTAAATTGCATGAAAAAATTTGTTCTTGCGTTGGCCTAGGATCGCACCAACGGCATAATCACTTGCATCACACATAAGTTCAAAAGGTAAATCCCAATCGGGTGCAATGATTATTGGTGCAGTCACCAACTTGTTTTTAATTAAAGAAAAAGCATTTAGACATTCGTAATCAAAATTAAACTCGTTTTCTTTGACCAAGAGGTTACAGAGGGGTTTGGAAATTTTAGAAAAGTCTTTTATGAACCGCCGATAGAAACCGGCATGCCCCAAGAAACTCCTCACTCCTTTAACGTTGACGGGTGGAGGAAGTTTCTCTATAACCTCTATCTTGGCTTGGTCCACCTCAATGCCTTTAGCACTTATTTTATGCCCCAAAACTATACCTTCGATTACCATAAAATGACATTTTTCCCAATTCAAAACAAGGTTAGTTTCGGTGCATCTTTTAAGTACAAAGCATTTAAATGGAACAAGCATTGATCAAAAGACTTACCAAAAATAGAAAAGTCGTCCATAAATACCTCAATGTTCTTCTCTATCATATCGTAGAAGATGGAAAGCATGCACCTTTGAAAGGTTGCCGGCGCATTACACGGCCCAAAGGGCATCCTTCGATAAGCAAACACTCCAAATGGACAAGTGAAGGCGGTCTTTTCTTGATCCTCCGGAGCCACCGCAATTTGATTATACCACGAATACCCATCCAAGAAGCAATAAAAGGCTTGGCCAGCCAATCTTTCGATCATTTGATCCATGAATGGTAATGGAAAGCGGTCCTTTCTTGTTGCGGTATTCAACCTCCGTAGTCTATACACATTCTCCAACCAAAGGTGACGGTGCGGGTAGGTATCAATTCATTTTTTTCATTTGCTACCACCGTCATTCCTCATTTTTTGGGTACCACATGAACTCGGACTTACCCATGAGCTATCCGAGATAGGGTAGATCATACCTGCATCTAGTAACTTCAGCACCTCTTTCTTCACCACTTCCTTCATTGTTGGGTTCAGTCTCCTTTGAGGTTGAACCACCGGTTTGTATTCGGCCTCCATGTGTATTTTGTGCATGCAATAAGCCGGACTAATACCCTTCAAATCGAAATGTTCCACCCCAAAGCTCCTTGATTGTCTCTTAACACCCTCATTAATTTTTCTTCTTCCAAAGGTGTCAAGGTATTGCCGATGATTACTTGGTTTAGAGGCATCCTTAGTGAGAAAAACATATTTCAAGTGAGAAGGGAGTTCTTTTAATTACGGATTTTTCTCTCCTTCTCCACTCAAAATAGGAGCATCCATAGAGTACTTACCCATTAATTCTTCTATTTTTACCGGACCCAACTCTTGCTTGCTTGCTTCTAGTTGCTTCACACAATCACTTACTTCAAGATCTTCATCATCTCCACATCTTGCTATAGAATTCACAATTGCACGTTCAAGAGGGTGTGTTGGTTGATGTTCACAAGAGTCATCTTTAACTATTTCTTCAACAATGTCAATCCGGTAACACTTGGGATTTTCATCTTTGTGCTTCATGGCCTCAAATATATTAAACACTACTTGCTCGTTATGGAATCTCAACATTAGCTCTCCTTTCTCAATGTCAATCAAAGCACGGCCGGTTGCAAGGAAAGGTCTTCCTAGAATGAGTGGCATATCCTCATCTTCAGCCATATCTAAGATCACAAAATCTGCCGGAAACACCAAGTCATTAACCTTGACTAGCACATCTTCAAGTACACCGAAAGGATAGGAGATTGACCGATCAGCTAAAGTAATGGTCATTCTTGTTGGTTTTGGTTCCCCACACTTAAGCTTCTTCATCATTGAAAGAGGCATCGGGTTGATACTTGCTCCCAAGTCACATAAAGCTCTTCCAATGTCTACCGGTCCAATTGAACAAGGGATAGAAAAAGCACCGGGATCCTTCGGCTTAGGTGGCAGGCTTCTTTTGAAGAATAGCACTACAATTCTCACAAAGTGCTATGTTCTCATCATCCTTAGGCTTCCTTCTTTTAGTCAACAAGTCTTTCATGAATTTAGCATACAACGGCATTTGATCGAGAGCTTCACCGAAAGGAATATTCACCTGAAGTTGTGAGAAAAGTTGCATGAACTTCTTGAATTGACCTTCATCCTTTTCTTTCTTCTTTGAACGGTGAGGGTATGGAAGCTTCACATATGATGGAATAACTTGTGGTTTGTCTCCATCCTTCAATATTTGACTCTTCGTCTTCCTCAAGATTGAATCTTCATCAATTAACTTCTCACTTTTTTCTCCCTCTATTTTTTTCTTCCTTTCGTTTTCAACTACTCCATGATCATCTTCTTTTTCAACTTCACCCTCATCATTTTTTTCAACTACATCATTCTCCTCCACCTCAACTACATCATCAACCTTATTTGGAGCTTTTGGAACTAAAGGTGTCAAAACCTTTTTGCTCCTCAATTCAATAGCATTACAAGACTCATTCTTAGGGTTGTCTTTAGTGTTACTGAGAATCCGCCTTTGTTTTGTTCAGCCAATTGCTTAGCTAATTGCCCCAGTTGAGTTTCAAGCATCTTCCTAGAAGCTTCATTGTTCTTTCTTTCAGCTTCTTGACTCTTCTTCATCTCTTCAAAGTTGCCTTGAGTCATCTTCATGAAGTTCATCATAGTTTCCTCAAGAGCCGATGGCTTCCTTTGTTGTTGTTGAGGAGGAGTGAGGATCTCAGAGTTCAAAGCATTGTTATTTGAGTAGCTTAGATTTGGATGCTTATTGATGCCTGAATTGTAGTATTGATTCCGCCTTTGATAACCTCCCATGAAGTTAGCTTCTTCACTTGATCCTTCCGGAACACATTCACCGTTGGGATGTTCTTCACCACATAAGTCACACTTGATTGCAGCCACTTGTTGTTGCTTATGAGCCAAAGTGAAGCCTTGAAACTCCTTAGTTAGAGCTTCGATTTGTTTGTTCATAGCTGCTTGGTTAGCAAGGATAGCAGTTGTTCACTCACCTCAAACACTCCTCTTTCTTTCTTCTTAGCTTCAAGACGATACTCATTTCCAGCCATGTTCTCAATTAAAGCTTGGACTTCATGATCAGTTTTGCTCTTGAGACTACCTCCCGCGGAAGCATCTAAGAACATTCTAGTGTTTGGTGTTACCCCCTCGGTGAAGATTTGGAGGTATTGTTTCTCGGTGAACTCATGATTAGGGCACCTCTTAAGAAGCAAATTGAATCGCTCCCAAGCATCATACAATGATTCACCTTCTCCTTGCTTGAAGTTAGAGATCTCCATCTTCTTGTCCCAATACTTAGACATAGGGAAATATTTCTCCAAGAACTTCGGCTCTAACTCTTCCCATGTTTGGACAGTCCGTTTGGTATTGTTAGCAACCAATCTTTTGCTCTTCCCGTCAAGGTGAAAGGAAATAGCCTTAGTTTCTTTTGTGCTTCCGTCACGGTGGCCGGTTGCACACAAAACTCGCAGGTTTCAGCAAAGCGGCTCAAGTGTTCATGAGGACTCATAGCTTCGGTCCCATCGAATTGCTTGTCCCTCAAACCGTTGAGGACAGTTGTCTTGATGTCGAAAGCTACGGGGTTAGCCGGTTGAAAAGTATGGGTCGGTTGACTGCGATGAGTGGCTAATCCGTAGCCTCCTAGCTTAGGTCTCGGTGGTACAACTCCTTCTCCTTCCATAGTTGCAGATTTAGGAGAAGAGATCGTTTCGCATTCAGTTGAGAGTGGCTCCGGTATTTGTTCTCGAACACCCGGTGGAACGGACCGAGCTAACCTTTGCGATCGGACATCTTTCCTAAGTGCTCTAGCAGTTCTTTCAATTTCCGGATCGTACTCTAAGTCGTCGAGCTCGTTTACCTCGCATAAACGGCAAAATACCTTAGTAGCACCGCACAACGCAAAGTAATCAAGTGAATATGAAAACGAGAAAAATAAAAATTAAAAACAGTAAATTTAAGTTGCAAAAACCCTAAATTATAACGTAATTGCCTTGTTGAAATAATTCAACGGTCCGGCAACGGCGCCAAAAACTTGATAGACGTTTGGCAAGTGCACCAAATACTATCGAAGTAGTAAAAATATCGATCCCACGAGGACCGTTTTTAACTTCAATAATTCAATTTCGTTATATAATTAGGATGTGTAAAGTTTATTTTTAGTTTGCCACTAGGCAGAAGATTTGGTTTGATTTTATGAAATCAAATAAAAGAAATTAGATTTGATTAAGAAAATATGAGAGAAAGATGAGATCAGATCCGTCGAATCCTCTAAGTTCCCCTAATTGGTCTCTTGCACCTATTTGTTATGAACCCTCTTCTAGTTTACGATGATTAACAAATTAGCCCTAGTCAATCCCTTGAGTTAGGACCCTCTTCTTAAACTACAGCCCCTAATTCCTTAGGTGGTCTAATAATTCTTGAAGGTTTTACCGAACGTTAACCTATTATCACTAACAAACGATTATCTATTCCTAGACTAACCCTGTTTATTAGAACAATTCAATTAGGTCTAAGTTGAAAGCCATGGTCGGTGGTCATTCATTCTCACGAAATCAAGTTATATGTGATCAATATATAAAAAGCATTAAGAACAATTGAATTGAATAAACTAGAATTGAATTCATAAACAAAATAGAGTTTCACAGCAACATGTGTCAATTAGGGTTACAAAGATTCATCTCGGATCTAATCTCTAAGAGATTTAGCTACTCATAATCGAGTTTACAAATAGCATAATCAACGAAATAATTAAAACATACATGAATTGGTAAAAGGTTGAAGAAATCGCCCTTCTAGCCGTCTCGATGTCTCAAAATCGCACTTTGCTCTCCAAAATCGTAACCCTTGTTCTTCAGATTGAGTGCGGTATTTATAGAAGTCATGGGCTCGACCCGTCAAAATCGCGCCGCGCCATGTATATAGGCGTGCCGTGATTTCCCTCAAACAGGAGGATGTAATTTTGCTTCAAAAATCGCAGCACGGTTTGAAATTGGCGTGGCGCGATTTCCTTCGAACAGACTTCAATATTTAAGCTTTTTGCACTCCGAACAGTATAAATTGCATGAGAACTCTATCAAAATGTCACAATAAGTCCTAAAAATTACGTAATGACAAGATGTCATCACCTATTCCCACCCCTAAACCGAGTATAATAAATGTTCGGTTTCATTATTTGATTCTTGGTTTTATCTTTTTTAATGAGTAAATATCGAAATTGTTGCTTGAGAAATACTAGTATTTGGGAAACCAAAATAGTCCATACAACATAGATGAAAAACCAAGTATTAATGAGTAAATATCGAAATTGTTGCTTGAGAAATACTAGTATTTGGGAAACCAAAATAGTCCATATAACATAGATGAAAAACCAAGTATTAAGTGGAGATTCTAAAAGATTTTCATTAAAGCTAACTGTTAATTGTTTGCCTTTAATATCTTTTGAATCATGTATAAGGAAAAAAATATAATTTTCAAGTTCGGGGGCATTTTGCACATAAGTGCAAAACTTCAGGGGTATTTGCAAAACGTGATGTTGACCAACGAGAAGATTTTGACGAGAGGGGGTAAATTGATTAACGTTGTGCAATTTCGGAGGGGTAATTGAAGTTTTGTTAACGTCGGGGGGTAATTGACGTAACTTACAATTGCGGGAAGGGTAATTGCTTATTTACTCAATTATGTATGGTCTCTATAATTTTATTTTATTTTTGGAAATTCTCTATAGTAGTTGTTTCTATAATTTTTTTTGGAAATACGTTATTTGATCCAAGAAGCGCCTAATTTGAGAAGACCAATCTCACCGTCCACTTACGGGGCCCATTTAAAGCCGGCGCATAACTCGTATGGACTTAACCCACCGAAATTTCCATAAAAAAGAATCGAACTTAAGACATTGAGAGGAGCACACTCCGTAGTCCCAAATCAACCATTAGATCAACCTCAAATGAGTTGTTTCCATAAATTTTGTGAAGAGTTTATAAAATAAATTTATTGTAGACATATCATAAATTATATCCCTTCAAAAAAAAAAAAAATCATAAACTACTTTTCTAAGTTCATACAAAAATGTACTCCACTAACAACGAATAATAGTTGTATTGATTTTTATTTTTATTTGATAAGATAAGCTTGAATAAAACTCTCTCGAATACTATTAAGTTTGATATTTAAGACTCGAATATTGTTTTTTTAAACTCAATTATGCCTCGATGAAAATATGTACTATCAGAAAAAGAAAAAATAAGAATAGTTTTAGTTGATAATTGTACCTATCAGATAAACTACATGAACGACAGAATTCTACCTAAAAAATGTAAGAAACTCTTGCATTTTAGGATTTTCGAATTCAAGATTATCATTTACTTGAATACATTCGAAATGATAATCTTGAATTCAACTAACCTAAGCTATCTGGATAATCAATTGAGACAAATGATAATCAATTGAGACAAGAAGCTAGGGATGGGAATAGGCTAGGCCGAGCTAGGCTTTGCAAAGCCTAAGACTCGGCTCGCCATATTTTTTTAAAGCCTATGTTTGGCTCGCGACTGTCATAAGCCTACTTTTTAGGCCCGAGTTTGGCCTTCTCAAAGTCCGATACGGCCTACTAGCCTCGTTTAAAAGCCTATATCTTATGAACATCTTTAAATAAGCAATGTGATCTAAGTTTAAATGGACTAGCAAACTAATAGTTCAATTATATTAAACTCTCTTTTGATAATCAACACGAGGTTTTAGGGAATTCGACTATATATTGTATCATATTTCTATTCTACTTTATAATAATACATTTATATATGCAAAAAATTAATGTATACTAATAAAGCTTAAATTATTGAAAAAGTTTACAAATTTATATTTTAATTCAAAGTACAAAATATAATATAATAATAAATAATATTATTCATATTATTTAAATAGGCTTAAGAGGCTTTTTGAGAGGCCCGTGGTCCGGCCTTTTAAGTTAAATAGGCTTAAAAAGCCTAGGTCTTCTCTATTTAAGAAAAAAGCCCTGTCCTGTCCTGCCTGTCGTAGAAGCAGGTCGTAGGCCTGTAGGCCGGCTGGCCTATTCCCATCCCTACAAGAAGCGTATCTAACATTTTTTTCGACAAAAAGTGTATCTAACATTTACGAACGTAGTTGACAACATTTTAATTGTTACGAAACTAAACCAGGCTATCTAGATAATCAATTGCAACAAAAAGTGAGGGAACTCTACAAGTAAAAAGGTCTATTGAAATTGTGATTAATTGAAAGATTATCAACACACGAAATGTTTCGTCGGACTATATTTTTCTCACCCTTAAACTTTGAATTATTATTATGATTCCATTTGGATCATATATGTAGCTTGGAACTCTGAACCAATCTTTGAGAACAAAATTTGAGCAAAACCTTATTTCACACGGAGATAGTACATCCATATGTTCTACGAATTTACACAATTTAACACCCAAACAACAAAATAACACAATTTAAACCGAGACAAACAATTTATAAAGGATAAACAACATAAAAAATCCCTCACAAAAAAATAAAAATAAAAAACATGATCAAGATTTAAGAACTAATTTACATACAAGTTGGAGAATTACCACCAAGAGATTAAGACGATCATGATCTTCTTTTTCTTGATTTAGGATTATTTGTGGAAGAAGCAGCAACTGGTTTACCAAACAAACCACAAAAACCACATGTTGAAACCTTAGGAGAAGGTGGGTCAATTGATGTTGGTGCAACGTTGACCGATCGATATGGTCTTGCTCCAGCTGATCTGCTTCTCTCCAACGTGCCAGTTGATGCACTCTCTTGTTCTAGTTGATTCTGATTCAAACCAGACAAGAATTTATCATCCCAAACCAATCCTGATGAACCTTGTCTCCTGAATGATGCTAATGATTTCTGCAGCTCAGCCATCTTTGTGTCTCTCTCTTTCTCTCTCTCTCTATGATATGGTTGAATATTTGAAGGAAAATTCTAAATTCCAACTAATTATTATATATATGATGATGTTATATACCTTTGATTATTAGAGAGATGATGTGGTTTAAGAAAATGACAAATTAAAATATGTAAAGAAGAAAATCACTAGGGGAATCAAAATGCCGGTTTTGGTTAAATTATTTTTTTTGTTAGTTTTACTTTTTTGACTTAAAATGGAGATATTGAAATATGACTAAAGTCCACACACGATATTTGTAAGTAGGGACAAGATTTGTGTTTACTAGTATGTTTTTATTTTTTTACTTTTTTCTCGATTCTTATCTTTTGTAGTAATGATACAAAATCTCATTGTATCCAAAAAAAAATGATACAAATCTCATTAACCGTCAAAGGAAAACAAGATACGAATCTCATCATTGATGGGATTAGCTAACAAAGAATTAGGACTTTATGGTGATTCCTTGTTTAGCTAAATACCTAACCTTTACTAACCAAGCTTTGAATTGAATTAAAAATGAACTTGTTTTTACTTTTGAAATGGTGTATGTTTGGACTTAAGATGATTTTGAACAAATTTTATATTTGCCAAAGTTTTAAAACGTAGTTTTTACATTCCAATTTTATTTGTACAAAAAAAAAAGCACTAAACTTTCAAAGGTTCTTGAGGAAGGTGTACCCAAAGTATTCGGTGTTTGACTGTTTCTCGAGGAATCAGTCTATAGAAGATTCAACTCAAACCATGTTTTCACATTGTTCCCTTCAACGGCTTTGAAAATTCCTTAGTTATTAAGTGTTTTTGAATGGTTGTGAAGTGTTGATTAGTTTTGATAAATGTATTATCAATTTTAATTGGTATGCTAATTATTTGGTATCCTAATAATAATTATGGTTGCAAGTTTAAAAGAAAAAGGAATGGGAAAGAAGAATAAAAGAGGAAGTGAAAGGAAGAGGAGAACCCCAACGACCCAAGGTGATGTGCATGGTAAAAGTCATATTCATATACCTATAATCTATGATTGTGCCTTACCCAATAGCACCATCGGGTGCCTGCTCTAACAACCACGTTTTTCTCATAAAAAATGGAATGTTGATGTAACAAATGAACGCACACATTGTATGCATTTATGTACACATGAAGAGCTTGATTGTGAAATTTTCTAAATATCAAACATAAAACATTTTGAATAATGACGGTTACCTTAAATTTAATAAAAGACCAATGCTCAAATTAAATTACATCTGGTTACTGAAAAGAAATTGATTTATCTCCATCATCCACCGATGCTCAAATTCTTAAAAAAACTTTTCTTTTAAAATTTATGAACAATTAATGTACTAAGTTTAAATTTGTGTATCCCTAATAGTTACTACTGTATGCATAGAAGCAACAATTGTATAAAAATAGGATTCAGGAAGGTGACCGATTTACCATACAAAGAGTAGTGAGTAGTGACTATTCATAAGCAGCTTTATAGACAAAAAACAAGTAGGCCAAAATCACACACACACACAAGATATCATGCAAACCAGTGATCAACTGTCTAGATTAAGTGTCCCCTAAAAAAAAAAAAAAAAAAGACTCTAGATTAAGTGCCGTTGTCCAAATCAACATATTCAACTAACTACAGAAGATACCTCTTTCACTAAAACACTGCTTATCTAAGAGTCCTTCTTCACCTCTCTTAACCTTGCTCGAACAAAAACATATTCACCATCTAACCATAGCAATGACAGGGTCATCCAGCACACTAAAGGATGCTAGAAAGCACCTCAATTTTCAACCAAAAAGAAAAAAAGAAAACGGCTGAAGCCAAAAAATTCTCATTATCTTCAGCAAAAATATTAGTCTTCTGAATCATCAGTCATTTTAATCTCATGATTCAATTGTTGCAGGAATTGCCATCTCTCACTCAATCTATGGTCCTGTCTTTGAGAATTTCATTCAGAGGTTTGGGATCCTGGAAACCAGCTGACGAGCTTTCACAATGTGAACTTTCACCGGACTTTTTCTTCTCTTCTTTTATTTCTGCAAGAGTCTTGGGCCCTGAAAATGCATTGGATTTCTGAATAGATCTCTGTTGCTTCACAATTGGTTTCCTGGATTCTTTAGAAGGAGGAAATGGCCGTTTAGCTGGTTTTTCTTTATAGTGCTTTCTTGGCCTACTTTGCTGGTAAGGCCTGAATAACCTTTGCTTGTTGGCAATTGAAAGATCTTCAACTTCTCTGATTGAACTAAATCCTACTTGTGATGTTAATCTTCTACTTTGCCGCTGACCAATGTCTTGCCTTTGATGCCTTTCCCGGTTTTGAACCATCAAAGAAGACGACTCATGTCTTCTTAAGAGACCTGTGTCAGGAGGACTATTGACCTCCCTGCGTCTTCTCAGATGGTGACGTAGATCTAAGTCAGAGTAGTCACAAGCAGCCATCTCAGAAGTGGACATTCGAATCCTTTTCCTGGAAAATATAGTATCTAAGACCATCTCTCTGGGATAACCACAAACTTTCCTTTCACTAGGACTAGTAAAATCCCTATCAAAACATCTGTAATCATCATATGTTTCCTGTTCATAAAGAATATCAGCGCCTGAGCACATAGTGTCGTAATCATTTGTGTTTTTAAATTCATACCCCAAGTATTGCTCATTCAGTTCATGGTCATCCATATCAAGCACTGGCAAATATTCAGAACCGCCCTCATAACCCAGGTTGTTCCCAGATTCATCATGAACAAGAACATCAAATCCAGGGGAGGACCGTTCCTCAGGCTCTACTTGACTATTTTCTTGCTCCTCTGAACTCTGCTCAGTGAATGAAGGAGACATGTTATGAGCAACGCCGTCGTCTGGTAATGGAGAGTCTGACCGAGTCACAGCAGCTTCTTTATAGTCCAAAGAAGAAATTTTGAAGCAATCACCTTGCTGTTTAATATTTTCGGGTAATGGTAGCACCTTAGGCTGAGGTTTAATATCGGACAAAGCTTTTGGAGCAGATAAAGATTGGTTTAAATGTGTATCCCTTGGTGTGGACGATGCTACACTTGTTTTATTTCCCGATGCAGTTCCATTTTCTAAGTTGGGTTTATTAATGCTTCCATTGTCATTCTTCAAAGGCTTCACAGTGTCAATCTTCAAAGGCTTCACAGTGTCAATCTTCAAAGGTTTTGCAGAGCCATTCTTCAAAGGCTTTGCAGTGTCAATCTTCAAAGGTTTTGCAGAGTCATTCTTTAAAGGCTTTGCAGAGTCATTCTTTAAAGGCTTTGCAGAGTCATTCTTCAAAGGCTTTCCAGCGTCATTCTTCAAAGGCTTTCCAGCGTCATTCTTCAAAGGCTTTACAGTGAGCGAGCTATCATCAGGTCCATGCAAAAATGAGCATTTGCTACCTTTGTTGCAAAACCCATTGAAGAAAAAGTAACAGGGAACCATTGTCTTGTTTGCCGTTGCATGTAATGAAGATTGTGCAGGTTCAGATGGCACTCCAGTGTGTCCATCCACAGGCTGACAAAATTACAAAAATTAGATGAAAGTGAAGAGGTACAGCTGAGCAGATAGATTAATACTAAACAGGAGCAAATAAAAAAATGAATATGAAATTTGGAGGGGGAGTGGGGAAAGATAACAGTAATAACAGAAGAATTTTATAGTATATTAATAAAGCAGTGAATTCAATGTGCCTGTTCATTAATTTGATATTTTTAATCATCAAATCTATTCATCCAAGAAAACAAATAAGGAACCAAAATCATCAAAACACTTACAAGGTAAGACCAGATGCAAACAATATATAAAATCATACAAGATGCTTTTTTGTCCAATTGTTGAGTCAGGGGGACAATGGGTCTCAAGACATTTAGAATATAGTGCAACTCATTATATTAAACATGAAGATGATGTATAATTTTGTGTATTCCAACTTGATATTTTAAGAAACACAACAATCTACAATGTGTGTTCAAAGAACCAAAAAATTATATTTATTCCATTGACAAGAAAGTACAGGCACACATAATACATCAATGCATCTTTTATCTGAAACCTTGCACCATCCCCACCTACTTACAGAACAAAAATTTACAAGAGACAGATTAAGCAAGACACTTTTTCCATCACACAGGTCCACCATAGGTAAAATGCATCTCAGCCATTAAAACACAAAGACGTTCAATTCGATACTTTAAGAAACATTACAAACGTGAGGACTAAGGACCAGTTTTTTTTTACTGCTATACAATACATCAACATGCCTTTAATCTAACACATTGAACCACAAAAACCTAACCTAACCGCGCAAATTAAGTCCAAAAGATTACAACATTTTCAAGCATTCAAACCCACATACGCGAAAAAAGTACCAAATGAGAAGTGGAAATGCAGGGCACAAAGGTAATGAAAAACTCACAGGGTGTCTAAAAGCACAAGTTGGATTAAGACAATTCCCAGATAACCAATACCAACAATCCCTCGGGTTAAGCCTCGCAATCTCATGGTGCCTATACTCACATTCTACACCCTGCAAACAAAATAAACAACGGAGCGTTAATGCATCAAATCACAAGTTATTATAACCATTAAAAACAAAAACAGAATTTTTATAAGTTTCAGAACAGTGTGCATTGTTTAATTATATGAAAATGTAACCTAACTGAACGGAAACAAAAGCTACGTTTACGAAAATCGAAAATGTGACGAAAATAGGGTTAGAGAAAATGCAACACGAAATAGAAAAGAAAATATGGGAATTGAATTCGCGATTGCGAAGGGAAAGAAGATTGAACCTTCTTGCAAGTGAGGGGTGAAGCCAAGAAATAAACGCAATCGGTGTTACGCTTTTGAAAATCTTCGTCCATGTTCGTTACACTGAGAGAGAGGATTCGAAGAAAGAAGAAGAAGCGATCAAGATTAAGATTTCAACGATCTTACACTAACATTACGATTATGGGCATTGTTGAAAGCGAAAATGAGAGAATGAACCATTTCTGTTAATTTTTGAATTAGCAAGTAATCGAGTTTATTGGGCTTTCAATTGGACTTAAGTATTAGCCCTTGATTAGTAAGATCCATATAGTCTATGAAATATTATTCTTTATTCAATTAATCTTTTTTTATTTTTTTATAGAAAGAATTCAATTATTTTTTAAAACTTTATACAAATAAAAACACAAGAAATAAGCGTTTAGATGAGATGATAAAGCACTATTTTTCTCGTTGTTTAGTTCTAAATGGATATCTGATTCATAAAAAACTTTATATCTATCGAAATAGGTAAAAAAAAAAAAATGAGAATAGGTACTAAGAATATGAAAATTCACGTTTCTATTAAAAAAAAAATGGAGTTGTGGAAACTTCCTCCCAATTCCCAAATAATAAGTGGTTTCTGCAGTATATAAAAAATTCATTTTATTTTTAGTTCTATAAAGTTTATCAAAATTCATCCCGTCATTCCCTAGTATATATATCTTAATAAGAGGGACTAAAGTAATAAATTTAATGTCCTATACAACTACTTTTTTTTTAGGGAACTGCTTATTATTTTTATATATTTTAGATAATAATTTAGAGAGATATAATTCTTGGATTACTAAGTTGATGATTTATTCAATATAAATCTTATTGGCCACCAAGAAAAAATAGAAATCTTATTGTCCTAGTTCAATACTTTTGCAGCTTGTAAAAAAAATTCAAAATTTTTTCATTTAACTTTAATCAAAATACACTCATTTTTAACCAATGTACAACTCAACTTATCCAACATGGACAGAGACCTATTTATTTGGGTTTGAATTTGACCGGCGCCTCTAAATAAAAGAGATTCTTTTTCAAATACCTTTTGAAAGTACATTTTTAAGACACGTGTAGTTTTTTTAAAACAACAAAAGGAAAAGAAGCTCCGCAAAAAAATAGAGACAGACCAAAATTGCCAAACATAAAAAGTGAAATTAAAACCGTAAAATCACATTGGTTGAAGACTAACAGTATTGTTAAGCCTTGAATGAAGACATTACACCATCCAAAGTGTTATGTTACGTATCGATAGACCTCTCTTTTTGAAGAGACGACCATTTAAATTAATTTATTCAAAAATAACTGCTCAAATTTATAAGAATAATATGATATTTTGTAAAACTTCTATTTTATTTTTGAAATAAAAACAGCTTTCTAAAGTTTTTACTTCCGTCAAAAGAAAAAGTTGTTCAAGAAAGAACTTTGCGCAATTGTTGTAAATTTTCTGAAAATTTGTTTAATCAAAACATTTATATCACGTTAAAAAATCACGTCCTCGTGAGCTTAGCTCGATTGGTATGGACGGACAATGCATAAAATATGCAAGGTCCCGAGTTCGAACCTCGGCCACCACCCAAAAAAAAAAAAAAATCACATAATCAGACCCTAAACTTTTGAAAGATTGAAAGACAAGTGAGTGGGAGAAGTTTACCCCCACGAAATGCCTTTTATTGACATCCACGCTACACAATTTTAAAGATCTGGACATACAAATGAATAATTATCTATTCTGTCATTCTAGATTTATTTTATGTTGGAATTTTCAGCTGTATCTAACTGTTTTTTTCTTCCGAAAAGGCAAAAACCCACTTTAGCAATCCGTTTGTGCTTTGACATGCACACTTCAAATGTTAGAAACAAAAGTCTCAAAATTTGTAAACCATTTGTTCAGTGTACCCTGCTTCTTTGAGTATGCCAGATACCTGCAGCAAATCGACCAGATGTGCATCATTACAAAGATCAAAGAAATAAAATCAGACCTAACACACAAATTAATTTCATACCTCTCCTTGTGTCCAATCCTTGGCCTTTTCACCAGATATATGTTGCATCATTCCAGGGGGACCACACACCTGAAATACAGGTGAAATAAGGTTGAGCTTATGCAATAGAAGTTTTTAGCATAATATTGCAACTTTGAAACAGCAACCATCACAATTCATTCCATTATAAACCTCACCAACACAAGATGATAAACATTGACATAAAATAACATCAAAAGCATAAGCATCTCGATACAAATCAAAGATTCAAAATTATTTGCATCAACCTTCAGAAGTTTTAGTTGTGAATAATGATGGTCGGGTGTCATGGACCATAATTTATCATGGAAGGAGCTCTCAATATTTCAAGTACAAAGCCCAGTCTCAATTCTGAACTCAATAGCACAAGATGATAAACATTGACATGAAATAACATGAAATGCATAAGCCTCTCGATACAAATCAAAGTTATTTGTGTAACTCTTCAAAAGTTTTGGTTTTGAATAATAATGGTCGGGTGTGAATGTGATGCACACCATAATTTATCATGGAAGGAGCTCTCAATATTTAAAGAAGTTTCAAGTACAAATCCGAGTCTCAACTCTGAACTCAATAGCTTAAGAGCCTTGACTCAAGTAGCAACGAATCCCATTGGGGACACTACTTGAACCTGAGTTCTACCGAGGTCACATTACTACTAGTTTAATTTACGCACACCTCCCGGCACAATAAAATAAAAAATCTGAATGTAACACATTATTTTCTCTAGAGAAGAAAACTCTATTTAATTCACATGTACTTCGTAAAAAAAAAAAAACAAAATCATATATACTTGCACATTTGCTTTTGATTAAATGCAACTATCCAACTTAACAATGAGTAGAGTTATCAAAAGAACAGGTGTGGAAGTGCTATATTAAATAAACATCATGTGGGTGATTTTAGCCATTAGACAAATGTACATACTTAATATTAATATTCTTCAAAGAAAAAGAAAACATTTTAATTTCCTTAGAGGTTCAAATTGTTTGAATTTATTAGAAGAGTTATGTTTATGCTACATAGCTTTTACACGAAAAGAAAAACTTACAAGAACAAGAGTATCATCACTAGGAGCAGGTAATCCTTTCACAACCATATCTTTCGATATGTAACCTGCACCTCCTTTCCAAGTTTTTGTTGGATTGTCTACAGTGTAGAATACCTGCAATTTTTTGTTTAAAAAATAATTAATTTACTCAATAGTAACAGATTGACTAACCATAATATCTTTTCTAAACAAGATTTTTACCTTTAAGTTTGGGTGACTTTTTGCTAAAATGTCAAGTTTCTGTTGAAGCAGTATGTCGTCTGGGGAAACGTTAGCATAGATCAATGATATCTGTATATGTTCAAGGCTGCCATCAGATTTGATATTCTTATGCATATCACAAAACAATTAATCACACTTCATAAGCATAAACAACATGCCCTAGTGCATTTCCAGAAAAACGAATCAAGCTTCACAAAGTGTTTCAATCAATTACAAAAATGAATTCATAACTTATTCATCTCATTAAATAATTAAGAAAAAAGAAAGAGAAGCTAATATAATGCACATATTAGGGGATGTAATGTAGAGGTTTGCAA
Organism: Medicago sativa; assembly: GCF_051527215.1. Lineage (NCBI taxonomy): Eukaryota > Viridiplantae > Streptophyta > Magnoliopsida > Fabales > Fabaceae > Medicago > Medicago sativa. The sequence continues at coordinate 81,735,600 of NC_140756.1, read as the reverse complement.
CCTACACGAGTTTTGTCGTCGGAATTCTTCAATATAGCTTCAATTACTTGAAGCATAGGAGTAATTCCGAGCCACCGGCAATCTGCATGATGAAGTTAATGTATTCATATCATTATATTATAGTTCCTAAATCTTAAAGAAAGCATAATGAGATGGTGTTTACGATGTTAAAGCATTCATATTATTAATGAATGGAATACATATAAACCAACTAAGTGAGGGGTATAAGTGCATATGCATAGCAGGGATTAGGGCACACATTTCAAACATACTTTTGGGGAAGTAACAAATTCTTCATTTTCCTTTTCGATTTTAAAGGCATGCTTGTAACTCTATAGGATACCAAACAAGCTTAATTTACTTGTTGATGGATAATTGAACAACAACCGATGCAAATATGCTTACCATGCCAATATTCTTCTTCATATTAGGAGTATATTTGAACTTTTCTATGGGCCTGAAAGAAACAATGACTTCATTTTAGAACATGTAAGCATGAAAAGTATTGTTCTGATCTTGAGTTGTTATTTGTTAATGACATACCCTTTCACTTCAACCACGTCACCTGGTTTTAAGCTTGCAAAATGCTGGCTCATTTTTCCTTCGGGATACACCTGCAACAATTTGAAAAGTAAATCAGTAAAGTGTCACTTTAAAATGGGCCTGCTCGATGATAGTAAAGATAAGAGAAGTAGTGCCCCTACAAATGGTGACATACCTTGATTAACAAATCAAAATATCCCATGGATTCTGTATCTGATATAGGAGTATACCTGAAGATTCAGACGCAAACACCCTCCCAAGTCAATCTCCATCAAACATCAACAATAAGCACAAAATTACAACAATCTAAAGCATGAACTTGACATTGAGTGGAAATTTTTTCCATCATATTTTGACCCTTAAGATAAAGAATAAAGGGGAGTTGAAGTATTTCAGATTAGTTATGGGAGTTGGTCTGGTTATGAGCGATATAAAATAAAAAAAATGGGAGAACGATGGATTCTTTTTGTACATCTGATAGTTGCTATGAAATTATAATCCTTTGTGGAGGGAAAACCATAAGAGAAAAGTATATTCACCATTTCTGTTCAGTTTTCAATAATACAATTATATTCTGCTGATTCTTTCTATATTTTTTCATTACAACTTCTCAAGGTTTCTAAACTGACCTTCCCAGGATCACACCCTCTGCCTCCAACAAAAGTTATCATAATTAATCATATTAATATCAAATCCATCAGTTGTATGCATAGACTTAGCCAAATACACATGGTATATTACATAGCTTTTCTGATGCATCAAGGGGAAGCTTTGTATTAAAGCAATTCCCAGGATTTACCAATCTTCTACTTCAGAAGTGTCTAGACCAACATATTTGTTACATTTGATAGAACTAGACCAGGTTTAGCTTTTCAAGTGATTTTACAATGCTAGGTATGCTTATAATTGTTAAAATAATATTTTTACAACACAATACTACATCCAAAATAACACCATGATGTCATCATAAAATTTTAAAATTGTAGGTTTAAGGGCAAGTTCCTAACTAATCCAATACCTCTTTGTATGGAAGTTAAACATTGGACCGTTAAATCTTGTCCGCAGATGCATAAGCTAAACCTTACATCGGTATTATGATAGACCACTAAATGTTGTCCGAAAGGCATAAGGGTACTATGATATATAATGCATAATATATATGTCATTGTACAATTGTCTACATTGTAGCCGCTAGTAAGGAAAAAAATGCAGTCATGCTCCTAAATATTAATGGAAATGTCATTTATTTCGAAGGGAACCAGAAAAGAAATACAGGAAGGAAGGAGTAAGTAACATGACAAAGAAATAAAGCAAAGTGTACAAAAGAAACTGAAAATGCCAAGACTGTCTTTTAAGGAAGAAAATGAAGTATATGATGCCCCCTAATCTGCGTTTATTAATGAGTTTCAAAGACATGCACTGTCAGTGTAAATTAATTGTACACTAACTATAGTTCACTATTCTACCACGGCATCATACTCCTTTAAGTATATTTTAAAATTGTTTCAATGAAGTGGAAAAATTGTTTGTTCTTATTGGCTGTCAGTGTAAAATAAATTTACACTGACAATGCATGCCCCTTGAGCTTTGATTTAATTTACCGCAAAACAGATTTCTAAGAACAACATAAGTGGGCAAAGTAGCACCTAGAAATAATGATTTCCATAGACATTTCTTAGAAGCAGTTAGTAAAGAGAAAATTAGCTAGATAAATAAAGGATGGAGGGAATCATTGCGTACATTTGATTTTGATGGTCGTGAAAGGATAAATTCTTTGTGGGAAAACCCTTGGGGTGAATTAAATCCATTTTCTGTTCAGTTTTCAATAATAAATATCTATTCTTTTGATTCTTTCTCTCTATTTTTCATTTGATTTTCCCTGTTCCTAAATACATTCAGCACCAACAACGCCGACAAATTCAAAAACTTAAAATTAAAAAATGAAGATTTTTAGACTGAATGCAGCCCTAAAGTAACAGGATCAGGTGCCAGAATAAAAGAAGATCTGAAGATAAAGTACACTCATTGTCTCAACAGGAAACTTACGGACGAATGACATATTTTGGTTTTTCTTCAGCATCTTGTCCGAATGGAGCCCTGCAATTGTATAGAAACTTTTAGTCTAAGTAGTAGTGAAACACACACACCCCAATAGCAAAACAATATGAACTATGAACAATCTATCACACACCTTGTAAGAATGCAAGAAGCAACATTCAGACCCAACTTCTTAGTGGGATCAAACGAAAACCTGGGGTATAAACGTACAGTTACAGAGTTAGAAATACAATTATACAAATACAAAATGAATCCTGTTAAGGCATTTTCGCACATGAAATTAAAAATAGTGTTCAGTTAGCCATATAATAACGAATATGTGTAGCACATACTATGATAAGCATTTCAATTCCCCGGACAAGCGATCTTTTAACAAAGGCCACTGCATCAGGGTAAAAGATAATTTTTCTCTCTTAATTAAATAACTTTGCATCAGGCTGCACCATAAAACATCTGCAGAGGATCCGTTTTGGTCTCCTCTATCTCTAATTGTGTCTATATTGTCTACAAATCTTATCAATGTTTCTGTGGGTCTTCTCCGCAGATGCCCAAACCACCTAAGACAATAATTTTTGCTACAGTAGGAGCTACCCCAACTTTCTTTTCAACGATTCCATTCCTAATCCTACCTTGTCTTGTGTAACCGCACATATATCATGACAGTTTCATATCTTCCACATTGAGCTTACAATCACTTTAGTTCTTCTTTGGTCCCATGAAATTTTGCAAGTCTTATATCTATGCGGTAAAATTTTCTTTTAGACTTGAATGGTATATTTTAATCACAAATCATATCTTAAAATTTTTCCATTTCATCCACCCTGCTTGGATCACACAGTTTACATCTCATTCAATCTCCCCATTATTATTAAGAATTAATTAATACAAAAAGATGTTTAGAAGCAAATTAAGGAGTCTTCATGAAATTAAGATTATATGTTGAGCTTACCTGCTTCTCTCATGGAAGCTCATGTCTAACATTGTTTAAATGATATAGCTTGTCAGGAACTAAAAGTATTTTGGGAGATTGAACATATTTTTGGTCCTTCAAAATATAGAAATATTATTATCATTCGGTCCCCCATTTTTAAAATTGTACAAACTAGTATTTCATAAAAAGATCTTTTCCAAAAGGACTCTTCGTTAGTTCTATATTTCTAAGACAGTGAAGTGCATATGTGGCATGCTATGTGATGATTATAATTTCTATGTGGAGTACCATTTGGCTGATGATGATTATAAATGTGGAGTATCATTTGGCTGATAATGTGAAATATTGCATTGCAATGTTATGAGGGGCTGAAACATAGCTTAACTAAGATTATGCTTACTAAAGCATCACTATAGCTCCAAAAGGCACCAAATGGAAAACTGGGTATTGATTTTCGAGAGGGACTCGTAGTGCAATGGTTAGAGTTGTTTCCAAGTGACTAGGAGGTCACACAATTGAGTACTTCTATTGTTAAGATTGAAGAATCCTCCAAAGCATGTAGCTTGGATTTTAAGCAGGGTTGGAATTAATACAAACCCGCAATTCATTCCGTTTGAATAATATATCACATTAACAATTTGTTGAAAAAAGGAGTTAACAAATTTAATAAAAACACCATCACTTGAATAGAGAGACAGAAATTATTACATTTACAAGATACATCCAAATTCATGGTTTGTCCTAAAGGTAAGGATATATACCTGTACAAGTGGGTATCATGACTGACCCTAGCAGTGTCTTGCAGCTTAAATTCAACCCATTTATCAGGAATCAGCGCTGAAAACAAAAAATGAAAAATTTCTTCGTCACAAATATAAATGCAAGCTATAAAATCAACAATTTATATTTATAGGGACAGAAATGTCTTTGCAAGAAAAGTTCACTGAAACGCACCGATATTTTTAGCTTTAATTTCCTCATCTCCAATTTGATCTGAGTGAACCTACAAAAAAAAAAAAATCAGCACAGATTTGATTAACAAGTTCATCACATTACATTCATTCATGTAAATGACAAAAAAGTGAGCATATACTTTACCAAATTGGGAGAGGAAGAGTAGTAAAGGTAAGAGAATCCTCCGGAAATGGCGGCGATAGCTGTGAAGGGTAGGTGGAAATTGGAACGGGAGGATTTGGATTGGGCGCCGAATCCGATCGGAGTAGACCTTGCAACTCTCCTTAAGAAAGCCGCCATGTCGAATCTCAAATGGTGAAAGAAGATTCTAGAACGAGACAACAAAGGGTTTAACAAATTATCACTAAAACGACAAGTCGTTGGTTGCCCTTGTGCTTCATAAAGACAAAGTTTTCTTTTTTGTTAGTTGAAACTGCCATAAACTATTTTTTACTGTAAGAGTTTTAATTTAATAGCAATTTTTAACTTGATTTTTAACTTTTATTTTAAAAAATTTCTTATCCATGTGTGTCTATATCAGCAAACACATGTAAATGTATATTTTAAATTGGATGAAATTAAATACTATGGATCTCGAATTATTTATTATCGATCTTTGACCATGTGTAGAAGAGTTTAGTCCGATTTCTATATAATTTGGATTTGGTTTGTTAACGATCTATTGTCTTTTAAAAGGTCTACATGTATCTCTAGAAGTATTTAATTATCTTTATCACTAGTACGATCTCGTAATATGGATGGGGAATGTCCTAATACATGAGTCTTTTGATTATATTATTGCTATTCTAGCATTTGATTAATGAAGTTTATTTTATTATAAAAAAAGACTTACTTGAGTTTCAATGCTTGTCATTCTATTACTAACACTTAATTGAGCACATATTCACTAATTTTATTGATCTGAATATTAATATCTAATATTTATTTTCTAAGGTTTTTTTTTTTTGTAATTTCATTTTTAAAGAAGTAAAATTAGATGGATTAAAATGTAAAACTAATGTTATTATTAAGTTTTAAATCTAAAATTCTTCGATTGATAGGTTATACATATATCATTGATCAGAAAAAAGGTAGGTAGAAATAGGTGGGGCTGAACTACACTATACAAGGCCAAACGACTATGCAAGGCCAAAATTTGGTTTGTAGTCTATCATAAACTTATATTTTAGGCATGAGTATGTGTGACCTTTCAAAGATAGATATGACATAGAATGTTTAAAAGTTTATTTTATGTGAACGTATTTAAATAATTTGATTTGTTTAAAATTAAATAGACTACTAAAAGATCAATGGTGTAGAGAAATAACGCTTTTAAACATTATCTTAGGGGCTTAAAACATTGATCTAAATCAAGTTGACGTTATCAAAAGCCTTTTCTAAATCAAGTTTAAAAGCAACAATGCCCTTCTTCTTCTTGGATCTTCTCGTGTAATGAATAATTTCCTGCAAAACAAGTGCATTGTTAGATGTGCCTTTACCAATAATAGTATCTAGAATATGTATGAGGCGAAGAACAAGAACCTTAGTGATAATCTTATAAACACCGTTGCAAATGTTGATCGGTCTAAAGTCTTTGTAAGTTTTAGGGGTACGCTCTTGGGGATGAGAGCAATAAGAGTATTAGAGAGGACCGGGTTGAAATAACCATTTCGAAAAGACTCTTTTGACCATTTGGAAAAAGTCTTCTCATACTATATGGCACTATTGTTTAAAGAAAATATATTGAAAACCATGTGGACGGGCTTTATAACGCTTCATAGAGTTTAAGGTTGTAAACACCTCTCGCTTTGGTGATGGGTTTTGAGATAGTGTAAAGAAATATTAGCGGGTAAATAATTAGTAATTAATCGTAACCACTAATTAATAACAAGATCAATGGTTAATTTTAGGAGTAACTTTAACCACTTACTCTTAGAGTCAATATATATATATATATATATATATATATATATATATATATATATATATATATATATATATATATATATATATATATATATATGGGGTTTGCTAGAACACACCCACTAGTTTTTATGTGGGAGTGTTTTAGCAAGTTATAACTAAAAAGTTAATAAATACACCTTAAGGTGTATGTTGCTATAACACACCTTCTAACAAAAACAAGTGGGTGTGTTCTAGCAAATCCTATAGGGGTTTGCTAGGATACACCCACTTACTTTTTAGAAGGAGTATTTTAGCAAGTGAATAACTAAAAAGTGGTTAAATACACCCTAAGGTGTAGCTCTGCTAAAACACTCCCACATAAAAACTAGTGGGTGTGTTCTAGCAAATCCCTATATATATATATATATATATATATATATATATATATATATAAGGGAGGATATTTTGATTCCAAGAACAACTCTAGAGTTACTCAACATCTTCGCCTTTGATTATAATATCAATGGCTAGGATTTATTATTAACAAATGTCTAGGTATGGTTTTGCTACTAGTCCGTAAACCAACACACGCCTCCATCTTCGTAGTTTGATACCACATGTTACGCTTTCCATTGCAAATAATTGTTTACCAAATTAATCTATATGGATTGTTAATCAAAATCTATTGCATGTCAATCAATTGTTATTTGAATTTATATGTTTTCTTTTCCATCCCTTATCACTCTATAGTGCCTCCAAGGAATGCAAAATACGATTTGTAAAGATGTGTAATGGTCTGATACTAAAATGAAGGTTGTTCTTCAAACTTTAAATATATATGAGATCAATCATGTTAACATTGTATTGAATAATAATTAGTTTACATTTAGGTATAATAAGATTGAAGAAACAAAACGCTTTAGGTTGATAAAAATTGAGCCTAATTATAATTTAATAAGCAAGAAATTTATTGAATTAATCACACCGAATGTGATGATTTATTTAGTTAGCCAATTATGTGAGGTTGAAGGAATGTACAGTTTTGTAGATGTGGATCTATGATTTTTAGGATCGTATGTGGAGTAACTCTTTAGAGTTACTCTACAGAGTTACCATTAATATGAGGAGGGATATATTGACTCTAAAAGTAAGTGTTTTAAGTTACTCCAAATCACCACCCTCCATTCTATTTTAATCTAACGCATCTAATTAATTATTAAATCATATCACGTGTTCAAATACTACTGAATAATTCCCTTGAGCGGAAAAAAAATAACAATTGAATCTTCCTCCCACACTCTTCTACGATTTGACTCTACAATAGTAGATCATAGATGCATGAATTAATTCAACTAGTATAGTGACCCGTGCAAGCACGGGGAAATAAAAAAAAATTGATCAAATGTATAGATTTTATATTATGTTATCTTAAAGTTATAAATGTGGTTATAATTCAAATTTGATATGGAAAAAAATATCATCTTAATTTTGTTAATTTTGTACATATTTTGAAATATCTAAACATTGCACATAACGATTAAAGTATTTGGATTTATACTTATACTAATTATTTGTAGTATAAGATGTACTAATTGTTAAACTTAGCATATGTAATATTTTTGCAAAAATACACCGACGTACTGTATATTATTATTTGTTGACATAATGTATTTTATTAATCATAAAAACTAAAATATTTGTATTTTTTTTATGTCATAGTCAGTGTCAGATGTATACACCTAGTCTGTGAATGAACCCGTTAATTTTGTACAGGTGTGTATAAATATAGTTTGGGCTACAGAAACGCCGATTGTTATTTGTTTTTATTTTTTACAAAACCAATGGTCTAATGTAAATATTAGACATCGCAACGGAGCGGATCGGAGGCGGGTTTGAGTATCCCCGTCCCTGCCCCCGCCCCCGTCCCTAAACCATATCGGGGGTAAAAATTGAACACCCAACCCCGCCCCCAATGGGGACGGGTCTCCCGGTCCCGCCCCAACCCCCACCCGCGAAAACTTTATTTTTTATAAAATATTTAAAAAATGCATATTTTTTCATTTTTTCATAACAACAAAAACACAATAATTATATTAATAATTTTCTATCTAATAAACTTATTTCAAAAGAGCAAAATAATTATTATAAATATGTTTCTAAAGAGTAATAATATATTAAAATAGGTTGGTGCTTATGGAAATAAGATTATAAAATTTAATAAACAAAATTTTAAAAAGCGGGTGCGGGGCGGGGTGTATGCATCCCCTGCACCCGGCCCCGCCCCCGTACTAAAACTCCAAATTTCCCCCACACCCGCACCCGGTTAAATCAGATTTTCCCCGTTAAATTCGGGGCGGGGGCGGCTGGGTCTGGCGGGGGCTGGGTTTGTTGCCATGTCTAGTAAATATTGTATTTTAGGGTAACAACGATGTAAAAAAAAAGTTTCGCGTATTGTTATACCTGAAAAGTGCATCAATTAAAAGTCAATGGTAGGAGGATCTGCTTATATAGAAGTTGCATGTCCTGTAATGACCAGTACGCCTTACAAAGAAATTAAAAAAAAAAACGACTTCCAAACAATACGCAACTTTAGTTTTCTAAATTATAGCAACAACAATTCTAAAACATAATCAATGATCATACTTTTTGAAAAATCTTCACGATACACAACATTTGTGGTCTCCTTGCAAACATTATTATCTTCATCCAAGATGAGCAACTTCAAACCTTTTCTAGAATTAACTCGAGAGACAGCGACATAGAGTTGTCCATCCGTGAACACGGGTTAGGAAGATAAACTCTCACTCGAGATAAAGATTGACCATGACTTTTATTTATTGTCATTGCAAAACAAAGTGTCAATGGAAATTGTCTGCGCCTGAATTTGAAGGGTAGTCCTGGATCACTCGAAATAAGATTCATCCATTCCTGGGAATGAATACCCTGGTACCTGCCATTTTTCCTGTTATTACGGTAGCAACTATCGTGCTCTTCCCTATATGTGTAACTGTCAGCTTCGTACCATTACACAGTCCATTGCCCTGATCGATGTTTCTCAATGATAAGCTAGTGTGATACCCATGCTAAGCACAGGAAATTAACGTACTTATTTTTTTTTACTCAAGAAATTAACGTATTTATTAATGTTTTATAAAATACTATTTTAAATCGAAAACTAATTTACACAAAGTTAGCGAGTATTTAAGTTATTTGATATATAAATCAATATAAATTTAAAATAACTTTAATATAAATTATAAAGCTTTTTGACAAAAACTATAACTTGTAATATTGGTAGTTTTTGTAAAAAATATTATATAGTTGTATTAAGATATTTACTTTTACAAATATAAAGTTTATATATGTAGTTTACAAATATATATATATATATATATATATATATATATATATATATATATATATATATATATATATATATATATATAGGGGAATGCTACAACACACCCACTCACTTTTGTGAAGGTGTGTTTTAGCATGATACACCTTTATAAAATGGACAAAAAAACCACTTTTCCTTTTTAAAAGTTGTTTTAAGTAGTGGGTAGTTTTGTAATTTGATATTTAATTTATTTCTTTAAGTCAAAATTGTCCAGATTCCACACCTCGTTTCCAACGTTAACAATGGCTGGAGTGGATTCTAAATTGGTACGGCTGTCTACTCTCTGGAATGAACATTCCCTAACACTTAATTAACAATAAGAAGGATAAAATTCTAATGTTAACATTATCATATATTATTGTTAGCAGATTATAATGAAGAAGTTTCCTATGATTTATTCATACTATCATTTTAGTATGATCCAAATTTAATGCCATGAATGTGGAATTTGTTTCATAAACTCTTCTTCTGTTTTTACCTTAATTTCTATAATAAATAAAAAAAAAAAATCAGTTGCAGGTTTCCTGGTACAGGAAGGAAACGTGAAAAGAGGGAGTGAAGATTGAAGAACAGTGGGACGTAGGAAAGAGAATTAAATGGACCCAAGAATATGGAATTTAAAAATAAAAAATAAACATTTGAATGTCAATTACAATTATGTCCTCTAATGTTGTCTTTTTTAAAATAAACTAAGGGGTCTTTTTGTCTAAATGAAAAAGGTGCATCATGCTAAAACACACCTTCACAAAAGTGAGTGGGTGTGTTGTAGCATTCCCCTATATATATATATATATATATATATATATATATATATATATATATATATATATATATATATTTTAAACTAATACTTTTATCCTAACTAATAAATTGTTTTGGGGGTTGAGTAGTTCAAATGATTTGAGTTAAAGAATAAGGAGTTGAAGGTACTGGGTCAAACTCAAACGAAAGAGTAAATATTAATTTAACAACTAATTACTAACATTTGTCATCAGAAAAAGGACAATTGTTTGAATCTCTCCAACATGATAATATTTACCCCAAGAATATATTACATTGACATTTAAAAAAAAAAATTACTATTGTCAAATTCACCTTTTGAAAATGATTTTTCCTATAAGGTCTATGGTAGCCCATGTTCCTATTATGATTAGCAAGTCTTTAAAGATATAGATACACACTTCGAACCCGTACCGAATGTAGAAATATATTAATATGTAACATGCAAGTCTCTAAATATTATCCATACTTTTGTGATATTTTGTAACTTTTTAAGATTTTTTTTAAAAAAGTTATGTGTAATTATTTATTGATCCAACCTAACGAAACTTCATTGCATCGGGTAATAGATTACAATGAAAACCGATCCATCTTGTGAACACCTATGGGCGTGGATGCAACAACATGTATGAAACACCAAGTATATATAATCACAAATGGTTTGACCAAATTTCTAAACTTGCAATTCTACAGTTATCTTGTAGATATCTTTCACATGTAAGTATTTTTAGAAAAAATTTGGTGTGATTATAGTCACACCAAACCATATGGTGCATCCGCCCATGGACACACACACACTCATAAGAATGATATAAAATATCATAATTTTTTTTAAAAATCAACAAATAATATATTAATGTAATACATTTGTAAATGTTTGGTCTGGTGGTAAAAAGATAGATCTTGGACATTAAAGAAAAATCAACAAATTATATCAACTTGTGATAAAATGAAATGGACTGGTTTTACCTTTTTATTTTAATAATACTTAATATTTTAATCTATTAATGTATAATTATAGTTATAAAAAATTGAATTTTTTATTTATTATTATAATTATAATTATTAAAATTTGACAATAATGAGAATGTCCTTATTTGAAAAACATCATTACTCGTTAAGGAAAGTATTCATTAAAATTAATATTTATTAAAAATATTACAATTTGATAATATCATTTAAATTGCTTATGATTCTCTTAGATATTTGTCTTCCTTCATAGGTTTCTTTTAATATGAAAAAAAAATTATATAACTATAATATTTAAAATCTTAACAAATTTAAAAATAAATATCAAAATCATTTTAACCATGTACCTTAGATTAAAAATGATTTGAATTTTAGAAAAATCAAAGTATTTTTATTTATACTTGTTTAACAGATAAAATGGTAATGCCTATTGAATGGTGAATATTTCCTCATTAAAGGTCCAAGACAATGGTAATGCCTATTGAATGGTGAATATTTCCTCATTAAATGTCCATTAAAACAATGGTTCCTTATAAATTTTGGTACTTGGTAAAAAAATTAAACTAATAAAAAAATATTAATGTAAAATATATACCTAGAATGGTACATATATCGATTAATTTAGGATTTATATTATAAAAAAATACTTTGAAGGGTGAATATTTTGAATCGTAGGATAATCCGTTTAGGATATAAAAGGGTGAGGTTTATTTGGTTCTTATAACAAACAACAAATGTCTATGTTTTTTTGTCGATGATAAATTTAATCTCGTTTTTTTTTAAAAAAAAAATATACCATCTTCTATTTTATTTATTAAAATTAAAATATTAACAGTGTCTGAAAATATATGTAACACTTCAACCGCATTAAAAGTTTTGATCAATAATAATGTCTATTGAATAGTAAATATTTATTCATTAATCATTTCCTTGGAAAAAATATTAGCTTTAAAAGTTGTGGTTAACAATAATGCAATAATTGTGCTTTAATTTTTTTTAAAGGAATTGTGCTCGTTGTGATTTAACTTAAAATGCAAAGTTATATGGGTATATTTTAATTGCTAAATGGATAGCACTGCCATGAGAAAAAATAAACATTTAACGTGTACCATATATCCTACATGGATTATCAATATCATTATGAATAAAACAGTTCCACATAAATGGATAGTCCATTTTAATTCAACATAAAACTCATTTTGCTCATGACTTATAAAAAAAATCAACGTAAAATGGTTCAATATAAACGGTTCAATAACTTCTTTTTGACCAAAAAAAACGGTTCAATAACATTTTTTGACAAAAAAACGGTTCAGTAACATTTTTTTGTTGAAGGATAGTATTTTATATTGTTTTATTTTAATGATATTATTTTTCTCATTTCTATGAAGATTATTACCATCGGATGAAACAAAATGGTATGGGAAAAAAAAAACCAATCTTGATAATTTTTATTATAGATGGAACAGTTTTCAATTTTAAAGTCAAATATTAGTAAAAAACTAAAATCGAAAATCATTAAAAAATATAAAATTCAACAAAAAAAATTGAATAAATCACCAATAATGTAAACTACTAAAAAGTTCAAAAGTTAAAAATCAAAACTGCAAGCCAATTTTATTGATTCATTAAAACCATTTCTAAAGATTTAGAAAGTTTGTCTCTATTCATGTCCCACACAAAGTCATAGGCGAAAGATTTGAACCACGATGTTCCATGTCACTTAAAAAGAAGATCTATAATTGTATTTTGGTGCTCATTAAATTCTTTGAATAACAAATTACAAAGAAGCAAATAACAAATTTCTATAATATACAATAAGATCTTATCAATATTAAAATATTAAGAAAAAACTCATAATGAACATATGACAATTCTTACAACATTTTTTCCTAGATGCTGTCATACCCTAATTTTGGACCTAAAAATACTAATTCAATTCTTCTTTTCTTGCATTTCAAGTCATTTGATTTGTCTCTGATCAATTACATCTTTCTCTGTGTTTTATTTCATTGTTACTTGCAAAATTCATGAAAAAGGGCATTTTAGTCATTTCCTATGTTAAAATTTCTTTCAATCTTTGAAAAATTGTTTGAGTCTTTCAACTGGTTTGAATAAGCCCTTATTTCAATTCTATGTCAAAATCCATTTCAAAAATTGCATTTGAAGTCATTTTGAGTCAGTTTAGCCCCTAGGGGCATTTTAGTCTTTTCATGTGTTAAAACTTTGTTTAATTTCTAAAAGTTTGTCTCTGAGTCTTTTAATTTGTTTGAATAAACTTTTGCTTTAAATTTCCTGTTAAAAATCCATTTTAACATTGCATCTGAGTCATTTTTAGTCGTTTTAAGCCCCAGGGGTATTTTGGTCATTTCACACGAAATTTTGGCAGAGAGAGGTTACTTTAAAGTACCTCATTTAGGTAATTGGTTCATTTTAGTCCGTTTTGTCAATTTTAATCGTTTCACTTTACGTTTAGTCAATTTTACCAATTTTAATTCAATTTTATTTTTATTTTCATTTTTTGCACTTTAGTCCTCTAAGTCCTAAAATTTGCATATTAGCCCTTTTTGTTATTTTTCTTTTCTTTTTTCCAGCCCTTTAATCTTTAATAATTGCATTTTGGTCCACTTCTCTTTTTTTCAGTCCTGTAAACATTTTTTAATTTTGCAATTAAGTCAGTTTGTCCAAATCTTTGCAGTCCAGTCCTTTTCTTAAATTGCAGGTTGGCCCCCAAAGTCTTAAAATTTGCAGGAAGGTCCTCAGGCCCAAATTAGCCCAAGGTCGAGCCAAACAAAGTCCAGAACAGGTGTCAGCAAGATATTGGTCTAGTCATTACACATGTCACCTATATAAGGGCCACATCACCAATTACACAGATTTTTTTCATCAATCACTCAGTGACACATCATCATCAGAAAACTCTAAAAAAATTTCTCTCTCCCAAGTCACCACCGTAACTGAATCAAGCCACCGCCGTAACAAACCCAAAAACCACCACAACAGAATCAAAAACCACCGCACAAATTCTCGAATTCATACCAGTTTTCGCAAAAATTCATCATCAAACATGCAGAACCAATATGAATTGCTAGAAAATCAAAACCGAAGCATTCAATTCAACAAAATCCTTTTGAATTAGGTTTGTTCTCAGAGACTTTCCACGAAAATCATCATCATCGAACTATTTTTCTTCGTCTTCTTGCAATTCAAGTCTAAAGACGATCACAAGAAGATTTGAGAGAGAGAAGAAAAGATTGAAGCGAAATCAAATCAGTTCGAAGAAGAAGAAGATTGAACACCGATTTATTTTCGGTTTTGAATCTCACCAGAAGAATCAGAAGCTCGTAAGGATCTATCTGCTCGAATCTCCAAGCACATTCAGGTAAACATACGAAACCATCTCATTTTCATCATCGAAGATTTCAAATTAAAAAATAAACGGTGAATCCTGATGAAAAACTTGAAAACTCGAACAAATTGAAAACCGAAACCCTAAAACACAAAATCATGAAGATTCACCGTTTATTTTTTGTAATCAGGGCTTAGAATCATCATCAGTGAAGAAAACAGGATGAATTAGGGTTTGGTTTCAAAAAAATTAGGAAAAGAGTTGAAAACCCTAAAGACCGTAAAGTTTCAAAACCAAACCTGTTCGAATCAGTGTAGAACGAAACGTTTTGAACAATTTCCTTCAACAAATATCCAGATCAAAACGTTTCGAACAATTGTCTTCGAAAAGATATCAAGAACGAAACGTTTTGAACGATTCCCTTCAACAAACATCCAAATCGAAACGTTTCGTGTACAAGCTATGCTGATTCATGGTTTATTTGTGATTTATGGCTTGAATCCATGTTCGTAGTGGGTGAAAACCATGAGAGAAGCCATGAGAGAAACGAGAGAATCTGAGAAGAAGAAAGAGGAATTAGGGTTTGAATGAATTGGACCGGTCACTCTTGTTTTTATATAGGTGTGAACCGGATTGGTTCATGTGAACCGGTCTGGTTCACTCCTGGATCTTGTGTCAACCGTTGATCTTGCTGTTTGATTAGATGTGTGGTCCTGATTCGTTCCTTTCGTGTGTCTCTTTGAGCTTATCATGCGCCATGCATTCCCAGCCCTTAGATCTAGGTTTGTGATGGACTTGGATCAATCTAACGCCTCTGAGGCATCTGGATAGTCCAAGATCCACCATCAACCCTGGATTTGGGCCTGGATTTCTTCCTATATTCATTTTTAGTGTTTGTTGCTATTTTCTATGCTGCACCTTGCTATTTGCACCTCTGTTTCACCCAAAAATCTTTTAAAAAATTCCTAAAACATTTGTTATGGCTTCTTGACCACTTTCTTGATATGTTTGTGATGATGATATGTGTTGAAACTTGAAAAATTATGTAGTATTTTTTGATTAATTCTTTACTATTTTTTGTTAAAGTTTGTGAAAATTTTGCATGTTCTTGTGTCTAAAATTCTTTGGAAATTCTAAAAATTTTCATGTATGTTTCTTGTTATTTTTGTGATGTTTCTATGCATTTTGTTTACTAAAATTTTGTTGAAAAGTATTATCACATTTTCTTGCATTGTTTCTTGGTTTCATGTGAAAAATATTATAGAAATTGCCCAAATCCACCTCAAGCTTTTCATAAGTGTTTGTGGTGTATGTTGCTTGAAGTTTGTGAGCTCATTGTTGCTGCTTGTGTTTAATATTGCTGCATGAGTGTGAATCTTGATTAATTACCTAGCTTACAAGTTACTTGTGTAAATAAACGATGCAATTATGTCTAAGTTTGCTTCCAAAAAATGACAAGTTAACCATGTTGCTTTAATTTCTATTCCAAAATCTGATTCTAAACCTTTAAAAGTGTGTTGGAATGTGAGAATTATAGGTCACATGACTCTTGCATTTTATGAGCAAATTTTAGTCATATTTTGCACTCATTTTGCCTTTATTTTGGGTTGTTTTCTATGCTTTGTGCTATAGTGTTTTCCTTGCTTTATTTCTTTTGATATTGCCATGTGTTACTAACCATTTCATTTCATGTCTCATATTTTTCATAAGCATTCCCATTTCATTCCATATCCATCTTATTTCTTGCACCTTAAGTTTCACCAAAAGTTAGAATGTAATACTTAGGACTTTTTGTACTTTACTTTCATGCAATTTAAATTTCTTGCAAGACCATAGAATGTATCTAGGCCAATGATGTAATATGGACTACGGACTCTAATGATGTACACCGACACAAGCACCGACACATGCACACACATCACTTTAGGTATATAGCTAGAATATGCATGTTTAGATGTATGTTTAGGATTGTATGTTTAGATGAATGATTAGGCTTCACACTTAGAAAAATCAGCTTTCCAAAAATATGAACAAACTTCACTCAAATCATTTTTTACAATAAACCTTGGGACCAAAATCCCATTGTAATTTTCCCCTTCATTTTCTTAATCAAATTTTAATGAATTTTAATCATACTTGGACCATATTTTGTAAATAACTAATTCCAACCTCACTTTTTTCTAAATCTCATGCCCTTGAGGCCTCTTTCTATTCTTCAAAATCCCATTTTCAAACTTAAAATCAACCAACAAAAAACAAAAACATTTTTTGGAAGAGAACTACGGTGGATTTGATCCCTTAAACGGGTACGTAGGCAAGGAACAAAATTCCTTCAATTCAAATAAAATAAAAATTCAAACACATTCTTCTCCCTCCAATTCTTCACTTAGAATACCTTTAGGTGTAAATATCACTTTCAAATAGCATTTAAAAATAAAGCGCGCGCGTAGAAAGTAAAGATGGTTCCTATAGGATACTATAGTCGTTATGGGTGCCTAATACCTTCCCGTAGCGAAAACAACTCCCGGACCTCGATTCTCAAGGGTTTTGCTTATTTTTTCCCTTCCCAAGAAAAAAATGAGATATCACCGGTTAAAAAGGTTCAAACGTAATCAATGTTTGACACCCGAAAACCAAGATAAAACAGATGCACATCAAAGTTGAAAGTACAACATAATCATTAATCTATAGAAAAACTACTATTTGGAATGTGAAATATCTATCATTTACAAAAACAGATTATATCTCTAAAACTAATTAGATGAATAGTTGTACAAAAGAATAATCATTGCTTAAAAAACTAATAAAATACATCCATTCTAATCAAAGTGTTTAATCCAATTTCTTCAAAGTTCAAACCATATGTTGATTCTTTCATCACATTCAACGTTTGAGATCCACTTCTGCAACAACTAAATAGAAAGTGAATAAAGATCAAAAATAATTGACAAAGAAAAACAGAGAGAAGTTTGTTTCATTGTTGTACCTATGAAAAAATATTAGAAATTGATCCAGTTTTAAGAATTAGATCTAAGAAGAAAAAAAAATGAGAATAAGAAGTGAAAATGAATAAAATAAAAGAATGATCTCGAGAAAATTTTCAAAATTTTAGTATGAATCTCGAAATTGAGTGAGAATGTTGAAACCAAAAAGCACAGTGTATACTAGTGATATGAAAATTGTGAGTTGTAACTTAAAACGGTGTAAAAAGTGTGAGCTTCAAACACAGTATTTATAACCAACATGTATGAAGCAATCACAAAAAAAATTCCATGGATGTAGTAATTGACAATTAAATGGTACATTAATTATCAACAATTTGTACGATTAAATTAGAAAGAAAAAAAAAACTCATGATTTTTTTAGGGGAAACAAATACTCACGAGGTACATCTTTATTAAAAAAAAAAATACTCGTGATGTACATATCTATTTAATTTTTTTATTTAAATGTGTAAAAAATTGTAAACGTGTTCAAAAACCAAAATGCATACTTTTTTTCATGAATGTAGAAAATAATTTGACTAATATTAGTTAATTGTGAAAACGACATAGCTCATGTTGTCAAGTAAAATTTAACATCCTTGCTTTAATATCATAAAAAAATGAGACGAAAGGTGTACTGATCTTTTTGGTAGTGAAGGTGTACTGATTTTAATGTAGTAATAACAACATCATTAATATGTCAAAACAAAATAAAAAATGTCATTAAAGCCTTTTATTTGTTTTATTCGGCGATAATAAATTACGAAGATATTTTGTAGGCTTTTGCTTAATGAAACGGTCTATATTACTCCATCCGTAAATATCTTTAAATATCTTTAATAATCTATTAAAAAATTATGAAAAATTGATATTTTAAAAATATTAACCGAGACGAATCCAACATCTTATATACTATATTTTTTCTTTACATATTAGTACGAAAATATGATCAAATTATATTATGTAAACAATATATATTTTTAAATTATGTCATTTAATATGGGACGGAGTACTTTTTTTTGTTACCGGTTTATATTACTACTTAGTATTACTTATTTGCAGCCATCTCTCATTAATGCACTTAAATAATTGCACTATTTTACGGGATTATATCATATTTGATATTAGTACAGTCTATATTTGTTTTGAGCAACTATTGCAGTCTATATAAAAAAAACATTTAAGGTACGAATAATAATATATAATAGAGCAATAGAACAATTATGATAAAAATGGAGTTTGCTACAATTGAATTAATCTAAAAGTACTAAATATAGTAAATTTTTTCCCGATGTATACATTATGTTAAGGTATAAATAATAAATCCAACAAATTTAAGCAAAAAAAAAATCTAAGAAAATCAACCACATGATTCGATCATTGATACTTCAAATTTCTTTATGTGAACGACATATATCGGCAATGAATTCAATGAGCATCATACTCGATTGAATCAAAAAAAATAATAAAACAAACAAAAAGATGAACAACGAAAAAACAAAGGAAAAAACCAAACAAACAGAAAAAGAGGCAAGGTTGTGATTTATGATGTGAAAATTAGGAAGCCATAGGTCTAATTTATAGTAATTTCCAGAGGGTAATTTGGTAAACTAAATGGATCTAATTTGGCATGAGAGTAATTACATGCGATCGTTTTTAATTTTCGGTTACATATATTCTCTAACATAAGTCTTACTATTTTTTTCATACCCTTTTTAATCAATTTTATTTCATCGATTTGCTATTTTTTCGGTCGACTTCTATATGCATCTCTTACATATGGTCTTTCCCTTTTTTTTTGAGGGGAAAGTTTTTCCTTATTATTAAGGAAAATCAAATCATATTGTGTTTAATTGTTTTAATGCCACTTTGAATAAAATATCTTTGACATAATTACAACCAAATCAATTGTTTCACATCATTTGTAAAAAAAAAAAATAATTTGTCCAACATCATGATTATTATTATTATAAAAATAAAAATTAAGAAATGTATAACATTATTTTTGTTTTGTTTTGAATAAACACTGTTATACGGTATTATTAATATAAACAAAAGTATATTATCTTAAAAAAGAACATGTTAATTCAAATTATATAAAAAATTAATGGTTATTACCAAATCTAATTAAAATTATTTTAAAAAGTTACACTCTTATCAAATCATTTTTTTATTATTTGACATACATCAATTATTTATCTCTTTAACATTTAAATAATTATTCCATTACTTGTTTTATTTTAATCTCTGCATTCAAATATTTTAATTTAAATTATTTGTTTATTAAAAGAAATTAAATTATTTGATTAAAATTTGTATTTTTTGAATTCGAAATGATTGATTTTTTTTTTTTTTGAAGAATCAAAAATGGATTATATTAACAACGGCAGCAATCCCCCTTTAGCATAAGGTGTGCTAAAGAGGTCGCCCCAGAAAAATACAAGCTGTCTCTGTACAAAATAAAACAAGTGTCAGTCAATACCCAGACACAGTAACGGGTCTGACCACCACCTTTGGGTACTGAAAACAAAAATTACATTATTGGCATTCAGCCACCACAAGGATGTACACTTGACCTTTTCCATCAAGACTAACATGGAATTTTGAACGTTATTAAATAGTCTGTTATTTCTTTCCGTCCATAAAATCCATACCGCTAATAACCAAAGAAGCTGCATAAACGATCTTCGCTTCCTTGATGGTCCTAGAACATATGTGAACTGTAAAAAATGATCATGAATAGTATACGGATCAGCTCCATAAACACCTAGCCAAAGCCGAATATGTTGCCATAACGCACCAAAAATAGAACAATGCAAAAACATGTGAGCAGCCGTTTCATCGATTTCACATCCCGTGACACAAAACAGGGCCGTGGGTTGAATAATGCCACGCCTGAGCAAGTTGTTTTTTGTTGGTAACCTGTCCCGTAATAACCTCCATGCAAGAATAGAGACCTTCAATGGTACATGTTTATGCCAAACAAGTTCTCCTACTGCATCACCTAAGATATGCGCCTGTTCTGTTAGAATATTATAAGCCCCGCTCACGGTATAACCAACCGCCGTGTCGGGAAGCCACTGCCACCTGTCATAAACATCATTCTGCAAAACAAAATTATCAAGTAAACGACAACACTCGCCTATCATCTCCTCCTCCCAATCCCACAACCGCCTCCGACACCCCCACGCCGCTCCTCCTTCCTCCCAACCAAGATCAAACATCTCAGCCACCGTACTTGACTTATATATTGATAAATCAAACAGACGACTAAACCTTCGACACAAAGGAACATCACCTAACCACCTATCCTGCCAAAATAAAGTGTTCGTTCCTGTCCCTACCTTACTAGCCACCCTATCAGCAAACCAACTCTCACCGTCACCACCTACTCCATCCCTAATCTTCGCTAACTCTCTCCACCAATGAGAAACACTCCGGCCCCTACCTCCAACCGCCCAACCTCCTCACCATACCTCGCCGCCAGCACTCTATACCATAAACCTCCCTTATCCACCAACAACCTCCAACACCATTTTCCTAATAAAGCAAGATTAAATTCACTCAACTTCCTCACCCCCAAACCTCCATCCTCCTTACTTAAACACACAGAGCTCCAAGCAATCCAGGAAATTTTCCTGTTATCCTCACTCCCTCCCCAAATTTTTTTTTTAAACATAGATTCAATGGAAGAGATTATACCTGACGGAGCTTTGTAGAAGGAAAGGGCATAGACAGGCAGTGCTGACAGGACATATTTAAGTAGAACCAATCGACCACCATATGAGAGAAAACGACTGTGCCATCTCGTCAATCTAGATTTAATGGTATTCAAAACAGGTTCCCAAAATGCCAATCTCCTAGGATCACCCCCAATCGATAAACCCAAATACATAAACGGGACTTTCCCAACCTTGCAGTTCAGTAACGATGTAGCCTCATTCAACCAAGAGTCCCCAATATTAACACCAACTAGCTGACTTTTGTGAAAATTCACCCTTAATCCAGACATTACCGCAAACAAAGACAAAACCGCCCGTAAAGCTCTCACATTAGCCCAACTCTTGACACCGACTAATAGTGTGTCGTCGGCAAACTGAAGATGCGAAACCACAGTTGAATTTACGTTTCCTACCCCATAACCAGTGAATAAATTATTATCCACCATCGCCTTCATCATGATATTCAACCCTTCAGCCGGCAAAAGGAAAAGAAATGGCGAGAGAGGGTCGCCTTGACGTAACCCCCTCTTTAACGGAAACTCGTCTGTAGGACTACTGTTTACTAGAACCGAAGCCGTTGCTGTTGTTACACACTCTCTCATCCACTTTCTCCATAATACCGGAAACGACATCCTTCTCATAACCGAATCCAAATACCCCCAGTCCACGGAATCATAAGCTTTTTCGAAATCTACCTTAAAGAGCATTAATTCCTTTTTTGTTTTTCGTGCCTCATCTACCACTTCATTTGCGATAAGGATGCCATCCAATATCTGACGACCTTTTACAAACGCCGTCTGAGTCTCAGCTATTAAACTCCCCATGACCATCCGTAATCGATTAGCTAGCACTTTCGACAATATTTTGTAAAGACAACCAACCAGAGAAATAGGACGAAAATCATTTAATCGCTGAGGGCTATCCACTTTCGGAATGAGAACTATAAACGTAGAATTTATACCTTTTGTTAATTTGCCGTTCCTATGAAAGTCTGTTAAAAAGTGCATAACATCCCTTTTAACATCTTCCCAGAAATCTTTCAAAAAACCAAAATTCACACCATCCGGTCCGGGGCTTTTGTAACTGTCACAATCCCATACTGCGGCCTTGACTTCAGATTCTGAAAATGGTTTAGTGAGACTACCGCCTTCCGCATGAGATAACGTGTTAAAAGCCAAATTATCAACCCCCGGCCTTGTGATGTCTGAGGCCGAGAAATGTTCTTTAAAATGGGAAAAAACCGCATTTCGAATAGGCTGCACCCCTTCGGCCAAAGAACCATTCACCAAAAGTGATACAATTGTATTTCTTCTTCGACGAGTTGACAAAGCCGAATGAAAATACTTAGAATTCGCGTCCCCCTCTTTCAACCAAAATAATCGCGATTGTTGCCATCTAATGCTTGTGTTGACGCGAGACAAAGAGTGAATATCATGCGATACACCCCTCAATTCTTCTACTTCTTCCACAGACAACTCCTCTTCTGCGGCTTTAGTTTCAAAATCCGACAACCGAGTTTTTAACAAATCAATTCTTCCAGATATATTTTGAACATGGGTTGAATGCCACTCCTTCAGTGCTATTTTCACTAATTTCAATTTTTCTTTAATAACAAAACCCCCCCACCCGTCTACACGTAAGGAATTCCACTTATCTTGCACAAACTGACGATAACCCGGTAACTCTTGCCAACATTTTAACATTCTTGACGGACGGGGTCCCCAATTTTCCTCATCAACTGACAATTGAAGCGGACAATGATCAGAAAGTCCCCTAAGAAGGGCTACCTGAAAACAATTCGGCCAAGTAACACACCATTCTTCAGACAATAAAAAATGATCAATCCTACTTATTGAAGAACCATCTCCCTTAAACCACGTAAATTTGCGGCCACATAGCGGAAGATCTATCAACCCATTTTCGGTGATAAACAAATTGAAAAATTGGCTAACATTTGCGGCACCATCCCCCCTTATCGATCTCCTTTCCTCCGCTTCTCTAACCTCATTAAAGTCTCCGCACACACACACCTTCCGCCCATCTAACAATTGTAACCTTACTGATAAAGATGTCCATAACTCCCTTTTTGCTCGTCCTTCACAAGGTGCGTACACATTGAACAAGTAAAATTCCTCATTAGACCTAATAAATTTGCCATGTATCTGCAAGACATGCTCCTGAGTAAACGACGACCACACCTCCACCTCCGATGTATCCCACATAGTAACTAGTCCCCCGGAAGCCCCGACGGAAGGCCGATAAGAAAAATCATGATTTGTATCACCCCATAACATAGCACTCATAACACCATCAATCACCATTAATTTTGTTTCCTGAATACACATAACATACGGACGTTTCTCTTTCACCAACTGACTCACCTCCCTTCTCTTCTCCAGTCCTCCTAACCCCCTTGCGTTCCAAGAAACTATCTTCATCTCTACCACCCCCCCCGCAACTCCCACCACTCCGCACGTACCCCTCTAAACACCCCCCACATCCACACCTCCTCCCTCTACCACCAGCCTACACACCGATCCTGAATCCACCTTCTTAGATCGAGACAATACACTAAACTTATTATTTGGATCAGCCGCATAAGAAACACCAATGACTTTGCCAATTCCTTGAATGTCCTCTTCCTTTGTTTTCTCATTCCCTTGTAAAGTAACATAATGTTGCCAATCGTTGTTGACTGAAGCCAAGGATGCAGATTCATTGTTGGAAATTTGATTCACCTCCAAAGACTTAGTTACCCGTTGCCTACGACGTTGCCGGTCTCTAACCTTTTGTGTCAAAACTTTCATAACATTAGATTTTTTCAATACTTTCATGACCTCTTCTCTATCTTTGCTTGGCAATCTAGCAACCTTCTTAAGTGTAAACACCGGATGACGAAGCACTCTTCCCGCCTTCTTCCTAACTGCGTGAGTTTTAGTAGCCCCACCACTACCATCTGCATCTGTGACCATCTTCTTTAATCGTTTTTTATTTGAAGAAATAAGACCAATATCTCCTTGCTGCACATAATGTAACCACTCTGCACTCCACGGTCCCGACCGTGACGACCCGGAATGAACCTGTTGACCCAATGAATGCTTCTGCCGCCGTTTCCTTACGTCACCCTTTCGCTGGTCAGTTATTGCATTCAGCACATTAGAACCGCACCTGCCTCTATTTGTTGGAACAGTACCTTCATTAAATGCTTGCTGAGACATAGAAAATGGCTGCACGTCGTTTGATGCATTTAATGGAGAACCGACATCCTCATTACTAGAAAAAACGTCCACCTTGTTAACATCCTTGGAGCTGTCCGAAGCATGAAGTAATGGACCTGTACATGCAGGCACGTTAATTGGTTTCGTAGTCTCCAAATTCACACTTTTGTCTTGTGCATCAGCTATAACATTCTCTTCTTCACCTTCAACCAGCGCTTTAACAATGTCATCAGCCATCATATCCACATTCTCATCCACATTCTCATCATTAATGTCATCAGCCTCTGAACATGAACGAATAGACTTGTTATCTTCCTCAAACAAACAAGCATCATCCCCCAAACAAAAGCCCCACTCTTCAATGACTTTAAAATCCAGCAATACCCCATCAATTAAAATTTGTTCTGTCACATTTATCACATCCGTTGATGTAGTCGATATAAGGATCCTGGCATAGTCAAACCTTTCTTTATTCAACGACATATTGTCCGTGCGCAAGTATCTTCCACAATCAAGAACGCAAAGCTTGAAAAAAGTTTCGTTCCAAGCATGTAAAGGGATACCATACACACGGAGCCAAGCACCTCGTTGGAATGGCAGCACCTCTCTATCCCATCTAACAAGGCTAGCAAAAATAAGATCAAAGAATTGTTTTGCTTCCCTCACAATATCAAAGACACTATCATCAGATAATGAATGCACAAAAACCTTATCAGCACCAATCGGAATTATATCAATATCCTTGAAGCCAGCATCCTCCACCCTTTTTTGGATAATCGGTATCGATTCCCCATTTTGCACCGTACCAATTATTCCTTTCATAGCCCACTTTAAATCATCCTCGCAAGGAGTGTACCTACGTGTTAGTTTTTTAGGTGCTGCAACTGGTTCCTTCAAACCCTTCACCATAGCCAAATCTACCTTCTCCTTCCCTCGCTCTCCCTCCCTCAGCTTCGCCTTCCCTCCCATCCTAACCAACACCGAACCCACCTTCACCTCTCCCTCCCTCCCCTCCTTCACTACACCTGTTTTCTTCGAAGCCTCCACTCCCTCACTGCCCAAAATCCTCACACTTTTTTCTCCCTCAACCTCCTTCTCCCTCACCATTCTCACACCGCGTACACCCTCCCCTTGAACCCTACCAACACCGTTACCTCCGTCACCTTCCTTCTCCCTCTCATCCTCCAGCACCTTCGGACTCTTCTTGTCGAACCTCGCTAACTTAGCACAAACCTTATACTGACCAAAACATACATTATTTAACGCTTTCAAAAGTTTATCCACATCCCGCACCTTAGCATACCGGACAAAACCAAAAACCTCGCCATTAACGTTCGTTTTACTAGCCACAAATACATCCTCAAGAATTCCACAAACTTCGAATCCCTTCCTCAATAAAAAAGTAGAAGCTAAAGGAGGAAAATTTGTGATGTAAAATGTTACGAACCGTTTAAACGACGAATCCGAGCTTGCTTCTTCCACGTCCAGAATTGCTTCACGCAATTGTTGATTATGGTGCACAACAGCCACGCTCTTAGCTTTGTAAATGCCCCCCTGCCGTCGAGGTGCCCTAATACTCTTGCCGCTGTCATCCTCCCATTCCGAGTCAGTATAATCGTAGTCCTCCCAATGCACAGGTTTACCGTAATTGAAAACTGATCCTGAGTGCCCAGCGTACCAGTCACCACGTGATGAAACCCTAAATCTATCATTCCAAGAAGCACCGCCGTTCCTCTGTAGCATTCGATCCTTTTCGTTGATCCTGTCCTGTCCTGAACCGTCCTGTCGCAGCGCTTTCCTCCTACGCGGTCTCACGTCGATCCAATCCCCTTCATCCCCCCCTTTGGTGGCACCCTGCCTGGAACCCCTTCCCCCCCAATGTTCCTCACTTCCGGCGAATAGTACCGGCGCGATTGCCCATGGCGGAGCCATTGACCTTCGCGATACGCTCGCACTCCCCCTCTTATATCAAATTTGAAAAACTTTAAAATTTTTTTGTATGATTGATTTCTAAAATTTAATCTCAAATTTAATCTCAAATTTGTATTTTTTTTGTTTAAGGCTAATTTTTTTTAGAGAAGGTTTAATGTTTATTTTAGCACAAGGATAAATATCAGCGTGGGTTAACCTTTTATTTTCAACAATATTTTTTATTTATTCTGCACATATTTTCATGTTATAATTGAAATATCATATTATATAAAACAATTTCGTTAAAATTTCATTCCATAATACCAACTATAAAATATACGATAACTAAACACTACATTACACGATTATACAAATAATATAATAATACAATATCATTGGTCTTCCAAAAAAAAACATTGAATTGTAACATTTCC
This sequence comes from Medicago sativa, assembly GCF_051527215.1. Taxonomy (NCBI): domain Eukaryota; kingdom Viridiplantae; phylum Streptophyta; class Magnoliopsida; order Fabales; family Fabaceae; genus Medicago; species Medicago sativa. The sequence continues at coordinate 81,708,442 of NC_140756.1, read as the reverse complement.
ATAAAAAAATAACATATAATAACACAATATAATTGGTCTTCCAAAAAAAAACATTGAATTATAACATTTCCATAAATAAAACATTAGAATAGAAGAAGATTAGAGCGCCACATGTCACTAGTTGAATGAAACTTTAAAACCTTTAAAAATGGTGACACTTGTCAAGAAAAGAAGAGAAGAGACCTTGGAATAGGTGGTAAATTTATATTATATAGATTCATTGATAATTTCAGTTTTTTTCATCGATAAGTTATTTTTTCAGATCTGGTTTTTGAATGTCACCATATGATTGCTACTCAAATTAGGAATTACAATATGGATACACCTATTCTCTCAATCACCTCGCCTGATCTTTTCAAGCATAACATGAAATCTGAGAATTCTATGTTATTCAAAGCAATGGAATTATTGGAATATTAGAATCTAAAAGAAAATGTTAATTGTCACTGGATTTTTATGGAATCAAAATTATGTGGGAATCCAATAACCTAAAATAGGGAACTTGTATCACATCACAAACAATTGAAAGTACTGTTGTGCAATTTTGATCATGTTTATTAATGATTAAAAAGGAGATCTTTTGAAAACAGAAAACATATGGTTGTGCAATTTTGTTCTTGGAGGATTGAGGAAGAAAACCTAACAACGTTCTGGGCAAAAACAACACGGCAATAAGGGGATGATAGAGTAGAATAGCACTTATGTGAGATGATTTAACAATTAATTAGGAGCGTCGGATTAAAACAAAATGGATGGTAGTGATTTGGAGTTCAAAAGACTTACTCTTGGAGTCAATATATCCCTCCCATATAAATAAGTTTTATAAGTTTGTGTGCACGAATACACGTGTCAGTATATTAGATTGAATTTATTTAAATTTAAAATTATAATAATATCATAAAAATAAATGTAAATGATGAGATGAATGTCCAATGCAAGAATAAAAAGTGTAACAAAATCAATAATGAATTAGTTCAAGTGGTAAGAGTTTTGGGTCCCTTTAAACATGTGGTCATGAGTTTGTTTCGTGACCCATGCATATAGAGAGAAAAATCGATTGAAAGGGAAGCAAGTGGTTGATATATATATCTATATCAAAGTATATGTATGAGAAATGATAAAATTGGTGTTTGGCAAACTTGAAGAAGGAAAAATGTTAGATGAAAAGAAGGTTTGAGGTTACTGCTTGTGCTCAAAATATGTAAATATGTGATTAACGAAAATTTATTTATTTATAGTTAACATTTGCATTATAAAATGCTGCTAAAAGAACATAATAACTAATCGAACCTTTCTTTTTATAAAAGAAAAACTAATCGAACTTTTTTTTTCTTTCTCTCAAACATAAAAACTAATTGAATGATATAGTGCTAAAAGATTAGTAATAACTAATTGAAGCTTATTTTCCTAAAAACAAATCAATAAAACAGAGTCTTTTAATCATAAAATAAGATCGTATATGTAAACTTTGTTGAAAATATTATGTGTAGTTTGTTCAGATATTTCTGCTACATAAAATATTAGAAATTCAATAAAAATTTAAAGAAAATATTGAATGGATAAGATCAAAATGTTGTTGAGATATTTATGTTAAATAAAATAGGGTTAATCTAGTTTTTAGTCCCTATAAATATTCACAGTTTTGTTTTTAGTCCCTATAAAATAAAATCACACTTTTTAGTCCCTGTGACATTTTCCTTAAGCATTTTAGGGACCAAAAATGTTGATGGAAATTTTTTATAGGGACTAAAAAAGCTAATGAAAATTTTTATAGGGACTAAAAATGATGATAGAAAATTTTATAAGGACTAAAAGGTGTAATTTTATTTTATAGGGACTAAAAACAAAATTCTGAATATTTACAGGGACCATTTACTTAATTAACCCAATAAAATATTGGTTTTTAAAAATAGAAAAAATAATAAAAATATTGAGTATGACTGTGGAAGTGACACGTGGCATAAAAAACCTTACTTTTTATACACACACACACACACACACACACACACACACACACACACACACACACACTAGACTTTTGACCCGTGCGACGCACGAGTCTTCTCGACTATAATAGAGACCAATAAATAATCTTTAACCCGTAAAATCATAGGTTGATTAATAAACACAAATTAGATTATTAGAGATACAATATTACAATCAAATGATAATAAAAAAAATTATAAAGAAAAATATAAAAAGAATACAAAATTATATTGTTGCACGGGTCAATTTTATTTATTACTTTTATAGTTAATCATCAAAAATTAATGCAGTTTATGGTTCCTAACAAATTATTTAGGGTAGCCGAGTTTGCATGGAAATTAGGGCATTCTGTTTGTAAATGTATTAAATAAGTGTATAACAACTTGTCAAAAAAAAAAATCTACAGAAACAATAAGTTAAGTTGTTGTAGACCTAATAAAATTAATAAATAATAAGGATAAGGATTAAGATATCTATTAAATTTTTGCTTTGAAAAATATTCACGGTTATTAGAGAGAGAAATGAAAAACATATATGATGCAAATTTAGAGCCAAAATTTTAGGATAGAGTTGTTGCAAACCTAATAATGAATTAGTGGAGGGAAAAATTAGGTTAAATTGTTGCAGACTTAACAAAATTAATAAATAAGGATTTTTGCTTTGAAAAATATTCACGGTTATAAGAGAGAGAAATGAAAAACATATATGATGTAAATTTAGAGCCAAGATTTTAGGATAGAGTTGTTGCAAACCTAATAAGGTATTAATGGAGGGAAAAAATTAGGTTATATATATACATACATACATTTATTTTATATCTATCTATATATAAAAGTTGTCCCAAGCCAATTTTGAAGCCCTAATTTTTCCAAAACCCTAATGGCTACAATTACTGTTTTACCCTAACTAAATCGTTAATTATGAAAACAAAAAAAAAAAGGAAATCACAGGATAAACATAAAACCCTAATAAAAGGAAATCATCTATCTATATATAAAAGTTGTCCCAAGCCAATTTTGAAGCCCTAATTTTTCCAAAACCCTAATGGCTACAATTACTGTTTTACCCTAACTAAATCGTTAATTATGAAAACAAAAAAAAGGAAATCACAGGATAAACATAAAACCCTAATAAAAGGAAATCATCTATCTATATATAAAAGTTGTCCCAAGCCAATTTTGAAGCCCTAATTTTTCCAAAACCCTAATGGCTACAATTACTGTTTTACCCTAACTAAATCGTTAATTATGAAAACAAAAAAAAAAGGAAATCACAGGATAAACATAAAACCCTAATAAAAGGAAATCATCTATCTATATATAAAAGTTGTCCCAAGCCAATTTTGAAGCCCTAATTTTTCCAAAACCCTAATGGCTACAATTACTGTTTTACCCTAACTAAATCGTTAATTATGAAAACAAAAAAAAAAGGAAATCACACGATAAACATAAAACCCTAATAAAAGGAAATCATCTATCTATATATAAAAGGAAATCAAGGAAACAAATTGGATGGATAAACATCACAAAAAAAAAAACGTAAATCACGGTTCTATATTGTTTCCTATTTTGTTTCCACTCTAAACTATCTGCTTCTATAACAAATAAAGCCGCAAGTCAGAAATCCTTTCTCCACTTCTTGACCTATGGCTGGAAGAACCATGGAAACTCTCCTCTCCTATCACTGCCTAACTGGTAGACACTTCAACACATATTCCTAAATATTTAACTTTTATGGTCGCCGACCCATGGAAGTACTGCTGTTTTCCCCTTTTTTCTTTTCTCCAATTCATTTTCTTTCTGATATGAAATTTAATTTACCATCTTTTCTCCTCTTTATGCAATCCTGGATGCGGCAAATTAGAGCAGAGATTGGTGCTGTATCCAAAGCTGATGGGTAGATACTTTTATCTTTCTCAATTTATTTTTTTATATTCGATGCATTTCACCTTAAACTTCTTTTTCATTGTAAAACCAGCTCTGCCATTTTCGAGATGGGTAATACCAAAGTCATTGCTACTGTTTATGGCCCTAGAGAGGTACTTTACAATCAATCATTTTACTTGCTTATGCATCGTCATTCGTCTAAATTTATATATTTTCTAATGGAATAATCAGCTTTGCTGCTTACAAAAGTTTTGAGCTTTAGATGATGTTGTCGTTTTTATAGTATCTTCTATATATTTCAGGTGCAAAATAGGAGCCAACAAATGAGCGACAAGGCTCTGGTATAGCTCAAATTTCATTTTTTTTATTTTGTTTATATGATTTTTGAGGAGATAATCATGATTTGTTGATAGTTTAGGAAAAATTTAATTTTGAGCTTATTTTGTATATCCATTGATCTTGATTTGTATGTTTTGGGTTTGAAGGTCTTAATTTTGTGTCAGTGTTATTTGTAATCGAAATATGTGTTTTTAACATGCGCTTCTCTGTTCTATGGTAGATAGTAGAAGACTGAATTGTGAACATCATGGTGAGTTTTGTTTATTTTTTATTTTTCTGAAAGAGGTGAGTTTTGTTTAATTGTTGGTTAATAATCTTTATTCATTTGATTCTATGCTTATTTGGTATTGTATCCCTTATCTACCTCTAGGGTTCAACATTTCTTGCTGGCTTTGAACTTGGTGGTTGATCCATAACTCAAAGTCACAGTGACGACCCATTTCGGCGACGATTCATTTTCGACCGTCAAGGTAATGATTCCCATAAAATTGTAAAATATGACCCCTACTCTTTCTCTACAAGGTACCGCATATACTCTATAGTTTTCCTATGATTTATTTATGATTTATATTTTAGATTATTGAGTTTTGATTTTTGATTCTAGATGTCTGATAATCAACATTTGAGTTTTGATTTTTTTCCTAAAAAAAACCATTTGAAGTTTTGATTTTGATTTTACATTATTCATCATTGTGTTTTGATTTCGGTTTTTACCTGCTATTTTGCAGATTTTATTGGTGATTATGCTTATTATGATTATTTAAAATAACCGCACGAAAGTGAGAAATTCGGGTTTTTTAGCTCCAACACAGATTGCAGCAGGTAACAATATTACTTCTCATCGTTGTCAATTTGTGTTCACGGCTTCTCAAATTTAAATGTTTACTTATATATGTATTTCTAAGGTACCCTATTAAAAAACTGTGTATCCAATCCTATCGCGGAGTCAACGTAATCTTTCAAACTCACATTAACTCAATTGTATTGTTTTGTCAAAGAATTTGTGGGTATTTTATATCTATTCAAGTTATGTTTTAAACAAATTTTTTTACGCAAATGTCTGCAGGATGTACAGGAGATTGAAGACTCATGTAGCAATACCTCTGTGATTGACACACCAACCAGCAAGACAAGTCTTAAGAGGTCCTCTGATAGCATTAACTCTATGGTTGTTGAACATGGTGAAGCTGGTCAGGCATCGGTTACAAAACCTAACAGGGTTGTTCGTGTCAAGATTGAGCCTACCGACACTAAAGCTGTTTAACTTGCTCGAATGCTGGAACTATCTGCTTTGTTAGCGAATTTCTTCAATCTCAATGAATCAGACATTTAGGATTCAATGTTTTTCCTTTCTGTAACATGGTCGATGTCATGGAACGTTTGTGGCAATTTATTTTATGAGTTGAATTATACTATTTTTTCGATTCAAGGTAAGTATTTACTTTCATATTTGCGCTATATTTGTTCTTTTGTATGACCCGTGCGTTAGCACGGGTCGATGGTCTAGTATAACTAGACTTTTCACCCGTGCTATCGCACGGGTCTGATATAGATGAAGATTATTTTTGAACAAATGATTTTTAAATTGCTAGTTGCGACTAACATGTATGACATTTATATTATATTCGCAATAAGACAATCGAATATAATGACATGAAACAAAATAAATTTATCACAACTTTACACTAATATAAGATTTTATCTTAGAAAAGTAGTCTAAGTTATAAGTTTTTGCTGGATGGGGTAATAGGAACGTGATCACTACTTGATATTTTTTAGACAACTTGATCACAACTTAATCATATTAATGTCCTCCACATGTTTGATTGTTTCCTCTGTGATCCAATTCAATTCACTCTCTATACATCCAATAGCTTATTTTGTTGTTTCAAAAAAAAAAAAAAAAAACCAATAGCTTGTCGCAAAAGTGTGTCTAAGAAGCTTATTAATGCATTGTTCAATATCAGTGATTTATGATTTTTAAGATTGAGTTAGTAATGTGACATAAACACACTTCAGTGGAATACAATTGTATTTTACTCTTTATTCTCTTTCAATTTTACTAAAAGTGTGCCAATTGATTAGGAACATACCTAATATGCAAAACCTGTAGTTTTTGAAAACTTGGAAATAAATTGATACTTCACTTGCTGTTAAAAAATAAATAATTTGATACATCAGACAACAATAGAACCCTTATAAGAGTGTGAAAGCCACTGCTCCAAGATGACATCACTTCACTATAAAAAATCACGTGGGAGTGCTCTTGGCTTAAAACAATATGACTTTTTTAGGAGAATTGATGGTTGTTCTTTATATAGTTAGTAAAATTAATGTATTAGAATATTTCAGCATAACTATAACTATAGTTTACATAAGTATTCAACACCAATAAGTTGGTCACAGACTTACACCATTACAATGTGGGAAAAAGAGTGTTATAACACCAAAGCCACTAAAAAATTCATCAAGACACATTATTTGCCTCAATTGAAAGAAACTTGATCACTTATACTCAGCAAACTATACAGAGGCAACTTCTGCCACAGAGAAGCATGAGTTGCACAGTTATAAGGCACCACTCACAAAATACAACAGTCTAAATGAATTCGGCAAGCTGAAAAACAGTGATATGGATAGTCTGCTAGCTACGTCTCTCTTGATTGATACATCAACTCCCCACTGAAGATACAATACAGCAACCAAAATCCTGAAACAGTATGCATATATCAACACTGCAAAAACTACAACACACTACTCAGACAGAGCAACTCCAACTCGAAGACAGGCTAAATCAAAGGCAAAATGACCAAACTATCATGACTTGACTTCCCCTTTTTTGTATAAGAAAACATGTCAAAAACAATAAGATTAAAGCAAACATGTAGAGCATCTCATCAAATATAGCTTTAGTTGACCACATTATGCCAGGTTTTGGTTGTGATATGTCAGGGTAAAAACAACATACTTTATTATCATATATTTTTTCTCTATCGAGACATGAAAAACTCAGGGCATGTGAAAAAGTAAAATACATCAAAACAACTTCCAAAATTCCTACAGGAACCAAAAAACATGATAAGTAATAAGCCTCCAAATTATTCATCAATGTATATCTAAAGACTAAAGAAAGCAAAATATAATCAAGCATCATTCTCATATTACGACAATGACTTCAACATAAAGAGATGCAAAACTGGAGTAGCAAAGCTAAAAAAAATACATAATTGTGCCATAACATCTGAAACCAAATTGAAGAAAACAAAACCGACCTTAACAATTCTGCGAACCTGCTAATGGGCAACCACAAAACTCCAAGCAGAAAAATCACTAAGGCCACAAAACCAGTTGCTTGTCCCACTTAATATCAAGAGTAGAGTTTTATATTCTTAGGTTACCTCTAGAAGACAGTAGTGAAGTTTACAATCTTTCATGTCACAATGAAGCCTGCTTAATCAAAGGTTTATCCCAACAAACCGGGTGAAATGGAAATTGTGTAGGAGTTTATTCAATGGATAGAAACATAACAACATAAGACCAACTAAAGCTTCATTCCAATGAGATAGAAAAAATAAATAAAAAATTAACATAATTACATAAACAATAAAACTTATATACAACTGCATTATGTAGAATAACTTCCTTTTTTATAACTATGCACGAAATCTTATGATAAGATCCACCGCAGGTATTGGCACAAAAACTAATCCAATTGAATTTAGTAATAGTTGATAGCAATCATACCAAATATCAAATCCGTTGAATCATCATAGTGGTTTAGGAGCTTGGAGCACTGAACATATGTACAATTAAATAAGAGTAATTTCAATGGAAAGAACTTCAGTACCTGGTTCCCTACAGTACTCACCTACCGGTTGTTGTAGCACTGCCACAATGTTCCCATCTCCCAAATACATATCCGTTGCCAAGAATCTAAAAAAATCACTACATAATTAGGGTCCAATTCTTTACAACTAATTCAATAACTAAGAAGCATCTTAAAAAAAATCAAGAAATAAGAAGAAAATTAATGAAACTAAATATGACTTAGTCATGGACATAGCAAATTAACATCAAATTAATGTCATATCATAGTAAATTCACATTATATTTTTTATCAGTACAAAATCTGTGAAGGAAGAAACTTCTAGTCTAAGTGGTGTAGTCGCATAAATAGAGAACAAAAGAGAGATAATTTAGAACAAAAGAAAAAATAAAAACAGCCAAACTTGTTGTGGGATAAAGGAAATCAAAGGATCCCCAATTTAAAGAGTTGGAATTGAAAAATTGAAGAAACATTATGCTAAAAGAAATCCATGTAAAATCAATAGCAGTGGCCAAACCTACCTTCTCTACTGAGACGGAAAGGAATTTCAGTTCCACCATTAATCTCAACAAAAACAACCATCTGCGATACAATGAAAAATAACGTCAACCAAAAATTAAAAAAGATGTGATTTCAGATCTACCAAAAAAACATATACACCGCATTTCATTAAAGGGAAAAAAGAGGGAAATCATAAGCCAATTGGGTTGGCTATGGTGAGGGCAACATATCGTGTAGAGAGAGATATAGAGAAAGAACTGACCGTGGCGGTAGCAACTGATGTTATGAGTTTGCTGTGATGATCTGAAGCCATAGACGGTGGCGATGGAGTTGACGGCAAGGGTGGTGCCGGAACCGAGAGCATTGGCGAAGGGAAGTGATGAGAGGAGAAAGACAACAATGAAAGTGGAAAAGACACAGATGTGGCAAAGGAGCGATTTAGCTTTGCATGAGAATAGGTAGGAAACGATTTTGATATCTGTTTATCTGTTTAGGAAAATCAGGAGCGATTGGTATGAGAGAAGGTAGGAAAATAGGAGATTTTGTTAAGCAAAGGAGCGATTTTGCTATGCATAAGAATAGGTAGGAAACAATTTTTATATCTGTTTATTTTTTTACGAAAATTAGGAGCGATTTGTTATTTCTTTATTTTATTTTATTTTATGTTTATCTGTTTAGTAGGAGATTAGGTGTGATCTGGCCGATTTGTTTCAACAAAAAAATAGGGTTAATAGGGTTAAACAAATTGGAATTAAGCATTAGGGTTAAAACAGTAAATTTAAGCATTAGGGTTTAGGTTAAAATTAGGGCTAAAATAAGCTTTCGAATTAACTTTTATAGATAAATAGATTTACGATTTAGTTAGGGTAAAACAGTAATTGTAGCCATTAGGGTTTTGGAAAAATTAGGGTTAATAGGGTTAAACAAATTGGAATTAAGCATTAGGGTTAAAACAGTAAATTTAAGCATTAGGGTTTAGGTTAAAATTAGGGCTAAAATAAGCTTTCGGATTAACTTTTATAGATAAATAGATTAACGATTTAGTTAGGGTAAAACAGTAATTGTAGCCATTAGGGTTTTGGAAAAATTAGGGCTTCAAAATTGGCTTGGGACAACTTTTATATATAGATAGATGTTTATCTGTTTAGTAGGAGATTAGGTGTGATCTGGCCGATTTGTTTCAACAAAAAAATAGGGTTAATAGGGTTAAACAAATTGGAATTAAGCATTAGGGTTAAAACAGTAAATTTAAGCATTAGGGTTTAGGTTAAAATTAGGGCTAAAATAAGCTTTCGAATTAACTTTTATAGATAAATAGATTTACGATTTAGTTAGGGTAAAACAGTAATTGTAGCCATTAGGGTTTTGGAAAAATTAGGGTTAATAGGGTTAAACAAATTGGAATTAAGCATTAGGGTTAAAACAGTAAATTTAAGCATTAGGGTTTAGGTTAAAATTAGGGCTAAAATAAGCTTTCGGATTAACTTTTATAGATAAATAGATTAACGATTTAGTTAGGGTAAAACAGTAATTGTAGCCATTAGGGTTTTGGAAAAATTAGGGCTTCAAAATTGGCTTGGGACAACTTTTATATATAGATTTAAAAGGTTATTAGTAAAAAAAATTAATATCTTAGTTTTTAAGTTGGTAAGATTTGCTATTGTTTAAAAAATATTGAAGCTGATGATGAAGCTGACTGTTATACAAGTATGAAGCTGATTTGGAGCATGCTTTCATTCAAACTTGAAAGTATGAAATCTTTGCTTTTTTTTTTTCCCCTTAATTGCAGTGTTTTTTTGGAGGGAGCCTTAATTTCAGTGTTGTTCTGTCTTTTGTTTCATTTTCTTTTAGTCAATTATGGTTTAACATCCCTTAGTTTTCTATATATATAAAAAAATCATTTAAAAAAATCATTTTATATGATTAATAACTAAATTTTTTGTCAAATATTTTTGAGATTCGAACATCAACCAATGCATACTAATATTTAATCGAGCTGAAAACTTTTTTTATAGTAAGTTATTTTTATCAAGTTGAGGTTTTTTGTGTGCTAGTATTATCAAATTGAGCTATGACACAAGATTGATGGGTGGGGTTGTATTATATCCAAGAGGGATGATATTTTGACATCCAATTTTCAACAACTTTTTAGGGACAACCTTTTTCTTCCATTCTTATTGGACAATGACAATAGAGAGAGAAAAAGGAAGAGAGAGAATAAAAGTATAATGAGAGTATGAAAGAGAGTTGTCACAAAAGTTGTTGAAAATTGGTTGTCAAGATATCATTCCTCTATTTCCAATGATCCAAGATTGAAGATATTGTTCGAGAGGGTGTCTAATTATATTATTCCGAGTGTATCCAATGGTATGCAGGTAGATGATGACACATTGCCAGTGCCCAGTGTATTATAGACACGATGGATGACTTATTTGGATGTCAATTCATTCCAGACAATCCTAGTACACATCCTTATCATGTAGATATTATTGAATTGAATCATTCAAAACAATAATCAAATTCCCAAGCTTAAAGTCATGTGTGTTGGCATGGCAAGGCTTGCTTAGGTGACTTTTCTCAATAATTTGAAGGTTAAACTTAAACTGAGACACAAAATGAATTTAAATCCTAACATCACGTTTTTTTTTTTTTTTTTGTTGAAGCATTTTAACTGTAGAATTAAAAATTACTCATTCCAAATAAAACAATTTGCAATTGTAAAATATGTTGGAAGCACTAACAAAATAATAAGATTCACAAATCACTAATATAACTATAATTTAAAATTTATTAAAATCTTAATGAACCAATTTATGATGGGAAAATGGATATTGTTTTTCTTTTGACGGAGGATATTGTTTTCAATGTATGAAAAATTAGTTTATTATTCAAACACAGAGATATTTATCAGTGATAATTGTTAACAAATATATAGTAATGCCAAGTGGGGACAACCACTGAGCATAAGACAAACAATCCTTCCATTCTATAATTTTTTACAAACAAAGGTTATTTCATAGGCTAGTGCACATGAAACAGAAAACTAAGGAAAGAAACAAAATGGTATCTAATAATTCAGTGAGACAAACAAACAAACCACAGTGACATCACATATCACAAGTAGCTGAAGGTAATAACAAGTTAACAATAATTTTATGGACGGACCAATGGACCATTATATCATTCACCATCTTCTCAAAGATATATAATGGTAATTCCTTGACCCTTAGAGATAATTAAGGAGTAGCAAATAATTAATAACTAATACAGTAAAATTGTTAAGGTTAGACAGCAACCCTCCAAAGAACATAGATGACAATTATGTTAAGGTCTTGACAGTATTGGAGGACCACTTTGCTACTTACATACCTTTCTGTATCTTAGGTGCTACATTATAGTAAAAGTGAAATATCATATATATATATATATATATATATATATATATATATATATATATATATTTATTATGAAGCATGACACATTAGATTGAAGACATGTCCGACATATGACACACAACATGTGTCATTATCTGATGCTAACACGATACAATTTCTCCTATTTTTTAAAAATGATTATCTGTGTCTACGTGTCATTGTCAATGTTGTCTTCGGTGTAAGTGTCTGTGTAAGTGTTTCATAAGTTAGTATCACAGTTTTGTTTGTTGCTATCTAGCATCCTTTGGGGTTATTTGAACTTTTATTGCTCTTTAGTCAGAGATCCTGTTGTGGGGAATCTGGCACAGAGACTTATGTCAGCTAGTATACTTCTTTCTTCACGGTTCAGTGGAAGCATATCACTCAAACCCATCAAATCCCCATCAACAGTTCTGGATTTTAGTGAATCAGTAACAAAACCTTTCATGTGCACCTGTTAACTTTTCACTGGTGGAGATTACTATACTAGGTTGCTGGAATAAAAGAACAAATATAGATAGATATTCAAGAATCATTCATGAAAAAGAATCTTATAACACCTGATTGCTAGGCATGCTAGAAAGAGGCATGTTGATGTCCATACAGACGCCGAATCATCCTCAATTTCTGTTTGGTGTTGCCTTTAGAAACAGAACTCAGACTCAATACAGAACAAGACCATCAAATTCAAGTATATCTTCAGTTTTTCTTACTGATGAGAGTGGAAACTATGAGGAACCAGGAAATGGTACTTCCCTGATGAGAGGTCACATATCTTCTGCATCATGCATCAAGCTAAGCCAACAAAATACTATTGGTGTTATAGGAGGAGTATCAGTTCTATCAACTCTTGTTTTCTTGGAAAAGCTAGCTTGTTGGAGTTCAAGAAACGGTAAAGAATGTCCACCTTTTGTTGTCTGCAGCGATCCTGTGTTAAGCAAGGCACTTTCATTACGTGGTTCTTTTCCTTCTACAAGAACCAGAATAGATCACATCGAATCGAATCAGGAGCTGATGATTCAGAATTTGCGGCACAAGATAAACGTTCTTCAGCAATCTGGAGCTCGCGGTCTGGCCTTGCCTTGTCATCTGTCACATGCTTGGCACAGAGAAATTTCGAAGGATAGTTCTCTACCTTTTCTTCATGTTGGCGACTGTGTTGCCATGGAACTCAAGAATGCTAAGATGAAGCCGATTCATGCCACAATTACTGTGCGGATTGGACTGCTCACTACAGATTCATCCTTTGTAGTTTGTTATTACAAGGAAAGGCTTCAAAGTCAGGGTTTTGAAGTAGTGTTGCTAGACAAAGCGACTGAGGAACATATACTAGTTCCTGCTGCGGATGCTTTGCAGAGAAAAGACATAGAAGGTGCAAGGAATTTGCTGAGAATTGCAATCCATGTTCTTTTGGTGAGGGGAGTGAATGTGGTGATTCTGGCATCTGATGATTTGTTAGGGATTCTTCCTCACAATGATCCTCTTCTTAAGAAATGTATAGATCCTATGGATGCTTTGGCTAGGTCAATTATAAATTGGGCAGAAACAACAACAAAGGTACCTGGGAGATTTTAGTTTTCATTTTTTCTATTTCTCTCCAAAATCTTGACATTATCATCGGAGCATTTATGTAAAAAAAAAGCAGCTCCATGTGAATGGACTCAAATACTTTCCAATACAGCTATCTATCGATTCCTCTCTTTCTCTCCATCATCTATCCATCCTCAAACTCGGATCCTCTGCAGCTGGCTTACGGTGCATCCCTGATGTAACATTGAGAGTGAATAATTATTTTAATGGTGTAGCCTGTCTATGGTTATTGTATATGAAAGTGTTGCAGATTTAAGGATTGGTTTTATTTATGTTACTTAGTCATGTTTAGTTTTTACTTATCTCTTGTTACTCCTCTGATGAGAGTTGAGTTAATTGTTTATCCTATCAGTTAGTATTATTTTACTTCTGTGTTTTTCTGTTAGGTAGTTAGGGTGGTTATCCACCTCTTCACTCCTGTATATGTATATTCCCTTTTCCATTCATTCAATGAAGTAATAAGAATTATTTAATAATAAAGTCATTTTCATATTATGGCATCACATTTCACAAGCTTACTTCTTCGTTGGGCATCAGGAGCATGGCCTGGATGAGAAAAGGCATGAGCATATGTTTACCAGTGGGCAGTGGGGGCAGTTCTCGTCTTACAAGCTGGTTTTGTAAGGTTGAGTTAGGCTCAACCCAAATTCTAAGATGGTATGATAGCCTGTCCAAGATCTGTTGGGGCACATGCTATCAGGACACTCGAGTCAAGTGAGAATCTTGAGGATTTGAAGCAGCAATGAGAAAGAGAGTTGTTTCCTAAAGGGATTAAATGATCAACTCACCACTGTCAAAACTTGGGTTCTGGTGCAAGAACCTTTGCCCCCCCCCCCCCCACAAATAAGAAAAGCCTACTCTCGTTGTGCAACAAAGGCAGTTTGGGGGAAATGCATTGGGGATTCTCTGATGACCAAAAACAACAGCAGTAACAATCAAGATGAGAGAGGAAATTTTCAACGAAGACAAGGCTGTGCAAAGACATCAAATGGCTTTAAGTTATTTTCGTATTAGGTTTTGCACTGAATTATTCTCTGATATGGAGGGATATGTTATTCAGTGTTTCTTAGATATAGCAGGATGACACAAACTACATCATTTGCCAATAATGATAAAGCTGGAAAATGTTGAGAATGTAATGTGCAATTATCAACCTTCTTCCACAACAGAAGAGGCACTAAATTTTAGAGCTCAAAACCGTCTTTACATAATCGTGCGTCCCACAGAACAAGCAAGGAAGTTGCATGGCCTAGAATTTTCCCAATAAGATAGGTAGTATAAGAAGAGTGAAGTGCTAAACTAAAAATATGTTGGTAAGATGAGAATAAGATCAATCAGTTACATGGTTGACATAGCAGCAAAATGTAACCATAACAGATATCAGTGTTTTGTATAACACTATTAAGTTCATTTATAGTATAGAACATGAGATGCACATGAGAAAATAGTGTGAAATCAAACAGCCGAGCTCTCGTAAATGAGGAGTGTAGTCTTCAAAATAATGTTTTGATGAGAACTTTACATCAACAGAAAAATGATTCATAACACTAATAAGGTAACTTTTTCTCAAAGTGGCCTTGGGAAAGGAATTTCCGCCACCCTTAAGAATTTGTCATGGAAATCAATAGGTTTTATTTTGGTCAATATGAACTCAATAGGTTGTTTTGAATTGTATCAACAACACCATTTACAGTATATTTTGATCTGAGAAGGCCCAAGAGGAAATAAGGTGATGAGCTATCGCAAAAGGTCCAGGAACAAATATTGGAGCAAGTTCACCACTTTCAACATTGAAATCTGCAGCCAAGCTCCTATTCTTTTCTACTCCCTTACACATTTGTTCTACCTTTGTTGCTGCTGTTCTTTGGGCTTTCTTGTATTCAGCCATCGCCAATGCTTTTCTTATATCTTCTCTACTGAACCACTGAGCATCTAGATAAGAAAGTTGTACAATCAGCTTATAAACAACAGCAAAGGAAATGGGAAAATGCAGTGTGTGGAGGAAGCAAAGATCTGAGATGTTAACTCACTACACACTATTTTTCTTATAAAAATATGCAAACAAAATAGTGAGGACTGCAAACGTAAGTGAGGGAAAATAGATTTTGTAGCACTAACACAGACATGGACACCATATAAGACACTGACCCTGGCACTGTTAATAATTAGAAGTAATAGAATATGATCAAATGTGCCGGACACATTCAATCTGAAGTGTCAGTACTGTGCAGACTATAGATGTTGAACTGTCTTTATTTTCTCAAGAGTTCATCTATTATTTTCTGTTCTTCCCACTCTTTTTCTCAGTATCTCCAGAAACAAAGAAAAGCTTATCAGATGCCACAATTTCTCATGATATATGACCAACAACTTGCAGCATATAAGCATAATTTTGAAGCTAATACCGTATGAAAATAAAGGGAAATAACCAAATAATCTGCAATGCATAGGTTCATAACTAAAAATAAATTACTTGCTTACACCACGTAAGTGTATTGGCTCAGAATCCAGCCATTGGCCATTCCACAAACACACACATAATGTATGTAACTCTGTCTCACTCAAAAATATAGTTAACTCACCACTTGAAGTCATTTATGTAAATAAAGGAAAAAAAAGAAAGGATGAGCTGGTTAATAGGTGAATGTGATTAAATGAAGGAGTTCAACCTACCTTCTAACTCTTTCTTGTCAACAGTTATTTTGCGGGACTTCGCATATGCAAAAAACCCAACCATCAGCTGGTATGGAACGCTGTTTCGTCCAACTAGCAACAAAAGCCAAGATAAAAACGATAACATTAACAAACAAGAAGGGAAAATGTATTCATAAAATTAAACAAGAAAAATAGTATAATACACATCTAATTGTGTTAATTTATCATGACATTAAACTATGTTAACCTATACTGTGTTAGTTCATCTAATTATATGAAGGAAAAGAAAACAATCAACCCATAAACAAGGGATACAAGCTGAGCTCAAGCTTCATATTTTATATCAGACAAATACTAACTCAACTCCACATTCACAATTCACTTGTCTCTCAAAAACAAACAACAGGGATTAATAAAATTATAAAATCATAGAGTTAAATTATACCAGGCCATGGCTGAGAACTGTGATATACAACTTCTCCCACTTCAATACCACTCTCTTCCCAAGTTTCTCTTCTTACAGCTTCCTCCAAGCTTTCTCCTTGCTAGATGCAACAAGAGGATACACACTAATAAATTTTTTATATACACGGAGAAAGGGGAAAGACAAAAAAGTGAAAAACAAGTACTAAAGCAACAAAATTCTTGAGTCCCTAAAAAATGAGAATGTCTTAAAATTGGTCAAGACAGCACCTCTGTGAAACCAGATACGCAGCTCCACAATCGAGAAATAAGCTTCGGCCGTGTACCCAAGAGAACAGAGTCATTCTCTCTATCAATTACAAGCATAATTACCACCTAGTACATAAAGAAAGAAAGCAAAACACTATCACAAAAACACACTGATGATCATCCATTCAAAGAATCAACACATAGAACAGAAGACAACAAACTGGATCAAGACGAGGATATATCCTTTTCTTGCAAGAATCATTTGAACATTGCTTCCGTCTCCCAGCTTCCATTGAAACAGTTTTCACACCACAATGTCCACAAAATTGTGAAGTCTTATGCCATTCTAGCAGTGCCTTGGCCTGTCCAGGCAATA
Source organism: Medicago sativa (assembly GCF_051527215.1). Taxonomy (NCBI): domain Eukaryota; kingdom Viridiplantae; phylum Streptophyta; class Magnoliopsida; order Fabales; family Fabaceae; genus Medicago; species Medicago sativa. The sequence goes on along the minus strand of NC_140756.1, from coordinate 81,691,198 downwards.
CAATAATTAGGAAGTTGCATTGACATTCATAGACTAAACTAAAGCACATAAACTTCATAGAATAGACAGACAATTTGGTCTTCGAAATTCTAAGCATCGGTCAAAACAGTCTAATTTTTGTGAATTGACAAACGCATTCCCAAAATTGTAACTATCATTAAAAATAGTCTCTCCGTTAACTTCTATCATTAGAGACTATGATACGACACAGTAACTAAAAATGTCACATTGCACATTGATCTCACATCAATGCCAGCTCACTATGGACTAATTTGCCAGTGAAATTCCGGCCATCTTAGGAACAAATAATTGCAATTGTGTAGGAATTAATTGATGACAAATTAGTCCTAGAGATCTACGTTTTATAGGCAAAGTGAGATCGATGTGGAGGGATAGCATATTTAGTTAACATATCACATCAAAGAGTCTATTGGTAAAAGTTAACAGATATACTATTTTGCCAACACTTCACAATTTTACTATGTGTTTTCTAATTCACAAAAATCATGGACTATTCAGACTAATGCTTACAATTTCAAGGACTAATTTGTGTATTTACTCATTTCATAATTATTTCAAAGTTGGATTTATCATGTTAGCAAGATAACTACTTACATTACCAGCAATAGCCAAGTTTTCCATTGCTTTCAAGTCCTCCCAATCAGTGGCCACCATGAGAGTCCGGAGCTCCACAAAACTCAACTCCATCTCCTTGTCAGTACCCAATTCAGGTACCTTATCAGAAACATCGATAGCCCAGTAAACGTTATCGTCCTCTACACTCGAACCCAAGTAGACAAACGAGTCTCCATTCAACTGGGCATCGGAATTTTCAAAAATACCTCTGAGATCATCCAAATTGATCCAACCCAGATGCCAAATTGGCAGAGAGTCACCAGAACCGGCAACGGAAGAAGCTAAAGGTCTTCCATTTCTGAAAGGCAGTACCTTAAAATTGGGGGATGGAGAAGAGTGATCGTTTTGTAGAATTGCTGTGTTGAGGGATTGGAGAGCTGCGGAGGGTAGAATTGAGCGTAGAGGGTTGCCGGCAAAGGCATTAAAGTTCAAGTTTATGGACATGGTGGTTACTGGTTGAGGAAGCTTGCAGAAGAAGAAAGGTTTTGGGAAAAAGGATGATAGAGGAAGAAAGGTGCAGATGAGCTGCTTTGTTTTGATTTTTCAGCAAGGTGGGAAGGAAGGAAGGAAGGAGGGACAAAGAAGAGACCAAAAAGTTGCTTGGTCCCTTTTTAATCTTGGGTCCCACTATATACCATAGGAATATGTGGAAAAAATTAACCTAACTCAACTAATTTAATAAAGGCAAAATTATATATTTGTCCCAAAATTATTCAATTTGGTCCGCTCAAACTTGGATTAACTTGTGGTGTTGGTTTTGGATCTTGAAGTATATTATTATTAAGGTTTCATGTTAGATTCTTTTTCGATACTAATTTTGTTGAACTTACTTCGAATAACCTCACAATCAACTATCTAGATTTAAACCCACCTTTATTTGGACTGTATGCCGTTTTTGACCAACACCATAGAATATTCTTAGATGAAAGCAATTAACAATGAGAGATCTTTTTGACAAAAGAAATTCAATGCACTTTGTTAAAAATAAAAGACTCAATAGAAACTATAGACATTATTGCTTTCTATACATGGGAATGAGTCACACACTTTTCCTTTAACATTATATAAACTAGTTCATGGTTTCACCGAACAAGAGTCAGTAATCTCAGGATGCCAAGTAATCATGTCTTGTAGGATACGTTACTAATGATCTACAAACACAATTTTGTTTAGCTAACATGCATGAACTGAACTCAATTCACCATATTAGGCCAGAATTGCACTCTAAATTGGTAGTAGAAACGATCTACTTCAGGAGAAACTAATACTAAGTTGAGATTGTTGCTCAATAGGCCCCTCAAAATTGCTCACATTTCTGAAAAAGAAGATCGAGAGTTACAACTCAATCAATTGAGCAATTTAATGGGCAATCCAAACTAAGCCAACATATGATGTAATATATAAACTACACATACTACACATATAAGATAATCACATTTTCATAGATGAATATAAAAGAACAGTAATTAAACATATTTAAGGTCTGGTTTAAGGTTCAGAAATTTGACCAATGTTAACCCAACCGAAATCCCAAAGAGAGTTTCTGACGGTTCATAAACTGACAATTGCACCTTTCTCTTACCATAAATCTGTAACAATTCACAGTAAAAAAAAAAAAAAAAAGCAAAATTATAAACTCTATGAATCCATCACCATCACAAATTACCATGTTTACAAAATTCTTATACAGATGAGGGGGTGTTTCCAAGAGCACAAAATTCACTTCAGGTTTCCATTGCACTAGGCAAGTTGGGAAAAACAAGTGGTCAATCATCAATCCAATCACCATAAATACCATTGATCTTCTTGCCTAATTTCAACCTAAGTAAGTGCTTCTTCTTATCCTGCTCCTCTTCCTTTGTCATGAGTAGACTTGTGGTGAAGGTAGGAGTAGAATCATTGGCAACACCTGTTGAGGCTTTTGGTGAAGTTGGAATGATAGCTTTTGTTGAGCTTACTATGGCAACTGCAGCTTCAGCTTCAATGCCTCCACCAGGAGCTTGTAACTCTGATTTGCAAGACAACCAATACTTCATCAGCCAGAACAAAATACATGGAAACCAAACAGCTTCAATTGTTATAATCACCTTTCTTATCTATTGTAATTGTTGTTCCAAATATGCAAAAAAAAATTATCACACAAATAAGCAAGATTTTATTTTTTTAAATAAAGGTATGCGACAGAAACTGTGGCCAAGACGTTAAGGTTTTTGACATCTTTGTCATCACAAGTCGCAACTCCAGCTGCATTAAAAATGTTTGACCGTAAAATTAAGGATTGCGACATTGCTGCAATATAAAACCTCGCAAATGAGGAATGTACCTCCAATTTTTTTATGAGTCGGACATTAAATTTACAGGCAACCATTAGCAGAAACCAAAAGACGAAACAGGATTGGAAAGATGAACATAATATAATAGTTGATTATTCAGAATCGCAAGCAAAAGCAATTACTCAAATTTCAATTGTATGATATGATTGAAAGATAAAAGCAGTCACTTCGGTGTGGGAATTACCGACACCTATGTTGCATGGATAAGGTTATATGATACCAAGTACGAATATCGGATACAAGAAGATAGAACATGACAAAGATTTATGAAAGATAGAAACATGACAAGCTTGTATAGAAATAGAAACCAAAAATAAGCATGACATATAACATAAAATATACAAAGAAACGTCTTTCTTCGTTCACTAGATCACATATCAAAACTGAATAAGAAAATAAATATAAGAAAATATTTTTTTTTGTATTTACTAAACGATAAACATATTTTTATTTATTTATTGTACATACCGTAAAACTATCCTAGTGTATCCAAGTGGAGTATCTAGCGTTTCTAATTCAAAAGTAATTTTGGTACATACTTGGTATGTTACCACAAGTACAGTAAGAGTGTGATTTCAATTTGTAGTACCATGCTGCATAGTCGATCAAAAGAAGGAAATCTTTCTCAAATTATTCCAAACATCTAAAAGTTCCAGTCAATCAACAAATGTAAAGCTGTGGAAAATAATTTTAACTTTTGTCACCATACAATAGCAATCATCCATTATAATATGAAGGTGATTGAATATTTAAATTTAGGAAAATCTAGTCATCTCTATCAAATAAAAATTCCTGACAATGGGGTTGATGGGAAAAAGCAAAATTTCATTCAAGTATTATGCAAGTGTTGTTAAATAGCGACTATAGCGGGGCTACTGCATATAGGAATTTGAAAAAATCGCTTTTGTCCAGTGATATGCTTTTTAGGATAACATAATATGAAATAGCAGCTATTACACTGTTGCATAGGGAAATTTGAACAAAGCACAATTTTTTGTGATCCACAATTGACAACACTGTGTATACCTCCAATAGGGCAGCATTATCATAAGTGGAAGGTGGATTACAGCAGCTAGCCAAAAATCTGGTATAGAAACATGGCATTGCAGCCTATGGTGGAAACAAGCCAGATATAATAGCCATTGCAGCCTATGGTAGCTGGAACATAATCGGCCATGAATTTGACAACACTAAGATAAAGTAATCACCGATCGTACAAACAAGTTTTCCATTACTTCAAAACTGAAAGAATATCATACACAACAACGATAGGAAGGCACTTTCTGCGAAGACAAGGCAAAGGGGCAACAAACAGGAGGGACAAGTTTATGTCAAACCAACCATGGAAATATCATACACAACAACGAAAGTGGCGCACATTCAAACACATTAATTTGTACATCATATATCAGAGAAGATAACCTTCTACACAATCATCATAGAACAACACAAAAAGCAAAACAGTAGAATTATATGATAAAGTTAAAATCAAAACCATTAATCAAAATAGGGAGAATGGAAACTAACAAACAGATGAGTTAACATTACCTGCTTCTCCATGAGCAAAGTGACAGGTCTCCCCAAAGGGACAGCTCCCTGTATGCTGCCATTGACACAGCTTTGTCTTCCAATAAGCGCTCCTTGCTGGCTTGTTCACAGCCCTAATGCCTTCCAAATTGTTAGAACCATCCCCAAAAGACTTTGGAGAACCAATATTTCCAATGCTTATTGCAGAACACTCTCTTGTTTTCCAAGAATCATCCCTAAACCTAGCAGGATCCTCATGAAGAAAGCTACACTTATCACCATAAGGACATTCCTCACCGTTGTAATACTTCTTGCACAGCTTCATCTTGTGAATGATTTTTTGATCTTCATCCCAATTTGGTGGTGGCTGCCTTGTCTCCATCTGAAGCCGTTCGTCGTTGCGAGGATCAACTAGCTCCTGCCAATTCCGCGGTGGCTGCCTTATCTCATCAGCCCCGTGAGCGTAATTGCAATTTTCGCCATTTCTACAAGTACCAAACCTGAACTTAGTGCAGATTCGGGTCTTGAAAAAAATGCTGCTTGTTCCTCGGTTTGGTGGAGGCTGAATCATCCTTGAAGGAGGGCATATCAATCCACTAGGGGGATTGTTATCAGCAATTCTCGCCCTCTTGAAGGAATGTGGCTCAAAGTGATCGTTATTGATTGGGATTTGAGGCCTCACTTCAATGATATCGTTGTTGGATGAAGCAAACTGCGGTGGTGACATCCTACAGGTTGGAATATCGTCTGGAAAATTCATGGCTGTAAAGGAAAGCGATTTTGATCAAATCAAGTGAAAGTTGGAGTCTTTTTTGGTCTGCTTAATGTCGATCAATCAGATCAACAATCAGAGAAATTTTAGAACAGATTCAATAAGTTCAAAAGAGTGACATGCAATTGGATGCAATATTGATCAACAAATAATTAAATGATCAATGCCGAAAAGTGAAAGAAAAGTAAGCTGTTGAGTGAGACCTGATTTTGAGGCGGAGAAAGAGATTATTATAATAAGAAATTTAGAAGACCTGGATGAGAAAAGCTTGATTAATTTTTTTTCTGGGTTGATCGCTGGCCGGTTTTAAGTAGAGAGAAAAGAGAGGAATATAATGAGACCACCCACTATCAGTTGCAAAGTTTAAGGTTGTTTTAAGTTGGACCACCAAGTCAAAACCCTAGGCAGTCGCTATCAAATCAAACAAAGTGACCGTGTCAAAGTAACCCCGCAGTTGTTGTGTTTTTTTTTGTCCGCTACTAACCCCACAGTTGTTTTAGGTTTAAGGGTTATTTTTGAGTTTGTTTTTACACGATAACCTAACTTAATTGGTAGGGAAATTGTATTATATAGGTGTTGGTTTCGAAATACATATTTTTTCACTTAAGCTTTATTTGGATGGGTAATGATATTTTGACATCCATTTGATGACAACTTTGTTGACAACCTTGTTTTTCTCACTTCTTATTGGTCAAAAACAATGGAGAGAGAAAAAGGAAGAGAGAGAATAACAATATCATGTGAGTATGACAAAGAAAGTTGTCCAAAAATTGTCAAAGAATGGTTGTCAAAATATCATTTCTCATTTGGATTTACTTAATTTTTATCTTATAAAAAATAGCTTATAGAAATTAATAAGTTTTTATGTTAATTTATAAGTGATCACAAACGAAAATTGTATTTTCATAAGCTATTTTTTTCATAAACTACCTTGACAAGTTTAGAAATAATATATAAAAACTTATTTATTTGTATAAGTTGTTTTGCATAAGCTAAAAAATAATTCAATCCAATTATAAGTGATCACAAACGAAAATTGTATTTTCGTAATCTGTTTTTTCATAAACTACCTTGACAAGTTTAGAAATAATATATATAAACTTATTCATTTGTATAAGTTGTTTTGCATAATCTAAAAAAATAATTCAATCAAAACATGAAATTTGCTATGCATTTTTTCCAACATGGAAATGACAAAGTAATGCAATAGTTTTAGGGAAAATGGTTGCTACGACATTTGAGTTCAGAAGATCAAGCAACATCTTTTGAACCCAAGTGACAATGCAATAGTTTTAGGGAAAATGGTTGCTACGACATTTGAGTTCAGAAGATCAAGCAACATCTTTAGAACCCAAGTGAAGTTCCCATTTTTTTTCACATGTCAGAAATGCAAAAGCAACATAATATGTCTTAGTTGAGGTGACCCAACTATCTTAAACCAAAGACAATTTGTACAAGTTTGTTTTATAGGTGGAGTGCATGATCAAAACAGTCGGAAAAATGTTAAACAACTTAATATATTCAAGATGAGCCCAAATTATGTCTTGAACAATAGTAGCTTCGCATTTTGTTTAGGTGAAATGAACATATTTGTGCTCCTTCAACTTTGTGACCAGATTTTGCATCTCTAACTTGTCATTTCTGCTTGACTTTCGGATTCTTTAACGTGCATTACACACTTGCTTTATATTCATCAAGAAGACTTTTCTTTTTCTCTTCAAGTTCATCAGAATATTCTTTGGCTACACCAAACTCTTGGTCAAGTCAACAACAAGCTTCTTGTCTTTTCTTCTTAATCTACACGCAAGAAGGTGCCCTTTCTAATTTTCACACCATCTTATGGTTGTGAACTCCATTAAGAACAACCAACCACCATTCCTTTGTTTCCCTATTTACATATATACCTACACAACCTGAACATACACTCATATTTTCTTGATCCCGTGCCTTCATGCTCCACTTTCTTCTTCTTGGGTGCTTTGTATTCACCACTCTTTCACAAGATAACTATAACATTGGTTTCTTTAAATATGATTTTCCCGTAACAATAGTAAATCCCTCCCTATTTTCTAATTGTCAACCCCAATTAATAATGTCATCGCTGATTTTCCAAGTATATTTGGTGGAAAAAAAGGTGCCATATCTACTTCACTATCACCAAGTTGGGACACACCAGAATCAACAAGTGAAGGTTTCACATGAATAAAACCTTCATCAATATTTGGTTTTGCATCAACTGGGGGATTCAACCTTAAATGATTTCAACTTGACGGAAGAATCAACTTTACTTAAATTTGTTTTGGTGGTGGCCGGGGTTTGAACCCCGGACTTGCATATTTTATGCATTGTCCTTCAATCAACATAATTATTAACCGTATTTTCAAACATAACTATCAATAAAAAACAATAATAACAAAAAATATTATTAATAATTAGTTCAAGCATTAAATGGTACCAAACTTCAAAATAAATAAAAAAAATCCTGGGATCCAACAAAAGTTAAGTGTCGTTGGGGTGATAACGACAATTAAATGTCGCTGCTACATGCTATAGTTAACTACCTTTACGACTATGTCAGACTAGTTGCAAAAATATGGTAGAAAAATTGGATATTGTAAATGGGTTAAAAGATGCATTACCTATTTCTTGACGTCAAATGATTGTGGAAACCTTTTAACAATCCTTCTTGAATGATTTGAGATAAAGATTATGCAAAAAAAAAAAAAAATATTTACTTTTGGGGTTTTGGATGCATGGTAGAGGGAAAAAGATGGTAGAGGAATAGTGAGGTGGAAGTAGGCTTACCTGGTATATGTCATTTCCCAGGAACGGAAGTTAACTGCCGTTGGGAAAGTGAGAACAAACAATTAATTGCCTCTGGGCAGCGAACAATAGTTAATTTCCGTTGAAGATAGAATGATCAATTTGGGTGCGAGAGAGCAATTTAGGCGGCTTAAAAAGCAGCTTTCTCTAAATGTTTATGCTCTTTCACCCGAAATCCATCACCTTTGGGTTTAGGAAGTTTGCATTTGATAATTACCAAGTATATTTGGTGGAAAAAAACCTTCATCAATATTTGGATTTGCATCAACCGGGCGCTTCAACCTTAACGATTTCAACTTGATGGAAGAACCGACTTTACTTGAATTTTTTTTTTGGTTACTTTGTTATTTTTACTAAGACCGAATTTTCGACATAATTATCAACATAATTGTCAACCGAATTTTCGACCATAACTATCAATAAAAAAACAATAATAACAAAAAATATTATTAATAATTAGTTCAAGCATTAAATGGTACAAAATTTCAAAATAAATTAAAAAAATCCTCGGATCCAACAAAAGTTAAGTGTCGTTGGGGTGATAACGACAATTATCTGTCGCTGCTACATGCGATAGTTAACTATCTTTACGACTGTGTCAGACGAGTTGCAAAAATATGGCAGAAAAATTGGATAATGTAAATAGATTAAAGAGATGCATTACCTGAGATCCATCGCCTTTGGGTTTAGGAAGTTTGTGTTTGATGATTTCTCCCCACCACCACCACCCCACACACACACACACACACCAAACACAACACATGTGCAAACCGTCTGCAAGATAACCATCCCAACAACATTTTTTTAAAAAGCAAAAAGGGAGATGGTGCAAGATCACCCATCCTTTTGTTCCAATGACTTGGTTGTGAGCAGGGCGTCTATCAGGGCGTGCAAAGAGACCAACAACACAGGGTCTCAAAATTTTGAGTTTTTTGTGTTTCATTTGTTAAAATTCTAACATTTTAAAATAATTTCTGGGGTCTAACAACACTTGTTTTTATTTGGAACTCAATTTTTAAGATGTGAACATGACCTCCAAAATGTTTAAAACGGCCATGGTTAAGAGCATCTATATATAAACTATAATGGAGAATTCTTCCTATATTTAATACTTTGTTATGATAATCTTATCATGCTATCATTAAAACGGGTGCCTATAGAGAATTATGTTTTAATAATCACTCTCTCCAATCATTTGTGAGCATTACATGCACCACTTCTATTAAACTCGTGTTATAACAAAATATTTAAGAACATTAGAATGAGGAATTCCTCCCCTATGTAACACTCCTTCAATGTGGAACTCGTTTTATCTCTCAGTTAAGATAAATGATTAACGTGATGTAGTGGATCATTGTTTACACATAAAAATAATCTAAATTGTTAGTCAAAAACAGCCTAAAACCAAGTTAAGGTTTAGTCGATGCTCAGATAGTTAAATGAGGGATCAATCGAATTATAGGGACAGTTGAATACGTGAGTCTATTTTCTCAAGTCAAGAGTCTTGCAAAAGTCGTTAAGTAATTTTTGTGAAAACTTAAATATGAAAAACATTGACAAGAAAAAAAAAACAATTTGGGCAATTCAACACCCAACCTAACCGAATGCAGAAGTTAGTGGATTTGTCCAAACCAGTCCAATAATGTAACATATGTGGTTCGAGTTTTGGGTTTAACCCAATTCTACAGAAAATCTTGGTACTTATTATCTCTTCATTGACATGTGAGGATGCATTTTTATTTTCTCACGTGGTTTTCAAATGGGTTAAGCTAGCCATAAACAATTCTCACCATAACTTTTGTGCTCTATGCTATAATATTGTTGTATCTCATACTATAATATTGTTGTAAACATTAAAATTGGTGTTGTATCGCAGATGGTGATTTGTATCTATTAAATGTTGCATATCTTTTACTCACAGGAGATATAATTATGGAGAGTAATGATCAGACGGTCAAGACCGAAAGCTTCATCAAATAAGTGTTCATCGCCATGCAAACATTGGCCATGCACGTCATGTGGAGACATAAAATAGGTCTATGTCATGTGGAGACATAAAATAGGTCTATGATAAGTGTCAAATTAATTACCTAAAATCAAATATATTTTTATTGCACTTATTAACTTGTTTGGCAAGAAAACTTATCAAATTTCTTCAAATCATTGTAAATATTTGATTGTTAGGTTTTAGACACAATCATTGCGACTTTGATCTATTATTTCCATTTGATTTGTAGTTTAATAAATCAAAGAATTCAACGAGGATAAAAAACAAAGAACATGAGGTTTGGGTAATTCGCTAAACAAGCTAACAAATAGGTCAGTGAATCAACACAGTGAAAATGGAAAAGAAAAACATGGCAAACCAATTCGTTAAGCGACCCACTGAAATGCTTAGTGAATCAAAGTTAGAGATTGGAGAGGTTTTGGAAGAGCAAATTCGCAAAGCAAGCACACCTCTTCGTTTAGCGAATCTTGGTCGTTTTAGTGACCTCGAGCTGACACTTAATTCACTCTGAAGCAATATTAATTCGCTAAGCGGGCTTCAATTTGTTTAGGGGATCTTCACTAATTTCCTGCCAACTATAAAAGACAGTTCATATCACAAAAATGGGCATTCTTTACAATTTAAAAGATAGATTTACACAAGAAGAGCTAAGGAGCACCAGCACACAAGGTGGAGGAGCATCAAGGCCTGATCTACCAACTTTCGGGTGCAAATTCATCTCCTTCTAATCTCTATTGTAAATATGTCATGAGTATTAGTAGATAATTTTTTCTGTGTTGGGATTATGTGTAGTAAGTTGTGATTCTATTGTAAACTCTTGATTAGAGTGGTTATATATAATCTTGTTTTCGTTATATCTATGATTTATTCAATGTCTTAGTAAAATGGTATGTTAGATTAGATCTCGTGTTATTTGTCCGGAAGGGTGACAAGGGTCTTTGTTGATTCACCTAGGATTTCATTTCTCCTCGTACTAGTAGTCGATAGTCATTTTCTCATCATAGTTTTAGTGGTCTTTTTTCTTATAGTTGGTTAGCAACCTACCATCATACATTTGCAAGATGAAGCACTTAACTCTCTATGGAACTTCTAAATTCCAAATCTTCCAGCACACATAACTCATGTTATTAATAAGATAATTTTTGAGTCTAGAACACAATCGAGAAGCTTTCATAAATCTTACTATGAATAAAGTACAGTTTGGTTCTCTGGTTATCAACATATAGGGAAAAATATCGCACCCATGTCTGCGGATGTGTCCAACCATAAAACTGTGCCAATTAATTAACAGTAAAAAAGAAAGAAAGGAAAAAAAAAGCAATAATAGATAAATCTATGAATTGATCACTATGAGGTGTGTTGCCAAGAGCACAACAAGAGTTCAATCATCAATCCAATCACCGTAAATTCGATTGATCTGGCTGAATTTCAGCCCAAGTATACGCTTCTTAGTTGGCTGGTGCTCTTCCTTTGCTATGGCAACTGCAGCTTCGGCTTCAATGGCAACTGCAGCATCAGCTTCAATGGCTCCACCAGGAACTTGTAACTCTGATTTGCAAGACAACCGATACTTCAGGAGTCAGAACAATATACATGGAAACCAAACAGTTGCAGTTGTTTTAATCATGTTGTAATTTTCGCTTACAATATGCAAATATAAGTTATCATACACTCGCACACAAACGAGCAAGAGTTTTTTTAAATATAAGGTCTGCGACCATGACTGTGGTGTGGCTGAGACGTTATCATACATTCACACACAAATGCATCTGCATTAACCATATTTGACCCCAATATTGAGGATCACGGCATGGTCGCAATTTAAAACTTTGCAAATGAGCAATGTACCTCAAAATTATTGTTCATGTCAGACATCAAATTTGTAGGCAATTATCAACAAAAACTTTAAGAAGAAACAAAGTTGGAAAAGATGAACATAATACAATAGCTGGTTATTAAGAATCACAAATTACTCCAAACTACAACAAATTCTAGTATCTTAACAAATGTAAAACTGTGGATTTTTTTCTCTTAACTTTCAACACCATACAATAGTAATGATCCATTAGAATAAAGAGGGGGTTAGCTATTTTAATTTATGAAAACTTAGACATTTCTATCATATAAAAATTCCTGACAATGCGGTTGATGGGAAAATTCAGAATTTCATTCAAGTATTATGTAAGTGCTGTTAAATAGCGGGATTTGAACAAATGACTATTGCCCCACCAAACTTTATTTAGTACAAAACAAAATATTGTGAAATAGCGTCTATAGCACTATTGCAGAGCGGAATTCGAACTAACCACATTTTTCCGCGAACAGCAATTAACAACATAATGTAAATCTCAGCTAGAGCAAAGTTATCATAAGCAAAATGCGGATTAAGGTATCTGGCGAAAAATCTGGCATATAAACATGGAGCTGCGGCATATGGTGGAAACAAGCCGGGTATCATGGTATAGACTATGCCGACTAGCACAAAGTCCGCCATGCCACAGCCCATTTATGGCAGAAATTTGATAACAAGGAGATAATGTGATCATTAATCATACATGAAGGTACATTCAGAACCTGCTATGCCTATAAACAAGGATGGAATCATTTTCCATTCAGAACCTTAGGGAGGTACATTTTTGCAAGATAAGGCAATGGGACAACAAGTAGGAGGAGCAAGTTTATGTCAAACCAAACATGAAACATCATACACAACACAACAACAAAATGACACACATTCAAACCATTCAAACACTGTAATTTGCACATCATATCGCAGAAAATGACATTCTACACAACACTTAGAAAATTAAAAAAATATATATTTTATATAATTAAACAAAATAAAGCAATAGAATTATATGTTAAAACCGAAACAAATAATCAAAGTATATTATTGTTACCTTCTTCACCATGAGCAAAGAGACAGTTCTTTCCATAGGAACAATATCCTGTCTCCTTCCAATTGCGACACAGTTTAGTCGTCCGATAAGTGCCCCTTGCTTGCTTGTTCACATTCCTGCTGCCTTCCAAATTATTAGTTTCAATGGTTATTGCGAAGCACTCTCTTGATTTCAAGGAATATTCATTCCTAAACTGTGCAGGATCTTCATGAAGGAATATACACTTATCTCCATATGGACATTCCTCCCCATTGCAATAATGCTTGCACAGTTTCATCCTTTGTATGATTTTTTGATATTCAGCCCGATTTTCCAGCTGCAGCCGATCATCGTTACACGGACCAACTAGCTTCTGCGAATTTGGTGGTGGTTGCCTTATCTCTTCAGCTCCATGAGCAAAGTTGCAATTATTTCCGTTTCTACAAGCACCAAATCTGAACTTAGTACAAATTCGTGTTTTGTAGAAAATGTGGTCTGATCTGTTTGATTGAGGAAGGGTCATCCTTGGAGGAGGGCATATCAATGGATTGGAATGAGAAGTTCCTTCCCTTTTGAAGTCATTGTTGTTCAATGAAGTGAATTGCGGCGGTGACATCTTAGAGGTTGGAATATCATATGGAAAAGCCATGGTTATTGTCAAAGGATTTTATTTTTTTTGATAAAGTTCAGTGAAATTTTGTGACTTTTTGATTTGATTATTGTTCAAGTTCCAAATAGTGACATGCAATTTGATGCAAATTTGATTCAGCTCTAAACTTTCTGACTGATTTAAGATCTGAAATTTTTAGACTTTTTGATTTGATTATTGTTCAAGTTCCAAATAGTGCATGCAAATTTGATATGAAATTTCTGACTGATTTAAGATCTGAATTTTTTTTTAGTCTTCTTGATTTAATTATTGTTGATCAATCAGATGAACTGAACTCAAAAATTGAAACAAAACTTAGTAAAATTTTAGAGCTAAATAAAAAATTTGTATCAAAGTTGAAAATAGTGACATGCAATTAGTTGAAATGTTAATCAAATAATAAATAACAAACAATGAAAAGAAAACAGTTGAAAGACCAAGATGAGAAAAACACGATGGATGGGATGATCAAAGGTTTGGTTATTGTTTTCAGGGTTTGGTCCAGAAATGAGACAAGCATATACTCCCTCCGGTGCTATATATAAGAAAAGATTCTTTTTTTAGGTACATTGAATAATTAACGTATCTCGTTAACAATGAAGACTATATACATTAATTATTAAATGTATCTAAAAAAAAATCTTTTCTTATATATAGGACCAGAGGGAATATATAGTGAGGAAGTGGTAAGGTTTAAGTTTAAGGTCAAAACAAAACTCCAGCAGCTACCCAAAAAACAAGACAAATGTTAACACATTTTTTTTTTAACACGGATAATATTATTGATTGGTGCCAACTCAACCTGAGTAGAGTTATCTAACATTTTTTTATTAGTAAATAAAGAAAATGATATTATTATTTACTTAATGCAATATGAACACATTAAATAGACAATATGAACACAATAAATAAACACGGTGAACATTTTTTTAGGCATAATATATTTTTTCTGAACAGAGACTTTTTTTTTGTTATAGAGGATATAATATTTGGAACACAAAAATTGATTGTATCATTAGCCAGTTTTACAACTAAATTAACCATAAAAATGCACGTAGTTAACCGCTTTTGGAAACATAAATTTCACTAACCACTTTTACCACTTCGTTTCGTTAACAATAAAAGGATGGGGTTAATAAATTCTTTTACGTATTTTAAAAAAATGACCAAAATACATATATTTATGTAAAATAAGTGGTTAATGCTTTGTATTTGTGTGGTTAATGTGGTAGTCAAATCGGTTAATGAAATTTGTGTTAAAAAATTAAAGTTTACAACATACACTTTTGTGGTTAAGAAGTTGTAAAATTAGTTAATTACATGACTTAGATTTTGTGTTACAAGAAACATCCTCTATATTTAAAAAAAAAGAGGTTTTTCCTTTTTCAAATAAAAAAAAAAACACGATTCACCGTGAAAATTCCATGAACAATGTAAGTGTCATGTATTATTGTCAAGAAGAAAGTGTGGTTATAAATCATTACTATATTATTTATGGTCAATTTTTTTTTGTTTAATATAGAGAAACATGTTAGTAACACACAATTTGAGTTTTATCATTACTTCACTAACCATATATGACGAAAAGTATTTGGGGTCCCATTTGTGTTTGTAGTTTGATATAAGTTGCCAACTTGCCATTACTCATAAATCAATATAATGCCTTCATCTTGTTCGTTGAACCTGGCTACTATTTTGATATTGTTGTATGCTTCTTGATTGTTGTATTTTAAGGTTTGAGATCATTTTAAAATCACAGTTTTTAATTTACATTTTTTTTTTTTAGTTTTTAATTTACATTAGAGAGACGGTTGAGATCGAAAACTATATATAACTCAGTATATATTACTGTAGCAAATCTTGTCATAGATATGGGTGAGGATACATTTTTATTTTCTCACGTGCTTTTTAAATTGGTTATCCTTGTGTTGGGTTAGCCACAAACAATCCTCCGATAAAAGGTCACATTAAAATCATTATTGTTGTGCCGTAGATGGTGAGCGGTCATTCATATCTATTAAATGTAACTGTTTAATTATATGAGATATAATTATGGAGAGTTATTTGCATGGGTCATCAAATAACTTAAGTCTTTGTCGCCATGCAAACATTGACCATGCACGTTACGTAGAGAAATAAAATGGGTC
The DNA here is from genome assembly GCF_051527215.1 of Medicago sativa. Lineage (NCBI taxonomy): Eukaryota > Viridiplantae > Streptophyta > Magnoliopsida > Fabales > Fabaceae > Medicago > Medicago sativa. The sequence continues at coordinate 81,675,424 of NC_140756.1, read as the reverse complement.
TATGATAAGTGCCAAATTTACTGGAAATTCAATATGTATTCGCACATATTAACTTGTTTAGTCCTCGTGAGCTTAGCTCAGTTGGTTGGACAATGCATAAAATATGCAAGGTCCGGGGTTCAAACCTGGCCACCACAAAAAAAAACATATTAACTTGTTTAGAAAGAAAACTTTTCAACTTTTCAAATTTCTCAAATTTATTTTAAATATTTGACTGTTAGGGTTTAGTCATAATTGTAGTTACTTTGACCTATTTCCATTTGATTTGTAGGTTGAAAGATCAAAAAGTTCAAAGAGGATAAAAGAACAAAGAATTGATCGCTTTGGGCAATTTGCTAAATGCGCCAATAAATGACTGGGTGAATCAACACATAGAAAATGGAAGGGGAAAGAGGGGCAACTAATGAGCAACTCAATCATTTAGTCAAGGAAATGTTAAAGTGAACATATTATTGGATTATGCATTACAACATTATCTCTGGGGCTGGAAAAAACTTCTTTTATTTAGAAAAAATGATTCACTGCAAGGATGGGGATGAGACGGAGATACCGAAACCCATCAGAGACGGGGATTTGATTATGATAAAATTGTTTTCCCTGATTGTTTCAATATGTTGTAATGTGTATTTATACAATGTACCAAGTGTGTCTAACTTGAGCTTCAATTATTTCTAACTAATATACAATATACTAATAATTTATACAATGAATATTTTATATTCTAATACACCTCCGTAGTTAAAACGGGGTTGACGAATGTTGAGACTACCTATGAAATCTTCAAATAATTGCAGTGGAAGACCCTTGGTGAAAATGTCAGTTATTTGATTACGAGACGAGACATGTAGAACATATACTTGACCTTTAGCAACCTTTTCACACATAAAATGGATATCCATTTCAATATCTTTTGTGCTTTGATGTTAGATAGGATTATCTGGCAAGTAAACAACACTAACGTTGTCACAGTAGACAAGAACGACTTTGATGATCGGACACTGGAGTTCTAATAGCAAAGTTTCAAAGCCAACAAGATTCAACAACATTAACAACACCACGATACTCTGATAATTAATGTGTACACATTTGTTTGACGGCATAGGCGATATCAGGTCGGGTGAAAGTTATATATTGCAATGCACTTGTAAGACTTCAATATTCAGATGGATTGTGATAGGGGTTACTTGAGAGGCGACTGAGTTTTGCTTTAATGCCCACGAGGTAAAGACTGGTTTGAAAGATGTCACGACAACTTTCTGAATAATCTCTTCGGAATATTTTTGTTGGGAGAGAAAGATACCACCTGAATGTCTAGTAACTGAGTTACTCAGAAAATAACTGATGGGGCCTTGATCTTCCGTTGCAAATTCACTACCGAGTTGAGCCATTGTGATAGATGAAGCAGTAAGAATGATGTCCTCAACATATAAGAGAATGTATGTCGTGTCATTACCATTGTGATAGATGAACAAAGAATGATCAGATGCACATTGTGAGAAGCCCAATGTAGATACAAATTTAGTGAAGCGCTGGCACCAGGCACAAGGGGCTTTGATGATTAAGGGCACCAAGTATGTCTAACTTGAGTCTCAATTATCTCTAAATAATTACAATATACTTGGGACCATATATCTTTAAGTAGTATACATTATACTAATATTTTATATTCTAATAGATTCAATTTCTCATCCCTATTGCATATATGAGTGGGATAACATGTAAGTATATGAGAGTCGGGGATAGAGACGTGGAAGGTAAAACCTATCTCCACCCGGCTTCATTTCCATGCCTAGTTGTTGTAATTAAAATGATAAAATTATAAATATATAGTTGTTTAAATGAATGATAAAATTCAAATTAAAGTATTAAATTAAAACCATATATATATTTTTTTGAATAGATATAAGTATAGATAAATAAACGTGCCTAAAAAGTAGATTAGAGTAAAGTCAGGTTTTGTAAAAAAAAATAATAATAATGAAATGTGTCACAAGTCTCCACAAAATTTAAATAAGTAGAAATATAAAATAAAATAAAATAAAATAAAAATTGTGGTTTTGCTGCCAGTTTTGAACCTGCAACCTCCAAGCTTAATAAACAAAACTAAGCAAATTGAGCTATCTAAAAACTTGATTATTTTGTTAACTTGAGAACTATTAATATTAAACTCATATTTTGTTAAGATAAGCAGCATTCATAAAAAAATTGTTTTTCAGAGGCCTAAAACATATGTGCTGCCTTATGTTTAGGCTGGCTCTGATCAATTAGCTAGTGCTTCTCAAAATTTGTAAACCATTTGTTTCGTGTACCCGACCTTTTTGAGTATGCCAGATAGCTGCAAAAGATCAACAAGGAAGTGCATGATTACAAATGACCAAGAAATAAAATCACACAGTTTAATTTCATACCTCTCCTTGTCTGAAGTTCCTAGTCTTGGTACCAGATACACGTTGCATCATGCTACGTGGACCACACACCTGAAATGCAGGATATAATTGTTAGTTTGTTTTAATTCAAGTTGTTATAGTGATTTAATCAAGCTTATCTGATTAATCACATTAGGGATTTTAGTTTGTTACAAAGTTGTTTTAAAATTCCTAGAATCTAGCTCATAGTTGTTAAGAGTTGTTACTTTACTTGTACTTCAAGAAATCTAGCAAATGCTTTTATATTATATAAGCTCATTCCTTGTATAGTTTTACATATCTCAATAATACACTTCACTTTTATCAATTCTAATCATTACTCTTTCTTCTCATTCTCTCTAATTTCACAAAACCAGAAAACCCTAGAAACCCTAAACCCGTTTCTGTTATTGTTGCTTATGCAACAATCTTTATAGTTGCGCTAACAATAATGCATGCAACACATTATATATATGTAAGAGTGGAACATTGCTATTAAGTGCTATGTTAATCATATATATCGGTGATTTTAACCATTGAGTAAATGTAGATACTTCAATATTCTCCAAGCACACAAAAAAAGAAATACACTTTTCGATTTTCACGGAGGTTCAAAATGTTGAATGTATTAGAAGAGTTCTATTAATACCAGCTTTTACATAAAAGAAAAACTCACAAGAATAACGGTGTCATCACTAGGATCTGGTAAGTATTTTAGAACCATATCCTCTGATATGTAACCCACGTCTCCTTTCCAGTTCTCAGTAGGATTATCTACGGTGTAGAATATCTGCTCATTGTGTTTTAAAAAAAAATAATATTTATTACAATAATGATGGATTAACAAGCGGTAGTAATTTCTCTAAACAAAATATTTACCTTTAAGTTTGGGTGGCTTGTTGCTAGAATGTCGAGCTTTTCTTTAAGCAGTATATCATTTGGGGTGACATTAGCATAAATCAATGATATCTGTATATTACAACACCACCATAACGTGTGATAATCTCATGTATATCGAAACAATCAATCATGCTTCATATGCATAAACAAAATGACCTAGAGCATTTCCAGCAGCAATATACGAATCTAATATCCCAAAATGATTCAATCAATTAAAAACAAAATTAATTCAGTGCATTCATATAATGATATAATTAAGAATAAAGAAAGACAAGTTTTATAATGTAGATATTAGGGGATGAAATAATAGAGACATTTGCAACCTACCTGAGTTTTGTCATCAGGATTCTTCAATATAGCTTGGATTACCTGAAGCATGGGATTAATTCCTGTGCCACCGGCAATCTGCATGATGAAGTGAATGTATTTATATTATTCATTACACTATAAACCCAATGTCCTCATTGTGGCGCATAAAGAAAATAAGATAGCTTTTTTGAAGTTGATGTACTTTTATCGTTCCCTTGAATGGAATACTGTTAGGATATATAATACTGGATAATTAGAATACTTAAAGGTAAAAAAAAAAAAGTAGTGTACAATTGATAAGCTAGTTTACAATGGGTGAGTTTATAGCGAATAAGCTCGTTGATTAAACTTGTGGTGTGTCTGATAAAATTAACGGATGAACTAACTTGTAAATATGAAAGGACATGACAAAATATGTTTAAATAATATAATTTTTTCAAATATGCTTACCATGCTGATATTCTTCTTTATATTTGGATTATATCTGAACTTTACTGTGGGCCTGAAAGAATGTATTTTATTATAAAAAATGTAAGCATGAAAAGTAGTATTGTTATGATCTTAAATTATTAATGCAAAAGACATACTTACCCTGTCATTTGAACCTCATCGCCTGGTTTTAAGCTAGCAAAATGCTGGCCCATTCTTCCTTCAGGATGCACCTGCAACAATTTGAAAAGTAAATCTCCGAAGTGCCTCTTTAAAAGGGTCTATTAGATAAGAAAAGTAATGCCATATAAATGGTGACCTACCTTGATTAACAAATCAAAATATCCCTTGGTTTCTGGATCTGATATTGGAGTATACCTGAAGATTCATACACAAACACCCTCCAAAGTCAATGTTCGTATATGATATTTTAATAAATGATACTAATTTTAGAAGGAAATTTCATCCAATTTAGCTACTTCATTAACTAATTAATTGAAAATCAACACAATTAATTATTTTCATAAAAATCGTGCACAAACTTTAAACTATTGTTATTTTGAGACGGAGAAAGTACGTATTATCTCTTTTCACCTATTTGTCTCAATACAATAAATACTTAAGAGTCTTATTGACAAAACCAATGACTAATGTTTCAATGAACTTTAAAAGTAAGAACATATTTTTTCTACAAAAGCAACACATAAAGTAAGTGGCAGAGAATAATAAGTAGGCTAAAATATGGTATTGGTCCCTGCAAAATGGGTCAGTTTTGGTTTTAGTCCCTGCAATTTTTTTTTATAGTTTTTGGTCCCTGCAAAAATAGGCTAGTTTTGGTTTTAGTCCCTGCAATTTTTTTTTATAGTTTTTGGTCCCTGCAAAAATAGGTCAGTTTTGGTTTTAGTCCCTGCAATTTTTTTTTTATAGTTTTTGGTCCTTGCAAAAATTTTTGTTTTTGGAAATAGTCCTTGACCCCAATTATGTGATGATTTGTCACTTTTGTGCATATGTGGCATATGTGTTTACTTAATAAAAAGAATATTATTTTTTATAATTTATATAACAATAATTATTTTTTAATTAAAAAATAATAATAAAACAGATACAATAATTATTTTTTAATTTATAAAAGCGACAAATCATCACATAACTGGGGTCAGGGACTATTTCCAAAAACAATTTTTTGCAGGGACCAAAAACTATAAAAAAAAATTGCAGGGACTAAAACCAATAAAAATAATAATGTTAAAAGCCATAAAAATTTGCAAACTTAAAAATTCAAATTTTCACACAAAGTTGAAATGAACCAATGATTAAATAAAAAAAATACTAATTGGATTACACATTAGGCATATCGAATTTAATGTATGGTAACATAATATATAACGACATGATGACAAATCACAAATATTATACGACATTTCCTAATATCATCAAACCAAAATATTACACATTTGAAAAAGAAACTTGGCAAAAATCCACTTAGCAAAAAACCATTGTCAATAATAGATTAAACATCTACTTCGTGGCTCCAGATATAACAAAAAAATGAAAGGAAAATTCATCAAGTCATTAGTGTATATATTTTCATGATTGTTAGTTAATATAAACCTATGTTATAATAAATACACACACATATAGTAAATAGGAATATTCATACCTGCTATATTTTCTTGATTGACAACTATATTAGAATCAATCCTAAAACTTTCTATGAATGTGTATAGATATAATACTAAAGTAATATTGAGGATCATATATATACATGTTTTTCGGGATTGCTCTGTTGATGATGAATCTTCTGGATATTTTTTATGTCATGATACATTTTGGTGTGTTATGTTTGGAGTGGTGCTAGAAAATATTTGGTACATAATCAACTTGTTTTCCGAAATTGCATGGCGGATAATCTGACCTTGTATCATAAGATTAAGAGCTAAAGAGAGTAAGTGCTAGTTTTGAATCCCCTTTTACTCAATTGGACAGTCTTCATGATAGTGTTCTAGTTCTTCTGTTCGATGGGAGCTGCCTCATAATGGTTTTGTAGCTTTGAATACTTATGGTGCAGTAACGAGAAGGGGGGATATGTCGTCTTGTAGAGGAATTCTTTGAGATGATGCGGGTAACTTTATTTGTGCTTCTGCAGCCAAGACTCTTCTGTGCTCTATGCTTGAAGCTGAGCTTTGGGATATATTTCATGGATTGAAAATTGCTTGGAGTAGAGGTTTTAAAAAAAATCCAGGTTTATGCAGATTCGTCTCTTGCAATCAAGCTGCTTAAAGACAGTTTCCCTACCACTAATTAATTCTCAAAGGACGCTTATATGTAATATTCAAGTGTGATAGATTGGATTCAGGTCTACCGTAGTCAAGCAGTTGAATATGTCTTTGCGAAATACAATTTGAGTTTGGATACTAATATTAGGATCTTTGAGTTTTCTCTATGTTTTGTTTCTAATGCCTTTTTGGTTGATGCCGCGGAAATGATATTTCCTAGAGGTTTTTAGTGTTTTGTGTGGGGCTTAGTCCCTTTTATTCAACAATAGAAATGAAATTAGTTCTTTCAATAAATTTATACATTAAGTTGACCATTTGCAACCTTATAGCAGCCACCATGTTGAGCACACATCTCATTTACGAACAAATGCGCACGTCTTAGACCATAAAACTTTACCAATTAACAGTAAAAAATAAATAGCAAAAAAAGTAGCAAGAAAAAATAAATCTATTAATTGATCACACACACCAATGACCATGTTTCCAAAATTCTTTGTTAACGCAGAAGAATGCTTATCCAAATGAGGTGTGTTTCCAGAGCATAACAAAAGGCCAATCATCAATCCAATCACCGTAAATACGATTGATCTGGCTGAATTTCAACCCAAGTATACGCTTCTTCTTAGGCTGCTCTTCTTCCTTTTCCACAAGTCGGGTACATTCAGAACCTGCTCTGCCTATAAACAAGGATGGAATCATTTTCCATCAGAACCTTAGGAAGGAACATTTTTGCAAGACAAGGCAAAGGGAAAACCAGTAGGAGGAGCATTTTCCATTCAAATCAAACATGAAACATCATACACAACACAACAACAAAATGACACACATTCAAAGCATTCAAACACTGTAGTTTGCACATCATATCACAGAAAATGACATTCTACACATCATCTAGAAAATGAAAAAAACATATTTTATATAACTAAACAAAATAAAGCAATAGAATTATATGAATATGATAAAACCAAAACCAATAATCAAAATGAGTTATTGTTACCTTCTTCATCATGAGCAAAGAGACAGTTCATTCCAAAGGAACAATATCCGGTATGCTTCCAATTGCGACACAGCTTAGTCTTCCGATAAGTGCCCCTTGCTTGCTTGTTCACAGCCCTGCTGCCTTCCAAATTATTAGTTCCGATAAGTACTCTCTTGATTTCAAGGAATCATCCCTAAACTGTGCAGGATCTTCATGAAGGAATTTACAGTTATCTCTATATGGACATTCCTCCCCATTGCAATACTTCTTGCACAGTTTCATCCTTTGTATGATTTTTTCATCTTCAACTTGATTTCCCAGCTGCAGTTGATCTTCGTTGCACGGACCACCTAGCTTCTGCAAATTTGGTGGTGGTTGCCTTATCTCTTCAGCTCCATGATCAAAGTTGCAATTTTTTCCGTTTCTACAAGCACCAAATCTGAACTCGGTACAAATTCGTGTTTTGTAAAAAATGTGCTCTGATTTGTTTGATTGAGGCAAGGCCATCCTTGGAGGAGGTCACATCAATGCATCAGAAGGAGGGCATATCAATGCATTGGAATGAGAAGTTCCTTCCCTTTTGAAGTCATTATTGTTCAATGAAGTGAATTGCGGCGGTGACATCTTAGAGGTTGGAATATCATATGGAAAAGCCGTGGTTATTGTCAAAGGATTTTTTTTTTTTTTTTGATAGAGTTCAGTGGAATTTTGTGACTTTTTGATTTGATTATTTTTCAAGTTCCAAATAGTGACATGCAATTTGATGCAAATTTGATTCAGGTCTAAAATTTCTGACTGATTTAAGATCTGAAATTTTTAGTCTTCTTGAGTTAATTATCTTCGAGAGCTTATTGAGCAAGCAAGTTGGCGTTATTAGCTTTATAGTAAATGAAACATAAGCATCAACACTAGTTACTTGAAAGTAATCTATGAAATTTTGCAAATGGAAGCATCGTGAACCTAGAGATTTCTCCATCTTGAAAAGTGGCAGATAATGGCTCATATAGGAGCGCATAAGGAAATCACTTCTTCTATTTGAGTACTTAAGTTAGAGTCAAGCGCTTGTAACTAAAGAAAAATCTCATTGCATGAATAGAAGTCAAACGCTTATTACCAATCACCATGTAAGAATTTCCAAGATAAACATTTATCTTGCGAACTTTTAAGAGGGGGGTAAAGGATCAAACCATTTAAAACAAAACATTTTGGCAGAAGGTGTAACGAAATTTTATCTTCCACTAGCATAATTGTTAAAACATTTAAATCAAACAAATCAGAGTGAACAATATCCACCCTATCTTGCAATCTGGTTTGAGAATCCAACCATGAACCATTTATCTTACCAAAACGTTAAGCTATTGTTCCATCCCCTACAACCATTTATCTTACCAAAATGTTAACTATTTTTCCATACCCTACCACCTGAACTTCTAAAGTAATCATTTTTGGCCAAATTTTAACTATAGCTTTGCATATAAAGGAATCACAATTTTTGGGTTACCACTTGGTTTTCATCAAAACGTTTTCTACCATATTAAACTTGAACATCTTTACACCACAGCAGCATACACAATTTCTGGGCTACCACTTCCTTGTTGCTATCAATTCAACACACAACCAAAAATATTGTTTAACTATGTGATCTTCCCTACAGTAATTTCTGGAACTTCAAGCACAATATTTGATGCTTAACCTCCCTTCCCTTGTATCTCTTCCGAAGTTGAATATAATGCAGCCTACCACCATCATTATAAAAAGTAAAACATCCAATTGGCAATTACAATAGTCTATCCTATCTTCATCTTTCAAAAGGCAATTGACAGTTTCATTCCATCGACTATAACAACAGTACACACTATCACATAGTATCATATACATACCAACTAAATCATTTTACAAAATACTGCTTCAGAACCTAATGAAGCGTTATACAGCAAAACATGCACCTAGCAGGCCAAAATCCAATCCATATATACAGCAGAAGAATTCAATTTCATAAAGCAGCATCACACTAAAGATTGTATTTGTAGCAAATAGATTAAATTTCATACAACAAACCAGAAAATACTATTCTTTTCATGAAGTAGCATCAATGTAGCCAACGACAACAAATGAATACAATTTTCATAGAAAATCAATTGAATTCGCAACAATACAGAACCTAATTTGCACAGAAAAATGATTGAGGAAGGATTATACTTATTGATCCTTTAAGGACAAACAGAGACGGCGACGACGTGGTAGTAGACACACGCATTAAAGATGGGAAGAACAAAGACTTACACACAGTGAAGAGGGGACACAACGTCACACACAAACAAACGCGCACGAAAGGAGCAATACTTTTCATACAATAACCAACTTTGTGCTTTCATAAGCATGTTGCAATAGTTTGGAATTTAGAGATGAAAGAAATAAAAGATACTTTAAATACAATAACCAACCTTATTGCGCTTCCACATTTTGTCAATAGTACTAGTATTAGAAGTAAAAGATAAAAGCAGAAGATCCTTTTAGAAAGGCCAGAGGGAGAGAGGATTCAACATCAAATTCTTCACACCCAAATGTGAACTTTTTACACAAAAGGGATAAGTGTGATCTCATACAATTCAAAAAAAGAGATAAAAATGGGTGCAGCTCCATTCATTATCAATTCAACCTTTCCCACGAACCAAGGTGACTAGTTCCATCACAAGAAACAACTTGAGCATCCTGTTTCAGCTGCACATTACAGGTCCTTCCTTCCATCCCTTACAATCTCAATTTAAATCCTCGGGACCAGAAGTCGTCCCTGTGGAAAAAAATGAATCTCATCAAAGTAAGTTCAATAATATAACAAAAGAATAGTTGATAAAATAACAATTCTTTTGAAAGGAACTATGCATAAATTTGGAGTAATTTCATGGTAAGCCAATTTCTAAACAGCAACTTTCTTCTCTTTACATACCAAGGCAGGGTAGAATAGTCTCAACATTCAGAAATAAGCTTTTAAAAAATATTATTTAGGAGTGAAGATCTCAAACAATGAGTGAAAAAAAAAAAACCATACCAAAATTATTTAGCTAGTCACAAGGTCTACTCTTAAACTAACACATAGCACACATTGTTGTCTTTTTTGTATCTTTTGAAATCCAGCATTCACATTGTCAAATACATAAACAAAAGTTGAGACTTCATATTGATTAGGGAATCACTGTACTATACTAAGAATTCAATTTGACCTATAACATAGAGTTTAACTACATATATCATAAGATTGGTCCATTGAGCTGATATTAACTTATACATTGCAAAAATTCAAAAAGCTCAGATAATCAATAAGTACCTTCTCTTGCTTGTACTACTCTCCTTCTTCCTAAAATTATCAATAGGTAAAGAAGGTGGTACAAGACTTCCGACATAAACCATAGCTTCACTCAAATTAGGAATTCCTTCAACATAACTAACTTGTTCGCTCTTTAAATCATACCAAAACAGCACCATAAGATTTTTATCCAAGCTTTGATTTGTTTCCAACAGAACCATACCTCCATCACTTGAATAACATAAAGGCCTCACAAAATCCAAAGGTAAATTGAAGCACGATTTAACCAAAGTAAAAAGTTTACACCAACTGTCTCTACATCCATATTCTTTCATCACCCAAACATCAATTTTAGTAGTTTGATAATTCACAATTGCACAAAGACACCCTCCCAAAGCAGCAGCAGAAGTTTCAGAACTCTCATTACTAATAACTTGACCAACCAATTCAGCAGGAAGAGGAACCTCATTGAAAATCTCAAGTGTTAGGTTAAACGCGACCATTAAACAAGGATGCAACCCATCAAGTTTCTTCACCATAGTCCAGTGAAGAGAATTCTCAACAAAAATCCCCATAAGGTGGATATGGCGAAGATCGTATGGCATAGAAGGAATTATTTTCCACGAGTTTGTTTTCGAGCTGAAGAGTCTCACCTGTGAATCATAAAAAGGGTTTTGTGGAGCCATTAACCAAGAGATTCTGAGGAGTATGTAATCGCAGTTTAAAGGATCGAAACCGAAGCCATGAACGCATAGACTGTGGCGATTGATGTCATCAGATTCCATAATGTTGGGGATAGGAAGATGGAGAAAAGGGATCATCCGATGCTTACGGGTGTTAGGGTTCCAGATTGTGATTTCGTTAGCATCATTAGGATGCTTGAAAGCAAATCGACCATTGGAAATGGCGAGTAGGCCGTTACATGAACCGATGAGAGACATGATGATGTTATGGGTGAAAGGATCGGTGGTTGTACTGTTACGCGGGAAAGGGTGGTTGAGTGGAATCATCGATTTGGATATATTAGAGAAATCATCATCGATTTGGTAGATATCGGAGTAGTTGTGTTGAAGGATTAAGGATTGGTTGAGGGGATTGTTTTTGAGGTGAAGGTTGATGAAGTTGGAGGAATCTATTAGGGATTGAAGTGATTTTGAGGTTGATCGGAATCGGAGAAGTGATTTTACTGGTAAACGGGAGAAGATTTCGGCGAGTATTTCCGGTGGAAGTTCGGCCGCCATTGTAAGAGAGATTTCGGCGAGGATTTCTCACATTAGGTTTTGTCACTGTTAAGAAGAAGAAGTTTAAGCGGGAAATGGAGGCATAGGGAGGGTTTAGGGTGTGTTTGTTTTAGCTCAAAAGAAAATAGATTTTGTGTTAGAAAAAACTAGAACTTTTACCCGTGCTACCGCCCGGGACATTAAAAATGGAGAAGTTAAATATATTGCAAAATGATTCATTTAAGTGAAAAGAACAATAACGGAGAGCACCTTTACTGTGATATAATGAACATGCGATGGAGATTGGAAGAGAATGGCTGCAAAAGAATATTGTGTTTGCTTACTTGTGAGGTGTCAGTGCAGGATGATTGTTTGATTTCAGATGTTATTTTGGCATTAGTGTAGCAGAATTGCGGTTGCCTCAGTGAAGGCTATAGTGTAACATGTAATCACCTTGGAAATCTAATTGACCAACTTATGAGTTCCTTGCCATAACTCACCTTGTGCAGCGCAGGGCTTTAATGTTGTTAACTAACTAATGATTTAATTCATGTATTGAGCACCGTAATTGTGCTCTTTCATTAAAAGCGTACATCTCTGCATACAATGTATATGTAGTACACACTCGATGGTTTTGATTGAGTACGACTGCGGCATCAATCTTGAATATGGTTGGAGGTCTCGTACATAATATACTATCCGTCTCTCAAATTACGGCGTTGAATAAAAAGGTTATGCAGAAAAGAAAATGATCAATTACGGTGGAAAATGCTTCGTGAACTTGTATAAAACAATGTCCTCTTAGAGATATTCCAAAGATTGCACCTATAATTTGATTCCTATCAAATTAACAAACTTATTAATGCATTTGGCATGACTAATAAGGCGTATAAAAGTTACAGAAAAATATATTGAACACTGTAATTACTCTGACATGACTGTAAGAAAATTTGCATTATTTTTTCGGTAAGTTGACAGTTAAAAATTTAGCTACTACTGAAGCACCTCATTGAATTTACAGAAAGTTTGAAACAAAGCAAACAGAAATTACTGTGGTGCTTTTCCGGTGATGGTCAGTGTAAATTGAAGCCTGTACATGAATAATGCCTCTTATGCGTTAAGCCACATATTTCAGTTCATATCCTTACGCTACTGATTTACCAAAAAATAAAGTTTTTTTTACATTGAACGTGAATTTGGTTTCTTTTGCATCTGAAGTTAAGTTCAAATTGTCACGAATAATAATTTTATAGTAAAATTTAGCATACAGTCATTAGATTTGGGAGGAAGATGTTATAGCATTTTCATTAATAATAAGATGATGTTGTCCATATTTTTCAAAACGGTTCATAGAAAATTTAGATTCAGAAGCTTAAATTGGAAGAGCAATGTTTAACAAACATTGTACTTAAAAACTGAATGCCATAGGTATTTAAAATTCCAAAACAAACAAATACGACAGCGACAAATAAGCAAAATAGAAACATCCATCCATAGTACAAAAATTCGGAAAAAAGCAAGAAATCATTCTAAATTACGGCGACAAACTTTATTATTATTATGATCCACGAACAGCTGGTAGGCAAACACTTCCAGAATATGGCAACACCGATATGCAACATTTATTACTCCAACATGTTTACTTCTTCTCAACCTTGATAGACTTCAAATTGACAGGTTTGGTTGTTGATTCTTGCAGAAGCTACTTTTCAATATTAATTGGGTCCACACTTCCAGCAGATCTCTTGCCACTCGTCTTGCTAGCTGGTGTCAGTTCCTCGACTGCAACTCTTTGGTTAGGCTGCTTTTTATCAGATTTTGTTGAATCCCCCCCTTCAAGTAGTCGAATCTGTTATATAGCATAAACCAAAAGTGCAAAAGAAAAATCAATATGTTGATTGAAACTTTCTCCACAAAAAAGAAATGGTTAAGCTCAAAAATTGGATTGCTCACCTCAATGGATGGTTGATTAGGAAAATTCAATATGTTGACATCAGGGTCATCCACTCCTTCCTCGTCTGAACACACGTACAATAAAACAATTTATTTGAGGTCAGAGGATAATTTAAGAGGATGAACGCAATTGACTATTATGTGGGATAGTAATCACAAAACTACCTTGATTTTGTGTAAAGCAACGATGGAATTGTGTTGGGATGAACACAATTTATTTGTTTGCCATGGGATACGATGGAATTTGGAAAAGAATGAGATATGAGTACAGTGGTTCCATTGTATATATACACCTTCAGATACATCATGTATTGTAACGCCCGTCTTAACTATTTAATTAATTCAATGAAGTTTAGAATATATTTATAAATATATGCTTATATGATTTATAATTTGTGTAATTTATGTGATTTATGATTTGAGTAAGTTATATGATTTATGAATGAATTATGTGGAGTATTTGATGTTGTGAAGTTGTTATGTTGGTGTGACTTATTTTATTATTAAATAAAATAAGATATTAGAAATAAAATAAAAATATTAGAAGTTGGGCTGTGAGGTGGAAAGAGTAAGTTTATAGGTGAGATGAGTAATAAGAGTAAATAAATAATACAGACATAAGTGGGAAACGTTTTTACGTGAAACGCTTTTGGAGAAAAGAGAGAAAGAGTCAGAAGAGGAGAACCTGAGGGAGAGGCTATCGATTCTGCAATTACAAGGTAAGGGTGAGACTAATTCTCAATATTATTAAGAGTATGATTCTATAGGATAAATTTAGCATGATTAGATTAAGTTTTGGTGAGAATTGGGAATTAGGTTTAAGACCGAATTTGATGATTGATTCATAAAAAGATGTTAGGTTGATGTTAAATTAGTGTACAGAACTTAGATACACCATAAGATGATAATTAGATGTTGAATTGAGGATAAAATTAGGAGATTAAGTGAAAAGTTGGAATTTTTAGGTTTCTGGCCGTACTGACATTCATCGCTCGCACCTGCGAGCAAGAACACTCGCATCTGCGAGCTAGAACCCAGAACTCGCAACTGCGAGCAGCACAACTCGCAACTGCGAGTGACCTGTGAGCTCGCAACTGCGAGCAGAATAACTCGCCACTGCGAGTAAATACGTAGGAACCCAGAATGCACACTTTGCTCGCCATTGCGAGTGAAGTTACTCGCCACTGCGAGTTAGGCTGTTAGTTGCCCAAAATTGTCCCGATGCGATCCTTTCGCACGTGTAGTCTTGAGATGACCTTATAAGTAAGTTAGAGAGCTGTTTAGGATGCTTTCATAAGCTCCAGAAGTCTGTTATGGTGACTGAAATTAGAAGTGTTACTACATGAATGCTATAATGATGTTTTGTGCTATTTATATTGATGTAATTAATTCCTTATGTGAATGTTAACACATTCCAGTGTTGTTAATTGTTGTATGTTGCTGCTGTTTTTCTGTTGTCGACTGTAGTGTCTTGAGGTTGCATGAGTCGGTCTATGTTGTTGGAATTTAAGAAGTTGTCCATGATTATGAGTCGTATGAGTTGTACACGTCGTTGTCTAAGTTGTTGGAAGTCGAGTTCATTGCATACTCATTAAAGTTGGGGGCTTTAGGCCCGACAGCCTTTGTGCTCATTAAAGTTGGGGGCTTTAGGCCCGGCAGCCTTTGTGCTCATTAAAGTTGGGGGCTTTAGGCCCGGCAGCCTTTGTGCTCATTAAAGTTGGGGGCTTTAGGCCCGGCAGCCTTTGTGCTCATTAAAGTTGGGGGCTTTAGGCCCGGCAGCCTTTGTGCTCACACGTTGAAGAGCCTATTATGCTCATTTTGTTGCTGATTGGTACCACATGCATTTGCATATCAAGAAGTTCATGATGTTTAAGTTGTCAGGTTGTTGTCGAGTTGATAGAGTTGCATGGTCAAAGATGAGTCGTGTTGTTAAGTTGTTGTTGAGTTTATAGAGTTGCATGGTCAAGGATGATTTGTGATGAAAATTAGTAATGGTATTTGATGATTGTATTTGTTATGTAATGAAAAATGTGCTAATTGTTAATTGTTGATATGTTATTAATGTTTAAGTTGTTAAATGCATTTTATTGGATTATATGCTTAATGTATTGATTATGAAATCTCACCCCTTCTGCGTATATGTTGCCTCGACCGTGGGTAATGTGCAGGTAATAAAGATTAGAGGCGTTCGTGAGTGGACTCTTTGTTGGTGTCTAGGTGCTCTGATACGTAACGGGATGGGGGCTTGCTTTTACTTCTATTCCTTACGTGTCTCTTTTATGAACTAATTTATGAGATTTTCCAATAAGGCCTGCGTGCCAAGACTTTTAGATGTTGAACTATTTTCCGCTGCAACAATTTTAAGATTTTCATGATGTTGAATTTGAAGGATAATTATTATTATCCGTTTTATGATTTAAATGAAGTATGTGACATTCCGTTGTGATCAAAATACTCTGATTTTAAATGAAATTTTTATGTTGGGAAAACGGGGTGTTACATGTATCATGGATATAATAACTCTACATTGGTATAGCACAAAAGTTTGGGAAACAATAACAACATTTAATGCAATCATGAAAGTTGGAAAGTGGGAAATGCCTAACCAAGAGCATGAAACGTAACAGGCATGGGAAAATGAAAATTTGAAGTCTGATCAAATCAAAGGATGAGATATAATCCTAGCCAGATGATTTGATCCAACGGATAAGCATGATTGGCGCCCAAAAATTACAGGTTTAGGGTTTGCAAAGTCATTAGCAATGTTAAGTAGGATTAGATATAATATGATTACAGATTTTTTTTTAGAGATTTTGAAGAATTTTTTTTTGAAGCTATTTGTGTTTGTTTGCTATCCAAAAAAAATCACTTTTTCCTTCAAAAAAAAATCACTTTTAAAAAAAATGATTTTTAATTAGTCCATGTCTTACCTTCTTATGTTTGAAAAAAAATAGATTTTGAGAAAAATTAATCCTAATAACTTTTTATTTTAGAGTCGAAATAGATTTTTTTTTGATAAAATATATTTTCTAAAAATCCTAAACAAACACTTTAAAATGTTAAAATAGATTATTTTTACTAAAAAATAGATTTTTTTTCTAAAATAATCCAAAAGAGATGGGGCCTTAGTTTTTAAATGAAATAGTAAAATTTTCCTAAAAAAAATGAAATAGTAAAATTAACAATAAAAGAAATCACTCAAACAATATGAACAACGTACACTATAAAAATATCTTGCTTTAATCTTTTTTTGTCTTTTTTAGTTATTTCTATACACAATTAATTGCAATAAAAAAGCAAAAAATATCTTGCTTTAATCTTTTTTTGTCTTTTTTAGTTATTTCTATACACAATTAATTGCAATAAAAAAGCAAAAAATATCTTGCTTTAATCTTTTTTTTGTCTTTTTTATTTCTACACACAATTAATTGCAATAAAAAAGCATATAGACAAGCATGTTAGTGTTCTATTCGGTATAGCCAATAATGATGCTTTGTTAGAAAAAATAATAATATAAAAATCCAATAATATAAATAAATATATTAAAAGGAAACTGCCAACAAGTGTCCGTGAAACACTAATTAATGAAAAATTTTAATAAAAATATCTTAGAATTTGTGTATTAAAATCTTTAAAAGTCTAAAAAAAATGTAAAATTTATTTATTTGTTGCCTTAACATATTAATAAAATACTTAGGCCATGTTTGATCGTCAAATAAGATAAAGATGTAATATGATATAAAACTGGATAAAAACAGAAGATATGAACATCATAAACTCTCATCCTATCATGTATGATATACTTCATAATTAAATAACAATTTTTTTGAAAGGAATTAAATTACAAAATTGTCACTTATCATATATACATTACATTGAGGCTATACAATTTTTCACGTATATAAAGAGTGAAACATCAACATAGTTGGTTACTATATGTCTATCAAGTTGGCTTGTTCCGCCTCCTACTTTCCTCTCTCTAAAACACTTCGTGAGCTTATTGAGCAAACAAGTTGGCCTTATTATTAGCTTTATAGCAAATGAAACATAAGCATCAACGCTAGTTGAAAGTAATCTATGAAATTTTGCAAAAGGAAGCATCGTGAACCTAGAGATTTCTCCATCTTGAAAAGTGGTAGCAGATAATGGCTCATATAGGAGCGCATAAGGAAATCACTTCTTCTATTTGAGTACTTAAGTTAGAGTCAAGCGCTTGTAACTAAAGAAAAATCTCATTGCATGAATAGAAGTCTACTATGAATGGTTACCAATCACCTTGTAAGAATTTCCAAGATAAACATTTATTGCGAACTTTTAAGAGGGGGGGTAAAGGATCAAACCATTTAAAACAAAATCTTTGGCAGTAAGGTGTAAAGAAATTTTATCTTCCACTAGCATAATTGTTAAAACATTTAAATCAAACAAATCAGAGTGAACAATATCCACCCTATCTTGCAATCTAGTTTGAGAATCCAACCATGAACCATTTATCTTACCAAAACGTTAAGCTATTGTTCCATATCCCCTACAACCATTTATCTTACCAAAATGTTAACTAATTTTCCATCCCCTGCCACCTGAACTTCTAAAGTAATCATTCTTCGCCAAATTTTAACTATAGCTTTACATGCAAAGGAATCGCAATTTCTGGGCTACCACTTGGTTTTCATCAAAACGTTTTCTACCGTATTAAACTTGAACATCTTGACACCACGGCAGCATACACAATTTCTGGGCTACCACTTCCTTGTTGCTGTTAATTCAACACAACCAAAAATATTGTTTAACTACGTGATCTTCCCTATGGTAATTTCCGTAACTTCAAGTGATGCTTAACCTCCCTTGTATCTCTTCCGAAGTTGAATATAATGCAGCCTACCACCATCATTATAACAAGTAAAACATTCCATTGGCAATTAGAATAGTCTAACCTATCTTCATCTTTCAAAGGGCAATTGACAGTTTCATTCCATCGATTCGACTATAACAACAGTACATAGTATCATATGCGTACCAACTAAATCATCATATTACTGAATACTGCATCAGAACCTAATGAAGTGTTGTTATACAACAAAATATCCACCTAGCAGGCCAAAATCCAATCTATACATTCAGCAGAAGAATTCAATTTCATAAAGCAGCATCACACTAAAGATTGTATCTGTAGCACATAGATTAAATTTCATACAGCAAACCAGAAAATACTCTTCTTTTCATAAAGTAGCATCAATGTAGCCAACGACAACAAATGAATTCAATTTTCATAGAAAATCAATTCAATTCGCAACAATACAGAACCCAATTTGCACAAAAAATGATTAAGGAGTGATTTTATTTATTGATCCTTTACGGACAAACAGAGACGGCGACGACGTGGTATAAGACACACAGATTAAGGATGGGAAGAACAAAGACTTACACACGTGGTGAAAGAGGGGACCCAACATCACACACAAACAAATGCACAAAAGGAGCAATACTTTTCATACAATAACCAACCTCATTGTGCTTTCATAAGCATATTGTAATAGTTTGGACTTCGGAATTTAGAGATAATGGAAATAAAAGATACTTTTCATACAATAACAACCTCATCGTGCTTCTACATTTTGTCAACAATACTAGTATTAGAAGTAAAAGATAAAGGCGGAAGATCCTTTTAGAAAGGCCGGAGGGAGAGAGGATTCATCATCAAATTCTTCACACCTAATGTGAAATTTTTACACAAAAGGGTTAAGTGTGATCTCATACAATTCAACAAGGGAAATAAAAATGGGTGCAGCTCCATTCATAATCAATTCAACCTTT
Source organism: Medicago sativa (assembly GCF_051527215.1). NCBI lineage: Eukaryota > Viridiplantae > Streptophyta > Magnoliopsida > Fabales > Fabaceae > Medicago > Medicago sativa. Next base: position 81,655,838 of record NC_140756.1, on the reverse strand, counting down.
CTCACAAACCAAGGTGACTAATTCCATCACAAGAAACAACTTGAGCATCCTGTTTCAGTTGTACATTACAGGTCCTTCCTTCCATCCCTTAAAAAAACAATTTAAAGACTCGGGACAAGAAGTCATCCCTGTGGAAAAAAATGAATCTCATCGAAGTAAGTTCAATAATATCACAAAAGAATAGTTGATGAAAAACAATTCTTTTCAAAAGAACTATGCATAAATTTGGAGTAATTTCATGGTAGGCCAATTTCTAAACAACAGATTTCTTCTCTTTACATACCACGGCAGGGTAGAATAGTCCCAACATTCAGAAATAAGCTTTTAAAAATTATGATTTAAGAGTGAAGATCTCAAACAATGAATGAAAGAAAAAAAATTCATACCAAAATTCATTAACTAGTCACAAGGTCAACTCTTAAACTAACAAATGACATAGCACACATTGTTGTCTTTTTTGTTCTTTTGAAAGCCAGCATTCACACATTGTCAGATAGATAAACAAAAGTTGAGACTTCATATTAATTAGGGAATCACTGTACTATAATAAGAATTCAATTTGACCTATAACATAGAGTTTAACTACATATATCATAAGAAGGGTCCATTGAGCTGATTTTAACTTATAAATTGCAAAAACTCAAAAAGCTCAGATAATCAATAAGTACCTTCTCTTGCTTGTACGACTCTCCTCCTTCCTAAAATTATCAACAGGTAAAGAAGGTGGTACAAGACTTCCAACATAAATCATAGCTTCACTCAAATTAGGAATTTCTTCAACATAACTAATTTGTTCACTCTTTAAATCATACCAAAACAGCACCATAAGAGTATTATCCAAGCTTTGCCATGTTTCCAACAGAACCTTACCCCCATCACTTGAAAAACATAAAGGCCTCAAATAAACCAAAGGTAAATTGAAACACGATTTAACCAAAGTAAAAAGTTTCCGCCAACTGTCTCTACATCCATATTCTTCCATCACCCAAACATCAATTTTAGTATGATAATTCGCAATTGTACAAAGACACCCTCCCAAAACAGCAAGAGAAATTTCAAAACCCTCATTACTAATACCTTGAAAACCAACTATTTCAGCAGGAAGAGGAACCTCATTGAAAATCTCAAGTGTTAGGTTAAACGCAACAATTAAACAAGGATGCAACCCATCAAGTTTCCGAGACATATTACAGTGAAGAGAATTCCCAAGCAAAACCCCCAATTGGTGATAATAGTGAAGCTTGTACGGCATAGCAGGAATTACTTTCCACGAGTTTGTTTTCAAGCTGAAGAGTCTCATCTGTGAATGATAACAACGGTTTTGTGGAGACGTTAACCAGGAGATTCTGAGGAGTTTGTAATCGCCGCTTAAAGGATCAAAACCGAAGCCGTGAACGCAAAGACCGTGGCGATTGAAGAAGTCTACAGATTCAATCATGTCAGGGATAGGAAGAGGGAGAAAAGGGATCATACGATGCTTATGGGTGTTAGGGTTCCAGATTGTGACTTCGTTGGCGTTTGAAAACGAATCGACCATTGGAAATTGCGAGGAGGCCGATACATGAACCGATGAGAAACATGAAAGGATCGGTGGTTGTGGTGTTACGCGGGAAAGGGTGGTTGAGTAGAATCATTGATTTGGTTAGATTAGAGAAATCACCATCGATTTTTGTAGATATCGGAGTAATTGTTTCTGAGGGAATTGTATCTGAGGTGAAGGATTAAGGATTGATTGAGGGAATTGTTTTTGAGGTGAAGGTTGATGAAGTTGGGGGAATCTATTAGGGATTGAAGTGATTTTGAGGTTGATCGGAATCGGAGAAGTGATTCTACTGGTAAGCGAGAGAAGATTTCGGCGAGTATTTCTGGTGGAAGTTCGGCCGCCATTGTAAGAGGGAATTCACGCATTAGGGTTTTGTTGCTGTAAAGAAGAAGTTTACGCGGGAAACCGAAGCCTAGGAGGGTTTAGTGAGAATGATTGTAATTTTTCCATGAATAAAAATTGATAGACACCCTTAATGTCTACAATAAGCAAAAATTCACTTTTAGATACATTCAATTAATGATGTATGTAGTCTTTATTATATATCACATACATCATTAATTGAATGTATATAAAAAATAGATTTTTGCTTATATTAGTGACCGGAGGGTGTACACCCTTTATATTACTCTGGAAAATTTCAGTTAACAAAATATGGTCTTTGTGACCATATTTTTTCAGTTGCGTGACCGGTGTTTAGAAGCTGAAAAATGTGGTTACACAACTACAACGCGCGTGACCACTTTTTTTCCACTTAGTTAACCAAATAATTTCTGGAAAACTAGTGGTGACGCAATTAAAAAAATGTAGTCACACAGATCGTATATTTGGTTAACCGAAATTTTTCAGAGTGGTACAATGGAGTGTACACATTAAGGGTGTCTAACTATCAATGTTCTTTTTCCTTTTCAAGTTTACTATTTCATTTAAGGAGAATGTTAAATAGTATTTTTGGAGCATTGGTTAAATAGTTCGTAGTGCTTATCATTCGATTACTACTCAGCCTCCGACTGATAGTGTGGTGTCTGCGTCCGTACTTTGGAACAAGGATGTCCCGTTGAAGGTTGTTTTACTAGCTTGGCGTCTGTTTCGCGACAGGTTACCAACGAAGAAGAATCTTTTTCGTCGTGGGGTTATTTCTACTGAAAATCTGTTGTGTGTTGCTGGTTGTGGTATTGAGGAGTCCTCTGCACATTTATTTTTACATTGTAATATTTTCGGCTCTGTTTGGCATCATATCTGTAATTGGTTGAAAGTGTCGACGGTTATTCCTTTTGACGTGAGGGATCATTTTCTTCAGTTTACAGCTCTTGGCGGCCTTGCAAGGGCACGACAATCCCTTTTACAGGTCATTTGGTTTGCAACATCGTGGGAGATTTGGAAAGAAAGAAACAATAGGCTTTTCAATGGTAAACAATGTTCAATGTTACAGGTGGTTGATAGAATTAAGTCACTTTCTTTCTTTTGGTTGAAAGCGAGGTTTCCATCACTTCAATTCAACTATCATGGCTGGTGGCTTTCTCCTTTCACTGTATTGGGCATTGGCTAATTTTTGCCTGTTTTGTTTCTGTTACCGTTTCAGTTTGGTGACCTTTGTAAATTTTGTATAGACTTTGTTCCTTCCGGCATGTCTTATGCTAGGAAGGATTTTCCATGGTGGTAATATATTTCATTTTAGCTTCTTCAAAAAAAAAAGTAACTTCCTATAAAAAAATTTTGCAATTATTACTTAATCAAAATTCAAAACTTATTTGGTACTCCCTCCGGTCTCAAATATAAGAAAATATTCATTTTCTAGATTCATTGAGTAGTTAATGTATGTGGTCTACATTGTAAAGCAGATACATTAATTATTCAATGAACCTAAAAAATGAATCTTTTCTTATATTTGAGACCGGAGGGAGTAGTTAGGAACCCTAGCACAAAATCACACTAGACTCTAACCCGTACGATGTACGGGTTTTGTAGAGTTTCTTATATAAGCATCAAAGTGACTATATTATTAATTTTAGAGTTACATTCAAAGTAATAGAAACAATGAAACTAAGTGATGTTTGAGAGTGATCGACATGCAAAATCTCAAAAAAGAAAATTATAACATTAGTTTGCATCAACAAAAATGAACATATGGAATAAAAGTCATAAATTAAATTATGTGAAATTAATCAAACATGAAAATAAACACAATAAAAATGAGTGTTAGTGGCTTAAAAAAAAGGCCTTTAAGATTACATATCCATTTTAGAAGCAACTATTTTCAATAAAAATATTAGTGGTCTAGTGGTAAAAGCTCTAAGGTGTTGTTATGGGTAGTTGGTTCAATTCCTTGCAAAACAATTTAAAAAAAATATATATTTAGACCCGTCAAAAAGGGCGGGATTATGGTTAATTAAGGTTGATTGGAGAATATCTAACATATATATATATATATATATATATACCCGTCAAAAAGGGCGGGATTATGGTTAATTAAGGTTGATTGGGGAATATCTAACATATATATATATATATATATATATATATTAAGATATTCGTTCCTTTATAAAAATGAAAAAGATTCGTTAGGATTTTTATAGAAATTTTCAAGCATGTGATAGTTTTTTTTTTGTTTTTTTTAAGGAATGTGATAGTTTTTTGTTTCTTTTGTTTTTAGGGAGGTATGTGATAGTTTTATTTTCACTGGATATACCACGTAATAATTTGATTAATTTTTAATTTAGAAAAATATTGATTTATATTATGTCAACGTGTGGAAAGACGGGCTTTCACATAGCCGTCTTTTCGTTTTTTTTATTACGCTAACACATATAGATTATGAACGATATTTTATATAACAAGTTTATATAGATTAAAATTATAAGCATAAATATTTATGAATTTCAAATGTAACAAACAAAATTGTTTAAGGTATAGGTTGAATAACAAAAGTAAGCCTAAAATCCTCTATTGTTTATAAATATAGTACAAATATATCATTAAGAATTGTAACAAAAAAAAAATATCATTAATAAGTGTACAAAAACTTGTAAAAAAAAAAGTCTACAGAAACAATAGATATATACAAAAGTTGACACAACAGGATATGAATAAAAAGCTTATCAGCGAGGAGAAATATTAGGGATTGGTGCATTTTAGAAGGAATTTGTTAGTTTAAATTGGTGCGTTGCATTTTAGATGGAATTTGTTAGGTTAAATTGCTGCTAATCTAATGCAGAATTTTAGAGGAAAATTATTAGGTTAAGCTGCTGCAAACCTAATAAAATTAATAAATAAGGATAAATAAGGATAAAAAAGGCATGAAATTGGTGCGATGCATTTTTTTAGATGGAATTTGTTACGTTAAATAATTGCAAACCTAAAAGTGTAGAAAATATTTGATTCAAAAAAAAAAGGAGGATAGGAATGAAATTTGTTAGGTTAAAAAATAAGGATTCGGCTGTTCAAAATTATAGCAAACTTGATAAAAAAAAATTCGGCTGGCATTAAGTAAGATGATCAATGGCTAAAATTGAATGACGCCTAAATGTGCAAGATCCAATGGCTCAGAAAAGTGGAGGGAAAAATGTGGGGAAAATATTAGGGTAACAATAACTTGAGGGGTTAAGCTTTATTAAGTTAGGGTAGAAAATATTTGCTTCATAAAAAAAATGGCAAGAGGATAGGAATAAAATTGGTGCGATGCATTTTTTTAGATGGAATTTGTTATGTTAAATAATTGCAAACCTAAAAGTGTAGAAAATATTTGATTAAAAAAAAGGAGGATATGAATGAAATTTGTTAGGTTAAAAAATAAGGATTCGGTTGGCCAAAATTATAGCAAACTTGATAACAAAATTCGGCTGGCATTAAGTAAGATGATCAATGGCTAAAATTGAATGGCGCCTAAATGTGCAAGATCCAATGGCTCAAAAAAGTGGAGGGAAAAATGGGGGGAAAATATTAGGGCAACAATAGCTTGAAGGGTTAAACTTTAGTAATTACTAGACTCTAACCCGTACGATGTACGGGTTTCATAGAGTTTCTTATAAAAGAATCAAAGTGACTATATTATTAATTTTAGAGTTACATTCAATGTAATGGAAACAATGAAACTAAGTGATGTTTAAGAGTGATCGACATGCAAAATCTCAAAAAAGTAAATTATAATATTAGTTTGCATCAACAAAAATGAACATGGAATAAAAGTCATAAATTAAATTATGTGAAATTAATCAAACATGAAAATAAACACAATAAAAATGAGTGTTAGTGGCTTAAAAAAAAGGCCTTTAAGATTACATATCCATTTTAGAAGCAACTATATTTCAATAAAAATGTTAGTGGTCTAGTGGTAAAAGCTCTACGGTGTTGTTATGGGTAGTTGGTTCAATTTCTTGCAAAACAATTTTAAAAAAAAATATATTTAGACCCGCCAAAAAGGGCGGGATTAGGGTTAATTAAGGTTGATTAGAGAATATCTAACATTTATATATATATATATATATATATATATATATATATTAAGATATTCGTTCCCTTATAAAAATTAAAAAGATTCGTTAGGATTTTTATAGAATTTTTCAAGCATGTGATAGTTTTTTTTTTGTTTTTTTTTTTAAGGAATGTGATAGTTTTTTGTTTCTTTTGTTTTTAGGGAGGTATGTGATAGTTTTATTTTCACGGGATATACCACGTGATAATTTGATTTATTTTTAATTTAGAAAAATATTGATTTACATTATGTCAACGTGTGGAAAGGCGGGCATTCACATAGCCGTCTTTTCGTTTTTTTTATTACGCTAACACATATAGATTATGAACGATATTTTATATAAAAAAGTTTATATAGATTAAAATTATAAGCATAAATATTTATGAATTTCAAATGTAACAAACAAAATTGTTTGAGGTATAGTTTGAATAACAAAAGTCAGCCTAAAATCCTCTATTGTTTATAAATATAGTACAAATATATCATTAATAATTGTAACAAAAAAAAAATATCATTAATAAGTGTACAACAACTTATCAAAAAAAAGTCTACAGAAACAATAGATATATACAAACTATGACACAACATGATATGAATAAAAAGCTTATCAGCAAGGAGAAGTATTAGGGATTGCTGCATTTTAGAAGGAATTTGTTAGTTTAAATTGGTGCGCTGCATTTTAGATGGAATTTGTTAGGTTAAATTGCTGCTAATCTAATGCAGAATTTTAGAGGGAAATTATTAGGTGAAGTTGCTGCAGACCTAATAAAATTAATAAATAAGGATAAATAAGGAAAAAAAAGGCATGAAATTGGTGGGCATGAAATTGGTGCGATGCATTTTTTTAGATGGAATTTGTTATGTTAAATAATTGCGAACCTAAAAGTGTAGAAAATATTTGATTAAAAAAAAACGGAGGATAGGAATGAAATTTGTTAGGTTAAAAAATAAGGATTCGGCTGGCCAAAATTATAGCAAACTTGATAACAAAATTCGGCTGGCATTAAGTAAGATGATCAATGGCTAAAATTGAATGGCGCCTAATTGTGCAAGATCCAATGGCTCAGAAAAGTGGAGGGAAAAATGTGGGGAAAATATTAGGGCAACAATAGCTTGAGGGGTTAAGCTTTAGTAAGTTAGGGTAGAAAATATTTGCTTCGTAAAAAAAAGGCAAGAGGATAGGAATAAAATTGGTGCGATGCATTTTTTTAGATGGAATTTGTTATGTTAAATAATTGCAAACCTAAAAGTGTAGAAAATATTTGATTCAAAAAAAAGAGGAGGATATGAATGAAATTTGTTAGGTTAAAAAATAAGGATTCGGCTGGCCAAAATTATAGCAAACTTGATAACAAAATTCGGCTGGCATTAAGTAAGATGATCAATTGCTAAAATTGAATGGCGCCTAAATGTGCAAGATCCAATGGCTCAGAAAAGTGGAGGGAAAAATGGGGGGAAAATATTAGGGCAACAATAGCTTGAAGGGTTAAGCTTTAGTAATTAAGATAAGATAGATTAGGGTAGAAAATATTTGCTTCATAAAAAAAAAGGCAGGAGGATAGGAATAAAATTGGTGCGATGCATTTTTTTAGATGAAATTTGTTATGTTAAATAATTACAAACCTAAAAGTGTAGAAAATATTTGCTTAAAAAAAACGAAGGATAGGAATAAAAAAAAAAGGAGGATAGGAATTCAAAAAAATAATAATAAGGATTCGGCCGGCCAAAAGGAGGATAGGAATAAAAAAAAAGGAGGATAGGAATTAAAAAAAAAATAAGGATTCGAAAAAAAGGAAGATAGGAATAAAAAAAAAGGAGGATAGGAATTCAAAAAAAAAAAATAATAAGGATTCGGATGACCAAAATTATAGCAAACTTGATAACAAAATTCGGCTGACATTAATTAAGTAAGATGATCAATGGCTAAAATTGAATGACGTCTAAATGTGCAAGATCCAATGGCTCATAAAAGTGGAGAGAGAAATGGGGGAAAATATTAGGGTTAGAAATAGCTTTAGGGGTTAAGCTTTATTATATAAGATAGATAAGATAGATTAGGGTAGAAAATATTTGCTTCATAAAAAAAAGGCAGGAGGATAGGAATAAAATTGGTGCAATGCATTTTTTTAGATGGAATTTGTTATGTTAAATAATTGCAAACCTAAAAGTGTAGAAAATATTTGCTTAAAAAAAAAGAAGGATAGGAATAAAAAAAAGGAGGATAGGAATTCAAAAAAAAAATAATAAGGATTCGGCCGGCCAAAAGGAGGATAGGAATAAAAAAAAAGGAGGATAGGAATTAAAAAAAAATAAGGATTCGGAAAAAAAAAAAAGGAGGATAGGAATAAAAAAAAAAGAGGATATGAATTCAAAAGAAAATAATAAGGATTCAGATGGCCAAAATTATAGCAAACTTGATAACAAAATTCGGCTGACATTAATCAAGTAAGATGATCAATGGCTAAAATTGAATGGCGCCTAAATGTGCAAGATCCAATGACTCAGACAAGTGGAGGCAGAAATGGGGAAAAATATTAGGGTTAGAAATAGCTTTAGGGGTTAAGCTTTATTATATAAGATAAGATTATGGAACCCTAGCACATGTAAACATAGTGTTATCCCTCTTCCTATTACTCAATTTGTTCTCAAACTAATATGAACCGCTCCCTATGCATTCACGGCTATTGTTTTGATCCATTAGCAGGCGATTTCAAACTCCTCGGAATCTCTTGGTTAATCAATTTGAAGCAGAAGGTAAATCACAAATCACAATGCAAGCTATAAAATAGATAATTTATATCTATAGGGACATAAACATCTTCAGTGTACAAATTAATCTGAAACCTTCGCCGAATATTTCACATACAAATCTGTCACTCGTTAGATTATAGTATAGCCACAGAATTATGGTCACAATCATAATCAAGTACCATATCCAATTAATTATAACTTGACTGATATTTATGGTTTGAATTTCTTCTTCTCCAATTTTTTGTTGGAAATTAATGTGGGAGGAGGATTTGGATTGGGCGCTGTTGGTTTTATGACTGAAAGATGAAAAATGTAGAAGAATAGAAAGGAAGTTGCAGGTTGAGTAGGAATAGGAATTCAGTTTTTCATTACAGCAGAAGCAATACACTTAAGTAATTTAAAAAAACAAAACTGAACACAACACGTTTCCAACACTTCAGCAAATAACAACTACTTGCTCCTAAAATGTAGGAACCACTAATTGACTGAAAAACTGAAACAAAAATAAAAATAAACATAAAGAAAAGCCACATAATGCAGTCCTAAAAGCAAATAATTAACACTCCTCCTTGCTTTAGGATCTGCAAACTCCGATTTTCTGCCTTAAGAACTCAAACTTGCTAACAGGAAGTGGTTTTGTAAATAAATCTGCCAATTGCTCTTCTGATCTGCAATAAACCAAAGAGACTTCTCCACTTTGCTGCACCTCTCTTAAGAAATAGAGCTTGATGTTGAAATGTTTAGTCTTCCCATGACATACCGGATCCTTTGAAATTGCAATTGCTGCCTGACTGTCAACAAATATTTCTGTCTTATCATTCTGCTGGATATCTAAATCACATAAAACCTTTTTTAACCACAAAACTTGATTTGCAGCAGCTGTTGCTGCTATGAATTCAACTTCTGCCGTGGATTGTGCTACAATCTCTTGCTTCTTTGTGCACCATGAGAACATTCCCGAGCCTAGGCTGAAACAATACCCTGAAGTACTCTTCATGTCATCAATGGATCCATCCCAATCACTATCAGAGAATCCATACAACTTGAACTCTTGACATTTCTCAAATTTGACGCCAAAATCAACAGTACCTTTAATATACCTTAGTATTCTTTTTGCTGCTATTAAGTGCATTTCACTAGCACAATGCATAAATCGAGAGAGAAGACTTACAGCAAATAGAATATCTGGCCTTGTTGCTGTGAGATACATTAAACATCCAATCAAGCTTCTATAATATCCTTCATCAATTTTATCAGCACCATCTTCCTTGCTCAACTTTTCCTTTTGGTTCATTGGTGTGCTAACTACTTTGCACTCCTCCATTTGAAATTTCTTCAATATTTCTTTTGCATATTTTTTTTTGGCAAATGAACACATCATTTTCATTTTGTTTGATTTCAATACCAAGAAAGTAGGTCATAAGACCAAGATCTGTCATTTCAAAAGCTTGCATCATTTCTTGTTTGAACTCTTCAACCAGCCTTGTATCATCTCCAGTCACTAACATATCATCAACATAGAGAGAAACTATCAGAACTCTAGTTCCCTTATGCTTCATATAAAGAGTGGACTCAGATAAGCTTTTCTCAAAGCCTATGTTCAATAGATGATCATTTATCCTACTGTACCAAGCTCTTGGTGCTTGTTTTAGGCCATAAAGGGCTTTTTTAGTAGATAAACTTTATCTTCTTTACCTTGCACCACAAATCCCTCTGGCTGCTCCACATATATTTCTTCCTGTAAAACTCCATTTAGAAAGGCTGATTTGACATCTAACTGAAATACTTTCCACCCCTTTTGAGCAGCAACCGCCAACACTAATCTTATTGTATCCATTCTTGACACAGGTGCAAAAGTGTCAGAATAATCAACACCAAAAATCTGTGCATACCCTTTAACTACAAGTCTGGCCTTGTATTTATTGATTGAGCAATCTGCATTTAGTTTTGTTCTAAAAACCCATTTAACTCCAATGATTTTTCTATCTTCAGGCCTGTCCACTAGTTCCCATGTTTTGTTTTTTTGAATCATTGATATCTCCTCCTCCATTGCATTTTTCCACTTTAGATCTTTTAATGCTTCCTCACAGCAAGCCGGTTCGCATATTGCCACATTGCACCTTTGATATATGTCAGACAACGGCCTTGTGCCTCTAATGGGAGGATCATCTTCTAATTCATTCTCACACAACTCTGTTGTTTGCTTTCCAAGATGATCATTTTCATTATTGTTGAAAGATCCAATTGTTCTTTGCGGATTCTTCCAATCCCATTGTTGATTTTCATTAAAATGCACATCTCTAGAGACAGTCACCTTTCCACTTTGAGGATGATACACTTTGTAGGCTTTTGAAACTGAACTATAGCCCACAAAGATGCCCGGAATTGCTTTCTTGTCAAGTTTGTCACGCTTAACCTGTGGAACATGTGCAAAACAAACACAACCAAACACTTTAAGAAAGGATAGTGACGGCTTATACCCATACCAAGCTTCAAAAGGAGTTTTATCTTTCAAAGCCTTTGAAGGAAGTCGGTTTTGAAGAAAGACTGCTGTGTTTGCCGCTTCAGCCCAAAAATGTTTAGGCATCTCCTTCTCATGCAACATGCATCTAGCCATCTCCATTACATATCTATTTCTCCTTTCACTAACTCCATTTTGTTGTGGCGTATATGGTGTTGTGAGTTGATGTTCAATTCCAGCTTCTTCACAAAACAAATTGAATTGTGTTGATGTATACTCCTTGCCATTATCAGACCTCAAAAATTGAATCTTGCAACCGCTTTGATTTTCCACCATTTTTTTGAACTTTACAAATACTCCAGCCACTTCATGCTTGAATTTCAAGAAAAAAATCCAGCACATTCTTGTAAAATCATCTATGAATAGAATGAAGTAGAGACTACCTTGTAATGATGGTGTTCTTTGAGGTCCTGCCACATCGGTGTGAATGAGTTGCAACTTTTGAGAGGCTCTCCAAGTTGTTTTGGGAAATGGTAATCTGTGTTGTTTACCAAATTGACAAGCATTGCAATTTGGAAAATGATTGGACAGTACCGGTAGACCTCTTGTCATATCTTTCTTTTCCATGTTCAACATTCTTTGAATATGACAATGACCAAGTCGCTTGTGCCAAAGTTCTGTCGAACTAATATGGCTGACATAGGCTGTTTGCTCCTCCTCAGTTGGATCAAATGAGAAGCTTTTAAGCCTCATTTTAACCTTTAAAATCTCCCGACCAGTAGTGTCAAAGATAACACAATGCTTATTTTCAAAAGTTACTTTAAATCCCTTTTCTAACAACTGACCCACACTAAGCAAATTTTGGTCTATGTCAGGTACATAAAGAACATCTGAGATTGTTTTTATACCTGAAGTTGTTGAAATTAGGATGGTTCCTTTTCCTTTTGCAGAAATATAACAACCATTCCCAATTTTGACCTTTGAAACCTTAGTAGGCTGTAAATCCTTGAAAAGAGTTTTGTCATATGTCATATGGTTTGTACAACCACTATCAATCAACCAACATTCTGAGCCACTCTTCGTTGAAAAACATGATGCTGTAAACATTCGATCTTCTTCATCTTGCTCCACAACTTGGGCATCGACTTCAATTTGTTGAGACTTGCCTTTGCATATCACTGCTTCATGTCCAACTTGATTGCATTTGTTGCATTTTGCATCTGGTCTTCTCCAACATCTGAATGGCGGATGTCCCAATTTCCCACAGTGCTCACAAGGCGGAAAATTTTTCCTTTTCCCCTTATCTTTGCTTTGGTTGTTTACGGTACTTCCACCTGCATGATGTTTGGCTGGTAAAGCACCTTCAACCACTTGATCTTGCCTCATGAGCCTTCGTTGCTCTTGAGCCTGCAAGGCATGTAAAACTGCCGCTAAGGTGATCTTAGACAAATCTTTTGTGTTCTCCAAGGTGGTTATTGATGCTTCATATCTCTCAGGCACTGTAACCAGAATTTTTTCAACGATTCTGGAATCAGCAAATTGAGTGCCAAGTAACCTAACCTTGTTTGCAATGGATAGCAATCTGTCAGAGTAATCTTTGATTGTCTCAGACTCTTTCATTTTCTGCAATTCAAATTCCCTCATCAAGTTCAGCACTTGCATGCCTCGAATCCTCTCATCCCCCGCATATTCTTCCTTCAAATAGTCCCAGATTGCTTTTGCTGTTTTGAGGGTCATAATTCTGGTGAAAACAGTTTGTGAAACACCAGAAAAAAGAACCGATTTTGCCTTTGCCTTCCGAGTTTTTTTCTCCTTGTGATATTTTAACTGAGCCATGGTAGGATTATCTGGCAGCGGAGGAACTTCATAATCCTCTTCCACGGCCTCCCAAAGATCCAAAGCCTCCAGGTAAGACTCCATTCTTACTGCCCAAAGGTCATAGTTGTCACCATCAAAGATGGGAGGAGCAACTGCTGAGAAACTGGTTTCGGTTTCCATTTTCACAGGTCCCGTAAGATGATAGCTCTGCTACCAATTTGTGGTTTTATGACTGAAAGATGAAAAACGTAGAAGAATAGAAAGGAAGTTGCAGGTTGAGTAGGAATAGGAATTCAGTTTTTCATTACAGCAGAAGCAATACACTTAAGTAATTTAAAAAAACAAAACTGAACACAACACGTTTCCAACACTTCAGCAAATAACAACTACTTGCTCCTAAAATGTAGGAACCACTAATTGACTGAAAAACTGAAACAAAAATAAAAATAAACATAAAGAAAAGCCCCATAATGCAGTCCTAAAAGCAAATAATTAACAGGCGCCAAATGAGACCGGAGTGGCCCTGACCCTCCTTGAGAAAGCCACCATGTCGAATCACAAATGGTGAAGTAAAGGGAATTTTTATTTTTTTTCCTCAGCAGATTCTATTACGACGCACAACATTAGGTTAAAATTTAATGTAATTGTGATCACTTAAACGACTAGTATCATTCTATTTCTAACAATATCAACCAAATTCTAAATGGTCATGCTAACCGGTCAAATTAGCTGTTTTTCGTATCAGTTTCATAATTGGTGACATAGCCTTTTTTTTTTTTTTATGTTTGGGTATTGGCTAATGTTTGTTTGTTATTACTTAACCTTGTGCTGGGAAGATAGTTGCCGGTGGTAATATATATCATTTTTATCTCTTCAAAAAAACAATATCAACCAAATTAGTCAAACAAAAAGAAAAAACAATATCAACCAAACATTAATAAAAAAAAGGCAAAATTACTCTTTTAGTTCTTTAACTTAATTTCAGGTAAAATTTTGGTCCTTTATCTTTTTTTAATTTCAATTTTGTCCTTTTGGTCCATTTTCATATGGATTTTCAAGCTTCAAATCTAATATTCTTATGCAAACATATAGATGAAGATCATAAATTTGAAGATTTAAATTCCAGAAGAAAATAAAACCATGAATTTGAAGATTAAAAATCCACATGAAAATGGTCCAAAAGGATAAAATTGAAATTAAAAAAAGATAAAGGACCAAACTGTTATATGAAATTAAGTTAAAAGTGTAATTTTGAAGGGAAAAAAAACATCTCTAACAATTAAATGTAACCTTTCTTTAGATGTACGACTAATTTAGATGTAATTTTATTTGGCGTGGTTCTAGTAACAAGGGTGTTCACTTGGTAAGTTGGAAGAAAATTACTAGCCCTAAGCGTTTTGGTGGATATGGAGGCCCCGTAATCAAATGTGCTTCAAATGGTGAGTCTTGGTCCCTCACAAGGTTACGCAGCAACATCTATAATTCAGCAGACATAATCAAAAAGAGCTTTCAGCCGGCTGGTTCACCTTCAAATTCAGACCGGCTGGTTCGATGGAACAGCAGCAACCACAGCTGCAACATTCTCAACGTTGATGGAAGTTGTTTAGGCATTCCAATCCGAGCCGGCTTTGGTGGTTTAATCCGTAACTACGCTGGTTTCTTCCTCTCTGGTTTTTCCGGTTTTCTCAAAGACTCTACGTGCATTCTTCTTGCTGAGCTCACAGCAATTCACAAGGGATTACGGCTGGCTTCAGACATGGGAATGGAAGATTTAATCTGTTATTCGGACTCTCTGCTGTCCGTAACTCTCATTTCAGCAGAGGTTTCGAAATTCCACGCATATGCGGTGTTAATTCAAGACATCAAGGATATATTAGCTACCCGCAACTACACTATCCATCACACTCTCAGAGAAGGGGATTATTGCGCCGACTTCATGGCCAAGTTAGGAGCTACATCAGACATTGAGTTATGTGTTCATTCGTCCCCTCCTCATGACCTTCTCGGCATGCTAAGGAATGATGCAATGGGAGTTTTCTTCCCAAGAGCTTGAGCTTTCCGTTTTCTTTCCCCTTTCTTTTTGTTGTTAATTTAGCTTTGTAACCAAAAAAAAAGATGTATGACTAATGGTTTCCATGTGCATTTATAAGTATCTTGAATATAAATTCATTACAAATGCCTTGCTAAACTAGAGATCTTAAAATCAATTTTAAACGTTGCTAAGTTGAAAGATTCTCTACTTCAAAAAGAAAAGTTGAAAGATTCTTGTTCGGAAAATGGATCACGAAGAAAATAATCACGATACAGATTTCAACGCAATTTAGACAAGATTATTTCAATTCATTGAATATTCAAAACAAGTTTAATCAAACTCTCAGTAAAGTAATTAAATCAATAGAGAATCAATAAGAACCTTAAAAACTAATGTAAAAAAAACCTTTCCTTCAAAAAGTAAAAAAACTAACGTTAAAAACCATAAAATCTCCACACTTAAAATTCAAATTTTCACACAAACCATCGTCGAAACTAAATGTCATTGTACAAATTAATTGAGTGAGGAAGGGTTATTTCAAGTTTATGGACATGGTTGTTACTGGTGGGGGAACTTTGCAGAAGAAGAGAAGTTTAGGGTGAGAGTCTGTTTTGGAAAAAGGAATGCATAGAAATGAGAAGGAAAGACTTCAAGATGTTGCTCCAAAAGGGTGCATGCATGTTAGCTTTGTTTTGATTTTTCAACAAGGTGCAACTGGCAAGTGAGAAGCAAGAAAGGGTTAAAGAGAGGACCAAAAAGGTTGGTGGCTCTTAGAGGTCAATATAGTTATTAAACTTTAAAGCATAACTAGTAAAGCATTAGAATCACATACAGAACTAAAGCAAGAGAATGAACATTGAACATAGCTCATAGTGTAAGTAAGCAGATTAAACGACCGGTTGTAAGCCTCTGTATGCAATTCTAAAAAGAACGAAGAGGAGTAACATCAAGAGTACTATCCAAGAAATCTGTCTCATCTTGACTGATGGAACAATATTAAGCAAAACTACCATCATACTTTGCCACATAACAGCTGATATATCACAGCGACTGCGAACGCACAATGAATTTACCAGCCCACAAACTGTGTTCTGAATTGATGGCAAAACATATATGCTCAAGAACAAACTAATAAATTGAGAAGCTCTAGTAATGTAAAATTTCTTACTTCACATATAAATTTATGAGGCTTGAACTCATTTGAGAAGCTTTCATAAATCTTACAACAAATAAAATACATTTTGGTTCTCTAGTTATCCACATGTCTAGTACCTGTATTTCATACACGGAAAAATTCTGCTCCCATGTTGAGCACACATCTCATTTACGAACGAATGCTCATGTCTTCAACCATACAACTATACCAATTAACAGTAAAAAAGAAAAAGGAAAAAAAAAAGTAGCAAGAATAAATAAATCTATTAATTGATCACACCCGCCAATGACCATGTTTCCAAAATTCTTTGTTAATGCAGAAGAATGCTTATCCAAATGAGGTGTGTTTCCAAGAGCACAACAAGACAACAAGAGGTCAATCGTCAATCCAATCACCGTAAATACGATTGATCTGACTGAATTTCAACCCAAGTATACGTTTCTTCTTAGGCTGCTCTTCTTCCTTTTCCACAAGTTGACTTGCAGGGGAGGTGGTAGGGTTTGTTGAATTTTCTATGGTAATTGCAGCTTCAGCTTCAATGGCTCCACCAGGAACTTGTAACTCTGATTTGCAAGACAACCAATACTTCAAGAGTCAGAACAATATACATGGAAACCAAAAAGTTGCAATTGTTATAATCATCTGTAATTTTGCTCACAATATGCAAATATAAGTTATCATACACTTGCACACAAATGGACAAATTTTTTTAAATATAAGGTCTAGGACCACGACTGTGGCTGAGACGTACAAATGTCTTATGTCTTCATCATCACAAATGCGGCTGCATTAACCTTATTTGACCGCGGTATTAAGGATCATGGCATGGTCACAATTTAAAACTTTGCAAATGAGCAACGCACCTCAAAATTATTGATGAGTCGGACATCAAATTTATAGCCAATAATCAGCAGAAACTTTAAGAAGAAACAAGTTTGGAAAAGATGAACATAATACAATAGCTGGTTATTAAGAATCGCAACTTACTCCAAACTACTAGAAATTATAGTATCTTACCAAATGTAAAACTTTTTTTTTTTAACTTTTAACACCATACAATAGTAATCATCCATTAGAATAAGGATGGAATCATTTTCCATTCAGAACTTGCTTTGTCAAATAAAAAATGAAACATAATACACAACGCAACCACAAAATGACACACATTCAAATCATTTAATCGTTGTAATTTGCACATCATATCACATAAAATGAGATTCTGCACAGCATCTAGAAAATTAAAAAAACATATTTTATATGATTGAACAATATAAAACAGTAGAATTATATGATAAAACCAAAACCAATAATCAAAATGAGTTATTGTTACCTTCTTCACCATGAGCAAAGTGACAGTTCTTTCCAAAGGAACAATATCCTGTATCCTTCCACTTGAGACGCAGCTTAGTCTTCCGATAAGTGCCCCTAAATTGTGCAGGATCTTCATGAAGGAATTTACACTTATCTGCATAGGGACATTCCTCCCCATTGCTATACTTCTTGCACAGTTTCATCTTGTTTATGATTTTTTTATCTTCGTTGCACAGACCAACTAGCTTCTGCGAATTTGGAGGTGGTTTCCTTATCTCTTCAGCCCCATGAGCAAAGTTGCAATTTGTTCCGTTTCTACAAGCACCAAATCTGAACTTAGTACAAATTCGTGTTTTGTAGAAAATATGGTCTGATCTGTTTGATTGAGGAAGGGTCATCTTTGGAGGAGGGCATATCAATGCATTGGAATGAGAAGTTCCTTCTCTTTTGAAGTCATTGTTTTTCAATGAAGAGAACTGAGGCGGTGACATCTTAGAGGTTGGAATATCATCTGGAAAAGCCATGGTTGTTGTCAAAGAAATTTTTTCTTTGATAAAGTTGAGTGAAATTTTGAGACTTTTTTATTTGATTATTGTTCAACTTCCAAATAGGGACATGCAATTTGATATGAAATTTCTGACTGATTTAAGATCTGAATTTTTTTTTAGTCTTCTTGATTTAATTATTGTTGATCAATCAGATGAACTGAACTCAAAAATTGAAACAAAACTCAGTAAAATTTTAGAGCTGAATAGAAAAGTTGTAACAAAGTTGAAAATAGTGACATGCAATTAGTTGAAATGTTAATCAAATGATCAATAACAAACAATGAAAAGAAAAGAGAAAGAAAAGAGTGATGACATTTGAAAGACCAAGATGAGAAAAACACGATGGATGAGATGATCAAAAATTTGGTTATTGTTTTCAGTGTTGGTCGAGAAAAGGTGATGGCATATATATAGTGAGGAAGTGACAAAGTTTAAGGTTTTTTAGCTGGGGACCACCACTATGTCAAAACAAAACTCCAGCAGGCAGCTGCTACCCAATAAAACAAGACAAAAATGATAACTCAAAAGTAGCTATTTTGGTCTAGTCTCTCGATATATATATCAAAATTTTAAAATTGTCTTTGATTGTGCGTTTGGTTAGTCAAAAATAATCATTGACGCTAAAATAATCCCTTAATACTCACAATAACTCTTCATGTATGGATTGAAATGACAATAAGTAATACTTATAAGACTAATATGACAATAAGTATATTGAAGAATTAATATGAAAATATTAACGAAATATTTTACTGTCAGCAACTTTTTTGACCAACGAAGTGCACAATCAGAGATTATTTTAAAATTTCAATACATTGAAGTTGAGGGACTAATGTGACTACTCGTTACACATTCAGGGACTGAAATGACTACTACCCTAATAACTCAACACACTTTTTTTTAACACAAATACAACATTAATTAACAAGGGTATTATTATTGATCGATGCCAACTCAACATGAGTAAAATTATTCACCATTCATTGATGGGTAAATAAGAACTTGCCATTATTATTTGATTAATGTTATATGAACACATCAAATAGACAATATTCGATGACGCATAGTTCCCTAAATAAATACAAATGAGCAATTTTTTTTTCCGTCAAAATATATATTTTTTGAATATATTTTTTTTTTTACGGAATATAGTTTTGAAACACAAAAATTGAGTTATATCATTAATCATCATAACTAAATTAACGACAAAAATGTGCGTGGTTAACCACTTTTCGAAACATAAATTTCACTTACACTTTTACTACTTCGTTAACAAAAAAAAAAGGATGGTGTTAAGTGTTAACCAATTTTTGAATTGAAGTGTTAACCAATTATTTTACGTATTTATAAAAAATGACCGAAATACTTTTTTTTAGGGGGTAATACATATATTTATGTAAAATAAGTGGTTAATGCCATTCTTCAAAAAAAAAAAAAAAGTGGTTAATGCTTTGTATTTTTGTGGTTAACAAAAGTTGTAAAATTGTTTAGTTACACAAGCTCAATTTTGTGTTACAAGAACCTCCTCTATATTTAAAAAATAAAAAAAGCTCTTTTTTCAACAAAAAAAAAAAATAGTGATAAAAAAATACATGGTTCACCGTGAACGGTGTGTAAGTGTCTCAAACAATGAGTAAATAGGCAAAAAGTGGTTAATGCTCTTTTTTTTTTTTTGCTTTCTTCATCTTCTTCCTTCCACTTCTTCATCATCTTCAACATCACTTTCATCAATGTTCATAAAAAATGCAGGATTTGTTTTAAGAAACAACAACCTATCAACAACATCATCTTCTCATTACTTCACCTCCAACCACCATCAAGGTCCATGATCCTAAACAATTTCAAGGTTTTCATCATCAAGGTTGGCACATTCTTTAGATATTTTCCTCTACAAAAAAATAATATAAATTTACACAACATATGCAAAATAATTGACAACATGCAAAAAAATATATGGTTGTTTACATTACTCAATAATTAACAGTATACAACATCACAACCACTTTTCCATTCATTGTAGCTCACAGGTTATCAACATTAAGATTTAAGATTCAAGGGAAATTTCAATTCAGCAATAGCCTTCTACTCAATTTTATGATGTTTTTGTTTTTGAAGATATAGTTTAGGCTTTAGATATGTATGTACTAGTGATTTTGTTGACAGAATTTATGGAGGTAGTGAAGTGGATTTTTGTTGATTAGCTTAGGTGGTGTTATTGTTGTTGATGGTGGTGGAGGTGAAGTAATGAGATGATGATGTTGTTGTTGATAGGTTGTTGTTTCTTAAAACAAATTCTGCATTTTTTTTATAAACATTGATGAAAGTGATGTTGAAGATGATGAAGAAGTGGAAGGAAGAAGATGAAGAAAGAAAAAAAAAAGTCATTTACCCCCTATGACGTGACATAAAATTCAGCCAATGTGAAGGCATGTACATTTACTTTCCACGTCATATGGTTTAACAGCCAAAACAAATAGAGGGGGGTAATTGACTAACGTTTGACAATTTCATGAGGGTTTTTGAAGTTTCTTAAAAGTCATGAGGGTTTTTGACGAAAGTTACAATTTCAGGATTTTTTTTGCCCATTTACTCCTCAAACAATATATGACAAAAAGTATCTGGGGTCCCATTTGTGTTTGATTTTTTATGTCAAGTTACCAATACTCGTAAAATAATATAATACCTTCATCTTGCTAGAATTGGATTGTATACGTTCTTACGGATCTCAATCGTCCGATCATAAATCAATGTATGAGATCATTTTTAACTAAAAAGTCACAGTTTTTAATTTACACTATTTAATCTTAGCTTGACGGTTGAGATCGAAAATAACATGTAACTCAGTATTTATTACCGTAGCAAATCTTGTCATATAGATATGGGTGAGGAATGAGGATACATTTTTATTTTCTCACGTGCTTTTCAAATTGGTTAAGCTTGTGTTGGGTTAGCCATAGGCAATCCTCACTGATTTTGGTGTTTTTCAAACTTTGGATTAAATTAATGGCGTGTTTGTTTTTGTGGCAAAAATGCCTTCATCGTGCATCAGTGTAATATTACTAATATTGTTCCAAATGTTTTTTTAGTAAGCTCATCATTTTCAAAATCCTTGGGATGTAATTTACTATACTTCTTGCATTAAAATGCCTTCATGATGCTTTATGATAAGCTTTCATCGTATTTTTCGGGAGGATGTAAATAACTTACTATACTTCTTGCATTAAATTTAAAATTTAACAACAGGATCATAGAAAAGGGAATATCATATCTACATGCATGAGTAAATAACTTGCTATACTTCCCTCAAAAAAAAAAAAAAAAAAAAAAAAACTTGTTATACTTCTTGCAACGTTGAGAGTAATTAGCCGAATCATTGGCTAACTTTAAAATTTAACAACAGTATCATAGAAAAAGAAAATAATAATATCATATCTACATGCATGAGAAAATCTAGCCCGATATATCACAGATGCAAATGACAAAGAATCTAACAGTCAAAAAACAAAATCAATTTGGTGGTTGGACAGCTGGTTCCAACCCGTACAACTGACTAGAATATTGATCACACTCTTGGATACCGGCGATCTTGAAATAGAGATCAATGCCTAGAATAGTTTTTCGAGTGAATAGTTATTTTACTCCTCAAATTTATATGCACAGATCAATTTCGTCTTTTAATTTTTCGAAATAGCAAATACGTCCCTGGATTTTATAAATGTCAATTAATTTAGTTCCACCGTCAAGTCTCATCGTTAAATTCCCTCAAAAAAGTCTCATCGTTAACAGTGTTGACGTGTCACATTAAGCGCTGACGTAGAGTTCCAAGTCAGCTTCCACGTGTGCAAGGACGAATTTGATCGATTTTTTTTTTTTGAATTTTTTAATAAATGACAGTCACCACAGATTGTTACACTGTCAAATCGATCCTTGAATTATTCATTAAAAATCAAGTTGGTCATTGAAATATGTCACTCACTGTCAATCGATCTATGAATTATTTATCTTATCTATCAGATTGATCTCGATATTGTCCAATAAATGTTAAAAACTAAAAAATGTGAAGAATTCCCAAGGAACAAGTTAGGAATAATAGCTAAACATTATTGTTTCAACACCTCCTAATAAATAACACTTAAACTTATTGTTTAATTCTTTGAGGAGTCAAAATTGATTCTAAAGTCATAAAATTTGGTTTTGATATGTCTGAGTAGAATTTATTTTACTTAATGTTCACTTTTGTTTATGACTTCCTTTTCTTATTGTACATGTTTTTTTTTTTTTTGCGTATTGTTTAATTAGAAGCGGAGTGCTGATATATCTTTACTAAGTAATATACTTTATGAGCCTAGCCCTCTCAGTTTAAGTCTCACGAAGAGCCCTTCATTTTTAGATTTGATACAAACGAAACTTTTTAAAGGAATTCGGTTAATGCAAATACCGGTAATTTAAACTCTGAAGTGAAAAAGAAGAGTTAGACTTTTGTCGGAAAGCTACATGCTTCAAATTTCCAGCTACACTTTTAAAAATCGGTTCATGGTAAGTTCATTTAAGATTCTGCATGTGATTTTGTGTTTTTGAGAAATTTATACTTTTCAATGAATTTAAGTTATGTTGATGTTGTCTTTATTGAAGTACGAATGTGAAATATGAAGGTGACTTAATGGGAAAAATGTTACTTTGCCTCTAAAATACTTCCATGGTTCTTCAACATGTAAAACACATGTGTAATTATGCATGGGTAATTGTCTGGTGTTCAATGATTTATCGATGATATTTTGTGTTTTGCAGATTGCAAGACAATCTCTTTTCTTTACGAAGACTAATCATCAACCTAGAAAGCACACAATGTGGCAATCAACGAAAGATTTTACCAATGGACGGGCCAACATACATAGGTATATTCTTTTTACAGTTGTCCACTGATGTGGGCTCAAATTTTATTCATTTATATAGATTTAAAACTACAATGGTTTTGTTGGTTTGTCATAAACTAAGTAGGAGAACAGGCATAACACTTTTATAAAATATTAGAGACTGATTTTCAAATAGGACATTCAGAGAATGCTCTCATGTAAGAGCAATATAACTTGTTGTTTATAGTATTTTTGGGCTTTAGATGACTCATTTATGTACATAAGCATTTCTTCACTATATTATTAAAAAAAAACAATTAAACACATTCTTTTAGTTTTTAACATTTATTTGACAAACACATTCTTCATATTCTTTTAGTTTTTAGCATTTATTTGATAGTATCAAGGATCAAATTGATAGATAAGATAAATAATTCAGAAATCGATTTGATAGTGAATGACATAATTCAGGGACCAACTTGATTTCTAATGAATAATTCAATGATTGATTTGATAATATAACAATTTATAACGACTTTAATTTTTTTTTTTAAATTCAAAAAATTGTTCAATCATATTCGTCCCCGTACACGTGGAAGCTGACTTGGAACTCCACGTCAGCGCTTAACATGACACGTCAGCACTGTTAACGACGAGACTTGACGGAAAGATTAAATTGATTGACATTTATAAAATTCAAGGACGCGTTTGCTATTTCAAAAAATCGAGGGATGAAAATTAATTGGTACATACAAATTTGAAGAGGAAAATACCTATTCACTCATAGTTTCTATTCTATTAACTATTTATTAAAATTGATGCCTCATGAATTTCCAATTTTGCCCTTTGAAAGGGCAATTTGGTAATTCAATTATTCTTTAACCTTGGAGAGGGCCACCTCATCCATATAAATATCATTATATATATATATATATATATATATATATATATATATATATATATATATATTCTATATTTTATTTTATATTATTTTCTTTTTATTTTATATTTATTTTATAAGAATAAAAATAATCCTAAATTCAATTGTTTCTAAACTGCCGTTGTGGGAGATTAAGACACTGTTTGACCCGACTTTTTTTTCAACGTCTCTACATTTTTAAGGCGAAGTTAGGCCAAAATGTTTGATACTAGAGCCAAAATTAAACAGCTCAAATTAAGTACTTACTAAAAAAAGTATTTTTTTTAATGCATAAAATTGAATGGAATGAGCTTTGGCCAAAAGTCGTTGGATGCTATCTCAAAAAATTACTTGTCGACAATTTATTTTACAAGCACCTCTCTTCAACTCATGATGGGAACCTTTTCTTTTATTTTTTAATATTATATTTCAATATGTTTTTTTCTTCCATTTAATTTTATTTTATTTTTTTGAACCGTTCCATTTAATTTTTTCAAGGAGGTTCCATTTAATTTTATTATCTTTTTATCACTCATATATTTAATTTCAATATCGTTTAATTATCACAACCTCACAAATATTTTTATTCACGCTGTCTTTTAATGATACCAAATATTTTTATTTCCTATCTTTAACCTCGAAAATATATCCACACACATTAGCATTTAGCGTAATACTTTATGTTCGTCTGTCTGTTTTTTTGTTACGCTAATGCGTATAATTCTTTTTAGCGTTGCATAATGCGTATGATTATTTTTATAAAATTTTGATTTTAATTAAAAATACAAGTATAGATGCCTAAAAAAATTATACTTATATATATTTTGCACCTTTATATTGTAATAAATTATATATATATTTTTCTTATTCAAAAAAACTAAAGATGTCTGTTTCAATGACACCAACAATGTAGCAAATATAATGTCAAATAATATAAATTCTTATCTTTTTGAAAGTCACCAAAAATATGGTATTCTTATAACGAAATTTGTTAGAGAGTATAATTGAAAAAGAAAAAATCAACTATTTTGATATTATTTATGTTGATGTACATGCAGACAGGATGTTGATGCTCCATTGACTAGGTTACATATTTAAAATTTCATGTGGTGGATTACTGTTTTTTGTTTGGCACATTTCTGATATGTCTTTGAATCTATCCATTTTATCATATACAAGGTAGTTGTGCAAGTTGTTCATTATAGTCACAAGGCTGAATTTGTGTTTTGGGATAGTGAATGTCTTCAGATTATTGGTATTACTGCCCAAGCCCTTAGGAAGACTATGCAAGAGGTATCCCTAATATAGTTTTCATCTTATTTTCCGCATGGTTGATAGGTATTATAACTTATGTAATTGTATTTATTTATGAAGGTCGGTGAGGATGATCCTAAAATATACCCAAAACATCTATATAAACTACTCGGCCTTGAGTTTGCGTTACGTGTCAAGCATCAACCATGCTATCATCAATCATTCGTTTCAGGTGTTTCCCGTGATCCTGTTGTCATCAAGAAAATTAAGTCTCATCTTCAGCCAGAGGAGCAACAACTTGATGAGGTTCTTTGTGTCTGTCCTGTTCTTTTTTTTAATAATTGATTTGACTGTTTCTTTTTCTGTCACTTATATTTGGTTTTCAATTTTATTATTGTAGAATGTTATCTATGATAATCCAACCCAGCCATTCATTCTTGAGAAGAACAATGCTTCTGCTGAGT
The DNA here is from genome assembly GCF_051527215.1 of Medicago sativa. Classification (NCBI taxonomy): domain Eukaryota; kingdom Viridiplantae; phylum Streptophyta; class Magnoliopsida; order Fabales; family Fabaceae; genus Medicago; species Medicago sativa. The sequence goes on along the minus strand of NC_140756.1, from coordinate 81,630,257 downwards.
GCTCAGATTCCCTTAACATTCCCACGGTATAATAAACACATTGAATTTCTGTGATTTGTTATTGTAATTATTACGATTATATTTATTTTAACTATGGAAATTTTATCCTTATTGTGACAGCATTCCTTCTCTGCTTGTGGTGAAAATGATTTTGAATTGCACTCATGCAAAGCGTTCGTCCGCTGAGAAATACCAAGATGACATTGCATCTGATGCCTATAATCCAACGCAATTGTCTTCCACTAAGTTGGCCAAACACATCATGAAGGAGTGATTGACATTTTCTTTGTCTACTTTTTTGAAAACATGTCATAGACTCTTGCAAAGTTATTTGACTTTCATGTATAATTAGATTATGAGATGTTAGTCAGAATCTCTAACTAGAAAATAATGGTTGTTTCCAAAATCTAATCTGATAAAGAAATCATGTATGTAAGTTGAACACCATTTTTTTTTAATTTTAAAGTTTTTTAGCATGTGAAACACATAAAATTGGTCATAAAATTGGTTTAATATGGTCACCAATGAACAAGAACAGTTAAACTCTTATTTATAATTTGTTGCATAGAACTGATAATATTAACTTTATCAGTGCATTATGTCACCCAATTGATTCTCCTATGATCTTAACCTATATTCTTAGAAAAAAATGCATCAAAATTGTTGAAACAAATGAAAATTAACATCTCTGTAAAAATTGCTAAAACAGGTTGCATACATTTAAAGACAAAAATGTTAATAGCATTCCATGGAAACAAATTTGTAGAAACAATGGTGTTACAAACTACAGAATATAACTTTCATGCAATGACACCTAATTTTAATCATTGAAAAACATTAAAATGTTTACTATATAGTTGCACCAGTTTCTCTTGATCAGAGAGAAAGATACACTTTTTATGCATCAAAGCTTTATAATGCTTTGTGTCAGCCCCTTAAAGAGTAGAATAAAAAGGTGCTACATTGCCGTCGAGGGCATTTTTTGTACATATCTTTGGCAAAATCGAAAGTTTAGAATTCAAGCAATTATGCGTTTATAAGATATAGTGCATGGCATCAAAAAAAAATCACATTAGTAAACATACATTTGAATTAACCGGTTGACAACATATTCCAGAAGAAGTTGGTTGAAGGTCAAGTGTATAAGATGTCCTATTTTTCAGTTGCTCCTAGCAGTGATTCTTACAGGACAACTACCCATACTTATAAGTTGTTTATCCAGATCAGGACCAAAGTGAGTGTTGTTGAGGGTCCCTTGCTTCCCATGTTTGGATTAACTTTGACTAATATAGTTGAGGTTAACCATCAAACCGTGGACAACGATTATTTGATTGGTTTGTTGTTTTCATAGAGTTATCTACATATCTTCCTAATTTGCTTATTTTCCTTATGCTTCCCTTTGTTATTGTTCCTTTTTTTTATTATGATTACCTCTTTATTTTCTTAATCGTTTTTGTTGTTTAGATGACATTGGCTTAATGACTGTAATATCGGAGGTAAGGGAGTATATTAAAGATGGGAAAATCACCAAGATGGTTTTGCTTCAGCTAACTGATCACAGGTTGATATCTTATTTTATGAGGCATGTCAAGATTTATCTTCGTTTTGTTTATAGAAGGGACCATCGTTTAAACTTCTGTTTGGTTTTTGTCACAAGTCGGAAATGTGAGATTGATTTGTTTGGAGATTATGTGGATCACTTGAAACAACTCATGGCCAAAGTTGATGAAGGTTTGCATGTGCTGGATATGCAGTTCGCAAAAGTGAAGATTTTCAGTGGTGCGTTTTTGGTCTATTTCTTTTAAACATTTTGAAATTTTAATGTATGAATATTCTTATCAGTTTTGTCATTGGTTGAATTTTTGTAGAGAATGGATCCGTGCAAAATGTAGTGAATACTACCCGAATTATGATCAATCCAGATATATCAGAGGCTGATGAATTTAAGAAAGGGTTAGTTATTTTATTTGGATTGTCGTAGTTTTTAATCTATGTTTAGATTTTGATACACATTAATTAAATATGTATGTGTTGCGTTTGTTTACGCCCCAATGTCTGCATATTGTATCAGTTTGGATGTTAATTCAATCGAAAGCAGCTTCGCTATGCCGCTTATTGGTCCAAGGGGTAAACCATCAATAGATGAAGATTTCTTGCATCTCCATCCAAATAAGTCTATACAGAGATAAATTGCACTAATAATATTGTAAGAAAGTTCAGGTTAATTATACATAAAAACATTATCAACAATCATATCTAATCAAATCTCAACTTCTATAGGTGATAAGTGAAACTGTTTAAAAAATAGAAAGAAACTCAATGAAGTTCAAATTTATTTCTATGCCCTTTACCCTGCATTGGTTCCAATTAGTTTCATCTTAATTATTATCATGTTTTCCTGGTTTCATGAACAAAGTATATCATCTTAACATGAATCAAGACTTGATAGAGCTTTCATAAATATTTTGATAAATATTTCTAATGTTTGTGTTTTTACAAGATACATTATTCAACCCGTGCGAAGCACGGGTTTGTAACTAGTTTCTTATAAAAATTATAGAGTTCATTTCTTTCTATAGCTCTTGATTGACAACACCAAAAAAAACGTCCATTTATCAATATTGACACATATGTTTGCATAAGAAGCTCCAATCTAGCCATTCATGTAAGCCAATATTGAAGAACTTACTCAAAATCACGAGTTTAACAATCTTGGTCACAAAAATCTGTAATATCCTCACAATCCCGAAGGCAACATATAGTAGAATCTGGGTTGTCATTACATCTAGGACAAATTACAAATATCATCTAAAGTAAAGTGGTAAGTATTCCTCTCTTCGTTCATTAGCAACTTGGCACCAGAGAACTTCCACAAGGCTTTGATTCTGTTTAGTCCATTCCAAAGCCAAACCTTATCAAACATAAGGTTCTAGTTCAAAACCATCCTGTCTTCAGAGTGCATCCAATTGTAAATGACTTCTTTGGAGTCAGATCCCGACAGGGAAAATCGTGAAACTCGTCAGAGGGGGACTTTAGAGCTTCAAGTTGAAGTTTCCATAAACGAGTGTAGTCTGAAGCTTCAATCAAAAATGAATTTTTTTTGTATTTAACAAGATTAAATTTTAAACTTAAGTTCTTAATTCACTTTTAAATTTTGAAGGTTTTTATTTAGTCTAGAGTCTAATACACACAACTTAGTTATCCACGATGTATCACATGGCAACATGTCTAGTACATGTCTCTTTGTTTTTTTGTTGAATGAAAGGTACTAAGCCCCGTGAAACTAAAAACCTCTATATAAACTAACTGCAACATCATCCGCCAACAAGACATTAGTAAGAAAAAAGACACAATTGAAGCAAATTAAGATCGGGTTTTAAAGATAACCCATGTGTTTAACAAATTATGCACTACTTGATTAGTCTTGCTAAGAACATGAAACCATCGAGCATTACCTTCTCCATAAATGCAGTGAATCTTGAAAACAAGGATGTAAGAAGCATGAGACGGTCAATGACCATCCCTTAGTTTGGGAATCAGCAGAATACATACTCTAAAGCCTTTACTCCAAGCGATTTTTAGACCATGAAAAAATCACCACAACTCAGAATCAAGAACATTGCATCCAGCACCAACTTTGGAAGCATAAGCAAACAAGAAAACACCCTTATCACCCCTTAGGATACATCCACAAGAAGAAAACAATCGAAGCCAATATATGATTTGATATATAAACGACAAATAGGATAATTACATTTTCATATATTAATATGATTAGATAGTATATATATAATTTAACCTATTTGAACCCTGGACTTTGGTTCAGAAATTTGACCAGTGTTAATCCAACCCAGAATCCCACAAAAAGTTTCTGAATCCATCGAAACACTCCTCATTAACCGACAAATGCACACCTCTCCGACCAAAAAATTGTACCAATTAACAAAAAAGAAAAAGGGAAAAAAAAGGCAATAACATAAATCTTTGAACTGATCCCCATCACCAATGACCATGCTTCCAAAATTCTGTCTGTGGAGTAGAATCCTTATCCAGATGAGGGGTGTTTCCAAGAGCACAAAACTCAAGTCAGTTCTCCACTGCACTTGGCAAGTTGGGAAGAACAAGGTGAATCATCAATCCAATCACCATAAACACGATTGATCTTGTTTAATTTCAACCAAAGTAAATGCATCTTCTTAGCCTGCTCCTCTTCCTTTGCCATAAGTCTTGCAGGGAAGGTGGTAGGTGCATATGCATCATTAGCAGAACCGGTTAAGCCTTTTCGTGAAGTTAGAATGATAGCTTGTGTTGAATTTGCTATTGCAACTGCAGCTTCAATGAGTCAGAATACGATACATGGAAACCAAGCAGTTTAAACTGTTAAAATCATCTTGTATTTTTTGTTCACAATATGTATATACAAGTAATCACACGCAAACAAGCAATATATATCAAAAAAAAGGACAGTGACCACGATTGTTGCAGAGACGTGTTTTCAAGTCTCCGACACTGCAACTGCAGCTGCATTAACCATATTTGACTGCAATATTAAGGATTGTGACATGGTCGCAGTTTAAAACCTTGCAAATGAGCAATGTACCTCAAAACTATTGATGAGTTAGACATCAAATTATAGGCACACCCATCAGCAGAAACCAAAAAGAAAAACAGGTTTGGAAAAGATGAATATAACATAATGGTTTATTGTTCAAAATCACATGTATTTTATGTATTGGATCACGGATGCATACCCAAAATATCCATCGACGTATACGAAAGTGGAGTATCCTACTTATTTTTTATCCGAAAAGCAATTTCGATACCTACTTGCGTAACCACCACGGGTACCCATATGCTTTATAGCTGATAACAGAAAGGAAATTTTGCGCAAACTACTCCAAATTACTAAAATTTCAGTCAAGTAACAAACACAAACTTTTAGCACCATTTAATAGTAATCATGACTTATAAAATTGAGATGATTAACTATTTTAATTTATGAAATCTAGACATTTCTATCAAATAGAAATTCCTAATGGGGTTGACACGAAAATACAGAACTTCATTCAAGTTATATGTAACACAGTGACAGTGTTGTCCATGGAGGATGGTTAAATATAATGGAAGGCCAAAAATACAACATATAAACACACCATTGTGACCTATGGTGACGCTGTGGCAGACATCCATTTATAAATTGTTTATGGCTTATGTCAAAAATCTGCCACACTATTCTGCCTTGGCACTGCCATTTAATAACACTGATATGTAAACCTTAGATAAAGGAGTGTTATCAGTAGCAGATGGTGGATCACGACGGCCAACTGAAATCCGCCATATAAACATAGCAGTTGTCACAAAATCTCACATATCAATGTGTTGCTACCACGGAAATTTGAACACAAAGATAAAGTAACCACTAGTGGTAAATTAATTTTAAACCAGTGTTAACGATGAAGGATGGTGGTAAACCAATGTGCAACTTTAAGCCATCATAAAACGCCATGGCATCGCCATCCTCACAAATTGGCCATGGCGCTTCCTAAAAATCTGCCATTTGACCGCCGATAATATATCATACGCAGCAATGAAAATAACATACATTCAACCACTATAATTTGAACATCATATAACATAAAATGATCTTCTGCACATCATCAAGAAAATCAACAAACATATTCTCTATACAAAACAAAACCAGTACAGCAGAATTTTATGATAAAACCAAAATCAATAATCAAAATAGGGAAAAGGGAAATCAACACAAAGATGAGTTATTATTACCTGCTTCTCCATGAGCAAATTGACAGTCCTCCCCAAAGGGACATCTCCCTTGATGCTGCCAATGGAAACACGTCTTAGTCTTCCAATAAGTGCCCCTAGCTGGCTTGTCCACAGCCCTAGTGCCATCCCCAAATGACTTTGAAGAACCAATAGCCCCAATGCTTATAGAAGAACACTCTCTTGACTTCCCAGAATGATCCCTAAACTTAGCAGGATCCTCATGAAGAAAATAACACTTACTACCAAAGAAACATTTCTCACCATTGGAATACATCCTGCATAGCTTCATCTTGTGAATCATTTTTTGATCTTCCTCCCAATTTCTCAGCTGCTGCTGTCCGTCGCTGCGAGGACTAACTAGCTCCTGCCAATTTCGTGGTGGCAGTCTTAGTTCTTCAACCCCATGAGCAAAGTTGCAATCTTTACCGTTTCTACAAGTACCAAGTCTGGACTTATTACAGATACGAGTCTTGTAGAAAACGTGGTCTGCTCTGTTTGATGGAGGCAGAACCATCTTTGGAGGAGGGCATATCAAAGCATTGGAACGATTGTTATCAGAAATTCTTGCCCTTTTGAAGGAATGGGGTTGATTCAATGTTGAATGTTGTTGAAAGTTTTCATTTTTCATTGGAAATCGAGGTCTCACTTCAATGATATCGCTGTTTGATGTAGTGAATTGCGGCGGTGACATCTTACAGGTTGGAATATTGTCTGGAAGAACCATGGTTGTTGTCAAAGGAAAAAGATTTTGTTACGAAATGAGGGACATTTGGGGGAGCTAAAAAAACAAGAAATTTGGAAGACCAAGATGAGAATATTGGTTGAAAAACATCATGGGATGATCAAAGTTTAAGGTTTGAGGTATTTTTTTCTTTCATTGATTCACGTTCACCGCCGGTGTTTATAAAGAGACAACATTGGAGTATGTAGTGACTAGTGAGGCAGTGACGAGGTTTAAGGTTTTTTAGCTGGGACCACCAAGTCAAAACCCTGGCCACAACTACCACACTATCCTTCAAAAAAAAAAAAAAAAAAAACTACCACACTATCCTAATTGACTAATCATCAAGAGTGCTGCCCAAAAAAACTTCATGTTGTCTTTGGGTACGATTGAGGAAGAGTTTTTATTTTTTATCATATTTTACAAATGGGTATATATATTTGTGTTTGGTTGAGTGGTGGGCAACAACCATTGTGAATTTAGAACTCTTGCACCGTTGTTTTTTAGAAGCTATAATGAGTAATTTTTGGTTTAATGTGATTTTGGTGTTTTTCAAATACACACTAATAGTTTGTTTGTTTATGTGGCAAGGCTTTCGTTGTGCGTCCAAGTAAAAGTGGCAATTTGTAACTTCATAGTAATCACATGTCGATAATAATTAATGTCGATAATATTACTTACTAAACTATTGATGTAGTTTCAAAATTTTACTATGTAAAATTGTCATTTTCAAAATGAAGATGTTTTCTGTTAGTTTTAATCACATTTTGTAGGAGGAAGGAAGTAATTTGTTGTACTTCTCACATTAAAGGATTTCAAAATTTGTTCGATAATAAATCCTCCAATTAAAGGACTTTTTAAGTTTTATGAGTTAAGTGTTTGGCTTTCTCTCATCCTTGAGATTTCATCTAAAATTATAGGATTTGGGTCACTTGTTTGATGTCTCGTGTTCTCTAAGAGCATCTCCAGCGCTGTTTCATGCACAGTCTTGAGGCACTAAGAACTTGTTCCTACTTTCTAGTCCATTGGAGAGGAATGATGTGGATGCCACTTTAGAGAACAGTTCTCTTGGAGAACGCCCAGAACAAGGGAAATCAGAAATTGTGGGGACCTTAAAAAGTAATAGAAGAACATAAATATGATTTTTTACATTGGAGTAGAAATGAGTGATAGTTCTTAAATTTTATTGGCATCCATGGGCCCATAAAAAATGGTTGAAGAACAAAATTTTGGTTCTAACATTGAAGATGCTCTAATGAAGGAGGAAGTGTAAATGCATGCAAAACTAAGTGGCAAGGAGGTTTCTAATAGAAAACACATCCATACACACATGATGAATGGACATGATGGCTGGGATTTGGAATTTGTTAATTGTTATTTCATTTAAGTTTTTGGTACATATTTGCGACCTTCTATGACAAAAGTCGTAGGTCGGCCTATGGAGAACTTTATTGGTGTGTTTTGATAGTATCATTCAAGCATTAACTTTGGTCCGTGGAAGACATATATGAGTGTCAAGTCCAAAAAAGGAAAAGATAGTACGACTACGAAAGGAGATTATGTGAGGCAGGGTGGGTAAAATGGAAGATTGTTAAATTTAATGAACAATTAAGAGGCTTATGCTTATTATGTGGATTCTTGGCACATTTGGATAAATGTTGTGTAGCATTGTTACGCATGGAGGAAGACAATAGCACAAGGAATTCAGGTATGAAATTAAGTGCAAACCAACGACGATGAGTCCCGACATATGATGAATAATGGTTACAAAAGAAAGATAGTGAAGCGTGGAATTATGAGAAGGGAATCATGACGAAGTTTTGGGAGCACTAATGGTAGCAATAATCAACCTTATAACTTGCAAATAGTCGATCTTGTTTGTTACTCTGACTCTCTGTATTGTATTAGTCTCATCAAAGGCCCTCCAATGAAGTTTCATATTTATGGTGTTGATCCAAGACATCAAGTAACTCATTGATCAAATTAATGTCACTACTTGTCATACTTTAAAGAAATGAACCAATGCGCGGATTTTTTGGCCAAGCTTAGAGCTTCCTCAAATATTAATTTTTTCCTCCACGCTTCACCTCGCGAAGACCTTCGAAGTCTTCTAAGGATTGACGGAGCCGGAATTTTTCTCTGTAGAAACTAGTTTGTTCTTTTGTTTTTTTTTTTTCGCTAATTAGCTTTGTAACAAAAAAAATTAGAAAAATATGGATAAAAGTGCCTATAAGCGCTAACACACCATTTTCCTTATTGAATATGCTACGTTAACAAAAATATCCAAAAATAAGATGATTGTGGAAAATTCATAATAATGAGAAATCGAGAGACTATTTTTATTATATATATGTTATATTTGAGAATAAAAAAAAAGTAGTACTTTTTTGGTGGTGGCCGGGGTTCGAACCTTGGACTTGGACCTTGCATATTTTATGTTTATGCATTGTCCCTACCAACTGAGCTAAGCTCACGAGAACAAAAAAAAAAGTAGTACTACTACTATAGTCTCAATACCTATGAAGCCTGGATACTCCAAATATGGAGACCTATCCATATCGTAGTCTCAATACCTATGAAGCACGAATACTCTAAATATGGAGACGTATTCGTATCGGATACATATCCATGGAGTATCAAAATTAATTATTTTAATTTTAAAAAATATTTTATCAGAAATTTTTAGGATACTCGACATACATACACAAATACTTATAAGATATATCATAAATACGTATTCTGAAGAAAACAAATGGAAGGGTAAAAAAGTGGTTTTGTAGTCAAAATTTAATGGATATGTATACGATTCAATGTAAGATATGAATAAATATAATTGTTTTTCGATTAACCAATCAAAAATTATGTTTTTAGTGGATGAAGGTAGAGAGAGAGAGAGAGAGAGAGAGAGAGAGAGGACGAGACGAGACAAGAGAGATACAATCAATCAACATTAACAAACTTTATTTTAAATTTTTTCTATAGATAGAGGAAATAACAAAGTCATCGTAAACTAACACACAAGTGGAAGAGACGGGGTTCAAACCCCAATCATGACGTCCGAGCTAACAATTTCAGAATTTTTTGTTAATTGAGCTAGAAATTATGAGATTTAAGTTCTTTTATTGATGCATTTGTTGATATCATAAACTTCACATTTTTTATTTTGATCACATATTATTTTTTGTAAATTGCAATTTTACAATTACACAACAATGAAGAGTAATCAATGTTTTTTTTTGAAGTATTTTACATTTATATAAGTTTAATATAAAAAATTTGTTAACATATATCCTAATCATATCATTTCCCTTTCATAAATTTTAAATTTTTGCGTATCCGTATACTGTATTGTACCCGCACTGATACTACTACGTACCCGGTTTCATAGCCAAGAGGCCCATCAACTCAACATCTCTACGAAATTCAAAACAACAGAATGCACGCGCTGCCACTTTTCGCTTTGTATTACACTGAACTCAACTGTCCGGGAAACGCTGCCGGACGTGGTCACCGGTCACCAGGAACAGTGATCATAGTTGCTTCTGTGTGACCAATGAGTCACTCTCTTGCATATTCAAGGTAAAAACACTATCTATAATTTATACACTCTGTTTCACCCTTCTTTTGCCGGAGCTTTATATTTTCATAACTTCTTTAAGAAAGCTTATGAAAACGGCTTATAGCTTATAGGAAAATAATTTTACTTTATTTAACTTGTATGATAATATCCAAACCTTGCATTGTATATAAATGGACTTTTATACACTCTAAACACTAACAATAGAAACTTTCATTTCTTTCGAGAAATTCAAAGGTTTCCAACCTGCTCTAAACATGATAGGGTACATAATGTCATTGTTTGTAAATCTTGGGATATAGTTAAATTAAATGGTATCATTTATTTCCTTAGGCCCTGTTTGGTCTTGGATTGACTTATTTGAACTTATCTATTGGCATAAGCACATGTGAAACTGTTTGAGAGAGCTTATGACATGTTACGTAAGTTGTTTTCAGCTTACTTTCATAAACTCTCCATGATAGGTTATAAAAACAGCTTATAGATTGTATGAAAATAATTTGACTTTATTTTATCTTTTGTATAGAAATAGCTTATGCATAAGCGCTTAATTAAGTTGTTATCCGCTTAATCTTTTTCCTAGATGAGGATATCCAGAAAGGAAAAGCTATGCATGTGATGGTTGGTCCAGCTCTTTGGATCCCTCCCTGCAATATGCTGAGGGAACTATTTAAGATGGGTCCTCTCTTATTAACATCCTCAAAGCATATAAATAAAAAGGTAGCTTAAAGAAAGTCCAGAATATTTTGAAAGCTAAGTAGTAATATCCTAATAGGGCACCTTCACAAAGAACATATATATGCTTTTTGACTTTCCAAACTTTATATTAAGCTAGTGATGAAAGATAATGAAGCTCTGTTGCATGATTTGAAATAGAATTCTTTCCCAATTTGGAGCATAACAACGAATCATGACGGTGCTCATGCGCCACAACGAATTAATTAGTGAAAACAAGTATATAGAATATGCACCTGTAGCATCTCTGCTGTTATATATTGCATTAGATTCTAAGATATATAGTTATTTTTTGTGCTCAGAATCAGAGATTATATGCTTGATAGTTAAGCTGGATTTTGAATTAAACTGCCCACTTAGTTACTCTGAATGTGAACTTCTTTTGATTTCCCTAGTAATTATAGTATTGTCGAATCTAGTGATTAAGGCCGGCCCATGACACGTGTCTAAATTCTCTTCCTAATTTGTCAAATATGCAAAACAATGTTTAGACCTCCCTAACTGAAACAACTGAATAAAATAGATGTTCCCTACCAGCACACCGTCGGGCTGTTCCTGCTGTGTGTGTGATAAACACAAAGGCAAGTATTCATGTGCATTTACATTTGAATTGGGGGAAAGCTGACAAGGGAAAGTTTCCGTAATGAATTCGGAAAATATACGTGGATTTCATTTCTTAACCTTCTCGTTAGTACATTTAGCAAGAAACAATAGCTGCTTGATATCCTTCATTACTTCCTAATGACAAAACATTGCTATGATTCTAACAGAGGGCATTCATCGATAATTTATCTAGAGCTTGATGTAGGGAAAGCTAAATAGGATTTTCGTTTGGAGGAGAAAGATGTTGAGGGGTATTAGTGATTCTGCAAGTCCTCTGAAATTCTTTTACATTCAGTCTGCACCGCCTGAAACAAACAATAGTAATAATTGTATTAGATCCAATGATATATAAGTAATAATTATATTAGAACCAATGATATATAACTATCTCTAAAGAACAGCTTGACAATATTTAAAAAAAAAAAAGACAGATGATATGTCTAAAGAGTAAACTTTTCTCACCATAATCCCTTGGCATTTTGCATTTGTAGCACTCTGTCCTGCTTGCATAATTATGCATTCCACAGCCAATTCTGCTTCATGACATAAAAAAGTAAATAAAACAAGGATACTCAAATTAGGGAAGAATTGGATACAAGTTGCTATCATCAACTAAACTTGTTTATATTGACCACCATCTGTATTATCATCATAATTATTATTTTTGGAAAAAAAAACCACTGTCTGTATTGTAATTATCAATATGGTCCTTATTCTTAATCTTAATCATTTTATGGCTTTGTCCTGCAAAAAATACTGCACTCTTTGTTCTTATCATCACTATGTGTTACTTTGCAAGGGCCGATTATAATCCTATCCTTCTCTCGGAGGAAGAAAAGGAGATTGCACTTTCAATGCATGGAAATGCAGCTTTTGTGAGTATATGAATTACTTGTTACTAAATTACACTGTTCACCTTTTATGACAGTTGACATATTTTTGGTTTTTCAAGTTGTAATTGAATGCAATCTCTTTATTAACCAAATGCAGCTGAGAAAAAACACTTTTAGAGGATAGAGATTGTGATAAAATGCATGTACATGCATGACAAATCACAAAGTTCTATCAGGACTCAAACTATATGAAGATAATGTGAACTAACCTAGGGCAAATCCAGTCTCCACTTTTCCATCCTGGGGGAGAACTACAGTCTGATCCATATCCTCCAGAAGTCACCATGTTACCCCCATATCCAGAAGAATAATGATCTTTAAATGCACCACATCTATAGCAGTTTGATCGGCTTGCATAGTTGTGAGCTCCACAGTTCATAGCAGTGCAAAACCAGTCCCCTGCCAACGTTTCAGTCCTGTTATATCTATAGGTTGATGGGTCAGGGCCTCCATACTTTGGGTATCCACAATTTTGGCATGCTTCTCTCTTCTTGAAATTTATGTGCTCGCAAGCACCACACATCCAATCTCCTCCAGACCAGCTCATTTTCCTGTTCATTGTGGAAACATGTGAAGTGGTAAATTTTAAGATATTTAGGTTTCAATGCAGCTAGATAAAAAAACTCTATGATTCAATTCCCTGTGTATGTAGCCTAGAATTGGCACGTTAATGGAGAATAATATCAATTCTTCTTTTATAAGTTATGAAGTCAATTCATTATCTTTTTTATAGGCAAATGTTGGTATGTTAGTTGTTGGTTATGTTAGTTTTCAGATCTCAAAACCTGGATGTGCTACTTAAAATTCTTTCAGTGTTCCTTAACTTATCAAATCTTCTTTTATAAGTTATGACTTATGACCCCTGCTTATATTAAAAGACATGCAAAGAGATCCATTAAGTTATTTGCACAAGTAAATATAGTTTTGGATGACAGAATACTCTGTCATGAAAGCATAGCAATGTTATTTACTTTATACTTATTGGAGTTTCAGGTATCCTAGTTTCAAGATGAATGAAACTTACATATAGCATTCACAGAGAAGAAAATATTTAAGATGTGAATGACAAAGATAGATACAAGAAATTTACCTTTGAAGAAGAGTTTTGAATAAGAGAAGAATGCACACAATAACAGTTTGATATTGCTATAGTAGTTTAAGAATGGTTTGTAAATTAGGATGTGAGTTTGATGCTTATGTTGTGAGGCTTTATATACCAGTTGAAAGACCTATTGTGGGGGACATTAATGTCTCTTTCCTTTCCCTGGTAATCTTCCAATGGTTTTCACTTGGGATTCTAAATCTATACATTGCTTAAAAGATGTGGATAAAAATGTATTGCTACTTTTTCTCTTGTTATTTTTAGAAATTATGGGAAAGTTGGGTAAATAGTGCATATTTACACGTTTTGTTCTATCTAGTCTTCTTTTCCCCATCTTTACGTGATTCCTATGCATTATTGAGGGGAACATATCCAGGGGAAGCAAGGCTATATGAGGGGTAGTTGTTATGTGGTAGACTGCAAATTTCCAATAGAATCCACCTTCAACCCCACCTATGGTTTAACAACAACACAAGTTTAACAGTTATCCAATCCTTTTGTAGTAGGCTTATACAGAACAGTGTTTGATGGTGTCTTTGCATTAGATTAGGAAGTACTGTGAGTAAAATAATTAAGTAGAATTGATTCTACAACCATTTCAAGGTTCTGTTTTTACTTTGTTTCAAGTGCTTTATGCCAATAATTGAAATGTCATTCGAAGATTCATATCCACTATCAGTACTTTTTGCTTTTCTTCTCTACCAACTAGTATACTAACTAAATGCATGACTGCAATATTTGAATTGAATTAATAAGTCATCAATTTAGTCTCTAAATTTGTATGTTGTATGCATCCTATAATTTTGGTTCATAAAGTTGATATAATTTTAAAATGATACCTAAAATTAACAATGCTCAGTTACATGATTTGTCATTCTATCAAAACAAAAATGAATATATGATTAGAGATTTTAGCTTCAAAAATATTTTTAATGAATTTAGGGAATGAATAATAGATCTTTACGGTTTCAAGAACTAACTTAGTTTTGTCAAAAACAAAACGAACCAAATGCCTGTTTGTTTTCATGTTTATATGGCCCCAAACGTACGTCCAATGTAAAGCTACAAATTGTAGCTTCCATATTTTAACGGCAAATATACATTGAGACGCGAGAATTTTTACCTCAGCGCTTTTCCGAACACCCACTAAATCAGCTACTTTCTCTTAAATGAATTTTTATGAACTCTAACTCTGCCACAAGTGAATATTTAGAGTAATTTAGTCCAAAAACAGAAAGCAAGCAACTATTGATAGCACAATATTCCTTATTTGTTTAGTTTTTTTCTTTCTTTTAAGATGGACGAAATAACAATAGTTATTGAAAACTCATACACATAAGTGAAAAATCAGGGTTCGAACCCCATTTATAGCGTCTAACCTCACAATTTTGACATTTTTTGTAGTTGATAACACTTGTGGACGTCTAGTTTGTTTACTTTACTTCATTATCATAATATTTTATAGCAAAATGCAAGTGATAAGATTTTTTTACAGTTGCCAAAGAAAAAAAGAATTTTATTATGACAACGAAAAAGGTATGCGGCGGACCGATGCTGTGAAGAATGGAAAGTTGAAACCGAGTAACGTAGGTTTCAAAAAAGTGATACAGTGGAATCAAAAAGTTCTTTTAATTTGGTCTTCCAAACTAGGATTTATATGCAAGTGGTAGAAACGTATCTTGCGACACAAACGTTAACCTTATACCTTAGCGACTCCATCTCTGTGGTCTATTTTTTTTCCATCTTTTATATTCTTCATAAATATCTGATGAAACGGTTCCAAAAAATATTGATAAACAAATTTTTAAGCTTTATTTTACTCTCCTCTTAAAGTAGAAATGTTAATATGTCAATAATAGTACTCTTTTTCTATTGAAACTTAACCTTCAAATCTTATATATCTACTAAACAAACTATTGCATGTATTGTAGCAAAAAAAGAAAGTTATTTCTTTTACGAGTCAATTAGTTCATTATCCTTTATCAATTTGTGAATGGGAACATATCTATGAACAACATAACACAATTTATCATTTTTAGAATATATTTGGATTGCTAGAACGGGATAAAATGAATAGATGTCATAGTAGGTAAGGTTATATTATATAGTTTAGATCGTGTAATATGATAGACTACTCCCATAAAAATAGATTGTGTAAAATAGGATAGAATGAAGTGCATTGCTCTCCTTTTTGTTCCAAAAAAAGTCCATTCCAAATACCCCAACTTTCTCTTCAAATTTTCAAAAACATAACAGAATGTAACGAGTTTTTCCCCTCCAATCATCATTAAAATAGACACTTCTTTTTGGGTTTTTTCCTATAAATATAGTAAAAAAAATTATAAAAAAGTGATGTACTAGTCTATAAAAAGAATTAGCATGTAGTTTTAGTCTTTGTTAATCTATGTTTAGGTCAATATCTCTTCAAATGTGGGACTCGTAATCCTAGTGGTTTGATAGCGCAAATTCAATAGCAAGTAGTCACATGAATTTTGAATATACTCTGATATCATATTAGAACTTGGTTTGAATCTAACTGAACTTTACAAAGCCGTAAGATGATGATTGGCGTTCACTTGTTAACTTATGTCCACGTCATATCTGTGTGATTCTTAACCTAAGACATATTATATATAGACGATAATATGGATTTGTTGCCCATAAAGAAATAATGAATAACAACCATGCCATCAAAACACTTAATTAGTACTTACTTAATATCCCCGTATGAGTCTAACTTTTTTAAACCCAAAATGGTTGGTAGACGTCATGGAAGAAGTGTAATGTAAATTCAAAAAATATAAAAGAGTGAAAAACAATGTAAAGGAAAGATAAAATATTTTAAAAAAATTGACAGCATTATCATTTAATTACCATCAACTATTGTCACACTCACATATTCAAGTATATATCAATGTAATGTAATGTAGCAAAGCTTACCTGTGAAGATACACACCAAGTTTCTGGACTTTAGAAATCCCCCTTTGATTTCTCTTGTATCCAATTCAGTGTAGTTTTCCCTATCCTACTCTTGGAGTTTGCTCTAATCGTGGTCTTATATTATAGGAAAAAAACCATGAAAGAAATGTCTTATGCAAAGCCATGTCACACAATAATTTTGTCTTATGCAAAGCCATGTCACACAATGCCTTGTTTTGTGTTCCTGCATTGTGTTTTTTCTGCTCATCATGGTTTGTTGCTTGCCTTATTACTGACTACTTTTGACTTTCTTTCTTTTTTTTTTTTTTTTGGTGAACACTTTTGACTTTTGACTTTCTTTCTATGCTTAGTTGGTTTTGATTTTATTCTCAATTGGCTTATTACTTCCCATGTTCATGCTTTTTACTTGCTTTGTCCTGTATTGTATTGTATGCATCATGCCTCAATAATATATGTCCTTGTTCACCTTATTGCTATTTTTTTATAGTATATATTTTCCTTTTTACAAAACAATTTGTTTTTTTTTTGTTACTTTATTTTTTTATAGTTACAAAAATCAACCTGACTGTTCACAAGGTTGTTTTGGCAATGGCTTGGATGAATTGAACTTAAATCCACAGTTGCATTGCATTGATGATAAGGAAGGAATCGTTATCCTAATAACTAGTAAATTTTCACCAGACAAAATGAATATTCCACATATAATTAATTGAATTGACATGAAATAGAACCTTGTATGACAGATATTATTGCCACTCTTTTTATATTCTGAACGTGTGAAACTTTTTATCAAAAAAATGGAAGGCTATTCAATAATAGTACTTAGAGAATCCACATCATAATGACAATGCCTCCAAAATATAGCCGTTCCTTTTACATTTTCAAAACCACCGGTCCACCCACCACCAAAGTGTTGTTTTGCACCAGTTCAGGCCTTAAAAATCATTTTAATTATGATAAATACCAGGGCAAAATTAATTTACACCGATATTGTACCCATTAAACTCTAAAAGGACAGGCTGCTAGTGCTAGCAATTGGGAATTTTGAAAGTCACGTCAAGACATCAAACATTATGGCAATGCAAGTTTTTTTTTTTTTTTGAGGGCAATGCAAGTTATATGCATATATAATTGTCCCCACCAATTGTCACATTTATATATTTCTTACAACAAAGATGTCATCCGCGAGTATATGTGAACATTAATCCGTTTGAAGTAACTGAGATTTATTTAAGGGTTGACCTCTCTCAATTTTTTTTCATACACATTGACCATGGATCGAACTTTAGATCAAATAATTAAAGGACTAATACCTACAAATTATCCCACACTATATTGTTACTCAGATTTTGCATTAGTATTTTTCTTTTAAGTTTGCATTCATGACTCAGCAAGTGAAATCTATATGTGATGTTATCAAAGATCACAGCGTTTCACTTTACAAATTAGGTTTTGGTTAACGTGTATGAGTAAAATGGTCTTGCATTACGCATAAATGTCTTTTTTATTATCAGATCAACAAATAACATCATATGTCATATGATTTAATGGTGAGCTTTATTGATCTAATAGTGAAAATAAATGGTACATGATATACGACTTGTCTCATATGTGCATCACAGAATTGGAATTCACATCAAAGTTTATTTCATTGGAGAAAAAAATGATGGTGAAAAAACGAAAGATGGATACAAAGACGGTCCTAATTAGTGGCGACCATGACCCTAGTTTTGGAGGAGTACTTTTTTTTTTATGGTAATATTATAAATATTAAAATTGGTAGCATATACTAGGGTTTTTTTTTTATTGGTTTTGAATTAATGGCTTTCTTTAGTTAGACATTTAGAAGTTAGATGTAATAATTCAAACAAAGAAAATTGCTATTCTCACATAAAAATTTGCTCACTCACACCCTAAAAATATCAAAATGTCTCCTGCAGCTGTTAACTGCCGCTCACTTCCCTCCGTCGTTATTTTCCCCCTCTGTCATTCTAATTAGGGGTGAGAATAGGATAGACGGTATGTCAATAAAAAAATCTATTGAGATGGAGTATGTTAATTGTTAAGACTTTTGACAAAGTTTACTTGGTTAAAAAGATCAGCTACACTTAAGATATAAATAATATTTTTTATTACTATTAGCATATTAAATATTTTTACTTTGAATTAAATTATAAAATTAGTGAACTTTATTAGCTTATATTAATTTGTTGTATATTTAAATGTATTATTTATAAATTAGAAATTAAAAAATGATGTCGTAGTAAAATTCTATAAAATATCATGTTAAAAATCAAAAGGGTGTTTAATCTCATTGGGCTATTAGTTCGTCAGTCAATAGTGGATAGGAGAGATCAATCTTTCCTCCATAGTAGCTCATACCGAACTGGGTAAATATTTCTTGGTGTGTTTGTTTCTCTTCTTTCTTTATCATTAGGTTAGGTTTTGTGATTTATATTTGGTTCCTAGATTAGATCTAGGTTTGTTATTGTTGTTGTTGCTTGAGATTACTTTGATATTGGTTACTACTTCCCTTTTAATCCATACATCTAAGTTTCATTGATGCGATTTTTGAGTCTGAATTCACAACAGATTCATTGTTTAATGGGGTCTCACAATTAAGTCATACTTAATGATACATTTAAACAAAATAACTATTATATGGAATTTATTATTCTAAAACATATATGCATCTTGGGCTCTAGGGCTTACATCTACAACTAGTTCCAACATATCATCTTGTACTCAATCTGGATCATATATGCATCTTGCATGATTAGTTATCTGTCAGAGTGCGTGTTGGTATAGTTTGGATTTGTCCATACCATTATCAGGCATCCAGCTCAGTCTGCTTCACTTGTGACGACCCAACAACAAGTGTTTGTGGCATGTGTCAGCTTTATTGATCATGTGTTGTGTGTTGAGGACTTGGGAGGTAATGTGTTGCATGATTTCTAGTCAACATACGGAATCATGAGATGATATTTTTGATTTTCACATTTGTACTTGTTTCCTATACCTAAGGGAGATCCTCTTAGGTCATATGAGCAAGAGGTGTTTTACTTTTATGAGATTGTTGCCGAAGAGGAGGGGAACATGTTGCACGTAGACATATGGACCCATGATTAGGACGCACCAGGACGATAACCATTGGATTATTGGCGAGTGTGTGTTTTCTCTATGTTGATACAATTCAAATTATATAATCCAAACACATATTTTACTTATTCAAATCATATAATCTCAAATGTGTCGATGTTAAGACTACTATTATGGATAAAACATGGTCTGATGGGGTTTCAATATGTTTTAGGTTATATAATTTGAAATGTTAAAGTTTATTTTAAGGTTGTATTTTCTGATAGGTTTTAAAACAAGATTTTAAGGAATTTAATGACAAAACACCTTAACTTCCAAGTTTTGAGAGTTTTCTTTTTTTTTTTTTTTTTTTTTTAAACAAGTTTTTTTTTTTGATAAGTTTTGAGAGTTTTCAAATTATATTTTTGGAAAATATAATCCAAATAGGGTCAAATGGGATCATGTTTGTAGGACGTGTGTGATGTTAGGAGAGTGTGAGAGTTTTTTTCTTCTTATTTTCAGAAAGCAAACAACCTCTAATTATACTAACAATTTTTATAAATAGTGTGAGGACTCATTTTAGTTCTTGAGAAAAAATTGGACACTCAATTCATTTTTCGAAAAACAATAAAAGCAACTTTTAATAATTGAAAAAATAAATTGGAAAATTTAATCCCTACTTGAACCATCATTTGAATAAAATGGACAATTAGATTCACAGTAATAATTGAAATAAAATAGTTTGATCTTTAAAAATAAGTAAAAATAATTATTTTTTATTTAAGCGCGTAAATTCATTTATGAAAAAAGGAAAAAAAGAAGGACATGAGTTTAAGAATAAAAGAGACAAGAAAAACAAAAAGAAAATTAAAATAGATCTTCACATAATGACTATATTCTCCAATATGGTCATTCTCTATCACTACATCACTTAAAGAATCAACAATACACATATCACAAAATGTATTGCCATGTTGATCTTCTATTTGTTTCTTGGCTTGATTGTCCATCAAATCTGTAGCAAGTAGTTGTACTCAAGTTTGTGCAGTAATTAGTTCTCTAATGATATTTGGTAATAGATTTGAGCAAGACAATTTAACCGAACAAGCGACATTGGAATCACTCTTTGCTCTACACTTAACATCCATTTTTACACTTCTTAAATCGCAAACTGATTTTTACCTCCTAATTTATTACCAATCATATTTTAAAAGTTGGAAAATGCTACTTCTCAATAAAAAAAAGCTTCAAGAATTTTTTAAGAAATAGTTAGCAAATTTTAATTGGATGATTTATTTGTCCACTTCCTATTTTTCAGCCACACCTCCTTGAATTGTGGCAAATAGTGCATTGTGATTGACTATTCTTTATTCTTAAAGAATTCTTCATGTTATTTTTCTAGAAATAAAGCATTTCTCTTAAAAGTTAAAGCACACTTTGTCAACAAAAAAAAAAAAGTTAAAGCACACTTCAATGACTTTCAAATTATCATTTCGTTTAAGCCAACCAAACTTTGATTTGGGTCTCTCTCACGTGATGGAATTTTTTTATTCAAAACACGAACCACTCTCCCCTTTAAAAATAAGTAATTTATTCTTTGATCAATCACCATTTTATGTATTGGTAAAAAAAAAATCACCATTTTATGTAATATTTATTCTTCTTTAACCAACCATTTTATGTCAAAAATCAAACTATATCTTTTGAAACAATGTCATCCTAAAGAAAGAAAAAAAAAACTATTTTTTTGTCAAGAAAAAAGAAGCTAATTTTTTTTTTGGTGCAATTTTTTTCTAGTTTGGGTAAAAACTGGCATAAAAATCTAATTTTATACTAACTAACCGTAATTTGGTACGGAGTATGTTGGTACGGATTTATTTTTAACTAACTAACCGTAATTACCAGGAAAAGAAATTTCGGTTACAATGTTGTTAGTAACATCTTCACCTTCGATTCTTCACTTCCTTCCAGGTTCGGATCCTCCTTACAAGATTCTTGAACAACATCCTTACCTTAATCTCCTCACAAAATGCAAAAACATCAACACCTTCAAACAAATTCACTCTCTAATCATCAAAACCGGTCTCAACAACACCGTTTTCGTTCAAAGCAAACTCATCCATTTTTGCGCCGTTTCACCTTCCGGCGACCTCTCCTACGCTCTTTCCCTCTTCGAAGAGAATCAACAACAACACGAACACAACGTTTTCATTTGGAATTCTCTCATTCGTGGCCATTCTTTGAGTTCTTCACCATTATCCTCTTTGCACCTTTTTTCTCGCATGCTTTATTATGGTGTTCAACCAAATTCTCATACTTTTCCTTTTTTGTTCAAGTCTTGCGCGAAGGCGAAGGCGACCCATGAAGGTAAACAGCTTCATGCTCATGCTTTGAAGTTGAAACTTCATTATAACCCACACGTTCATACTTCGGTTATCCATATGTATGCTTCTGTTGGTGAAATGGACTTTGCACGGTTGGTGTTTGATAAAAGTTCTCTGAGAGATGCTGTTTCTTTTACGGCTCTTATTACTGGGTATGTTTCGCAGGGTTGTTTAGATGATGCTAGACGGCTTTTTGATGAAATTCCGGTTAAAGATGTGGTTTCATGGAATGCTATGATTTCTGGGTATGTTCAAAGTGGTCGTTTTGATGAAGCTATTGAGTGTTTTTATGAGATGCAGGAGGCGAATGTTTTACCAAACAAGAGTACAATGGTGGCTGTTCTCTCTGCCTGTGGTCGCACTGGGTCAGGTGAATTGGGTAAGTGGATTGGTTCTTGGGTTAGAGATAATGGGTTTGGTTCGAATCTTCAGTTGACGAATGCACTTATTGATATGTATTGTAAGTGTGGTGAAATTGATACTGCGCGTGAGTTGTTTGATGGGATAGAGGAAAAAGATGCGATTTCGTGGAATACTATGATTGGTGGTTATTCTTACTTGAGTCTGTATGAAGAAGCATTGGCATTGTTTGAGGTCATGCTTAGGTCGAATGTAAAGCCTACTGATGTTACCTTCTTGGCCATTCTTCATGCTTGTGCTTGCCTTGGTGCTCTTGACCTTGGTAAGTGGGTTCATGCTTACATAGATAAGAACTTGAAGAACAACGGCAATGCTTCTCTATGGACAAGTCTCGTTGACATGTATGCAAAATGTGGGTGTATTCAGGCGGCGGAACGGGTATTTAGAAGGATGAATTCTAGAAATTTGTCTTCTTGGAATGCCATGTTATCTGGGTTTGCCATGCATGGACATGCAGAGTGGGCTCTTGCACTTTTCTTAGAAATGGTCAACGAGGGATTATTTCGACCCGATGACATTACATTTGTTGGTGTATTATCTGCTTGTACACAAGCTGGTTTGGTAGATCTTGGACAACACTATTTCAATTCAATGATGCAAGATTATGGAATCAGTCCTAAATTGCAACACTATGGTTGCATGATTGATCTCCTAGCCAGAGCTGGAAAGTTCGAAGAAGCAGAGACTCTTATGAAAAACATGGAAATGGAGCCGGACGGAGCTATTTGGGGTTCTCTTCTTAGTGCTTGTAAGGCTCATGGACGCGTTGAGTTGGGTGAATATGTAGCAGAGCACCTCTTTCAATTAGAGCCAGAAAATGCAGGGGCATTTGTGCTTCTGTCAAATATATATGCAGGAGCTGGTAGATGGGACGATGTAGCAAGGATAAGAACAAGGTTAAATGACAAAGGAATGAAGAAAGTTCCCGGTTGCACCTCTATAGAGATTGATGGTGTTGTTCATGAGTTCCTTGTTGGTGATAAGTTCCACCCAGAATACAACAATATTTATAAAATGCTGAATGAGGTAGATAAGCTTTTGGAGGAAAATGGATTTGTGCCTGATACTTCTGAGGTACTTTATGATATGGATGAAGAGTGGAAGGAAGGGGCTTTGAGTCAACACAGTGAGAAGTTGGCTATTAGTTTCGGTTTGATAAAAACAAAGCCTGGAACTACAATTCGGATCGTGAAGAATCTTCGTGTTTGTGGAAACTGTCATTCAGCTACCAAGCTTATATCCAAGATTTTCAATAGGGAAATAATTGCAAGAGATAGAAACCGTTTTCACCATTTTAAAGATGGGTTTTGCTCATGTAATGATTGCTGGTGAAACTTAATTATCTATTTGTTCAATGGAATATATAATTTTCACTTGTGCAGAAAGAGAAGTTACTAATTTGCATTCATATAATATGATTGATTGGTACATATGTAGTGCTCTATCAATATTGAAATGCAATCCATTCTTTAATTATAAGTACATATGTGATGACTAGTACATGAAACTGGCTAAATATTAATTAAGGATTTAAGATTAGCCGAATGCAGTGCATCCGAGTCCACAATCCCAAGTTATGCATTTGTAATTCATGCATTGGAGGGTCGGTTGATGGAGTTCTTTCTTGCAGTTGCCAATACAGTCTTGTCAGCTACTATGAAATATGCTGCTCCAGCCACTACAAACAAAATATGAGGGTTTGATAGCTGTATCAAGCAATGATTGTGAGGAAGCTAGTTGATCAGTGTTGGGCAATAAGGAGGAGTAAGCTAACCTGTAGAAATTATGAGAGCTTGAGCAGTGGGATTCAGGTTTGCTCTTGCCCAAGGTAGCATCCTAACACTAGCCAGCTGCATGTCAAGCATATATAATTCCAGTTAATTATATACCAAAAAGTATCTTTCTTAGGATATTTAAAAGTGGTTATTTTAAATGTAAACTAATAATCAGAACTATATCAAAATTAATGGAAGCATGAACCAAAGAAAATTGAATAGGTGGAAGGAGTAGTTACAGTTGGAATGGCAGTGGCAATAGTAGCAACAACAGCTGCCTTAGCTCCAGCCAGTACACCCTCTGTTTACACAAGGAATGGAAAAAACTAAATACAATAACAAGGAAACCAAAGATTACATTATACATTCATTTGATAGTAAAGTATGCATTACCATGAGAACAGCGCTTGGCCATGGCCAACCTCTGGTCCAGATAAGCCAAGCTGGTTCTCTCAAGAGGAGAATTAGCAGCAACATTTCTCTTGGCCATCTTCAAAGATTCAATTGAATTGAATTGAACAAAAGCTTAGAATGAAAGAATTGTTTGTAAACAGGTGAATAGATAACTGGTGTAGCTTTGAATGAATAAGTAGCTGATGTTTGTTGCCTATTTATAAGGTGAGTTGGTGAAAGACTGTTCATTATGAAAATTATTTTGAACCTAAGAAAGGGAGAAGAGTGGCACTAAGGCAGGTGGAGTTTGATGGTTTCAGATGAAATCCACCGTCTCAGACAGTTGTTTTCACTTTGATTTCTGTTACTGTCGGTTAATTAATAGGAAAATACTCAAACTATTCTTAAAGGGTTTATTATAGATGAAAATTAGCTTTGTTTATTTATATATATCTTTATGCAAATATCACATGGCATGCAAATACTATTACTAAATACCAACCTTATCCACAATTAGTGTCTTAAAATTGACAGTGAAGTCCATAAAAATAAAATGCACATGTTCTTTTTCCCTTGATCCTATATCTCATTGTTTATTAATTTGGTACACTTTATCAAGTTAAAGAAAAGCACCTTTAGCAAATTAGATATGGCACTGTAGAAGGTAGTGGTTTAGTGTAAAAGATGGCTTAAAACCATGGGTATCCCAATAACCAAATATTCCTTAAACAAATGGAGTACTAAAAAGGAAGAGAAAAGGAGCATGAAGTGTGTGACTCAATATAATAAAACCATGGGATTAAGGGCAGGTGGGTTAGGCTTCTTTTTCTTTATTATATTATTATTTCTAAATAATAAGGTGCATTGGATCTGGATGTTTATGAGTGCATCTGGTACATTGGTTTGATTGCAACACATACGCAAATTGTTGAACACTTTGCAATAGTGCACTCCCAGAATCAGTGACTGACACAAGTTAAATTATTTGGTGGATTTTTGTGGCAAAGGGAGGCCATGGTTTTAGGGAAAACACTTTTAATCTTTTTTACACTTGTGATATTGTGGTTGACCAATATCACATAATATTAACATCTCAATGTCACCCAAATGCTACCCTGATGTTAGGCCTCGAGAGTGGGTGGCCACTCACTACTTGCAACAATGCTAAATAGACTTCTAAACTTGTTCAACCTCTGGAAAAAATCAATCGGAACATAGTTTTTGATAAAAAGTCAAATATATATAATTCGATTGTATCCCGGGTATGTGCCATAGGGACATACATTCAAATAATTTGAGTGTTTTTGAGCAAACATGAAGAATCATTTTAATTTTTTAGAAGATTTGTTGGTATGTTAATTGTTATGTTGTATTTTCTCATTTGTCACCCTAACCATTAACTACTTAACTTCTTTAATAGCTTAACATAACCAAGTGAGTTACCCATATGCAAACATATGAATCAATTTCATCACCACTTGCATTGGACGTGCACATCTTATCCAACCTCAACTGCTCTCTCTTTTTTCCGCATTTTAAACTTTTGACTCTATCCAAAAATAAAGAGATGTGTTATTTGAACAACCAGTTTGGTGACAACTTTTGGGACAACTATAAATTTATAAAGAAAAGTAGGTATTGACACGAAAACCAAAACAATAGAGAGAGAAAATAAGAGTATAATGTGAGTATGAGAAAGAAAGTTGTCACAAAAGTTGTCAAAAAAAGGTTGTTCAAATATCATTTCTCAAAAATAAATTAACACCAAGAGTAAGTAACCGTAAATTTTACAATGAAAACAAACTTCACTGTTTTCATCTCAAAGAAAACAAGCTTCACTGGTCAATATGAGACGATATTAACATCCAAATTCATTCCACCAAACTGGTAAACTATGCAACAAAAAAAATGGTAAACAAATTTTAAAAAAGTTTTGAAAAAGTGCAAATCGGTTTTTAAAATAAATGATTTTGGATTTGTTTAATCCTGTAATAACACTGTATTATTTTGAGTAAACTTGTTTTTTGACTGGAAGTTTGAATAAACTTTAGAGACTTATGCTATATTTAAGTTCACGGTAGGAGGACTTGCAGACATGCGTTTTTTTCAAAGCATGTGTAGCGTGTAGGGTGTGTAAGAGTGTTATATACTATCAAGTTTGATTCTCAATGATAACAAAATTGTTAGGATACCCTTTATATATTCAAACATTTTTTTTTCCCTAAAAACAAAAAACTCCAGAAATTTTTAGTTTAATTTGTAATCTATATTTTTTATTCTAATTTTATTTTTTATTTAAACCATTTTTTTTTTATAATTTTATCATTCTTTAAAATATTTGAAGAAAGACTTTATTGTGAAAAGGGATGCGAGAAAGATTTTAAAAAAAAAATTTTAAAAAAAACAAAAAATTAGTGACAAAGATTTGATTTTTTTTAGGGTCGTTTGTTACGGATTAAAATAAAAGTGATTTTGACATAAAATATTTTAGAGATTTTATGAAATATTAGAATCTATTTTGCGTTTGTTTACCGTAGTAAAAATCATTTTTTTAAACAAATGATTTAGTTTGTTTGGATACAACTATACAAAAGGGTCCTCGTGAGTTTAACTCAGTTGGTATGGACAATTCATAAAAATATGCAAGGTCTGGGCCACCACAAAAAAAAAAAAAAAAAAAACTATACAAAAGGGATTTTTTTTTGTT
Source organism: Medicago sativa (assembly GCF_051527215.1). NCBI lineage: Eukaryota > Viridiplantae > Streptophyta > Magnoliopsida > Fabales > Fabaceae > Medicago > Medicago sativa. The sequence continues at coordinate 81,603,145 of NC_140756.1, read as the reverse complement.
ACAAATTAGTTAATTTTTAGTGTATATATTAAACCACATATTTGATTTGTTTGTTATTATAGGGTTTAGAGAGAGCGGGTATAGGAAGATGAGTCAGCTTCCTTCGAAAAAAAGTTTATTCCGCGCGAACCTATCATATAGCAATTGAAGCTTGCACCGATCGATTTATCTTTCTCACAGTTGCAAGCATACCATTCTTTTTCCAAACTGAAACCTTGCCCTAATCAATAATGGCAGAGCCGAACTCTAAACGGCAAAAAGCAGCACAAGAACAAGAAGATAGGATCAGTAGTCTCCCAGACTGTATAGTGAGCCACATCATGTCTTTCCTTCCAACCAAAAGCTCTGTTGAAACAAGCATTCTATCTCGCAGATGGCGCAACATTTGGAAAGACGTCTTCGTTCTCGACTTTTCTGATGAATCCTTTGAATTTGACAAATTTGACGATGATGACATGGACCAAGATGACATGGACCAACGATTTAAGCTCTTCCTAACCTTTTCCCTTTTTGTAAACGGCGTGTTTTCTTCTCTCAGTAAACCCTACCAAATTCAGAAGATGCGTCTCTCATGTACAAAATCTCTCGTGGACAACAAATTCTGCAGATGTTCAATAGATACATGGCTCCGCTCCATCATTGGGCCTGACCTCAAGGAACTCGACCTCATACTCGATGATATTGCGGTATTTTTCAGCTACCACCTGCCTACCGCCCTCTCTGCTTGCACTAATCTCGTCTCCCTCAGGCAAGCAAATTCAAGTCATTTTTTATAGTAGTATTTTGTTTTTTAATTATTATTAAAATCACGTATATTGCTACTCTTATGTGACATGACACGATGATAACATACTAACAATTAACATGTAGTTCAGTCTTGGTGGTGATATATATATACCACAATTTACTAAGGTGGTTCATTGTTTACCATCACTGAAGAAGTTGAAACTCCCTGGTATGAAAATGGCTGAAATGAATGCATTCCTTGTTGGCTGCCCTATCCTAGAAAATCTGAATACTTACCTTTATTATGAGGATTACGCCAATATTTGTTTCCCACCTACGTTGAAGAGTTTGCAAATCGATGTTGATATCGCTTCTGTTGGTGCTTTCTTGTATGACAATCCGCCTTGTCCTCACTATCTTAACCTTACCCAAATCAGATTTGGTGACGTTAGCAACTTACAAAACGTGATGAGAGCTTCTCTTGATGTTTTTCCTTCCTCGAGTGAATAAGTGATCATTCTTTGGCCTTCAAATGTTTATTCAAGCTCCTTAATGCTCTCTCTGGGATAAAACATCTATCGTTGGGTTGCTCAACAACAAAGGTATAGTTTATTATCATAGTTGGATATAGATATGATACCAAATTGTAAATGACTGATAAAATGATAAAATGCGTACACACATATATACAAGTCTTAGAATACAATCAATCCTGCAATACCTAATATCACTAACAATAGTCCTAGGATAGTAGAGTAAAGGATGTGTACATTTTACACACATATTAGCTTTCTAATTACAAGCTAATATTACGTCTTACTACTCGTTGTTGTCAACAAACAGTGGCTTCTGGGTGACCCTGCTGATCTACATTTTCCAGAATTCTGCCATTTAATTCATTTGGAACTCATTCTTCCGTGGTTCAACTCAAATTTTCTGTTGAGTCTGCTTCAGACATGTAATCTGCTTCAAGTTCATAATTCAAAATGACCAGGTTTGATGAGTTCTAATGTTTGTTCAATGGTTTATCTTGCTTCACGAACACCACTTAATGATGTGAAATTTATCAATTCAATGTTTTAATGAAATAGATTACACAAGAGGCCTCGATTTATTACCATATATGCATGATTACATCTTATGTATGTTGTGGTGTCTTTCGTCATCGCAGGAAGAGTCGCCTTTACCAGGATGGGCTACACAACCAAGTGTTCCTAATTGTATCATATCACACTTAACTTTTCTTCAGTTTAAAGGATATCAAGGACTTCCAGATGAGCTATTATTTGTTGAGTATATTTTGAAAAAAGGACTTGTTTTGAAGACAATGATTATTGATGATATTTCATTGGACCTAAGTAAGAAGTACAACATTCTCAATAAGTTATATAAAGTGCTAAGGGATGGAATTCGCCAACTTATATTTGACTGAGTTGTATCCCTCTAAGGTGTGATCTCTCCCTAATAACTACTATGTTCTTTATTTCTTACTGAATCATTTCAAAGGTGATTAAGATTGGGTTTAATCTGCATAAATAATTGTTCCTTATTTAGCTGTCCCTTGTATTCTTAACTTGCTTAACTTTTGATTATTAACTTGCTTTAGTTTTGATTATTAGATAACTTTCCAGATTTCAATTGTTAAATAATGCTAATTCATGAGATGATTTGAAAAGCCTAATTTTGTCTGCATATTGAATTTGCCTGAACCAGTGACAATAAAGTTATGTAGCACAAGATAGCAACATAGATTGGACATGTAAATTCTGCTTATTCAGTCTCCATTGTAGGTGTTAAATATAATGAGATTTGATTAACTTTTTTACTATATGTTTGGCAGTTCGCATTTGGAATGCTGTGATTTGTGAAGTTGATAGAGTCATATTTGATCGTGTGCTTGGCGCCTCACTAAAAAGGGGACAATGTTTTTACTATTTCATCAAGTTTAAAAGCACTATTCTCTATGTGTGTTTCTATTTTTTTAGTGATGTTTCTTCAGATGACTCAGTGATGGAAGAGTTCTCTTATGCTATGCTTCCCTTTTTAAGTTTTTCATTTTCCTGGATCTTTTCTATGGAGGATTTTTTTGACTATACTTTTTTTATTTCCTCTCAATGAAGAGACATGTTTTCGAGACAAAATTATTTGACGGGTCATTTATCTTATTTATTTATTTATTTATTTATTTATAGCAATTGGATCATTTATATATATATATTTTTTTTTCGTTTTGATCCTTTACCTTTTAAAATGTGCACAACTTTATCCTTTTATTTTCGATTTTTTTGTTTAAAAATGCTGACGTGTCAATGACTTGGCAATCACCATTTTTTTCAATATGTTTTCCACGTAATAATTATTTAAAAAGAAACTCTGATTTTTTTAAAAAAAATAAATAAATTAACACCTAACAACTTCATATTAAAAAAAGCCAACCGGGGTCCAAGATAATCAAACCATCAATAAGGAAAAAATACAAATACTATTCCAAACCTAGTCAAACCACATAATCAGTCCAAACACACTTTTGTTTTCAAATGAATAATATATCAACATCTTTGCAATGCTTCCCTTAATTGTAAGAGTCGTAAAATTCAATATTTTAAATTTATAAAAATAATATTTTAATTTCCTAAAGTAAAAGACACCAATCAATTTGGGGATTTGGATTTGGTGATGTAGAAAAGAACAAAATTTCATGTTGTAAGTAATCGCAATCAGATTAAACGGTCTAGATTACTCATCAATTTTAGCAAAGTTAATTGATCTCGGTCATCAATCGAGTTTGGATGATACTTTTATGTTACACCATCCTGTTCAGGAAATTCTCAAGTCCTCAATTTAGTTTATCCACCATGATGTCTCCTTTGAAATATTTATCAAAATCAACAAAGACTTACATATATTCTATTGAATGATATCTTGATGCATGAAGACAAATATAGATACTTTAAAAAAAATTTTTGAACAAACTAAAATGATATATATATTATAACAAGGTTAATTTACCGTGCACAAGATATGCAAAAGGTAAACCAACCTACCAGAGTACAAGAGTAAGGTGCTGTTCTAACGGAGCACCAACAAAAATTATAACAATTTACACTAAAAGACTCATACAAGGGAGTGGATTTTTCCACCGGTCATGATAATCATATATAAAAGAAGTATGTGATGATTTCAGCCACATGAAAGAATTTAGTTTCACTTTTTCAGCTATAATAGAAGAGTCAGAAGCTGTATCTTGGAAGATACGGTTATTTCTTTCCTTCCAAATAGCCCAAACCGAAGCAAACCAAATCACTGTCAAGAAATGATGAGTGACTCTAGGTAAACCGGCCAAATGAGTAAATTGAAATAAATGTTGCCGTATGTCACCTGGAAACACCGCAGATAAACCTAACCAAAGCAAAATATGATTCCAAATCGAACTAAAAATATTACAACCGCAAAATAAGTGAACTGCGGTTTCCTGATCACCACAACCAGACACACAAAATTATAGTACTAGATTTAAAAATATAATAAAATTGATTGCTGTGTTTTTTTTATTTAAAGGATTATTATATTACTATTTTTTTGAAAGATTTGAAGAACCAATTTAATCTGACCTTTACAATCTCAAAGACGATAAACCAATATCAAATTTATCCATGTTCAAATGTTGGCTTTTAGAATGGAATCTCAATACTTCAGCCACAAAATATGATATATTACCCTTGTAAACGTCGCGCTAACAAGTTCTTTAAGGCATCGTGTCAAAACAAAAAAGTTATTTTAGACATTATGGTAGATAGATACGTCATTTTTATCTTTAAAATACAAGTTAAACACTTGTTAAAATAAGGGTTAATTATGTTTCTAGTCCCTATAAAATTGTGACCTTGTAAGTTTAGTCTCTACTTAATTTTAATAGCATTTTTAGTCCCTAATTTTGTTTTTCTGCACTGAGTATTAGTCCCTACTCAATTCAAATTTGTTTAATTTATGCTTAAACTCTTAAATTTTTGAACAATTTTTTGCAGACATGTTTAGAACATTACTAAAAGTTCGTCCGCAAAAAATTATTGCAAAATTTGATTTCTACATCCAGATTTTACTACTTTTTATCTTTAACTTTTGTCGTTTTAAAAAATTCATATTTAATTCATTTCATGTCAGAAAATTCTAAATTTTAGTAAACGAACCTTTCATAGTGTTCTAATCTTGTCTCAAAAAAATCGTTCAAAAATTTAAGAGTTTAAGGATAATTAATCAAACTTTGTTTTAGCAGGGACTAAAATTATAAGTAAATTTTTTTTTATAGGGACTAAAAATGCTATTAAAATTAAGTAGGGACTAAACTTACAAGGTCGCTATTTTATAGGGACTAGAAACATAATTAACCCTTAAAATAATAATACATCATTTTTTAACTAAGTGTATAGAGCTGAGTTTGTTTTAAAAACGGGAAAAAGTGTGATCCTTGTTCACCTTGAGAAAGATCACATATCTAAACGAGGAAGGAGATCCAACAAAGAAAAAGAACTATCAAATCATAGCAATAGTAGTTGGGTTGGATTGCTATAATTGCTCCAACATACATACCATAATTAAGCTTTTTCACTCAATTTGTGCAACCTCTTATGATTTACCTTTCATCCTAGTAATTATTATGTGATGAAAATTTAGATTTTCTGTTCTTTGAAATTGAAAGGCAGGGTGCAACTAGGGGGTATCATTCCCTATATTCTCTTAAAGTTAAATCTATCCACCATCAAAGTTTAATTGTCTCACACGGTATTGCATGTAACAAAAAATACTAAATTGAGAAATAACAAATATGAAAGGTCGTGTGATGAAAAATGAGGGAAGATATAAAATGACAATGATTGTCAAAGGCAATACTTGAAATTTTTCTTTTAAAAAATCTTGATATCCAATAGTAATATGTTTGTGTTTATATATATATATTTTTTGAGATATGTTTCATTTTTATATATAAACTAATAAAGATGAAGAAAAAGAATATCGATCATAGTTGTATGATAAGGTATATTCGACCTCGACCATGTTATTACTGAAACAACCAGTCCCATAAACTTTCACACACATCACCGCAAGACATCTATGAATGAAAACAAAAGCAAAAAAGAAAATGAAAAAAGTTATCTGAGTACTTGACTATTTAGGCACATATATATGTACACCTTGATCTTACAGCTCATATTCATGTTTAAAGAAATGTATGTATGACAAGATGACATGATTAAAGCTGATATATACTTTGTCCATTAAATTAATAATGCTGTACTCCATAAGGTTACAAACAAATCTAAATGGTGACTTATGCTGTTTTCCTTTTAGAGATATATCACAAAAAAGTTACCCCTTAATTGGCAATGGATATGTGGTTAACAAATTAATTAGGAGGGAGAAACCCACTGTCATGTTCATATTTAAATTAAATTAATAGTTCCAATTTTTAATCATGTTTTCTTTTGCTACTTGCTTACATATATACATATGTGATGATGATTTTTTGTACTCCCAATTTATTCTCATATTTTAAATTCTTTTACAGGGAGAGTAGGTAACTTGACTCTATTTCTATAAAAGATCCGAGTTCAATTTCTTCTAGAGTCGTCTATTTTAGAGGCAGTCCAACCCTGTATAAAAAGAATTGATGTCTCGTTACTGGTTAAGGATTAGTTTTATAGAGAATCCAAATAATCTAAAGTGTGAGAATATCTTGACGCAACTATTGAGAGTCAAAAACCTAACTATGGTGGATCAGAATGAAAATTACAATTAGTTGTTCTATCAATGAAGCACGAACACTGACACGTCGACACCGCTAATAATCCGTGGCGTGTCTGTGCTTCATTGCGTTATATCAATCATGTAGTAGAATAGTTAAGTTGCTAGGGTACTAGTGTGTAATGTTCTGTTGCATCACCATGTGAAAATGAAAGGATTATTGGAAATAGGGAAAATGACCTCTTTGTTTTGACCAGCAGGCAGGCACAAAGAGATAAAGGATCCCAGCAGGAAGCCTAATGAATGTTCATTGTTATTTGGGATGCTGTGGAAGAGAGAGAACCAGAGTTTTGTGTTGTCATCCATTGCACTGATTCATAGTAATACTTTAGGTAAGAAAATGATTCCTCTTGAGAATTTTGATTGGTTTCCTTTTGTTTACTAGAGGTTAAGATTTCTATTATTCCACCCATTTTGTTCACTGCATATTCAAAATGGTCCACACACACTCTACACTCCTTTAATTTTGTTCCCACTCTCACCTCATCATTACAGTTACTAAATCTAATCTCCTCCATTTTATAATAACTCCAACATTCATTACCCTTGATTTGGGAAAGAATGGCTACTTTTTATATAAAAAGAATAGAAGAACATTAGAGATTATTGTTGTTATTAGGTGACACTAATGGTAACACTAATTGTCATTGTGCAACCATAAGAGATTAAATTCGGTCGTTTGAAGTTATATGGTCAAACTCTTACTATTAAACAAACACGTGGTGAAAAATAGCGTCTATTTAACACTTCGTCGATTTTATAGCCTATTCTTTATTTGAATGTTTATGTTGCACTTTAAAGGTGTATATTTTGCAAGGACTGAATGAAGTTTCTATGTTGCTTCAAATGAGCCACACTCTTTTGAAAAATAACGTTTTCAACTTTTTCACTTTATTATTTTTTCTTTAATCTGACATGAGAATTTATAAATAAAACTCAATCTATTGTTTAATTATTTTAAAACCATATGTATATTCTACCAACAAAAAAAAAACCATATGTATATAATGGATAATGGATAATAATCACCGTAATTTAGAATTCATGGAAAAGGATTAGAAGAAAGAGCCCACAGAAGACAGATCCTTTTTCTTTCTTTTCTTCATTCGGTGAAAAGGACATGTGAATGCGCATATAAAAGAAACCATACGAGAAAAGTATACAATGTTATAAAGTATTGTTAAAATAAAGGTGATTTTTCCTTCAATTTTTTCTCATCAATATTTTTTTTTTTTGAGGGAAAATATTGAAGACTGTAATTATTGTCATCACATGATTTCATAAGCTTTCATGAAAATCACATTAGAACAATTATGGTATCCTACTTTTTTACACCTACAAATCCTCAACTACCGATAATTATCATATAGTAAGATTAATTCATATTATAATAATGAACAAATAACTTAGTTCAATGCATAGTACCCTTGGTCATCATACATTAATTTATAACTCTTTATCTCATCATACAAAAAATAAAATAAGACATAAATCAGAAAGCAAGGGGAGAAAGAAGCCTTACTTTCTTTTATGGAAAACACAACATGTTTTCCCTAAACTATTGTAATTACATTCTACGATCAGAACATTAGCGTATTTGACAAAATCATCGTGATACCATAATTTTATTGAAGCTCCACTTAAAATCAATGACACGACTTAATTTTATCAAACTCCGACGATCCAAACATACACTTAGAAGTAATCAAATTGATGTTTAAGCTGAAATGGTTGATCTCTATCTTTCTTGCTTAATTTAGGCACCAAAACTCTATTCCCAATCTTATTCTTGTCACTAGGAACCTCAGGGGGTCTAACTGATCTAATCAAAGCCCAATTAACACCCTTAAAAAACTCATGTCTTTTAATCTCCACAGAACCCAAACAACTTCCAATTCTCTTATTTGGATTCTTCACCAACAATTTGCTTATAAGATCTTGAACTTTCACCATCTCTTCAAACTCATAATTACTACTAACACCAATCCTAGGAAAAGTCAAAGGTTGTTTAAGAATGTTGACCAATGTTTTCTCATTGTTTTCACCTTTAAATGGTGTTCTTCCATATAACATTTCATACAAAAAAACACCAAATGTCCACCAATCCACTGCACTTCCATGACCTTGTCCTAATATAACTTCTGGTGCTAAATATTCATGTGTCCCCACAAATGATTTTGATCTTGCTTCAATTGGCTCAGCTACAAAATCAGGATCAAGATCAACCTCAAACTCTTCTTGAACATTTTCTCTAATAACAGTTTCAAGTTTTGTTTTCTTTTTCTTTGTTGATGATGGTAAGAAACAAGACAGAACTGGTTGCATGGGGGAAATGCAAGAAGGTGTTGAACATCTCATTGTAGTAGTTGTTTTGATACTTCGTTCTAATCTTGTTTTGCTTCTTAAGAGCTTTGGAACAACGTCACATTTGAGTGAAAGATCAAAATCTGAAAGCATTATATGTCCATCTTCTCTTACTAAAACATTCTCTGGCTTTAAATCTCTATACACTATTCCCATCATGTGTAGATACTCTAGTGCCAATAGTGTTTCAGCTGCATAAAACCTGTTCTTAATTGGTTAATATCTTCACATATTTATAATTATAATAATTATTTTATTATATTAATAATCAAACTAATTATTACTAATTATAGTTTACAACCATAATTATAAAAAGTCATTTTCATTCAAAGCTAATTACAAACCTAATTATTAGTTATTACTAGTTTACAACCATAAAAAAAAAACATAATTATAAAAGGCCTTTTATAATTATGTTTTTTCATAAATTATGAGTTCAAATTAGAGCTCAAAGAATTAATGCAAGAACATCAAAAAAATTGAAAAGAAAAAAAAAAGCTTTGTACCTATTATGGTGTTAAATAGGTCAAAAGATTAAGCACTACTACATAAATTATGTCTATCAAGAGAAACCATATTAGAATCAAGTAGGGCCTTTATGAACCATATAAGAGACAAAAATCCCAGGATATCTATATTTTCCATTCACAAACACTCATTTGAAAACAACATAGGAAACTATTTGAGAGTCCTTATGACAAGACATAAATTGTTTTTATTTTATTTTCCTACGCTCTCTAATATATATAGTATATATATGAAAAACAGTTTATAGATTATATGAAGAAAAAACTTTACTTTCTTTTATCTTTTACTACATAAATAATTTATATAAGCTTTTTTATAAGAAGTGATTATAATTTATATGAAGAATGAACTTACTTAGAGGATGATAATGAAAAGCGCTTCCCAGGCTGGCGTTGGCGACAAGCATACAAATCACCACCAGGACAAAACTCCATAACCAAACAAGAGTAATGAGAAGCATCAAAATCAGTATACAAAGTAGGCAAAAAAGGATGATCAAGCATCCCTAAAATCTCTTTCTCCATTTCTGCTCTTTGCAGCTTCTTCCTTATAGCAAGTGCTTCTCTATCAACAACTTTCATAGCATAGAAACACTGAGGCAAACCAACTACAGGGTTCCTTATCTGACAAAGATAAACATTCCCTATATCGCCGCTTCCGAGCCGCTTAAGGAGGCGGAAATGGTCGAGTCCGACTCGACCTTGGTCGAGCCGGAGTCGACTCATAGCCTCCCATGCAACTTGGTTTGCCTTATGAGGCTTAGCGTTGGAACCTAGTACTGAAGAGGTGTATGTGGTGGTGGAAGAAACGGACACGGAGCTTCGACGACGGCGGCTTCCAAAACTGATGTTGCTCATCCAGCTACGGGTTGATTCAGGTACGGTGATGGAAGAGGAGCTGCTGTCGTAGTCAGGTTCAATATCTATGTAAGGTTTGGTAATGGTGGCCATGGTAAGTTCTAGGTAACATGTAATGTACGTGTGAGACTGAGAGAGTTTTTTGTTATTACTTGTTTGTGGGCTTCACATTGGGTTAATGTGGTTTTATATGCTGGTTTTGATGGCTTTGGTAGCTAGCACATGTGTGACGTGTAACGATAACAATATTTTGAAAGGCAAATGTTTGGTGTATACTACGGATATGTATGTATATACTTTCCGAGAGAAAGTAAATAAATAGTGATGCTCATAAATTTATGATATAATAGAGAGGTAGATATAAATAAAATGTTGAATAGATGTAGGAGAATATAATGTATTTAAATATGGATAGAAGGCACACAAATACCTAAAAGAGAAATGATATTTTGACGACCACTTTTTGACAACTTTTGGACAACTTTCTCTCTCATACTCACATGATGTTGTTATCCTCTCTCTTCATTTTTCTCTCTCCATTGTTTTTGACCAATAAGAAATGAGAAAAACAAGGTTGTCAACAAAGTTGTCATCAAATGGATGTCAAAATATCATTACTCTACCTAAAAATACATATTATAAGGTAAATATATATCCGAAATTTTGTGACCACGCAAGAATTTCTCTTATATCAGTCATTTTTTTATTTGGTGAAATTTATATGGATTTACAAATTTGGAAAGTTAAATTCTAGGCACAACCAATAAACATTTTTTCTGAATTTTATGTTGGCTTAATTACTCTTTTGGTCCCTTAAGTTATTTGTTGGTTACATTTTGGTCCCATAAGTTATTAACGTTACAATTTGGTCCCTTAAGTTACTTTTTGGTTTCGTTTTGGTACCTTAACTATTAAAAGTTTCGTTTTGGTCCCTTAACTTATTTTTTGGTTTCGTTTTGGTCCCTTAACTTATTTTTTGGTTTCGTTTTGGTCCCTTAACTCTAATACATTCATTCTAACGTAAAGGACCAAAGTGGTTGGCGGAGGAAGAGTTAAGGGACCAAAACGAAACCAAAAAATAAGTTAAGTGACCAAAACAAAACTTTTGATGAAGTACATATGGTTTATTTTAATTTGTTAGGGTTTGTTGGTCGAACCCTAATCTCCTTCTTAACACTCATTCAGCCTCCCAACATATACCTATGAATCTATGAGCTACATATCATATTAAACAAAGTTACAAAGGATTACATTTTAAATTTAGTTTGATTCAATGCCATGTTACTTTACTTATATTGATTAATTAAATTAGTATACAGTAATGAAACAGTTAAAGCCCATATTTCAGCGATAAAAGCAACGTTTTGAATTTAATTAATCAATTTCATATACACCTTTGATTTGGTCATTCTTGTTCTTTTCCTTTTAATAACGTTCACGGAAAATTTGACATAATATATGATTCTATACAAATAAATATTATAATAAATAATGTATATCAAGATATGATAAATTAATATATTAAGAGTAGGAATCTTTTACTGAATGAGAGGCTACAAGGCCTAACATGTTCATCCTTGAAAAAATGTCAAAAGCAGAATATTTAAAGATTCTTTAAAAAAATGATATTTTATACGGTAGGCAACATTTAGGATTGAATTAGTGAATCTTTAGATTTTATACGAGTCATTCAATTTTATTTTTTCCTAATTTCAAATTGGATGGATTTTAAATATTTTCAGGGAATGAGTGGTGGGAAGAGGGTATCGGGGCATATTTTGGGATCGGGCTCACGTTCTTGTTTCGTAGGATTGTATAAAATGTGACGACCAAAAGGTATTGTAACTAAAAAGCTTTTTTTGGTGATGTTCTTTTAGTTGAGGCATGCTATAAGCTCAGTCTCAGGCCATATGCTGACGAACCCACTACGTTTTGTTCTCTCTAAAGTTATTTCCAAAAGGAATAATGCCCATAAACTCTTCTATTCTAATTTCTTTTTTAATTCATAACTAGTTACAAACCCGTGCTTCGCACGGGTTCAATAGCGTATTCGATAAAAAAATTCTTCGAAAGAAGAGATGTTAAAACGACGGAACATTGTGATTCATCATAAAATATGTATGGGCTGATTAAGAGAGCATATAATTCAGTTTATGAGATTAGGAATTGACATAATATTTAGGATGAAAACAATTGGAACCAATAAAGGAACCAATGATGTGTGAATTTACATATTATCCAAAATTATAAAAAAAGAGTGTTGTTGTTATAGAGTTACCAAAAAATGATTGATAATCATATTTACATCAAATGAAATCAAGCAAAGAAGTAGCATCGGTGAGTGAAGATAATCTAGTCTAGGATTAGAGTTAAGGTGATCTGTTGAAAATGCGGATCATGAACACCAAATCTTTATTTGGAAACGACTTGAACGTGCATATTTTTAGGTGGCTTCTCTAGATCAAAAATTAACTTATCACCTACCTCTAACATATGTTCTCGGAAAAATTTGAACCATTGGCCGCCTAAGTATTTTTTGTAACTTGCTCTCTTTGCCGTTATCAAGCGAAACTTATACCTTTTTTGAGCTTGTTTGTCGATGAGTGTGATTGTTTTTCGTGTTCCTTTTAGAAATGTCATTGATATCTCATTTGAGAAGTGCTAGGTACAAAACAAATTGCAGTGTTAATTAGAAGTTATATATATGTACATTTCTAAAACATTTACCAAAGCATTATAAAGATTTACCGTAGGAAAAGAGCATGTTTTATTTTGTTCAAGAGATTAGGAAAACAACATTACAATTAACATGATACTAATTGGAACCAATGAAGAAACCAACAATGTGCAGATTAACGTTACATAATAGTTAGAATATAAAAGAGATTGCAAGATTCATAGACTAACGAAAAAGGGATTTTCGCCAATATTTACATCAGACAAAATAAAAAAACAAATGACATCCCAAAGTCAAGATAGTTTACGACTACAGTCCAAAGCGATACGTCAAAATAGTGGAAGTTCAAATAGTTCAACAACAAAGATCTACTTTGGAACAACTCGAATTTGCAAGTTCTTCTGTGACTTTTCGAGATCAAAGATGAGCTTACCACCTTCTTCCATCACTCGTTATCTGCAGAAATTGAACCACTGCCCACCCAAGTAATTTTCATAGCTTGCTCTATCGGCGGTAATGAGGTGACAGTTATACTGTCTCTGTGTCTGGTCATCAATGAGAGTGATTGTTTTGCGTTTTCCTTTCAGAATTGTTCTTGACACCTCATTTGGAAAATGCTAAATAGGAAAATAACTGCAATATTAGTCTAATGCATATTTACATGGATAATATGTATGCGAATATAGTTACATATAATTTATAAAATGAAGGTAGTATAACTGATTTTAAGCTAAAGAAAATGTAGCATGACTTCTAATTTATCTTCCTATTATCTTCCTATAAAGTCTAGATAAATGCATGCATGTACATTATATGTACCCCGTTGACCAATTAACATTGTTGAAACAAATGGAAATTAAGCATCACTTCCGCATGTGAATATATAGCCAGCACCATTTGACATTGATGTCTTCGAACATTTGGTGCAACTCTCATAATACAATCCAAACTGGTTAGGATTGAATTTAGTTGTTTTCCAAATAGTGATGTAGTATGCTTCCTAACACAAATTATGCACATGAAATAAAGAATAATGCAATATGTATTTTTAATTTGTGCGTAAAAAAACTCAAAGCATGTTTGTGCATAAAAAACAGACATTGACTAAGTTTATAAATTCAGCAATTGACCTAACCTGAGACAGTTTGAAAAAATCGTTGTACGAAGTACATTGAGAAGAAGTCGAACTCTGACTTAAGTTCTAACTGAAGCTTTGACTCTGAGTTTGAGAAGTGTTAAGGTCACGACAACAATTCAAGAAACATGGTCAAAAAACAATCAAATCGGATTGTGAAATAATAAGTTACTCTAACACTGTATTGTGAAATCATAATGCAAACTTACTAAGTCTTAAACTTCTTAACAACCAGATGATGGAGGTTGATGAGCAGCCTCGAACCTGACCAATTGTTACATATATTTGGGTTGCCATTGACTATAAAATGGAAGGAAAGAACTCAAGGTAAATAGATGGTAAATGATAAAGCCACGGAGTATTTTTTTTCCCATAGTGTTACATTTACATCAACTATATTCCCACTACATAAGGAAAGACATTTTTCGGGTCATTATCAAACTTATACAAAATCCTATCATCTGATGCTGACAAAATAGAAAATAATACCTTTTCTATTTAACAATGTTTAGTTTTTTTGAATAAGAAAAAGATATGCATAGTTTGTTACGATATAAAGGTGCAATCTATATATATATATATATATATATATATATATATATATATATATATATATATATATATATATATATATATATATATATATATATATATGGGTTTTGCTAGAAGACACCTTTTGTGAAGGTGTCTTTTAGCAAGTTACCTTGAGGTGTGACTTGCTAAAAGACACCACCAAAGGGTGGCTTGTAGCAAGACCCTATATATATATATATATATATATATATAAGATAAGTATAATTTTTTTAGGCATCTATACCTTTTATGTGTGTATATATATAAGATAAACATAATATTTTTAGGCATCTATACATTTTTTGAAGAAAATACATTTACAATTTTACTTTTAATTAAAATCAAAATTTTATAAAAATTATACGCATTAGCGTAACAAAAAAACAGACACACATAAAGTATTACTCTAAACGCTAATATGTGTGTCTGTATATTTGCGAGGTTGAAGAAAGAAAATAAAAATATTTTGTATCATTAAATGATAGCGTGAATAAAAATATTTGTGAGGTTGTTATGATTAAACAATATTTAAATTAAATATATAAGTGATAAAAAGATAATAAAATTTATTTGAAAAAAAAGGTAATAAAATTAAATGGAACCTCCTTAAAAAAAATTAAATGGAACGGCTAAAAAATAATTAAATGGAAGAAAAAAACATATTGAAATATAATATTAGAAAATAAAAGAAAAGGTTCCCAACGTGAATTGAAGAGAAATGCTTGTGAAATAAATTGTCGAGAAGCAGTTTTTTGAAGTAACATTCAACTAGGGGTGGCAAAAAAATCCGTGCCCACGGGTATCCGCGGATAAAATCCGTCATGGGCACGGGGCGGGTAGCTAAACGGGTACCCACGGGTATATTAAACGGGTATTTAACTACCCGTTACTTTATGGACACGGACACGGATTTGATGGTACCCTTGCCCGCAGGTATCCGTACCCGTTAATAAATTACGTAAATTACTAAAATATTCATATGTGGGTGTGTGTGTGTGTACATAAGAGTGTGGTGTCTAAAAAAAAACCTAGTTTATTGTACGGCTTTTTAGTTTTCTCTGTTCTTTCTCTCAAGAGCGTAAAAATTTTCTCTTCATCTCTTTTCTTTTCTTCTTCTCCTTAGAATGATTACTTGTTTATGATTTTAGAATTTATGGCTTTTTAATTTTAGAGGAATAAACTAATTTTAGGGCTATCTAATTGTTTTATGGATTTGAATTGATTTAATCTTTTTTCGTATGATGAATTTGTTTGGGATTATGTAAAAATCCTTATTTTTGTTGGATTATGGTATGGATTATGAAATTTGAATGGAATATGTTATGTATGGATCTTTAAAAGTTGAATTTTGTACGTAATTAAAAGTTGAATTTTTCTTTGTACAAAACAAAATAAAAAATTCATGGGTACCCGCGGATATCCGTGGGTATCTAAATACCCGTGGATTACCCGTATAGAGATACTCGCACGGGTATGGGGATGGGTACGGGTACCATATTTATCCAACGGGGCGGGGACGGATATCATACTACCCGTACCCACGGATACCCATTGACATCCCTACATTCAACAACTTTTGGTCATAGCTCATTTGATTCAATTTTATGCATTAAAAAAAAGTACCTTTTTTAGTAAGTACTTAATTGATATTGTACTTAGCCTAACTTCTCCTTAAAAATGTAGAGAAGCTGGAAAAAAACCGGGTCAAACGGTATCTTAATCTCCCACAACGGCAGTGTAGAAGCAACTGAATTTGGGAGAAAAAAAATTAGAAAATAGTTAAAAATAAAAAAATTGGAAAATAGTCAAAAAAATTTTAAAATATGAAAATTGGAAAATAGTTAAAAAATATCGGTGAGGTAGCACTCAACCAAGCAATACTAAAAAAAATTATATGAATTAGCGTAACAAAAAACAGACAGACGGACATAAAATATTACTTTAAACGTTAATGTGTGTGTGTATATTTGCGAGGTTGAAGAAAGGAAATAAAGATATTTGGTATCATTAAATGACAGCGTGAATAAAAATATTTGTGAGGTTGTGATGATTAAGCAAATATTGAAATTAAATATATAAGTGATTAAAAGATAATAAAATTCTTTTGAAAAAAAGATAATAAAATTAAATGGAATGGCTCAAAAAATAAAATAAAATAAATTTAATTGAAAAGAAAACATATTGAAATATAATATTAAAAAATAAAGGAAAATGTTCCTAGCGTGAGTCGAAAAGAGGTGCTTGTGAAATATATTGTCGAGAAGTAGTTTTTTAAAGTAGCATTCAACAACTTTTGGCCAAAGCTCATTCCATTCAATTTTATGCATTAAAAAAAGTTCCCTTTCTAGTAAGTACTTAATTGATATTGTGTTTGACCTAACTTCTCCTTAAAAATGTAGAGAAGTAAAAAAAAAAAAAAAACGGGTCAAACGTATCTTAATCTCCCACAACGGCAGTGTAGAAGCAACTGA
Organism: Medicago sativa; assembly: GCF_051527215.1. Classification (NCBI taxonomy): domain Eukaryota; kingdom Viridiplantae; phylum Streptophyta; class Magnoliopsida; order Fabales; family Fabaceae; genus Medicago; species Medicago sativa. Next base: position 81,586,015 of record NC_140756.1, on the reverse strand, counting down.
ATTTGTGAGAAAAAATATATAAGTAATAAAAAGATAATAAAATTCTTTTAAAAAAAGATTATTAAATTAAATGGAACGGTTCAAAAAAATAAAATAAAACAATGTTAAATGAAAATAAAACATATTGAAATATAATATTAAAAAATAAAAGAAAAGGTTCCCAACGTGAGTTGAAAAGAGGTGCTTGTGAAATATATTGTCGATAAGTAGTTTTTTAAAGTAGCATTCAACAACTTTTGGCCAAAGCTCATTCCATTCAATTTTATGCATTAAAAAAAGTTTCCTTTCTAGTAAGTACTTAATTGATATTGTGTTTGACCTAACTTCTCCTTAAAAATGTAGAGAAGTAAAAAATAATATCGGGTCAAACGGTATCTTAATCTCCCACAACGGTTGTGTAGAAGCAACTGAATTTGGGGAAAAAATTGGAAAATAATTAAAAATAAAAAAATTGGAAAATAGTTAAAAGTTTTTAAAAATATAAAAATTGAAAAATAATTAAAAAAAATCGGTGAGGTAGCACTCAACCAAGCAACATTAAAAAAAATTAAATGCATTAGCGTAATAAAAACACAGACAAACAGACATAAAATATTACTCTAAACGTTAATGTGTGTGTGTGTGTATATATTTGCGAGGTTGAAGAAAGGAAATAAAGTATTTGGTATCATTAAATGACAGTGTGAATAAAAATATTTGCGAGGTTGTGACGATTAAACAATATTGAAATTAAAATAATTGATAGTGTGTTTGACCTAACTTCTCCTTAAAAATGTAGAGAAGTTGGAAAAAAGCCGGGTCAAACGATACCTTAATCTCCCGCAACGGCAATGTAGAAGCAACTGAATTTGGGTGAAAAAATTGAAAAATAGTTAAAAAAAATAAAAATTGGAAAATAGTTAAAAGTTATTAAAAATATAAAAATTATAAAAGTTATTAAAAATTATAAAAGTTATTAAAAATATAAAAATTATAAAATAATTAAAAAAAAGGTGAGGGGCAAAATGGGAAATGCACCCTAAAAATGATGAGGTGGCACTAACCACACCCCATCAATAGGAAATTACAAAAATGCCCCTCTTAGGGGCAAAATGGTAAAATCATAGAGATTTATATTTTATATATAGTAAGTAGATAACCCTCTAGAATTATACTATGTTATATGTATAATATAGTAGTTTGTTTTTGTAGTTAATCATGCTAGTAATTATCGTAATTAATTTCTCTTATGTCTCTTGATGAGATACGTAGTATTTTTCATTTTAGTATTCTTATTCAAAAAATAAAGGAGTGTTCTATTTACAAAAGAAGGAAGTTAAAGGGGAAACGACGATGGCTTTAGAGCCTCAAATAAATATGATGTATATGAATTGTACTTTGCATAGTTGCATTTAAGGAATTGCCTTAAAACTGATCACTTTTAACTTAAAAGTGATCGGTTTTGGATAGTTGATATGCAAAAGAAAACTATTTAAAAAAAGAAAAAGTAAAATTAACTATAATTCTTAATTAGTATGTGATTAATTACTTTTGTTTATAATTAGGTATGAAGTGAGTACTTACTAATAAATCAAGTGATTGGACTCATATGCTTAATAAGTACCACCAAATGAGAAACCTTTCGGGAGAATTCAAATTCATTTATAGATGGAACAGTTCTTGAAGAAATATTTATTATTTTCCTTTCATGTTCCCTCTCGTGGATAAGGAAGATTGTTATATGACCTAATTTCAGTAGGGCCAGCTCCTGAGTTTAGAAGGGGAAACTAGATAATTTAAAAAGAAATATTTATTATTTTCCATTCATGTTCGTAATGAGTTAATACAATCATTATATATATATATATATATATATATATATATATATATATATATAAAACATATATTATGAGAATGACATTCTAATATGAAAATAGTGAGAATGAATAAGAGCCATGAGATTAAAAAGCATTGGTTGAGATTATAACATTCCTAAATGAGTCATTTATCATTGATATCATTATATAATTATGTTGTGTCATTAGTATTCCTTTTTTGAACATTCCTAAAATATAATTTTGAATCCTCATTAATCAAACTTCATAGAACATTTGCTTAAAAAAAACGCTTCTTATAACATATCTTTTTTATAAAAAAAAAAAAACTTAGAACAGTGAAATGAGTATCAAGCTTCTTCCCCATGGATCAAACTGGATCACGACAAAATAGAATAAAAAAATGGTTACAAAAGACAACAATTTAGAAGGAAAAAAAATTGAAATCAAAGAAAGGGATGGATGTGTATTTCTATGGTGTGATAAGAACCGAATTCTAAAGGAAACCAATGAAGTATTGATATCTTGAAATGGAAATTAGAAATTTTTCAATGGATGAAGACCATAGAGAGAGATGATGACCGAAATAAATGAATAATAATGACACCTTTTTTAAAAAAAGAATATTATTGATACAGTAAAAATCACAATTATATCATGATGTTAATGACAAATGACTCATTTAAGAATGTTTTAAGATAACCACAACAGTTATACAATAACTACTTAGTAACTAACATAGTATACTTAAAAAAATAAAAAAAAAACCTTCTAAAATAAACTACTAGAACCATTATTTTATCATCATTAAGTATCTTACGAGGTTGACACCAAAAAACAGCAATTACTAACATTAGTATTTTGAAAGAAAAAAAAAATGTTGTAAGGAAAAGATATTTCTCTTTCAAAATCTCACAATTCTGCAAGTTACTGACTTACAGCACCATACACAAGCCGTAAAGGATGATGCCTACACAAATTGGTTTAATGTTTTCTACATGTTTTCTTAAAAAAGTACTGAGAATATTATCAAATGATTTGGATTTCTAAGGAGCTGATACCTAAACGAACACTCAATGACCAAATAGAGCTTGGATATGTACATCCAAATTTTGATTTATTCTCTAGGTGTACTTGCAAGCCTAATTGGTTAATGGCGTTCATGGTGCACCATGGGAAAGTTAATTTTGCAAGAAAGATGTCGGTTAATGACATGTTTTATTAAAAAAAAATGGAACCATGGTTTAATGTCAAATATTGGTTAACGGTTATTGCTAGATGTACCTCGTATATCTAACGAGAAACAAACACACACGCAGATTATTTTTAATCCTTTTTTTTTAGAAAACTTGAACAACAAATGCTGACGCCACCCACCTACTTTCTTCTGCCTAAAATAAAAACGATCTTCATCAATAAACTTGTTCAATTTATTTCTATTTGCTACTGAAGTTTGATCATACAATGATCTCTAGATCTTGAATTATAAACCCTCGAGGTTTATTTATGTAATTTTGAATATGAACGGTATGTAAAATATGTTTCTTTAATCCATCAGTTCTAATTTTATTGATTACTAAATGTAAAGAATTTTTGAAACATGTCCTTCAATTTCGCTCATTAATCGAAACATATCCTTAAGATATGTCAATTAATCATTTTTGGAATTTATTAAAAAGTTCTTGTGTTTGACATATGAGATGCAACACTGTCTCGATTTACATGGTAGGAAAATTGGCAAAATTTTGAATGACTGTATCTAATTGAATCTATGTATTTTGTATATACAAATATATGTGTTAGGAACAACAATGAAATTCTAGATATTTTGAAGTTGCACATATAAGCAAAATGGATGTTAGATCAGTTCCATTATAATTTTTGTACTATCGAACAAATCATTTATAAAAAAACAAAGTTTTGTCCGCTCTTAAAGAGTATATGTTGTGATGTTCCAAATAATATTTAGAAAACATAATCTTTGGCACAATATAGAGTGGAAAGCTATCGAACAATACATATTTTCATAATTGGCATCTCAATTCAAGAAAATATTGTTTATTAGCCTCAACCAAGTCAAATTTTACATTAAAGTGATAGAACAAAAATTATTGTTTATAAGTAGGACAATTTTTTTTATTCAAATTAGTAATAATTCTTGCACGTGTGGTGCTGGTTGATGTTATCGGGCTTGTTCTTGTACAATCTTTAGCACCTTCATAATTTGATGATTATCTATCTCAAATATTTTGTAAATTACATAATAACAATGCCAAAATAGTGTATGTTTTGTAAATTCAAGGTTTCAACATACCTTAAATTCGCAAAAAAACATAGGATGTGTGGGCAATCTATTAATGAATGAGCAGGTGGAGGATGAAAGACGGCATTGAATCCATGATTAAACCCAACACTTGGGTCTAACTTTGGCTCCCACACCAAACCAAACTAAGGCCTCGATACTATTTGTCTGGAAGTCTAGGAAACGTCATGAACAACAATGAGTTAAACGTCCAAGACCTTTAAGAAACCATAATGCCACATATACTCAAAAGTCAAAACCTTATTTAGATTGTCACATATACTCTATGAAGCCCGGATACTCCAAAATGGTGCCGTACCCGTGTCGGATACGTATCGGATACCGATACTCCGCGAATACTCCGGATACCGTATCCCAGAAGTATCGGAATTAATTATTTTAATTTAAAATATATATTTTATCGGATACTTAAAAGATACTCGACGGATACACACATATACTTATAAGATACTTCACACAGACGTATCCAAAAAAAATGAAGTGTATAAAAATGAGATTGTGTTGTGAAAATTTAAGATACGAATTACTATAATTACTTTTCAATTAACAAATTAAATATTATGATTTTGGTGGATGAAAGTAACGAGTGAGGGGAGATTTAATCAATCAACATTAAACAAACTTTGTTTTGAGTTCTTTTATTGATACATTTGTTGATATCCTAACATATAAATGAAAATAGAATATGATTTATACAAAAACTTTACATTTTTTATTTTGATCATATGTATTTTTTTTTTTTGTAAATTGTAACTTTTATGATTATATAGTATGAGTAATCAATGTTTTTTTAAGTATTTTACACGCATATAAATTTTAATATAAATATTTTGTAAACGTATCTTAGCCGTATCGTATCCTAAATTTTAAAAATTTCGCGTATTCGCGTACCCGTATCGTATCGTACCCGTATCACACTACGTATCCGGGCTTCATAGCATATACTTAAAAGTCAAAACCTTGTTTCGATTGTGGGAATATGAATCATTTCTCTTGTATATTTAAAATATTTTCTATATTCTCAGTCGATATGGGACTATTCACTCACATTTGAATCTTTTTTTGTTAAGTATCCTAATGGATAGAGATTCACTCTTAAAGTGAATGAATAACTGGAGTGTCTAGGGTCCAAACTTCAACCCTTGCATAAATAATACAACAATCTTACCAACCAAGTTAAGCTCACATACACACTCACATTTGAATTCTAACAAGGAACAAAAATAAATTGTTTTATTTTAATCATAAATACGTATACTTCCAATATGATTGTGGGGGTGGAAAAGGAAACTCGGCATATAATTAGAGCATAACCCAATACTATTGTAATATAAAAAGAGCCCGTAAAAAGTAGATGGTCAAAAGCAACCGCTCTTTCCCGAATAACAAAGCAGAAAGCATAAGAAGCATGCAGCATACAACATTGTAAACTCTGCCATGGATGATTATTCTTTTTGAGGTGAGTATTATATTCATTATGTTTTTCTCATCCATCTTTCAGCACAAAAAATTACTACAAAGCAATAAATTGCTACCAAAAAGCCATTACTACGTGAAAGGAAAATATACCAAAGGAGGAATGAAGATACACGAATAACCCGTGCCCCAAATTAAATTCACACCGCATATGATTGTGGTAGTTATTAGAAATACAGTGCAGCATTTATATATATTAGTCATCTTATAATTTATGGTATTCTTGCCATGCATGTGATGAACCATTTTTCCTTATAGGGGACCTAAGTTGGGTACTGCTTCCTTTGGTCCACAGCCTCCCCCCACTTCATAAATACGGAAATATCTTTATATATACTTATGTCAATGCTGATTAACTTAATTACTTATATATTTATTCATGATTCTTTTTTTAAAATAAAGAATTCTAGCTAGAGTTTGGCCTTGAATTGAACATGTTAAAAGAAATGCCTATGTGCGCGATAATCCGATCCATTGAGCCAAAAGAAACTGATACATAAATTTTCCTTTGTGCTATGGGGCGATATCATAAACTCCATAATACACAAAAATATATCAACATATAATTCATGAAAACATCGATCTCTATGTATGTTTTCAAACAATTGATCTTTCATTTAATTCTATATTTGATTCTTTACAAATAAATTTCTAATATTACATTTTTGTGGGGACAATATTTAATATCTAGTGGGATAAAAGTGAAATTGGTCAAGTATTAATTTTTGTAAAGAAAGAGCTACCGGAGACATATGACGCCGTTGTTTATAGGTGCATTTGTCTCTAGTGCCAATATGTTGATTTAATTGCTAAAAATTCAATATTTCAGCTCACATCTCTCAACTACGTTAGCTTGAATTTATTGATGATGTACATATTTTGTTAGTGGAGAATACGCAAGTATTTTATTTATATCAGCATTTTTATGTTTAGATGCGTTCTTTAATTCGAGTCTTGTGTCGGTATGGTAGATGTGAGTTATATTCTCACATTACATGAAAAAGTTGATGTTAAACATCATATAAATGAGAAGATCGTATTTTTATTAATATCTTAAAATTTCATGTGAATATGTGGTGTTTAAACCGCTTGTATGATTGCCCTTTATTACCAAATGTAATGATCCATGAAGTCCTCTCATGACCCAACATCCAAGATATCCAAATTACCTAAATTTTTAATAGAAAATGGTGGCAAGTGTTCTTAGGGCATTCTTTAAGAATCAAAAGTAATAACTTTTATATAAAAAAAATTGTGTAATTATGACTTTTATATTTATCTGATTTGTGTTTACAAGTTAACATTTCTTTTTGGGAGTTCATTAAATAATATTTTTACCCTTAGTGCATTTGTTAGCATGACTCAATTTTAATTTATTAAAAAAACATTAATTGTTTGTTATTCAATGGCATGTTATTGTTATTTATATGAATTATACAAGGTAATATATAAAGGGTTTGTCTAGCATGTGCAATATTGCACATGTTAAGGCAACTAAAAGTAGTAATTTTAAATTAAAAATCAACAATTATTTACTAAAAGCTACATATTTAATATAAAAAACACAAGTTCCAAGTCAAAGTTACTACTTTAAACTTCTTAACATGTGCAAATTTGCACATGATAGAAAAACCCATATATAAATACTTTTGTATCATTATGTTCTTTTAAGTTTTGAGTTCTGGCAAGCTTCATGTTGGCATGTCAAATAGAAGCAAGAGTCATGCACCGAATGAAGTTGATGTTAAACATCTTATAAGTGAAGAGACCATATATCTATTTCTCTAGAACCTTATATGAACATCTTATAATGAATATGTGGTGTTCAATTCACTTATATGATTGCCTTCAACCAAATATAATGATCCCTTTGAAATGTTCCAACACGAGAGATATCCAAGTTACCTAATAATTTTTTAATTCATTATTATCTCCAATCTTTATTATAGAAAAATTTGGAGAATATTTTTTTGTCGTGTTTATAAAAGAGCAATGTTATATATCAAGAAAGATTTTATCAAGAAAGATTCAAGAATGATATGGCAGAATAATCACCCTTAGATTTTATCAAGAAATTGTCTTGAAATTAATGTTAGCCAATAAAATCTCAGCCTGACCGGAAATCATGGGGTGGTGCGGAAATCATGGGGTGGTGGGACTGAAATCTAAGGGTGATTATTTTGCCATGTCATTCTTGAATCTTTCTTGATAAAATCATTCTTGATATCTAGCATTTTCCTTTATAAAAAGAGTCGCAACTTTTAAATGTATTTAATGATTGAAAGACTATTTTACCTCATTTAAATGCTTGTCTTGTATCAAGTGTTTCTCAACTTTTTGTGAGTGTATATTTGGCAAAACAATTGAAAAGTTACAACAATAATTTTAGGGTGTTGCTAACTAGTGTCTTAAAGATATTGTTTTATAACAATATCATAAAGATACTTGTTAGCATTTTTCATAGTTTTATTGATTTTGATGTTTTTTTATTTTTCTTATTATAATGAAGAAAGAAGAGAGTAAAACATGTTGATGTTATTTATGTGAATAATCTTCAAGTGAAACTTTAATAATATTAGAGCTTTGTTCGATATGCGCAAATAAAATAGTCTTTTTTTGGTAGTGCAAATAAAATAGTCTCACACTATATATAAGAGTGTTTTTAATCATTAGATAAATAAATCTCAAAATATCTCATTTGATTTAATAATGAGTTTTATTGATCTAATAATAAAAAATAAATTTATGCAGGATATAAAATTTGTCTCATTTAAGGTGCATAAATGAGACAAATTTTATATCCTGCATGAATTTATTTTTTATTATTAGATCAATAAAACTCATTATTAAATCAAATGAGATATTTTGAGATTTATTTATCTAATGATTAAAAACACTCTTATATATAGTGTGGGACTATTAGGTCATGTTAACTTGTGTCCTAAGGGCACATGTTAAGGAACTCAAAAAAAGCAACTTTGCATTGGAAAACATAGTATTTTAACTTTTTAGAAGTTGACTGCACGACTTGTAATATGTATATTTTTATAATGAGCTCCTTAACATGTGCCCTTGAGGGCACAAGTTTATACTCCCTCCGGTCATAATTATAAGCAAATTTTGATTTTTTAGGTTCATTCAATAAATGATGTATGTGGTCTATAATATAGTCCACATACATCATTTATTGAATGAATCTAAAAAGTAGAAATTTGCTTATAATAGTGACCGGATGGAGTATTTTCCATTTTTTTTAAGCTTAATGTTTGCGTTACATTATCTTCTCGTAACTCAAGATTTGCAAAGGCAAGAAGACATAATTGGCCTCACTTTTCAAATTAACTTTATACATCAGTCAACAAAGACATCCTCATTCCCCACATTGTCCAATGTCCATAAGAGTAGACTAGCTGTCACGTATCCCATTTCATGATGTTGATCTTGTGGACCCATAAGCACAGTCCTTTTCTTTTCTCCCCATTAAATTATTACTAGTACCATGGATCACAACAACCAAAACAGAAAATTAAATTCATTCATGCAAAAAATGTGAAGATCGACCTTGGTTAATTTGAAATGAATGTATTTTGGGATGATTGTATATGCCAAATTACCATATCCTATTTCCCATTTGATGGATTTTGTGTGATTCCACACATCACTGTTTGAATTCCTGCTTTCTACTATTGATACAAGGCAATAATTCTAATCATTTTATAGGTTATGTATGTTTCATAATTTACATGAATAATTTCTTGTTTTTGTTTTCCATTTCTTGACATTTTATCCTCAAGATCTTGTCGTGTACATTTTTGGTTACTATTTCTGGTAGCAGACCCGGCATAAATTGCACCAATGCAGAGTGGCAAATGTATAGGAAGACTCAAAGCTCCATCACTTGCCCCATAACATTCTTCTCCCCCAAACACTCAAAAGTGCCATCAACTACCATCCAATGACCAACCTTTATATGATGACTTATTTGTTTGCATGCTAAAAGGAAAAGAATGCTAAACAAAACTAGAACAATAGGAGTATTTTTTTTTTTTTTTCAAAAAGTAATACAACAAAAAAGAAGCCTTAAGGTTGATGCCCATTATTTAGGTGATTATTTCAATTCTTAAGTTAATCTTTTTACTTGTAGAAATAAGACTAGGTACATCCTCCTCACACCCATCTGGTTAGCAAACTAAACATGTGTTTGGCCAACACAATTTTATGTCATAAATGACATTCAAATTGAATGAAATTATATATTATCTCCGATCATATTTATAAGCAAAAAGATAACATTTTAGGTTCATTGAATAGCCAATGTATTTGGTCTAATATGCGGATCAGATACGTTAATTATTCAATGAACCTAAATTTTTTTTTTTTTTTTGTTATTAAAGTGATCGGAGGGAATATATAATTGTATTCAATTTGAGGCCAATGATGTCTTCTTGCCTTTGCAATTTGAGTCATCCCTCACCCTGGGGTATCTCTTTGAGAAATTTTTCTATGTAACCAAGAATTTTATGGATAGGTTTAATTACTCTAACATTTGAACTTTGAAGAGCTGAATTTTAAATTGAAATCTACCAATGTCAGCAGTATTAATAGGTATAGGCAGAATGTCTCCATGTGGTTAATTTTCAAAGACTAAATGGAAAGAGGATAAGAGCAAGCAAACAAAGAGGACACTGAAACTAGCAACTTCTAACATTTTTCACAGTGCAGAGAGTCACAGAGTTCCACTCCACCTTCCATAATTTTTCGCAGCATATACACTGAACAAAGCATGCCAATCTGGCTACCCTATAACAATATAATGTGTAATATATATCAAACACCACAGAATATAAGCAGAATTGAATTATGAATTTGAACCTAAAAACAATTTATTAAAAAAGTGCATAATGAACAGAATATTGGGAAGCATTAATTTCAGTGAAAAGTGAACGAAATGTAGAAGGACACGTACGGATGCATATACCGGGAAAACAGCAGTGGCACTCTTATGCGATCTAGATATGTTGTTGCCTGGGACATAACATCATGGGCATAGCAGCTTCTGTTCATGGGGTCCATACACAACTACTATCGTGTTTTCTTGTTTTTAGTTTGTATTTTACTAGTTATTAAAATGGTTTTAAATTTCTATATCTAATATTTTTATCATATGGTTTCCTACTTTCCTACAGATCAATACCAAAAGAATGGATATTTTCAATTAGTGAAATAGAGGAATTTTGAAAAGCACTAAGGCAAGCACATATATTCGATGCCAGCTTGAAAATAACTGGTAATTGGTTCCCTAGACAATGTTAAGCTGGAAATTGCAAAGAAAAGCATCTCAAAGAGATACCTGAGGGATGACATTCTTTTGCTAATCATTTTAAGCAGAAAAATATAAGAAAAATAGAAGTGAAAGAGACGAATAATGTAATAGATTTGATAAATTATTTGATATATGATTGATATTTATACCAAAATATAAAGGAAACACCAAAAAAATAAATAGCAGTAACCATTGTTGTCAAAATCCCGACTTAAATCTTAAAATTCAGGATTTTGCGACTTTCTTCACCTTCAACGGCTCAAATCCATAGTAGAATCTCAAAATAGACAAAATCCATCGATTTTGATTGCGATTTTACGATTTCTTATAAAATAAGTCATTTATGACTATATACCATTTATAACATATATTTAGTATTAATATTTTTTTGGGTAAAATCCATCGATTTTGATTGCAATTTTACAATTTCCTATACCGATTCTACAAAAGTCCTTGAGTAAAATCCTTCGATTTTGTTTGCGATACGAGTCTCGATTTTGCTATTCCCTTTCGACCTGAAGGTAAGTCCCGATTTTGACAATCTTGGCAGTAAATATCGATATTGGCTAACACACTTTGTTTGGACAAACTTATGCTTTTAATTTATTTTTTTAAAATTTAAATTTATATCATAATTAAAGAGGATATATGTCTATCAATTTTGATGGAACATTTTATGTACCAATTTTCCTTTGGCAACACAATAATTTTTTTAAAATTCCCCTAAAAAAATACTTTTTTCAAATTAAACTTTAGAATAGACTCTTTATTATAAAATTCAAATAAAGAAAGTAAGTTAAAAATATTATATATACATACATATATGTATATACGTGTGTGTGTCTGTCCTCGTGAGCTTAGCTCAGTTGGTATGGACAATGCATAAAATATGCAAGGTCCGGGGTTCGAACCTCGGCCACCACCAAAAAAAATATTCCGGGATTCGAACCTCGGCCACCACCAAAAAAATATGTGTGTGTGTCTACGTGTGTGTGTCTCGTGTGTGTGTGTCTATATATATAATTCAAATTTAATTTTTAATTTTTCCAAGTTTGGTTTTAATTTTATATAATTCAAATTTAATTTTTCCAAGTTTGGTTTTAATTTTATTGTGTAGTTTCCTTTGTTTCTATTTTTCCTTTTACCAAAACAATCATGTAACTAAACTAACTAAGTATTTATGAAGTTAAATTGCCTTATATAAGTAATTAACTAAATCCCCACTATTAATCGCGTTATAATTCAGACAAACAAGATAGTTTGATTAATAATTTAATATGATATATTTTTATTTGGTTAAGATGTGTTAACTCGGAGCTAAAAGCTTAACATTATAACCTCAAGGAACATGTTCCACATGACATATTTAAATGATCGTTAGTTTCAATGTTTTAATAATAATTTTCCTTCCTAAATTTTAAGTTTTTTTAATTTAAATTGAATTACTTACATAGGTAATAAAAACACATCCTAGGAGAAAATTGCTCTTCTCCATTTTGTTTATGTTCATTCACCAATTTTAAAAGTGTCTACGTGAGCTAACTAATGCTAAAAAATGTTTAGCGTGAGTTAACTCAACATATTTTAGAGAATGAGCAATTTTGAAAGGGAGAAGAGCAATTTTCATTCTAGGATGCATGTCTAAAGGAGCAAAGTAACGACCCAATGGACCAAATTAGAAAGATCAAATGCCCAATTGTGTAGTATGAGAAAGGACTGCTCTTTCTTTTCCCACCTCATACTTCTTTGAGGCTCTTGGCCTTTTTCTACATGTTCAAATTCTAAAATTCGGACAAATCAAGAACTTTGAGAGGTATGGTGGGTGAGAAAAGAGATTCACAAGAAAAAGATATTTGAGAATGGTAGATCAACTCATTTACAGATGTCTAGAATCAAACCAATAAGTTCCCTTTTTGAGCAAGCCAATACCTAAAAAAGGACTGCAAAATGTTTTTTTTCCTTCTTATATTTTTTGAGGAAAGGACTGCGAAATGGTTGTTGGTTCTTTGGATATAAAGAATGAATCGGAGGACTCAATTTGTTAAAAAAAATTTTATATCTTTATTTCTTTTGATAAATAGGCCGGGAGGATCTCAATTTATAAAAGAGTTTATAATCCTACATTGCTATGCTTGTTTTAGCAGTGGAATGAGCTTAAACTTGCAGCTGGAGTGAAGCTCCAAAATTTAGCTTTGTAATATCACAACAAAACTGGCATTGCAATGCGGAAATAATAATAAACTTGACGGAAAATCAAACAATCACTAAGTAGAAAGCATTTCCTACAGTATGTGATTTTTTAGAGTTAAGTTGGACACAGTTCAATTTTTAAATACTAAATAAAAGCAGACGCTGAAATTTTCCTTTGAGCCTTGTGTTTCTAAATGGTTCAAAATCCTATTCCTTCTTTTTATTTTTTTTTGTATCCTATGGGGTAAATGTCGTGAAAAAGTATCTAGTTAGTCTGAGCTGACTAGATTTAATTTTGTATCCTATGGTTTATTTGATGAAAGTTTTAATGTTTAGCCATGAATTACTAGATACAAATTATAGCATATCATCAATAACAAAAAAAGAACAAGAGATTGTGTACCTTTGAATTAGGTTGATGAAGGATAACCGTAGACAACGCCGACAACTATGAGAGGGTAACTACCCTCATTCCGTCTAGCTCTAGGTTTTCTCACCAATCTTCAGAAGAATTAACCGTCTAATGGGATGACGTTTAAATAGCGAAACGGCTGAGGGCAGGGACCTCTCATTGGGCTTATCTAAATGGTCCAACCCATCACGGTCAATTTAGTAACAAAAGCTCAATCACTCAAATTCATCATATAATTAGTGCTTAACACAATAGACCATAATTTATATTATGACATCAACTTATAATAATTGATTATTGTCAATCCATAATTGATTAATTAAATAATTAATCCAACAATCTCCCACTTGGATGACAATACTCAATTACTGAAAAGAATAAAAAAAAATGCACTTGTCATAAATAATTTAAAAATTTAAAATTACATGTATGGTCAAAGCACTAATCATTCAAAAGAGAAGTAAGCTTTAATGCTGCAGAAATTGAATCCGATAGGGAAAAACAAATCATACAGATCAAAGACTCACTTTTCTAACAAATGATGAATCTATAGTGACACGTTTGAATTAAAAGGAATATGTCACTAAAGAATAGCCCAAGCATTTTAAAAATGCTATAACAAACTCCCACTAACCCAAAATAACATAGACTTGATCAAATCATTATGAGTTACAATACTCATATATATAAGTTTGTGGTTAGTGGTTCTGCCAATGAGTTTTCAATATTACAGAAGTCCTATATCCACATAGGTACACGAATAGTAATTACTTATAGGGATAGCCTATTAAGAGTGTAATTACATATAGTCAAAATCAATAAATGTTCTACGACATTCAATTAATCCAAGTTTTACAAAAATGTGACTATGAAAATCCATAAAAGCAAAATAGGAAATTCAATAATCCCCAAATTGGATTAACATAGACACGTAGTTTAAAGAAAAAAATGTGGATTAATGTGGCCACTAGAATGTCAATAACAAAAGAACATTTATAATTATCTCAAATTATAAGTACCACAAGAACACAATATCATACTCGATAGGAGTATTGATATTATACATTGCACTTACTATTTATGACTTCAAAAATGTGGAATGTTGGTAAAACAGAAGCACAATGTATATTTGCATGCCAAGAAGTTATTGTGCATATTCCAACAAAATTGACTTAAGCATCCAATTATGATACTCATTGAGATCGATAGAATTTTAACATATATCTCAATATAATAGAATGAGACTAAAGTTTAAAGTCTCTTAAGCTATGCCATATTTTATAGTGTGCACAAGAGTATATGGCGATAACGACAATAATATTGTGTACACATTTCTCTTGATCTCACATATATATATAAACAAGAGTGAGATTTCTCATTTGAGCTCATAATATATAATATTGTGTACACACTCCCACTGATCCCACATATATATAAACAAGAGTGAGTGGGATTCTCATTAGAGATCACTGATACAAAATATTATAATAATGTAATATTCAACAGTGGGATACTCAATTACTAGTGCAAGATTATCAACATAAGTGGTTATATAATTTTAGCCAATAGAGTTTCATGAACTCAACCACATATTTTGCACATAAGCATAGCAGAATTATTAACACAAGTGGTAACTCAAGAATAATATGAAACCCCCATAAATACATATTTTATCAATGGCAGATATTATCAAGAATTGGGTTTCGTAGTTAACCACATATTCTGCATTTAGAATTAAGGAGAACGTAAATTTTCATTTAAGAATTTCATAACACAAGATCTCCTTTTCACAATTAAAATTCCACAGAATTTTATAAACATAGTAACCGTTATATGACAGAGTATGATGATTATATAAAAATTTATCATCATATGAGTGAGATGAGTCTTTAAAAATAGGATATAAGACTCTGTTCACAATTTTAATAACTCACTCAAAACTCAAATGCTACAATTATACTTACACAAATTTGAGAAACAATTAGGTTACAAGCAGCGGAAATACACAAGACTTATATTTTATTATTATTGAGGATATAAGAGAAAATAGTCATAAGCTTCCATAAGTATTAAAGAATAGCAATAGCATAACTAATATCCTCAATATAAGTCTCTACAAAAATTTCATATCTAAAAATATGAAAACAAATAAATATATTTGTTTATGAGATATAGTTAATTGACATGTAGAATTTTTCTCACTTGTTGAAGAATGATAATTTCTCCACTTGGTGGAGAATGATAGTTAAACTATCTTACCCACAAAAGGATGATTATGTTAAGTAATGTCATACCGATAGGGTATGTCCATCACGTTACACAATACATAGCAATGAGTCTCCCACTTGATAGAGAATAGACAATGATAGTTGAATTAAAAAGTTTTGAAAGATATTTTAAATAAAATATTCAACTATTTCTCTATCACAAAATGATATGTTAAGTAACGTCACACCGATAGGGTATGTCCGTCACTCACATAACAAAGGGATAGTAGCAATCCGATATATTTATATTTATATATATATATATATATATATATATATATATATATATATATATATATAAAACACATTTAGGTAGAAATTTAATTCAAAATGTAATAATATTGGATTGCAAAATTTATACAATTTTCTACATGTCTTTTAACAAAGTAACTTACTTATATTAATCTCATTCAAGGATCTTAACGATAATAAGTAAGAACTATATCATCACAATGTACCATTCTTATGTCTTACAAAATTTAAACATTGATAGAGTATTCTAATTATAATTGACATAAGTATAAACATTCTAGGTACATTGAATAATAACAATTATATTAATAACAACACACCGATAGGGTATGACTGTTACCAATATAATGCTAATCTATTTAACAAAATTCGCATAATTGTACCCACGATAGGTGAGATTACAATTATACAAATAAATAATTTTTATGCTTAAGAGAATATGATATAATAATATCATGCATAAACAATTGTACTTAATTTACTCAACTTCGGTCATATTCAAACAATAGAAAAATGTGCTTAACAAAATTTTAAATTAGCACATCATAAATATGACTTTATAATTTTCT
Source organism: Medicago sativa (assembly GCF_051527215.1). Classification (NCBI taxonomy): domain Eukaryota; kingdom Viridiplantae; phylum Streptophyta; class Magnoliopsida; order Fabales; family Fabaceae; genus Medicago; species Medicago sativa. Next base: position 81,569,389 of record NC_140756.1, on the reverse strand, counting down.
TTTATATGAAGTAGTATAATAACAAAAATTGTTATTTGGAATAGAAGTGTGTCAAATAGTTTTCTAATTTATCCAGAAAAGAACTCTTAGAATAAAATTTTTCAATGCTCCCACTATAAATTAGAAAAAAAACACAAATACAAAATGGAGCATTATAGTAAGAAAATAGTATATAACAACAGAGTTTTGTTTAGAATATTCTGAAAAAGGATTTCACTTCTATATAGGATATCATAATTGCACAACAAAAGAGAAGAAGAACTAAATTTCTTCATATGTGCAATAATAAGCAATAAGTCACAAGAGGATAAAATAAATAAATATTAACTTACCTCGCAGAGTGTGACATTCATCCTTATACTTAGAGCCACTGAATTTTGATGACTTAACGAGAATATCTTATAATATAGTCATCTCAAAAACATTCATCAATAGAGAATAAGCAATTATAAATAAGCATATGTGAGACTCTAATTATAAATCAATATGATTTATATAAGAATTCAGATGTAAGGATGATACATATTTCAAAAATTGCCTCCATTCTTAATAAGTTGTTTTGATAATAGTTAACAGATAAACAACAAAGAGGCTTACAAATTTTAATTCATCATTATAATTTTAGCATAAAAAATGCAATAATGCATTATTTACTATATACAAAAATACATAGTTTAACATAATTGTGATCCAAATATTTAATTGCGAAAAGACACACTAATAGTATTTATCACAAAATTTAGAGTAATAAATTACGGGTCTAGATTAGAGAGTATAGCAGAAAGCATAATGTATATTAAAGAGAAATATGTCAATATTATATTCAATTAATATAAATGACATATATATACAACTCACTATACTCATTTTGAAAACAAAATATTATGAGGACCCTTCAAAACAATTTGTGACAAGAATCAAAGACAAGTGTCTTAGTTTAAATATGTTGCCAAAAAAATGATCAATTAGTGAACTTTGGATCTTTATGCTAAGACAATATGAATTCAAGAATATCTTACATTAGAATATTTATAATGCCAAGAATATTTAAAATCGTAAAATATAAATTAATTATACTTGACATTAAAATTAACAAAATTGAGCCTTCTATAAATTCACAATAGTTAATATAAGAGAGAATTTTCAAAAAACAGTTTAAGCTCAAATATTGAGAATACATGATTTGAAATAAATTATTCTCAATTTAATCGATATATGATCTTTTCAAGATTTGACAAAATTTTGAAATCCATGCATCAAAAAATACAATATCAACAATTCTCAAAAATATATTAGTTTATACAAGATATTTGAGACAAGAATATAAGACTGAGTCTAAAGATTCTTCACAATACTAACACTTTAAAAGAATAATTTACATAAGTGTTATATTTTAGACTCAAATCTAAAGAATGCATGATTTAAAAGAACATATGATTTTCATATCAATTTACATCAAAAATTTAGAGATTTCAAAAATAATTTAAATCCCAAATTAAGGGTACTGAATAAATCAAATCTTGTTAAATATATTTTGGGTGCAAAAGAGATTACATTTTTATCCCAAAATAATAGAATATTTACTAATTAATTTGGGGATGTAAACTTTTCCATTGACACATTAATCACATATGAGAAAGTGAGATTTCTCATAGTGTCAAATAAGAGTAAGGAATCTTACCATAAGAGAATATGATATTTTAGGAAACAATTTATTCTCTAAATAATAATATATAAAATATTTATAATTGTCAAAATAATTCCGAAGATCATGCCAAATTGATCAGAATAATAATTAATATTTAATTGACATAAAAAAAAACTTTAGAATATTTGGCTTGACCCATATCTGTCGGCCTGTCGCTTATCTCAATAAGGCAACGATTTTGATCGCTTTGAATTAGAGAAAAGAAGCCACATACTAATTCAGAGGATTATGAAGCTAATAGAGAGAAATCATAGATTGAAAACATAGGGATTCCTCTATTGAAAACGTATATATCAATTTCTCACTATCTGGTCATCGTAACACTAGGATATGGGTTTTAATGGCAATTCAGGCACAAAGCAAAATCATAGGCCAACTTTAAGAATCAATTCATGGATTTTAATTTTTACGATGTGCACGGAATTAGAATCGCATAAGGGCACTTGTATGTTGATTCATATATTAGGATTAAGTGATAATAAAATCAACATACAATAATATGCGTTCAACAACAATTAGAATGAATCATATGAAGACAACAATCATCCACGGATTCAATAGAAGAATATATGATTCATAGATAGCTATAATATGTATCTATTTGGCTCTGATACCAATTGATGAAAGTTTTAATGTTTAGCCATGAATCACTAGATACAAATTATAGCATATCATCAATAACAAAAAAAGAACAAGAGATTGTGTACCTTTGAATTAGGTTGATGAAGGATAACCGTAGACAACGCCGACAACTATGAGAGGGTAACTACCCTCATTCCGTCTAGCTCTAGGTTTTCTCACCAATCTTCAGAAGAATTAACCGTCTAATGGGATGACGTTTAAATAGCGAAACGGCTGAGGGCAGGGACCTCTCATTGGGCTTATCTAAATGGTCCAACCCATCACGATCCATTTAGTAACAAAAGCCCAATCACTCAAATTCATCATATAATTAGTGCTTAACACAATAGACCATAATTTATATTATGACATCAACTTATAATAATTGATTATTGTCAATCCATAATTGATTAATTAAATAATTAATCCAACATTATGATGTCTTTTCCTTGCGGAATATTTCAATTGCCAGTTCAACTCTTGTGCAGTGCTTAGTTATTGTTGGTTACTAGACCAAATTCCATTTCATAATTACATTACTTATATATACACATATAACATAGGCAAGATTATCACCACTCTAAAACTTCAGGGTTTCCATGTATATTTTCAACTTGGTCAATTTATTGTGATTTTCACCTGAATATGCATTAAGGCTAAAACTTGGAAAAGTGAGGGTAAATTCCAATCAATCATTTTTCTTCTCTGTTGTGCCCAGTAAGGTGTGCCTTCTCCGATGTAGGAGAATGTGTGCATCAAAGGTAATTGAAACAAGATAGTTACTCTTTCATACAACTAAAAATTGTTCACCTTGCTGAAAAAAGTCGGTCGGAAGTTAGAATACAATTGGATTTTACACATAAAAATAGCCGACCGGAAGCAAATTTGAGGTATCTAAAGAGTAACTATCTTGAAACAATTACCTACCCACAACCACAGCCCTGTTTCTGAATATTCATATTTCTGTGGGGGTCTAGGCAATGCGAGTTAGCGACTACAAACAAATTGCATTGGATCAAACAGGAAAGCCAATATGAAATTGGCTAATGCTACTATAGTGATGAAGAAGATGAGATTGCGAAGTTATATTTTAAGCATTAAAATAATCAATCCAAAGAAAAAGTTGACAACGAAGTTCAAATCCTCATAAGCACTAAAATAATCATCACAGTCTAAATTAAGGACACATATTTTACAATTTAGTCATAGCCTTTTCCCAGACAATTCAGACAACGTTGTACCCTGCAACAAAACCATCATCAATTACTATAATTTCCTTGCAATTCAATTTCAAGACAAGAGAACCCCAATATTCAAATGAAAGCAAAATGAGAGAATGAAAAAAAGACTTAGCTAACCTGTTTCCATCGCAAGTAGGACAAACACATGGGTTAATTGCAATAGGATCATACACTGGAGACCAAGCTATGGTTGAATTCCCGCTGCATAACTTGCATATATAAAACCCTTTCCCTCTACAACTTTTACACGGCAACGCTGTTTTTTTCTACAAACAACACACCAATTTCCAGAAAGCACATCAATATTATCAATAAAACAATGTAATTTTTTAGTTCTAAAAATTGCAATCTTTACCCGTTTATTCTCGGACACAAAGTGAAGTGTTTTGAGTGTAAGCGTAGAAGCCACGTTCAGAGTTGCAATTCCCCCCAATATTACAAAAGCACCGGTAATCCATGTTGGAAATCGCCTTGGAATTGGATTCATTTCTTGCAATATCTACCTTTTTTCTCAGAGACAATTTATCAAACACTTGCTCTGCATTCAAAATCCCAAAATGCGTGACATAGAAAACACTTGGTCACAAATAAAAAACACCACACCCTTTTATTTGCACTTTATATATACTCTTATATCTTGTTTCTACATACGACACGTGTTTAACTGTGCGGTACTTCACAGTTTAACTATCATGTACGACATGTCGTTTTGTTAGTTTGGAATTTCGTCCCCTTCGTTCTGAATTGTTACGTTTCTTCTGTAGAACGAATCGAAATGAATTTCGTTATTGCTAAAAATCCAATTAATCTTCTCAATTCTCATTCACCTTATTTTCACGATCGTTTTCGTAACCCTTCATTTCTTCTTCACAATTCAATCACAAAATGGACACGTGGCACTAAAACCCTAACATTTCGAGCTACTTCTGCATCTACATCAACTGTCTATGGTGGTTGGGATGAACTCGCCAGCTCAGAAGCTTCCGGTGAGTTTGATTCGTTGCGAAATTTTCTTGTTTCAGTTGGACTCGATGATAGAAAGAATGCATTTGTTTTCTTCTTGGGGATTGTTTGTGCAATGGCGATTTCTAGGGTTAGGGTTTCTACTGTGCTTATTCTTCCAGCTTCTGCTATGGTTTTCGCAATTGGTTATAGCGTAGGGTTTTTGCGAAACGGTAATTTTTGGTTCGGTGAAGTAAAGGTGAGTGGAAGTAGTAAGAAGAAGGAGAAAGATGAGAATTTGAATTCGAGTGAGAAATTGAAGAGTTTAGGTGAATTCTTTGATGAGATTGATGTTGTGGTTAATGATTTTAAGATTGATTTAGAAAATGCTATTAAGAATAAGAAGATTAAAATGGATGATTTGTATGGCTATGTTGAAGTTAGTGATAAGATAAAGTTGTCAGCTTTGAATGGAAGGAATTATGTTAAGGTTTTGATTGATAACGAGGAAAAGTGCAATGGTGTTTTGGTTGAGAATCATAAGAGTGGTAGAAGAAAGAAACAAGTTGGAGAAGCTGGATATCAGATGCTGCAATCTATTGGTAATCTGTTTCAGGAAAATTTGCATAGTTCGAATTCCACCAAAGTCAAAGAAAATGTGGAGAGGCAATTGGATCAAACTCGAGGAAGCGGTGCTTTGCCTCCGGTTGAAGATAAGCCTTTGAATTTGGTTGATGATAGTAGTAAATTAAATGGGAAGTTGGATTCTTCTCAAGACTCGTTCAGGGACTCTGTTTTAGATATGGACAGAAATGGAAGAATAGGAACTAATTCTGAGAGAGAAAATTTTGGTGTAGGGGATAATCACAGAAGTGCTGGCGAATCCCCAGAAAGAAAAGAGTATAGTTACCGGAACAAAGGATTGAGGTTCACAAATAACCATAGCATCTCTTTGAAGATGGATTCCAGCAGTGTGACAGACATGTGGGAATCCCATGAAAGCCGGCTTGATTCTGAAAGCATTAAAGTCAGAATGAAACGCGTGGAAAGCGAGACTTCCTTTTTGCGTGAGCAGTTGCTTAATCAAGGCCAGGAAACTTTCAGGTCTTCTATCGACAAAAGGAACAGTGGGCCTGATAGGTCTCGGTATGAAGAAGATAGAGATAGGATGAATTATGATGCCGATGAACTACTTGCTGATGACTTGTCTGAGAGTGACAATGAATTCAATGCCCCTTCGTCTACAAAAGTTTCAGATGATATAATGTTTGATAGATATCTCGCTGAAGCAACGGATCTTCTAAAACAAGCAAAAGAGTTTGTAAAGGGTACTTATGATGGTGAACAAGCTGAAATCATGTTATACAACACTGCAAGTTTACTCTCCAAAGCTGTGGACTTAAAGCCTATGAGTTTGTTGGCTGTAGGACAGCTAGGAAACACTTATCTTCTTCATGGAGAATTAAAGTTGAAGATTAGTCGTGAACTGAGAAATCTTCTCTCGGGAAGTATCGAACGATCATCTGCAAAACGTAGTAGAATAATTAAGGAACTGCGAAATAAAGTTACCAGTAAAGAAGAAGCTATGCAATTGCTTATTGATGTATGTGAAGAGTGCGAAGAGCTACTGGTAAATGCAGGAAGAAAGTATAGACTGGCATTGTCAATTGATTCAAATGATGTCAGAGCCCTGTATAATTGGGGCCTTGCACTTTCTTTCCGCGGTCAATTGATAGCAGATATTGGTCCGGTATGTATTATCTTGTCATTATTAGACTACATGTTTTAGTTCTTCATTCAATTTGTTAAGGTGTTGTCCTCCCGCCCCAGCAGATTACATACTGTTATAGTGCTTTCTAAAATGATTGTATAAATTGGTTAGTAATCTGTGTAATTTGATATAAAAGCATCTGTGACTTTGTTGTTTGCTTGACTCAAATTCATCTTCCAGTTAACCATGATGATTTTTGTTGTACATTCTGTTTCTATATTAAAATGTCTCTTCATATATATAGGGTGCTGCTTTTGAGGCTGAAAGAGTATTCTTGGCTGCAATTGACAAGTTTGATGCTATGCTGTTGAAAGGAAATGTTTATGCACCAGATGGTATTACATGCGCTGTTTTGTTCTTAAACTTTTCATTTATAATGATCACATACAAGCACAACTAGAGGATATTATGCTGACCATTTCTCGGTGACATACCTTGTTCACATAACACATAACTGGCTCAACATGATTGTGTAAAAGATGTCTATATATGAAAAACTGCACTGAGAATAGGAATTTAGGTCTTTGTAACATACACATGCATCATAGCTGAGCCGCGCACACAATCTCTGCACTACCTTAATATAAGTTGCAAATTATCTATGTTAAATGGCATCATGCTGTTGCAGAATTTCTTCATGGAAAGTATTATCTCCTGTACTAACTTGGATTTTCACGTGTTGAATTGCAGCTTTGTTCAGATGGGGTATGGCTTTACAGCAGAGATCTCGCTTAAGGCCAGGAAGTAGTAAGGAGAAGTTGAAGTTACTTCAGCAGGCTAAACGGCTATACGAAGACGCCCTTGATATGGACTCCAATAACATACAAGTGAAAGATGCCTTATCCTTGTGTGTCTCTGAGCTTAACTATAGACAACTTTAGTCAATTCATGGAAAGGGTTATCCAGAAGAATCAGTTTGGTTACAATTGCTGGCTTAGACTATTATATATCTGCCTTGGATCCAGCAACCAGCAGGTATATTTGCATAAATGGCCTTCAGCGTAAATGAGCTACGGTTCCAAGTTTCATCTTTTTCCTATAGATTTTTCATAGAATTATACAATGAAAGCATGTATAATAAGTTAATAACACAGTGATAATAAAGGTTAAATAAAACCATTTTTCCTTTATATTTTCAATTCTAACATTCATGTCTAATGCAGCTATCATGAATATTGGTTATGTTGGTATGAAAGATTTCTTTGATACACATTTGGGAGCACAAACCGCAATAAGATCTCAGGAGGTGCTTTCAATCTATCTCTAGGATGGGTAGTTCACTTAATCAGAATGTATATTAAAATAGTTGTAGTACTGATTTTGCATGTTTTGCTTTGTTAACTGATTTTGCATTTATGAGAGGCTTTTAATATTATTTTAAAATCAGTTATCAAATGTATATTAACATTCTACAACTATTTGTAAGGCTTAGTGCCCGTTTGGTTCAGCTTTGAATATAATTGATTCTGAGAGAATTGATTCTGATAGAATTGATTCTGACAGAATTGATTCTGAGAGAATTGATTTATGTTTGGATACAATTATGTAGAATTGATTAAACAAAATGATTTATTTTTGGATGCAATTATGTAGAATTGCTTTTAAATGTATAATTACTAAAATAGACATAGCTAAAGGAGAATTGATAAAGAATGAGAATTGATAAAGGGCAATAAAGTAAAATAACATGTTGTAATAATAAAATATACAAACATATACACGTTGTTCAAGGAGAATTGATTCTAGAAAAGCTAGAAGCTAGAATTTGTAGCTTCATGGAGAATTGCTTTTGGAGGATAAAAGCAATTCTGAAAAGCTGAACCAAACACGTTGTTTTTGGCTAGAATTGCTTTTGGCACTGTAGAGAATTGATTTTGGGCTAGAATTGTTTCTCAGAAGCCAAACCAAACAGACCCTTAGTCAGCCCAAACTTTTCAAAGGACTACGAAATTTGGTTAGCTAGCTTTACCATGAATGTGGCATAATAGTGATGAATTTATTTTCGTAGCAACTTGGGAATCACTTTCAATATCAATATCAATTCACCTAATGCTCTGTTTGGATCTGCGTGGAAAGCCTGATTCTCGCGTCCCTAGGCAGTTTTGCTGTGAAAACAAAGAAGCTACAAAAGGTAGCATCACACCAAGCGTGCGTTTGCTGGCTTCCCACTGCTTCAACAAACACACACTAAATCCACTAGCAAAAGCTAATTTCAATTCCCTCATAATTGCTCATAATCATCGTTATAGTACACGATCCAAGGTTGAAGAAAAACCCTGGAGTCATCATGTCATGGTCACTAGTAGTAGTAACGCCATCGCAAGCAGCAGTACAGTCAAAACGAGTAACATATCCATAATCATTCATGTCCAATAGTACTAACATTTTGGAAAAATCCTCATGTTCTTGGCACACCAAATATTATCTAGGACCACAGCAAACATAATATCGCAGTTCAATAGTACTCCAGTACGCCACGCATCATGATCTGACCATTCAAGTACAAATGGAGCCATGTCGTCAAATTAAGCACCACAATATTTTCAGACAAGTTATCCCAGGAGGCACTAAGCCAAATATCTATTGCCAAGAGGCACTCACAAAACAAATGAGACAAGGAGAAATCGCAAATTGAGCAATATTATCTTGAACCATAAATTGTATGATAAAAAGGATTGTCTTGAGCCATAAATTGTATGATAAAAAGGGAAATGAACCCTTGTTAGGAAATCCAAAAAAGACATTTTATCTTATGTATGACACATTTAATACGTTGAAAAAATTTGTGTCAAGTAGATTACCGACTAAAATTCCACATTTTTTAATGTGACTAAGTGGAAATTTGGGGTTTAAACCCCGACTCTTGCATATATAATGCATGTTATTAGGGGTGTAAGTGGTTCGGACAAAACCAACGAAACCGAAAGTCCAAACCGAACCAAACCGAAAAAATATTCGACCTTGTTTGGTTCGGTTTGAAACCGATCCGAACCAATTGAAACCGATCTAATTTGGTTTGGTTCATGGTTTTTCATTTTGAGATCCGTGAAACCGATGAACCAATCCGATGATAACCACACTCCTTATTTTACTAATATTATCCTATCTTACACAAACTTATGGGTAGGCTAAAAATTAAACATAAAATACTTTTTAATCCATTCACTTTCTCTCATCTTCTTCTCATCTCATCAGTTGACGATTCACGTTGGAATTGGATTGATTTAGTTTGGATGTTTTTATTTAATTTCATGGCGACCATAATTTCATGATGTTGAAATTTCAGGATGTTTTAATTTCAGTTTGCATGGATTTGTTATTTTGACTATGTTTTAATTTTAGGATGTTCTTTTGGAATTTTTGTGTTTGTTGATGAATGATGCATGTATGGATCATGAATGATTGAAATATTTGAGTTTGATGAAGTTGTTTTTCAAGAATGATGGATGAATGAATCTTGGATCATATGTATGAAATATAGAGTAAGATTAGTTATAAAAAGTTGTTTGAAAAATAGAGAACATGAAAAAACAAAATATGAAATACAATTATACAAAGATCTATGAAATATTTTGTGAGAATATGATTTTTTTTAATTGTATTTTTAAATAAACCGATCAACCGAACCAATCCAAACCGAATAATTTGGTTCGGTTTTTTTTTGAAAAACAGTGAAAACCGAACCAATCCAGACCGATAAAGATTTCATCCGTTCGGACATTTTTTTGACTAAAAACCAATCCAAACCGAACCGTTACACCCCTACATGTTATTGTCAACTGAGTTAGGCTTACGGGAACTCAATACCTTAAAACTTGAATTATTTTTTTCCTACGTAAAAACGTACCATTTATTTTCTCTTGTGATTTCTTAGCAAGTGCCATTTCACTTGTTAGCGTAACCCTACAAAAATCATGAAATATAAACAACTTTTCAATATATTATCAATTAAATATGTTTTTGGTATCTCTAAAAATATTTACTTTTATTTTTAGTTCTTTTAAAAATTTCTTTTGAACTTTGTCTCTCTAGACGTTTTGTTACGGATTTTAGTTCTTACATTTTTTAACAAAACTTAACGTTGCATGTTCTAACTAACTTTTTTTTTGTTACATGTAATTTTTATTGAACATTGAAGAAAAGATTTATTAATAAAAACAGTGATACGTAAGTAGTCTTAGACCCACTCAATGTGATGAAGTACAAATGACACTCACCTCACCCAAAGAATTACAGACAATCTGAAACAACACAAACAAATCTACCTTAGCATACAATCTAAAGGGTGTTAAAAAAACCATTCATATAGAAAACAAGTTGGACTCACTTTCCCTGCTAAAAACCAGTTCTAGTATAGGTTCTTGATAGAATCTACAATCTTCACCACTTTGAAGACTAAGCGCAGAAAATGTGATCATTTCTAACTTTTAATGTTGACCACAATACCGTGTGTTATACTAACAACAACCCTTTCATTCCCTTCCCCTTCTAGGGCTAAGAAATGAAGCTATGTAACAAAGCATAAAGGTACCATGGAAGCATAGTCACAACGCTAAATCAATTGAATATTTCATACCAAAAAGCACTTGTGAAACCACATTTTGAAAACAAACTTCCATTTCTGATTCCTCCGTACATCACACACATTTTGGCTTCTCAACACTACCAATTACTTCTCTTTCATGACATGTGATTTTTAAGATCTTAAAATATCGTCAACTTAATAACTTAACAATTTAACGTGGTTATCTATATTCCATTTGTCATATAGATAAGTTATGTAAGTTATTTAGATCTTTGTTGAAATTTTACAGCACATGGTTCATGATTTTGCGATGTTGCGGTGCGGCACATGGTTCATGATTTCGGGATGATGTTATGGTTCCTTTAGTCTTGCTTGAAACCATGAAAATGAAAAATTATTGGAAGGAGTAGAAAAGCATATACTCGAGTCTCGGTGCAGCTACCAAAAGATTTTGTTGTAACAACAGCGAAGTGCAATATTGATGATGGTTAAAGACATTTCATAAAAGCAATGACAATAAGGTCCGATTGGCTACTTTTCACTTATGGAAGCTGAAGTTTGGGGACTAGTTAAGAGAAGCCATTACTTGCTTGGTGGTTTGAGACTTTTGAGAGTGTTATTAAGCAGTAATTTTAATGTGATTTTTAAAAATATATTTTCTTAATAGAATATTTATATAAAATCAATTTTGTGGAGACCAAACTATGAATTTATAATCAAGAGTAATTGAGGCATTTTTGGTAATCAGTTATGTTATGCAAATGTTTATAATTTATCTATCATATAATATACTTATATGCAAATTAATTTTTTAGAGGGCTTTTTTTTCCATCCAAAATTGTGAGGCCTAAAGCCCTTGTTTGGGTTGCTTTGCCCTTAGGCCGGCCAAGAATTGAACGTAAGTTATTGGTAGACGATGTTGTTGATGGTAATAGAAACTAAATTGAGCTTGACAATATTTTGAGGAGAAATGATATTTATACAACCATTTTGTGACAAACATAAATTTAGATATAGAGTTTTTTTTAGAGGAGATTTCGATATAGAGTTTTTTTAGGGAAGATTTGGATAGAGTTAAAATATATGAAAGGTGGCATGGAAATTGTGAAGGATGCAATGAACCGTGAAAATGAGTGGATATTTAGTTTGAGTACTTTGTAATTAAGGACAATAGTTTGGAGACTTGAATGAAGGGAAAATGATAGGTAGATCCCTAATAAGCAGAAGAAATGCATGAATTTGGATGTCACAAAGTTTCTGGTAATGTGTCGCAAAGAAATGCAAGGTAATGTGATTTTAATGTGGTGATTCATGTGAAAAGTTACCTATATTTTTTTTTGGGTACAAATTCAAATAATATTAGACTTGGTCTATAATTATAATTTTGGTATATCTATTTAGTATTCAATTTTAAAAAAAAAAAATTATCAAATTGCAGCAAACGAGAAAGGATAATTTTGGTATATCTATTTACCAAAATTATCCTTTCTAGATATACCAAAATTTTGACTTTTTAGGTTCATTCAATAAATAATGTATGTGGTCTATATTGTAGGCCACATACATCATTTATTGAATGAATCTAAAAAGTAGAAATTTGCTTATAATAGTGACCGGAGTGAGTATTCAATTTTAAAAAAAAAAAATATCAAATTGCTGCAAACGAGAAAGGGATAGAAAAAGAAAAGCGAGTAACAACAAAGCACAAGCAAGTTTCTTCAAAAAAAAAAAAAAAAACAAAGCACAAGCAGCATGGGAAAGAACAAAGAAAGATCATGTGATTGAGAATATGGCTTGAAGTTGAATACATATTCCAAGAAGAAAGAGGGTGAATTGTCTTAAAAAAACAAAAAGAGAGGGTGAAACTGAAATTGTCTTCAAAACGAAACATACCAGAAACGGCGCCGACTCTAAAATCAAGAATATTTTTCTTTATATAATTTCCGTGAATGTTATTATGAAATTTCCAATGTACTAATTTCCTATAATTCCTCTCATACCCATGTCAGCACTCTCGCTCATTGTCTGCACTCTGTGTCATAAGCTTACATTAGACTTTTGACCCATGCGACGTACGGGTCTTGTCGACTATAATAGAGATCAGTGAATAATTTTTAACCCATAAGATCATGGGTGGATTAATAAATGCAAATATAATTTTCCTTCAAAAAAAAAATGCAAATATAATCTTTAACCCGTAAGATCATGGGTCGATCAATAAACTCAAATTAGATTATTAGATATACAATATTACAATCAAATTTGTTTCACTATGTCCTTCAATGACACTTGAATCTTATCAAATTTTACATTTTAGTTTTGAAAAACTAATCATTTAGAGACTGTTATTTTATTTTATCACAATATATTATTGGGGCATTATCTTCTCATTTTTTTAAAAAAATTATAAAAAAAAAATAAAAAGAATACAATACTATTATATTGTTGCACGAGTCAATTTTATTTATTATTTTTATAGTTAAACATCAAAAATTGATTTGTAATAATTGTTTTAAATTTCTACTTAACATAAAAAACAAAGTTACTTCAATTAATAGAATTTCTAAATTACACGTACAACTCTAAAAATAATAATTACACTTTCATATTTAGTAAAAGTAATAATATATTTTTCCAACCAAATACATATCATATCAGCATATATCATAGAATTTAATAATAGAAGAGATGAAATTAGGGTATTCTGTTTGTAAACATATTAAATAAGTGTACAACAACTTGTAAAAAAGTCTACAGAAACAAAGATATATACAAACGATGACACAACAGGATAGGAATGAAATGTTCATCAGTGAGAAGAAATATTAGGGATTGCTACATTTTAGAGAGAATTTGTTAGGTTAAATTGGTGCGCTGCATTTTTTTAGATGGAATTTGTTAGGTTAAATTGTTGCTAACATAATGCAACATTTTAGAGGGAAACTAGACCATCGACCCGTGCTATCGCACGGGTCATTTCGAAGGTAATATTTGACGGTAACATGTAACAATATAGTTTAGTTGAATGTCATAATTGTTCTAATTAAATTCATAATATTAATTATCATAAACATTGATATTGTACCATATCATATTATGTCCATGACATCGACCTTGATATTGTAACATGACATCGACCCGACACAAATTTTGATCTTTTAATTGGAATGAACAATAAATGTGATTATCATTGAAATTAGGAACATAATTTGACTAACATAATAGCGAGACGGGTTAAGCTTTAAGTAATAGCGAGACGGGTTAAGCTTTATTATTAAGAGATAGGGTTAATATAGTAAAATTAAGCAGAGAAATTAGGGTAAATATAGGACAAAATATTGCTTACGGGTTAGCTTTAAGTAATAAGAGATAAGAGATAATAGAAGAGATATGGTTAATATAGTAAAATTAAGCAGAGAAATTAGGGTAAATCTAGGGCAAAATATTGCTTACGGATTAACTTTAAGTAATAAGAGATGATAGAAGAGATAGGGTTAATATAGTAAAATTAAGCAAAGAAATTAGGGTAAATCTAGGGCAAAATATTGCTTACGGGTTAACTTTAAGTAATGAGAGATTATAGAAGAGAAAGGGTTAATATAGTAACATTAAGCAAAGAAATTAGGGTAAATCTAGGGCAAAATATTGCTTACGGGTTAACTTTAAGTAATAAGAGATAAGAGATAATAGAAGAGATATGGTTAATATAGTAAAATTAAGCATAGAAATTAGGGTAAATCTAGGGTAAAATATTGCTTACGGGTTAACTTTAAGTAATAAGAGATAAGAGATAATATAAGAGATAGGGTTAAAATAGTAAAATTAAGTAGAGAAATTAGGGTAAATCTAGGGCAAAATATTGCTTACGGGTTAACTTTAAGTAATAAGAGATAATAGAAGAGATGGGGTTAATATAGTAACATTAAGCAAAAAAATTAGGGTAAATCTAGAGCAAAATATTGCTTACAGGTTTACTTTAAGTAATAAGCGATTATTAGGTTAAGTTGTTGCAGACCTAATAGAATTAAGGCCAAATACCTCCCTGGGTTCTTTAAGTTTCACGTTTGTTTCAGATAGGTCCTTTAAGTTTCTAAGGTTTCAGATAGGTCCTTTAAGTTTCGAGTTTGTTTCGGATAGGTCCTTTAAGTTTCGAGTTTGATTCGAGTTTGGCTTAACGGACAGATGAACTTTGGCTGAACGGAGGTTGATAGAAAGGACCTATCTGAAACAAACTCGAAACTCAAATGACCTATCTGAAACCTTAAAAACTTAAAGGACCTATCCGAAACAAACTCGAAACTTAAAGGACCTATCTGAAACCCTAGAAACTTAAAGGATTTATCTGAAAC
Source organism: Medicago sativa (assembly GCF_051527215.1). NCBI lineage: Eukaryota > Viridiplantae > Streptophyta > Magnoliopsida > Fabales > Fabaceae > Medicago > Medicago sativa. The sequence continues at coordinate 81,554,232 of NC_140756.1, read as the reverse complement.
AAACATGAAACTTAAAGGACCCGAGGAGGTATTTGGCCTAAAATTAATAAATAAGGATTATTGGGTTTTGCTAACCAGTGTTTAAAGGCAATGGTTAAGGAATTATGTCTTGGAAATGTAAATTTTTATTTTTATCTTAGCAATGATTACACAATTTTTTATTGTAAATTTACTTATTTTAGTACTATAACCAATACCCCAAGTACACTCAGTATTCTCCTAAATTATTACACCATCATGTGACAATTATAAACAAAATTTAACATTTTAAATTCATTCAATAAATGATGTATATGATTTATATTAAAGACCACATACATAATTTATTGAATGAATACAAAATATTAATTTTTACTTATAATAGCGATGAGAGGGTGTACCCCATTTAAGGAGTAATAACCAGTTTAGTCCTTGAATCTGTAATGAGTAGTCATAATAGTCATTCAATGTATCAAAATTCTAAATTAATTTCTGATTATGCACTTTGTTAATCAAATAGCCATTGACACTAAATTAATCCATCAATACTCGCAACAACTTTTTTCATATAGGGACTGAATTGATACTAAATAAGTATTCATAAGGACTTATACGACAATAAGTAAGTATATTGAAGGATTAATATGAAAATATTAACGAAACATTTTAATGTCAATGACTATTTTGACTAACGAAGTGCACGATTAGGGACTATTTTAAAATTTTGATACATTGAGGGACTATTATGGTTATTCGTTACATATTCAGGAACAAAACTGACTATTACCCTTTATCTAAAGGATTGTGCTAACTAATGTCTCCAGGACACTAATTAAAGAGAAAAAATGTAACTTTTAGTAACTTTTTATCCCTTATAATTTTTTATGGTGTTTTTAACTTGTGCTCTAAGATAATATGTTAAAGCACCCATCCACAGTAGCAACATCTATTTTTTAGTACTAAAATGGATTTCGCATGTACGTGTCATTCATTTATAATTTTTAAATATTTAATAAACATTCAATTCTTCCAACTCAGTACCTCACACAATTTTTTTAAAGAGGGTCTACTGGTCATATATTAATATCACTATAGCATTATATTTTATTTTTTTAATATTAAAAAGGTGTGTGAGCCACGGAAAAGAAGAAATGCTTATTTGAGACCCTTATCACATTGAGCACTCAAATTCATCTCCCCTCCAATGGTGATATGTAATAGGCTTAATTAATGATGTGGTCCCTTAAGTTATTTGTTGGTCACATTTTAGTCCCATAAGTTATTAACGTTACAATTTGGTCCCTTTAAGTCATCTTCCGTCAACCAAATAAATCCTCACCTTCAAAACCATTAAGCCAATGTCTAAGGTGAAGGAAAATCGAATAGAAGAATGGAGTAGAAGCAGCGGAAAATTTTCGATTTTCATTCCTTGGATCATTACGAAATTCAAACATGAATCAGTGATTCAATTGTTACCTTGAACTGTGGAATCTGAAAGCTGGAACTGGAAACTGGAATCTCGATCACAGCCAAGCAAGCAGCAAGCAGCAAAGCCTCTAGCAAGTCCACACGAACAGTGCTCCTCCAAAACTCGGTGCTAGCCAATGAATTGGAAGTGCAGAGAAGAAAGGGGTTGCTTCAAAACGTGTAATCAAAAACTTCAGCACCAGAGTTCTATTTATAGAACTTCTAGTGTGCTCTGCAAGTCATAAGTCACTATTGGGCTTCAGTAAGCCCAACAACGAGTTTAGTAATTTTGCTAACTAATTAGCGTTATTTACTAAACACACCCCTTATATAAGTCATACTTATATATTTCTCTTTTGACTGTTCTTTGTGTGTGACCCTATAGGTTCTAGTCACGTTGGCAATAATATTAAATCTAATATTTAATATTATAAACAATGAGCGGTATCTAGCAACACATCATTGCTACCCAAGTGACAAGAATGTCAAGTGATCTGACGAAACCTTTCCATGATAATACTCATGTGTACACTTACTCCTTTGTCTCGATATCTTTATTGATCCCAAGGCATAGATATTGTCACCCTTGTATATATCAATGTTTATATTCCTTGATTCCGAAATATACTGAATAACGAATAAGTCCAATATCTTATATTGACTTAGTTCGGCATGGCCATGCAATTTTACAGTCATATTTCATCAAGAGGCCTAAAGATATATCTCCTGTTTATGAGGAGGGACAAATCCCATCTAGGACACTCATGTCCCTCAGCATGATTCATCAAGTACCCATGAACCAACGTTATGGTTATCCTTTTACAGACAACGTTAGAATGGCAACAAAGCACTTGAGTCCACATCTAGGGATCATAGTGGTTTCAGGTCTAAGAGCAATATACATTATTATCATTGTGAGAATATCTTATGACATTTTCATAACATACTATGTAGTATTCTCACGGTGGGTCAATCCAGTATAAATATTACCCCTAATATTTATACCTATGTATAGACTTAATATCTCAATATCAATGACCCATGAGATGCGGTCATCAGTCTACATACATAATAGTCTTTATGCTTTATTATTATCCCAATTCATATTAAAGCTTGACTATGGATATGTTTAAGAATAGCGTTCTTTACGTAATGTAATCTCATGATTAAGTCACACTTAATATTCCATTACATGAACTATCTATTCTAGGGACTTTATTATTTTGAAACATAACAAAATCAATAAAGAAATGCCTTATTATTATATATATTCACAATATATATTTATATCAATATCATGATACAAAGCCAAACCCAATCAATATTGATTGGATATTAGGGCTTACTCCAACAATCTCCCACTAGCACTAAAAGCCAATCAAATATTAACTCAATATATATTGATCAAGTGTTAGCATCAAGCACACCCTGGGCATGATACTATTCTAGTAGATAAGGAACTCTTTCCTATGTTGGTAGGTTACACTTCTTTCAATTTCCACTTTCGATCTTCCATCGAAAAGAAATTGAAGTGTCAAAGTATACATTTGGATTATTGGTGAGATCAAGTATTCATTGCTCGCAAGATTAAACCAATTTCACCTCAGACAGGATCAATGGAATCCGCAACGCAAGAGACACATGGTTTCGCTCAGTTATGAGCTAAACAATCCAAATCATATATATTTGACATCTGCAATAGAAACAGCAACTATTTGAAGCTTGTACTTTTACAAATTTCATAGTTGATATCCAAGCATAGCATTTATTCCAAATTGCGATTTGGATATACTGTACACCGATATTAAAGTCAGCATCATTGTAACTTCTTTACAATGTTCCTTTAATCCGTGTTCAAGAAACAATCCTTAGTCCTTTAAGACATCCATGGATATTCTTGAAAGTATTCTAGTGTCGAACACTACAATCAATTTTGGTACATATTGAAAATAATTTTCTAACCATGTCTCACATGTGTAGATAAATTGTTTTGGTGACTAGTATGTCATCCACATACTCCACCAAACTAATATCAATGCTCCCACTATTCTCCTTGTGTGCACAAGATTTTTATTAATCAAAGTTTTTCATAAAACTTCACTAATAAAACAAATAATTCAACTTCAAGAAGCTTGCTCCAATTCATACATGAATTTTGTAATATATATATACCTTTCTAGCATCCTTTGGAATAACGAAACCTTACATATATGTCAAATACATATACAAGGTCATTCTAATTAAAGAATGCAACATCGTTGTCCATCTCCTAGAATTTGCATTATACAATAATGACAAGTGGGATCGTTAGATTTAAGCATTATAATGATGTAATAGTTTCGTCATGATTTGCATCACGAGTTGCATGAAACCTTCTACAATCAATCACATCTTAAATGTATTCATAATACCATCCATGTCAGCTTTCTACAAGAAAACTCACATTCATCTCATGAGTCATACTCATTTGGATGATTTAACCAATATCCATATATGGTTTGTGTACATGGATTCTTTATAAGATCCCATGGCATTTAGCCATTTCTCAAAGTTCAGGCCATTTACGACCTTCTAGTAAGTTTGAGGCTCATCTACCATGAAAATCATAACACCTTGTTGAGCCATGACAAAATCATGTTACTCATTGTAGTGATATGACATATCAAACTCATCTAGATCTTGTGCTACTCGAACTGGTGATTTAACAACAACCCTTTGTTGAATTAGTTCATGTTCCATTCTTAAAGATACATGTATTTTGTGGTACTTGACTTAATTCAAGTTCTACAACACTCCCACTGGCTCCTGCAGAGACATACTCCTTTAATAGGAATACTCCAGATCTAGAGACAAACGACTATTGTCATGAAAGGTGATGTATAATCAGTATCCCTTAGTTTCCTTAGGGTACCTCCACAAATGTACATTCATTTAATTTGTAGTTTAGTTTATCTAATAAACCATATAACCTCAAATTATCATAAAGTCAAAAACTAGGTACTCTTACCTCCATAACTAATATGGTGTATTTATGATTACTCTATTGGAACTTGTAGTGGGTGAAGAATAACTGTAATTTAATTTAACATCAAGAGTCAATGAGTTATAACCAAACTATTTTAGATCGATTCATGTCAAACATGAAGCGATATAAATAATAATTATACTCATTAATCAAGCATTTACCATCACGACTTACTCATATGGTCTTTATACTTTTCAAAGCTATTTCTTTTACTTCATTGTTAAACTCTTTGAACAATTTCAAAGATTTCTTGAATTGTGTCAAATACACTTTTCTCATATACTATTAATTAGTAATGTTAGATGAAGTAAGAGAAATAAAATATCTCGCAAATATGTTTAGTGCTCCATATACATCTCATATGTATATCAACTCAAATAGATTATGTGTCCTTTTCACCTTTACTGGTATATTAATCTATTTTGAAAGGTGGAACTCACATCCTTCAAATGATATAAAACCAAATGAGTCCAATAGTCCATATCCATGGATTTTGAAAATGTGAATCACATTTGTTTGTACTAAACAGTGATGCCAATGATATACAAAAGGTTCAAATCTCATTTGATCCTTTTCTCATATGTTATAGACTAGTTTATCAAGATCATGGAACTCAAATCCATTACTTGATCAGAACATTGTATAGAAAACATTATTAGGACAATAGGACAATATTTGTCTATCATTCAACTACATAATCCTTCTCTTGTCAATACAAGATTTATGATTTAATGTTTCTATTTTATATGGAATTTAATAACAATTATTTGGTTCCATATCAAGTTAAGTTTAAGTCCAAGCATAAGCTCTTATAGTCAATGAAACAATTTGTTCCATTCCAGACGTAGGTGAACTTCACTTATAGTTAATGTTCTGCTTCTTTAAAACTCTATATATTTCAACAAATATGAGATTAATCATCAAGTATCATATACTTATGATGAAGAAGTAGAAATTTAACTTTCTATAACTATATGGGTAAATAAGAAGTCTTACTTCTTTCTTATATTTTGACCCTTTCAAAACTACTAGCAATTTTTGTTTTTCAACTTTTGAAATAATTGCTTCCCCTTTTTGCAACCGTGTTTAACCTTTCAAAGGTAGAAAAACAGAATTTGAATTTTATTCTTATCCATGTACATCTACTTGATAGGCTTAAACTATTCATCTTATAACATTGAGGTTGAATGATCATATCATTCTCCATCGTCGTTACCACTATGAGATATCCTATATCTACTCATTTGACCCAATGCTTCTGATAAGCGTTGTTTTTCAAATATAGACATAGAAAGTTGCTAGGAAATAACTGCTCGAGAATATACAGTTTTTCTCATTCTTAAGAACAATTCTTAAATTTTGTACCAATTCAGAAACTCTTTTCTGAAAATTTTGTTCTTCATAAGAACTTTTAACAGTATAATAAAATATATATGCTAAAGAAATTCTAAATACAGAAAATAAATAAAATAAATGTATCATGATTTAAAACATATTTAAATAGGTCTTTAATTAAGTACGCTCCCACTATTTTACTCAAATCAAATGACCTTCAAAACACTTGATTCGGAAAATCCCGTTGGAAGATTTTCTAGTGGGTTGAAATCCATATTTCACCTTGCTTTAAGTCAACGGGGGCTGTACTCAAAACTCAGTTATTTAGGTAGGAACTCCTTCCAATTGTATCTCATACAACTTTCAAATCATTTGAGTGAATAACTCCTTACTCTAATCTATCATATAGATGTTCCCAAACATTGCTTCTAAATTTATTTTAATCTTATTAAAATTAATTTAGTTAAGTTAAACCCAAAAGAATAACACTTGGGTAAATTGGATTACCGCACCGCAACTTACTAGTATAGAAAGTGCACCTCGCGGAGGCGAAACCTACACATTTCGATATTAGTCTTGAAGGGTGTTAAACTTTTGGAAAGCATTAAACTTAATATTTTGAATTGAAGGATTTTTATTAAGTTTGATCTCACCTCACCACGGCTTATATATCATATATATTCGCACTCCAATCATAACATGCATAACGATTATACAATAATAAAAGTGACATGATTATGGCCATCCTAACGCTATGACTCTCTCAAGCCAATGAGAGAATCTAAACTAATCCTAGAAACGACCTTGCTTCTCCAAGCTTGACCTCCAGGACTATCCTAACGTCATGAGCCCTATTACTTCTTTGCATTCTATTTACATTACATATGAAAGAAACTCGTTTTACATACGAGGAAGTGGATGAGAAGAGAATGTACAATAGAGATATAAGAGAGAGGCACGACACGCATGCCGTATTTTAATATCCAAAAGAAATAAAATAAAAGGACTAGGGCCATAATCATTCACATGATAATAATAACAAACACACTTTTATTATTATTAATTATACCTTATAATTAAATAAATTAAATTAAAATTTGACATATGATCACACTACGCAGATTAGCTGGGGGTTTAATTGAGTACAAAAATATATTATATTAAGTACAAAAATATCTCATATTATGTACCAAAATATATTTTATTGAGTACCAAAATATATTATATTATGTACCAAAATATATTTCAGATCAAGTACTAAAATATATTAGATTGCATACCAAAATATCTCACATTGTGTTCCAAAATATTCTAGATTGCGTATTTCGCATCAACACTTGACACGTTTATGAACACCCAAATCGTTTCGGCAAATATTATGATCAAATCCAAAAGATCATATATGATATTGAAACTCTTTCAAATCATGATTCTTTTAAATTATAAGCAAATCAAGTTAAAGTCATGCAAATCGATTAAATAATTTCAAAAGATCATATATGACATTGAAACTATTTCAAATCATGATTTTTTTAAATTAACTATCAATTTAGGATCGTTTATTACCTTTCAAACAACTTTTGAAAAACAATCCAAAAGGTAGAATTTTTTATTTGCTTAATTATATTAATATTGACACTCAATAATTATTATAATTAAATCTACTTTATTTAGACAATCAATTTGTTTCCAAAACAAATTACAGGGCTAAAATTAAGCAAATATTTTATTACCAAATTCAATAATCATATCTGATATTGAAACTCTTTCAAAATCATGATCTTTTAAATTTACTACCTTTCTCCAATTAAATAAATTAATTAAACATAAATATTTTCAAGGATTTTTTGTTTAGCATGAACAACCGGATCTATGATGCTTCACCAGATTCGGATATTGAAGCTCACTCTCACGAATTGTTCAAATTCACAACAATCTCTTTGAAAACAATTGATCGAATGATACAACCATAATAATACAACGCTTGTATAGTTAGGTATCCTAATACAACAATCAAACATCAATAGTTTTAACAATTGTTTGTTCAGTATGGACAACCGGATCTTTGATGCTTCACCAGAATCGGTATTCGAAGCTCAATCTCACGAGCTGACTACAAATTCACAATCAATTATATAAAACCTAATGAACGAATGATATCATCAATATATCACATATAATGATGTTGTATTAAAATCATATATCACATATATGATATTGATCAATCAATTTTAATTAATATTTAAATTTAAATAATAAAATATTAACACTTAATATTCTATTTTATTAACGGATTTGCATTCCAAATTAATTCCTTATAGAATATCAAAATATTAGCAAATCAAATATTTGCGAAAATATTATTATCTCTTAAAACAATTTTAAAAGATAATCTAATTTGATTTGTTTCCAATCATGTTCCCGTCGATATGTATAATCGATATGCCGATACTTCACCAGAAACGGTTTCTGAAACATCAAACAAATCGAAAAGCCATGCACAGAAAACATGATACGATGCCAATTTTAATTCTCTTTATTATTTAATTCCGATTCAAAATGTTTAATCATATTAAAACATAAAGCAGTAACAAAGCAATCCGATTCATGGTTTCGTAATTGGCTCTGATACCACTGAAGGAAAATCGAATAGAAGAATGGAGTAGAAGCAGCGGAAAATTTTCGATTTTCATTCCTTGGATCATTACGAAATTCAAACATGAATCAGTGATTCAATTGTTACCTTGAACTGTGGAATCTGAAAGCTGGAACTGGAAACTGGAATCTCGATCACAGCCAAGCAAGCAGCAAGCAGCAAAGCCTCTAGCAAGTCCACACGAACAGTGCTCCTCCAAAACTCGGTGCTAGCCAATGAATTGGAAGTGCAGAGAAGAAAGGGGTTGCTTCAAAACGTGTAATCAAAAACTTCAGCACCAGAGTTCTATTTATAGAACTTCTAGTGTGCTCTGCAAGTCATAAGTCACTATTGGGCTTCAGTAAGCCCAACAACGAGTTTAGTAATTTTGCTAACTAATTAGCGTTATTTACTAAACACACCCCTTATATAAGTCATACTTATATATTTCTCTTTTGACTGTTCTTTGTGTGTGACCCTATAGGTTCTAGTCACGTTGGCAATAATATTAAATATAATATTTAATATTATAAACAATGAGCGGTATCTAGCAACACATCATTGCTACCCAAGTGACAAGAATGTCAAGTGATCTGACGAAACCTTTCCATGATAATACTCATGTGTACACTTACTCCTTTGTCTCGATATCTTTATTGATCCCAAGGCATAGATATTGTCACCCTTGTATATATCAATGTTTATATTCCTTGATTCCGAAATATACTGAATAACGAATAAGTCCAATATCTTATATTGACTTAGTTCGGCATGGCCATGCAATTTTACAGTCATATTTCATCAAGAGGCCTAAAGATATATCTCCTGTTTATGAGGAGGGACAAATCCCATCTAGGACACTCATGTCCCTCAGCATGATTCATCAAGTACCCATGAACCAACGTTATGGTTATCCTTTTACAGACAACGTTAGAATGGCAACAAAGCACTTGAGTCCACATCTAGGGATCATAGTGGTTTCAGGTCTAAGAGCAATATACATTATTATCATTGTGAGAATATCTTATGACATTTTCATAACATACTATGTAGTATTCTCACGGTGGGTCAATCCAGTATAAATATTACCCCTAATATTTATACCTATGTATAGACTTAATATCTCAATATCAATGACCCATGAGATGCGGTCATCAGTCTACATACATAATAGTCTTTATGCTTTATTATTATCCCAATTCATATTAAAGCTTGACTATGGATATGTTTAAGAATAGCGTTCTTTACGTAATGTAATCTCATGATTAAGTCACACTTAATATTCCATTACATGAACTATCTATTCTAGGGACTTTATTATTTTGAAACATAACAAAATCAATAAAGAAATGCCTTATTATTATATATATTCACAATATATATTTATATCAATATCATGATACAAAGCCGAACCCAATCAATATTGATTGGATATTAGGGCTTACTCCAACATAAGGTGGATACACATTGCAAGTTGTCACGTCACCATTCACATGTGCCTATTTAACGTTTTGGCAAAAGACTGACGGTGATGATTTATTTGGCTAACAGATAATAACTTAAGAAACCAAATTGTAACGTTAATAACTTATGAGACTAAAATGTAACCAACAAATAACTTAAGGGATCAAATCATTAATTAAGCATATGTAATAAGTACTAATGATTATGAAGTTAAGTATCTTTATTGTGATGGTTTTGAGGAATCTAAAAGTGATAATTTTACATTGAAATACATAATATTTTAACTCTTAAAAAATTGAATGCACACATTTTAAGATATTTATTTTTATTTCAGTTCTTTAACATTTGCATTTTTCTCTATAATAATTTCTTTTAGTTGAGTTGGGTTTTAAGGGTCAAAGAGTTAGGGAGTTGAATACACGCTCTTTTGGGTATTAGTCAACTCAACAGCAACCGAGTCAATCTTCATAGCCACCTCACAATGTTTTCGATAATGTACTCAAATTAGTTTGAGTTATCTCGTATTAGTTTACATTGAGTTATGATAAAATTTTGAGCACTCATCTACAAGTCCTAACATAACTAATACAAATGTTGAAATTTCTTGACCAGGCTCCGTGATCAGGAATCAATCCCCAATATTTCTATGTGTGAGTTTTTGACGATAATATCATTTTGACCATTTTAAAAAAAAATACAAAAGACTCAATCAAGTAATTATTCTAAATTAAATTATCATTGCTTTTGATCACTATTACGTTCTTTTGGTCAACTTTGCTTTTAGTTACCATACATGGTGGTTCAATCACTTTTTACGCTTGCAATTAGTATTTAACATTCTTTTTGGTGTTTTACTTCGCTATCTCATGTAACTACGTTTTTGCCCTTACTTCTTTGTAGCAGTCCCTCTGCTGGGGAAGTAAAGTTGCTTGGTTATATAATTTCATTTTAGTTTCTTAAAAAAACTAATTTTAGATGAGTTTTTTTTTTTTTTTTGACAAGAAGAAACTTATTGCATTTCATTCATAATAATAGTAGAGATACAAGATGGAATCCTAATATGAATATGGAAACTAGCATGACGCAAAGCCACTCTAGCAAAGCTCTGAGCGACTTCGTTGGCTTGTCTCCGAATAAACCTGACATCAGAGGTTGCTAAATCAGAAGCTAACAGACGTCTACAGTCATTGATTACTGCGCTAAAATTAGAGACGCCACTTTTACTGCCATAAAGACCATCTACCACAGTTTTGGAATCAAGCTCAAAGTCCACAATACCTAGCTGCAGATCGCGAACCCAGTACATAGCTGATAATAAGCCTAAAGCCTCACCCAAATCCACATCAAGGAGCGGAGACATCCATTCAGTCTTGACCAAAACACAACGACCTTCATCATCTGCATTCAGATGATGAAGATGAGTTTTTTTTTTATCATGTGCAAATCTGCACATATTAAAAAGTTTAAAAAAGTAAATTTACATTGAAAATTACGTATTTAGTATTAAATATGTACTTCCTCTGTTGTCAATTAGTTCATAATATAGATCACATACATCATTAATTCAACCTAAAAAATCAAAATCTGCTTATAATTGATAATAGATGGAGTATCTAATTATTGTTTTTTAATAAAAAATTTCTACTTTTTTTTGGTACAAAAAAGTTTCCACTTTTAGTTGTTTTAACAAATAATTGTTGTATTTGCCCCGTGAACTTAGCTCAGTTGGCAAAGGACAATGCATAATATATGAAATGTTTGGGGTTCGAACCCCGGACACCACCAAAAAAATAATTGTTGTATTTTTTAAGATTTATTGAATAATTAATGTATCTGATTTATATTATAGATAATATACATTAATTATTTAATAATTTAAAAATCGTTTTCTTAACAAACAAAAAAAAAGTCGTTTTTTTCCTTCCTATAACAGTGTATTAAATTATTATTTGTATGATACGATATGATGATAGCACACCACACTACTCCACCACAGCATACGTTTCTTCTCGCATTGTTATATTTTACCGTCATTTTCTCAATTTTTCATTATTTATTTTCTCTCTCTTCTCTTTCTCTCTCTAGCTCAAGGAGCAGCGGCGGCACCTCCCTCTGCTATGCGACCCCAACCCTCGTTCACCGGGAGGAGCTGAATCGCATCAACCAACTCCGATCTTCTCTACTGCCATCGATTTCTCCTCTCAATTTCGGTAACCAAATCAAATCCCTAATTTTTCACCCCCAATCCTTATTTTTTTCCATTTTTTTTTACTTTGTTATGGATCGAGTTTTGTTCATGTTTTGAGATGGTGTAGCTATTTTATCTGCTCAAAAAAGGATTTTTATTTTTACTTTTTCGATTTAGGCCTAATTTTTGTTAATTTGAGTTTCTCTGTTATTATTATTATTATGCTTTTGTTTAAGCTCAGATAAGCTTGAAATTGAAGCTTTTATTGCTGCTTACTGTGCTTATGAACTGTTTTATGAGTTTGATTTGTTCTTATGATGCTATTATGTTTAGCTTCATGTGAAAGATCAAATTTTCAAGTCTTATATGGGTACTATTAATTAAGCTAATCTTGTGATTTGTTTTGTTTTGGGTGAATTTCAAAGATAATTTGAAACCCCCTTTGATAATTTGAAACTCATTCTGTATTATTACATCAATTAGTTGTAATTAATCGGCTTTTTTGGTTAAGTCGGCTATGTATCATGGGGCTGTAATTTGCAATTCATGTTGAATATATTTGATACTGCGGATTACTTAATATTAGTTGTCAACACTTTGTATATTATATAGTGTATAATAATAATGCAGAAATCTGTTGAGCTGAATTATGTTATTCCATGGAATAAGTTAACCTTTATTAATAAACTCGTGCAATTAACCAGTTCTATGAAACCATTCATTGTTCTTTAAAATAAAAGCTTCAGCTTTTGAGAGTATTGTTTGTTGATAGATACATTTGTTTGTAACATTGAAGGTCTTGTGTGCTTAAGCAAATATATTTTCAGAAACTAAGGCATCATGGAGTTATCTTAAGGATAGTTATTCCTACTTAAAAGATTTACGTTGAATTTTCAAAATGTAATTTGTTAATGATTATTCATTTTGAGTGATTATGGCTAATGTATAGCTTTGTTGAATCTTCATCACATGTTAATTTTTTTTTTTTTTTGGAGTACATCGCATTTTAATTGTTTAATGGTCTGCATTTGATGTCTAATTACATGATTTGTTTTGGCATTGATGTTTGATGTGTGAAACATCAGTTTTAAAGCAAATTCAGTTTTGCTAAATTTCTGATGTTGATGCTATCTGTATGCAGTTTCTACTTTACTCAATTCAGTTCAGAACATTTAAAATGCCTAAGGAGAGAAAAGATAGGTCTTTGTCACATGAGTGTAGCAGAACATCACCTTATCCAAGCAGCTCAAGTCGTGTCAGAAGATCTACATCTAAAAGTCCTTTAGAGTCCGATGAAAATATAAAAGAATGGGAAGAAGCTAGGTGTCCAGTCTGCATGGAGCACCCTCACAATGCAGTTCTCCTCATATGTTCATCACACGAGAAAGGATGCCGCCCATACATGTGCAACACTAGCTATCGCCACTCAAACTGTCTGGATCAGTTCTGCAAGTCATTTGCAGAACCCCCACCACCAACCGTTCCTCAAGTGGAAAGTGAAATTTCAAACTCTGACTCACCTCAAGATCAAAGCACTGAAGCAAATATCGTCAATGTGCAAGAAGAAACTATTGTCGATGTTCAAGAAGAAACTATCGTCGATGTACAAGAAGAAACTAGCGAGGGATTTGTTACAATGCAATCCTTGTCCTGTGAAGACGAGACAAAATCAAAGCTAGTATGCCCTCTGTGTAGAGGACATATAAAGGAGTGGAAGGTAGTGGAGGGGGCTCGTCATTTCATGAATGAAAAGTCCAGGAGCTGTTCTTGTGAGAGTTGCAACTTCACTGGTACATATACAGATCTCAGAAAGCATGCAAGAGTTGAACATCCTCTTGAGCGGCCATCTGCTGTAGACCCAGAACGTCAGCGTAACTGGAGGAGGTTGGAGCGGCAAAGGGATCTAGGTGACCTTCTTAGCACACTTCAGAATTCCTTTGGGGAAAATAGGGTTGATGATGGCCTTGGGCTCGCTCCCATAGATGATGGTGGTTTGCTAGCTGTATTTTTCCTCATTCTTCAACCTTCATCTGTATCTAGAGGTACCACAGGAACTAGACTCCAAATGAGAATTAGGAGACCTTCTAGACTCTGGGGGGAAACCTATGAGGCAGAATCTGGATCTGCTGCTAGAGATGATACAACAAATGAGTCTTCGGATGGAGGCTCTGATAATAGAAGGCGCCGTGTTAGGAGACGGGTTCAAACACCAGACAGACAGCCATAACTTGGAAAACCAGATGTGTCAATTTGAATTCTTGATGATGTTCCCAGGTGGGTTTCTCTCTAATCCCTCTACTTTGCTGCTATTCCAGATTGTGAAGAATAGATGTTTGTCATTAATTACTTGTTTATGTTATTATGTAGGTAACAGGTGGAACACCAAGAGAATGAGGGGAGGAGTTTCCGGCTCGGATATTCAAATCTGCTCTATCAAATGTGGAACAGTTATAGCTGATTGTCAAAGAATCAGAAGGATGTTATTCGTTAAGCATCCAATAATCTGTTTATTTAACATTTTTAGCCTTCTTGCATCTTTGGTGCGATTTCTCCAGTATTATGAACAATTGAGTTTGCAAATAAAATTTACTGTTTGTTTCTTTTCTTCTCTACAATCTACTACGCCTTGTTGTCGGGTTTGATCTTAGAAATAGTTTTATAGAAATTTTAAAGATTTTCAAACTACCTTTTAGCTTTAAATTAAAAGAAAATGCCCATAAAAGAAAGTTGAATTATTGTTTTTAGAATAATTTACATGATATTTAAGATAGACCTTTGTCCTATTTGAACCAGAACAAATAGGCCCTTTAGTTAAAAGCTGAGATTCAGTCAAATGAAAGTTCTAGCTTATAATGGATTGTTTCATTAACATGTGCGTTTGTTTCATTAACATGCTACTTGATAGCATAGCTTAAAATGGATTGTTTCATTAACATGTGCGCTTGTTTCATTAACATGACACTTGTTAGCAATTGGCAGAAAGAAAATATGAAAAAATATCAAGGTTGAAAACAAATGTATCTTGTTTGAATTGAAGAAAAAAATAACTAATATTTATTTATATATTTTTCATATCGGGTGCAAGTATGAAACTAAAACGAATTATTATTAAATATTTATATGTAACATTTTTTTGTAATATATTTTTGTCATGAAGGCTTGTAAAGTGATTGTCTCATTATTAAAAATAGTACAGTGATTGTCTTGATACGATTGCGAGTAACACAGTTATGGAATGTTTGAGGGAAGCAATTTAGATCCCGTTTGTTTGGGCTTTTTTTAAAAAAAAATCTATTTTTTCAACTAAAAAATCACTTTTTTTGTTGTTGTAGTGTTTGTTTCAGATTTTTTTAAAAATCCATTTTGTTAAAAAAATCATTTTTAGCCTCAAAATGAAAATCTATTTCAAGTAGCTTTTCCAAAATCTATTTTTTTCTAAATGCAAGGAACTCAAGTGCAAGAACTTCAAATCGTAAAAAATGATTTTTATGTTAGTAAACAAACAGAAATAGCTTTAGATTTTTTTTTAAAAATCTCTAAAAAAAAATCTCTAGATTCTTTTAACTCAAAATCTATTTTTTTTAAAGCTGAAACAAACGCATCCTTAGTCTTACCCCCCTGAAATTGCATAACGTTAATCAATTTACCCCCTCCGTCAATTTTTCTGTTAACTGTTTACGGTTATGATCAATTACCCCCCTGAAATTTTACACTTATGTGCAAAATGCACCCTGAACTTGAAAAATTTTAAAAAAATTGAAAAAATTATGGAAAAATGAAAAATCAATAAAAAAATTGAAAAAAAAGATTAAAAAATTCTGGAAAATTGAAAAATTAATAAAAATGAAAAAAACGGAAAAAATTTAAAAAATCTGGAAAAATTAATAAAAATAAAAAAAATCTGAAAAAATTTAAAAAATTTAAAAAAAATCTGAAAAAATTTAAAAATTCTGAAAAAATTAATAAAAATAAAAAATGATTAAAAAAAATAAAATAATCTAATAAAATGAAAAATAATGAAAAAATTCTGGAAAATAAAAAATATTCTGATTAGTATATATGTCGAAATTTCGAAATTCTGGAAAAAATGTATTTTTCAAAATTCCGAAATTTTGATTAGTATATATGTCGAGCTTAGGTTTTTTCAGTGTATTTTTTCCCTTATTCTCGGTTTATAAATACACAAAAAGTTCCCGGTTTATAAATACACAAAAATTCCCGAAAAAATTACTAATGAAAATTTCGAAATTTCGAAAAATACATAAAAAACCTAAGCTCGGTTTATAAATACACATATTTTTTCATATTTTTTCCCTTATTCTCGGTTTATAAATACACAAAAATTCCCGGAAATTTTTTGAGAAATACTAATGAAAATTTCAAAAAATTTTCATTAAAATTTCTTTTTTCCAGATTTTCATTTTTATTTTCGAAAATTAAAATTTCATTAAAATTTATTTTCCAGAATTTTTATTTTCGAGAATTTCTAGAATTTTTATTTTCCAGAATTTCATTAAAATTTAAAATTTCGAAAATTTCATTTTTCCAGAATTTTAATTTTTTTAGAAATTTAGAAATTTTATTTTTTTCCAGAATTTTTTAATCTTTTTTATTTTTTTCAGAATTTTTTCATTATTTTTCATTTTATTAGATTATTTTATTTTTATTAATTTTTCCAGATTTTTAAAAAATTTTCAGATTTTTTTTATTTTTATTAATTTTTCCAGATTTTTTTCATTTTTATTAATTTTTCAATTTTCCAAAATTTTTTAATATTTTTTTTCAATTTTTTTTATTGATTTTTCCAGGATTTTTTAATATTTTTCTAGAATTTTTTTAATTTTTCAAGTTCTGGGGGCATTTTGCACATAAGTGTAAAATTTCAGGGGGGTAATTGATCATAACCGTAAACAGTTAATAGAAAAATTTGCGGAGGGGGTAAATTGATTAACGTTATGCAATTTCAGGGGGGTAATTGATGTTTCGTTAACTACAGGGGGTATTTGACAAAACTTGCAATTTCGGGGGGAAATTGCCTATTTACTCATTCTTTTATTTTATTTTAAAATGAACAGTTAAGTGAGAAAACAAGAGTGCATTTATTTGTAGATTACAAGGGAAATAGTTATGGAATGTTTGAGGGAAGCAATTTAGTAACAGACCAATGAAAATGAATTTAGATTTTGTTTCTAAATAGTGAGAAAAGTGTATCTTTTTTAGATTACAAATTTATTATGATACGGTTTAAATTTTTCGAAGTAAATTTAGTTTTTGAGTAATGCTATATCACACGACCGTTTAGCCACACGACATGCACGACAAGGCAATTTTTCATTACTCATGGTAACTTTATGGATTTTCAATAAATAAAATAATATAAATTTTGATACAACAGCCTCTCTGTGTCTATCTCTCACTCACATTTTTATCCTCCTCTCTCTTTCTCGGATTGTTGGGATTGCTTTCTTCATGAATCATTATTTCTGGGATAAATTTTCCTTTAAAAAAAAATGATTGGCTAGTTTCAAGGATTTATAGTCTCGTCTTGTCGTTGTTGCCCGCTCATTCATGTCTCGCCAATGCCAGTTCCGTCGTCTTTGTCTTCATTGTCGCCGCACGACTACAATTTGCTACTGCGACATCTCTTCCACCGACATCAGAGGATGGGGTAAAACCGGAGAAACTGGCGACTATCTACGGGGGTACGATGTAGGTGACTGTACAGTGGAGTCGCATTTGAGGAAGAAAAGGTGTTTGATGGTTGTGTTTTTCGTTGATAACAGAGCTTTGTTTTCTACCATAAGACAATTTTAGAGCTTTGGTAACAATAAGCCCTTTGTTATGGTGTTTTTGACTTCACGATTTACTGAAACAATTTTTTTTTTTCTTTTTAAAGGGGACCAAATGATTTTAGAATTTAATATAGTTGACTTGTCAAATGCAAAATCAATCGTGGGATATGCACGAAAAAATGTGTCGTGCTTTTAATCATTTCCCTTAGTTTTTTTATTGGATCTATATTTTTCAGTTGGGAACGAACAAGAGATTTAAATTTAAAATAAAAAAACAGACGATTTAAAACAATGTCGTAAGTTATGTTTTTGTTTCCTCTGTGAAACAAAACGTAAACGATTTTAATGTTTTAAGAACTAATTAGATATCTAAAGAAAAAAACTGTAACTATAATTTTTGGTTTTTTAAGAAATTAGCTGTACCTAACTATTTGATACTCAGCAAGGACAGCTTGCCCTTTAGAACATAAACATAAATAGTTGAGGTCCCCTCCATTTTTTTTTTTTTAAAAATAAATGGATATCTTTATGGTTAATAGTGTTATCTATGCATAGATACCAAACTGAACACAATGATATATTTGCAGTTTGGTTAAATACGCATTCCTCAACTATTTTTGGTGGTGGCTGAGATTTGAACCCCGGACTTGCATATATTATGCATTGTTCTTACCAATTGAGATAAGTTTACGGGGACATACATATTCCTCAACTAATCATTCAAGGTGATGTTATATTTTTATATTAATTTATTTTAAAATAAATTTAAATATGAAACAAATTTTGTTTGTTGGGTATCTGTATCCAATAAAACTATAAAGTATATAAAAATTAACCCATGTTCATTAGTGTAGTTTTGGTATATAAACGTTGTAGTTCTAAAAATTTCTGCATTCATACTTTATTTACTTCAAATCTATAATAATGAAAAACTCCATTTATTTTAAGAAATGAATAAGATTTCAAGCCGTACAATGTAGTTAAAAATTAAGCAATGACAAGATATATAAAAATAAAAAGACAAAAAGCAAAGTTCCCCAAATAAATAGATAAAAAGTAAAGAAAGTGAAAGCAATAAAATTTGAAAAACCATGTCAATGTTTTTTCATTTACACTTTTGTCTATAAAGCAATATAGAAAATAAGAATAAAATTTATCATCATCTTTTCTTTTTTTGACACACAACACAACCATATTTTAAACTTTCTAAGCAAAATTCAGGTCAATAATAATATCTTTTCCCAAAAAAGTAAATATTGACAAAAGAAGAAAGGAGCAAGGAAAAGAAATAAAGCACGAGAGTCAAGTCAAATCTGAGCTGAGGAACCGGAACAACAAAACCTCGTAGCAGCAGCAACAAAGTGTTTTGTTTTTGTTTTGACTTTAAAGTAATAAACCT
The DNA here is from genome assembly GCF_051527215.1 of Medicago sativa. Classification (NCBI taxonomy): domain Eukaryota; kingdom Viridiplantae; phylum Streptophyta; class Magnoliopsida; order Fabales; family Fabaceae; genus Medicago; species Medicago sativa. The sequence continues at coordinate 81,534,948 of NC_140756.1, read as the reverse complement.
CAAATTGTAAGGTACTACATGTCTGTCTCTTTCTTTCTACAACTGTTTATGACACCAACATGGATCTGTCATAATAGATTCTTTCTTTCATGTCCTTTCGTAATTTCCTTCATTCATTTTTCTCTGATTTTATATTCAAATTCTTCTGTTTGTTTTCTAGAACTAGATTATTATTTCACTGGTGGAAGAAGAAAATGGGAGTGGAGAGTGCTGCGTCTTCTAGCTCCAATTCATGGTCACAGAATGATGAAGATGATAACAGTAGCAAAAACAATAGCAGTATTGTGGTGTTGAATGTCTATGATCTTACCCCTATTAATAATTACATGTATTGGTTTGGATTTGGAATCTTTCACTCCGGCATTGAAGGTACTTTCCCTTTCTTTCTTTCTTTCTTTGCTTCAACTTGTTGATCTGATCTGTGTTAAGTTGTTTTTGTTTTTGTTATTATTTGGTATAAGCCGTTGTGAGACTGTTTAGGAAAGCTTATTGAAATAGCTTGTGACATGCCCATAAGCTCTTTTCATCTTAATTCCAAACACATAAACTAGATTATTTATGAAAACAACCAATAACTTATATGAAAGCATATTGAATTTATTTTATCTTTTATTATCAAAGTAGCTTCTGCATAAGAACTTATATGATAAGCGCTTATGTTATAAGTGATTAATTGAGGATGTATATTGATGCCATAGAGTTAAGTTGTGGAGATAAAATTGAGAGTAGATAGAAAAGAGTTGTTTTCTGAATTGTTGAGAATGAGATGCTTTCCATTCAAGACAATTGGTGTATAGGTATAAAGCAGGCAGTTACAAAGTAATCCATTGGAAAATTCTAGAATTCTCTCTACTCGCAAATGATACCCCGCCAAAACGGATAACAAACTAAAGGAAAAACATGCTGGTAGAGCACATCAAGAAGTTGTGACTATTAAATCAATCAATTAGTTATAAGACAAAGTAAAGTTACCAAATGGTAAATTACGGTAACATATTGGCTGCTCCTTATCAACTAGTTGTTCATTATCTGCATATATGAGTACACCATTGGCATCTACTCAAATTTCAATCAATATAAATTATTCAAAACCTTTTCATATATGGTATATAATATATTGTAGTTTGCTACTTTTCTCCATGGAGGGAAAAACAAGTTCAACCCTGGTAGTAGTGCTTCATTCTAAAATAGACGCAGAAGAGCAAAACAAACATAGTTTCTATCATAGTGCTTAATTCAGTTAAACAGCAACACTGTAACAGTTAAGCCAAAATGAAGAAGGCGTTGAATGTACTAAGTGAACCAGTTGAGTAGGGCCATAGAAATTAGAATAATAATAGTTTGGAGGTGAGAAGTTGACTACGAAATTTATAGTCATGCATCTTCTCTCCAAGTAACAGTTTCAACGGTTTCTAAACCTTTTCCAGCTTAGGATCCATTTTTCCTTTTTTTTTTTTTTTTTCCTTCACGAAAGGATTTCATCCGTATAATATGATACAAAATATAGGCTGGTGGTTGGTACAAGCAATGAATCACAATAAAAGCTACATAGGAACCTCGTTATCATCAGAATCACTATAACATTGGCATGCTGACATGCATGGTTCTTAAATTGAAACATAGGCTTGTTATCATAAATATCCTAGCAACATATTTGATACGCGGGATTATTCAAAAACCAACCTCAAGGGGATGTTATGTGTAGCTGTAGTGTGATGAGGAGAGGTTTTTGGTGTCTGAAATTTATTTTCCTGGTTTTCGATTGAAAGATAAAATAAAATGATCATATTTAAAATTACTGAATTTTATCCATTTAATATCCTAATCCGAGTGCTTTTGATCTCTTCTGAATATGCATGTGGTTTTTTCTATACTTTTTTGTCAGAATTGTTCTGAAGTTGCTATCACTCCAGAAAATGTTTTATATATGTTATTTGCCATTTATGCTGATGCCGATAACATCTTTGTTGTTCTTACTTGTTACTGTTGTCCTAAACTTCTAATCCTTGCTATTATTCCTAATCTAGGGAAGCTTTTCTATTCTTTGTTTCTTTTATTCTGAAATAGTGTATGGTAAGGAGTATGGATTTGGAGCCCATGACTTCCCAGCTAGTGGAGTTTTTGAAGTGGAGCCAAAGAATTGCCCTGGATTCATATATAGATGTTCCATCAATTTGGGTCAAATACAGATAAGCCCTTCAGAATTCCGGACATTTATCGAAAACATGGCTTCAGAGTATCACGGTGATACCTATCACCTTATATCTAAGAACTGCAATCATTTTACGGATGATGTTTCATATAGATTGATTGGAAAACAAATCCCAGGTTGGGTGAATCGGCTTGCTAAGCTTGGTAAGATTTAAAAGAAAATTCTCTTATAAGCATATTTTTCAGACCTCATGTATCTGTATTCTCCATATTTATCTTATGAATTCTTATTATGGATTAAATGGTAGTTCATTCCGTCTTATTATGGATTAAATGGTAACAAGTGCACACTTCAAACATCAATCTTCTGTCCACCCAGTTTAGCAGATTAATTACTAATAAAATACAGTCCGATACCGTGATTTCTCTCTTCTAATTCTCTTCTATACTGCTGGTGTCATTTTATCCCTGTTCTTGCAGACTACACAGGCATAATTGTTATACAAGAATTATGAAAAATAATACTAAGTTTACCCTTTTGGTCAAATTTCAGGTGCTTTGTGCAGCTGTCTACTTCCTGAAAGTCTTCAAGTAACAAGTGTTAAACAGCTACCCGAATACCATGAATGCTCGGGTGTGTATAGTATATTTTCTTGTTCCATGTTTTTTTCTCATCGAACATGTATCTAGATGCACACTTTTTTTATAAATAGAGTGAAATTGGAGAAGGGATAAATTATTGTAAATTAAAGTGACACTAATGGCCATTTTACAACCGTCTCCGAGGAGATTTAAACTCCGTCCCTTGAGGTTACATGGTCAAACTCTTACCATTGAGTTGGCATAATTTGTACTTAGATGCATACTACTTTTCTATCTTGTTCATATATTTATTATGTAACCTTTTGTGTTGCCTCTCTGGTGCCTGTTTGCAGAAGATGAATTTGTCGACTCTCTCTCAACTGCCACCCCCCATGGATCACCAGAAATAGATGCTGAGCAAGAAAAACACCTTCTGTCACCATCAGCTCGTGCCGAGGATGTTACTTTCGTTAAAGAGGCCCATGTAAAGTGAATGTGATGTGTTCAAGGTGAAAAAACCCTTGAAATATTGCAGGCTGTCTTTGGCTGAATATTTGTCCATTTAATTTGCAGTGATTAGTCAACAAAAAAAAAGTCTCATTCTTTCATGGTTTTCTGCATTGTATTTGGTTCATTCATTGTATTTGTAACTGAAGAATCCAAACTATATCTAGTGGTGTGTTTTTTGATTTATTAAGGTTTTTCAATGTAAAATTGTAAATGGCATCCTTGTCTGTAATTTGTAAGTTCTGAAACATGAAACATTCTTAGATGATAATTAATTCAGTTAGTTTTGGAGATTTGTGTGAGAAAATGAAAAATATCTTCACGATTGAATAGGAGTGTTTCGAATTGTTTGGATGCTGCTGCTATGTTCCTGTACAATAGTAAAAGTAAGTTCGGACCTCTGCTAGCATGATTGGATCGGAAAACTTATATTCTTTGTCGGATTTCTATTCCAAGGATGGTACTAGCAATGGCTTTTGTTACCAACTTTGGAGGAAATTGTTTGCTCTTGACGATATTCTGGTTAAAGATGGTTTCAACACACGAAATGGTATGTCAAGTTTCTTTACGGCATTTATGTATTGTTTGTGGATATGATTTGCAACTTTGAGATATTTTGTATTTAGGAAACCATTGTTGCGCTAAAATTTAATATCATTTCTGGCCATGGTTTTGATTAAACAACATAACATTTCTTGCATTTTTAAACGATGTATGTTTATTTCAAAACATTCTACCATTTGTTGTGTTTTATCCTGTTTGTTAATAGCTACATTTAAGTACATTATTTGGTGTCAAACCATGCAAATTATTGTAATCATAATCAATGTGTTGTGGCAATTGCTTAAACCAGTTCACTCATGTGATCGACAACTTCTTACATCTGGTAGAACAAGTATTAGATTTTTTCAAGATTCGTTCTTCCATGGAGTATACAGCTAGCTAGTGGTTGTGAAATAATCATCTTTATTCTGTCATAGAAAACCTCGATAGCTGTCTTTCGCAAGCTCATACTTTGTGGAAACTCAGCATCCTTTATCAGTTATAATTTTTAGTTGATGGATTTACATAAAATTTTACTGCATATATGGTGTTAATGTACATTTGTCACAAGGGTTTTTTTTTTTGTTGACAAATTAGCACAAGGGTCTTGATAAGAGAAGATTTAACTTCTCCCGTGAAAGACACAATATTTAATATATCATTAGTCTTGAAAGCCATACTTTTCAATTAAAAAAAATCTTTCTTTTTTTTTTTTTATGGAAAAAAAATTCAAGCGAAAAAAAATCATTTTTATTCCTTAATAACATGTCAAAAAAGAAAAATCAATACCATTACCATTTTTTTTACTAAAAAAACATATATTCATTCATTTAAATTGATATTACAGCATAAAATGACAAAATGCTTATTAAAAAACTCAACCTCCGATCATTTAAGTTTTCACGCCATTCAAAAACGTATCATTTGAGACCCATACTAAACTATTATAAGTATGTTTTATTTCACACTAAACTAGTAATTAATATTATATTAAAAACTTATATTATCTCTTTCAGCTTATTCCAGTTTAATCGGAGGTCATAGGTTTGAATTCAGTCATGAACACGCAACCGTGTTAAATCTTTAGAGGAAGAGTTTTGCTACCCATTGTGGTGGCTTGATGGATTAATTTTTGCTACTCATTACGAGTCTACCTGCTCGAGGAAGAGTTTTGTCACTCATTACGGTTCTACCTGACTCGAGGGATCAATCTCTCTGCAAGTAGAGTACACCCAACTCACACAAAAAAGTTCACTCGAATCATATATCTTTACAATTAAAGACTTATTTGTGTCAAATAGATCCCAAAAATCATTTACTTGATAGCAATGCCTTAACTAACTATAGTGGTTAAAAACATGACATTGCATAGTTGCAGGACTGAAAAAAAAACCAGAAGCAACTAGTAATAATGAGAGAGAAAAAAAACCAAGTTCATATATATAAATTCCTCATTGAAATTGATAAAACTAAGTACCAATTTATACAATTGAAGAAGCTACCCTCTAAAACAAAATGAACATCTAAATGTGGAATCTCATAACTATTAGGAATCCAAATTTGTTATCTATCTACCAGAAAAAATAGTGGATCCTAAAGAGTAAGTAGATGTACATTCAACATTACTAGAGACAGGAGTCAATAACCTTGCTAGATTATTAAGATCTGTAGGATCTTCATCATCAGCTAACAAATCAACAAGAATCATTCTAGTCCCTGGTGGCTCTTCCACCCTCACACGTCCTTCAAGCATGTCAACAACTTCAACCATACTAGGTCTCAATCTTGGCTTCTCTTGTATACACCATAAAGCAATAAACACCAACCTTTTCACCTCATTCTCATCAACACCTCCAAAATCAACTACTCTTTGATCCACAATTTCCATCAATTTCCCTTCTCTCAATTTCTCATTCACAATTTTAGGAAAAAATTGCCACTTTTTCTTAGTGTTATCTCTAGGATCTTCCACTTTTGAAACATTTCTCCTACCTCCTACTATCTCCAACAAAACCATTCCAAAACTATAAATATCAGTTTTCTCAGATATTCCACGTTCTAATAACCATTCAGGTGCTAAATAGCCTCTAGTTCCTCTTATTGTTGTCAAAACTTGACTTTCATCTTTTCCAACAAGCTTTGAAAGACCAAAATCAGAAACTAAAGCTTTATAATTTTCATCTAAAAGTATATTCTCTGGCTTCACATCAAGATGCAAAACCGTAGATCTACAATCATGATGAAGATAACTCAATGCTTTAGCAACATCAATAGCAACTCTATACCTTAAATTCCAAGGTAAACAACCACATCTACGTGTCCTTGTTTCCTTCATAGGAAAAATCCAACAATCCAATGAACCATTTGGAATAAACTCATAAACAAGATACCTAGGTGGTGTTGGAGAATTACAATAACCAAAAAGTCTTACAAGATTAACATGTTGAACACTAGCAATAGCTGAAACTTCTGATCTAAACTCTCTCTCACCTCTTTGATCTTCACCATGAATTCTTTTCACAGCAACTGAAGTTCCATCATTCAAAATGCCTTTGAAAACTGAAGCTGATGACCCTTTACCGATTATAGCTTGAAAATTATCCGTTGCTTCTTCAAGCTCTTTGTATCGGTATTTCGTTGGAACACCTGCAATTTTTCTTAAGAAACTGTACTCTATACGAAGTTCTCTTCCTTCTGATTTCAACTGTGATTCTAACACTTTTCTTCTTTTGTTGTAACGGTGTCTTATGAGTATGCATGAAAAAACAGCGAGAATTATGGCGATTGATGCGCCGAAAATTAAGAAGAAAGCTTTTGAGAGTTTTAAGGAAACACGACAAATGATGATCACTATTATTAAGGATATCACTGATATAGCAGCAATTGTGTGAACTTTTCTGTCTTCCATATCAAAACTTCATTTTTTTTTGTTCTTCTTCTAATGTTTTTTTTGTTTATTTGTTTTGTTTTATGATGAAAGAACAGAAGAAAGTCCCTCTTTGTGTAACTTCAAGATTTGTAATATGATAGGTGAAGAGTGGGTGAGTTAATTAATAAAAAAAAAAGTTCATGATTGTAGAAAATAATGTGTAACTTGCATTTGAATATTCATTTATTTGGGACAATTTTTTCATGTTGAAACAGCTACAAAGCTGAGATTAGAAACAACGAAGAAATGTAAATTTATTGACTAGTACTGAATATGGTTGGAGTGAGTGGGACAGGTTTGTAGTATTTTTTGTGAGGAAAGACTGGTTCTGTTTTATGAAACGTGGACTTCGATTTGGTCAAGAAATGAGTTCTAGACTATATTTGACGACGAGTAAGGAAATTAGGATATTAATTATAATTGTTGACTTTGTTTTAGTCAATAATTGAGTTTTTACTCTGTAATGATGAAGAAGGGGAAGGGAAGGCTCATATATCGCACGTGAGATTATGGGTGTTAACGAATAATGACAAAATGCTCTTAGTACATTGATGATGACGAGACTTTAGATTAAAAAAGTAAATGATAGTATTTTTTAGGAGATTAATTAATAAATGTGTAAATAACACTAGGTAAAACTACCAAGTCTATGTATTAACAAAGGGTTAGCCCTACCATTCTAGTCTTTCTACTCATTGGAGAACTAAGGTTCGATCCAACATATACAAATTTTTACCTTTAATATTTGACATTGTTTCACGTAAAAGATTACCTTTAGTAGAAGCTAACATATGAAAAATAAGAAAATAGAAATAAGAAGATTACCTTTAGGATTTGTTTGCGAGTTTGGAAGGAAGGGAAATGGAAGGCTTTGAGGGGTCGAAAATATGAGGGAAAATGAAGAAATCTTTCAAAAAATTTAAAAGAGTAGTTTTTTAAAGAATGATAAATTAATGCATATGATTACTATATTTTTAATATTAAAAATAATATAACAACATAAATTAAATTTGAAAAATTCATATAAACCTATCAAAACCCCCCAAAATCTTCCTCCAATACAATTTTTTAGTTCACTCAAATGAGGAGAGTTTAGTATTATGAGAAAAAATTAACATCCAAAGTCCTCCCCTCCTCTATTTCTTCTATTTGTTCATTCCTTTTTTTTTTTTAAGCCTTCCACCCTTTTCCTCCAAACTCGCAAACAAAACCTTAAGAAAAATAACACCTATTATGAGACAGAGAAAGTACTTAGCAAACAAATCAATTGTTTAATTAGCTTCACAGTAAACCTAATTCAAGGTACAATGATTCAACTGACGAAGAATATCAATATCTTGAATCCCCTATTAAAAGCCAACTTCAGACTTTTGTCAAAAAAAAAAAAAAGCCAACTTCAGATCTTTTATTAGGATATTAGGATAGTGCACAAGCAGCTTTAACACCTCATCTGTAAAACTCGGATACGAGATACGATACGGATACGATACTGCACCGATATGTCGATACGAAAAAATTTCAAAAATCAAGATACGATACGGCTGAGATACGTTAATAAAAAAATTATATAATTAATGTACAATAGAGTTATAACCATTTTTTTAATATGGAAATATATTAACAAACACAAGAAACCAGTCATAGGCTCGTAACACATCAACATAAATATAAATAATATTGACGATTAAGAGAAACACCATCAATTCTATACTATATCCAAAAGGAACATTGTTAGTGTTATACTATATCGATCCAAAAAAGAAGCACTATATCCAAAAAAGAACACATCAGTACTCAAAAGTTAAGTTATTTTAGTTAACATTAATTGTCTCAATCTCCTCTCCTCCATTCCCATCATCAAGATACGCATCAACTTCCAAATCCGGTTCATCCAAAGACAGCTCCGCTAACTCAATTCCAACACCATCAAGCAGTTCATGCGCATCTCCACTAATGTCCCACATTCCAGATATCAAAATAAGTTTGTCTAACATGTGCAAACTTGCACATGATAAGGATATTAAAAGTAGCAACTTTTTATTGAAAACCACAATTATTTATTAAAAAGTTATATATCTAATATAAAATGCACAAGTTCCTATACAAACTTACTACTTTAAACTTCTTATCATGCGCAAATTTGCACATGTTAGAAAAATCCTCAAAATAATATAAAAAAACACATGTATATGTGCGCATCGGACCACACAGATGTATCCTTCGCGTATCCGGGATGTATCGGAAAAGTATCGGATAATTATTTTTTTTTAAAATAAAATTTAATCTTCGGATACTCTCCTGATACGTATCAGAAAGTATCAAGCAGGTATCGGTGCATGATACGCAGGGAATACAATACGTCATCCATTTTGAAGCATCGGGGCTTCACAGCACCTCATTAAGCCTACTCACTCAACGAGGGTTGAAAAAATGCAACTAGAAGGACTGGTACCCATTTGAGTAGGGTAAATCAAACTCTTATAGACAAAGATTGGACATTGTCATTCACATACCTTCAACAGTAGTCACAATAAAGTTTCAGATGACCTTGTCGTATCTAGCAATCCATAAACAGTCATGGACAAAGCTACTCATCCAAAGAGAATTAAAAAAATAATAATCTTCATTTTGTTCCCGAATGTGTAATGAATAGTCACAATAATCTTTTAAGTATTGAACTTTTCAAATAGTATCCGGTTATGCATTACGTTAGTCAAGATAATCACTTACGTTAACATGCTTAGTTAATATTGTCATATTACTCCTACAATATATACATATCGATCTCAATAAATACTTACTGTCGTATCAATTTCAATATGAAAAAAGTTAATGTCGTCATTGAGAGACTATTTTAACGTTGAAGACGATGTTGACTAACGAAATATACAATCATGGACTATTTTCGAATTTCAATACATTGAAAGACTATTATGATTGTTCGTTACACATTCAAAAACAAAAATGATTATTACCTCTAAAAACCATGTTTCTAATTCCTTATGTGGTTAACGTTGTTTGAATTTATTTTTTATGCAATGTCGTGTAAAAAAAATTAGCCTAAAAAATCACAACTAAACGTAAGTATGACTTCATAAGTAGTTAATTACGATTAAAGTCAAACATTTTTAATAATCTAACACTTACAATTAATTTTTTACATCGATAGTGTATATGAATTTAACTCATATTGCTTTTAATATATAAATATTATCATATAAAATATATTTTACCTGATAATCACAGTGGTCAGTTACCATTGTGATTAATTTGAACAGTTGTGTGTAAAACATAGGAAGTAGAATTAAATTTTAACACTAACAAACATGCATGAAACACTCTTTTTTAGCAAATATGGAGTAAATTAGAAACAGTGTTTCAAATGAATCCCATTAATTTTGTATGAAGACATAATACTACATGATTTAGTAGAATCATTTGATATATTTTTTTAATGACAAATTTTAGTAAGTTGTTGTTAGTATTAGTTCAAATCATGTAGAGTGTGTTACTAATTTGCTTTTAGTTCAAATCTCCATATGACCACAAAATCTATTTGCTTTTAACTAATAGAAGAATGTGTGTTCAAGAGTGTGTTACTAATACTCCTCTTGTTAGGGTATTGCTAACCATTTATTTATTTTTTGAATATCACTATCATTTTTATTGTTATTGGAGATTTTATAGAAATGTTGATAAAAATTAAAAATTGTGTTATATTTTCAATCATATAGTTTTTTCTTAAAGTTAGGTTTGATTTTGTGTGCTACTTACAGTTGAGAGGAGGTTGTCCATAATGAATTTTGCGAAGAAATTCATTACATATGATACCAATCTGGTATGAAAAGGAACCACGACAAGTCTTTGAATGAAAAGAAATTCATTGTTTATTGGTACTTCATAAATCTCAAATTATAAGTCGTTTTGAAAAAAATTGGCTCAAATTATAAGTCGTTTTATTATTTATTATGAAACATTAATATTACTTTTTTTATTATACCCCTTAACTATTTATTACTCTTTTAATTCTTTAATATATCTTTCTTGTATCATTTATTAAAGACAATTTTGTAAACAACTCATAATATTTCTTTTCAACACAAAATTAATTATATTCCTTAATACGACCTAAAATGTCTTATAATTTGCAATGGATGGAGTAATTTAGTTTTCCACCTCTCAATCTCTTGTGCTACTACCCAATCTCCATCATGAGTGAGTTATGGCATGAATGTGGAGAAGGCAGAAAGTGATTGAAATCCTCGTAAATTTGGGATTATATAAAATGTTACAAATAAATGAAAATGAAATTTTGTATGTGTTCAATATCCATGACTCCATCATGAGATGAATGTGGAGGATTGTAGACAATGCATGATTGATTATCCATGATATCTTTTTATTTTTGCATGATTGATTATCCATGATATCTTTTTATTTTTCATTTTTTTTTTATTATACAAAATCGGGTCTTCATACAATTTTCGTGAGTAAAATTTTAAATGCATTAGAAACTGTCGCTAAAATGTTAAATGTTTTCTTTCAAAAAAAAATGTTAAATGTTTCAAAATCACAAAAATAGATCGAGTGTTTCTTTGGTAATAATTCTGACACCAAACTGATTAACCGTAACTATATGCATTACAGAATCAAATTGACTAATGACTACATAATAATTTTTAATGTATTTAAATTACAAAAAAAATATTTCTGATGATGTTTGGTTAATTATTTTTAACAGCAAACTGAGGACCTAACTACACATATTTTGTAAAGGGATAACTGCATATATTTGAAGACCGATTTGATTAAGGAATGCCACATTTAACGATGTATTTTGTAAGTCGTGTTATAGTTCGAAATATATACTAGCTCTGTAACAAAAGCTAAAGAAACATGGATCAAACTGTTGACCACATAAGGTGTTCGAGTACCTTACATTAGGACCAATTTCACTTGTTATTTAAATTGTGATATCATAAGTTCTCAAATACTTTAGATAGAAATTAGATGCTAGAGGCTTGAAGAACAAATGAGCTCAAGACTTATTTGATTAAATCTAAAAGACAGATTTGACTGATAGTAAATATTTGAAGAACTCATATTTCATATAGCTTAAACGAAAGAGACCCAAAATCCAATTTAAATCTTTAATTTAAGTGATAAAAGAATAGTACCCAAAATAAAGGAAAAACAATAAATAGATACGTATTTTCTTTAAAAAAAAAAAGATACGTATTTATTTTCCCTTTGTTTGATGATACTACTACGGCACCTGATCCTTGGTTGAGTATATAAAAACAAAAGTAAAACAAAATTAGAAGGAATGATTAGGTACATATCCTCCACTTTGCACTTCGAAATAGAAAATTGGTTCAATTGCCTAACATAACTAATTAGTGTAAAATTTCCCATTTTATGTCACAAAGTTTAATTGAACCCGCAGAATTAGTGAAAGGACAATTGATTATTGCAAGTCATTTAACAAGTTAATTAATCAAGGACCATAGGTTTGTGTTGTGTGGTCACATACCAAATTTCAATTCGATCAATTTATTTAATTTACAAAGCATACTCCTTTTTCCCTTTAGCATTCTTCTATTTGCGGCTTATATTATGGTTTTTTTATTGCTTGCCCTCTTCACAATATTTCTTATGACTTGTGAAGGGGTTTTGATCCATCCAATAAGTGCATGCACATGCAATGCCTTTAATTACTCTACAAGCTGCTTTTAACCCAAGCTTCGACCTATACTTAATATGTTGACTTCTAAATTCTATCTTTACTTTATACTTCATCAAATTGTAACCACAGCTAAGCAAGCAGCAAGTAGACCACATCCTAAAATAATTGAACCAAGATATGGATTAAAATTTACGCAGTTGGGACATCGTTGACTGTTCGACTAAAATTTGTCTATCTATTTCAATTTAGTATTTTGTATTGATAAACAAAAAATTAAATTATGTATTTTTTTGAACCGTCTGATCTTGATCAAACCACCATAGTTCATAGATATATTGATTACGTAAATGTTGGATCCCCTCGTCATGAGAAATCCTAATTCATAAAAAACTTTCAAAAGGTACCTTTGAACTAAAACAACACTTCAACTTAGTTTATATATATAGCCATGTTACATACTTTGTTATCTATCTCAAATCATTCCTCTAACAAATAATGCATAGATCTTCATCTTATTCATCTACTATTGCAAGAGCATCTGATGATTTTTCAGTTGACATTTCATCAACACTTCTAGCAGCTTCCTCTTCTCTTCAAATGGCAACTTCTAATGGAATATTGCCAATACTTCGTTCTATTTCTGATGGTTCCAATTCCAAGAAGGAAATCTCTTTTCATGGTAAGTCATCAACAGGACAAAAAGCAGTTCATCTCATACCTGTTGTTCTTATCTTTTGTGGTTTAGTTCTTTGGATTTTCTCTCATCCGTGAAATGAACGTATACCACACAAGAGGGGGAAATAAAAGAGGAATTCCATTTCTTGTTTTTTTATCCAGCTCAGTAACAAGTTTGGTATCGTAGTTTCAAATGATGATTGTAAAATGTTGATTAATGTCACTTTAATTAATAATAATTTCTCGTAGAATTTTTTGTTGTTGAATTTTTGTCAACTTTCAATAATTTATATTAATAGTGCTTTATAGTAAGAATTGAGAAAAAAAAATTAATGAAAGAGTTCATCAAATCAATGAAGAAACAAGAGAGATACACTGATGCTATCCAAATGTAGAAAGAGTATTGCTAAATATTAAGCTTATCACACGCTTATCACACGCAAAATAAGAAAGAACGACAGTGTCAATTTTGAAGAAGAAATTCATATCATAACTCAAAATTCACCATCACAGTGGGGTATGGCATTGAAAAGAATCCATATATCTGCTTATAATTTCGTACTCTGAATTTTCGTAACCATTTTTCATGAATATTTTTCTTATAACACGAACTTTTTATAATTTTTTTTTTTGTTGTCAAGTAACCTAATGGCTAGAATTCACCTTTTTCAAAGCGAATAAGTGGAGTGTCTGTGGTTCGAACCGCAACCCCTGCATATAATAATGCATGTCCCTGCCAACTGAGTTATGCTCACGAGGACTTATAAATTAAATTCTACCCCCACTTTTATTAATATCTATGAAATTTGTAGGGGGATATTATTATTTTTTGATCAATTGTAGGGGTTCTTATAATAATAAATGAAGGATGAAGTATTAATTAACTGATTAAGATGTTATCTAAATTCCTTAAAAAAAAAAGGTGTTATCTAATTGATTGGAAGTGATTGATTATCGCAAACAGAAACATAAATTTCCCCTATTTTTACTGCATAATTGATCCCAAACATCACTAAGTATAACCCCTCAAAATAATAAAAATTCCCAAATTGATACTCCCTCCATTTAATTTTTATCTTTTGATATTTTTGCTCTTGGCACAAGTCTTTAGAGTAATTAAAGCATAGACATATTTTTATGATTTGGACTAAAAAATCACAACTCCTTTAATATTTTTAGAGAAATGATATTTTTAGAGAAATGATATATGTACATCCACTTTTTGACAACTTTTTTACAATTTTCTCTCTCATACTCATATTATATTCTTAATTTCTCTCTTTCTTTTTCACTCTCTATTGTTTTGGACCAATAGAAAGAGAGTAAATAAAAGTTGTCATCAAAGTTGTTAGATATGGTTGTACAAATATCATAACTCATATTTTTATGATGTGTTTTCCATCAAGGGTAAACTTGAAAAAAAAATATTAAATATGCTAAAACATCAAATATTTTGAAATATAGCTGAAGTTCTGAAACATCAAAGAGGAAGTATAAATTTTGGATATGGCGACTATTTCGACGTGCATTCCTAGAAATACTATTTAATCATATTTTATATCTCTTTCGTCGTTCTTTTGTAAACTTCTCAGATAGTTATCTCTTATCTCCTTAGAAAACTAAACCTTCAAGCTTAACCCACAAAAATCCTATAGGAGTATAATGTTTTGAATCAATCCAGAATAAATATTGAAGTATTCTTTTGAATCCTTCTCTTTGAAAGCTCGCCTTTTTGTTCTGATTTCCAAAATCATTTTCTTTTTCTTCCCTTTACGCATTCTATTTCTCATTTGTTCTTTGATTGTTCAATTTTTGAAAAGGTTCTGAGGTGATTGGTTGGCCTTTAATACTCTTTGTCCAATATAGCTTTAGAGCATGCTCATCAATTTTGTGGTTGAGTTTACACTGAAGGAGTTTCGGTGAGAAATTTTTCATGTTACTTGTTTAATATGTTTATGGCATATTTTTAAAGCAAGAAATGATGTTATTTTTCATCAAGTATGAGATTCTCATTACATTTTGGAAAAGATTAATTGTTCTCTTAGTGGTTTTCAAGTAAATATTTCAATTATGATAGTACATCATTCGCAAGTTCAAAGGTAATTAAGGATCTTGTATCCCTCTTCAGCTCACCATTCTCACATCTCATTGTCTCCTAGTACCAAACCATAACATATATGATAACATCTCATTGGCAAATTTAGATTTCGGAAATGAGTACTGTTATATATCCCAATCAAACCATAACATATATGATAACATCTCATTGGCAAATTTAGATTTCGGAAATGAGTACTGTTATATATCCCAAAGGATTTTACCATGATGCGGTCACGAAATGTTTGTTGGCCAATTAAAATTTTGTCTGGCAGAAAATCATAGGGGTGTTGGTCTTATGTATTTTTTTTTATCAAACGATAGCCAAATAAATATAAAATCTAAGGATCCAAGTCATAGCTCAACTGGCAAAATGCCGAAATTGTTAGGCCGGATGCCATGACCGGGGTTCGAACCCCGATACCTCCACTTGTGTGTGTGAGTTTATAATGGCTTTGCCATTTCGTTTATCTACCAAAAAAAAAAATATAAAATCTAAGGAACACCAATATGTCATGTCATTCGCAAACCAATCACGAATGCGGCGTTCACAATACATAGCATCTTTGTTCGAAAATATATTAGAAACCTCATGTAGGATTTTTAGGCCCTAGGGCCATGTATCAATTCTATTCGATATTGCTACACTAATAGAAATGACAATAAATTAGCAACAAGAGAAATGTTAGGATCACACACACTAACACACTCTTTTAACATACAATAATTATTAGAAGAGATTACAATCTTCCTCATTCATCCTTTTGTATTTAATCTAGCCCATTTGGGTCCTTATTTTCCCAATATATTGCTTTTTATTATACCAAAAATAGATTAAATAAAAAAGGAGAAAACAAACATTTATAGGGACATAAACCTTACCGAGGAATTTGTTTTTTGAAGGGAGGATATTTTTTTTTCTAAAAATTATGTTAATTTCAATCGATTTTAATTTTTAATATTATATAAACTGAAAAAATTATCCTTGTAAGAAAGTATTCATAATTTCTAAAATTATTTTAATAATATCACTTTTCTAATTTAATTATTATTTTTGTTACAAGGGGGCTAAGCCCAAAAAGAAGAGACTACAAAGTAACTAAATGAGAAGTGTTACCTCCTCTAATATCATAAATAAGCAATTGACTTAACTTAATCAGACACAACTCATAACATATACTATATTTAACATATGCCAGACTACAATAATTTCAATATTTTATATTTTATCAGGATAAAGTTATACAAGGAGACCATTTTATTATTCTATCGTACTGATTTGTAAACTCTATCTTGACCCCATGATAAGGTTTTAGCTCATAAAACAATGTATTAAAACATAAACAAAATATGATAATTTATCCTACATTGTGTCTCTTATCTCGGCCACAAAAGATGTTTGAAAGAGACTCCTGTAATTTTTTTTATATTGAAAAAAATTTAGGGTGAAAAATGGTATCTAGCCCATGGAAGCCTTAGTCCTCAAATAACTTTTACAAAGAGATTTGTAAGAATTGACTTTCGGTAGGTTATGGATTCATTTAGTGTATATTGTTAGAATTCAATGCAAACTTCCTACTTTTAGTTTCTTTAACAAGTGTCCTAAGGACACTTAGGACACTTATTAGCATAATCCAATAAATTATTAAAATGAAATAGAATAATTGGTTAAGAAAGATATCCAATGTCAATGGCACTAGAGTAAACCTCATATATACCCAAGTTCAAAAGGACATTCAACACTCCAAACCACATCCTACATATCAAAGACATCTATTTTGTTCATATATCGACCATTTGGAGTTTAAACCCATGCTATCTCTTACAAGCACTTCTAAATAAATAGCAACCCAAGGACATTTGGATGTCCTTTAAAAATAAAAATTTGAATGAGAAAGTAAGGGATCTTATGGTAGAGCTAGCTTAACATCAAGAGTTTGGTGAAATGTAGGTTTGAAGAGAAAACTTGGTGGTTTACAAACTTTGAAACAAAATAATATAATCGACAATTATCACTCTTCTCAGTTTTGTCTGACTCGAACAATTAGCCTTTACAGTTGTATTGTATGCTGAAGATATTTTTAATATATTTTTTTATATAAATGCGTTAATAGTTTATATATAATTCTGCAAGTGTGAATTTTCTATTCTTTTTCCTAAAATTTATGTCATAATAATAAATAAAGTTAACATTTATGAACCACTTTACACTCAAATAAATATTTGAACAATCTTTTATATATATATATATATATATGTATATATATATATATATATATATATATATATATATATATATATATATATATATATATGGGGTTTGCTAGAACACACTCACTAGTTTTTATGTGGGAGTGTTTTAGCAAAGCTACACCTTAGGGTGTAATTAACTACTTTTTAGTTATTTACTTGCTAAAACACTCCCACATAAAAACTAGTGGGTGTGTTCTAGCAAATGCCTATAGGATTTGCTAGAACACACCCACTTGTTTTTGTTAGAAGGTGTGTTATAGCAACATACACCTTAGGGTGTATTTAACCACTTTTTAGTTATTTACTTGCTAAAACACTCCCACATGAAAACTAGTGGGTGTGTTCTAGCAAACCCCTATATATATATATATAAAACAAATGTTTGAATTATCTTTTGGTTTTTTTAGTAGTTTCAATTATCTTTTAATAACTAGGAATTAAATGAACAAAAAATAACAAATAGAAAATGAATAATAGTATATAATATATTTTAGAAGCCTTTTTTGGTAGTGGTATATTTTGGAATCTGGTCAAACTATACTCACACCATAAATCAAAGAAGCTAACTGCTCAAATATAAATTTTGATTTACTTTATCTTCACGTTTTCTAGTATTAAAAAATCTCCATTTATTATTCGCAAAAATAAATAAATATCTCCATTTATAAATTCAAATGAATTTAATTTAGGTGAATATTTTTTTTAGGCAAATTTATGTGAATACTTGCACAATAGAGTCTTGTTTGTTATTTTACGAAAGAGTTTCGATTGTTATAGACACTAACGCGTTCAATCCATAATTTTAATTTGTATCATATCAACTTTCATTTAATTTGTCTTATTTTAATTTTATAATATCTTTATTGCTCAAGGAAAATAGGTTTAGAAATAGATCGACTAAGATTTGTTGTTAGTTTATAGTTCCTTCAATTATGATGTATATTTAAAATTATATTTGAATATAATTGAATGAAACACAAATGCATATTTAGAACAACCAAATCGTGTATTTATGATTAAAATTATTTGAGGGTAATTCATGTAAATTAAAAACAGACTAAAAAAGCCATGTATTTAATGTCATATTATTTTCTACTAATATATAACTACTTTGATATAAATTTAAATTTTTAATTACTTTTGTCTAAAAAAATACTCAAGGTATCCACAAAATCATATAATAATGCCACTTTTTTAGATTTTTTGTAGTTATTATTATAAATATGAAATTTTCACCAATATTTAACGATAGTTAATCTTCATCGATAATTTTATATGCAAGAATAAAATATCGAACATGTGACCATTTGCTTAAAAGGACCAAATTTGTTACCACTTGCTTAATGCCACATTTTTCAATTAATTTCTAAAATATCTCAACAATTTTTTTTTTGACGTGTAATCTTTGCAAAAAGATAGAGCATATCGTATCGAAAAAGAAAATCGAGCATACTGATAAGCTTTAAGTTCTAACAAAAATAGATGGATACAAAAATAGATGGATACTCCTTTCTTTCTCACACAAATTTCAAATCCGCCACCGCTATCATGTAGAACAAATGGATGGTGGTGCGACGAGGGTCTATGTCCTCCGCACTACGGTACCTTTCAGACGTGCGGTTGCTCTCTATCGTCGTAAAGGTTGGTTTGTGTTTTTGGTTTTTTTTTGTTTCGTTCGGTTGATACGTTGGTGGGTTTCGTGGTGTGTCGTTGGATGCTTGCCGGTGGTTGTTTGATTTTCGTGGGTCTTAGACTATTTGATTTGTTTTCTCTCTTGGTTGTGGTGGAGGTTATGTTTGCTCGCAACATAGGTGGTGATGGATCGGTCACGATGGTGGTGATGAATCATATCTAGGTTCTCTTCTGAACTGTTATGGTTTCGATGGATCTTTGGTTGTGTTGGTTTGTGGTGCTTCATGGCGGTTTTCATGATGGTGTTGATTTTGGGTCTTTTGTGGTGGGGAACGTGGTGGTTTTTGGTGGTGGTGCTGAGCGTGGTGGCTGGTGTTGCTTTTAGGTGAGGGTTAATGGTGGTTTTTGTGGTGGTCAATGGTAGTTTTGGTGACGGTGGTGGTAGTGGTGTTGATTTTTGTGGTGGTGTTTGTGGTGGTTTTTGTGTGATGGTACACGGATTTTTGGTTGGCTTTTGCGGTTCTTTGTGAGGTGTGTTTTGGATGAAGGTGCTTGGGAGAGCTAATGGTGGTGTTTGAGGTCTTATTCCCGGTTGTTTTTCAAAGGTTGTTGGTTGTGGTGTAGGTTTTTAAGTTGGTGTTCAGGGGTTGTGTGCGAGCAGCGGAATGTGGGTGGTGGAAGTTGTTTTTGTGGTAGTTGTGACGATGCTTGAGGATTTTGTTTATGTTGTTTCGTTGATTGGTGTTAGCTTTGTTTTGGTGTTTCTATTTATTGATTTCGGAGATAGTCCTTTGTTAGGAGTTTCATATAGGTTTTTTTTTTTGGATTTTTTCTTTGATTCTCGGGTGTATGGGATTTCCATTGGGGGCTTCCCATCTATTCTTTGTATGTTGCTACTGTAAGACTCTTAACCTAGCACTCCTTGTACCGGTTAAGATTCATTGCGATTTTAATAAATTCCATTTTAGCTTTTTCAAAAAAAAGATTAACATCAATTAAATAAATCCTAATAATCTATCATTTATGGTTATCTCTTTTATAAATTGAAAGCAAATAAAAGTAGATAAATAAAGCAAATCCGAACTTGTTTAATTGAAATCATAAAATTGAAAGTTTATAAAAGAGAAAAAGAAAAATGAAAAGGAGACGGATGACACAAGGAATGGAACAATTTTTTTTGACGTGTAATCTTA
This sequence comes from Medicago sativa, assembly GCF_051527215.1. NCBI lineage: Eukaryota > Viridiplantae > Streptophyta > Magnoliopsida > Fabales > Fabaceae > Medicago > Medicago sativa. The sequence continues at coordinate 81,514,700 of NC_140756.1, read as the reverse complement.
GCGAAACGATAGAGTATATCATATCGAAAAAGAAAATTGAGCATACTGATAGGCTTTAAGTTCTAACTGAAATAGATAGACACAAGTGAAAGATTAACAACATCAATTAAATAAATCCTACTAATCTATCACATATGTTTATCTCTTTTATAAATTGAAAGCAAATAAAAGTAGATAAATAGAACAAATCCAATTTTTTTTTAAGGAGAGCAAATCCAAACTTGTTTAATTGAAATGAAAACTTGAAAGTTTATAAAAGAGAAAAAGAAAAATGAAAAGGAGACGGATGACACAAGGAATGGAAAGTTGTATTATAAGATGGAATGGAACAGTTAATTTCCACCCTAACAAGCTATTCTTGCCCACTTGGCAGCTTGGAAATCAAGTTTTCTTTCACCTTAATAATACAATATTAATTAATTAATCAAATTCTTATTATAAGTTTATAACACCTAATAATTTAAAAATTTAAACAAAACAAACACACACATTAACCATGATTATAGATTATATTGTTAACAAAATATAAAAAACAAAAAACAAAAAATTTCTGCAACAACCGCATAAGAAGAAGAGAGTGAAAATAATAATCAACAAAAACGAAAACATCGTCTTCTCCATCGGAATAAGGTCACTCATTTTTCTTCATGCTTCTCATTTTCATCTACTATTTCACTTTCTCTTAATTATTATTATTATTTATCATCATCATCATCATCATCATTTTAATCATTATTTTTTAATTAATCAATGAGCTTTTTATTTTCAACTTCAGCATCATAATTCATTGCTCTGTGTTTCATTGATGATGATAATTGTTAAAACAGGTTCTTAATTCTATTATCAGGTTCTGTTATTTATTATATTTTAGTATTTATGAGGTTTTTTTTTCCTTATTAAACAATGAAAAATAACAAAAAAGAATGAACCTTTAAACTTTGGAAAATAATAACTGAATTAAAGCAAAGTGGATCGGATTCAGCATTGAAATTTGATGAAATCTGTTTAATCACATTTCACTGATTGGTATGTTTGTTTGTTATGTTTGATTTTGAATTTTAGTGTTTTTTTATTAATCGCTTATTTTGAACATAAGTTTTGTTTGGGTTTCTGTTATTTTTTTGTTTCTGCATAATCAAAATTTTCAACTTTATTATTGTATTAAAAAAAAGTAGTTTTTTTTTTTTTCTTTTTTTCTTTTTCTGGTCTTACAAGTCAAGATCTAAAGCAATTCAAAGTAAAAGTTTTGGAATAATGTTTTTCTATTTATTGATTGCTATGATTGTTAATTCAATTAGTTCTATATGTTGATTGTGATTAGAGGTTAAATTTTAATCATTTTTCTTTTTTAAATTTCTAAATTCTAAGTAGTTGATGACTATTATTGTTAAATTTAGATGTTTTGTTACGATTCTTGTTTTGATTTTGATTTTGTTTTGAAATTTTGCAGAAGTTTATTAGCGATCATGCGATTCAAGAAAGGGACTAAGGTGGAAGTGCTAAGCAAAGCTGAGGTGCCTTCTGGCTCCTGGCTATGCGCAGAGATCATCGGTGGTAAGGGCCACCGTTACACTGTTATGTATGAGGGATTTCGAGGTCCTATGGATGAGGAAATTGTGGAGCTAGTATCGAAGAAATCGATAAGGCCGTGTCCGCCGCCACTTGAACTTGTGGAGAATTGGACTTCAGGTGATATTGTGGAAGTATATCAGAATTTCTCTTGGAAGATGGCTACGGTTTTGAAGGTTTTGGGGAAAAAGTGCATTGCTGTTAGGCTACTTGGATCTTCTGTGGAATTTCAAGTTAGCAAATTTGATATTCGGGTCAGACAGTCGTGGCAAGATGACAAGTGGTTTGTGGTGGGAAAGGTACTTTTATTTTCCCATATGAGTCATTTTGTTATTTTCATTATATGTGGCAAATACCAATTGTCCTTGCCAGTACAAATGTGGTTGCAGATCATACATTGAGTTGGTTTTTATCAAGCTTTTGGAATTTCCTTGATTCAATGTATTCTGTTTGCGCTTATAAAAGAATATGTATTCTGTTTGCTAAAACTAGCTAATTGAAATTTTAATAAAGGAATTTTTCTTAGGTTGTTTGGTCATGTTATGCTTTCGATATGTGTGATTATTACTTCCAAATTTTCTTCAGTTCATATTTGTTTTTGTTTAAGTAGCTTTCAAGTTTTCTATGTAAATGTTTCTGGATCATACTATGCTATTTTATGAATTAATGTTCATTTATGCTTCTACTATCTTCAGGGTTCTGCTAGCTGTGATAATGGAAAGCGTTTTAGTACGCAACTTCAGAAGCTAGATACAAAGACAAAACTGTCAGCTTTGACTTATAATCGGGAGTCCTGTCCTGTTTCTTTTAAAACATTGAAACGAGGACGTCATTCACAAGTTGAGGCATATGCTGAACCTCTGCCAAAGTTAAGGGCAATTGAGGATGATGGAAGATGTAACAAAGCAAGAGTTGGAAACCCACCCACACCACTTAAACATGTACAAAATGTTCGTTTTCCAAGACATGTGCCAGCTGAAGATTATAAATATGCTTCTGTAAACAGTAGGAAGAATGGGATTGTTGATATGGACACAGAGAGGAGGAAACAAATTGCTGCTGTGGGTTGTTCATTTGGACAGAACTTTGATTCAAACTTTGCCGATAGTGTTACATGCTCTGTTGGTAGCTGTAGTATCACCAGTGGGAATTCCTATAAATTGCAATTTCCTGTATCTGCAGGTCCATTTGAAGATGTAGACAGTTCGTACAGCGATGCTGAATCTACCTGCGAGAGGGGGTACATGGAAGCTACTAGTTCCCGTCCCACACGAAAAGAATTGGCAAGGAAAATTCATAGGTTAGAGTTGCATGCCTATCGTTGTACAATTGAGGCATTGTTTGCGTCAGGACCTTTAAGTTGGGAACAAGAAGCGTTAATGACAAACCTCCGTCTTTCGCTTAACATATCAAACGATGAACACTTAACAGAGCTAAGAAACTTGATTTCTTCTGAAAATAGTATTCCTTTCAGATGACAGGAATTTTTCTATCTTCAACTTAATACCTTTTCCTCAGGGTTAGAGTTCCATACTAGATTTTTGCTAGCCTCGTTCAACTGTAAGAAGAAAAATTAAATATTTCTGTCCTTCATTTATGTTTTATGATTTAAAAATGTAGATGCTAAACTCCATGAATAAATGATCATTTCTGATCTTTTTTTAATTTGTTCATTTATCCTCTTAATTTTATAGACATGTGGGAAACATGGGTTACTGATATTTGAAATTAAGTGCTATATTTAAATGTTGATTTATCATTGAGGCTCAATGATTCATATGCTTTATGGGACTTGTGTATAAGTTTTTCATGCTAAGTTGAGTGTAAAGGATGTTTTGCATTCATTTCAGAGCTCTATAGTTAGAAAGAAGCTTTTGTTTCCTTTCTAAATGTGTACATACAAGCAACACCATATGGGACACGTACCTTGTGTAATACTTGTCTGTTACTCCATAATTTGAAAGTATAAACAATGTCATTTAAAGATACTAGTAATGCTTCTCCTGCATTTTCCAGGGACGAGTTTGAGGCACATAGATGTTGCTTCAAGATGTCTACATATGATATCGGTGCTTGCCAACTTTCTCTTGATCTAGACAAGGGATGGCATGTATATTTTGGCTCTGGATATGCCAAAACTTCCATAGGATTACGGAGTTCTCGCATTCTTCCATTTCAGGCCTCCTGTGAGCCTCAGATTTCTGTTGTGTGGAAGGATGCATGCTCGAAGTCTTGTGGCTATCATGGGGTGACCTTTTATGTGATTATATAATTTGTGTGCTCATTGTTGATGCATGTCTCACTATTAATGTGTTGCTCATAAAATAATCACTGTTACTCCCTATGCACACACTAACACATGTTTACTAGTAGAAGCCAAGTAAATAGTTAATATGATATTAATGGACAACTTTGGAATCCTTATTTATTGTGGCTAGGTAGAAGAATCTTTCAATCAGCATAATCATAATGGGTATTTTATGTAATTGCTGAACACACAAACAAATGGTAACATAAATCAGTTGTCTCTAGGTGTAAAGAAGCAACTCATTTCAATTAAAAAATAAACTAGACAAACTCAGGACCAGTTAGTGACAACTATAGTAGAAATTGCAAGTTGAAAATTAGTTTCTGATGTGAACACCCAGCCATGGGAAATTTTCACTTTAAAATTATTAGCAACTCATGCTATTTTTTGTAATTTGTGAAATTGTTTGATCAATTGGATTATCCTTTCTGCCATGCTTCTTTAAACACGTTCCAGATTTCCATTTTTTGTTCATTTTTTACTTTACAAGTAATGTAAACATGTTTCTTTCTCTTTGTGGCTGTGAGCTTACACGTGAAAGTTTGCATTGGTTTGCTGCTAGTGCATTACTGCTCAGCAATGATCAATTAGCATAAGGTCCAAATGGCTGTTGGAAGAACACGGCCACGTTAAAGCCAGAATGACACAAGGTATGGTTATGTAGGAATATCCTAAGTAAGATTAGAAGGAACATGTGCGTTTTAAGCCTATATTCTCCAATTTTAAGCAACATGCATATTTAACTGCATAGATTTTCTTCTCTTTATTGGCATATCAACTTTAGCAGCTAGTTTTTCATAATGCAAAACTTGCAAATGCGATGATACAATATGATTCCCAATGAACTTGTGATTGACAAACGCCATATGCTGCCGACATTGAGGTTAGCTGCCAGTTTTCACAAACTCGGAATATGCTATAACCTGTTCTCGCATGAATATATACATGCTGCGTACAAAATATCAAAACTTACATGTAAATATGTTGTTTCATACTCATATAAGGGACGGCACTTCGCCGATGGCACTATATGCTATATGGTTACATCCACTGTAATTCTCTCACCAAAACCATGTTCCATTGCATGTTTGTTTTGCTACTGGGAAGTGACTATCTGAAGAGAAGAAAGCCAGTCATAACCTGCCATGCCAAGTATAGCAAGTCTTATTTGGACAAAGCTATGTGTAGGAAGGTCAGGACATCTTTTTTGGCCCAGACGGACCTTCGGGCCCAAAGCCTTCGATCTGATATTACTTGAATTTTTTTATTACATTCTATTCCAAGACGAAATTTCTTCTCAAGTTCTGGTAAAATAGCTTCATAAACTTGGATTTAATAATGTTAAATGTTACACCTGTACTTAGTTATCCCTGGTTGTTGTACAGAAATAATATTTCCTATTCCTAAAGCAAAGTCTACCTAGTGATTTAACATATGACTAAACTTTATCATATTATCAATCATAAATTAATAATTGAAGCAACAGTGTTCAACTAAAGATCAGGACAATGACACTTTGATGAGTATGCCAGAATGACTTGAAACTGAAGTTAAAGAGCTCAAAATCTTGGTTTTCAATGATCTGTTTGTGGTTGTGGCATGGCATAGCCTTGGTACTTGGGATTGGGATTTGTCTAGAGATTCAGTTGATAGTTGGATTTCTGGCTTTTCTAATCATTCATCTGACAGAAAATTAAAAAGATTATTATAGAAAATAGTTGTCAGAAGAATGATTAGCTAACAATGTTAGCGCATTACACATGTGCAAAATAGTTAGCTAACCAAAATTTTACTCCTTATAATATTATTTACACAAAAATCTGCATTGTAAATTAAGAAGTCTGCATTTATTATGTTTTAACTAAATCAATTTTTTGTAACCAAAAAAAACTAAATCAATTTTCTGAGTCACATCGCCATTGTTGATGGTGATTTTTTCAATTTTTCTAATTGCACAAGTTTATAAACATACCTCACAAAAATGTGCTGATATTATTATTGTCGAACAAGTTGAGAAAAATAAAACTAAGGCAAGAGCTATAATAATGTTATAGTACCAACAAAAAAAATTGTAAAAGATTGACTTTTTTTTACGTGTAAAAAAGATTGTACTTCCTCCGTCCCGGAATAACTGACCCATTTTCTAAAAAAAAGTGTCCCAAAATAACTGATCCATTTCAATTTTCAATACAACTTTCATCATTCCCAATACAATATAACACTAAATAATACTACTTTTATCATTCTCAATACAATATATTCCACTTTCCCCTTTATTTATACATTTTTCTTAATATGCGTGAAAAACAAAATTGTGTCAATTAAATTGGGACGGAGGTAGTATTGTTAGATTAGTTCGTTTAATCCATCAAATTTTTTATGGAATCAACTTCAATCAACTATATATATAATAAATCAAATTGTCTCGTCCCACCTAATCCACAGGTCATGATGGCTTAGAGACAAATATAATGAACTGGCCTGTTAAGTTAGCTTTTTAATCTAAGAAATGATATTTTACAACTTTTGTGATAACTTTATCTCTTATATGTAAATGGTTGTTCAAACTTCAAATAACACATCTCTTTTATTTTGTAAGATCGCACTTTTTACAAGTGGGTCACTTCTCTCTCTTTGTTTTGCTAAACGGATCAGCGGGGATTAGACGGATCAAAATCCAAACTTATTTTTGACAAAGAAAAACTTACATGTAAAATCTTCCTTCTATATTGAAATACAATAGCTTTTGTAAATGGTCTGCTTTTAGAAAGATGAATTATGACCTTATAGGGTGCTTAAATTTTTATATCAATAATATGATCATTTAATTTCATGCTTATTCATCTTGCAGTTAGTTGGAGAAAGAAATAAAAAAACACGGTTAAATTCTACAATGCCTTTGGTTTTTACTCATGCTTCCATCTCTGACAGCTCTTTAGTCGTTTCCATCATTTGCTATCATTAAGTAGGAGGGAATAGTATATCTCTTATAGTCTCCATTGCCCCTCTTGCTCGGTAATGTTTATTTGTAAAATATGGGCAAATTTCTTTGAGCTCTCTCTTTGTATTTGATTTGTGGTTTTAGCCGTTTTATCGACTAAAAACAAAATAAAAAATAAATCTCTAACAACTATTCAAACGGTATAAATGGTCATCCTATGAATGTAGAAAAAATTATTCAAGTTGATTGGCTCTCCTCCTACAACCTGGATTAAGTATAATACGGATGGTGCAACCCATGGTTCTCTGGATCTTACTTCTTGTGGTGGCATTTTCTGAGGTAGTATGACTTGTTTTGCGGTTGTTTTGTTGTAAACCTTGATATTTCTTCGTCCTTTCAGGCTGAACTGATGGCAGCTATATTTTGAGATTGAAATTGTTCGAATGTGATTCACTTCTAGTGGTCATGGCTTTTAATTATTTTGATTTGGTTTCTGTGTTTATTGAACAAATGGAAAAATTGTTCCATTCTCACACAACATATGGTTTTCTGTTTCTCATATTTTCAAAGAAGGACTTACTTATGTTGATGACTTACTTATGTTGATAAGTTGGTTAATTTTGGGTTTTCTACTCATAATTTTACTTGTTGAGACTAGAGGTGTACAAAGGACGGGTTAGGTCAAACTCTATGTGATCAAAACTCGATCCTCACATTAGATCAGGCTAATTTTCAGACCCAAACACGTATAAGAACCCGATCAAATCCAGTGAGGTCCAGTTCAGATTCAACAAGGACATGCCAATATTGAGACAAGACCGTTTTTGTCCCAAAACAAATAGTCAATACGCACATTTTTTTTAAAAAATAAATCAACAACTTTTTTTTAATATTAGGAAACAACAACATAATCAAAAGTAGGACAATCTTACAAATTAATTAACAATTTGTAATCCATATGACCAAAATAAATGGTACATAAATTAAAGAATACAATCGTCACTAAAAAACAACGATCTGCAACAGTATGAGGCTGAGTTGGAGAATCGACAATATGAGATTGAGTCAAAGGAGGTGAGGAACAGTTTAGGTTCAAAATAGAAAGTGAGCATTGTGGAAGTAAAATAGTCGTGAGTGAGAGATCGAGTCTGAGATGGTATGAAAAATAATATTAAAAAAAACCATTTTCCTCAAATGAAATTGGGACAGGACTCTAATTTTTGTATCACTTATTTATATGATGCTTTTGAACTCTAATTTTTGCAAAAAAAAAAAAAAGAAATCATTGTATCAAGGCAAAAAGGATAAATATATTGACAAACAACTTTCAAATAAGCATTGTCGATGTAATATTTCTTGTAATTTCATTAATAATTCAAGACAATAAAAAATAAATTATTATGGATTTAGAAATCTACATTGGTATTTTATACCACTAAAGTAAAAAAAAAAAATTGAATGTAAAATTTGTGGAGTATTGTGTTTTTAGTATGTAAAATTTATTTATGATTTTACATAATATAAAAACTAGCATTCCTTATTAAAAAAAAAATAACATTCATTTAAATAATGTTAACAAGTGTTCTAACAACACATGCTATAGAATAAAGTCTTAAATGCACTTTTCACCCCCCTATGTTTCAAAAAGTTGCTATTTTGGCCCCCAATAAAAAAATGGATATTTTGTCCCTCTTTTGATTAGCTGATTTTGATGGAGATTATGACAATTTCTAGGTCTCTGATGGAGTAAACTGGCATGGGGATAGAAGGATGCTGATAAGTGGAGTCCAAACTGGCATGGTGTAACTTTTGGCCCCCCCCCCCCCCCCCTAAAGAAGGATTCACTTATCAGTTTGGACTTCACCTATCATGTCAGTTTGGACACCATGCAAGTTTGGACTCCACTTATCAGCATCCTTCTATCCCCATGTCAGTTTACACCATCAAAGACTGAGAAATTGGCATAAAATCAACTAATCAAAAGAGGGCCAAAAGTTAGGGGGTCAAAATATCCATTTTTTTTATAGGGGGCCAAAATCGCAACTTTTTGAAACAGGGGGTGAAAAGTGCATTTAAGCCTAGAATAAAAGATAGACAAACTATCTTGGAAGATGTGTATTTAAATTTAAAATTGTTCTTTTCAACTCAAATTTTATAATAATATATTGGTTAAATTATACTAGTGGTCCTTTAAGTTTGAATTTTGTAACAGATTGACCTTTAAGTTATTTTGGTAACATATAAGTCCTTTAAGTTTGAGTTTTGTAACAAATTAGTCCTTTAAGTTATTTTGGTCACACATAAGTCCTTTAAGTTTGTAAACCTTTTCAATTTAGTCCTTCTGCCACATCATCATTTTGGTTTTAACATAAGGACTAAATCGAAAAGGTTTACAAACTTAAAGGACTTATGTGAAACCAAAATAACTTAAAGGACCAATCTGTTACAAACCTTAAACTTAAAGGACCAATCTTTAACATATGCTATGTTTGGCAATGTTAGATTTTTAGCTTATACTAGTTTTTAGGCGCATATGACAAAATAGACTTGTTTGGTATCATTTTTTTACGAACTTATAGCTTATTTTTACAAGTGTATAACTTATTTTGATACACTAATTAAATTAGCTTATAACTCAAAGCTCTTTTTTTTTTTCTCTCTAAATTTTACCACTGTCATTGCGCTTGAAAGATATATTAATTAAACATTTTTTTACGTCGTTTCATATTTATAAGTTAGCTCAAATGCTAATTTTACCAAACACTACGAATTCAATCAACTAACTTATCCCTTATAAACTAGTACATTCAGATAAGCTAGCTTATATGCTATTCGTTATAAGTTAACTTATCCATTTGTTTGCAACAAAGCCTATATATCGCGGGCCGGCCCGCCCCGTTTAGGCCCGCCCCGTCTAAGCCCGCTAAAAACGAGACGAGCCGAGTCAAAATTAGTGACCGAGTCCAAAATCTCACCCCGCCCCGTTTAGTGGCGGACTTGCGAGTTGGCGGGCCGGCCCGCCAAATAAAAAACTTTTTTGATTTTTTTTTTTACAACTTAATTGTTACAAAAAAACTATGTTGCTTTTATAATAAAAAAAATATAAAAGAATAGGTAGCAAATAAATTTGTGAAAAACAACATATTTAACAAATTATCGAATTCAACATTATAATTAATAGAAAAATAAGGCAAATGCGCAACATAAAATAAATCATAAAATAAATCCAACCACCAAATTAAATCGAAAAGGATAAAATAAGTCTCAATAAATAAACTCAACAACCAAGGTAAATCGAAAAACATAAAACAAGTTCCAAAATAAATCCAACAACCAAAATAAATCCAAAAGCATAAAATAAGTCTCAAAATAAACTAAACAACCAAGATAAATCCAAAAACATAAAACAAGTCTCAAAATAATCGCAGCAGCAACATAATTCTTTTATTAAGTCAATCATCATCTAAGTTATACTTATGAATATATGGTGCACCTCCTCCCCCTCCTCCTCCTGTTGTCGTCATAGCATAATTGTTTTCAACGAGTTAAGCGGGCCGCCCCGCCCCGCCCCGTTTTTCAACGAGCCGAGTCGAGCCGAGCCAACTATAAAAAGCGAGTTCAAAACTTCGACTCAGCCCGCCAAAAATAACGAGTCAAACGGCCCGGCCCGTCGGGTCAAGCCCGTTTTGCCACCCCTATATATCATCCCAACTTGCTTGTACTATGAATGGAACTGGAGTCTGAAAGATTGTCTATTGAGGTAGGGGTGTCTCGATCACAGGTGGTGTGCTGTGTAGGCTAGGGGTCTGCTATTTGGGCCTGCAGGGTCTGCTGTGGCCAGTCCAGGTTTGTATCTGGGCAGCTTACTGCTGTTGGGGGGAGTTAGTGTTGTTTGTGGTGGGGTGCTTTTAGTGGTCTGTTATTCTTTTCACTTGTCGTTATTTGTTTAGTGTAGTCAAGTGCCTCTTGCACATGTTAGCCTCAATAACATTAGCCAATTTAAAAAAAAAAAAAAAAACTATTATCTATCATTCATTTATCTGAATTACCAAAATTTGTTTTTTTTTTCTTTTCATAGATGACTCTTTTTTTTTTTGGTAGTGGCCGAGGTTTGAACCCCGGACCTTGCATATTTTATGCATTGTCCCAACCATCTGAGCTAAGCTCACGAGGACTTTCTTAGATGACTCTAGGATATAGAACAAGTGGGTTTGTCACCAATACCGCCAAAAGTGTAAATTTTAGACTTAATTATATTTTTAATCTCTCTAAATTATTAAAATCAGGAGATTAGTCACTTATTTTATCTATTTTTACAATTGTTGCTATTTTGGTCTCAACCCATATCATTTGTCCTAAAAATTGAGGCATTTAACCCCAAAAAAATAATCTTGGTATTAAAAGTGATATTTTGTTTTTAGATTCAACATTACCGCAATAAATAACTTTTTTTTAGCCAAAATCACCATCTTTGAGAAAAAATGGATTCGAACCAAAATCGCAACAAATATAATTATTTCAAAAGAGAGAATAAAAAATGCAATTCAATCCTAATTTTAATTTTTCATTCCTCATGCTGTGCCATTCTTTAACAATTGGTATTACATACAAATTGAATGTTAGATGTATATTTTATCCTAAAAAAGAGAAGAGAGATTAATAACTAATGTTATTTATCAAAAGTGTTGAAGAAAAAAAATTAAGTTTTCTGAAATTTTATTATTGATAATAGTGAATATTTGTTTTTTTTTATAATAAAATGTAAAATATTTAGTATACTTCTTATAAACAATAAAATTGTGTTTTTTTTCCTTATAAATGATATTTCTTAAAAAGTAAAAGTCGATACATAATTCTTTATTTAATAAAATTGATCGTCAATTTATTAATTAAAGAAGTAAATATATTAGTACATTTCAATTTGCAAATGTATCATAGAAACTCGGATACCCTAAGATGATTTTATTTGTGACCTAGGGTCCTTTAAAGAATGAGTTTCATATTTCTTTCAAGAATTTCACAGGAAGAGTTGACGGATAGGAAACCTACAAATGAGTTAAGCATTAATATGGCTCCACCAAATCCTCTACCATTGTCTCATTTGCTTCCTTCATGATTGGTATTCCCATGTGATGCTGCCTCTCTTTCACACAATGAGGGAAAGAGAATGAAGCCTACAAGTGTTAAGTAAGCAATTTAAGGTCACTCTCAACCATCACATGAAAATGTATATATTAGTGAACATGGAATTTAATTCTGAGAAATAATATGGGACAGGTCTTTTCAAAAAATGGCCCTATTTTCCTAACATATACACCCCCATTTCAAACATGAGCCGCTGTTGAGGTTGATCAGGTTCTGAATATATGTACTATCTTGCCCTTATCTTTTACAATTTTATTGATATTAAAATAAACTAATAAAAAAGAAATATAAATAGTTAAATTCAACATCTGTTTCAACTTCTTTCAAAAAAAAAAAAAAACATCTGTTTCAACTGGTAATGTCAAAAAAGAATTTATTTAATATACACTATCAATGTAGTTTTTTACTTTTTACTTATGCATCCAACTAAATCTCATGCACCTTGTAGATATTTAGAAAAATATTTGAAGAACTAAATTTTGAATATTTATTAAAAATCTAATAAATATGTTTTATTAAGCAAAATGAGTATTATACTATATATTTTTTTATAGAAGAAATGAGTATTTTTGTACCAAAAAAGAAAGAAATGAGTATTTGAATATTTAAACACATACTCGTACTCAGCAGAGACCAACAACACATATGAAGTTCTAAAGAGGATTTTAATAGGAGATGATATAGTTTAAAGCCTATACTAGTATCTTAGTGAAATTACTAAATTTTAATTTAGGTTTTAAAATAAATATAAATTTTGAATTAATTCTCTCTAGAGACTAGAGATGATCAGTACGTAACCAAACTTCAAAGTACCTAAAAAATTATCTCGAGTTAACTGAAATACAATTCACAACTCGATCAAAGTGGATGCTACCAAAGCTACAAGTATATTTTAAAAAGATTCAATTATTATATATCACAAAATGTATCCTCTAAAAAAAATCACAAAATTTACTTTAGACCTAAAGGTATGTTGGGCATGTTGCCATGTTAGCCAACCCCATATCAATGTTTTATTAGAGTAAACTCTAATTCTAATCTTGTGCCAAAAAAATAATCTAATCACTAACAACAACAAAAGTAAACCTAGACATGTTAGTCTCTTTGTTAAATTTTCCTCTCAACCATGTTTTTTCGCTGTTGAAACATGTTGTGACACTCCTCCAACTCAATTGGTTCACCATGTAGAACTAAGAGGAATGTCAAGGACATTTAGGTCCCTATAACAGTTATAATTAGAGACAATTATTTTTGAGAGGGTATAATTTCAGACAATTTGGTCATCGGATAATTTTTTTTTTGAGCAATTGGATAATTTTTATTATATCTAAATTAGAAGATTTCATATTCTTCATCATTATTTCTTTACCATTTATTCATAATTTATTAATGAATCGAAATCATTTTTTTTTCTTCATAGTTTGTACTTAAACTTGATGAAAATTTCTCTATCACCTTGAAAACATGACATGAGTGAAAATTCTTCATATGCTTTTGCCCGTGATTGCAAATACAGTATAAAACTTAAAAGCATGATTGTTTGCAAATATGCACAAGAATCCGGATAGATATTTTTTGGGTGTTTCTATTTTAAACAATTTTTAAGTTGATTATGTGATTTTATTTTTCGAATGGTTTACAGTTTTCTATATTAATGAAAACCACCTGAGTATTTATTTAATATTTAATTTTGTTTCAGATGGACTAAAATTGTCTCTTATTTATTTATTTATTTATTTATTTATTTTGAGAGACGTGATTTGGTTATTTTGTTCTGGGCCAAATATGATCTAGTAATGTGTAATCCTAAATTTCTAATTGAATTTTGATGTCTGTTGCTCTAGAATGATTTGGTCTTTTTGTAAAAAAAATTCACGTGCGAAGATGGATCATATCTAGAGTTAGGAGTATATATATGCTACATAGACTTGAGGTTATTAGCTAGCTTATTCACTTGCGAAGTTGCGATGGATTAAAACGATATTTTCATTACAATGCCAAGTAAATAGATTATATTAATTGAGAACGTGGTATTTTAAGCACAAGAGATGTCAAAGAAACCAAGATGAAAAATGTCAAATTACAACGAACTACATGAAAGACAAATAAAAAGCAGGAAAAAGCGACGTCAAAGCAACCTCGTTACAAGGTGATTCTCAAACAAGTTAAAGGGTTAAACCACCACATATAATAGTTAAAAGCAAAATTAATGCGCTTCGCTTAGCTTTCAGCCACCAATAAGATTGTGGCTTAATTTTGTCAAGAAGTTGTTGTAACGATTCTTCTTTTTGACGAAAAGTTAGAACATTCCTTTCACCCCAAATCACTCACACACATGTTGTAATGATATACCGCATGTTTTGGGTGTATCATAACGAAACCAAACCAATTAGAGATACCAAGCCAAATTTTCTCAAAAAAATTGCAAGATCAGAATAAATGATCAATATCCTCCATTATGTCACACCCACTAAAATGCTAATACAACATAGTGCATTTAACAGACCATATAATCACTTAAGAGACTATTCAACCATCTTATTCACAAAAAAATATATAATAATAATAATAAACTATTCAACTATGGATTATTCTAGTTCGTTGATTATTTGTAAGAGACTATTCAACCATCTTATTCACAAAAAAAATATAATAATAATAATAAACTATTCAACTATGGATTATTCTAGTTCGTTGATTATTTGTATTCTAATTCATTTTTGTGAAGGACAAAAAATTGTATTGTTGTTTCAAAGAGGAAAAAAAGAATAAAAAGGGGAGAAAAAACACCAGCTAATGCCAAACAAAAACAACTTCTATATACCAACTTTTTAACATTTTTCAACAAATATTTTTTCATACGCACCGCGATCTTAAATCGAACCTTTAACCAAAAAGTTAAATAATCAAAGTATTTACTATTTTTTTTAGGGATAAAGTATTTACTATTTGTATCACACTATATTCTATACCCACGTTTTTTTATAAGTAGTTGTGGAAATAATGTCAATCAAGGGAAATTATTTCTTCAATTGAAACTTAACTGATTTGTTAATTTGTACGTTTAATTACCATAAAGTTAATGGTATAAAACGTAACAACCAAAGATGACTAAGGCCCCGTTTGTTACGGATTAAAATAAAAGTGATTTTGACATAAAATAATTTAGAGATTATATTTTAGAGATTTTATGAAAAATCAGAATCTATTTTGCGTTTGTTTACCGTAATAAAAATTACTTTTTTTAAACAAATAATCTAGTTTGTTTGGATACAACTATATAAAAGGAATTTTTTGTTACAAAATTAGCTCAATCTTTTAAACAATATTTTCTCTCTCCTCTAAAAAAAAATTATTTTTTGAGAAGCTGCTCTTAACAGCTTGTTATTTGAAGCTGTTTTTAGATTTTTTTTAGATTCTGATTTTTTTAAAAAGCTGTAACAAACGGATGCAAAACTTTTAAAAGTGATTATTTTTTTAAAATAAGTGATTTTTTTCTTAAAAAAGCTATAACAAACGGGCTCTAATTCATTCGTTTTAATTGACACTAGACCATTGACCCGTGCTAACGCACGAGTCATCCAAAAGAAAAATTATAGCGCAAATGTGAAAGTGATCATTTTACTTGAAACCAAAAAATAGTATAATTCAATTCATAAAATAAATTGTCAGAAACCTTTGTAATGCACCATATTAAACAATTTCCACGACATCAACCATGTTACGGTAACATAACATATAAATTTAATGACATAATTTATTGAAGAAAAGAAAATCCAACGTCCGTCGACATAAAAATAGTACCAAATTGCAATAACAACAATACTACCCGTGTTACCGCACGGGTCATATTGACGGCAAACAAAACATTCAAATATATAGAAATTAATGTGCTTTTAGTGCAATTACAATGATAATAATAAAAATACAAATAAAGATGAAGTACATGAAAAAGAAAACAATAGCATTTATTGATGATTTTTTTTCTTTTAGGGAATACATAGATTACATGACATGAAGGGGTATAATATAAAGATGATCATCTGATGTAGAAAACTTAGATGGATTGGCTATAAGGCTTTTTTTTTTTAAAAAAAAAAAAATCCATCAAAGATATCTTCTATAACAGAACTATATATCCAGCCAATTTGAAAATGATGTTACGACTTTTGATAAAGGATCTTAACATTGATATTACTACAATTCTTTATGATAAATGTTTTGATGCTAGTAGCTTTGGAATTTCTATTACCACCACTTAATTTCTTAATATTAGTTGATTTATTTTAAATAAAGGGTCGTCAATTTACTACTTTTGAATTAGTTGTTTCCAAGTTGAAGTTGAAGTTCGAATGGCATGCTAACGTTGGAATTAGTGGCATAAGGATTTCAAGTGTGTCTATAGAATTTTTGGTAGCAAACATTTACACATACAAATTGTCTTGAAGAAAAAATCGCAACAAAGTTAACAGAAAAAAGGTCATCACCGTAATTTACTTAACCATAATATCATGCCAAAAAGGCCATGATCCATGCATACCCAACTCAAGTTAACAAAACTACCAATACAGAAAGGGAAAAAAAAACACTAACAATGATCCATATTTGGTCCTTAAATACTCAGATTTCCAAAAAAAAAAAAAAACTAAAAGCATAAGCCATATATAGCACATTCATGTTTCATATAACATAATACAACTGAAAGTCAAATGAGTTCAAAAAAAAAAAAACAGAGAACAGAACATAAAATAAGAATTATCATCACAATTTTTTTTTTTTTGACAAAGAATTATCATCACAGCTAAAACTACTAATTCTTGCAAGAAAATTACTTGACATCTTCAATTTTCACACACAGCACTTTTGGCTCTCTGGTGGCGGATTCACCGTCTTCACCATGTTCCACAACATCCAATGAGTCCACATTGGGAGCAGTTCATATATACATATCCAGATCTAATCGCGGAAATGATATATACATGTTCAGACCATATCATTAACAAACGTGAAAAATGGAAACGCCAGATAATGGAAAAGTATATAGAAATAGTTGTAGAATAATAGTGAGAATCATTTAATTGGACATTATACCTTTCCAATGAGATATGCATCAATGTTTAAAAGAGAAGTCGCTGCTACTTGCAGCAAAAATTGACAGAATTCAATAATGCAACAACAGTTTAATACGCCAAACCACAACAGCCAAAATCTAAACCAAAAGTGCAAAGACTACTGATCGGCCACATGAATATCAATTATCAAGTGAGTCAGCTCCTGGCATGGCGGCGGAAAACAATAGACAAAAACAATAGACAAAAGTAAAATTATATCGCACAGTCGTTACTTAATATTAAAATGTCGTAACTTTAAAGACAACAATAATTACTGTTGTTAGTATTCCTCGTACATGAAAAGATAAAATTAAAATATATGTCAATGCAACCGTGATTACCGAACATTTCCTATAGATCATGTATAATGGCCTTTTATATAGAATATGCATATTATACATATTAGTTTTCTTTTTCAAATAGTGTTAACATGCATATTGGTTGTTCTCAAACAAATTGATAGGTTATCGAATATATGAATGTTAATATCTTTATATAATACAAAAGCATACATTATAACCAATAGTACACGTGGCGTCTTCATATTCTCCATCTCATTTAATGCTTTTCTATCAACCAATCAAAATGGATATTGAATAATTTATTTTTTATTAGCCAATCAAAATGGATCAATGACTCATTTATTTTTATGAGCCAATCAAAATTGATTATGACATGATTTTTTTCCCTATATATAGAGACAATTTGGTTTTCATTATTTTCATCTACATATCTTCCTCCCATAAAAAATCATTGTTTTCAACCCCAGTCTGTTTTCTTTTATTTGTTTTTTTGCTTATTTTTTATTTTTTGTTTAACATTTATTATTTGTATATTACTTTTTATTGTGATTTCTTATGTTGCTATTTTCTATTCATATTCTCTTTTAACATATATTCATATTTTCTATTTTTTATGAATCTCTATTCATGTTTCTATGTATATACAAAAAAAAATTGTTTTTATGGCTCCTTTGATTTATTTAAAACAGACAACAAGGCAAAACTAATATTTTATAATAAAAAAAAGATATTTGAGTGGACAAAGTTAATTAATTGACGAGCGTATAAATAAAAAACAAAAACAAGACCTTGCGTTAGTGTATAGTGTTTTTGATATTTTTTAGTTGGGTCATGTTAACTTGTGCCCTTAGGGAGCTTAAAATGGAAATTAAAAATAATTTTTATATTGAAAATATAACTTTTGGAACTTTTAAGGCATTAAATGCACAATTTCCAAGCAAAAACTTCCACATTTGTCTTCTTAACTTAGTAATAAAGCTATTTATGTGTATTTATATTCCTTCATCCTTATGAAATATTTAAATGAATTCATACAATTATTAAAAATAATATCCTTTTTTTATTTTGGTGGTGGCTAGGGTTCGGACCCCAAACCTTGCATATTTTATGCATTGTCCTACCAACTGAGCTAAGCTCACGTGGACTAAAAATAATATTCTTTTTTTTTGGTACAACTAAAAATAATATTCTAATTAAAGATTATTAAATTATTATATTTTTTTTTAAAAATATTAAAGTTTTATTCAACGCCGTCTTTGTATTCATTTTTTTTACGGAGCATTCATTCTATTGTTAAAACTTATAATCACAAATGGTTTAAAATCGACTGCATATTTAACTCTGTCCACAATATTCGTTCCATCCTTGACTTCTATGAAAAAACAATTCTTTAAAACACTTCTACAAACTTGAAAAATTAAAATTGAATGATTTTGAAATTGTAATCATAGTAATTTAAAAAAATAAATATGAAAATCAGGTATTTTGGCTCAAGTTGTTTATGAACTCCATCAAAATATTTTTGTGGAAAAACCCGTATTTTAGTTACTTCGCGGTTGAACTCTTCTCTTAGGAACCATAGGGTTAACAAAAAAATATATAAAGACACATAAATACCCATTATTATTATTTTAGGGAATAAATGCTCATTATCATTTTTCCTAAAAATAATCATAAAATATACAACAATATAATTTCCACTAAACGGTCTTTATTTTCTAAAAATAATGAAATTGAATATGTCATCATATTTTTACACCTATTCCTTTTTTAAAAAAATGATATTGCATAGGTTTGTACTACATACAAATTTGCTTCTATTTAATGGTGTTTTTTTTTTGTTCATGCTACTAACAAAGTTCGATTTTGTTATATGATAAAGGATCAAGTTGCACTAACTTACACAAGATAATAGATCAATTTGACTTATTAAAATTAAGGGACCAAACTGAGATTTTAAAATAAGTTTATGGGCAAAATTGATCAATTTTAAAGTTATGGGATTACATTGAACTTTTTTTTTTTTGAAGGAAGGGACTACATTGAACTTTGAAATTAGTTACAGGGCCAAAGTGACATTTAAGCCAAAGAAAAAAAAATTAACAAGATGGAAAAAACATATAATTATAGAAATAGTAATAACAACAACATTTAAAAGGAGAATTGAATGATATTATTAGTATTAATATCTGTTGTCATGTTTTTTTTTTTAAATATGGTAACATGTCTTTAATGTTTTTTTATAAGTTAATACTAAATTACTAATAGTAGCATTACAAAGGAAGGTAGACTCAATTGGTAAAGAAATGACTTAACTGTAAGGTAATTGATTTAACTTATGGTGCCTGCGTGAGGACTTCTTTAGTGAATGATTTACAAGTACCTCTCTAAATGCTCTTTGAACCATGAGATTTGTTCTGACCCTGATGATCTTCCGAAGCCTAACTCATCTAAGTATTTTATCATTTTTTTTAAATTGTAAATTTAAAAAAAAAAAATCTCAACTTTTTGATTCAAAATGAAAGCCTAAATTTTAGCATATTCTAAAACAAAAAAGATTAATCAAAAACATTTTTTAGGAAAGATTATTCAATAAAATGGAAAAATCATATAATTATAGAAATAATAATAACAAAGTTTTGAAGAAGAATCAAATGTTACCCAAAATTAAATTTGAGCAATAACCGATGATTTTTTAAATTCCAATTTTACTAATTTTCTACAAAGTCTGTATTTCAATTTTTTTTAAAGTATGTTGTGTCCTTTTAATAGCAAAATGCATGCAAATGTCTTTTAATAACAATTTTTTAATGCATTTATGTCTAATTTTATAAATAAAAATGTACATGGGTAACTCTTTAATGATCATTGCACTAACGATTTTTGAGGTATAATATTTAACGAAGTAAATAAAATAAAAAACAAAAATCACAATGAATTTATTTTTAATAAAAAAAATGTCGACGAATGTTAATTTTGTGAAAGGTATGAAATATGATTTCATCTATCTCCAATGATACTAGCAGTGTTCAAAATTTGGAACCTCTAAATCTAAAGTTTGTCTTTTTACTACTAGACTAAACCTTGAGAGTTGGAAAATCACAATTAACTAGACTAAATCCTGAGAGTTTATCATTATGCCGGGATTTCCGGTGGAGCCTACATTGGATTGGGTAATCATGTTAGGCCAATAGCAACCATGCAAGTTAATTTGACACTACATCTTCACGCAGAACCTTAAAGCCTAGACATATGGGTCATCTCATTTATATGTTGATCAAATTCTACTCTTTCTTCCAATATGTAGAACGTTGACTCACACTTCATACATTAACGTATTTTAATCAAGTGGGTGATTTTATGCATTCATAATTATATGACGTAGTCATAAAAAGTAAAATAGAGACACAAACATGTTCAAAAATGTGGGTTAGTGGTGATTTCATGGATGTAGGTTTATGTTCCTTTCATTCATGAGAAGTGATAAATGAAATTAGAAGCAAAATGAATACGAAAAAGGACATTGAATATGAGAGAAATGATAAGAGAAAAAGATATGTAATGTGTTTTCTGTCATGAGTTGGAACCTCTAAATCCAAAGTTTGTCTTTTTACCACTAGATTAAACTCTTAGAGTCGGAAAATCACAATGAAATAGAAAATGCATTTTTAATTCAAATTAATCATGATAAATAGCATATTCATTATACATGAACCATCTCTCATCTTGGTTTTTTACTGAAAAAATTTATTGGTTTAATTGTTCTTGATTATTGGAATTACACGATTAAACACATTTTTCAAAAGTTGTTGGAAATTTTATGAGTTTCTTGAAAGGGTTGAGAATTTCTCGATAATTAATTTACCAAAACATTAGACTCAATTAAAAACACACCACATCTTTTAAAAACATATAATTAACATGTATGTTGTCAACTTAGCATAACATAAAAGTGCTTTTCCAAGGTTAAATCCTACCTAAGACCAAAAATAAATTTTTTTTTTGAAATAATACAAGTTAAATGAAATAAATGGTATGAAAGAGAACAACATGGAAAAACGTAAATTTAATATTTTCCAGAAGAAGAATTACACTAAACCAAAAAAGCATCACATCATTTTAATTTTTTAATAAGCATGTATTTTATCAACTTAGCATAATACATCTGCATTTGTCGAATGTAAAATCCCATCAAATGCCAAAAGTAAATGAATTTGAAAAAAAAAAATTAAGGTTGAATAAAAATATAGCATTAAAGCGAATGACATCTAATAACTAAAATTTAAGATAAAAAAAATCAAACAAATGACATTTAAAAACTAACAAATCAGTTTATCATAATGTTAGATTGGATAATCGTGTTATGCCAATAGCAACCAAACAAGTTAGATTGACACTACGTCTTCACAAAAAAATCTTAAGACACTAGGTAAATGGGTCATCTCATTTCTATCTTGATCAAAATCTACTCTTTCATCCAATATATGTAGAATGTTAACTCACTCTTGAAAATGTTACCATATTTTAACCAACTGTGTGATTACATGTGTTCTTAATTATGTGACACAGTCATGGAAAGTAAAATAGAGACACAACATGTTAAAAAATTTGGGTTGATGATGATTCCGTGGATGTATGTTTATGTTCCTGTCTTTCACGAGAAGAGATAAAGAAAATTAGAAGAAACAAAATGAATACGAAAAAGGACATTGGATATGAGAGAAATGATAAGAGAAAAAAATATGCAGTGTGGTTTTGTCCATAAGAGAATAGTGTATAATACGAGTTGTCGTTAATTTTATAGATTTGTTGAAGGAATTGAGGAATCTTGAGTAATTATTTTACCAACAAATTAGACTTTATTAAAAAACTCAATATCATTTTAAAATGTTTAATAAGTATGTATTTTATAAACTCAACATAACACATCTGCATTTTTTCATTGTTACATCCCACCAAATACCAAAATTAAAGGAATTTAAAATAATAGAGGTTGAATAAAAATATAGCATGAAAATGAATTTTAACATAAGAGAAATGATAAGGGAAAAAAAATAAAGAGTGTGTGTTTTGTCTGTGAGAGTATACATAATATATTGAGTTGTTGGGGGACTACCGGGGATCCAAAAACTAACAAAAAAAATTCATCATAATTTTGGAACTACCGGGGAATCCTACACTGGGTATGATTCCCACAGTAGGCTAAAAACCACACGAGTGAGATTGATACCACATCCTTACAAAAAATCTTATAGTATCAAGTATATGAGTCTTTTTACTGATATTTTCTTCGAAATCTACTATTCCATCCAATATAGAACTTTAAGGAATTAGCTAGGTATATGGGTATATCATTTAAATGTTCTTTAAAATTTACTCTTGCGTTCATGCAAAACTTTAATTCACATTTGACTCATTAACATCTCTTCCTCAAGTATGAGACTCTTTGTATCTGTGATCTACCACCTTGAATCACTCCCGCTTTCCCCACAAAGTTGAATCGAATAGAGATGAACCACACAAATAAGAACGATACCACATTTTCACCCAATATTTTAAGGCACTAAGTGTGAATTTTTTCACTTATATGTTGTTCAACCTTCAATCTTCCACTCAATGTTAGACTATAACTTACATTTGATACATCACAACATTATCTCCCTCAAATATGAAGAAATTCTAGCCCGTGCTTGGCACGGGTATCCATACTAGTAACTATGATTTCAATAGGATGATTAATGAAAATCATTACAGACATATTGAAAAACACTTGAATAATGAATAAAATAAAAAGAAATCAAAATTTTTCATTGAGTTCAAACATATTGATCACTACAAACATTGGCAGAATGCTTTAATAAAATAGATAGCCTGATACTCGAAATAGAAACTTCTAAGCCAAAATTGACAACATAGTCGACTCAAAACTATACTTTTCCTTTAGTCTAGTAACAAAATAGATAGTCTGGATACTCGAAATAGAAATAGCTAAACCAAAATTCACAACATAGTCGACTCAAAAATACATTTCTTTAATTCTAGTAACGCCTCACAGTAAAACAAAGTATCATTTTTCCCAACAACAGGAGCACCGATCTTGATAGGAGAACTTTCTATAGAATTCTCGTGCCTCAATCATCCACTTCCACTGGTTATATGGTCTTGATCCAAAAATAAGTATGCAATCCCACACCTGTTGCCATAATCATCAACCAAGACTACTGCAGTAGCTTTCTTGTCCAAGATTGATTGACAAAATCCCTCAGATGCCAACATCTTCAAAAATAAATGAGATAGTGAGTATATGCATCGTATGCACCAAAATATTTATATATTTGTTTATAAATTAACTCACCAAAAATCCAAAGATAACATCATATGTGGTTTCTTCTCATAGTAAAATTGGAAATTAGTAACATCATGTTGAAATGGAGTAGGAATAACAGGATACAAATAGACAGGAGTAGCAGTTTTTTCAATGGAAAATTTCATAGCAAGAACAAACTTTGGATAAGTTATAAACTCACTAAACATATCTTTGATATTGATACCCAATTTTCCAAAACTATTGAACACTATGGTCACCCAAGCACCGAGATCAATGTTATAGAAATCACGAAGAGCATGTCATCCTTTTATCAAAAAAAATCATACCATTGATCATTTTCACATAACCCTGAAATAAAACGAAAGCATTAAACAGATTCAGCCATATTACTTCATACTCGAAGGAAGAAAAATATAAATGCATACTTACATAATGAGCATCAAACTTCATGCAATATGTCCTATATTTAACTCGCGGTTCATTGATAATCTTATGCAATCCAGTAACAGGCTGCAGATCTAAAGGATCTATTAAAAGAACAAAAGTAAATATTCAGTTAATCTGTCAAGAAAATAGAAGCCAAACCCAAGTTTCGATACATTTATAAAGGAATGCCGTGGTATACCAGTCAAGTTAGGCAAGTAGAGTTTGGGTGTTATTATTATAAGCCATGGCTGAATGGTTGAGATGTGGGCAGTGCACAACCAAGCTGTCGATTGTGTGACTGGCATTGAGCTCAAGTTCATCTCCTTGGAATTGAAACATACATTTAAAAAATATCTGCCTTGGAATAGGAAAAAACCAAGTCATGTCAGCCAAGCCTAAACAATATTTTTGAAATTCCAAATTATATATGCCAATTATAGAATATTTGGATATCCTAAACAATGTTATTTTCATTCAGTTAACATGGAAAACAGATTCAGCCTCTCACTCGACTGTTGTCTGCCATGATGAAATTCGGTATGTGCGACATTTCCAACATTGAAGATTGCACTCTCAACCTTGAATACAATAGCCAAGCCTTTTCTTCCTTCTTCAGGTGAATGAGATTCACATATTCTATAGATAGTGGAAGAAAAAACGGAATACCATCAAAGAATCTCAATCAGAAATAAGTACAGTAATAATTAAACAACAAAATTTTGCGTAATATGGTAAGTGTGCAACCTCTATATGTCAAACCTTTGGAATTAGAAATTCAACAAATGATGGTCCCAGACTATATTTCTCTCGCTGCCTCTCCTGTCATCTATCTGAAAAAATTTGAGGAAAGGTTTAAAGAAGATTCAAAGCAAAGGACATAAGCTGAAACTTTGCAGCTAAGAAAGGAAGTTCAGAAATCAGACATATTAATGGGGAAAGTATGAGAAAAGAAAAAGCACTTTGTTGCACCGTAACATCTCTCTTCAATCCCTAATTGGAGACACCACAAACAAATTCAAATAATGATTCACATAAGAAAAGGTACATCAAAATCAGAGATTTGGTTTGCATAAAATCACTCAAATTTTAAGAACAATTCCAGACATATAAACTACTTGTTGAAAACAAATAAACAAATTAGGAGAGATCACAAAAAATAAGAAAAAAAACTTACACTAAGAACTCTAGAAACAATTGATAAAATTGGATGCTTGAACTTCTTTTCAGAAATTGTTTCATCAATTGGTTTTCTCATAAAACAGGTTTTTTTATCCAACACTAATCAACTTTCAAGTTAATTTCAAGGTTCTTTTAATTTATAGAACCAAATAGTTACATTTAATACTAAAATGCTATCAAACCATTGCAGGAAGAAAAAGAAAAAGAAAAGACAGGAACTATACCAATTTAAGCACTTAACCTTATTTTCTTAACATGCAACATCATCAGTTTGTGTTCCTCAATTCCTTTTTTCATAACCTTCAAATTTGATTACATCCCTTCATAAAGAAAAACTGAAATAAGCAACTTGAATATAGTCATTCATTGAAATTATAATTAGAAAACGAAAAAAAAAAAACATTAACCCGAATAGCCATTCATTGACTCCTTCAAATATTTAACTTGCAATTATATTTGATTCGTCATGACATATGTTTTTTTAGGGATTGTCATGACATATTTATTGCTTAATTCAACTCTATTCTTGAAAAATAACAATAAGCATTATTCTATACTGTATAAGTTCCCAGTGTACAATGAGCTTTGCCTAAGATGAGGCTTATTGTTAATGAGAAAGCTCATATTAGACAGAGTATTGAGAAAGTTAAACTAATAATCTTTCAATAGTTTCTATTAAGAGACTTTTCAAAGAGCAAAGGTGAAGACAATATATAACAAAAAAATGAAAATTTAATCAATATCTGAATTGAAGACGCATTTGTGACTGCAATGAATTCAAGTATTGATTTGCTTCATCTAACATTCAAGCACAATCAAAAGAAATATAATGAATTTCAAGCCTAGATACACAACTATATGTACGTTATTTGGGAAGAATGACCATCCCAAAAAAAGGCGGAAAAAAAGAAAAGAAAGTAAATTACAACATTTTATGCAACTTGTA
Organism: Medicago sativa; assembly: GCF_051527215.1. Lineage (NCBI taxonomy): Eukaryota > Viridiplantae > Streptophyta > Magnoliopsida > Fabales > Fabaceae > Medicago > Medicago sativa. The sequence goes on along the minus strand of NC_140756.1, from coordinate 81,488,445 downwards.
CCACTCTTTCAAGCCTAGATACACAACTACATGTACAATATTATAAAAGAATGACCTACTAACATGAATTTCCTCCTGGATTTGGCAATTTTTCTGCAAGATAAAGAAATGAGATAATTGGAATCTATAGCTACTCAGAAACTGAAAATTTCAATTGAGAAGAAACCAAAAAGTCATGCATTCACAAATTATGCAAAGATGAAGATTAATTGATTCACATGAGAATAATGAATAAGATTGAATGAGAAGATGCATGATTATTCCGAGTGAGAAGAAAAAATTAATTTGAGAAGGAATGATGCCTTTTGGTTTAGTGACGATGAGAATTGGAGTTTTGTCTTTGAGTAGTGGGAGCATTGATGGAAATTACACAACAAATAGAGTCTTAAACCTTTTTCTCAAATTACAACCTCAAATCATAATCCAAGACTCGTGGTTTTTCTTATTTGAACCATATTTGCAGAACCTATAAAGTGTAGATAGAAACAATCTTATTATCATTATTACAGAATAAAATGAAATTAAAAGTAAGAAGAGAATGAGATAAAAAAAAAGTGAGTTTGATGTTCCCAATCACTTTGGGAACATGCTCTTCAAAAGAGAGAGAGAGATGAGCCTCTTACATTCCTTGAAAGGATGGCAGCGACAACACCATTCATCCTTCGTCTATGAAATCCTCTTCGTGAATCTAACTGAAATCCTCTCCTCTTGGTTCATTTTTCTACTTCGTTTCATCACAACAATGCTATAATGATGGGTGCAATTAAATTTATCTAAAAAAGATTAACAAAAAGTGATAATACATTAATACTTTCTGCAATCAAATTTGAATATTTTCACCCAAAAATTGCTAAAAACTCATATTACATTATCAATATAATGATACAGAAAATTACTATCTCATCATAATAAAGTCGATTTGGAAATTGAAAACTAAAAATGCTGAAAACGAAAATCAATTACTGAACTTTTAACCTTTCAATTCATATTGCATTGTACCAAAAAAAAAAAGTGAATCTTCACACACAAAATAAACCCAAACTTACTAAAATTTATACACTATTGATCTAATCCTACATATAAATTCACTATAACATTGGGAAATTGAAAAGAATGAAAACTAAAAAATCAATCAAAACAACAAATTACTTTCATTTGTAATTTTTTAAACCAATTTTTAGAAGAAAAATTAAAGACGTAACTAAATACTTTTTGAACAGCAAATTTTATTAAGAAACCAGTCTCACAAGGAATGAAAGATGAGCACAACCGAAGAAATAATTACAACAGAAAAACATGGCACTGCTGCTAGGCCAAAACATAATCGCCCATAAACCAAAACAGCCAAAACCCCATAACAGCTGCAACAGCGACAAAAAAAAAAGCCAGAAAAAAACTACCCGAACAAAGGCAAAGCACATCACCTGGAGCCTCCAAAAACAAACCAAAGCACCACACGAACAAAAACAAACAAACCAATTGCAAAGGTATTGTGAAATAGTGAATTTAGGTACCTTGGCGAAACCTTCGGCGTTACAGATTTGAGTACCAAAGAAGACGGTGACTAAAAACCCTATTGATTAGATAAACCATAATTGAAAATTCAATCGCTTTTTAACATCAATATAATTAAAACCTAAAGAGTAATAACAATTTGTAATCAGAAAAGTGAATAAGGAAAAGGTACCTGAAGCTTTTGCAGTGCAATTGGTTGAGAAACACCGGTGATGCTGATGTATGTGTCAATCGTCTCTTGATTAGGTGCCGCCATGGAAATCAAAATTGCAATCGAATAAAAAAAGAGGTCAGGGCATTTTTGTGAGCAACAAAACAGGTCAGGGCGTTTTTCTTTCTTCTTCTTATGTTTATCTCTTAATTAATTAGGTCAGGGGTAAAAGAGGAATTTTATTCATTAGGGTTTAGGAATAATTAGGGCAAAAATGTTGGCATGGGTTAACTTTTATATATAGATAGATTATTATTACAATAATGCTATTGATTGTAAAAACTTGGCTGCAACGGGATTAACATACTGAATTATATATACGAGTGGCCATGTCCAGCAAAGGGGGATAAGAAATGACTACTCTTCCTTGTTCTTCTATAATTATGAGCATTGTTTGTGAAGTTCCAACGTGTTGGCTTCAAGTGCACGAGTTCAAACACGTAGTTGCAGTGGCGGAGCCAGACAAAAAAATTTGGGGTGGCCGCCATCAAAATAAACTAAAATATATAAATCATATTGCATATAACACATTTAAGTTGTAATAAACCAAAAATCAATCATTTAAAATTTAAACTACATAATATATAAAGTCGATCATTAAATACTTAAAGAGACACTTTACGCTTTCCGAGTGACTTGAAATCATCAATAATTGACTCGAAACTAATACATGCACTAATTTCCCTTTCAATATAAACTGACATGCTATCGGCTAGAAACTCAGGTTCCATCTTGTTTCTCAATTTAACAATATGTAATGAACAAGAATGATTAAAATTAGCAAAGGAGACAAAGTTAAGTGTACTAGACAAGAAAAATTGGTATATTAAAGTATCATTTACAATTCTGCCAAATTAATTATGCAAATTCTAGGGTATAAAAAATTTATTTTTTTTAAGATGCGGTGGCCAAGGCTCCCCCTTGCCACCCCCTGGTTCCACCAGTGCGTAGTTGTGTAAACTTTGGGGAGCAAAACCAGATATTGGGTTGCACCGGAGGTCCACCAGAAATTTGCTTTCAGGGCAGTGATTTTTGTCACGGCACAACAACTCTCTTCTATCTTTTCTAACTCTCTCATTTCTAGTTTACTCTTAATATTTATGTTTTAATAAACTTGCAAGGTAATAAATTTTGTTGCATAGTATACTAGAAATTTCTTGGAGGCCGATGATGTATTGTTGATGTTTTATATGGTCATATATAAATTATGTTTAATTTTATGTTACATGCATGTGGGGGTAAAGACTCATCAAAAAGAAAATTATGAGTAGAAAAGTCATTCTCTAATCCTAAATTACTTAAATGTGGGGGTTATGAGAAGAAGAACAAAAACAAATTTGTGGATCATGTTTATTCTACTTTTATTCTTGTTATTTTTGATTGTGCGCAAAGTTTTGAAACAAGGGAAAGTAGAAGGATTAGAAGAAGGAAAACTTAAATCTTGTGGACATAGAATGTATAATTTTCCTCTTTTAGAAGAAGTATAAGATGTTGATAAATTATGAATAAAAAGCTATGCTTAAGATTATTTCACTATCCATGAGTATGTTTGGGTTAACCTTTTTTTTTTTTAAGGAAAGAGTTAACCAATGCTATTTTATTATAAAAATAAGGCATTAGAAGTGAACTAAATTCCATGGTAAATATGGTTTAAAATTAGCGAATATGCCTTAAGGTAGCAATCTCATGAATAGAAAGTGGAATTCTAAAAGATAGACTCTCAATTCGTGTGTGAGATAATTGATTGTTTTATGGGTTTTATGAATTATATTATACATAATTGCATGTCGTATAATGAATAGATGAAGTGTGTGAATTCATAATTTCAATGGTGATCATTTAAATGATCAATTATTTTTTTCTAATCTATTCATATGATGTTGTTGGTTGGATATCATGTTCTTCTAATAGTTGATCTTAGAAGGATTGAATAGTGTAAATTGGATCTCAAATAAAAAACAAGGTAGGTTCCATTGCAAAGTACTTATTTATCTCATGATGATGTGACATCTCTTGGAAATAAATAAGCAAACTAGCATAGTCATATTTACTAATGGAATCAAAATTCTCAGCTCTTGAATTTGCAGGTCAAGAAGCATAATAGTTGAAAGACTTGGTGTGAATGAGATACATCTGTTGAGGAGATCCACACCTTCTAAATATTTTGTGATCACAAGCTATAAGCAATGTGACTAATAATAGTGTCTATGAGAGACGACACAAATCCTTTTGTGAAAAGAACTAAAAATAATGTTATCTCACCATTTGAGAAGTGAGAAAAGAAATAAAAAAAAAATTAAGATCCTTATGTGAAAGGATTAACCAGGAAAGTTGTTCTGGATACGTCGAGGGGGATGAATTTAAAGCCTTGAGTGGAGGAAAATATGGTGGATACCCAATTTGTGGTCAAACAAAGCCATATGAATACTCCTATATGCACTACATTTTTCATCCCTATGGCGTGTGGTAGTGCTTAATGTGAGGTTGAGCTTTTAGCTCTTAAATGAGTTCATAGCCCTAATTTTTGGGTGGTCCTTATGAGACGGACTTGATGAACTCGCCGCTTGTTAAATTTGAGGATGAACATTTTTATATGTTCTTAATAAATTCATAGTCTTTTATGGTGGTGCTTTAGAGACGCACTTGATGAATTTACCTACTTGAGTGTGAAGGCTTAGACCACCTTCTATGAAAGACATGGGCAATCTTTCTAGAGCACTCATGAGCGACCCAAGGTGATAAAAGGTCTTAATATTGATGGAAATAATTATCGCGGAGCTATCACAATTTTAAAGGTAAAAGTGTGTTGTGGGGGTCTCATCTAAAATCTATTAAATTCAAGAGAAATTTCACTTTATAGATTTATGGTGTTGCCTCACTTCACTACGTGTTAATTCAATCCTTGTGACATTAACACTTAAGCATGATAAAATCTTTCCTTGCCCAGAATTTGTCTCTCTCTCTTGACCATACTTTGCTGGATTTGTAGCTTCTTTTCCTTGCTTGCCATTAGTGGGGGATTGTGGAAATAATGTCAATCAAGGGAAATTATTTCTTCAATTGAAACTTAACTGATTGGTTAATTTGTACGTTTAATTACCATAAAGTTAATGGTATAAAACGTAACAACCAAAGATGACTAATTCATTTGTTTTAATTGACATTATTATTACAATAATGCTATTGATTGTAAAGACTTGGCTGCAACGGGATTAACATACTGAATTACATATACGAGTGGCCATGTCCAGCAAAGGGGGATAAGAAATGACTACTCTTCCTTGTTCTTCTATAATTATGAGCATTGTTTGTGAAGCTCCAACGTGTTGGCCTCAAGTGCACGAGTTCAAACACGTAGTTGTGTAAACCTTGGGGAGCAAAACCGGATATTAGGTTGCACCGGAGGTCCACCGGAAATTTGCTTTCAGGGCAGTGATTTTTGTCACGGCACAACAACTCTCTTCTATCTTTTTTAACTCTCTCATTTCTAGTTTACTCTTAATATTTTCAACAGTAGTTACTTTTAAATTTTATGTATTTCAAATTTTAATATATCTCTTTGGAATTTATCGTATCCCATTTTCTGGTTTTTTTGGACCAAATGTCTTACTAAAATGATATCTTTTTATCTCATTAAGGCATAAAAAAACCAAATATGTCGTTTTCTCTCTATTTTGGAAGTATGGCCGGCAGATCTACCTAATCTATGAATACTAAAATGAATTTTGGTTTCAACGTTACCCATTTCTTAGTGGCTTATAACTGGTAGCAATTGATTATATGGGATTGAAAAACCAATGTAAAACTAAAACACTAATATTGATCCTAATACATAAAGTTAATTTGACAAAGATACTTATATGACAAGGTCATGAGAAATTTTTGGCAATGATGGTAGAGAAGGTCCTTGCTATTTAGTGTACATGACAGACCGACATGGTCTAATTAAACAAGGGTACACATTAGCCAGCTCAATTGCTTTGGCATGAGTGCCTAATTAGGAGACAACAGTGATTAATTTAGTGAAGTTTTTCAAATTTATTGCAAAAATACTGTGCTTGCCGGTCCCCATAGATCTTGAGCATTTACTTGGGATTTTAAAAATATTCTCCAATATTTGGTTGAGAAGCAAAATAGTTAAGAGTAAGACAGCAGGTTAGGTTTGTTACTAGAACATGAGCTGTCCATAAATTCTTATTTTTCTTTTTGTCTACTACATCCGTCTCTATAGATATAAAACTATTTTGATAAAAACACAACAATTAAAAGATTTTGTTTTTGCATTAAATTTGCCAACAATGTATACATTCTCTTTCTTAGACTATCCTTCAATTATTAAAATAGATAAATAGTAGATCTTTAATTCACATTAATTAGGGGTATTATTGTGAAAAATTAATTAATACATCTTGATATTAGAAAAAAAGTCTTATAAAAAGGGACAATAATTATTTGCAAAACAATCTTATAAATAGGGACGAAGGTAGAATTTATAATGCCCTAAGACACTTTTTTTTTATCATTTTCCTTTAAAAAAATATAGTCTTTCCACCCAAAAATATTATGAACTTTTTGTTAGATCATGAGGGGAACATGAAGGATCATCAAATTGAAACAAAATAAACTGCACAAATGAGTTGAACATGATATCTTAACCTTAAATTTTTAGGCCTTTGTTTTATCATTTCACTTATATATTATTCAACATTCACTTTTTTCATCAAATATGAAACTTTTAACTCACTTTGCCGCAACAATTTTTCTCTCAAGTAGGAGTCCATCCATTCATTAGGATATAGCACCACAGGAGGAGTTTTTTTTTTCCTTCATCCAAATACACTTGCACCACCTTTGCTTGCTCCACCAACATGCCACACACAAGGACGAGTCAGTCTCTTTAGTAACCATCAAGTCTAATATTATTGTTGGGTCATGCGGGATGTTTGAGGGTTCATCATATTAAACTAAAAACAATCACACACGTAAGTTGAACAACACATCTTAATACCACTTGTCACAAAATTTTATGAGTTAACTCACTTTTATATTGCTCAAACATTTACATTTCTATCTAATGTAAGATTTTTAAATCACACTTGCCACAACACTTTTATCACTTATCCTAGACCAGATACAAGTTTATTTTTTTATAATCTAAGTTTGATAGCATTCGATTAAGAACATAACCTGTGAATAACAGATTTTTTTTCTTAATTATTGGAAGAAGATACATTGATTTAGTTCAAAGTGTGATCCATATAAAGGTACTTACACTATGTACTAATGAAAAAGTAAAAGTAGAAACATAACTTAAGTATTGATGTGCAAAGCTAAAATCTAATTGGAATGTAGATTTTGTCATTTAGCAAAAGCATAGGGGGACATTGCTTAGATGTTAACGCGGATGAATGCTGAGACAAAGCACAAACGAACAGAAGCCTCTAGTATTATTAAATCAATAAATTATTATACTTTGCGGATTGCTAGGACCATTATTGAAGGAGATGCAAAATAAATATTGGATGAAAAATATTATTATTAGTATTTTAACAAAGGATAAAAAATATTATATATGTGAGACATTATGTTATTGTTTTACTATGTGATTGGTATGCTCAATGTTGCATCAACTGCGATTCCCAGCGTACTTGAATTATCATCAACCGCATTGCAGTAACACGCAAAATGCCAAATAATATAAAAAAACAAAGTACTAGTACTAGTACTTCTTAAAGAACCAATAAAAAAATTATGTTTAGATACGTCCCGGAATATCTGACCCATTTTCTAAAAAAAAGTGTCCCAAAATAACTGAGTCATTTCAATTTTCAATACAACTTTCATCATTCCCAATACAATATAACTCCAATTAATACTACTTTCATCATTCCCAATACAATATATTCCACTTTCTCCTTTATTTATACATTTTTCTTAATCTGTGTGAAAAACCAAACTGGCTTAGATAAAACGGGACGGAGGGAGTAAAATGTAAGTTAAACATTTGTCAATCTAAATATAAATTTCACATTCATAAACCAATACACCAAGACACTTGTTAGAAGTTTCACATATTTAAGCTCGGACACTCTTTCACCTTATGGTTGAACTCTCATCGTGCGTTAAGTTATAACAATTAGTGTTTTCGCTCGATGTTGGATTGTGAAAGTGGCTATCTCTAGGCTAGATAAAGATCATATCCATTGATTATTGATAAGTGAGTAAAGTCATTGAAAAAGAATAGAGCTATTGTCCGATTGGTGATGATAGAGTGAATGCTTCTACAAACATCTCACTATTAAAGAAGTTGACAATATTAAAAATCCAACGTGACATAGATAAAAATGTTTAGGGTCTTGTTAACGAGTGTACCGGGGGCATTCTTTAAGCATTCTAAATTAGGAAATTATTCTTTATAAAAATCAAACAGTTCAATTTTCAATGCATTAAAATACACAAATTTTCATGAAAAGGTACTACTTTAGACTTTTAAAGAGTGCCCCGGAGACACTCGTTAACATTTCCCAAATGTTTAATGTGATACTTAAACCATGTGACTCTTTTATCTAATTAAACTAATTTAGTACTTCTAACAAACTCCTCTTAAAAATAACTACTATTACAAGTACAATGATAATATTGTCATAAAAATAACAAAATAACATCATTAATTGTGCAGTACTTACAATTGTAATTAATGACACAATTTTCAAGATTAACATGAGAGGAATAAATGGCTCACCACAATACAATTCACTACTAGGATTCTAGGGGTACAAATCTACAATTGAAAATTAAGGACAATGTACAAGGTAAAATATGTAATGGGGCCACATGCTGCATGGCATGCTTTGGCTCCTTTAACAAAAGCTAAAAAGAACACTCAAATTAGAAGACAAGAAGATCTCCCCTAACCACATGCATCTTGGGGACCATCAAAATACACCATATAAATTAGAGGCTCTCTCCCCTACTTTAGGGAATTGGGATGAGAAGATCCCAAAAAGCAGTACACAAATTAAGGTGGGTTACTCCCTATCTTACTTCTTACTAAATTACTCTCTCAAATGCCGCAAATCCCATAAAAGAGAATCAATAAAAAAATGCTCTGCATGCTACAAAATGGTCCCCTTTGCTTCAATAGAACATTATATGTCTTGAAGGCACTATAACTATTGCTTGTTTTAAATCCTTCAGGTAACAGAAATCTTACTCCTCTGCATGGCCCTGCAAAACAGGACTATATAATAAATAAATACAAAGAACCTACTAGGGAGGCAGCTATTTTCCACTCTTCAAATGACCTTAAATAGCTCAAATTGTCAAAAATGTCATTTTCCTTATTATTCACCATGTTTTACGCTACTTATTTGTTTATTTTCTTCTTTCCCATCTGTTTAAATCCAACTACTACAAATAATTGGTTCAAAAACAAAAAAAACTACTACAGATAATTTGAATTCTTATTCACAATTTTTTATTTACAAATCCTTCCATTTTATTTATTAAAAAAAACTTTTAACGTTTTTGATATATATTTAATATTGTTTCGGACCTGATCAAGACTCAATACATAATGAATGTTGTTTAGAAAAGTAGACGCTAAGACGCTTAAATGTTGACCCATATACTAACTTACCTTCTTAGCAATCAATCATTGTGTGATAAACATCACACAGCGATCTAGGAATCGCGCTAGGAATCTCTCAATGACCTTAATAGAATTTACTCTAATTCACATGAAATCCCAGTTTATAAAAGGACATTTATATAAGAAGAGAGGAGCATGATCTATATATTACAATAAACCTCTCACTTTACTCAATTAAATACTAAGTTGAACGTCAGAGTATTTGCTGGTACATTATAAAAATACTGAGTTGAACGACAGTGTATTTGCTGGTACATCATCCCTCTACGGAGTTTTGCCATCGTTCTCCACCATACGCTTTAACTCTGATTTCCACCTCAGATCCACTTACATTTTCATTAAATATAAAAAAAAAAAATAGAGATAAAACATTTATCTTTTTAAATGGGAGAATGTTAACCAGTGCCCCCGGGGCACTTGTTAAGCAGCTAAAAGAGGCAAGATTTTATTAAAAAATGATGTAATAATTAGTTAGTCAAAAGTAACAGTTTATATTTCCAAAACAATTTTTCTACTTTTGGATTCCTTAACCAGTGCCCGGGGGCACTCTGGTTAACAAGACCCTTTCAAATGTGTTTTCTTCTTACACTATTAAACAACCCATCTATCTATTCTATTAATAAAACATATAATTTTCATTATTTGCATTGGTCCCGTTCCCGTATGTAAGTTAGTACAAACATGTCACAAATTGTGTTGAATGCGTGGGTGTTGGAAAACGGGGTTTGCACAGATCACAAGTGTAAACTGAATAAATAATGTCACAAGAAGAAACTTAGAAACCCAACAACTTTGAGGTTTTAGAATCTCTTACCTGTATACCATTAAATCTCTTAACTCAAGAAAATTTTCAAATTGCTACATGCAACATGAAAGGGATATGATGACATGTCTTTCTTGGAAAGTGAAGGACGGTAGAGTTCAGTCCTAAACTTGTTACTAACGCTGTGGTACTCATGAGTTTCATTCTAGAAAGTCGGCAAACACATCTATGGAGATCACAAAAGTACAGAGGACATTGAAAAAGCTAATAATTCTTCATCATGGAGAGTGAAATTATGAGATAAATCTTAACCAATGCTTCTTCTTTGGGGTCTGCCAATGGTACTCATTTGTGTAGCTTGTTGTCAGTGAGAGATTGGTTTACAACTTTTGTTTCCAACGTTTCTTTCGTGTGCGTTTGTTTTGCGATGTCAAAAAATGATTTTGAATGAATTGATTTTTTTAAAATTGAAGTTAGAAAACCGATTCTAATAGCTTTTGGTTAGAATTTGAGAGCAGTCAAATATCTTAACCAATGTTTGAAACTTGATTTCATTAGTATTTTAGATTTAAAATAAAATTCAAGATATGTATTGAAATTTGTATTGTGTAATTTTAATCAAACGATTTAAGATGTAACTGACTGTGTGTCCGGTCACACCGTACACAATTCAAATCTATCACATTGTATTTCGAAGTCATGTGTCATGCAAATAAACATTTGTTGGAAATTAAGCACTCCAATTTAATCTCCCTGGAACGTGATATTTTGAAGTCATGTGCCAAATAAATATTGTTAGGATGAAGTTGCAAAAAAATTATCTTCATTTGGTGGATAATATAAAACATCTCAATTGATCAACTTTATTTGATTTTTTTAATCAATAATTGTGATTTGCTACCTTATCCTATAACTATTGGGTTTTGTAGCATAGACATAGACCAGTTAAATGAGTTTCGTTCACAATCTCAAAAGTTAGCTTGTGAGATAAAATATCCAAATTCAATAGTCTATTCTTATGTCTTGTGTGATTTTTGAGTCAAATTCTTACATTATCATCTTTAATTTAACTTTAATACCATGTTAAATGAACTTTAATCTCATTTTTAAAAGATAGTTCAAAGGATTAGGTGGCCACAAACAGTAAACACACACGCATCCGAGCTCAAAAATCTTAGCAATGTGGAACATCGTTATTAGAGTTAGTTGAAATTGAAATATCCTTTTTATTTATGGAAGTGTTTTAATTTCAACCAACTCCAACAATTTTCATCTTAATTGAAATTAATACACCTTACTTTCAACTAAACCACTCTAAAAATTTACATATGCCAAAAGAAATTAGTCTCACATCAATTTGTTGTTGTACTTGGTGCTCTCCCAAACTCCTGAACGGTTACAATTTCAATACCAACTTTCATTTCCGTTTAGAGAATAAATGCATTGTTTTTACTATTTTAAGGAGGTTATATGTATAGTTATCAACCTAAAATATTTGTCCTAACCATCAACCTCATACAGCTATGCCGGGAAAGATTATCGATGATGCGTACACGAAAATAAACTGAGAAAAAAGAATGGAAAGTTGTAGACAACCATTGGTTACACAATCAAGGGGCCAAAAAATGCATTGAAAAAAATTACAAATCTCAAAAAAAAAAAAAAAAATTAAGAAAAAATATACACAACATACACAAGTCAAAGCACCTGTCTAGCAAATTGTCAGCCATCTACTGATTTACTCTCCTATGATGATAATAACCACATTACAATCGGCAAAAGACACTTTTGTCCAAGAACCAAACCAAACCTCACATGCTAGAGTCAGTAGTATGTTCTGATGAGGAAGAAACAAAAAACACATGGGATAAATATCTGCAGACAAAAGGAAAGGGCACCACCGTAATTTTACTCATCACACATCTCTCATCTATATACTTTATAGATTTTTTTCTTTCATTAAAGGAAAGCCATAACGGAGGGGTCATTAGGTCTCTAAACTCAAACCATATATACTCTACACAAACTTGCATTGCATTTTTAATATTACAACGACTTTATCACAATCACGATGATCCATTGAGATTTTGTTCAGTTGATTCATTGTAATGCTTACAAAGTCATTGTGATATCAAACATACATACATTGATGGAGGGGCATGAAATTTCCAAGATCCTATAAGGATCCTTGATTTGGGTTATCCACTATGGACAATTGGTTGAATATGATTGGTGCACCATACTGAGGATAAAGTAGCATCAGAACCGTTGGTGCATGTTGATAACTAGGGGCCAACCTGAAACTAAAACGCTGCAGTATGATTGCAAGTGACAATTTTGTTTGTAGCACTGCGAGGTTTTGTCCTATACATGTGCGCACACCAAGGCCAAAAGGTATGAATGCCACTGGATGTTTTGCAGCTCTAGCTACACCTTCAGAGAAACGGCCAGGATTGAATTCATTTACATCATTGCCCCATATTGCTATATCATGATGAACGGCTAGGATTGGAATCAAAAGCTCTGTCCCACGTGGTATCTTGTACCCTCCCAAATCTACATCTGTTTTAGCCCGTCGGATCGTTGCAATTGTTGGCGGGTACAATCTTAGAGACTCGTTTACAATCATGTTCAGCTGCACCAGATTATAACTTAAAAGATTAGATAAAATTATCAAAAATACAAGGTGCATATTAGACAAATTTACATAAAAAATTACAAAAGTTTTCATTGCTATTGGAAATGCAAATGTGAATAATAAAGACCTTTTTTTACATAATCAAAACTGAAAATTAATTATTAAAAAATACTCCACTATACTAGTATTTAACAATGTCAATGTATTAATCAAATACATTATTTTGAAATAAAAAATTTATTTTAAAATATCAGAACCATTATTTAGAAGAAATTATTTGAAAGAACTTTGATTGATTATACATATATAATGAGCCAAACCTTTATTAAAAATTATATTCTTGTCAAGATGTTATACTTTTTGTTACATGAACTATTCATTTTTGTTTTTAGGAGAAAATTGTTGTGATAAGAAATAGAGAATTGCCAGTTGGGGGGAGGTGTAAATGAGCAGTGTTTGGCTACATGTTCCCTTCACAAGGGGTAAGAGGAAGCAAAAGGTGGCAAGTTGGTTTTTGTGAGGAAACAAACAAACAAAACATAAACATAAGGACTAGGAGACAAAACATAATTTTTATTTGGGGTCCAAATATTAATCTGATGTAGCATAAAAGTGTTGATGGGTGGGGAGGGGCTGCCTTTGGCTTACCGTCTTAAGCTTTACAACATGATCTTTAGTTGGAAGGTCACGTGACCCACACATCTTAAGGACCTCATCACGTGCCTGTACTTGCCATTGTGGGTGCATTGCTAAGAGAATGGTCGTCCACGTCAGCAAGTTTGATGTGGTTTGTTTGCCTGCAAAGAAAAAGCTCTTGCACTCTTCCACGATATCATCCACTGTCACATTGGTGTTGTTGGAGCTAGCTTGTATCATTAGTCCTAGTAAATCTTTTGGACCTTTTTCAATTCTTTCATTCTCATTATTCAAATTCTCTTCCCTTCGTTTGATTAGCTTCACCAATGATTTCTTTATTTCTTTGTCTAGTTTCCAAGATTTTATATTCTTCCTTGTAGGAAAGAATCTACAAAATTAAAATTTTGTACATGTTAGTATATATTATCTCAAAACAATAATTCATAATATAATAATAAATACTAGTACATCATAGAAAGGGATGTATTACTACTCTCTTACGTACCGTATCATAGAATAATGAAATGTGATTCGTTAGTTAATTAATTATCTAGAAGATATATAATCAAAATAATTAATTAGTTTTTTTACCTGTAACCGGGAATGAAAATTTTCTGAAAGGCATCAGCAGCTAAGATCATTTGTTGGGCTTGTAAGTGAAAAATGGCTTTGCCATCTTGGTAGCTGCTTCCAAACGCGGTCTTAGTAATAACATCTTCAGTTAGGGTTTGAAACCACTCAGAAACTTCAATTTCCACCTCACCTAATTTATCACTCATTTCCGACCATTTTTCCAACATCTCAACCACGCTTGTTGCCATCACCGGTATCAGCAACTAAAAACATTGTACACGAAATCCTATTTAATATTTTTACCATTCAAATTAATTTTATAGTATAAATATAGTATAAAAATAATGTATGTAGCTAGCATGGGGTAGGATTTAATGAATTAATTACTTTGAGATTTTCCATGTGAAAAGTGGGAGAGATAATTTTGCGATGGTGAGCCCATTTTTCTCCTTTAAGACTAAGGAGACCATCACCTTCTAGCTGCTTCACAAGTGGGGGGGCTTCATTTTTTTCATAAAATTCTGACTTGGATGTGAAGATTTCCCTTATAAGGTCTGGATCAGACACTGTAAGACGAACAGTGGGTCCAAACCAAACTAGGAACATTCCACCTTTTTATCAAATCAAATAGTTAGACATCAATTCATTCATAATCAAAACAAATTAATAACAATATTAGTTATTTTATATATTAACAAAAAGATTATTATATTTTTTACACAAAGTTGGAAGTTGCAGAATCCCTCAAGTAGTAAGTGTATAGTTAACAAAAATAGGAAGGGAGCAGGAAACATGACAGCCATTAGTTTCAGAAGAAGCATATGGATAGTGTAGTGGTGACCCTACATCACAGAGACATTGAGAGAGAGAGAGAAAGAAAGAAAGACAGCAGGTGGTGGGAAGAAGACAAGTCAATTTTAAAACGGTTACCAAACATATACAACTACATTCTCAAAATTCAATTCCTTTCATACAAAAACAAACCATTACAAGACATGGATATAAGAGCAAAAGTATATGATAACTCTTAATGCCACCAAAGTGCACTATCATTTCACATATATTATCACACTCTATAGTGAATCAAACTGCGCTGAGCCGTCAGTTCGATGGTAAGAGTTTGATTTTATAACATTAAGAAACGATTTTCATATTTCATACGAGATAATTGTAAAATTATCGTTAGTTAGTATTATCGTTGTTAATAATATTTTTTCCATTCCAAATTTTAAAAAATGTGATTGAAACTAGTTATTTGTTTTTATTAATAATATTATTTTGACTTAAAAAAAATATATTTAGAGGAAATTAAATTAAGAATATGGACAATGTTTGTAATACTGACAGTCTTACAGAGCAGTCAGTTAGAAACAAATGTCTGATTACATAGCACATCAAAACTGAACCCAAAGCCTTGTTGGATTTTGTTTGATGCTAGAAAAGAAAAACAAAAGTTGAGAGATCAAGGAGAGAGAGAAGGTAGTGACTAGTGATGATGAATTGAAAGAAAAGTAAGTAGATGAAAAAGAAAATAAAAAAAGAGAGAAATTATGCTAAAGTACAAAATTAACATGGAACTTCAACATCATGCACCAAAGAGCTAGGAGGTAGCTCAGAAAAAGAAAGGCTGAAAAAAGTTGCAAAAAAGAAGCACCCTATCTCAGGAACAAGTCCTTGAAGGCTTTAAAAGTCTCAAATTCAGTAACACAAAACTGGTAAAAGAAAACATAATAATCATCATCACCATCATCATGCTACTGCTCAACCCAAACTTTAATGATGATGGTCATGACTAAAAATATTCTTAAATAAAATGCATTTCCAAGTATGCATAAATATCAAAATGAAGTGTTAAATATATGCACATAAAAAAAAATGAAGAAGAGTTAATAAACAATTAAGTACCGTAAATTTTCTTCCAGTGATGATAGAAAGAAAGGACTCTAGGAAGAATGTTGTGAGAGAAATTAGGCATGGGTTGAGAAGAAGCTTTCAACATCATACCAACAAGTTCTTTAACATTTCCAATGAAGAAATGATAAGGGGGTCCTCTAATTCCTTGTTTAGCAAAATAGTCTTCAATTTTTCTTGGTCTCCACCATAGTAACACTGTTACTTTGAGAACAAATAGAAGAAATATGAAAGAAAATGAAACAAGTTTGAGCCAAGACAAGAGCTCTAGTTCCATGATGTTTGAAGTTGATGAATTCAACTAATGATGTTTTTTTATGACTTGTGTTGAGAGAACACAAAGAAGTGTTGTTCTTTTTTAATAATGTTGTTTTCGTTAGTGTGGAGAGTGGAGGTTTTTGGGTTGGGCTTTGGTGATCTTATCTAGTTTGGTTATGTTGGTTGCTAGTGGCGTGGGGTTTTAATACTAGAGAGAAGGGAAGTCACAAAGGCATGAAGAGAGAGAGAGAGAGAGAGAGAGAGAGAGAGAGAGAGATGAGAAGAGGTGGCTTTATTTGGAGACAGATGGAGAGAGATGAAAGATTAAGCAAGGCCAACGGCGTAGGGGCCGCCACTGGAATTCTTAAGGGTCAACGAATGAGGACTAAAATAAATAAGGGTTGGTAGGACGAAGGCACATGTTAAGAATTTTAAAAAGAATAACTGTATATTACTAATGTAAACATTTTTTTTAACTTTCAAATTTTTTTTGTTGACAAAAACGATTTCATTTAAACGCGAACCAAATCGGTTGCGACAACAGAAGCAATACAAGAAGGAATTTCCTCACTCCAAACGGAATCAGTCGAGTCTAAGGCAAACTTAGCTAGAACATGAGCGACAGAGTTACCAACTCTTCGCACATGAGAAACTAAAAAAGAAGAAAACAAACAACTAAGACTCTTACAATCATCAATCACCAAGCCAAAATAAAAATTGTCATCACTATGCGACTTCAAGGCCTTAACCACATTAAGATGATCACCTTCCACAATAATGTTTCTAAAACCCATATCA
This sequence comes from Medicago sativa, assembly GCF_051527215.1. Classification (NCBI taxonomy): domain Eukaryota; kingdom Viridiplantae; phylum Streptophyta; class Magnoliopsida; order Fabales; family Fabaceae; genus Medicago; species Medicago sativa. The sequence goes on along the minus strand of NC_140756.1, from coordinate 81,471,491 downwards.
TAGGCAAATTGAATTGCCAACCGAAATCCAAGAGCTTCCGCAATGGTAGCATCAGGAAGTGCCTCAAAGTTCCACGTAGCAGCTGCTAATACAAAACCTTCCGCGTCTCGAACTATAACTCCTACACCCCATTTATTATCAACCGGACCAGATGCATCAATGTTCAATTTGAAGGAAGATGTAGGAGGAGGAGTCCAAGTAGAGGGGGAAGATATAGAGATAGTTGGCTCCCCATCAACCTGAGTATTCTTAAGTCCTTTGTGATCTTCAATGATATTCCACGCTTTTCGGACAATGTTTAGCGCTTCAATATTTCTTCTTTCAAAACAAATTTTGTTACGAGCATACCAAAGTCCATAACAAAGCCATAAAACATAAACTATAACAACAGAGGGGGCTTTGGAGATAGTGTTTTCCAACTAATCAATGAATGACATAGATATTCCCTCAAACCGAATTCCCAATGGAGACAACAACCAAGCTTGTTTAGCATACCAACAATTCATGAAAATGTGATCTAAATCTTCCTCTTCTGATTTGCATCGGGGACAGAAAGGGTCAAACAACATACACTTTTGAATAAGTTTCTTTTTAACTGGAAGACTATCATTAAGAATCCTCTAAGCCAAGTGAACATGCTTAGGGACTGTACTTATTTTCCATAATTTCGACCACAAAGGAGATGCATTATCATAATCTTCCCATTGCTTGATAGATTGGTAAGCACTTTTCACAGGAAAAAAATACCTTTTTTATGGGGACCCCAAGTCAGCCGGTCCATCTGCGCGGATAAAGGAAGAGGTATCTGTGATATTTGGATTGCCTCAAAAGGTAAAAAAATATCATTTATAAGTTGCATATTCCAACCACCTGAGTTCAGAAGAATTAGTTGCGACACTTGTGATAAATCAGATTGGATTGGTTTTTGAGTCCATAACTTGTAGCCATTCTGCAAAGGGAGCCAGTTGTCCTCCCAAATATTGATGAAGTGACCAATACCCACTCTCCACTAATAACCTTTCTTGATCACCCACAATGCCTCGTGAATACTCCTCCATGTGAAACTCGGTTGATAACCAACCTGAGAATGAAGAAGATCATGACACGGAAACTAACGAGACTTTAAGCACCTGGATAATAATGATTCTGGATTCAATAAAATGCGCCAACATTGTTTTGCCAGAAGTGCAAGATTAAATGCTTTAATACTTCGAAAACCCATGCCTCCTTTTTTAACATATGTTCGGACACATATTAGCATTTTTTAATAAATAAATATCATCCTTTTATTACGATGTTAGCCTTGTCTTTTCTTTAGTATAAGCCACAACAACAACAACCAAGCCTTATCTCATTAAGTGAGGTCTGCTACATGGATCAAATTACGTCGTCTGCTACATGGATCAAATTACGTCATGGTGTTTTATCATAAATCATATTTGAACCCAACTTATTGCTTTTCTTTAGTATAAGCCATATTCCAAAAATGAAAAATGTATGTACCTATACTTTGTATATCTATGTATTCGAATTGTATCGCACTTGTACTTTGTATCGGAGTTTCATAGATACGCTCTAACTTCTAAGATGAGTGAACTAACAATTGAGTGCACATTTTGGAACAAAAAATTTAAATTGAAATATTTAATGGTAAATGTTTTGAACTGGAGAGAGGCACAGTTCTTAGATGTGAAAGTCCAATAATGAAGCTAAGGTTCCACGAAGACACTCAAAAGTGTTTGCGGATCACCTGTAACAACAAAAGTCGCAAGGCACCAAATAAGGTGCTAAAGTAAATCTTAGCCCTCCAAAAATAAAGTGGTCACCCGACCTTTGCGCCACAAAGGTATTATCGGCAAATTGTATGACAAGTTCAGTGACCACGAAAGCACAAGTGTATGAGCCTAACGATAGAGATTCACTTGTTGGATCACAAGGATACTTTAGAGAGGATTTCTAAGTGACTTGAAGAAAGCACAACAATGTCAAAAGCCACCATGCAACCCAATTTTACTTCATCTAGTCACTTAGATGGACCTCAAGATGAGTTTAGTGAATTTGTGAAGACTTGAATGTGTTTGTCTCCTACAAGAGTATAGTACAATGTTCCTTACAAAGTGTTTGGAGTGATATGATATCAAGTGTGAGACGAAGTGTTTCATAAATATGTGTGTGATTTGCAATGCATTGTTATCATGTTGTGTGTTTAGTAATAAATATATCATGGAAAGTGTTAAGGGAAGTGTCAGTTTCTATGTGTGAGTATGTTTGTGTCTCTATGCATCAATGTGTGACTTAAGTGAATGTTATCAAGTGACTATGTAAATTAACTGTGTAACTTTATGTGAGATATGTGATAAATTAATGTGGTGTATCCCCATGAGTATGGATACATGTGAAGTTCATTTTATGTATGTTTTATCTTACATGATTTTATTACTCGCTACGCCATATGTTGCTTATGTTTAGCGTTTGCAAAGTGCATATTTCTAGTTATTTAAGTTTAAAGAATTGAAGCTAACTATATCTCTACATCATAGTAAGTTAGTCTTTTCCGTCTAAAACATACATGTGGCAAACGAAATTTTCGATGTGGAAGTGATTTCATTACATGACTCATCCAATTTAATTTTAAATAAATTAAAATTGATATAAATCCATGAATTTATCCCCCTTCATTAAAAAAACTCAGAATTCATGAAACATTGTTTATTTTTCTACCAAAACCACCATGGATGATGATTCATTATTGCAATCCCTTTTGCTATTTGGAACCCAACGGGGTTCCATCTCCATGTCAACACTTTGGATACCTAGAGAAAATGTTAGGCATGTTTTGGATGTTAGGAAATTGAAGATTTCAACCTTGGAAACAAGAAGTGAAGATTTAGTAGTATTTAGTCCCTTCAAAATTTGTTCAAAGTAAAAAAATTGTTTATATAATAATTAATCTCTATAATATTTAGTAATAATTATTTTAGTCGTTTATCGCACTCATTTAAAATTCTACTTAAAGTTAGAGCTACTTTCACCCTTTGCCATATAGGAGAATTTTTGTTTATCCACATGTAATTTATTATTATTTTTAAATTCCAACCTTTTAATTTTGAGATTGTTCTCTTTTAGTTTCTTATCGGCCAGAGCTGTCAAAAATGGGTCGGACTAACAGACCTGCCCATTAGCCCATTTTTTGGTCCATGTCGGGCCAAAAAAAGTAGGGCCAAAAAGCATTCTGGCCTTTTTGGTCCAGCCTATTCAGCCCAATTTAAAAAATGGGCCAGGGCGGGCCATCGGGATTTGGGCCGACCGATTTAAAATAATATATAAAAAATTAATTAAAAAAATTATTTTGGTATGAGTTTATTTCTTTCTTTTTTATTAAAAAAAACCACTAATTTTGGTATGAGTTTATGAGTTCACTTCTCATGTATTATAATTTCTTTTGTTAATCTATTTTGAATTGTCAGACTGATAATATTTTATTATGAAAGGTGTAAGGTTTCATTTTATAATGTTGGGTGAATGTTTATGCCTTAACTATTTTGTGTAGATAATATTTGATGATGACAAAGTTATTTTGTGAGTTGTTTGTTTGTGTCATTGATCTTTTTGGTGTTTACCTAAAAAAAGAGTAGTTTTTTGTTGAACATTTTATCACTTGAAAAAAATTGAAATACGGGTCGGGCAACTGGCACATGTCAAAATCGGACTCAAATTTTACAACCAACACATCAGACGGGTCGGGCTGGCCCAACCCAATACATGCATTGGCCCACCAGCTCAGGCTCGACCGGACCAACTCATTTGACATCTCTACTTGGCATATGAACGTATAAAGATGATGATGTCACATGCTGGGAAGCTATTTTTAATTCTTTTTTAATAAGTTTTTCCCACCTAGTTTTTCTTTTAAAAATTATTTATCCCTTTCCCTTCTCTCAATAAAACCTAGATTTTCAATAAAACCATCAACTTCAACAAGTCTTCATCAATAAAAACCATAAAAATCAATAAAATCCAACAATCTTGTTCCTCACATTCATCTTCATTTTCTTCAAAATCCAGAACCCAAACCTTTTTAATCCAAAACCCATAATTCATCATCAAATGAAAATCCCAAAATATAAAAATTACAATTTTTAAAACATTCAAAGTTTGTGCCTTCATCATGGTTGCGTCCATGAACAAATCCTCCCATCAATCAATTTTCTATCAAGGTTAAAAAACCAAAACAAAAGCCATGAATTAGGTTTTGTGCTTTAATTTGTTTTTTAATGAACCTTAGTTGAAATAAAAGCCATGAAGTGATGATGATGGGATGGAAATAAATCTCGTTTTTTTTAAATAAAAAATGAAGATGGATATGAAGAAAGAATTTTAAAAACTATTTATTTTATTTTATTTTATTATTTTCGAAAAAATTGGTGACTATGAATGGACCGTCAATATTCCATTAAGGGCTTGCTAGCCCTCTACAAAGGCTTATTGGCCTTGTTATCACTGAAACCGCCTTTCCCATATCTTGGCGTTAAAAATTCGGTTAAAGCATCTGGAAGCATCTAGCATGTGCGCTTCTTTACATAGGGTTTAAGTTACTTAGGGCCCAAGTTAGGAAATCATAAGCCAAAAAAGGCTATAAATACTCACTTTAGGATCATTCTCAAGGCATGATGAAAACATACTAAACTTTAGTTATCGATATTGTACTGACTACATGTACAATGTAATTTTTCAAATGCCACTTAATTAAAAAACATCGACTCAGCGTGTAGGATAAGCCTTTTTTTAATAGTTAGATGCCACAAGGGACTAAAAGAGAAGAATGTTATAATCACAAGGTTCAAATTTAACAAAAAATAATATTACAGGGGTTGTAAACCATAACTTACTTATATGTCGGGGGACGAAAGTACATTTAACCCTTCTACTTATTAGTGAGACAATTGCAATTTGATTCTGCTTATTATCGAGATTCGAGACTAATTTCAATATGATTAAATTTTGTAGGGAGTAGAATATAACAACAACGACCTCCACTATTAAAAAAACTTCCTACTAGAGACAATTTGGTGCGGCGGCGTGTGCTTTCGTTACTTGACTCGGCATGTGTGTCTGGTTGTGGTGAACCAGAAACTGCAACTCATTTATTTCTTGGCTGTGACATATTTAGTTCGCTTTGGGCTCATGTGTTACATTGGCTGGGTATCTCTTCGATTCGTTTAGGTGTCATTCGACATCATTTAATTCAATTTTCTAATATGGCGGGATTGCCTAGAGTCACTCACTCATTCATGCGAATAATTTGGTTTGCTTCTGTTTGGGCTATTTGGAAGGAAAGAAACAACCGTGTATTCCAAACTACATCTTGCGATCCTTCTATTCTAGCTGAAAAAGTTAAGCTAAATTCTTTTTTGTGGCTGAAATCTTCACAAACAATTTTTAACTATAGTTATCATGACTGGTGGAAACACCCACTTTCTTGTATGGGAGTTCGGGTATAATTTGTTTTGATTTTTTCTGGTGCTTTCTTTTAGATAGCACTTTGTCGATGTAAATATTGCTGGTTGGTTTACCTTTTGCATGTCTTGTGCATGGTGAATTCACCTTATTCATAATATATATCATTTTAGTTTGCTCAAAAAAAAAACCAGAAGTAAAATATGATATATTTGCAAGGATTAATAGCAATTTTGTTTTATAAAGACTAAAAGTAAAAAATAATATGTTTATCGGAAAAAATACTTATTTAAATCTAATTACTGTGTGAATGTAATCTTCTTTTATAACCTAAACAATATATAAAATCTAAACAATCTTCTTTCAGCGAGCTATGGACACTTATTCGTAATTGGCTCGAGACATCTCTTCGGTCGACACTGCTGGCGCTCATGACCATTACTACCCATTCGGTCAGCTAGGTCCCTAGACAAGCACATCCGTTTCTGAAAATCGTCTGGTTCGCATGAGTTTGGACGATAAGGAAAGAAAGAAACAATCGGATATTCAACAATAAATTTTTGGAGCTTCATCAACTGCTAGAGAAAGTCAAATTACTCTCTTTTATTTGGCTCAAGGCTAAATCGATAAACTTTGCCTACACTTACCATGAGTTGTGGCGACACCCACTAATATGTATGGGCATTTCATTGTAATTACCTTGTTACTTTTGGCAGCTAGCCTTCGCTTTTAGCTCTGCTGCCTTTGTGCTAACTCTTAGTGACCTCCCTTAGCACACCTTGTGCCGAGAAGGTCACTTTTGTTGTGTTAATATATCTCATTTTGGCTTGTTCAAAAAAGAATAAAAAAAAAAACATTAAAGACTATTACTTTTCCCACCCTACCCATTTCTCAAGCGCCATATTTATTTATTTTTTTACGAAAACAATCATGTGATTTTTAGATTTTATAACCTGAATTGAGCTTTCTCTTTGTTTTGGGGTAAAAAAAAAAATAAGTTTTTCATCAATTTGAATTTTTTAATCTGAAAACCTCAAAAAATAGGATTTTTTTTTCGGATTATAGAATCCGAACACATTCTAAACACCCTTATTCAGGGAAAACAATTCAAATTATATAATCTGAACTATATCAACAAACATTCTGAGTCTGTTTGTAACACGGATAGTCATTTTAAAGACATAATCTTCTTAACTCTCATTATTCTGTTTTAGGTCATTGTTAGCTATTCTCAGTTAAAAATCTGGTTTTCGGGCTACTTTATGAGATTGCTCCGAAACTTTCCCATAAAATCATAAAATAAAAAAAATAAAGGATAAAAAATCCCTTATATGGAACTTTTTACATGCATGACTCCCACCCTCAAAATCTAAAATTCGATTGTTTAGTCCCATTTTTAATTTTTTTATATTCTCATAAAAATCCGAGAAAAATTTGTATCAGTTTTATTTGATTTTAAAAAAAAAATCGTGGCATTTTTATATATATTTTTTATTTTATTTGACAGATTTTTATTATTTTTTACTTTGTTTTTTTTGTTGTTGTTTTTAAAAGCGAAATTCGCAACCAGATTATAAATTTGAACAAATCCAAAATGTGTTCGGATTATATAATCCGAAACATCATGGATATTTATTGTAAAAAAAAAATATAGGACGCATGAGAAGGTAATATTCATTGGTTTTGAGAATATGACAAGTCCTACGACAAAATTAATTGTAAGTAACATTGTTTTACTAACATCGATCAATATGTTTTTGGACCCTTTAAAGATACAAAGGTTCATATTTAGTACCTCTAAAATTTTTCATTGAATAACGATATTTGTAATTTACTTTTCCGTATTCAAAATTGATCTCCATTTTTGACCTCCGTTTACGAAAATAACTTGATAGGGAAACAATTTTGCTATGTGTTCATGTCACATAAGTCAAATTATTCATGTGTACTTGTCACTTCAGCTTACGTTAATGAAGATTATCGGTGGAGTCTAAATTTAAAGACGAAAAAGTTTAGAGGACCATTGTTAGGATAATTTTTTAAAGAATCAGAAATAAAAGTTGGTACATTTAGAGATAAAAAAAAACATATATTAACCATTTTTTATCTATTAATTCGTAATTTAGAGAGAATAATATATATTTAACCATTTTTATCTATTAATTCGTAACCGTGGTTAGAATTTAAATTTTTGAATCTTTTCAAATTCATTAAGTGCGTCAGCTCAAGTCCCTGCGAGCTTAACTCAGTTGGTAAGGACAATGCATAATATATGCAAGATTCGGGTTCGAACCTCGAACACCTAAAAAAAGTGTGTTAGCTCAACTCCTTAAAAAAAATGTGTCAACTCAACTATTTTAGCATACATTTCAAAATTCTATTTATTTTTTGAAGAAAAATTCTATTTATTAAAATTTTGTTTCTTAAAAAAATAATGAAAATCTGATAAATTTTGAATAACTCATCCAAAAAATAATTTTTTTATAATTGATTTGTTTTCTTAAAATGATTTTCAGTACGGAAAGCAACACAAAACAACATTTAATTTTGTAAAAAAATCTCTAAATTTTTGGATAGGTTTTTATTTTTTAATTCATACAAGTCCTTGTTATTTTTTAATTCATACAAGTCCTTGTCTAATTGAAATGACTTATCAAGATAGAGTATGATTCTACAGCAAATCATCACGGGAATGTAGGCACGTGAATATATGATAAACAACCTGTTGACGAATAAGAATTTAATCCATTAAAATGACAATATTGTTTGCATTAGTAAGCATGGTATTTCACATAGCAGTCTATTTAATTAACTAGAAGTACAAAAATAATCAAAACATGCTGAGCTACGATGTTATATACTATGCCCTAGATTCCATTCTAATGAAGTAGTAATACTCCCTCCGTTTCAAAATGAGTGTCGTTTTAGATGTTTACACACATATTAAGAAATGCAATGATTAAAAGAAAGAGAATGGTTATTTTACCAAATTATCCTTATTAACTATTGGTTAGTTTTAAAAGTAATACTTTGGAAGTAGTGTGCAAAGTATTAATTGGAGGGTATAATTGAAAAGAAAAAGTTATTATTGCATTGGAAACTGAAAACGACATTCATTTTGAAACAAATTTTTTTGGCTAAAGCGACACTCATTTTGAAACGGAGGGAGTAATATATAACAAGTTCTTGATAACAAAATGAGCAATATATATATATGCTTCAATTCTCAATACAAATTCGTAATTGACCAAAAATAGAAAAGAAGATAAATCATGATATTGCTGTATTTTTTTTTACAAAAATGCTACTTGTCCCGAAAAAATGGTTCACGAGAGCATCCCGACCAGCTGTATTGTGGTAACCGCCTGAAAAATATGTGGGTCCTGTTTTTTTTTTTGTTTTTGTTATCAAAGGCTTTTTGCTTTCGGGATACATTCGCGAGAAAATTCTCGTGATGTATAGCAATGCTGTTTTTTTTATAGGATTTTGTTAACCAGTGTTCTGATTAAGGAATCATTACACTACTTTTAATGAAGTAATCATTACACTACTTTTTTTTTAAAAAAATTGACTTACTTTGGTTCCTCTAGTTAGTATTCTCCTTTTTTATACCGTATTGGTTTAATTATTTGGGTGTAATTCCTTTTGTTCCTCTCCGCGAGTGTTGGTGTTACTTTCACCCTCTCGACGATGAATAAATTTTGCCGATTCAAAAAAAAATATACCATATTTGTTTAGGTTCAATGAAAAGACAAGGATAGTATTAAAACTAGAATTTTTGCTAACTTCTGTCCTTAAAATACATGTTAAAAATTATAAAAATAGACGTTTTGCATTGAAAAGATAATATTATAACTTTTAAAAACTTGAATGTCCGACTTTTAAAATGAATATTTATATGTTGAACTTCTTAATATGTGTCTTTGAGGCACATATTAGCATTTGCGTAGATACCCTCAACTTAGATGTATATATTTGCCTAGATACAGGGGCGAATGGCTGTATAGTCATGGGGTAGCATTGGCTACCCCAAAAGGAAAAAAAAAACTTGAATAATTAACATAGTTTAATATATAGCTACCCCATTAAATTATTTTTTGGCTACTCCAAACAATTTTGTTAGTTCAAAGAGAGATGATATTAAAATAATATTGATAATCTATTTGGTTTAGTGTCTATTATGGATAAATTTGACTTCTTAAAACTCCATACAACTCAACTTGTATAAATAACCATTGTTAGATTTTATTTTCTTTGTTGTCGTTTTATTAAATATATGTAAAAATTATTGTGAATTTATTTTACTTGTTGATTAAGTTTAATAAATTAGTTTTTAAAATATATTTTATTTCTTCTTTATGTTTGGCCCCCTCGCAAAAATTGTGGTAGCTTCGCCGCTGCCTAGATATACCCTCAACTTTTAAGCTAGCCTTTGAGAGAAGCTCATTTGTCATGGTTAATGGACTGTTGTTTGTATATATGGTACAGTATGTGCTTGACACACTCATATTTGAACTAGGTTTCGGGTTTGGGATCAAGTCCATTTAACATATAGAATGTGGAAGATACTTGTGTTGTTCTTACCTAGTTCCTTGTTGTCAAAAAGATGAGATCTTATGAGAATATGAGAGGGGAAGAGAAAGAGCACAAAGGAGGTTGTCGTTTTGGAATGTTGCTCTTAAATTTGTGCACATGGGAACAACATTGTCTAGCTTAGGGTATCCTTCTGTACATTAGGTGGGGAAATATGCTCTAGTTGACCCAACAGTGGGGTACCCACGCAAAGGTGCCCTTCCCTAATCTTGTCCTAATACACCCAAAACACATTGGGGCCATGTGCTCCTCATGGGTCCTACAAATTTATAACAGAAACTCAACGGCTTAGAGAATACTTTGTGATCATTCCACCTCATCTCATCCCAATCAATCAATTTATGTTTAAGCCAGATTGCACAAAATAGGAAAACCTCCCCTTAACACTAACCTCTATGTAATTTTGCTTCATTATCTAATAATTGGTAACATGTCATTCTTTTAGACATTAATACTACAAAGAACAATTAAGAAATTGCTGAAGTACAAAAACTTTTTGAAAGGAGACTGTCTCATTTGGATTTTGATTATTCTAAAGTGAAAAAAACAGTGAAAGTATTACTTTAGATTGAAAAATCAACACTTATTATTGGTTGAGAAATTCAATTCACAAGTTTTGATACTTTATATACTACAGATTTATTGTGTCAAAAAGAAATGTACTAAAGATTTACACATTTTTTCTCTATATTAAAAAGATTTATATACACTTAAAGAACTTTTAAGGATCGAATTACATTTTGCAAATGTGTTCCTATTTTTTAATATTTTGAAATTCACGATCTACTATGTTATTTTCCATTTTTTAAAATCTACATTTAGGATCAATTTTCATTTTATATGTATGCTTTTATCATAAACTTCAAAAAATTTATAAAAGAGACCAAAAAATGAATAATTTTAGTACTCTAGCCAAACAAAAATATTTGAAAATGAAAGAAATTCAATTAAAACATTTGTATAAGCGTATACTTATAATTTTCCTAAAATTTACAATCACCCCATTTAATTACATTCTAAAATAAATTTGAATGGTCTTTGAAAACATGAATCTATGTTTCATAAAATAACTTTTTTGCTTGAAATCTACATGATCATAAAATTGGGATGAAACTTAGAGATGGGATTCGACTCATAAAAATATGAATTTCTCCGCCATGTTAAATTGGGACGAAACTTCATCATGCTTTGATGTAGAGTGGAATTAAATGATAAGAGTGTGTGTGTGAAAGGAAATTAGAAAAAATCCCTTGGATTAAATGGGATAGAGTTTGTTTAGAGAAGGAGAATGACGGTTTGGGCATGCATAGAATTTGAGAATTTAATTTGACATTAAAAAATTGGCATTGGATGTTGCATAAGGAGCAGAATAGTGTTTGGTATAAGGTTATAGTAGCAAGATATGTAATGGATGGATGGAGGGTGAGAGAAGGAGGGCGGTTAGGGACAACTTGGTGGAATCAGTTGTTAACAGTAAGACCAGGGTTAGGTGGTTTGACAATAATTTGGTGCGGGTGGTGGGTGATGAGGCCAAAATGCGTTTTGGCGCGGATGTTTGATTGGAGGGAGGGGCGATGTGATAGATTCAAGAAATTGTTTGATTTAGTGAAGAATAAGGATGTTTTTGTAGCTGAGATCGATGTTTGCTTTAGATTGGAGTTTAAATGGAGAAGATTGGAAGTGGCGACATAGATTATTTGCTTGGGAGGAGGAGATGTGAGGGCAATGTTGTCCCCTTTTATCTAACGTTGTTCAACAAGATGTTGTGGAAGATTATTGGAAGAGACAACTATCTCCTGAAAAAGGTTACAATGTCTGTGAGGTTTATAAGTTTTTGACGACGACATAACATATTCATTGTTATGACTATCAAGATATCATTTGGAATAAAACAGCTCTGTTAAAAGTATCTATTTTTACATGAAGGCTTTTTTTAGGAATCGTATTCCTATAGAGGATAATATGGCAAGATGTAGAGTAATTTACTCAAATTTGAATGTACAGTTAAAACTCTATAAATTAATAATGTCAGGACCGGAGAAATTTATTAATTTAGAGAGTTATTAATTTATCGATAAATTAATAATTATTAATTTAAAGAGTTTTTAAGTAATTATACTGTACATACCAAACAAAAAGGCAAATTAGTCTATGCCTCTTAGAATTACGTTGCAGTGAACCTTGGGACTTAACGTAAATTAGTAACTACCGTGTTCATATGCATTGGAAATCAATAATGACTTTTGAAGTACAATAAATGTAAACAAGAGGAACAAACGTGTTCAATGTATTCTTAATATATTTTTTTTTCAGTTTCTTTGAATTATTAATTTATGATTTTCTTGGGACCAAAAATTATAAAGGAATCTCCCGAAAAATTATTATCTTATTATTTTATCGAGTTTTTCAATTTTTTACATTGGCCCAAGTCGGGACCGGACAAATTTATTATTTTAGAGAGTTTATTAATTTACCGAGTATTAAATTAAAGAGTTTCTACTATATGTGTAACCGAGTGTGGACAGGAAGAAACTACAGACCATTTGTTTTTGGGTTGTAATATTTTTGTTAGCATTTGGTTTCTAGTTAGGCAAAGGATGGGTACATCCTTAGTGAATCCCCTTCCGTTGTCAGATCATGTTTTGCAATTTAGTTCTTTGTGTGGATATTCCAAGAAAATTAGGTCCTCTGTGCTTATTGTTTGGTTGGCCTCCGTTTGAGTTATTCGGAGAGAGAGAAACACTTGTTATTTCAGCAAAAGGAATAGACTACGGGCAAGTTGCTTGATTGAGTTAAGTTACTATCATTTTGGTGGATGAAAGTAAAAACTTTTGATATTACTCAATGGTGGGTTAATCCTTTGAAAATTGCTGTTGACACATTGCATAAGGCTGTGGCACACATGTAAAATACGTTTTTGCACCCTCGGCAGTTAACTGCCGAATTATGAAACCGGCTGCAGTTAACTACCGAGGAAAACTTCGGCAGATAACTACCGAGGAAAATTGAAAACTTCGGCAGTTAACTGCCGAGGAATCCTCAAACCCTTTTTTTTTTTTTTACAAAAACCATTAATTTTTTTTATTCTTTAAACCTAAATTTTCCTTAATTAAATTTAATTCTTTAATCCTTTTAAGGAATTAAACACAATTTTTTTTATGATTTCATTCATGTGATTTTGTTGCCATAAATGAAGAAATATGAGAGATGAATAATATTCGGTAGTTGATGGACATAAAATGATAATTCAATAAAAAAAATGCAACAACAAAAAACGTTACAAATGATAGAATAATTATATTTGTAATTATTAGTAATTAATTATAATATTTAAGATATTTTTTTGTTGTTCACAAATTATAATATTTCAGATATTATTCATCTCTCTTTCAAATAATTATATTTGTAATTATTCTATCAATAATACCTTTTTTTGTACAAATAAAACCACTTTTCTATTCTTCAAAAAAAACATTTTTTTTAATTAATAAACGTGATTGAATATGTAGTAATTCTATGATCTCATATTTTTTTATTTTTGGCAACAAAATCATATGAATGAAATCAACAACTTTATAAAAAGAATCGTGTATTTAATGGCAACAAAATTCATATTTCTTCACTTATGGCAACAAAATCACATGAATGAAATCATGAAAAGAATTATGTTTAATTCCTTAAAAGGATTAAAGAATTAAATTTAATTAAGGAAAATTTAAGTTTAAAGAATAAAAAGAATTAATGGTTTTTGTAAAAAAAAAAAAGAAGGGGGTTTGAGGATTCCTCGGCAGTTAACTGCCGAAGTTTTCAATTTTCCTCGGGAGTTCACTGCCGAAGTTTTCCTCGGTAGTTAACTGCAGCCGGTTTCATAATTCGGCAGTTAACTGCCGAGGGGGCAAAAACGTATTTTACATGTGTGCCACAACCTTATGCAATGTGTCAACAGCAATTTTCTAATCCTTTATAGTATATGAGTTATCATAGTAGCTGTTGATTTGTTTCAGGCTGTTGTTTTTCATGTTATCGTAACATATTGTCGACTCTCTGAGTTATCCTCGTGCATTTCTTGTGATGGGCAGAGCCTTTTCGTTCGTATATAATTTAATTTTCGCTTGTTTAAAAAATGTTAGAATTTTTTGAAGCAATATAATTTATAGGGTAAATTAATTTTTTTGAGGTAAATTATATTGTTTGGGTGATAAATTTAAAGATTTGTTTTAATGAATGAATTTTACGAAGTATTTTGTCAAATTTAAGTTTAGACTGTGTTTGGATGAGAGAACATTTTTAGCTGATGTAATAAGTTGTGGTAGTTTAAATTATGTTTGAATGATAGTTTTGGAGAATTTTCAAAATGAAAGAATTTTATGAAATATTTAGATAAAGTTAAATTTAGGAAAGTTCAATTACCTGAAAGAATTTTATGACATATTTAGATAAAGTTAAATTTAGGAAAGTTCAATTACCACATGAAAACTAATAATTTGAAATCCATTCATTACCCTAACTCAAAAAAACTTTCTGTTATAATATTTTTAACGAAGAACTTTAAAAGAAAGCTTTTAATAAGAAATTGATTTAAACAACTTATCTTAAAAAATTATTTGAAGTATATTATTCTTTGCTACGGCTTGTTTTCTTTTGGATATTTTGTTATGTGATTTTTGTTATTTACAGAAAACTTCAAAGAATTTCTGTTATGTGATCGTTATTATTGAAAATCTCTAACAATGAATATTCAAATTAGTGATTGTCGAAATTTTTCTTTTAACTTATTATTGAGTAAGTTTTCAAATAAATTATTTATAGAAATAAAAAAAAATATTTTTTTTTAAAATGGAAAATGTTAAAAAGTGTCCTAAGGACATTGTTTAAGCATATAAAAATAACAACTTTTGCATTGAAAATTGTACGATTATGACTTTAACAAGTGTTTGACTTATATTTTCAAGACATGATTTCCTTTTGTGGATTCCTTAAACAATGCCCTTAGGGCACTTGTTAGCGAGACCTTTTTTAAATCAATAATAAATCAGCCCTAACTCAACATCATATTTAATCATTCCGGCTTGGTTCATTGCCCTATGGAGCTCTATTGGTTTAAGAGAAATGTTAACTAGTGTCCCTATAACACTTTTTAAGACCTCTAAATGATATTTTTTTTTTAAAAAAAATTGTGTAATCAATGCATTGAAAATTGTAATATTTAACTTTTTTATGGAATAATTTCTTCTTTTGAAATTCTTCTTTTTATGGAATATTTAACCCTAGTTTAAAATAACTACTACCTCCGTCCCAAATTATAAGGAAAAAAAAATTCATTTTCTTTGTCCCAAATTATAAGCAAAAAAGACTAACTTTTATCATATTTAATTATATTTTTAAGAAAAATCATATTTTTCAATGAGAAATTAAATGCAATTTGCATTCATTATGCTCTCTTTTTCATTTTCTCTATAACTAATAACCAATAAAAATTGTTTTACATCTTTCTATAAAACTTATTTGAAGGATAACATAAGAAATTATACTACAAATTGCAATATTTTAGTTTTCTTAATAAGTGTGAAAATATTTTTTTCTTATAATTTGGGACGGAATAATTTGGGACGGAAGGAGTATTTAGGGTGTGTTTGGTTCCGAGAAGAAAATAAGAAGAGAGAAATAGGTGAGAGAGAATGTAAGAAGAGAGAAAAAGATGAGAAATAGAGTAGAAATAAAGTAGATTTGATGTGTTGTTTGGTACACGAGAAGAAGAGAAGAAATAGGAAAGAGAGAAGTGTTATTATTTTTAGATGGTCAAAAATACCCTTGAATCAAAAGATATGTTAAAGAACCAATCTAATGTAACAAAAAAAAATTCAATTAACTTCTCCCCTCTAAAAACTGAATTCAATTAACATCCGTTAATATTCCTTCAAAAAAAATTAACTT
The DNA here is from genome assembly GCF_051527215.1 of Medicago sativa. Classification (NCBI taxonomy): domain Eukaryota; kingdom Viridiplantae; phylum Streptophyta; class Magnoliopsida; order Fabales; family Fabaceae; genus Medicago; species Medicago sativa. The sequence continues at coordinate 81,455,507 of NC_140756.1, read as the reverse complement.
CGGTTAATATAGTAATTCAATTAAATTAACACAACTAATTTAACTCTTAAATTAATTAATTACTAGTTTAGTAGTAATATAAATTAATTAATTAATTTAACTCAATTAAAGTTATTACTTAACATATTCCCCCAACCCCACAAGGCCACAAGTTTTCACCACCGCAATTTGTTTCTTTCCTCAATCAGTAGCCTTTTGAAGCTTCAGTTTCTCTGGTTCTTCTTATTTTTTTTTTTACTTCACATTATCATTCAGTTAATTGCAACTGATTTGAGTTTTGGTTTGAATAAATTAAAACACCAACATGTTGCTTGGATTTAGAGTGAGAACTACTGTGATCTAATAGGAAAAATGTTTGTTAATAGATATACTATTCAGGCATTCGTTGATCTTTACTATGTTGTCTTCTCTGTTACAAGCCATCGTCTTCTTCAATGTTGCTTTTCTTTTTTTGCTGGGTGCAAACAAGGGTAAAATTGGAAATTTAAAATTTGGAACACTCTCTCCTCTATTTATTCGCATAAGTGAGAAGATTCAGAAAACCGTGGGACCCACATGTTTTATGTCTCTCTCGCCTATTTCTTCTCTCTGCCAAACAGGAGAAATGCTCCACTTCTCTTCTATCTCTCTCGCTTCAACTTCTCTCTCCCCTAATTCTTCTCTACCAAACAAGCCGTTAGTGTCGTGGGCTTGGAATTTTGCAAAGAGGCGACCTCATATGTGAGTTAGTATATCTAACACTTCATCAGCTTCATGAACAACTGTGGAAACATGTATTTTTCGCCTCATTTCCTTACAAAATTAGAGAGAACTAAAAATATTTTCCCTCAAAAAAAAAACTAAAAATATTTTAGTCCTACAGAATATTTTCCATGCTTTGATTATTAATTAAAGGGTCATGTTAAGGGCACAAGATAAGAAATTTAAAATAGAATTAAATAAGAAATTTTATATTGAGAAGATAACCTTTTAAACTTATAAGGTATTGAATGCACAATTTCCAAAAAAAATTTTCCATATTTGGTTTTTTAACTTATATTCCAGGAGCACAAGTTAACATTTCCCTTAAATTAAAACAATCAAGTGGCAGCGCATGCACATGTATATTCCATAGGCAGTCAATTGTCAGGCCTCACTTAAAAAGTGAATGATAAAATTACTTGTAAAATCAAAGAAATTATAGAGAGGGAGATGCCAAGGGGCAACAAAAATTGAATTTGATTGAGTAATACTCTTTCCGGTCATTATTATAAGCAAAAATTCACTTTTTAGATTCATTTAATAAATGATGTATGTGGTCTATATGTAGACCACATACATCATTATTGAATGAACCTAAAAAGTCAATTTTTACTTATAATAGTGACCAGAGAGAGTATTTTACTTTTGTGTAAAGGGAATGATAGAAAACTAAAGGTGTCATCATAACTAAACCATCAAATCAATTAATGTTGATATTCCTCTATATTTTTCAACCCCCACATCCTCCTTTTCTCTTTTCAATATTTTCTGTTACTTTCAAATTCCAATGGTAGCATTGTCAAGAATTTCAAAGTTGCTAGTTATGGTATTGGGTAAGAGCATCTAACAAGATATATAAGGACAATGAGGAATATACAACCAAAATGATTGTTAATAGACCACTAAAAAGCATGCATCTATCTTTTGATTAAAAAAAAACAAATGGAGAGTACGCTGAAAAGAAGTTTTGGAATTATTGGACAAAACAAATATAGAAATTGAATTCAATTATTCAATTATTCTAGACTAGAAACGAAAGCTATGTATTTTATTATAACAAAAATAAAACTATGAACATAATGACAATAGCTGGCGCCAATACAAGACTTTTATTTTATTTTTTTGCTTAAATTTTTTCTTCATTTCACAAATAGAATTCTTCATTTCACAAGTAAAAGAAACTTTAAAAGCTATGAAAAAGATTTAGTTGGTAGGAGACTAATTGAAAAAGCCTATAATTACGAGCCAATGAAGAGAAATTCATATAATTTATCAGCAAATCTTTACCCATCATATTTCAAATCTCCTATTTGTGATTATGGTCATCGTTTGAAAATTGAAATATACTTCCATCAACTTCATGACATTTTTTAATGTTTATTAGTGGCCACGCTTAGGAATGCGACCACTTAATTTTGTGCATATATTTGGCTTTCTCCACATTCAATTACTTTTTTATATGAAAGAACACTTTGACCTTTGTGAAATAAAAGGGTGAAGGATTGAAATTCGGTTCCTACTCGATTCCAAATCATGAAGGGAAACGATCTGTCTTTAGAATGAAAGATTTTCACTAACTTTGCTAACCATTAACCAATGATGATAATGTATAATAGGGAGGTATTTCTTGATTGAACAAGTTGACCGATCAAGAAAATGCGCACTTACGAGAAGGATTCAAGTTCACTATCGAACAACATGCCTAGTAAATACTAACTCCATTCCACAATAGATGATGACTTAGTTGACAATATACAATATTGACATTTTGACCGTATTTTTTTACTAATATACAAAGATAAACATTATCATGTAAGATTTTGTTGGATTCGTCTCGATGAGTATTTTTAAAATATTAAATTTTCATAATTTTTTCTAATAGAGAATTAAAGATATTAAATATAAAAAAGATGCATTGATATATGTGTCAGAGTCAACTGTGTCAAGTAATATGGGACGGAGGGAGTAGCATAATCGTTAAATAAAATAGGGTAAGTATTTTTTTTTAAGAAGCCCCAAAATGAATTAAATTAGGGGAATTAGTCACTTTAGTCCCTGAATGGGAGATGATTCGTCACTTTAGTCCCTGAATGATGGGAAATTGCAAAACAGTCCTTGCATGGTCAATTTCAGGGACTAAAGTGACTAACGGAGTCTACATTCAGGGACTAAATTGACTAACGAAGTTTGCATTCAGGGACTAAATTGACTAACAAAGTCTACATTCAGGGACTATTTTGTAATTTATCTGCATTCAGGGACTAAAGTGACGAATCCCTTCCGATTCAGGGACTAAAGTGACTAATTCCCATTAAATTAACCTTTTCAAGCATAAGGTGTGCTAGAGAAAAACCAAGCGGTGACAAAGTGAAGTTACAACAAAAACAATCCAAGACCAAAAACGAAAAACAACCGAATTAACTTATGCACATACATAATAAAGGGCTAAGCCACCACCTATGATATTAAAAAACAATGTTAGTATTTTTTTTATTATTCCTATAAATATTCAAACCTTTTGTTTTAGTCATCTACATTTTTCGTTCGACTTTGGTTTTCAAAAAGTTTTGGATTACCACTTTTAATCTCTACTTTTAAGTCAACTCATGTGTATCATTCTAAATTTTGAATGAGTTTTTGGAGTAATGTTTAGAATGTTATAAGATATTTAAAAAAAGGGAAATGTTAACGAGTGCCCCCGGGACACTCTTTAAGCACTTTAAATAACAAGTTTTTAATGAAAAGTTGTGTATTGAATGCATTGAAAATTGTAACAATTGACTTTTCAAAAGAATAATTACTAATTTTAGGATGCTTAAAGAGTGCCCCGGGAGCACTCGTTAACAAAAAAACAAGAATTTGTTAAGAAACATGAATTAAATATAAATTTGTAAGTGTCAAATACATAAAAATTCATACTAATTTCATCCTTTGTTAAAAAAAAATTGCAGATAGAATTTAAAAATGTTCTAAACATGACTATAGAAAAAATGTAAAATTTTAAATGCTACACACTAGTTGAATTAAAAGGAGAGACAAAAAAAAGATGATGCAAAATTTTTCGACACCAAAAAAATCGAAGGAAAACTTTTGAGAGATTACAACGAAAAAATTGAAATGTTTACGAGGATTATAAAAATATTTTAACCAAATAAATTTTTAATTCCTATAAAATTTCAAGTTTATGCATTTAGCCATATAATTTTTCTTCATCTTTTAGTCAGTACAATATTTGACATCAAAGTTTTAATTGATGGTTGTTAAATCAGCTTATGTTTTACTAATGAAGTCAAAATTTATAACAACTAAATGCAAATCTTTTCTCCTTAAAAAAATGCAAAACTTTTCTCTAAAAAAATGATTTTTTAAAAAAATTTATAAGGATTAAACCACTAGAAGAAACAAAACTAGTGACAGAAAAAATGAAATTCCTCATTAATTTTCTCTATTTGCGCTTGGCGTCTCCGTCACAATAGGTTACCGATAAAGAATAATTTGGTGAGACGCACAATTATTTCTCAAGACAGCCATTATTGCGACAGTGGATGTGGTCGAGTTGAATCAGCTCAGCACTTGTTCCTACAATGAGAAGTATTCAGTTCTATTTGGTGGCTAGTTCGGTCTTGGATTGGCTTTTCCTCGGTTGAACCACAACTTATTTTGGATCATTTTATTCTGTTTTCTCACTCAACATGAGGTCATCGTGCTCGCCGTAATTTCTTATAGTTACTATGGCTCGCTTCGGTGTGGGTTCTGTGGTCAGAATGAAATAATAGGCTTTTTAAGTTTAAAGAAAAGTCAATTATCCAACTCTTAGATAAAGTAAAAAAATGATATTTTTTTGTGGCTGAAGGCTAAATATGTTAATTTTCCTTTTGGCTATCATATTTGGTGGCAAAACCTCTTTGTTTGTTTGAGCATTGGTTGATTTTGCCTTTTGTTTTCCTTGTAATGTTGTAAACTTCTGGTGGTCTCTCTTACACACACCTTGTGTTAGAGAGATTACTGTTTTGGTTTTAGAGAAATGATATTTGAACAACCATTTTTTGACAACTTTTGTGACAACTTCCTCTCTCATACTCACATTGTCCTTCTATTTTCTCTCTCTATTGCTTTGATTTTTGTGTCACTACCTAAATTTCTTTGTATAATTTAGTTGTCCAACAAGTTGTCACAAGAAATGGTTGTTCAAATAACATGGCTCTTGGTTTTAATATGAGAAATGATATTTTGACAACCACTTTTTGACAACTTTTGGACAACTTTCTCTCTCATACTCACATGATGTTGTTATTCTCTCTCTTCCTTTTTCTCTCTCCATTGTTTTTGACCAATAAGAAATGAGAAAAACAAGGTTGACAACAAAGTTGTCATCAAATAGATGTCAAAATATCATTATTCTTTTAATATATATCTCATTTTGACTTGTTAAAAAAAAGTGTCTACATCTCTTATAAAGTGCTATGAATATTATAAAGTGAAATATTAACGGGGCCCATTAGTGGGACCAAGTTAAGAAATTCATGTGAATATATCACTATATGCCAAACTCATTTTTAAAGTGTTAATTAAACTTACATTGATTACATTCAACAAAATAATAAAGTGTTAAAAAATGAGTGTTTCCGGTGCTCCCGAAATAAATAATATGAATGGAGAATAGATAAATCAAGTAAATTAAAATTCCTAATTCCAAAATTCGATTGTGTTTTTTCGCCCGTTTGTTTGAACCGGTCCATTTTGAAAGCTAGAATTGCGAGGTATTGCTGCATTTGCTTAGTGAAAATGAAAAGTACATACTATTTTTTTTTAGTAAAAAAAAAGTTGATAAATATGCATTGTATTGTTACTCACAAGTCACAACAAAATCCTGAGTATTGTAAATAAAGTGCTAGAAAATCCATTCATTCAATCATTTAATTTCGAATCCCATTTTGTCCTTTTGTGGCATCAACTCAGACCTACATAGCTTCATTGCTGATAACTTGTGTTTCTGTGTCTCCAGGTTTGTCGTGGGGACCTTTTGTATTTCATTAAGTTTCGTAACGTGGTGGGTGGATGGAATGCAACGGAACGGGCTTCTTCCTTCCTTCATGCCCCCCTTAGAAAATGATACCTTGGGGTATTTGTTTGGAGGTAAAAAAATAACTATTTGATGTAAATATCAAAATAGAATGTAGTTTGATTAGATCAGACAGTTTGGTTTTAGCAATATAACATAACATTACATATTTATATGACGTAATTCGTACATGTTGGATATTTCACTATGAATATTTATACAAGTGAGGTTGAACAACATATCTTAACACCGTTCAAGATAAAATAAAGACATAAGGAGCGAAATAAGAATATAATATGATAGTGGTATGATAACACTTGTTCTATTGCGTGTCTGGGGCTCACGTGATAAGAAGCAGAATAACATCATTCATTATTTTTTTAGGTTTAAATATGTAAAAAATTATTTTTAACTTTGACATGAAAAATACATGTCATATTCAAATGAGAAGATTGTAGATTTTATAAATTAATAAAACACACTAAAATATTAAATAAAGTAATTAAATAATTTTGTATAATATTAAAAAATCAATTGCTCTACTAATTAAACAATTTAATTCCTTTTAAATCATGAGTACGTCAATATATAATTCGATTATATTTACAAAACTAAATGTGTGTGTGTATGTATGTATATATTTATCATAGATGAGCTAAATAAGTATATGATAAATACGTTATATATAAATTACAAAACTAAAAACAATATTTAAAAAAAAATCATTTTTAATTTTTTTTGAAAAATTAAAACTAAAATTTCTATGTCCATTAATTAAATATTAATTTTTAATTTAATATTAAACTTTTTTTGTTTACATATATTTTATTTGATTTCAATTTCCTATACCAGTTTAATTAAATTAGTAATTTTGTATATAAATTTAATTGAATCAATAATTTATGTTCTTATCATATCTTAGTGATACCTAACCCAACTCAAATTCAGGTTAAACTTTTTAACCTAAGAGATATTATAGGATAAGCTTTAGAATTAACTTATCATAATTCATTGTCTCATCAAACATTGAATTACAACATGATACGATAAAACTATCATATTTTTTTTATATGGACCACCAAATTGGTCATAAATGCATTGAATTTATGAGTCACCTCACTTATATATTCATTTAACAGTCACTTTTTTATTCAATGCGAAATTTCTAACTCACATTTGTCACATACATTTGATACCAAGGGTGAATGTATATTCAAGCATGTGTGGGCTTGTGCCTACACAAAGTTTCTAAAAACCTTTTTTTAGTAGTATAATGTACCAATAGTTGACAATTTGATCACATGACCCATACTTATAGGAGATCATTTTTCTCTTCACTCACACCTATCATCATATATATCTGAAACAGGTTTTTGATAATATAAATCGGATGCGAAATCAAATGGGAGATGACTGGTTAAATGATTGTTTATTTATTTATACAAAAAGGGATATTTTTATTGATATTGAAAATGAGAAAATCATTTAATGTTTATAGAATATAAAAAATTGTTAAGGACAATTATGATGGGTATTTATGCTTTTGAAAATGAAATGTAACATATATATAATTCTACAAATTTTTAGTATATGGTGTCTCACTATCCGAAATTCTTGGATTCATCAAAGTCTGATACCATTGTTAGATCATAACGAAAGTTTAGATGATTATCATGTTGAATGAAGAGCAACCATACAAATGAGGTTGAACATCCATCTTAACCAAAATCTCATTATATTTATAAGTCGCTTATATATTGTTCAACATCACTCTTCCATCCCATAATATGTCTGTTTTTTGGATATGAGTTTTTTTTAGGAAGTGATATGGGCTGAATTTTTTAAAACCTTGCATTGTTTTGTCATGCCTTAATTAAGAATAGATAAAATATCTTTGGTAATGTATGTGTTTGGTAGAAAGGTTTGATTATTATTAAGCAAATAAAATGTGTACCTAGAAACAAAAAGGAAACACCAAAATGTTAAAGTTTGGAAAAAGGCACTAGTAATAATAAAAGTAGTGATATTTTGACAATCATTTTGGTACAACCTTTGAGACAACTTTGTTGTTCTCTCTTTTCATTGGTCAAAAACAATAGAGAGAGAAAAAGAAAGAGAAAGAATAAAAACATAATGTGAGTATGAGAGAGAAAGTTGTACAAAAGTTGTTAAAAAGTGGTTGTCAAAATATCATTTCTCTAATAATAAAGAATAAAATTAAGATCTCATATGTCACATGGTCCCAAAATGTTTATATTCCATTGCATCTACATCGAGGGAGAGATAGCAGCAGAACAGAACAGCACGGCACGGCAGGGTCAGATTTGTTTTGGAGTGCACAAAGATAACAACCTCTGGCAGTAGAAGTGATATATGACAATCAAAGACATAAGGCAAAAAATCCGTACCTTTTTTGGTTCTATTATCATGCAGTATGCACAGATAATATTGACAAAATATTACAACTATTGATGATGCTATGCTTATACTAATAATTAACAAAAGTGAAATACCATTAATCATATCATATCATATGAATATTGAATTATTTCTCTATCCACCCAAGCCCTCGTGATTTGAGGGGCATTGTTTGCACTTTTTCAGTTAAAAACAGTTATCGATGGTGACCAAGTTTACTTTTTCTCCACCATCCCCAAGATTTTAATGTTCACAACGATACAGTAATTTAATATTTTAATTAATGTGATTATTGTTCATATGCATGTCTGCTTTTATGGACAAATGAAGAAGGTGAACACAAGGTGCTGCGTTTTATGCTATGTGTTTTGTCCCATTAAAACCATCCTTGTCCAATTATGTCTCTTTCCAATGCCCCCCTTATATAAAATTAGGGTCTTGTTAACGAGTGCCCCCGGGGCACTCTTTAAACTATCCAAAATAAGCAATTATTCTTTAAAAAAGTCAAACATTTCGATTTCCAAGACATTAATTACATGCATTTTCATAATATACTTACTAATTATGGTCCTTAAAGAGTGCCCCGGGGGCACTCGTTAACATTTTCCATAAAATTAAGTTTTACTTTCACCTAACTTTGGTCCCTTTTTAAAAACAAAAGTATGATTTAATTCTTTGATTTACCTTCCAATATTTGTTTTCAACCAAAATAAAAAACCTATGACAATAAAATAATGTTCGGACTTCCAGAGAAGTCTTAAGCAATTGGGTTAATTATCGCATTGAATTAAAATCAACGACATAAGTTTGTATATATCATCTTTATTCAAAAACAATAAGGTATTAGCTATATGATTCATATCAATGTTGTCCAACATCAAAATCTTTTATCCAAATGTAGTTTTTTTTACCTCAAACTTTAAAGAACCAACATTGGATGCATTTGATTTTTATTTTTTTTTGAAGGAAGGAATATGCACTTGATTTTGTCTCATTAGATAAGGTATTAGATTTTTTTATATGATGGGAGAGCCGGAAGTTCCAACAAATTTTCCCTCAATTACATTTAATTTTGAGTTTACAATAAATTTCTTATTCCCATAAGCTTAACTTAGTTAACATTGTAATATATAAGGTCCGAAGTTTAAACCCCACTTAATTATTATCTTAAGAGGTGAAACTTGAAAGTTTTGCCCCTAATCTAGTTGACATTTAGCTTATTTTTAGTCCGTATGATATTAAACAATTCACACTTAATTATTATTATTTTTTTTAGGGAATTTTTTTTTTTTTTAAATTCACACTTAAATTTTCAACAAATAAATAGCGTGAGTTTTTCGGTTGTCTCAAATTAAGGATGGACGCTGTTTAGTTTAGTGTGAAAACTGAACACAACCAAAGTGAATTAGGTAGTAATAGGGTTTATATCATCATCTAATTTTCTTCGAACCGGTTTTTATTTTTAATGAACACGTTCGGAACAAAATACAAATCAATTTAGGTAATACTCCCTCCGGTCCTATTTATAAGAGACAATTTACTTTTTAGATACATTAAATAATTTATATATTTGGTTTAGTTTCTTGACTAGATACATACATTATTCAATGTATCTAAAAAGTCAACTTTCTCTTATAAATAAGACCGGAGGGAGTACTTGGTTTGGTATTTTTTAATAAGTGGGAATTGAATATGGTACGTACTCTGAGATTAATAAATAACTCATACACACACCAGATTAGTGGTAATTGAACAAACTAATTTTTTTTTTCTAGTAGCTTAGTGGCTAGATTCACACACATTATATGTGGAGAAGTGGGGAATCTGGGGTTCGAACCCCGGCCCCTGCACAAATTATCCCTGGTAGCTACCAACTGAGCTACATTTACGGGACGAACAAACTAATTTTCTTCAAACTGGTTTTTATTTTTAATGAACACGTCCGGAACTCATACAAATCAATTTTGTTTTGAAGGGGTTTTGGAGGAGTTTAGAAGAGAGAATTTTAGAGGACTAAGTTTATATTTTGAAATATATTGATGTTTGAAGAAAATTGAACAACACCATGATAAATAATTATATAATACTTCAATCACATTTAAGTAAATTTTACAAATATTTTATAGTATTCATAATTTAAAAAGAAAAAATATGTCATCTCCTCCGGTTCAAAAAAAAAAAAAAATCCTCCAACACCCCTAGGGTGTGTTTGGATTGAGGGTTTAGGAGGGGAAGAGAGAGGAGGGCTCACTTTTATTTTTTAAATTACGAATAATGTAAAAAAAAATTAAAAATAAATTAAGTATTTTTGAAGTATTATATGATCATTTTGTTAGCCTGTAAATTTGTCACAGGCAAACAAATTTATCATGTTGTTAATTCAATTTTCTAAAAATCATTTATAATATCCTTAATTTAAAAAAGAAAATTAAACCCTTCATCCAAACACATCCTTAAAGTGCAAGATCGTAGAAGCACATGCGAAATTTAACGTAAGATAATCAAATTATGTTTTCAAGTTTTTTCATAAAAACTTAGTATATTCCTTAAAAAGGAGTGTAGGAGTTTTCTTTATAAAAACACAATGCATCTTTTGTTAGCAAATAGACAACAAACTTATAAATTAATTAATATTTTTGGTAGGAATAACGTAATTAATTTTAGATATACTTCTATGAACCACTATTAATTCCTTGTTTTTTAAATCCTTCAACAAAAAAATCCTTGTTTTTTAAAGAAAAATTGGAAAAGTGAAAATTATTATCAATTAAAGTATTACGTACAAGGAGATTAAAATTCTATCCTTGTAGCTCAGCGTGGTAACGCAAGCTTGTGACCTCACCTAAGTATGTGCATTCAGATGTTGGAAGGTCCTTTGTTGTGTGTAAAAAAAAAAATATATATATCCTTGTAGAAAAGGAACTTTTTCCATTGAGATTCATAATCAAACTTTTAGCAATAAACTGACGCTTCATAGATCATTAATTTCTCTTGTTAGACTGTCAGTTCACAAGAAAATAACGGTTTGTTGTTTGTCAGTTGTGAAATCCCTTTTTGCTTGAAAAATGGGAGGTTGAAAAGGTGTTGGTATATTAAGTGTAAGAATCTCACATTAGAGAAAAATGTAAATGTTCACAACATATAAGTAAGATGATTCATGTTTAGGGTGTATTTGATCCCCTAATAACTAAATACTAAACATAACAATACAAAACATAAGAACACAATACTGGATAAAATAGCACAAAACAATCATTTAAGGTATTGAACTATTTTGACATTGGAAAATGATAAATCCAACGAAAAAGTCAATCAACAAATACAACGAAAGTTTATTTTTATTATTCGTGGTATATAATAATTCTCGATCTTTAAAGATTTAAGATTTTGGATTAAGATGCGGTGTCTAATGTATTCGTAAGAAGTTGTTCAAAGTCCAACGGTAACGAAGTAAAGTATTTAGAGAATCACAAAATTATCCTTCTTTTCCTAACAACTTGATGTTGTGTCTATTCCTTAGCAACCCACCAAAATTTTCATTGTTTTTTTCTTTTCTTCCGTTGTTAACATCGCAATCATGAACAAATACATGACATATGTATTCTTTAAAAAATAACCTCTTAAATAAATCAATAACTTAGTTTCACATTAATTAGTTTCCAATTGCATTTGTTTTTTATTGACTTTTCCAATTGCATTCTTGTAACAACCAACTTCCAGCTCCTATGTTTTGAGGGTGGAATCATACAATGCATAAAATACTTGTCATTTAGACTTAAATTTGTTAAAATGTACAAATTCAACTATACAGTAATCATGTACATACTTTTAAGAACAAATAACTAACTGCCCTAACAACTAAAATAGATGATCTGACAAACCAACGGAGGCCAGCCTATATATAGTTGTAGAAATGAGAAGTGAACAACTTTGTAGCACCAAAATTTATGATCGAAAGTGTGTTCAATGTTTGACCCCGATATAACATCAACACATGTTATGACAGCTAACTTATTCGTTTTTAATTTTTTTTTGAAGTCAAACTAACTCATCAAAATTGGTATTAAGAAGAATCGAACTTGAGACATTCAGAAAAGCACACTATGAAATCCCAAACCTACACGCCAGCCCAAATGGGTTAACTAATTCATTTTTCAAATTATTACTAACGTCCATGTGTCGGTGTCAATGCCTCATAGGTGACCAGTAAAGCCCAGACACGATAGTTTTCAAGTGATATGTGATTGATATGTGCTAATGCCTAATAATCCTAAATTCCCAACCAAGCTAAGAGAGATTGAGAGTGAAAGAGGGAAATGAAATAGAAAATATAGTGGAATTAAGCTAACAGGCCTATTGCCAATAAATTCATGTTTCACCTAGTCTCTAATTCCCATCACCAATAGACACATATGGCATAGACAATGACAATAGCTATCTATCATCTTATTGATGCCCCTACCATTTATGTATAAGCACATGCTTCTTTTCCACAACATATGTTCTGTTTCTAATTTACATGAAAACTAGCTATAATAAGTTTTTTTTCCTTCCTTTACCATTCTTCCTACCCTACCAAGAGGGGCTCCCCATATACATTTGTTGTAAATATATGTATTGATAGGCCATATCATGATAAGTCACATTCTTCAATTACCATTCTATTCACTTATAAGTAACTTTTTCCATGATGTTGGGAGTTGGGGTTAATGTGGGACTGGTGTTGTAAATACTATCATTAATAGGAAAATGTATGACAACTTAATAAGCTAGGTTCTCATGTCTATCCATAACATTCTATGTTTTTTTAAGCCACTGTGAACTGTTCAATTCATGTTGCATTGATTTCAATTAAGGTACATTGATCAGAACTCAAAATTGGGCCATGCTCCTAAAATGAATCATACACCCTCCTCGCCTACTAGTGTATGATATGGCTTCTAATTTTAAGTCTGTAGCTAGCTCTATACTTGATATTTATTAATTAGTATACATTGAACTATAAAATAACTATACATACATGATCTCTGCATGCATCTCTCATTTTCTAGGTCATGGTTACATTAATTGCATGACATGTATCTACATCCATATTCATGACTTCTAATTAATTCATACATTGATTTGAGGAATAGACAGACACTAAAAAAAGTCTCAAAACAATAAAAGCAAATAGATACCAAAGCTAGCTGTTATTGTCTATGTGATGGCAATGCTGTTTAATAGTAGCTTTCAAAATGAAATGCTACAGAACAAGTGTATATGGACACTATTAAGTATTAAGTTATTAACATCTGAGGAAAGAGGGAAAAAAGAAAGTATATCCAATTCAGTGAAAGGATGCTAGACAGCATGGGCCAGATATCACATTGAGCCCATTAAACAAGCCCTAGCCCACTCAACCGACATTGAAACTCATCCATTTAAAGATGAATTTTACATTGTTGTGCTCTATATGGGAAATGGGACCTAGTTAGTAAGTTGATAGAGGTAACCACTAACCAGCTCCTGAAGAATTGGACAATGTACTGCTCTAGTTGGTATTGGTCAAAATTCTATATTATGAGCCCACAATTCATAAACATGCTTCTGGCAATGGGTAATACCAGCTTTCACAAGGCCCACTTTTGGACCATGGTGGTTCCTACCATTGCTTAGTGGGCATGTTGAGTAGTAATGGCAAAATGGGACTGTAGGTGTGGGTTAGAACCGACACAGATAAGGACAAGACATGTCTTTTGGCAAATGGAGCTCAATAAGGTGAGCTTCAGTAGGGAGGGAGGGATCCATCAACATCTTTGGTCCACTAAGTCACGCCTACTCTACTCTGCAGCAGGTAACTAAGCTTTGTAGATATGAGTATTCGCAAGTGAAGCGTGTCCAGTGTCTATCACGTGTCAGTATCTGACACCTACACATGTAGTCACGTTCACGTGTTCTATTTTTCGTAATTATTATTACCAATCTCAACATGTCATTATCAATACTGTGTTCTCCTATTTCTTATGATTATTATTACCAGTATCGACGTGTCATTATCAAATTGTGTTTTGTTCTGCTTAAGAGTCTCATTGCATAAAACTACTACCAGAAGATAAAAATCTTATAGTGACTTGTGTGGGCCAATCATTCATGCAGTAAGTTATTGGTATTCAGTTATTCACATGTCAATGATAAGTCACAAATTTGTGGAGCATGTAAAGGCTATATAACATATGGCAACACTGATGATGGATAGGTTTGCCACTTCAGCCCCGAGTTACATCAAACACAAAAGGCCTCCAGATTGTTAAACATGTAAGGGAAATTTTTAGGGCCTAATGGAGCATAATTAAGAGCCCAATATTGAGAACCCTTTATGCTAGTACTGTTCAAGCTAAGGTTCAATCAACTTTGAGATATGTGGCTTTTCATCCCAATGTACCTGGACCAGGCCAACTTTGAGATATGAAACTTTTGGACCAATATAACAATACAAGGCATCAGAATCTACGATGCCACGAAGCAATAACTTTTGAACACAGAATATAAGGTGTTGCTATGATTAAGAAAGAGAGAAAATAATGGTAGAAGATCAGCTTCTTTCAGTTTTCAAATTTCAACCTCCAAACCAAGTGAATGGTCCTACCAAAGGAATATTCAAAATTGCATATGCAATACATAGATCCCTCATGCTGTTGGTTTCTTATGAGACAAGAAAATATTTGCTGACCTCTTTGGTAATGTCTTTGACTACAACAATTCACTTTTTTTTCCTTTAAACTTTGTTTTTAATTCTGTCTTCAATATGTCCTGATAAATCTACTAGTTTTACTAATCAGAACTTATGATACAGTTCCTCATATTATATAATTAGCATGTCAATTTGTTAGTTTCAGCTAGCAGAGTAAACTAAGATCCTTTACCATCATACATATTGCTCTAAAAATTGGCATGCAAGTTAGGGATAAAATTCATATTTTCATTTATCTGTGTCCCTTAACATATAACTTCTAGAACAAGTAAAGATATGTGAGATGATTGTAAGAGACCAATTTCATCCATGCACACATGTTCAAATAATTATCAAAAGAAATATGATCTGTATTGCATCGTTCAAAGGTTTAATTAATGACTGAAGAAGTCAACTAATTGCCATTACATATAGCATAAATGCAGCCTTGCAGGAATAAAACCAATAAAAATAACTTTTGTCTAAACTGACCCTTAACTACACTAGCTAAAATTGATAAATTACTAACTTAATTCCAAATCTCTTTGTGATGAAAATACAATTCATCACAAACAGAACAAAAAAAAAACTCTTGAAAACCTTAAAGTTTACTCAAATGCTTCATCATCGTCATCAGGAAGAGGCTGAAATGCTGGCATACATATCTCATGTTCAATCCTGTAAAGAATATAAATCAATACACAAAATCAAATCAGTAACAAACTAATTAGGGAAGAACAAAATAGCCTAAATGCAGATAAAAACACAGATAACAGAAGTCCTTACGATTCTTGCGCAGCTATATCAAAGGCGACTTCCGGAGGAGCAAGAGCAGGCATCTCCACAAAGTGAAGGTTCATATTACTGGAAATTGGAATCATAACACCAATCAGTAAATAATTTGCTACCATTCATCAATCATGACACTGGCATATATATAAAAGAATGAATAGAGTATATTCAATTAGTTACTTACCCTGCAAGTTTCTTGGCAAGGTATAAGAAAGGTTTCTCAAAATTATAGTTACTCTTTGCAGATATTTCATAGTATTGTAGATTCTTCTTCCTGTGAAATATAACTTGCTTTGCTTTAATCTGTCTATTCTTCACATCAACCTTGTTTCCACACAGGACAATGGGTATATTCTCACACACACTGTGATTATTAACAAGAAATTAGAGTCCCAAATTATCACTCAGCTAAGAATTAGTAAATTGCTTGAAAATGACAAATGCATTAAGAAAAAATAAATTGATGAAATTAGCTAACTGACCGAGTGATATCTCTGTGCCATGTTGGAACATTTCTGTATGTCAAACGAGCAGTTACATCGAACATAATAATAGCACATTGTCCTTGAGTGCTGCACATAATTCGTAGGTTTTCATCAGGAAATCGACCATTAAGAAATACTCTAGTTGAACAAGCGCGAGAAACATAATGATATGATTAAGAACTAAATTGGTAAGGGAGTTTTGGAAACATAATGAAATTAAGATGTAGATAGTATACAACTTACTAATAAGCATCTCTGAGACCACCAAATTTTTCTTGGCCAGCAGTGTCCCAGCAATTAAAACGAATTTTTCCACAATTTGTATAAAAGTCTAGTGGATGAACCTCCACACCAATGGTAGCTGTTGTATTGCAAAATTAAATTAATTAAATGAATTAATGAATGTTTAGACATGCATATATAGTGTGGAATCAATACGTAAATTGGCCAACTTAAACAATATATATTACGTTCATATCTCTTCTCAAATTCGCCAGTTAGATGTCTTTTAACAAAAGTGGTTTTTCCTGCACCCATAAACAAATAACAATATCATAAATAATTAATATGAAGTGTGTATGTGAGTGTGTAATTTTGAAGCATAATTAAGTGGAACTTTGGAAGAAAGAAAGATCGAAAAGTAGTACCAGTTCCTCCATCGCCTACAAGGACAAGCTTGAAAGTGGGATAGTTAACAATTTGCTGCTGAGGGAGAGCCTGTATAGAAACGGGACAAAACAAAAGCATTATATTTATATGAATGAATATGAATACGCGCGACTTGAAAAAGAAAGATGAAGCAATTAAGCAGTTAATTTGCTTACCATGAAATTGAATGAATGAATAATAGTATGAGATCGATTATAGGGTGAATTAATATATGGTGAGTGAGGTCTTGTGGAGAGTTCTTGTATATATACAGGTTGCTGTGTGTGGACTTTAAAATAACGCAAAGCCTTTATTTGACTTTAGAACCACGCACATTTTGTTCTTGACTTTAAAATAAGGCATGCATGCACGACTTAAGATTGACGCGTATATGTATGTCCCTTAAATGCAAATATTTATTTTTGAAGGGCTTAAATGCAAATATTGAATTTAAAATATCTAAAGATCAAATAATTTTCCCTTAGGGCTTCGTTTTCAACACTGTTTTAAAATTAAAAGAATAAAATATGAACTTCAACATCATTCGTTACTGGGGTCTTAGCCGTTCATGGTAAGCGGTTCTTTTGGCTTTTTATTTTGAAGATGAATGTAGCTTCATGATTCGTATTCTTGATTTGTATGATATTTAAATTTTAAGGACTTGCCACATGATTAATGTCAAAATTATTACAATTTTATAGCAATAACATAATCAACAAAAATGATACTAATGATAAATTCAACGTCATCTAAAATATCTCTGTGGCATACCACATGGACGACTATGGCTCTATGCAAGTAGACCTACAACACATGACCTCCAGTTTTGTCATGGTTTAACATTGACTAAACTGAACTCTTAGAACAACGGTTCCAAGTTGATTTTTTGTTATGCGTTAAAGGAAGACAGACAATAAATCAAATACTAAAACTACAGAAATATAAGGTGTTTAATCCATATGCAATTTTGATAATGAAGAACATATTTAATTAAATAATGGGCAGATTGGTTGGTTTTGCGTCTAACACGCATAAAGTTTAAACTATGAAGACTGACACTACACTGATACAATCCTCAATAATAGTGCCGACATAGGTGGGAGATTGTCAATGAGTATTTAATATGTCAAGACCAACATTTGACTCTGCAATAAGATTCAGATTTATCTGAAATCTGGTAATGAAAAGACTTGTCAGTTGCATTAACATTAAGCTTATAAACCACCTGAAGAAGTTGTCTAATGAACATCAGATATTGGCAAATTTGGACCTCCACCGCAAATGAAATATAATAACAGGTCTAAGTCGTTAACTTTCAGCCATAATACGCATGTTTTACGCAAAATGAGGATTTGTAGTGATTTCAAACCTTTTTTTTTTTTTTTTGGTACATTAGATATTGAGAAATTTGGACCTCCACTGCAAATGAAAATATAAGAACAAATCTAAGCTTAGATCTGTTCCAAAAAATTAAAATAAAAATAAAAAATTGAAAATCTAAAAATCATGACAGATCAAGTTTAGGCTTTTACAATGTTTAACTCAGCCTAACATATTTCCATCCCTACCTATAATAAGCTCAACGGATGCGGCGATTCAAACTTATCTCGTGGTTGCTCGTCAAGTTTTTGGTTTAGCAAATCCTTCGAATGGCTCCTGCCCAATGTGTGAGGTTTGTTGGCAGCATGATAATGCAGATACCATGGTCCTGAACATCGATGATAGTTCTCTTACAAATCCAAATAAAGCATGCTTTGAGGGTTTGGTTAATAACTATGAGAGCTCCTTCCGTTTTGCCTTTTATGGTAGTGTAGGTATTTCGAATGTGCTTCATGCTAAGTTCAAAGCTCTATTGGCATGCAGGTCTCTTTGCATATTAATGTAGTTGGTGACTATAGCTATAAGTACTAATAAATTTCATCATTGGTTCAATCCTTTTGTGGATATTTGTGAATTTTTTTTTACAAAATATTGAAATATTACCTTGTATTATATTATTCGTGAAAGAAATCAATGTGTAAATATTTTAGCAAAACTATGAGCAAATGACATAGACCCTTTATTTATTGTTGGAAATATAGAATAAATACCTTAGTAATATGTACATTTATTGATGTAGCTAGAAGATCGATAGTTAATTATCTGCCTAGTAAATCACATTCATGTACTTAGGAACTAGAAAGCTGATTAATATTCTTGTAACTCCCATATTGTATTTACTCTTTAGAGTGTATATAAACAGATCAGCTGAGTGGAATTTCACTCAAGCATTCCATAACTATTAGTCCTTTAACATGGTATCTAGAGCAGGTTCTCTTTGAAGGGTCACTGCCTCTGGTCCTGCAGTACCACAAGTCCAAAAGTCACTCTCATACTTAGTTTCCTCCATTTGTGGTACTCTGTTTCTGGTTTCCAGGATCTACTTTTTTTTGGGTCCTTTATTTCTAGTTCTTTCTTGCTATTCTCACAATGGCCTCAGGTTCTCAAAAAAATAATGGACCTACTTTCTCTTTCTCTAGAAGACCAACAATCACTTCAGAAAAATTGAATGGAAAAAATTATTTAGCTTGGTCTTCCTCTGTAGAACTTTGGTTTCTTGGCCAAGGCTATGAGGAACATCTGAAACAATCATCAGAAAGTATTTCAGCAAAAAAAACGTGATGAATGGAAAAAGCTTGATTATCAGCTTTGTTCTCTCCTTTGGCAATATGTCAAGCCAACCATCTTGACAAACTTTAGAGCCTTTAAAACTTGCCACTCTTTCTGGCAGAAGGCTCAAAGCGTCTTTGCTAATGACATCGAACAATTGTATGATGCTGCACAGAAATTGCCCACTCTAAAGCAAACAGACCATGACATGGTTTCCTATGTTTCAAAAGCTCAATCTGCGGTAGAGGAGTTAAAATTATCTTTGGAAGCCGATAAAATTGAAGAAATGAAGAAAAAACTTGATAATCTATATATGGTGTTGGTTCTAAGAGGAATGCACCCAGATTTTGATCATGTTCGTGATCAAGTCCTAACTGGACAAGAAGTTCCTTCTTTAGAAAATTTAATAACTCGTCTCCTTCGAGTCCCTTTGCCTAAAACAGAAGTAAATTCAGTTGATGTTGTTGAAGCTTCTGCCTTGGTTTCCAACTGAGGGGGATGGGGAAGTCGTGGAAGTCGTGGAGGACGAGGTGGAAGAGGAGGTCGACCTCAATGTTCTTATTGCAAAAGAATGGGCCACACGCAAGATTCTTGTTATTCTATTTATGGATTTCCTGAAAAATCTGGAATACTTCCAAGTCTGAAACATCAGAGATGAAATTTTCAGAAGCTGACTATCAAGAATACCTTCAGCTAAAAGCTGCCAAGGAATCTCCAAGCTCATCTGCTGTAGTTGCTCATAACTCCAGTGCTTGTATTTCTCAATCTGGTCATGATCAAAGTCCTTGGTTCATTATTCAGGTGCCTCTGATCACATTGTTGGTAATGGTTCATTATTTTCATCTGTCTCTTCTAACAAAAATCCTCATTTTATTATTCTAGCCGATGGTTCTAAAGTTGCAGCAAAGGGTACGTACCCACGAAGTATCGTAATTAATTGTTTAAATTTTTAAAAAATATTTTATCGAATACTTATAAGATACTCCACAGATACATAAAGATACTTCACATATACGTATCCTAAAAAAAGATGAAGGGTAAAAAAAGTAAGACAATGTTGTAAAATTTTAATAGAGGTGTATATGATTCAATTTTAGATATGCATCGGTAGAATTGTTTCTCGATAAACCACTTAAACAAGAACATCTATATAGAAGCTCTGGATAGCAGCTTCCCGATTTTCCTTGGGACGCGATATTTAAGCCTAACTTGATTTCTAACTCAAATCTAAACAAGTAATTAGATTTGTTTTCTTAAAAGTGTCCTTCTGAAGGATTAGTTTTCTTTTTTGGGCTGTACCAAAAGAATATTAGATTTATTTTTTGTCTTAATTCTTCAGAATTTAAGTAAAAGAGAAATAAATCATGACTTAAAATTGTTCCATCAAAAAATCAAATTCAAATTCAACCGAATTATCATTTATTTAAAAATCATCAAATGATCAAAGTAGTATATTGTAAAAAATTAACATTCTTTAGTACATATTTTTAGAGTAAACATTTTTTTAGCACTATTATTCTGGTCAATTAAGAAAAAGGTTATCAGTGTGATTCATTGTATCGGAAAAAAGGGAAATTCTTTGTTCCCTGCTGTTTCAACAACTCTCGATCTCGGTCAATTCCGCCATGGCGCCGACGTCGTTCGATCCTGCTAACATGTAACGTTTTCTCATTCACACTTCAATAATTCAATTTTCGCATTCATCTCCTTAATCAATTCTTTAACTGCTATGCTACAGAGAACCCGTTGCAAGAAGGAAGAACAATGGTCCTCCTCTCAAGTTCCTTTTTCCTCTCATATATGCTCCTGTTCTCCCTCTAAGTTAGTCACTCCACTTTCTTCATTCAATTCATTTTTCGCTTTTCATTCAATTACTTTATTTATTTATTATGATATTTTCAATTTCAGTTCGTTTGGGGTTGCGGCATAAACCTGTTTTGAGAGATCGTTTGTTTACAGCTGTCTTGGCTGGTGCTTTTCTTCATGGAGGCTATCTTGTGTATCCTTTTTTCTTTAATTTATTCTACTATGTGATGCTGCTGCAATACAATTATAGTGTTGTATAAAAATATACTATATACTTTAGTATTTCTGTGCAACTTGTGGTATACTTTATGCGTGACTTAATTTTGGTCATTAGATGCTTGAGATTCTCATTTAGAGTTAAGAAACCGGTGTTTAGTGTTTTGTGTAGGATTGCAAAATGGGTTTGAACATTTAGAATAGTTTGGGGGTTAGTTACAATATTTTAGTTTAGAAATGACAACATTAGAGAGAGAGAGAGAGAGAGAGAGAGAGAGAGAGAGAGAGAGAGAGAGAGAGTTGGGGTTGGGGTGGCACCTATAGTAGAAAAGATGTTGTAACTAAGCTTAGGTGGTTTGGGCATGTAGAGAGAAGACACGTGGATTCTGCAGTAAGGAGGGTAGATCATATGGAGGCTATGAAGCATAGACACCGACAATAATTTGAGACAATCACATAATTCAATGTAGTTATATTTGTCCGTGTCGGACACCGACGCGTGTCCGACACTGGCACATGCCTAATCCAAGGAGAGTTTGTGCTTCATAGGATGGAGGTAGTCAAATCACTAGAGACAGATCAAGACGTAGAAAACTGTTAAAAAAGATTTAAGAGATTAATGAGTTGAATCCAAACATGGTATATGATAGAACATTATGGTGTAATTCGATCCATGTAACTGACCCCACTTAGTGGGATAAGGCTTGATTTGTTTTTGTTATTGTTGTAGTTTGCATATATTTACCCTGTTTGATAGTCTAAATGTTGTCAAGTGGATGACCTAATTAAGCCCTTATAGCATAAGGGCTTATCATATAAATGTTTATCTTTAAGCTGTTTGTATAACAAAAGTTAAATGCCTAAAAAAAAGATAAATACAGTCAAATTGTTTTTATATAAGCTAAAAACTATTTTCATAAGTAATCTTGGAGAGTTTATGGATATAAGCTAAAAACTGCTTATGAACATATCACAAACGGTTTCCATAAACTCTCTAAGCAGTCATACAAGTGGTGTTTATGCCAGTAGATAATTTCAAATAAGCCAATTCAAACAGGCCTAACCCTAATCTTTTGCATTTTGCGATTTTATGTTGCCGATATTTGTTTTTTGTTTATTAACCAAAGTTTGAATTGCTTCTCTGAGGCTACTGGAGATTGGGCATGAAATACTTGTTAACTTTTGCTTTGTGGGTCTGTGTGAGTAGACAAGGAAAGGGGAAATAACATGATAAGACTCAGAGTTCAGATTTCATCTTATTTTGTCATAGTGTCAAGTCTATGTATCCTTGATCTCGGAAAATAGAGGTTTGTGCAAATTCCGCTATGCTACAATGCCATGGTGCCACTATAGCCGCTATTTGACAACAATTTGTATTAAATAGCGTTTCGCGGAACAATAGCAGTTTCTTCAAATTCCGCCTTGTTATTGCGTTATATAGCCGCTATTTGACAACACTAGTCAATGCTAGGCACAAAAAGCACCCTTCCCATAATTTTTCCGAGACACCTAAATGACTGTTTGGTCTGAGAAAATATTTTATATTTTCATCTGCTATTTATTTTGTCACTTTGTTTCTTGTTTTCAAAGTTTTCTAGAGCAATCAATGAAAAATAATAATATGACTTAACTGTTTGTCAAACTAAACTTTGAAATAGATAACACAGTGAAAGTAGGAGTTTTGTAATTGAAAATGAAAACATGAATTGAAATAAAAAAATAAAAAAAGTGCAAACTGAACAGGTTTTAAACTTTCAGTGTGGTTAGGAATTTTTCTGATGTTAAACTGGATTAACTGTATTCAATGAACATTATCATTAGTCCAAATTTGGTTGGTAAGGGGGCTCAGAATAGAATCACAACTTAGGCATCTTTCCTTGGATTCCTTCACAAAATAATTTTGACGTGTTGACTAGATATCACTAACAATGACTGATATTTATTGATTTTCTAGACCATTGTTTCTGATATCAATTAATCTTCATTCATTTTGGTTTTAATTTCTTTCATTAGACTTTAGAGAAAGTAGGGGAAGGTTTAAGATCAGTTAGGGTGTTGAGGATTTTCGTTATAAGATACCAGTTTGGCATTCTTGCAGGAAGGTTTAAGATCAGTTAGGGTGTTGAGGATTTTCGTTATAAGATACCAGTTTGGCATTCTTGCAGGAAGGTTTAAGATCAGTTAGGGTGTTGAGGATTTTCGTTATAAGATGCCAGTTTGGCATTCTTGCTCTTATTATGCATTACTCATACATTGTAACATTGCCATTCCTTTGAAGTCAATGCCGTTATATTATTTATTTAATTAGGCAGAAGTAGTTGAAGTTCGAGATCAGTTTATGAATGTTGAAATTTTCATTGCCACAAACTGACCCTAATTGAGTTATGAGTTATGACAGTAAATAAGGCATATGCAAGCCAAAGTGATACTAAAAGGTGCTCGTTCTTTGTTAATTTTGGATTTTGAAAGTTATTAAACTGTAGAATACAGCAACACTAATAATAGGGAGAAGTATGGGTGTAAAACATTTTATTTCCCTCTTACATGTTTGTCTTGTCTTGTCAAATTCCTATGCCATGTTTCCTTTCTGAATTGTAGAACTAGACTGAGATTACATTGATTGGATTGTAACAAAAATTTTACGGTGCTAAATCAGAATTTTCACCTTGTAAATTTGTAATTGACCAAATTCAACAATCCATCGACAGTTTTTTTAGTCAATCTATATTTTCTTATCACGTTTCTCCTTAATGACAATATCCAGATCAGATTTGTATGATGCTGAGAGCAAATGATTATACAGAGCATGTATTGGACGTTAGACCAGCATCGTTTACATCACAACCTCAGGTCCTCAATAAATTATTTGACTTGTGTTTGCTGAACAAAATCCTGGTAACACCTTAAATAGAGAAATTTTATCATGTATGAATTTTTTTTTTCCCAATTTTTTGGGAAGATTATTGTACCATATACTATTCGAGAATTGCATCTTTTATTGCGGCTTTAGCTTTTAGTAGAATAATTATGGAATTTGGAGGCTGTTCTTGATCTCCTCCAAGTGTTATAATGCGAGCAAAATATGGTCTAATTGGATTCAGAGCATCAATATGCATACTTGATATAAATCTTATTTGCTCACCTGATATAAATCTTATTTGCTCTGGTGAGTGAGTTGATGCTGACTTGTGAATAATTTATATGGTCTAAGTGGATTCAGAGCATCAATTGAATTTTCTCAGTTAGAACTGATTTATAGTTTAAATAAACCACTAAGGTGAAAATATAGCTGTGATGCTGAATAAGTATCGTGTTTCTTCATTTTACATGATAAAAGAGATGAGTAGTTATGCTATCTGTAAACAAGCTTGTTTGGTATCTAGACTTCAGTTACAAGCCAAGGCTACTGCACGACTTACTGAAGTTGTGTACCGTGCGAGATAACTTAGAACCATTAGATCTCTAGTGATTCTACCTGATATTATTGTGTATTGTCAGAACCATGTTTTTTATCATTCTCTATTGATTTTCCACAATCCTATTCCTGACAAGATTTTACCACACACTCAAGTCACTGGATTTTCTCTCTATCACCCCCCACTTCTCCATCTCTGTCTCGACTGCACTGAGTATGAATCCACTCTTTGGTTTCACTCAGGCGCCGACTGGAGAAGAGTTTACACAATTTAAAGGTCCAAATCTTTTTTTCAAAATACCAGACTGAAAAAGGAAGGAACCCAGGAAATCATGTTTTTGCGGAGGCTCCTAAAGACTATGAAATCATTGAATTGGAAATTGGAAGACTTTTGATATAGAGGCTGTAATTGTTGACCCGCTATGTGATATCATATTGATTAAATATGATAGACCGTAATGAGCAATGACATTTTTCTAACTTGTTCTTACAAATAAAGATTTAAGGGTAAAATGGTTAAATCTGGGAGGATAGAAGGAAGGCCAGTGTAGAAGACTGAAGATGAGGGGGAGGAAAATTTGATGGCAGAATAGAGGCTTTTGGAAATTTTCCGGATATAGAATAGGAAAAACTACTTTGCAAAGAATATATAGTAATGTCATGCAGAACCGCTATATCTAACAGTTCTAAGTTAATCTCATACGGTAAGTGACTTGAGCAAGTTTCGCACGGAGCCCAGCTCCTCTGTTACAAACTAGTTTTGACATTTCGTTTGGGTTTCATCTATGTGAAGTCACCTTTAGTTTTAGTCTTTAGCAGTTCAGAGCTCATTTTCCAAATCGCTGTCGTAAACTAGAGTGGCTTAATGACCTGCAAAAATAGTACTAATCTCCTAAAGGAAATAAGGCACTGATGCTGAGTTAATATATCTGTATAGTGAAATTTAGAAGGAAAGGGAAGGGAAGTGAAGGAAGTAAGTAGGAAGATTCTCATTTTAAATCAATATTTTCCTTTTTTATTAGTTTTAAATGGGGATATAAAATGAGAATTCGTTTGCAGCAAAGTACAAAATAAGATTTAATTGCGTATCATATTAGTTTTTCCAAAAGAACTATCATGTTAGTTCTGATTAGTATTTAATTATAATTTTAAAATTTAAAGTGAACATCAACTCTTTCTGTTCATTATTTTTGCTCAAATTTCTGTCCTTTTAAACTTATTCATCCAAAAGATCCCCTAAAATGGTGGTAGGACCTTTAATTTCTGTTCCCGCTATGTAGGTCATTAAAACTTCTTCATTCATTGATCACACGTTTATTGTTTTATAGACTTCTTGCATTGTTTTTAAAACCTTATGATTCATCGGATTGTAACTCTTGATCGCACAAAATTTATTAAAAGTTACCATCTGATCATTGTTTTTTAATTAAATTGTAACTTTCGATATGATTATCTCAGAGGTTGATATGAGGGACCTATAGTAATCACCCTGCCATGCTAGTGTTGGGTCCACTACAAAACGTGCTTGATTTTAAATATCTCATGTCCGAAAATATTAATATATGCGCTAAAATGTGTCATAGTTATGTACTAATGGTCCATAATATTGATTGAGAGAGATAGGTGTAAAGGAAAATGTAAAATGAATGAGAACATTAAAGTTACTCGAAATAATTTGCTTAAAGGTGTAAAGGGAAACCTACAGTAGGCGTTTTTTTTCTTCTTCAAACTGCGTTTCTGATTTTACGACCTCCAAGTTTGTTGGCAAGAACATATTTTTTTTCTTGGGTAACTGTTTTAGGAAATCATAATACAATGTTTGGGAATAGAGTAAGATTTGACTAGATATTTGTTAAAAGAAAATTACATTATTAGTGCATATTTACCTTAGTATTTTGTGAAGTTTGTTAACACGTTTTTCCTATTGTACACTTTTGATTTGAGTATATGATACACGTATACGTAGTTTTGATTTTTCGGCAACTTCATGCGAAGTTCTAAACTGAATATTTCATGAATATCCCTGACCAGAATTCTTTCTCTTTTTGTTTTTTTAAGTATTCTTTGTCTCTTTTTTTTTTTTTTTCTTTTTCTTTTTCTTGAGAAGCCTAATTTGCGTCGAAATCATAAAATATTGGTCTATTCAATGTATTTTATAGCGTAAAAGAAGAAGATTGCGATGTTGAGTATCTTTGACTAGATATATTTATCTTACAATTTTTTTAACAAAACACAATTGTATATTTCTATGTATGAGAGTAGTTTTTCTTCTACTATTGGATGGCTTGCTATCTGTGAATAAAAGTTACATCAAGCCCCAATTTTTAGGGCATTGCTATTTCTCGCGAAGGAAATCCTCCCGAAAGTATCACGATTGACAATTCCATATACTTATTGATTGTTAAAAGTTATGAAAACTGGTTACACAAGTAACAGCTTGCTACACCACTCTCTCCACTTTTTATTGGAACATATAATTGCCTGCAGAGCATTGAACCGACTCTATCACTTCTATCAAACAACCTTTTCTCCACCTACTCATTTTTAAAACCAATCATATTTAACCATAACAAGAGAGCTTATTACATATGTGTATATAATGATATAGGTTTAACCAATACATGATTATTTAAGACCAACATAAAAGGAAAAGTCAAGGACAGTAACAACACACAACATATGTTTAAGCTAAAGGTGTTGATATTGTTTGGACAAGATGTCTTACTTGTTAATTAGAATGAATGATGGTTAGTGCCACAGAAATTTTGTTGTGTCATGTTATGTAGATTGAACGGTGAAGTAGGTAGGCTTAATTAGAGTACTGAAGCAAGATTTTTTCACATTCGTGTTTTTCTCGTGAAATTACTTTCGCTATATTAAGCATTATCCCAATTTTTATATTATTAAATCCAAGAGAACATCATCCCTTTCAAAAAAAAAAAAAAATCATCAATGTAAAAAATTACAACAAAATAGAAAACGGAATAAGTAGACCAAATTTGACTATAGAAAGAAAAAAGATTTTGAAAAAACAAATTGTATAATTTTATTTTCTAGGCATGCATGCCGTAAATATCCTTACTGGTGGCATATTCGCTTGTGCATCTTCTCTTTACAAGAATTATCACAAGATTCATAAACTAATCACAAGATTTAGTTAAATTCCACACACTACACTATACGTAATTATTATTGAGTATTGACACATTACCGGATAGGAACGCAAAGCATATTCCCACACTTGATACTTGAGAGACAGGCTATTGTTATTTTAAAATTCTCTAAGATCCCATCCCATATCAGATACTCCAAAATCCAAATCCAATTTACTCTTCCAGTCAACTTGAACAATAATATATGAAATTAATGCTTCTTCCACATTTGTGCAAGATCTTATTCTCATCCAAAGTTTTGAAAACTTTTGAATAACATTACCATCCCTATAACATACACTACTTTCTAAAATAAGAAAAAAGGCTAATCAAATTATAAATAAATAATCCATATATATCAGAGTAAAGTTAAAACAACACATACATATTACCAGTTATATACTTATATTTATACATTGAAAAGTATTATTCTATATACACAATGATTAAATCAGTTGAGATTAAGAACTACTAACTAAAACGCTAAACCATTACACAACATTGCTTGGCGTTAACACTTAAATCAAATCCCTAAAATCTGGATCTTAAAAAAACTAAAAAAGCAAGAAAAAACGAAAACGATGCATGCAACGTAATATGAAATGGAAGTTTCTGGCGCCGGAAGATTACAGATCGGAGCGAGCTTTGAAATCTGAAGCGAGTCGAGAAGCGATTGCAGAGTGATACATAGTATCATGAAACGACTCAGTGCCAACGGTCATCTTTCGAAGCTGCTTCGCTTTCTCCTCCGTGAGACCACCGGTGAAGCGCAGGTTCGACGCCTTCGCCGCCGGATCTGATTCCGATTTCTGTGCTTTGTTGTCGGAATCGATGTAGTCAGGTTCTGATGACATACCGAACAGAGGGGTCCACCAGTTGGTGGAGGAGGAATTTTTCCGGCGATCGGGATCTGGATTCCGGTGACCGGAACCGGCACACGCTTGAATCGGAATCATTGTTGAAGCCATTTTTTGAGAGCTTTTGAGATATTTTTGATTTCTGTTAAAAACGGTTTGATTTGTTGGTAGGGTTTGAGATTGTCCTAAACCATTGTGTTTTTATAGCGTTTTCAATGGGGAAAAGGATAAGAACGTACATGTGGCGTTTTCGTTGGGTTTGTTTCTTACATGCTTTTTTAATTGTTTTTTTAAACGATAATGACGTTGCGTGTCGGTGACGTGGCAACACGGTTCATTGGGCCCATTGGGCTTGGGCTTTTCATGACAAATTGCATGCAAAGACAAAGGATATGGACAATAGAAATTGCTATGTGCATTCTTGAGTTTGTCTTTTTTAGCAAAGGAAGATGGAAAATTTGAACGGTGACAGTAATGAAGATGGGTATGGTTGAGTTCAATGCAACGTGCTTATCTCTCAACTTTGAATGTTGCTAGTTGACAATTCTATGGAGAGTATTATTCTAGCCACCATAAGAATTATTCTTTGATCCTAAAACCTAAACCGTGGTGTCCGTAATTACAATCGATATGATAAAAGATTGGGAGAACACTTGGAGTGTTGGGGTGTGGTTTGGAATTCACAAGTCCCACTTCTTAGCACTACTGTAATGTGTGTGAATTTTGTCGTCAGACTTTTTAAAACAAGAAAGGAAAATGTTGGACATTTTGACAAGAGCAAGAATAAATCGTGGCAGAATTTAATTGGTTGTCCAACCGATGATTTCGGTCAAACATATAATGAATTGTTTTACACTTTTCTAATGTACCGACACAGACATATTCTTTCACTTCATTTGTCAACTTCTTCGTAAGATTTAGCATAGCTCAAACAACAACACAAACCCTAAAAATGGCATGATTGTCCGAAGAAGCTGGCTTTTATTTTAGACACAATATTTAACCTTGTATTTAACATTGTAATTAGTTGAACCAATGTAAATTTGCAACGGAATCCATTTATATTTTTTATATATTTATAAAAATGTAACGGTCAATGATTATTTTTTTAGTTCACTATGATAGACTAATAAATATAGTTTGTCATGTTAACCTTCATAAAAAACAGAATCATATAATTATCACTTTGTTGGCGATGAATTTTTCCTTGCTTTTTCAATATTTCACTTATGCTCCAATGAAAGGGGTGTACATGTATTTTCGATGCCAAAATAAGGTTGAGTTGAAAACAAAGTTTAACTGTTTCTCTAAGTTCACGAATCTGAATTGGTGTTTCAAACACAATTTTCTAACCCAAACTAATCCTGAACTACAAGAGCCAAAGCACATGAATTGTTGCTTTACTCGTATGTTTTTGAGAAATGGAATATACTATTAAGAGACGGACCAAATATAATTTGTTGAAAAGGTACTTGATTCAAGCAATTAAAATTATTGATCAAAATCACACATTGGTGCCTGCTAACGTTATTTAGTTGGTAAGGATTCATTCATCTATGTTTTTCAAGTCTCATTTTCTTCTTATTTTTTTAACTGAAAAACTACTTATTATTCGTAGTATTTGGTACAAAATCAATTTTCACTGGCAGCTGTCAAATCTAATGGAGCAATTAACTAAAGTCCTTTTAGAATTAATGATTCTAGAAATTTTGATATTATAGCTCAAGTTTATTTGCGGTCAGAATGTACTTTTAGCTCAATTTTAGTTTTTTTCCCTTTCATTAAAATGCTTTTAACTCAATTGATTCTTTTTACGCAATTTTAACTCAATTGTTGAATATTATCAATCAAGTTGTTTTTATTATTAAGAATGCAACAAATAGAAAGATAAAAGTTAGAGAGGTTGGTGTGGGAGGAAGGTAGAAGTATTGAAGAGAAGAGAGTTTTTGAAGATATTTGGAAGAGTAAAGCCCCTTCGAAAGTGGTTGCCTTTTCATGGAAACTTATTCTAGATAGAATCCCTATAAGGAGAAATCTAACAAGGCAGAATTGTCTACCTCCGGAAGTTCCAACAGTTTGTGTTTTGGGTGGTAGAGCAGAAGAATCGTCAAAGCATCTTTTCTTAGATTGTAATGTTACGAATTATGTTTGGGGGAAGGTGATGAGGTGGCTTGATTTCTCCTTTATCACTCCTCCTAATTTGTTTGTGCATTGGGAATGTTGGAGTATGTAAGGTAAGAACAAGAGGATTCGAAAAAGCTTATGGCTTATTTGGCACGCAACAATTTGGGTCCTTTGGCGTTCTAGAAAACATATGATTTTTCAAAATGAGGTGAAAGAGACTGATGATTTGGTGGAGGAAATTATATTGCTCTCTTGACATTGAAGTTTGAGTAGGCAAAAAAATTCAACTTGCTTGAATTATGAGTGGATTTGGAATACACAAGATTGTCATACGAGGTAGGGGAAGTGGACAGAGGAAGTGCAAAATGCAGGTTAGGGGCTGTTATTAGAATTCTGCTGTCCTGGGCTTGCTGGTGTGGGTGTCAGCCCAGTTTTTGCGTTTGCAGGATGCTGGTTTGGACTTGTTTATGTTACTGTTGCCTGCAGTTCTGTTTCTGTTTTTTGCACCAGACAAGTTGGATGAGTTTTTGGCTGGCGTTTTTGGGTAGTTTGTTGGTTGTAGTGCTGGTGTTGAGGCTTGTGTTTGCGTGGTATGGTTTTGCAGTGGGAGCAGCTCCAAGGTTTGGTTGGTTGTTGTAATTGAATTTCCTTCTTGTATACATAAGCCTCGCAATCAGCTTGGGCGGCGTGTGGTTTTTGTTTTGGGTGTGTTGGGATAGTTATGTTGGGTGTTTGTGTTTTTAAGGTGTTATGCCTATTTTAGGCGCTGTTTGTACTTTCATCGTTTTGTCCGTGAGTTGTTGTGTTACTCGTACGAACTCAAAGAGAATAAATTTTGCTTATTTGGAAGAAAAAAAGATAAAAAAAAAAAAAACACACACACACGAAAAAAAGGAGACTGATAATGTCCTCTTTGCATTCGAGAGAAGGGTGACGTGACATTCAAAACCAAACAATTTTGTTGCTTGGCCTTTTAGAGTGTCTTTATCCACTAAACTTGTCATTAGAGGACTTTTTTAAAATACCCAATTGTTTAGCCACACGGCCCTTCAAAGCATCTTTACTTTTTGAGCTCAAGGATTGTATTTGTACCAAGTATTTTGGTCCATATTGGTCCATATGACTGGGGTGATGCTACGCAAGGATGGCCGAGTGAATATAAATATGATGGATCGACTACATTTGTGTTTGACAAAACGACAAAGTTAAGGGATTATTATTGTCATGATGTACCGATCGAATTAAATGGACTCTCTTGGCTAACATAAAGCTCACAAAGGGTCATCTCACTTTCTATATAAAGAACATGTTTTACCCTAATTAACTTTGACATTAAAGTGCCTTTTTAAGTACCTCGCTCTCGAACAACCACCCGCCACCACCATCAAAGATTCTTTATCACTGAACCCCCCGAGGTTGATTTGAGTACAGACTCGAAGTTAGACAAGTCCTTTATAACATTTTCCGATGATCTATACTATCATATTTCGGTAATACAATTAAAAAATTTAGTTGTATATCACTATTCACTTGAATCTTCTTTTAAAAAAATAACAATCACTTGTACCGAAAAAAAAATCACTTGAATATGATTGTTTTTTATAAGTAGCTCATTTACGGGTTGGACTTCATTTTAACTCAACCCAAGCAAAACCCTTCTTAAGGGAAATTTCTCTTAAGTCTTAAGCTTTCATGAGCGGCACTTAAGTACGGTTCAGCTCTTCGACGATAGTCAAGTGTCGTTCGGTACTTTTGAGAGCAGGAATCGGTATAACCGATTTGAAAAGTCTTTCAAACGGATTTTCAATGTCGTTAAAGGTATGTTAGTCTTTCCAGAATGCCGAGAAAAAAAATGAAAGCCTAAAAAACAATTTTCCTTCTTATGATGTTTAGACTATGCTGGACCATATGGTTTCCTTTTCTTTACTAGGTCCAGCTTTGATTTGTGCATCCTTTCTACATTATTATTAATTAAACTACAATTAAAATATTGTTTTTCTTTCCAAAATTAAAATATTGTCTAATTAGATCTAGACCCTATAAATTTTTTTGCTTCATATCGGATAAAATATTGTTTTAATTAGACCCAGACCCTTTTTTTTGTCGAGGTTTATTTCTCTCACTCCCTAAATTTGGTGTAATTTTTTTAACCTAGATCAAAACTATACTTTTGGTGATTTGTGTAGATAAACTTGCTTTTAAAAGTGAAAACAAATTATACAACTAGTCTTTGCTCTCAAAACTCAAAAGAAATTAATAACATGTTTGGATTCGGTTAGCTTAAAAAATATCCATGTTTGGATTCACTCGTAAGAGGTAAAAGTAAATTTAGAATAGCAAAATTGATTTAGACAAATATTTTAGTGTTTGGTTGTCCTGAAGAGAGATAGCGATTCCAGCTCCAATCCCATGACAAACGTGATGAAACTGAATTGTATGAGATGGCTCAGTTGTTAAAACCAAGGAATTATTGAGTAACATGTGAAGATGCCATTATAAATCACGATGGAACACTTTTGGTTGCCTTTGCATCTAGGTTGAGAATTTTTCTCCATCACCGACCCAGGTAAGCTTTGGAAAATTCTCTTGGGGACCAAATTTGTTTGGAGTAGAGATTTCATAAGATTATTTGATGGTATAGTTCTAATGTTGTGGTTAAGTTGAGTAATATAGGGTGCCTTTCGTTCCATACTTGCTTGTTGCGAAAGAGATTCACAATTTTAACTCGAAAGGGTTGGTCAAATTTCTTGACAGAAGCAAATCAAGTTGTAGATGTTGGGTTTTAAGTGTGACTAATTAAGTTTCACAATGAATAGAAATGGAGGAAACATTGAATATATAAGAGAAGGGACACATATACTTATTGTCTTAAAATTTTGGATGAATATGTGATGTCTAAGTCTCTTAGTCATCCTGAATATTTAACTTATTGCATTCATCTTATAACTCAATTTTGTATAATTTAGTATTCACAGTATAAAAAAAATTAACATGATATCATATTATAGTTTATCCATTACATCAACTACCAAATTTTACATGCATCAAACATATGAGTGACAAACATAAGGTGGTCTTTTTTGGTGGTGGTTGGTGTTTGAACTCCGAATCTTACATATATTATGCATTGTCCATACCAACTGAGTTAGCTTATCAGGATAAACATAAGGTGGTCTTTTGAAAAGAATCTAAACATTGAAATAAAAATTAAGATTTGACACCTTCACTCAATAAGTTGATTTTTTAAGTCGTGTACAGTATAAGAACTTATAGTATACCCTTCTTCAACAAAAAACACTTAGGCTTTGTTTGGGAGTTTGGAGGGGAGGGGAGGGGAGGGGAGGGTTTGGGGAAAAAGGAAGGAGCAAGTGGAAGAAATAGAAGACATTGAGAGGAGAGGGTTTTGGAGGTTCATTTTTTACTCATAATAAAAAATCCCCCTCATTTGGGGGAACTAAAAAATTGCATTGGGGGAGGGTTTTGGGGGGTTATGGAGGGTTTATATGAATTTTTCAAATTCAATCTATGTTGTTATAATATTCTTAAAATTAAAAGTATATTAATCATAAGTATTAGTTTATCATTCTCTAAAATACTGTTCTTTCAAAAAATGTGAATTTTTTGTCCATTTTTCTATATATTTCCAACCCCCCAAAGCCCGGCAGAAGTTATGGTGCATAAGGAAATCCTTATGCCCCGTGCATAAACACTTCACAACCATCAGATTTCATCCAAAGCATTTATTATTCAGGTTCAATTACCGGCTCAGATCCACCATTTTTGTTGCTTTCTAATCTCAATGTAGCACCATCGTGAGAAACTCCACAATCCAAATCCACATTGGATTAGCACCGGTGACCTAACCACATTGCTTCCAAATCCATTCGAATTTCTCAACAAAACACCACAATCCAAGCTTCTATTCATGAAATTCGCTTGATTTTGTTGGGATTTCGTCGGCCACCGATGCTGATCTATTCCGTTCACTCTTCCTTTTCCAATTGTCGGTGTTGTAACCGTCGCCGGAACCTTCCTCCTCTCCGGTGTACTTTTCCTCAAACTCTCCGATTCTGTTTCCAACTCCTCCGATTCTGTTTTTCGGCGGTTCTGTTTCCAATTTCACCGGCGAAGCCATCGTACCTTTATAGAGTACTGATTTTCGGCGGTTCTGTTTTCAATTGCACCCTGCTAGATCAAAGAAAACCATTAAGTACATCTAATGGGTTTGGAGTACAACTGCTGGAAACCATTAAGTACATCTAATGGTTTTCCACTGCAAAATGGTTTTGGCATTCCGGTACGGTGATGATGATGATGAACGACGGTGTTGATGATGAGATTGAAGATTCTCGAAACCATTTCCACAACAAAATGGGTTTGGAGTACAACTCACAGAAACCATTTCCACAGCAAAATGGTTTTGGCATTCCGGTACGGTGATGATGACGGTGATGATGATGAACGACGGTGTTGATGATGAGATTGAAGATTCCAGTGGTGATGATGATGAACGACGGTGATGATTCAGTTTGTTTTCGCGTTTGGGGGTGTAGGAAGCAATTATGTTGGGATTTATGCACGGTGCATAAGGATTTCCTTATGCACCATAACCACTCCCCCAAAGCCCTCCCCTCCCTTCCCCTCCAAACTCCCAAACAAAGCCTTATAGTATACCCACCAACCATAGCTTTTAAAAATAAACATGTCTGTTTTTCAATAATTAAAAAAAAAAAATCACGCATACTTGATATAAGTAGTTTTGGTAAAGGCCAATTATGTTTCTTACATGTTTTTTTAAAGATTGTTTTACCACCACTTACGTAATACAAAACTGGAGTTGATCAGGTCCTACAATGGGTGGCAAAATATGGTTGATCGGCTGAATGAATCGTTTATACTCCACTATTTTAAGTAGGTTGAGTTGAGGTTTTGAGTTCATTCTCTTTAATTGGTTCGTTTTGTTTAACGTCAAAATTACAGGAATAGATGTTAGATTGCGGGCTCTACCAAAAAAAAATATTCACTAGACTGGTTAGTAATAATAATTGGTAATCTAAACCCAATATTGTTGTCCACTAATAACTCAAACTAGTGACTTTATTTTATAATTTGTTTTATGTTGGTGGGTTTTTAGTATGATGGTGGGTTTATTTTTAGATTTGTTAAATGTTGTTGGATTCATGATGGTGGCATTACTTGCTTGTTGATTTTAATTATGTTTTTGTTATTTATGTTGTGTTTGATTGTTGATCATGTTTGATTTGTTAAGTTCTTTATTTTATTTTAAAGAATTTGTTAATTATGTGCTAGGGTGACATTGAGTCATTGATGATGTTTTTACCACAAATTTTAGCTCACAATTTTTTTTATAACAACAATAATATATTTTTTTTGTAATAATAAATCGTCAAAGAAAATTGAAAAAGTTTGTTTCTTAGATGGATCAATCTATCAACTCACAATAAAACATGATAGGATAAGTGTTTAAGTTCACTCTATAAAATTGAACCGCTCCACTTTTGGCGGGTTAATTGTGGGTCGGATTTAAACTAGATGGACCAATTGATCCCTACCTACTACACATTTCCTTCTCAAACTTTTGCAATTGATTTTGTTGGTCGATATGCATTTGTTTTTTGGCGGGTTAATTGTGGGTCGGATTTAAACTAGATGGACCAATTGATCCCTACCTACTACACATTTCCTTCTCAAATTTTTGCAATTGATTTTGTTGGTCGATATGCATTATTTATGTAGTTGGCCCCTCACAATAGTGAATCTTCGGTGCAAATATAAGTTCTATCAAATAAAGGACGTGAAAGAGAGTCTTTTACGAGAGCAATCAAGGGTTTATTCATTTCTCATTTAATTTAAAAAATTGTTAGAGATTTGTATATTGAAACAAAATTGTACGTAGGAGATGTTTCAATTAGTCAGTTTTCCACGTAGTAAGTTATTTATATTTAAAAACGTAAATAATGCTGGACCAAATTATACCAAAATTCTTACTTGGTCCAAATTTGTAATTGAATTTTTTTTTCTTCTTCTTTTCAATGTATTCGAGTATCAAACTAAAGTTATCAAAATTGAAGAACAGATTTTCAATTAAATGATTGTAGGATAACCGGCAATAATGATTAACTTTACTTGAAGAAAAAATAATAACCTATTTAAAATGATAACCGGCCTATAGTTAAATTAATATGGACTCTGAGATGGAGCCTAGTTAAAATGCTCATAAAAACGCATCTTATCATTTACTCTTTTCCTCAAGAATTGTGTTTCAAAATTCTCTCTCAAGTGTACATGTTCACAAAAAAAATCTCACATTAATTAAATTGTTACTCGGTTAAGACACTCTTTTAATATTAAAAAAGAGAAAAGTATTGATATAAAGTTAGTGATAGTTAATTAATGGGTCCCCCATTTAAGAAATTTGTGTCGGCTGCTGAGTTGGAGGGATTAAGTGGGTACTATTATTAAAAAATTATTAATGAACTATGTATATATGTGAGAACCATTTAAGTACCCAAAAAATAGGTGTATCCGTTATAGATGCTCTTAGAATAAGTTCCGTGCCAAATGGTGCCTCTACCGTCTTAAGAAAAGCACGTACAAAACAAATGAGACGGTGGTAAAAATAGATTCAGTATGAAAAGTTTAGGCAATTCAAGCTCACGTACCTAGGTTTTTTTTTTTTCACACTTTTTTTTTTAGTAAGGGTTTTTTCACACTTGATGCATGCAAATAACTTCTTTTTTTGAGGAAGCATGCAAATAACTTATATAGAGTCTAACTCGTTTTTTATAAAACTTGTTGGTAAGTTAAAGATTATCCACCCCTCACAAACATTTATATAGTTGTATTTTATTCAATGTAAAACTTTTAACATATACACTCTCACATTTAGAATTAGAAATTTGAAATGTGATTAGAATGATCTCATGACAATATCTAATAACAAGTGGTTAAAACAATGTTTGATTGACTATGATACTTATATTAGATTAAAAAAATTAATTATAAAATTATTAAAAATTAATTGTGACTCAAAAAACCATAAATTAATTTTGTTTTTTTTAAGGATAAATTTTCTGTCATATACCAATTCACTTTAACAATTTTGTCTGTCCAAATTTTCTATACACGGCCTACCTAATGATTAGATTAAAAGAAAAAATTAATGTGTAAGTTTCAGGATGATTATGCTAAAACACGAAGTGCATGGTATGTTTCATGTTTGAATCTCCTTCCATACATGCTCAGTAGGTGGGGATCAATTGGGGCAATCTAGTTTGACAATTAGGTATGTCTTTATCTAACACAAGACACATATTATGTTTTATTTTGCCTTTTCTTTAGTTTGATATATCAACCAGATTCAGGGGCCTAGCTATATCAACACCACTTTCACATCATTTTGTTCGTTAAGATCGGTATTCACATTGTCACTAGCATGTGGGTTTTACCAAATGGTTGCACTTGTCATTGCTAATTTCCATAGGCTTTTCTCTTTATGCACCTAAATTACGGTCCATGATTTCCTTAAAGTGCTTGTTAGCCTTAGTCCACTTCACATGGACCTCTCATGTTAAAGTGCTCTCATTAATGCAATTCACATGGTCTTGTTACACATTTTTAATTTGTAGTAAGATACTATTTGTGCCAAATGATTCTTTCGATTATGTTAACTCTTTTTAAATTGCGTATTCAATATGCTATCTCTAATAGTTTAAGCTTTCTTTAGTGCCATGCAGTTAGTTTTGTTTTCTAGTTTAAATTAGGGGTTCCTCTGTTATGTTTCTGTACCATCCGTGAAATGGTTCCTATTAGTAATATAATAAAGGAGTGGTATCATTGTATTAATTTAATATTTAGCCTTAACCTAATTGATTAATCAGTTACAAATGCTAGCTCGAGACCAAAGTCCTAGGGCTTTAAAGAATACTAGACCTAGTGTTCCTTCCATTTCACAGTATTTCACTTTTATTTTATATTGAAAATTTTAGTTTATCATCTATTATTCTATAATTGGTAATAGAGGGCAAAAGTATATATTGATAATACAATATATGAAAAATACAAATGAACGACATACGAGATGTTTATTTAATATAAAAATGGGGAGATTTTGCTTTGGACAAAAATATCTCTCTCTCTTCTCTCCTTCTCAACCACTAACCGTCACCCCTTTCTTTTTCTTCCTCTTGTTAGAGGGGTGATTTATGGTCAATTTTGACCCAAAAATCACCCCTCCGAGTTGTTTTTCCTTCTATCCTAATTGAATAAGTGATTTCACACATTTTCTGTTTTCTTTCGTTTGTTTTTGATTTTCCGTCTTAGTGCGGCGTTTATTTGATTCAGGTTGAAAGATTAGCTTTGAGCAAGTGCAGATCTGATCAATGACAATGGCTTTGGCGTCATCATCGTTGCAGATTTGGAGATATGAGTATTCCGGAGACTTGAATATAGTCATATTAGTCATATCATCAAATTATTTATTTATTAACATGTCACTTTGTATATTTAACTATATATCAAGTAAACTTGACAATTTTAAATTAATTTTGTTTACAAGATACTTGTAGTCAATAAAACTCCAAAATACAAAGAATTTTTCTACTTATTATTTATACAAAACACACTAGTCACTAGTTTATTATTCCCATATAGCCAGACCTTTACTTTGCAACCTGGCAATGCTAACAGTATATCATCATCATGCATTTATACTAGCGACAAACAAACACAGCCATCGATCTCTCTTTGTAAAGTAAAGGGGTCACAAATGTCACTCACTTAATACGGTCCAATTGTTCATTATTTTTATTTTTATTTGTATATACATGTGACAATTTTTTTGGAGCAAATATACATGTTACATATACTTTAGGAAGTTCTTATATTCAAATTCGCATCCCACATCAATTGACTCAAAGAAAATCTCACCTACGGCCTTCGTTTAATGCTAAAATAAGAATTAATTTTATCATTGTGGATGATATACTTTATTCCATGAAACAAAAAAAGAAATCGGAAAGAAAAGTACTCGAGTAAAATGAAGGAACGAGAAGCAACCAAGTGCAATTAAAACATGCTTTTATAAATATCAAATCTGTCTCATTACAAGGAAGATTCATGAATTGGTTGGTAGCTACTCAAACTTAGGGAGCTTTGTCAAACTAATAGTCAAAAAATAAAATCCTTCATGAACGCCCCACCCCTTTATATATGCTCTATATGAGACACTTTAGACCTTCAAAGAAAGACAACTTTTTTCAAACATTTTCTTTTTGCATGGACCCAAGAGATTGAGTTAAGACCCTCACTATTTATTAGTCTCTTCATTTATTTCATTTGAAGAGATAAAAACATAAAGGAATTTGAAAATAATTAATAGTGACGGGACCCACTTAGTGATAGGATCTACTACAAACTTTTTTTTATTTATCTCTCACCAATTAACATTGTTCATTCATTCTAAGCAAATGGAGATGATATTAACTCCATGAGATCAAGTCGGGAGCTAGAAATGGAAGAATAATTCTTATGTGGACACAAAGATTCAAATACATATTTTCGTCGCACAAGCAAAAAGGAAAAAAATAATATGTATTTTAAAATAATTATATGATGTGTATTTTTTTTGAGTGTATGTCAAAAGATGCGTCGTAATCTTTGTCTCCGCACAAAAATTGCTCTAAGTGACAATTTTTATCCCCTTCTTCTATTCTCTTACTCATAGTCATTAGTGGTCTTTTTTGACAAAAGTCATTAGTGGTCTTGAATTATATTGCATTTCAAAATCACAATTAAATACTCCAATTCTTTACCGGCCTCTGGCTGGTCATTTGGAGGATTTGTTTTGCATCATTGATGTATGTATATGAAAGGAAAATGTTCAGATTCAACAAAAATAAAATGTTTAATCCAAGTTTTTAATCACTACACATGACAAATGTGTTCATGGGTTGGGTTAAGTCTATTACGCCGTGTAAAAATTTACTTGAGTTGGATTAAGAGATCTTAAATTGTCTGTGAATGGAGATTTCTACTATGAGTATGCGGTCATTTGGAATCCTACCAATAAATTTTTTTCTTCTCATGAATATGTGAGAAAATCCCAAACGTCCAATGGAAGTTTGAGGGTGAGGACAAGAATCATTCCCACACCTAGCATGGTCTCTATCCTCGAGAATATTTTCATGATATTATTACCATAATAATAATCATAATATTTTTTATGATTTTTTTTATAAACATAATAATCATACTCTTACTCCTATTATTTTCAAAATAAATAAATTATGTAGATTGAAGTTTATTTTGAAAATAACATTTTTTTTTGACAAGAACATAAAATTTATTTATTTATCTATTATGGGAGTTGTCTACATGGAGATAAGCGAGAATGAAGACAGAAGAAATCTTCTAATAGTGGAGAACAACGTACACTTTGACGTGTGGGAGAAGAGTTTCCGCTTTTGTTGAGTCTTGTTGACATCTTTAGTTGAGTTGGTGAAAAATATTTTTTATATTTAAAGTAAAAATTATTTTTTTTCTTCTACGTACTGGTGAAAATTGTTGTTGTGCATGTGGGAATTTGAATTTTTTTTTTATCAAGCATTCTTTTTTTATCTTGATCACCCTTGCCCTTGGGAAGTTGGGATGCTGCTTCTTTTGACAATTTAATAAATTGCTCATTCCATAAGGTTTCTTTCTTTTTTTGGCCATTTATTACGAACGGTGGTCACACTACTCTTGCACGAGTTTAGATGGAGTTTTTATGTTAGATTTGATCGCTCACTTTTTATGCATTTAAATCCTAGAAGTGGTACGAACACTGTTATTTTATCATTTTCTCCGATACAAACTCTTATATTAAACAACATTTATGTGTGTATCGCACTTTAGAAATATATTTTATATAAAGTGGTGAGAGTAATATGAGTTTTATTCAATATGAAGGTCAATTTTAAATAGGAGATTGTTAGAAAGAGTGTGTTCTTTAAAACACTTTGTTTTGATAGGTTTATCTACTTTAATTTGGAGTTTTTGTGGCGTTTTTATGCCTTGCGAATAAAATTGCTTACTCTCTCCGTTCTATTTTAATTGAGCTTTTTGCT
Organism: Medicago sativa; assembly: GCF_051527215.1. NCBI lineage: Eukaryota > Viridiplantae > Streptophyta > Magnoliopsida > Fabales > Fabaceae > Medicago > Medicago sativa. Next base: position 81,413,304 of record NC_140756.1, on the reverse strand, counting down.
TATTTCATGTTTATTAAGAAAAAGTGTATAAGTAAAAGAGAGAGAGAAAAATGGGTTTGAGTGTCCTTATCAAGTATTTGTGTATACCTCTTTATCATAAATGCAAAGTAGAATATATTGAATTAGAAATGGTGAAAGTAGTATTAATTAAAGTTATAATTGAAAAAAAGTAATTAATATTATATTGAAAAGTGAAATGAATTAATTTTTATGGGACAATATTTTTTTGCAAATGACTCGTTTACTATGTGAGAGAGAGAGTAATATTTACTAAATGTGGCCAACCAACCCAAGAATATGGATTGATTTGCAACTGATATATACCGCCGACATGGGTGAACTGGAAATTAAGCAAACAATAAATAAATGAAACAATTTTTAGATAGCAATATCATCGATATTATAATGAATTAGAGGAAACAAACCAGCACTCAATTCAAAGAACTTAGTCATAATAGTAATACTGTGAGCTACATGCTGCATGGGACCATTTATGGAAGCAGGAAACCGACCCATTGCAAGAGAGTTGACTCTTAACTGTGTTGCATGGAACCATTGACTTATGAGTAGTTTGTTGGGAGTTGAAGCTTCATCCTTTAATCAAACATGTCTCTCACATTGGGAAATTTTGTTTTATATTTTTTTAGGAAACCCATTGAGAAATTATGTAAATACCATGCAATATATAAATAAACAAAATTAAAATCTGAGATTTATTATGGTTGTACTTTCTTTGTTATATAAAATTTTAGAATGTCATATGTTACCACTTTATTCCATATATTCAACATTTAAACTTTAGGTGGGTCAAAAATAAAATGAAAAAAAAAAACATTTACACTGAGTTTTTCTTAATAGATTTTTTTTTTGTCTGTAATCGTCATTTTGCCCTTTGTCTTCCCAATCTTTGATAATTATAGGGTTTTTTTAACATAACCCACAACAAATGCATGAGACCAACTTTCCAAACTTTGCTTATTCGAAATTCACGTTTACATTACAATATCAACCTTGTTTCGACATTCTATTGTTATAGTTAAAAAAAATGTACCTAACAAGTGCTTGAAGTAAAGGATTTAAAAATAGAAATAATCGATAATTTTCATGTATAAAAAATTGTTTTTGATGTTTCAATGTGTTGAATATACAAATTCTAAAAAAATATTTCTACTTTAAACTTCTTAAGGACACTTGTTAGCAAAATCTTTTTTTAACTTGCATATGTTACAGGTCTTAAGTCGTCTTAAATATCACAAACCTTAATAGATGGGAATTAACTAATAACTAGATCCTCTCCGGTGAAAGGAGATGATAAGTAAAATCTAAACAATTCAAAATAAAAGATGGAAAATCATTTATATATTATTATAAATATGGAAGAAAAACATTTAAGAGTCTAGATTTTCACAAGAGAAAATGTCAAGGGAGAGAATCCTTTCCCCTAATGGATGACATACCTAGCTACCACAATATTTGTCCCGACTTTGAATGAACAGATTATTTAATACACAAAAACTAAAAAAGTCTTGGAGAGTCCAATTACGAGAATTTATCTATATCTATAACAATATATAAAACTAATAAACTCTTTTGGGTTGAATTTTTTTCTTCTATTTTTACCCTATTCATTTAAACTATATTATCGTTTTTATAATATTATTAAATTATCAAGTCGTATTTTTTTTTTATTACATATTCCTGGCATGTAAGACAAGTACGCAGCAATTCTATTTTTTCATTTCAGAAACAATGGATAAATTGCGTAGCGTGTGTGTTGCTTTTCACACAAACGTGAATTTTCATCCGTAATAAAACTTGTGGGGAGAGTTTTAGTCTCATCCTGACAAAGATCTTTTTTTGGTTAGGAAGGTGTAGTATGTGATTTGACGAGAGAAAACATTAATATCGATAAAATTGTAAGAAATTTTTCTTGAAAATTTATTAAAAATATATCACATCGTCATATTTTAATAAAATATTTGTAAACAGAACCATCAAATTTTAAAATAGGATCACCAATTTTACAAAATAATAAAAATAGAGAGACTAAAATTACAATCAAATATAAAGAATTCATTGTGTGACAAACACTTGCCTTTACACAACTTAACACAGTCTATACATGTGTGACATTGTGACAAACACTTACCTAGACACAACTTAAAACAATCTAGTTTTTTACTGCACTAGTATTTAATACTGTCTCTTTATTCCCTATCCATTTTTACGTTTTGTAGGTTAATTGATACTATGGATATATATAGTACAAGAAAGAATTAGACAAACAATGGTAGTTCTCTACTTTAGAGTAAAATATGAAAATGCAATAAAGTAAAAAACTTCTGTGGGGAATTTTTGTCGCACGTATGTGCACTTACTTAGCTTGAGTGGTTAATATTTACGGAGATTATAATTAGTTTAGATAGACAATAATAGCAATTTAGTTGATAAGATGTTTCACCTACGTTCAAAGAGTTGTGGGTTTGAGTCGTAAATGAAGGAGGTGAAGAATGTTGTTGATCCTTTAGTAAACAAAAAAGATAACTAGTTTTGAAGAAAGAAAAAAACTTGTGTGTGCATGAGATGTGAGATTTGTGTAAAATAAAAAAGAGATTAAAAGAAAAATATAAAATTACTTTTTAATTTAGGGGTATAAGAGTTATGTTGAAATATTCATATTGATAGATTATATTATTGATTGATTTTGTTGTCTTAGAATTTATTTAAAAATTAATGACATCCAAGTAGTTTTTTTTTTAATGAATTTAATTTATGTGGTTAAAATCTTCTCCTTCACATTATAAAATGGGAGATTAATGAGAAAATAGAGAATTGAAAAGTAAAAAAGATTTTGTTAATGAGTGTCTTAGGACACTTTTTAAAGATTATAAATAAAGAAGTTATTACAATGTATTTATTTGAAAAGTTGAATAATTTAATTTTTGATGTATTGAATACACACACTTTTATAAAATCCTACTATTTTAAATTCTTAAAAGACACTCTTTAGCATTTCCTAAAAATAAAAAATATAAAGGACGAAGCAATCAGAGAGGATGGAGAATGTAATGGAGAGATGGAAGGAGATGATATATGTAAGTCATATATCTATTTTTTTAAGGCTAAAATGATTCATTTATTCAAAAACTAAAATAGAGTCATTATGGCGTTATCAAAACGAAATTTAAAACCTCATAACCAAAGTAATATATTTCACTAATGATTGAATGTTGATAATATTGCAAGATACTAGTATAGTGACCCGTGCCAAGCACGGGAAATAAAAAACTTTTTTTATCAAATATATAGATTTTATATTATGTTATCTTAAAGTTATAAGTGTAGTTATAATTTAAATTTGACATGGAAAAAATATCATCTTAATTTTATATATATTTTGAAATATCTAAACATTGCAGATAACGATTAAAGTATTTGGATTTATACTTATACTAATTATTTGTAGTATAAGTTGTACTCAGTGTAAAGCTTGGCATATGTAATATTTTTGCAAAAATATGCCGACGTACTGTATATTATTATTTGTTGACATAGTGTATTTTATTAATCATAAAAACTGATAACATACTCGCAAAACCTGATTTGACCGCGCAGCCCCCTTCAACCTCCCTCTTCTCAGCCTCCTTCCCTTCTTCTTCCACCATGTAATCGCGGCCGCCGGTGATGCGATCAGCCTCGCGGTTGCGTCATCACCAAACCGCTCATGTGTTGGTCTAAAAACTTATACAGGGTCGGTGGTTGCTTTTGATATCGTTGTCGTTTCTGATTTGGATTTGGTAGTAGATCTGGTGTAAAGATGGATGGGTTTCCTCATCCTTCTTGATGGTGTTTGCGTGGTGGTAGTTGTTACGCAGTTGCGTTTCGTCATGGTCCCGGTTCGCAATCTTCAAACCCCACGGTGGCTTCCTTCGTTGTCGTCCGGGGTCGTGGTTCTACTTCAGAAACCCGTCGCGGTTGTGCTAGTGTGTTTCACGGTGTTCGGGTTTCGTTGAGCTCGAAAGGGCTGAAAATGCTTGCTGTGATTTGTCGCATGGGCTGTTGGTACTTGAATCTTGTTCATGTTGGCGGTCGATTCAGACACCATCCCTAAAAAAGATATGTTCATGCTTGTCTCTGATGTTTGTTCAATTCAGAATTGTTGAGTATATGTGGCAGATTAGACGTTTTCCTCTTCGGCGGCAAGATTCAATTCGGATTCCCAACCTACCGTCGTCGTCATCCTTAAGGTTGTCTTCGTTCTTCAAGGTCTGATAAGGGACGCACTGTTGTGTTGATCCACGTGTTTCTGGATGGTGGTTGCAATTCTGGGCTAAAGGCTCCAGTATTCCTCCCCGTGTCGGAAGGAAGGTCTTATTTGATATATACTTTGGGGCTCGAAAGAGCTTTTATCTTGTTGTGCTTTGCAGGGAGAGGATGGTACGTGGATCTGCTCTGTGTTGACGGTTGGTCCATTCACCGCGGTCTTAGACCTCTACTTAAGAGGCTGTTATATCCATTTGTGTTGTTTTTAATTTTCATATCACCCGTTTGGGTAGACCTACATTTTCTGGATAAACAGGTTAAGTTTATGTCCCCCAATTTTTTTTTATGTATTTTTTCCCTTTTTTTTAATAATATATTTATGAGCATCTGACAAAAGATTAGAGTTGGGTACCAACAGAGTTGGGAGCAACTCTTTTCTTTTATGTCCTTTGCTCTGGCCTTATAAAAAAAATAAAAAAATAAATCATAAAAACTAAAAAATTTATATTTTTTTTATATAATAGTCAGTGTCAGATGTATACAGCTAGTCTGTGAATGCAAACGTTAATTTTTTTACGGGTGTGTATAAATATAGTTTGGGCTACAGAAACGCCGATTGTTATTTGCTTTTATTTTTTACAAAACCAATGGTCTAATGTAAATATTGTATTTTAGGGTAACAATGATGTAAAAAAAAAGTTCCGCGTATTGTTATACCTGAAAAGTGCATCAATTAAAAGGCAATGGCAGGAGGATCTGCTTATATAGAAATTGCATGTTATGTAATGACCAGTACGCCTTACAAAGAAATTAAAAAAACCGACTTCCAAACAATACGCAACTTTAGTTTTCTAAATTATAGCAACAACAATTCTAAAACATGACCAATGATCATACTTTTTGAAAAACTTCATGATACACAACATTTGTTGTCTCCTTGCAAACATTATTATCTTCATCCAAGATGAGCAGCTTCAACCCTTTTCTAGAAGTAACTCGAGAGACAGCGACATAGAGTTGTTCATGCGTGAACACGGGCTTAGGAAGATAAACTCCCACTCGAGATAAAGATTGACCCTGACTTTTATTTATTGTCATTGCAAAACAAAGCGTCAATGGAAATTGCATGTGCCTGAATTTGAAGGGTAGTCCTGGATCACTCGGAATAAGATTCATCATGGGAATGAATACCGTGGTACCTGCCCTTTTTCCTGTAACTATGGCAGCAGCTATCGTGCTCTTCCCTAGATGTGTAACTATCAGCCTCGTACCGTTACACAGTCCATTGGCTTGATCGATGTTTCTCATCAGCATAACTGGACATCCAACCCTTAGTTTCAACCGGTGATTTGGAATTCCAGAGCTCTTCATACCAGTAAGAAATTCCGTTGTGAACCACTCGCTCTGGACATCAGAATTTTCGCCCGATCGATAAACAGAATCAGAGCTTAAATACTCTTTCTCTTCACCTGGAATTAGTGACATCATATATTTGTTAACATGCTCAACTAAATCAAGCGTTGGTGCGAGTATTCCTCTTTCTTGGAAAATAGCGGGTCACCGAGGTTATCATTCAAATCGGGATACACAAAGTCTATAAGTGACATCAACGGATTTGTTGTGTCCGATATGAGCAAATCTTCAGGAATTTCCACCTTCATTTCAGCATTCTCGTCTGAAGCGTCGTTGTCGTCTCCAATTGAGAGTATCCACTTGCTAAAATTAGCAATTTCTACCTGCTCTGCAGGTACCGAAGATGCACTCAATCTCATATTAACAGTAAGTCTCAACACATTACAATAAGCCCATATCTTTGAACAAAATTTTAATATAAATAATACTTTAAATTCAATTGAAAATTCACACACAAAAAAATCACACAAAGTTAGTGAATATTTAAGTTATTTGACAAATAAATCAACATAAATTTAAAGTAAACTTAATGTATATTATAAAGTTTTTTTTGATGAAAAGTATAAATTACAAATTTAAAAGTAGTTTTTGTAAAAAAAAAAAAAAAACTATATGGTTGTATTAAGATAAAGTATATAAGTAGTTTTGTTTCAGGGGATGGGGTTTGGGTAGCTTAGCTGGTTTGAGTTTAGGAATAAGGAGTTGAAAGGTCAGGGTTCAAACTTTGATGAATGCATAAATATTAATCTAACAACTAATTGCCAACATTCGTCATTAAAAAAGTATAAAGTATATATAAATTTTTGTTTGGAGGAGTGGGGTGTTGAGGTTTTAGGTATCTCGGCTGGTTTTGGTTAAAGGATAAGGAGTTGGAGTCATGTCGTGGGTTAAAACTTGGACGAAGGAGTAGATACCTCTAGTACAACTTATGTCCTTTTATGCTATTTAGCCGGTTCCACTGATCTCTTTTTTGTCTAACCTCTATCTCTCTCTCTCTCTCTCTCTCTCTCTCTCTCTATATATATATATATTCTACTACTAATATTTAGATGGGATTTCCATATAATTATGATGAATTTAACACCAAATAAGCAAATTATATGTATTCATATAGCCGTGCTAAACTCATGTAAGAAATTTGTATATTTTTCTCAATTCTCGAATTTTAGTGATTTTTTTTTTATATCCATCCGGTATCGCTCCATCGCACATCGTGGTAAGTGGATCACTTTCATAGTCGACCTCCTAAACACAAAACTAAATTGATTATTAGTAGCTCTAGTCTATTTTCTTAGTCTCCGTTCAATCACTCTTGTCCATAACTTTATGGCATGACTAATAATTTTAATTCCTTTATAATTTGCGCAATTTTGTATATCTTCCTTGTTCTTATAATTATAATTAAATTGTTTTTTCCCATTTATCTGACATTCGCTTTGACCTCATAATTTTGTTAAAATTTTTGGCGAGTCACTCGTTGTCTCTTTTTCCAAAACTTTCCCACAATCTAACCGGTATGTTTGCAGGCCTAACTTTCTTGCCATTACTCATGTTTTTCAACGTTTCTTTTACCTCATATTCTTTTACCTCATAGTTTCAATCCTCCTATCAAATGTCTAGCATGTTAGAGTCTGGTAAGATCCCATAACTTCATTAAATCAATTATGGAAATAATTCTTCCATTATCCTTTATCGAAATCTCTTATCTTACTTTCTCATCCCTTGGCAAGACTATATATAGATTTTTCTCCCTCCTTGGTGCCTAAGGATTGGTATCATCCATCAAAAGTTTGGGTTCTTGCTTCGTTCAACGCATTCGTGGTCTCTTTCTTAGGCCTTGTAATTTTCCCAAATTTCGGCACATTTACACATAGGCTGCTCTTTAAAACATTTCATTTTGATTCTCACTTTTCTTTGAACATTTTAGTTCCACCACCTAGACTCTTTAACCTAGATCCAAAACCTCTTTATTCTCCTAATGATTCTTCTGCTACTTTTCTAACCTCACGTGTCATCTTGTCCCACATATCATTTGGGAATTCGTGCAGTTTTGTGAAACCTCCCTATAAAATCTTATGTTGGTAAATATTTAATTTTCACCCTTTAAATGCCACCGCCTGACTCTTGGAATCCAATTATGGCTTCTTCTCTTCACTCCCTCGAAACCCTTAAATTTATAACCAATCACATATGTTGGGTAGTTAAATTCTCTCCAGGTAATATTTTATAGTTCAAATAAATATTTGTTAGATTCCTTAATAAGAAAGAAATATATATATATATATATATATATGAGAACATTGCACCACACTCTTGTATGTGATAATATGCTCATGTCATTTCATAAAATATAGGATGGATTTACCCTCCACATTTATTTCCCTGAGGCAATACTCACATGCACACCTTCAAAACTTCTCAAAACACTACCTACATGCCCATTTAGATCCCCTCTTAATGAATATTTTCTCCTAGTGTTGTATTTTGAATTAAGCATCCTAAACCCTCCCAAAACCATACTTTAAGGTGTTTTTACAACCCTACTTAAGGTGTGTAATCACTAATAACATTAAATATGTATTGCTCCACTACAAATTTTAGAATTATGATCTGATCTCCAATCATTTTTACATCCATAATATCATTCTTTCATTCCTTATCTGCAATATTGCCTACCCCATTTCTCGATCTAACTTACAATAATAAAGATGTATTGTTCCACTATAAGTCTTAGAGCTATGATATGATCTTTTTTCCTTCTTACATCCATAATATCCTTCTTTCATTCTTTATCGATAATAATCTCTACCTCATTTTTCAATTTAACTTTGTCAGTGTATCAATGCTTAAATCATGAACTATCTGTAACCAAAAAAAAATCATGAACTATCTAATTCTTTTGTCTTTTTATCCACTCACTTAATTTATTGTATGCACACAAAATTAATCTTCCTTCTAATCATAATATCAACTAATTCCATACATCTTGCTATAAGAGTGCCTATATTTCATGTTCCAAAAAGTATCATACTCTCATGTAGTAACTTCTTTATCCACACTCGTGCACGAATATGTGGGAACCTTGCTCATTTTTCACTCATCTAGGTGGGGATATAAGGACTCTTTCTTATTTAATGTTGTACTTTAACTCTACATCATGTTTCTTGTAGGAAACGACCGAGCATTCACATTATTACATATTTGGTTTTTGTTATATATATTTAATAAAGTTTTACGTTGGCCGTTGAGGTATAGCACAAATTAATTAAATTCATATTAAACTCGTTTCTACATGTAAACTAACAAATTAAAATTATAATTAAACTCATCTCTACATGTAAACTAACAAATTAAATTTTGATCCAAAATGTTTGTCCTATAATTTAAGTTGTATTGACATGCATATTGTGTATAAAATCAAATGATTGTATCAACATGAAAATATCAATGTTTTTTTTTATACCAAATTTCATTAAAATAATCAATTTTACTCATTTAATTTAAAACAATAATTAAAAATCTAAGTGTATTCCCTAAAAAAAAAATCTATGTATTGGAAAGATGGATGCGATAAAATTTAAACATCGCCATTTTTTTTCTTAAATTATACATAACCATAATGTTCAATATATATATATATATATATATATATATATATATATGTGTGTGTGTGTGTGTGTGTGTGTGTGTGTGTGTGTGTGTGTGTGTTTTTCTAAAACTTTTTAATATATGTTTAAAAACGGTATATTTGTAACAAAATCACCAAAAATATGATTTTAATGCTTAAATGGTGTTGATTCCATGATGACTTTCTCAGGGAAAATTTCTCATTTTCTTTTATGGCTCATTCAATTTCAGAATGATTTTTTTCATTCTCTTAGTCAAATATTGGTTGATTCATATATTAATTTATTTATTTTATAAAATTATGGCACCGTATTGAAAGTTAACCTTGTCTTGTTGTCCTGTATGACCATGCATCAGAAGCAACACTAAATTTGTTAATAGAATACACTTTTTTTTTGACAATAATAGAATACACTTGATCTTCACTTAATTCTTTCGCATACTTGTATATGAGAATACGCCTAACAGATGTGTGAATTCTATTAAAATTGTTTTGATCCATATATTATGACTAAATCATTTATCAATAATATGTATCATATTCTTTGTGAATAAAAAATACCACATCATATTTAAGTTGTTTAAATGCATAATTCTTTGACCAAATCATGTCAATAATATTCTTGATCAATTTGGAATAGCTATAGCTGTTTTCGGTTCCTATCATATTAATATTTTTTTGGAACCATCATGCACCAATTTAGAATAGATTTATAAAAAAAATGTGAATTCCATCGTCAACCTATTTTCATGTATCATATGTATTTTTATATATACTGAAGCTCATTATTATTGTTACATTATAGTTATAATAGAATGAACTGATTTATATGATATATAATATAAACCTTTTTAATGAAAATTATTGAAACGCTAATGAAAAAAAATCTAAGATGTATTATTATATAGATAATGATACATTTTAGAAATATAACCTTTTAAAATTAATAATTTATCACACATGTTTCCTTTTTTCCTGTCAATAAATGCAAAATATATTCCCATTAAAATTAGTTGACTTAATTGATCCTTTAATTTCCGTCTTGAAGGCTATGATTTGCATCAATAAAAATTTATTGATATTCCCTTATACTCTCAATTAGAACTCCTTTTTATTTTGCAAGCAGACACTTCTTCTCTCCTCTCACAGTTTCACTTTGCTACGTACACTATTAAAGAAAATTAGCTAAAATAAAATAATTTTAATTAGTTTAGTTGTTCTTAACTAAAATAAAATATAGATAATTTTGTTGATCAATAAAATATTTATTTTATTGGATTTAATATTTTCATGTTTAGACCAATTATAGGTGATACGGCGTATTAATATACAACGTGGAACAATCCTCAAAAAATACAACGTAAAAATACAACGTAGAATGTATATATTTAGTATAGGTGATACTCTAAATTTCTTTCGAATGAGAAATATCAGGTTATTATAGGTGATACTCTAAATTTCTTTCCAATGAGAGATATCAGGAACGAAAAAACAAATTATCTACTATATATATTAAGATATAAAAAAATATCTCACAAATCACAGGCACATAATTTATTAGCATATACTGACATTTATTTTATTCTTTTAAAAAATTTATTGAAATTTATTATTAAAAAAAGATCGTACATGATGATTGCTTATTCAAAACATGTGTGTACTTTTTTGAGAGAAAATATGTGTATACTTGATCACTTATAATCCAAAAAAGAAAGTTTTTTTTTATTTTTTTATTTTTAAATTCGATAAAAGAACTTTGACGCAAATGGTTTTATTTTTAAAATCACTTTTATCACTTTCTATCTAACCGAGCAAGAGAAGAAATTATCACAGTGCTCTCTCTTTATTTGACGCAAATAATAGATTCAATTTACTTTATTTGATTTCTCTCTCCCCCCTATATATTTTTATACAAAAAAAAAATTATCACAGTGCTCTCTCTTCTCACTTTTTTTCTCATAATTAGACATTTCCTACAACAAAAACAGTAAAAGTAAGGCACAACAAAAGTTTTCACATTTCAGGGTCATAGACTATTTTTTTTCCTTCAAAATGTAAATGTATTCTACATAAAGAATAACACAAAACACAACTTGTACTTTGATTATACATAATATTACAATATGATATTTGCCTTATAAAGACTACAAAAAAATAGTAGTCATTATAAACGATATACTTAAAGGAAAAAAGAATTGAACCCAAATAATGCATCAGGTGCTATATAGGAAATTGATTTATAGTATGTAACACACCAGTTGCATCAACTTGTGAGGATATTCCATGCTAGCAAAATTAATTTCACCACCAGCAATATGAAAATATTGTTGAATGCCCTCCTAATAGCCTTTATAGCTCCCACCCATATAACCATATAACTCTAAGATTATAGGAGGTGCATGACATTAAAAAAGGAGGAAGGTTTTGCACAAAAGTATAAAAAGCTCTACAATTTTTGAACAAAGATGTGAGCAATTTGGAATGGCTAGTTTATTGTGCCTTATATATACAATAATTGTATGAATTATACATTTTTTTATTGGCAAATTAATAATTAATAATGAGTAATTAAATGAAATTATTCGAAATGATATGAATTCCTTTTTTTGAAGCATAAGTTTTTTATTCAACAATCTTTATAATAATTGCAGATTTTGATTTCCATATACATGTTACAAAGTGAAGAAAAGAGGAACAAACTTATTAGGTTATGTGTAACTATTTTTAGTTTTTTTTAAAGGAATATTCTTTTATAAAAAATTTATTTTTTTGAATAGTATAAAAAATTAATTTGATAGTCACTATTTGTTATTCTTTTAAGAACTTAATATTATAAGTTAGTTCATTTTCATTAATTAAAATGTGAATTCGTTAAAAAGAATCATATGAGATGATAAGGTTATATCATATACCAATTCAATTTTTTGTTTGGTTTAAAAAATTAAATTATTTGTTTTTTCACAATAAATTTTCAACTATTGAGTAAATTATATAACTAATTTTAATCACTAAATTTTTTATTTTTTTAAAGCCTACATATATCAATAATTTTAATCACAATAATCGAGTAATAAAATGAATCAATTTACTGTACCAAAAAAAAAACAAAAAATTATTGATAAAAAAAAGAACGATAAAAACTAAAAACAAATGGAATCAAACTACCTTATTGTCCATTAGAACCATTTCCAAGGAGTAAGGAAGTTGATCCATTTCAGCTTAACAAACTAATACGAAAATTACGCAAAGAAAAAAGAGAGGAATATGAAAGACAACTACAAAACAGAAGTTGTGGTGTGAAGAATGTGTTGGCCAAAGGGTCTAATTTATAATAGCTTTTAGAGGACAATTACGTAAAACAACAACATGTAACTTAACCAATCAAATCATATCTTAGCTATTAAGTAAAATATAATTTTTTTTCCACGATTTGCATATGAAAAAAACTAAATAGGACTATGAATTTTACGGCATTTGATCTGTTTAATTATTATTTTAAATGCAAAAGTAAATAGGACTTAAATAGGACTAATTATTTTACGGCATGTACTAAATGTCTTAATATTTTTTTTTAAGGAGCGTAATCAACTTTTTTAATCAGCCAATGGTTTAAGGTTTATTTTAGCACATGTTTAAATTTATATCTCAGTCATTAAGTAATACATAATTTTTTTTTGTTAAGGAGCATATATAATTAACCTTTTCAATCAGCCCATAATTAACGTTTTTTTTTTAGGGAAGGTTTAAGTTTTTTTTAGGGAAGGTTTATTTTTCTTTTGTTAAGGAGCATATATAATTAACCTTTTCAATCAGCCCAATGGTTTAACGTTTTTTTAAGGTTTAACGTTTATAAGGAAGGTTTACTATAAAATATCTGTTATAATTGCTTATAAAAATATCCTGCCTCCCTTTGATCCTGAAATTTGTTGATTTGTTATGTTTGGAGTTATACTTATTATTGAACATTATTTCATTCATTTATCACCAATGATACGTTTTTAACTCCAATTAAATACATCCAATTCCTATTTTTTATTTTGGTTTAAGGATTATTTTTTTAGGGAAGGTTTAACATTTATCTTAGCAAGTCCATCAAATACAATTAACTGAAATCAATTCTGATTTTTTTTTTGTCCTGAAACAAAATATCCGATTTTTTTTCATTCCCAAAATAAAGATTGAATAATTCTTACTATGTTACTATACAATATATATTTTGAAAATAGAATCAAAAGAATATAAACTTAAATTATATAAAAAATTAATGGTTACTACAAAATCTAATTAAATTACTTTAAAAAGTTTCACTTTTATCAAATCATATTTTTTTTTGACAAATCAAATCATATTTTTATTATTTGACATATATCAATTATTTGATCTCTTTGATATTTAAATATCTGAATTCAAATATTTTAATTTAAATATCTGAATTCAAATATTTTAATTTAAATCGTATTACTTGTTTTATTTTAATATCCGAATTCAAATATTTTAATTTAAATTATCTGATTATTCAAAAAAAGCATATTTTATTAAAGTTTGTATTTTTTGAATACGAAATGTTTGATTTCTAATTTAATTTCAAATATTAGAATTTGAAATTGTAAAACTTCCTTTTCTAATTTAATTTCAAATATTAGAATTTGAAATTGTAAAACTTCCTTTTATACATAAACATTAAATACAAATTTGTGAGGATGAATGTGGTGAGAGTATTTTGTGAGGATGAATGTGGTGAGAGCATTTGTAAAAAGAAGAGAATGAGAATGCCACTTGTCATAAGAATAAGAGAAGGGCTACGGAATCGGCCGTAAATTTATATTATATAGATACGGTTTTTAATGTCATCCAACTCCAAAAAAATACATAAATCGACTTCGACTATTGGTGTCTTTGAGAGGACCAATTGTTGAACCACATGATGACAATTTTTTGATGAGGTTGATAGAATTATGAATTCATTGATACACATTATAAGTCTCTTACAATGAATCAACGTAAATATGACGATCTCGAACAATGCATACTTTTTTCTTTCGTGAGAGGTTCCTACAAAATCTGGAATGAGGAGTTCTGATAAGTTTGTTGGAGGAAAGGTGTAAACCACAAACATCATGGTATTAGAAGCACCAAACTTAACCGGGAAAGCTACATAACTATTTCCTTTCCTGAGGGTGTGAGCAATGGAAGCTAGTCAGCCAAGGTTGAGGAGAATCTTGATGTCATGAATCAACGTAGATACCACGAACTCTAACACTACATACTTTTCTTCTTTCTTTCGTGAGAATTGAAATGTTAAAGTTCCTCATATCTACATAAAAGCAAATAAAATAGAGATTTTATTTGATTTACAAATACAAAGGTATTTTACTCACCTCCGTGTAGATATGGCGAACTCTAACATTCCAATTTTCTCGAAGTAAGTTTTGAATCTTCCTAATCAAGCTCCTACCACCAACGATTCCAACATCCTCCCTCCCCCCACTAAGACTCATTACCATTACTAACAGGTCCATATGTAGCTCCACATAAAATAAAATAAAAAATCTATAGCCCGCACTAAGCACTCGCCATGCAATATTTTTTTGCAAATCCTTCCGGCTATTTCCCATCCACATCCATTATCACTCCACAACAACCATTGAGCATATTCAATTTCTACGAAAGCACATTAATAATGGCTTGCAATTTCTACAAGACAACTCATGCACTTGTCTTTGCCCGCATGTAATTATTTACATGCTGTAGAGTTTTACAAGAGGGACAAACATGTCTTCAAAACCAGGATTAAATTTGCTTAATGCCTCCATAACTAGAGATGGTAGTAAGTGTTGTTATCCTACTCAACTCTCTACTCAGCTTCTCCTTTCAAAAATACATTAATATTCAAATTATTGGAAACACGCTTTTTAAACTGACTTAACTATAAATCCAACCTCTATTAAATAAGCACCAAGTAGTTCCAAACAAAGCTAGCCAAAGAACAATCATGAAACACATGTAAAACGTTCTCCTCAACTTCGACACAATTATCACAATAAGTGGTATTTAAAACTCAGATCAAACCAACCGATCGAATATGAAACTGATGGGGACAAAACCAGAATGAAAGTTAAATGAATATTATAAAAAAGGCTTAATTACACTTTTGGCCCCCTAAGTTTCTCAAAGTTGTGATTTTGGCCCCCTAAAAAAAACTCTTTCCAGGCCCCCTAAGTTTACTTTCTGTTGCAATTTTGGCCCCCTAGCCCAATTTTGACCCAGTCAACGCTGACGTAGACTCATTTTTGTATTTTTTTAAATATTTTTTTAATATTGTAATTAAAAAATAAATAATTTTTTTATTTTTATTTATTTTTAATTAAAAAAAACTTTTTTATTTTGTAATAAAAAAAACAAAAAAATAGTAATAAAAAACAAAAAAAATTATTTTTTGTAATTAAAAAAACAAAATTTTTTATTTTATTTTATTTTTGTATTAAAAAACTGTTTTATTTTTGTAATAAAAAACAATTTTTTAATTACAAAAATAAATTTTTTTATTTTTTTAATTAAAAAAATTACACATGTGGCGCCCACGTGTCCGTTGACTGGGTCAAAATTGGCGTGGGGGGCCAAAATTGCAACATAAAGTAAACTTAGAGGGCCTGAAAAGAGTTGTTTTTTTTAGGGGGCCAAAATCACAACTTTGAAAAACTTAGGGGGCCAAAAGTGTAATTAAGCCTATAAAAAAATACCAAACAAAATGAAGGTTATATACTTTTATTGCACCCCACCACCTTAAAGTATCCACTATTTATCATTGCCCCCCACCCCCCCAAAGGTTAATTTTGTTTTTCTTATATGTGTGTGAGAATCAATATATCATCGATAACGAGGAACAACTTTTGTTGTCTTTTAAATGTCTCTGACTCTGCACTTCGTTGTTACAAAGGTCCCTGACTCAGAATTAAATACAAAGTAATATTTGAATGTGCACTTTCGTTATCATTTTAATCTCTGACATTAAATAATTATGTTACCTGATGACGTGGTAAATATTTTATGTTGATAAAGAGTATGAGGTGTCACATGGACTAAAGTGAAAGTACAAAATTGTCACTTTATTCTCTGAACCGAAAATCAATATCCCCAAACTGATCCCAATGAAGTGTTGCTCTTAGTTAAAAATTGGGTCATCTTCCTCAATGAAACTGTTACGTGGTTGTTTAGTGTCAGTTAAGTCCACTTAACACCTTCATTAAGGAAGATGACACAGTTCTTGATGAAGAGCAACACTTCGTTGGGACGAGTTTAGGGATATTGATTTTCGGTTCATGGATATTGATTTTCGGGAATATTGATTTTCAGTTCAGGGATCAAAGTGACGATTTTCAACTTTCACTTTAGTCCCTGTGACACCTTATATTCTTTGCCAGCATAAAATCTTTGCCACATCATGAGTTAACAAAATTATTTAACGTCAGAGACTGAAGTGATAACGAAAGTGCACATTCAAGGACTACTTTGTATTTAATCCTGAGTCAGGGACCTTTATGAAAAGAACATTTACTATTTTTTTTGGTAGTAAAACATTTAAGTTTAATTCACGGTTATATTTTGACTCAATGATTTGATTGAGTGATCATCGGTCAAAATTTAGTAACGTGGACAATAAATTGGTCAATGACCATGGGAAACCTTTCTTAGAGACACACTTGATTGGACACGAATCCAAATAAAAATATTTGGACACACACACAAAACGAAGAA
Organism: Medicago sativa; assembly: GCF_051527215.1. NCBI lineage: Eukaryota > Viridiplantae > Streptophyta > Magnoliopsida > Fabales > Fabaceae > Medicago > Medicago sativa. The sequence continues at coordinate 81,396,245 of NC_140756.1, read as the reverse complement.
AAAATTAAAAGAAAATAAAATTACAAATTGATGTGATTAAATACTTTTTTATTTAATTTTGTTAGTTATATGTGAGTGTGTCCAAATAATATTTAACGTGGTTTGTGTCTATATGAAAGACTTTCCACCTTTCCTAAATCAACTACAAAATAAACTTTTAACCATTTTTGGAACATTCAAATTCCATACTCTCCAGTCCACCACAGGGCCATGGTTGTAATAATCAGAAATAATTTTTTACTCTAAATAAAAATATACAAATCAAAATCATCTTCCTCTAAAAAAACAAATCATATCTTCCTACTCTTGTTAAAATAATGTAGGAGGGCAAAGGAATCACCATAATTATTACTGAACATTCGAAAGTAATAAATATATGGATTTTGCTAACAAATATTTCAGGAACTCTCTCTCAAAAAAAAAAAAAAAAGGAACTCTTTTTATGGATTTTAAATTAAAAAATTATTCTTAATAAAAATAAAATACTTTAATTTTCAATACACCGATATCACAATTTTTTATAATAACATACCATTTAATACACTTTCCCTTAAAAAAACCATTTAATACACTTAAATAGTGATATGATTACACTCATTAGCATCTCCTTTATATATAATTTTGGCCAAAAAATTCTAGACATAAATAGAGTACAAATTATCAATTCAATATTGTTTTTTTATAAGTAGTGACCAAAAGTTTACTCATGGCTCTGGATTTGAATTCTCTCTATAGACTTCACTCATTAAATATATTTTTTGACCAAATATGAATATTATTATTATATTTTTTAAGGGACGAATATTATCTTATATGTTAGTCTTGAGTTTGATTTACTTTTTATAAACAAATTAGATGTTTGATTTATTTTTTATAAACGAATTAGATAATGTAGCCCTCGAACAGGGTTTATTATGAAATGGTGGATAAAACTTTATAAAAAAATTGTATATTGCCTTCGACCTCGTCTCAAGTTTGATGTGTGTAGCAATTTGTAATATATTAAATTTAAATAATTAATGGCACCGTTGACTCATGAATCCCATCCCATCCCAATAAATAAAAAGCTGCACGAAATACGACCTAAGAGTAAGAAGGATATTGTGTCATTAAGACATGCCACTATTTTTTAAAATAAATAAGGACTCTATTTGAATAAGAAAATACAGTATAATTTTTTCTCAATTTTTTCAAAAAGAATTGAATGGATAGTTCTCTAAATTTTAAAAGAAACAAATTTCTCGGTCCATGAATAATGAGAGATAGATATAAAGATAAAATTAATGTGATTTATGTGAAACTTAATTATATCAAAAACTTCGATTAGGGTCATGTTAAAAAGGAAATTATATAGTATTTATTGCATTCAAATTTGTATGACCCTATTGAATGCAATAAATACTATATAATTTTCTTTTTTAGTATCCTTAACCAGTGTCCGGAGGTACGGTTAACATTTCCATTATTATTATTATTATTATTTCCTCTCTAAACACAATAATTATTTTCTACGGACTCGTGAACTTAACTTAATTGGTAAGTAACATTGTATAATATATGCAAGGACGAGTTCGAACCCCAGACAATACACTTATATGTTAAAAGTGAATTATATGTTAAAGGTGAATTTCTAACCACTAAATGATTTCGAAAAACCATCGAAGTATGCAAACCGGAAAGACAGTTAGATTTTGAGAGAAAGAGAAAAAAATTCTCTAGTAGCGTACAAGATCCAAGTCCAAGGATAAAGGAGATATCAAATGATTTAAATCATTAAAAATAATATTGTTAAAAAAAATCATTAAAAATAATATTTCTTTTAAGGGAAAATTCTTATTTTTTTTTTTGGTTACAATGCTAAAGAAAAAAGAAAAGAATGGAAGGAAAAAAACAATTATAAACTACACTCTGGGAATGAAAGTTCCAACTACATCCATCTTCAAGGGATATAAGAGACCATTTGAAGGGGAGATATGGGGAACCAAATTATGATCTAAGGAGGCTCCAAGCTTGGCCAAGAAATCCGCACATTGATTTTGCTCTCTGAGAGTGTGAAAACCAATAGTATTACTTTGTTCTATCAAGTCCTTCACGTCTTGAATCAAATCGACATAAACATGAAACTTGGGAGTTGGCTTTGAGGAGGATAACACAAAGTAAAGAGTAAGAGCAACAAACGAGCTCTTCAATCCCCAAATTTTTTGCCAATAAGAGGCCCTGATAAATAGCATATATTTGAATGTCCCAAATTTTTAAATATTTATTCAACATTGTTTTTAAATAATCAATTTATTACATATTTATATCATTATCTTTATTTCATTTTTCCAAAAGTTCTCTAATTCTTTTTCTGTTAAGGTGTGTTTGAAATATTTCCAAATGCATTAATTGACTACTTTATGTTTCTATATAAATGGGGTGGGAATGAGCCGGGCCGAGCCGGGCTTTGCTTAAATAGGCTAGGCCTAGTTGAAAAAACTAAGGCATAAGTGTTGACCTTTTACCTGTCAAAGACTTTATTTTAAGCCTGGCCTGACCTTTTTAAAAGCCTAGCCTGGCCTATTAGCCTGTTTAAAAGCCTAGTTTGTGTTATAAATTCCAAACAGAGTTTGTTCATCAATTTTTTTTCCTTTCAATTTGTGCAACATACTTAATAGAGAGATAAACATTAATTAGATACAAATTAAACTAATAAAACACAATTGGTGTGAGTAACTCTTGACTCGTTAGATGAACTTCGTGTGATATATGAGGGAAATATCAAGGGTCGTGTTGTATCCCAAATGCAAAATAAATAAATAAAAACTGAAATAATAATAATTGTGGTACGAGAATTTGAAGGATAAGTAATTCTCACTAGATATGCCCCCATATATATATATATATATATATATATATATATATATATATATAATGTGGAAAAATGTAATATACTTATATACGGGCCGACCTGATAGACTTTTTTATAAGTCTAAGCCCGGCCTAATTAAGTTAATAGGCTTTTTAAAAAGTTCAAGCTTGACTCATTTATTAAACGAGTTAGGCCGAGCCGGACTTTTAGTAGGCCGAGCCATAGGCCCCTGACGGGCGGCTTGGCCTATTCCCACCCCTATATATAAAGACATTAGAAACTTTGTGTATGACATACCATCACTTTCACACGTATACATAAATATAGATTCAATTCAAGAACCGCCTAAACATGCCTATCAAAACCGTGTACTAACAACTACTGGAAAAAAAAGATTCATACAAGGAACAAGTTACTAGAACATAAAAATGGTGCTTCCAATGACTATGTGTGGCCAAGAAGAACTTGAATTATCAAGAGATGGAAGTCACTATAGTCTCACAACCGGAATATTACCTTCTCTTGGTGCCAGAAGTAACCGGAGAGTTAAACTCAGACCTCTCATTATATCTCCTTATGATCGTCGTTACCGGTAATTCCTTCTCTGTTTATCCTTTTTTCAACGTTCTTGGTAATCTTATTTGAGACGTGTCAGATAGTAAATATATATGATTATCTGTTTCAAGTTTCAACCGAGTTTCAAATCTTGGTTGGAGGTGTCTAATCTCCTGTTAGACCCAACGCCCGTTGATTGTTTTCTTCTTTCTTAAGATTTCACTTTGTTTTTAAGAAACACAATGAATGGTATTAAGGTTTATAATTAGTCTTTATTAGTCTTGATTAGTCTTTAAATTTTCCAGTATTTCACATTATTTTTTCAATGTTTTTTTTCCTTTCTTGTGACAGAGTTGAGAGACATGACATTGATTTTTCTGTTGCTTTGTTTCTGACGGAAAATTGTTAGCTGTTAATGTTTCACTTCTTTCATTTTCTGTTTGTATTTGATGTTATTATGTTATTATTTTATTGAATTTTTTCTTCCTGGTCCTCTCTTTTATTCTATTCTTTGAAACCATTCAAGAAATTCCATCTTCACGGAATTCTCACATAGAAGGTTGTTGAATAAAATAAATAAATAAAAAAAACAATATTTTTCTTTACTTTTTACTATTTATTAATTACTATTATTTGTATTCTCTTGAAAATACTTATGGTTATATGCTTATATTTGTTTGTTTTGTTACTCTTTAGAAACATAAACCAACAATATCTCTTCTTAATGATCCCCGCCTTATACTAAAACAGAAAAAAAAATCTGGTTATCTTTCGTTTTCTTTTATGTTTTATACTAATCTTTTTAATTAACAATTTAATCACTCAATTTTCTCGAAATGTTCTTATTTTGAGATCTACCCAACCCATTTAAAAATTGTGTTTGTTTTGTTCTGTTTAATTTATTTTTTTACTCTTCAAAGGAACATCCAAAAAGTTTACACGTGTTTCTAGTGATCCTATAAAGTTTGACTTTGTTTTCCTTGTATAGGAAACAACCAAGAAGTTGGTGGTGTGTTTTAATGATGGCTATGAGTTTGTAACGAAAGAAATTTGATGTTGGATTCTCAACTGAAATTCCTAAATTACCCGTTTTGTTTCTTGGCTATGTAACTGCTACTCTGTTTGTGTAAAGAGTCATTATCTATGTTTCTCTTATTATGTTCTCTCATGTCAATTTGTTTAACTGCGGTTTGTGAGGGTTCATTTGTCAACTGTGACTCCCGTTGAATATAAGATTTTTTTAGGTACCTATAAATAATGACAAAACTCATACACCTAATGATTTAAGGATGTTTTAGATTAAGATATGATTTTTAATCTCACTTGTATGATTGCTTTCAATTCAATGTAATCGGTCAGCATAGTTTTTTAAAACTCCTCGTCCCAACAGCGGATTGCCCCATTTGGGGTCTCGTTGGCGGGAAGTTTCCCCGCACGAATTGGATGAGGGAAAAGTCCCACAAGCTGGTTTGGTGGTTTGGGAAAATATCTATTGTTGATAATGTCTTAATTTTTATTTTACTATTAAAATTTAAATATTTTTTCTACCAATTTAATTGAATATTGTACAAATTTGATTATTTTTAAATATTGATCGTGGAGCGGAGACGGAGATTTAGGAGGAGAATACTCCCCAAGGCGGGGAATGGAGATGATGAGCATTTTGGATGGCGGGAGTACTCCTGCCACCACCCCGTCTCATTGGCATCCCTATTTCTCATCTTATTGAACATAAATAACTGTTGCATTTGAAATTTACAGTTTTCTAAGACTGTTAAATAATTTAAACTTTTTGGCATTTGCAGGATATGGGAAACTTTCCTTGTTACATTGGTTGTGTATACTGCTTGGGTATCTCCATTTGAATTTGGATTCCTTAAGAAACCACAAAAACCCCTTTCTGTTACAGATAATATTGTCAATGGATTCTTTGCTATAGATATAGTTCTAACCTTCTTTGTGGCTTACCTGGACAAAACTACCTATTTGTTCGTAGATAACCCAAAACAGATTGCTTGGAAATATGCAAGAACTTGGTTTGTACTTGATTTTATCTCCATCATTCCTTCTGAGCTTGTTGCACATATATCTCCTGCTCCTATGCAAACCTATGGCCTATTCAACATGCTTAGGCTTTGGCGTCTTCGTAGAGTCAGCGCTATGTTTTCTCGGTAAGATTGAAACTTGACAGCTTTGGTGCATGTTTGGATGAGCGATGAGATTGATAAAAGCACAGTGAGCCACTCACAAGTTTTCCGCAAAAGCTACACTTTGTAGCTTCACAAAATCACGGTGGCTCACTAGATTTTTCAATCTCGCTGCTCATCTAAACATGCATTTATCTCATAAAATCATGTATATATTTTGTTTCTTTGTTGTGTAGTTTATGACAGTAAATGTTGTTTTCTTTGAGCCTAGGCTTGAGAAGGACAGAAACTATAACTATTTTTGGGTTCGGTGTGCAAAGCTTATTTGTGTAAGTTTTTGAATATATTGTGTTTGCAACCTTTTAAGAAGGAAGATAAATTAGATGTAAATGAGATGGACTAATAATCTGAATGATTTTCACAGGTTACTCTATTTGCTGTGCACTGTGCTGGATGCTTTTATTATCTTCTTGCCGCGCGTTATCATGATCCAGCAAAGACATGGATTGGCGAATCAATGTCAAATTTCCTTCAGCAGTCCTTGTGGACAAGATATGTGACAACTATATACTGGTCCATCACTACTTTGACAACAGTTGGTTATGGAGATTTGCATCCGGTGAATGAAAGGGAGATGATCTTTGTCATATTTTACATGCTCTTTAATCTAGGATTAACAGCATATCTGATTGGTAACATGACTAACTTAGTTGTCCATGGCACAAGTCGAACTAGAAAATTTGTAAGTATCAAGATATTTTTTAGTTAGTGATTTCATATTTTCGAAATCGTAAGACTCATTGTTTGTGACAAATCTCAGAGGGATACCATACAAGCTGCATCAAGTTTTGCTCATAGGAACCAATTACCTCCTCGTCTACAAGATCAAATGCTTGCTCACTTGTGTTTGAAGTTTAGAACAGACTCGGAGGGCTTGCAGCAACAGGAGACACTTGAGTCTCTTCCTAAAGCCATCAGATCAAGCATTTCACATTATCTTTTCTATTCTCTGATGGATAAGGTTTACTTATTCAAGGGGGTTTCAAATGATTTGCTCTTTCAATTGGTAATTGCACCTTTTAGCCCTAACTTGTTATTGTTAGTTACATATTTGTTTTCATTTTCAACTTGCATTAATGACTTGTATTTTGCTCGATTCAACTATAAAAGGTATCTGAGATGAAGCCGGAGTATTTTCCACCTAAAGAAGATGTTATCTTACAAAATGAAGCTCCAACTGATTTTTACATTCTAGTCACTGGTGCTGTGGTAAATGTCCAAATTACTAATTTGAAATCTAAATGCGGATTTTCAAAACTGCTGATTATAATATAAACTGAAGTTTTTTGTGGTTTCTAATAAATCTATTTGACAGGACTTGGTAGTTCTCAAAGGCGGGGTTGAACAGGTAATTTTATTTACAACTTAATGCATGATAGGAAAATGTGTTGAACTATATGATATGAACTAAATCTAAACATTGGTAATTGATTTCAGATTGTCGGTGAGGCGAAAACAGGAGAACTTTGTGGCGAGATTGGTGTACTTTGCTATAAGCCACAGCATTTTACAGTTAGAACCAAACGATTAAGTCAACTGTTGAGGCTGAACCGTACCACCTTCTTGAATATTGTTCAAGCTAATGTTGGTGACGGAACCATAATCATGAATAACCTTCTTCAGGTTTGTATAATATCATAACGATTTATTGCATGTTGACATGTTTATGTATTTTGATCATGACTTATTATTGTGAGCAGCATTTGAAAGAGCTGAACGATCCAATTATGGAGGGAGTTTTGGTCGAGACAGAGAACATGTTAGCTCGCGGTAGGATGGACTTACCAGTAAGTCTATGCTTTGCAGCAGAAAGAGGAGATGATTTGTTGTTACAACAATTGTTAAAACGAGGTTTGGATCCAAATGAATCTGACAATAATGGAAGAACAGCTTTGGTGAGTGCTTAAATTTGATTGTTGATCTTTTTTGTATTTTCTATTTTCTTAATCTATTGTGCTAATTCGTTGTTCTTACACAAATCAGCATATAGCAGCATGTAAAGGAAAAGAAAACTGTGTTTTACTTCTGTTAGATTATGGGGCAAATCCCAACGTTAGAGGTAAATATTCACTGTCTCTAAACTTCTTTTTTGGCAAAACTATTTAATTAATTATTCTTGGCCTTTATCCATATTCTTATTCATTTACTTCAAATAATTTTGGTCATAGTATATTATATGTAATACAGTACAGTACTAGTATAAGTTTAGAAGTAATAATAATATACAATACATGGACTAATCAATTTAGAAAACAATGACAGATGAAAACTATTATTCATGACAATTATTGCCAAGTCATATTTTGGAAGTCCTTAGTAAGCATTTGGTTTCTTTACTTTATTATAAAAAACATCTACTTCTATCTACCAAAAAAAACTTCTACTTCTGCTTATTTAAAAAATAAATATTTGGCCTTATTATTTTTATGCTGATGTATGTGTCTGCCATTTATTTTCTTAGTTGACTTATCTTTTCCATATTAGGAAGTCAACACTTACTAAAAATGAGCATTAAACTAATCATGTTGTACTCAATGAGGAAGCAAAGGTCTAAATTTTAAAAAATTCTTTCTGTGGAGCCATGTGCTTCTGGGTTGCTTCAAAAAATAAAAGACAACTAAATAAACTTACAAAATGGATTGCATGTAGTACCAATGAACTTATGAATTATTAATCTTTGGATTGACTTTCCTTGTATTATTTTGTTTATCTAGACTATACCACCGGCCTTTAGTAGTGGCATTTACCAATACACGTTGAATTTAATGAGAAAATAAAAAAATAAAAATAATTGATGTTAGATAATATTAGAAAATGATGTCATTTATTTCTAAATAATAAAACATAGTTTGTATTATGCAAAGTCTATTCCTTCCCTTTATTATAAAATTATTGGTCTCTCATAGTCAAGAGCTTACTAGTTGTAGATAAAATGTTCTACTAACAAGAGATGGTCATGTGGTTACATAATCCAGACTTATTCATACCTCTTTTTCCCTATAAAATTCTTAATTAAAATTTTAGTAATTTTTGTGATGTTGGGTCGTCATGGTTTTAATAATTTCACAAAAAATATTATATATTGTAGTGCTCACATTCATCATCAATCTCATCCAAATTGCACAGCCCATGTACTAGTGTTGACTTAGAAAAAAACTATAATATAAACATTTCTTTTCATGAGGCTTTTGACATTAAATTACAATTAGCACCTTCTATGCCTGATGAAGTAGTAATTTGATAACTCAAAAATAAAATAAGTTGATTATGGTAATTTACTTGCAGATTCTGATGGAAATGTAGCACTGTGGGAGGCTATACTTGGAGGACATGAATCAGTAACAAAACTTTTGGCAGAAAATGGTGCTACCTTGCAAATTGGTGATGTTGGTCAATATGCATGCACTGCAGTTGAACAGAACAATCTCAATTTGTTGCAAGACATTATGCGATACGGTGGAGACATCACGCTTCCAAATAACAGCGTTGGAACCACGGCGTTACACGTGGCAGTCTCCGAAGACAGTGTTGAAATTGTCAAATTCCTATTAGAACATGGTGCTAACATTGACAAACAAGATAAATATGGTTGGAGTCCAAGAGATTTAGCTGACCAACAAGGACATACAGAAATCAAAGCTATTTTTGAAGCCAAAGGAGAAGATAATAGTAAGATTCAATCTTTTGTTTCTGTGCCTATTCCTGAGAGGCAGGATAGTAAAGTAAGGTACCTTGGTAGATTTACAAGTGAACCAACAATGCCTACACCTCAAGATGGACCATTTCATGGAAATGATGGTTCGTGGATCCAAAATCGACCAAGGCGTAAGAATAATAACTTTCATAATTCACTCTTCGGGATAATGTCAGCGGCAACCAAAGGAGAAAATGACCAATTTTTCAGTGTTCAAATGAATAACAATGCAAGGAATGGTGTGAAGAGTGTTTCGCGTCCAACCAGAGTAACAATTAGTTGTCCTGAAAAGGGTGAGGTTGCTGGGAAGCTTGTGTTGCTACCTGAAAGTTTTCAAGAGTTACTTGAAATTGGATCTAAGAAATTTGGTATAGTTGCTACAAAGGTTGTTTGCAAAGATGGAGCTGAAATTGATGATATTGAGGTTATTAGAGATGGTGATCATCTTGTTTTTGTTGGTACTGGTGGGGTGCTAGAATCCAATTGTACAACACCCTCTAATGGTGTCAATCCATAATGTGTACTTATGATGATTGCTCCAATGATAATTGACATATTTGATCATTTTACACAAATCAAGAAAATGTATAAATGAATGAAAGTGAATAGTACATTAACGTAAATACAAAGCGAGATATATTGAATTGAGAGTGACACATTATTTAAGACCAAATTTACAACAAAAAAAAAAAAAAAACGATACTTGGCATAAAACCAATGTCACAAGCGCTAGGCAGGATATAGGAGCAACAAGAAAAAAACAAGTAAAAAGGAACAAAAAAGTTGTACCAAAACGGAAAGGAAAAAAAAAGTTGACCCCAATTTTCTAGTGACAAGACAAAGAAGAGCATATTAATCAAACAATACTATCTTGCTTGTTGCCAATTCTATGGATTTCCAAAACCATGACTACAGCAAAAGAGAAGAGGAAGTACAAAAAGGAAAAGAGGTTGAGGTCTGGTCTATCAATAGTAGAAATATAAGTGCTCATTTGCAAGAAACTCGACAGCCACATGTTAGAGTACATTACAAAATTAGAGTCAGTTTATATAACTGTTATTGTACGTTACAGAAGAAGATGTTTCCGAATCAAGAGGTGATTTTTAAGAAAGTTACATGTTGAACAAGAAGGACTGCAGGTTTATGTCACTTAATATCCAAAGACCGTGATTTGAGCTTGGAGTTAAATACAAATAGGAAAATGTTATCATACATATATGACAGAGTTTGACCACTAATCGAGATGAAATTTCACTTAAAAATACCTTGAGTAGCTGCAGAAAAAAGGTAAGATGCCAATGAAACGATCATAAAGAACATGCAACCTTCAACTAAATTGGAAATATACCATATAACTTTTTCTGGGTATTTTAAAACAGATTTCGATCCGTATGAGCCTGACCAGACATTTTGCTGCCTACCGATAACAACCCATTTGAAGAAACAAAATATTAATTCCAGAATCGAAAATAATACATGACCCACTTTTGCCAATTTTTTAAAACTATAAAAATATCCGTTTTCCTTTTCCCATTCACATTTTTTTGTAAGTATTCACATCATGCATGAATCTTTTTATTTCCTTCTACTTCCTATACAAAAGAGGAGGAAAATTATACTTTCTTCCACTCTATTTTTTCACTTGCCAAATAACTAAAAATTTAACCCATGTTTATTTCACCTTTCAGAAACCATTGAATTGGTAGAGATCCTTTTTCTAATCCTTGGTCATCCGAACATATGACATGACATCGGCGAGGTGACGAATCAATAAAAGGTAAGTCCATTGAGTTGACAATTAACTGCTTATATTTTCCTCATTTTTTCTGACACAGATTTGGAGTATACAGAATCTGGTAGGATCCAAGAATTATATATAAAAAAAAAAACGATGATATAAACAATTCCCATGCTCTAGCAAACAAGGTTGCCAAGCATAAGAGATTGAAACCGTCACATAAAGCAACAACTTGATACGAAAAATAATTTGAAAGCACATTTTTACAGATTTGTTCCGTGAATCACAAAAGCTTAAGCATTTTTAGGCGACTTTCATGTTCAGGGTCTAACTTGGGTGGGAAATAACTGCCTTGTAGATCCTCTACTACGTATTCCTGTAAATATTTACAACAAAGAAAGTTTGATCACTGTGCATCAGATTCAAATAAAGTATCAAATGATTTAGAAAATAGGAAAAACATTTCAGGCGACAGATTTCAACTAGCATAACGATCTTACCTTTGTAAGCTCCCTCTTGGTGAGGATGTGGTAATGCCGCTGCCAGATCCTTTGAATTGCCATGGTGGATGCAAGAAAGCCATAAGCTACACCAAGAATTGCAAAGATGACAACAAAAACAACTACAAGGGCAAAGCATGCCTCCATTGATGCAGGAAAGCAATCCAAGATGCCCCATCCGTAGCAACAGTTCTGACAACCAGCCATTCTGGGGTCGTTGCTATTGAGGGAAGAGCAATGCAGTATTAGGCCAAAAAATCCAATTAGTACAAAGAAGGCCACCACTCCTGGAACATGTATATAAATTGTGTAAGAGATAGAGACGTACAGGGAAGGAAAAACTATAGCTTTTCAAACAATTATCACAACACGGATAATTAACTCTAGTACTAAGCATCAAAATAGTCCACTGAATGAACATGATATAGATAATTAAAATCTTTGATATATAATACATGAAAAACTATTTAATAACCATGCGAATAAGGAAAGTCAGTAGAATGAGCAACTCGTGTTAAAAATAACTTTTCATTTACCACGTTTATTTTTTCCCCTCCCCCAAAACAAGAAAACTTAGATGTGTATAAATATTTGTGTGTGTGTGTGTTTTCTCATGCGATAACTTTCTGTTCTAACATTTGGATTCTCTCATGTTAATATGTTACTACCGTTTGGCTTTATTCAAATCAAATTTAGGTGTCTGCTAATGCCTATTTTCTCTCCAACATGACTATAGCTAGGCCAACATTCTCTCCAATATTCTTTCGGACTTGCATAAAACATGAAGGACAAGGAAAATATCGACGAAAATTACAAGTATCTGTATCTCAGATGATATGGAGAACTATGGTCCCCTAATTTCAGAAAATTTCACGGCAAAATACCAAGTACACATGCAGAGGAATCTCGGCCATTTGGTTAAAACAAACAACTCCAGTGGACGCATGTTAACTTACCAATACAATAATAAAATGGTATAGGATGCCTTGACAATATCCTATCCCACCCATCATCAAATGAGTTCCTGAAGTTCCCATCTTTGTCCATGATGTACGCAAAACCACCAATAGCAGCAATCACCTGGAAAATAAGTAAATAATAATGAATAAGGCACTTCCTGTGTAATCCCCCCGCGAACATTAGACTATATGACAAGATATGTCAAAACAACTAGACAGATCAAACCGGAATCAAATTTTATAAAAAACAAAACTAGAAATACCATAAAAAGAATTCCTTAAGGTCTAAAATTACCAATACTGTGGCATTGGTGTCTCCTTACCAACCTGATACCAGCACAACCACAACTTCTATATCCAACTGTTCTGAGGTTCATGGAATACAGACATTTTGTCTTCAATAACTACAGATACTAACTAAGCTACTAAAATGCTGACATAAAAGTTTAGTTTAGCAATCACACAAGATTGGCATCATATTGTCTCTGAAAAAGAGCTCTAATGTAGGATGGAATTGATATAATAAATAACACGCCCATAAGTATGGCTTAGAAAGAGATTGACTTAAAATTGAAATAATAGAAGCAATGCAAACTTATTCAATATGAAATGGATATAATGTTAAAAAATACTCACAGTTTGTACAGCCAGAAAAACAAGGAAAACATCCCTTGCCACAAAAAGTCTGAACTTTATTTTACGCCAAGAGTTGTCCTCATACGTTTCAACTCTAAGATGGAATTGGGCTTTGCAGGTGGTGCAGTGTGAAAAGGCAAATCCTTCCTATGAAGCACAAAATAAATAGGTCATGTAATTGTCATTTGAACTCAACCAGTAAAAACTAGCAGTTAAAATTACACAATAAAACATTCACCTTCACTGAGCGCCAGTGATCAAGACATGAACGATGAACAAACTGTTGGGTTCCTTTGCACATGCATGGAGATATCAATTCATCCTCTGTGAAACCAAACAAAAAATAGGTTTAGGGAAACACGTACTACCAATGTAATACCAGCCGAATTGTTTTTTTCTACTATCAAGTAGCATTTATCTAATTAATTCAACAGGCTATGCGCCATGTAATAGGATATGCTGGTATCAATGAGAAAAGCACAAAAAACTTAATCATCATTCTATCATTAACATTCTTATGCATAACAACCAGTGACAGACCCAAAACTTTTGTATAGTGATGGCAAAATTTATTTATATATAACTCTTGGAATTTGGGTTGGGTCTATCTCAACCCTATAAAATCGGTGGAACTCTAAACACATTTAGAACATGACTGGAGTGGCTCAATAGAGGAAGCAAGCGGCCCAACAGATCTTGGATAGACTGATATCATCTTAAAATTTGGGTTGGACCTAACTCAACCCTACAAAATCATCTTGCAAGGTGAGGATTGCCCAAACTTAAAAGCAAATTGTGATATCGTATCTCATCAAATGTGAGACTCTTAACAACAATTTTAAAATATTAGTTTTTTTTTTTTAATCAGCAAATATTATTATTAAGCACGGCTAGCACAAGATGCACTTAACCCACATAGGAGGAAAAAAGAGTACAAAAGGCTACATATAATGATTTTGTGTAGTTTGTTAAAAACATGACATCATCTTTTATATAGGAATACATGTAATATACAGAATATATAATGATTTTGTGTAGTTTGTTAACAACTAAAGGCTAGAGGTGGTGCATATGTTGCCTTTTCTCTTCTAGAGGTAGTGCTAAATTTATGCATGAGACATATATAAGCAAGTTAAACGAGAAATGAGGCGAGGGCCATGGCCAGCATAGTTGCAAACATGGGTCCTTCAATGTGCATAACACAGAAGATAATTCAAGTTCTTATAACCACAATATTGATTTATGCTGAAAACAAGAAGTTTTCACATCGAAAATCTTGTGTTTCTTTCCAAATATTTAGCACAGAGAAATGGACGTAAATAAAAATCTTTGATATTGAATGACAATAGTTTCCTGCTTTCCTACGGCCTAGTTTATGCCATCAACATTACGAGGTTCCTTTTATCAACTTAGAATTAAATTAAAACATTACACAATCAAACACAAACGAACATACATAGATAGCCAAGTTATCCACTTTCACCTTCCATTAGATACAGCGAGTGACAAACATTATCAAAAACTAAACTACTATATTCCAAAAGCGATAAAACTAAAATAAAAATCTTAAGCTTTTCTGTTTTACATAACAACCAAATCGACGATTCATATCTTAAGAACAACAGGGATCAATTCAAATGCCAAAACCACAATATCTGATCAAAATGTCACAAATCTTGATACCAACCCAACCGGTTCATATCTTAAGAACACTCATTACACTCAACAAACCCTTCAATTTAAACTCTGCCTTATCAAATCCTTAATCTAATCCTAACCAAAAAATCCTTAATTTAATAATCCAAATCACATAAAGGCAAAAAATTCTCACACCCACAATTCACAATTTAAAAATTCCAAAAATTCCAAAAAAATTGGCATAAAACTGAAAACGAAAATTCACCTGGATCAGAATCGGATTCGAGGCAAATTCGACAACAAGGGAGTGAGCCAGCTTCAATATCTTCTTGATCCTTAATCTCATTAGAATTTCCAGTTCCATGGGAATCATCATCTTCAACCTCATCTTGATGAGCGAGTAAGGGATCGGAATCGCTAGGGTTTTGTTGAATCGGTGGAGGTTGTAGCTGAACTTCCCCTAACATAATGAATCACCGTTCGATTTCGATCAAAGAATGTTCGAAATTGAAAACCCTAACACAAACCCTAAAACAAAAGAACACGAGAAGTATTAGACGAATGAATAATAAAAATGGAAAGAGTGAATGAAATTATAAAAATTTATTTAATAACGCGGTACCTTAATTATATTTAATGATTAATTAGAGGGAAACTCGGAGATAATGGTGTTGATTATTGAGGAATGTCGATGGTAACAATGGTATCTTAATTTCCTCAAAAAAAAACAATGGTATCTTAATTCTTAGGTGTGTCTTGTATGAAATGGGAAAGGTGCCAAAATACTGTTTTGGATTTATGTTGTTTTGATTTCATTTGGAGTATGATGTTAAGAACCTACCTACTCCATGACTTCTCACTTATCTAAACGGGTGCAAATGCAATGATTTCACATTTTTTAGATTATTTAATAATAATCTAAAAAAAAAATCTATTCTTAATGTCTGCCAAAAATACAATCTTACTCCTTCTTAATTTTTTGACACGTCATCAAAATTATATCCTTTTGTGTCTTTTGCTTCAACCTCCCTCTATTTTTTCTCTTTTAAAAACAAATTAAGACAAACTCATTCGATTTTTTTTTACAAGAACAAACTCATTCGATAAAACACACTAACTTAATCTTTTTTTTAAATAACAAACAAACTTAATCTTTTATTTTCTAATTATCTATTATTTAATTATAAAACTTAATGTGTACCACAAATACAATCTTTACTCCTTCTTAATTTTTTGAGTCGTCATCAAAATTATATCATTTTGTGTCTTTTGCTTCAACCTCCCCCTATATTTTCTCTCTTAAAAACAAATTAAAACAAACTAACTTGATAAAACACTCTAACTTAATCTTTTTTTAAAGAACAAACAAACTTAATCTTAATCCCAATCAAAATTAATTTTTCTATAATTCAACTTCTAAATATCTAAAGAGTTAAAAACAATTTACAATATTTCTACAACAAAAAAAAAACAATTTACAATATATTATCCTTCTCTAATTATTAATGTTAATATGTCTCTAATTATTAAAGATGATGTAATTTTGTAACAAATAAATCCAATTTTTTTTATAGTTTTTTTTTTACATTTCCAATTTTTTTTATAGTTGTATCTAAACAAATTAAATTATTTAAAACATGTGATTTTAATTACAATAACCAAACACAATAAATCATGATTTGTTTTATAAATGCTCTTAATTAATAGATATCAAAATCACTTTTATTTTAATTTGTAACAAAACGGGTCCTGAATTGTTTTTTTTAAAGAGGTGGTTTTTATCATGATAACTTTGGGAGAGTTACAAAATCTTTCTCATTTATAAATTATGCACGGGGTTAGTATTTATTATGAGAAATACAACTACTTTACATAAAATTAGACATCTTCAAGATTACTTCTTTTGTATAAATGATTTTCATAAGTTTTTTGGTTTATCTTAATGTCATATTATAAAATTATTATTTTTAATCGTTATTCATTATTAATCATTATATTCTTTCAAAGAATGACTATAAAAAAAACACAAGACAAACATTACTCTCTAATTAATTAGACACTAACTAATATTGTTGTACAAATCATACATGGGACAACAATCAGTCAGATATTAATTAGTTAAATTAATTTTTTTTTTATGTATTGTATCTAGGCATGACAACAAAACTTATACCCGCGAGTACCCATCTGAACCAAACTCAATTTAACGGGTTTTTCCCCGCGTTGACTCGGTTTGGGTTTTCCCCGATTTCAGAACACAGGTACGGGATGAGTAACAGGGATATAGGTATACCCTCCCCGAACCCATACCCAAACTCGTCCCAAATGTAGAAAATCATTTTATTTCCCCCTTTTAAATAAAAAGAAACTCAAACCATAAATCATTTCAGTCACACAATCAGAGTCTCAGTCTATTAGATGATACTAACTTCTCAGAGTTCTCTCTATTCTCCATCCGCATAGACATGATCTATCGTCGTCATTTCTTTGCAGGATAATGCATTGCAACATTGCGTATGAGGCAGAAAAATACTTCTATTTTATTAAAAAAATCCATTGTGGGGATGAGACGGGGATACTCGAACCCATCGGAGATAGGGATGAGATTCGATTTCTTATCCCCGTTGGATATGGGTAGAGTAGTAGGTAAGTATATGGTACTAGGGTATGTGGATGGGGAAGGTAAAACATGTCCCCACCCGCCCCATTGCCATGCCTAATTGTATATTCTAAATATTAATGGGAGTAATTATAATATATTAATTATAATTTGATATAAGAATCTTGCACGATATACATATTTATTGTTTATAAATTCATATAAAAATACAAAAAAGCTAAAAATATTACAAATATTTTCAGTGATATATATATATATATATATATATATATATATATATATATATATATATCACGGGGCTTATTAAACGTCCCCGTTATAATTATTGTGATTTTATTATTTATAATATTTTGGCATATATTTAGTCTACCACTTTATAATATTTAATAACAACTATTTCAATGTTTTTATTATCATCTTCATCTTTATCATTATTATTTTTTCTTATTTATCGTTGTAAATAATATTATAAATGTGTTTTGACGCATAAATCATGATTTAAGGATCAGCCCGTGCTTAGCACGGGTCTGTTGCTAGTTAATACTTTATAATCACTGTTCCGTTGTCGAATATAAATTAATTTTGATTTTTTAAATTCATTTAATTAATGATAAAAAATCAAAATTGGCTTATAATTGACAATGGAAGAAGTACATCTCTTTTTATAATATCTTTCTAATAAAAATTCACGAGTGTTTAACAAATTATTTGGATAATAAATTTATTTATATTTTGAAAGAAAAAAATTAGTAATATTAATGATATATATTTGAAAAAAAAAACTAATATATGTATTTAAAAATGTCTAAAAAATCTTATATTTAATGATAACTTTTTTCTTTTGTGTAAAAGATCCTATAATTAGGAATGAAGAGAGTAAATTACTAATACATGTTTAAATCTATTTTAATTATAAACTAAGTAGCGTTTAATGTCTGTTTTCTTTTTATTACGTTAATGCGCATAAATTACGAACATTTGTTTTTATAAAAAAAAATTATATAAATAAATATTTTACATTTTCATATTGTAATAAAGTATACTTATATTTCTTGACAAAAAAAATGTATACTAATATTTTTCAATGACACCAACAATATAACATTTATAGAGAAATTTTTTATTTAAGAGTATGATTGGTAGTGAAAAAATCACTCTAACACCATATATATATATATATATATATATATATATATATATAGACACTTTTTTATACAATACAAGTTATTTAAGACTCGGTCAAAGTTCAATCCTAAGGTTTAAGGGCTATGAACCATAACTACATTAAGATGTGAAGTCCTACCTCCTATGGTTCCACATGCACGTGGCATCATATAAAAGAGGTCATCCACAACAACAAAAAAGGTAAGAGAAAAGTTACGAAATACATTTTAGCACACTCTCTTTAATTGATTAAAATTTATATGAGATCCACCAAATTTATATAGAACTCACATGACTCATGTAAATTTTAACCAATCAAAAAGAGTGTGTTTAAAAATGTGTTAGAATATGTGCTGATAGTTTTTCTCAAAAGGTAAAGACTCTCGTTTTGAGAAAAATCTCAAAATTCATTGAAATAACACTCACATAAATGTTGGAGTATAAAAATGGAAAGTCCAATCATTTATTACAGCTGTTTATTAGGATAATAGTACGTCGAAGGAAAAAGATAGGCATACACTTTTTTAATGTACCTCTCATGTATATACACCCCCATGTGGCAGAGATATTTTAGTAATTTCACATCATAACATTACTCCTTTCATCTCTTCTTTCAATGTTTTGTCACATATGCATGTCATAACTGTGTGTGGGTGTCAAAGTGTGTATGCCACCTAAGATGGTCCATATATAAGACCTTGTATGTCAAAATATCAACATATTATACATACTAAGTGGATAGTATGTGAGTGTAACATAAGTGGATAGTATGTGAGTGTAACATATATACTACTCGAAAGACCTTTCTTTCAACATATTTGAATTTCATGCATCAAAGGCATAATTTTAGCATGGAATTGGAGACTATTGGAATTGCCAATACCATTGAAGCCACAAATGTATTCTCCGTCACATAGAGAAAAATATATTTAGAGATTATTTGTCCAATATAATGTTTTGTTGAGAATCAATAAACTACTAGTTTACTACTAAAAAAACAGTTTAGAGTATGTAGAATCCACGCCCTACCACATAGAGAAATCAACCGAAAGAAACAACATTTTTTTTCTTGTTTTGTTCGTGTAAAGTTGGAAGACTAAAATGGGCTTCTACCTGATATACTCAGCTTATTCTAACGTGCACAAGTGATCTAAGCGGTGCACCATGCAAGATCATTTCTTAATGGTGCTTGCTTGCCTGTGCTCTAACATTTAGGCACATATTAAGGAACTTATATGTAGTAATTTTATATTGAAAAGAGCAATATTTGTATTTTTAAGAATTTAAATACAAGATATTTGAGACAGAATTATGATATGTTAACATGTGTTTTAAGAATACATGTTAACCTTTTTTTTTTTAATATTAGATGATAAATGCAATGATACACCATTCACACAAAATCCACTCCTTTCTTCCCCTTCGCTTCTAAGGGTATAATGAGTCAATTCGGCTCCAATTTTGGGAGAGAGAAATTCGACTCAATCAAACATAGTCTATTTGATTCAGTTTTTGCAATCTCTTCTCTTGAAGTCAAACCAAATCAAATTGATAAAGAACGAGTTCGTTAGTTTGGTTCATTGTGTTACATTGTTAAAAGTTTATTACAAGATTTTTTTAAAAATATTTTTTCTCATATACTATATATTTTTATCGGATCAATTTAATTGATTTAGTTTAGATGTTCGGGTTCATCGGATCATTGATGTACCGGTAAATAGAGACACAATTTTCTTGGTACAAAATTAAAATCAAATAAAAAATAGAGGAGTCTTATCCACAATGAAAGACCTTTATACGATATTAGATCAGTTCCCAAATGTAACAAATTGGACCCTATAAATTGTTTCACACAATTTTGATCATGTGGTACATGACTAAGATGTCTAGGTGGATATAATATGCAATATCCATCCAGTTTCTTTTATTTTTTATCAAAAAAAGAATAGAAAACTAAAAAAAAAAAAAATACTTGCTTCATAAATATACACCTAAATGACAATGTATATTTCACTCACGTGTCACATTTCAAATTTCACATGCAAGCAGACTTTTCCCTTTTTTTTTTCAAAAAAGTACACCAAAATTGTAGTTTTCTAAAAAAAGGAACGAAAGTTGTGGATGAGACGCAGGGGCGGAGCTACCTTGCAGTCAGGGGATGCAAGTGAACCCCCTCAACTCTTGAAATTTATACCAATTTCCATATGTTTTGTTATTTTGAACCCCGTCACAATTCTATCTTGCACCTTATTGGCTCATGCACAAACTCTATCTCTTCTCTCAAATATCAATAATAAGTTAAATGAAGTCATCGTGACACTGCATGCTAGGTGTCCAACCTGTAAAGCTTGACTCAACACGTTTTATATTGTTATGAAAATAGTATACATAAAATCACGAAAATGACCATGAGCCAAAGCAATGTCATGCAATTCTTTGTTTCATAGATTTATCTTACGACCCGGTTCTTTCTAGTGTTTAATGTTATGGCTCCTATGGAAATGAGGACGAAGAAATATTGAGTTCGGTCAAACGATAAGTAAAATTTGATGAAGAATTGTTTCATTCAAAAATCGAATTTAGGTTTTTCCAAGTTATTTTCTCTCAAGTGATGCTCATCAATCATTTGAGACCAATCAATTTGTTTGTTATGGGTCAGTTCTATACATGAATATATATTTATAGCATTTGAATTGTATTAGGATGTTTAGTATGGTATTTACAAATTATAATTGATATAAGATTTTATAACAGAGCGTTATCCTCTCACTCTAAATTTTCTTTTTTAAAGAAAAAGATTATATAACAAAAAAATGTAAAGTATTTAAAGTTTTTAAATATATATTAAAATTTATAATTTTAATATCACCGTCTCTAAATATATGACTCTTAATATTTTTCTTTATCCTTTTTTATAATCCACATTTTAAATTTTCAACCGCATTAATTATTTTTTGCCGTCTCAGTATCAAACACATGTTGAACCCCCTGACTCGGGGTCCTGGCAGCGCCACTGATGAGACAAACTATGGGAGACCAAAAGTGAAATACTCAGGCCAAAAACCTAGTAGTAGCATGAAGTTATAAGGTTATATATAGCAGAAGAAACACAGAAAAATAAACGCAGAACAGTTATAAGAATTAGAAAAATCAAAACACAAAAGGCACACATAGAGATTGGAAGAGGGATTCATGTATAAAATGGTCCGTACGTAAAAGCTTTCAAGAAGCTACTCAATGTGCCTTTTTCAAAACCCATAAACTCTCAATGCATCTAATTCTTTCAATAATTGCAAAAGTCTAAAGTTTTTTGTGCTCTCAAGCAAGTGGAGCTTCATCGACGCGCAGTTGAAGTTGAGCATCCAGGATCATGCGCGGATGAAGTTGAGCCTTCAGGTTGACCATGATCCACTGAAGTTGAGCATCCAGCTTGAGCATCGCGTGCGGTTGAAGTTGAGCATTCAGGTTGACCATGATCCACTGAAGTTGAGCATCCAGCTTGAGCATCAGGCGCGGCTGAAGTTGAGCCCCCAGGTTGAGCATCGCGCGCGGTTGAAGTTGAGCATTCAGGCTGAGCATGAGGTTGAGCATGACCCACAGTTGAAGTTGAGCTTCCAATTAGTTGATCATCAGTCATGGTTGTATTCAATATAAAACTTGGGAAATAGGTAGTTATCTCCCTGCATTAATTAATGACAATTGTAACCAAGTAAATTACACTATAGTTTCAACATCAACATATATATATAAAAAAGGTATATTCATAAAAATAATCTTGCACATACCGTAGGCTGGGTGTAGTCATGAATTTAATCATATTTGGATTTTGAGTAACATAGCTTCGCCACTCATCAATGTCTATTTGACCATCTTTGTTTTGGTCCATAGCCAAGAATGTCTTGCCAGAAAAATACAATACCAAACTAATTAATTATTTTATTCAATTTTAACAAGAGGTTACAATTAGTACAGCTTCTATTAAGAGCGATTTTATTTCTTCAAAACTGCATGGGCTTTCAAATGTAATACTATCTAAGAAATTTGTGAAAAAAGAGAGAGAGAAAAAAAATCACAAACATAACACCTTGTCTAGATTTGCTTCTATTGCCTCATCAGTCACACCAAGTAATTCAAGCTCGTCAACAGTTGTAATAATCATGTGCTTGACCTATCAAATTAGAAGGAGGACCACCAAAATTATCACTTTGGAAAAAAATTATAATAGATTAAACTTTCAATAATATTTACCTCTTCTCGCTCTATAAAGCCGTTATCATTCAAGTCAAAGACCCTAAATGATTTAGAAAAAACATTTGATAAGGAACCTAATGTGTTAGAAAAATAATGTAGAAATCTAACATAATGAATGGAGGCCTCAAATTTTAACTTACAATCCATCTTAGCTTCTAGTGGTGTATTTGGGTGGAAGATACTAAGTGATCTAACGAAGTCCTCAAAATAAATCTTTCCTTTCTTCTTGACATCAAATAGATCAAAGATCTGCACTTTTCAATTTTTTGTATTAATAGATAGATATAGTCAATTTAATTAAAAGGTTAGTTCACAATATGAATGACATAAAAAAATAGTAGTATAGTTATTATTAAGAAAGCTAGAGTATAGTACCCGATCAGCCGATATATGTTGCTTTTCACTATTGTTGAATAATGCTGATTTAAATTCTTCCTACAAATAAAAAACACACATAATCGCATTAATTAAGGGCTACAAGTTCCATGTGATCGAAGAAAAAACAAGCTTATATATACAATCAAACCAAAATATTCACTAGATTAGATGACATTTTCACTTTACTTGGACTATATATGCAACAGCTTATATATACAATATAATTTGTAGAAAAAGCCTGTGCAGAAATTAAATGTATAATATAATATATATTGTATAGTAGTACCTTGCTTATTTTTCCATCAGCGACAGTTGAATTGCTGATGCTCTTAAAAAGCTCTGCTAATGCTTCAACATCATTGTGAGAGACTGCAAAACCAAAAATTTGTACACAAGTTTATTTAAACTACAAAACTAACTTATTGCTTGAAAAAATAGAGTACTATAATTCCCTCCCGTATAACCCAAGTTAGGATATATTACAAGGTGGACCCGTTTTACATGTCCACCATTTATAACTATATAAACTAAATAAATTGAATTGTCTACCAAAAATATCCCTTAAAAAAAACTGTCTAGCAAAAATAACTCACAATCTTATATCATAGAAATATACAAGAATTAATTAAAGCTTAATTAACATAATCTAATTGGATTAACCGATAGACATACAAGCAGTCTGTGATGCAAGAATTGCTGGATCCTGCTGCATAGTCTGTGATGCAAGAATTGCTTGATCCTGCTGCCTAGGAAGTCGTCCACCTTTTTGTGTCTTACAGTTGACACACCCCATTTATATTTTACCTGATATATATATATATATATATATATATATATATATATATATATATATATATATATATATATTAAATTATGCAATCTTATATACTTGAAATTCAATCCGAAATTGAACACCATAACATATAATATACTAATATACTACCTTATGAAGTACATTATATGTACATTAACTCAATAAAACTAAAAATTTGCTAAAGAAATGAAAGAAGAAAGGAAAAGAAAAAGAAAATAATATCAATGTACATAATTCCACATTGCATGGCAGAAAACAATAGTTCATAGTCACAAAAAGACACAATTTTTGGAATTTTTCATAACAATTCAATGTACGAACAGGCATAGTAGAATTTTTTATATTAATAAACATATATGCTATACTAGTTATGAACAAATATAAACATGACCTTGAATTCAGATTTTTCAACCCATTATTAAGATAAAAACTTAAACGAATGGTACAAATCACAAAATTCTATGTGGACCCCAACGAATGAAAGTGATAGACCAAAATATTAAAGTAATAAAGAATGCACACACACAATAACGTTCAATCAAGTTTCACGTACCTAAGTTGACAAACTTCAATTTGAGCCAAGATGATGTACCCTGCTGCTATTAAGATGATGTTAAATCAAGATTTAACACAATGCAATCTGCAAAGTTTTTCCACCCAGAGAATCAAATTCTTGCTCAGTTCCTTAATTCTTCAAATAGCTCTAAATAAGAAACGATCGATCTTGGAATATATTGCACTAGCTTGTTGGATTAATTATTTAATTAATCAATTATGGATCGACAATAATCAATTATTATAAGTTGATGTCATAATATAAATTATGGTCTATTGTGTTAAGCACTAATTATATGATGAATTTGAGTGATTGGACTTTTGTTACTAAATGGACCGTGATGGGTTGGACCATTTAGATAAGCCCAATGAGAGGTCCCTGCCCTCAGCCGTTTAGCTATTTAAACGTCATCCCATTAGACGGTTAATTATTCTGAAGATTGGTGAGAAAACCTAGAGCTAGACGGAATGAGGGTAGTTACCCTCTCATAGTTGTCGGCGTTGTCTACGGTTATTCTTCATCAACCTAATTCAAAGGTACACAATCTCTTGTTCTTTTTGTTATTGATGATATGCTATAATTTGTATCTAGTGATCTATGGTTAAACACTAAAACTTTCATCAATTGGTATCAGAGCCAACTAGATACATGTTATGGCTAATCTTTAAATAAATTATAATACGATTGTTATGTTTTGTATCACGATCACAATTTTGCATTACGTGATTGAATACTATATACTGCAAATCCTATTAAATCAAAGAATCACATTTTGTTGAATAGCATGAACCTTAATTCTTGTATGCTAGCATTCTTCATGTTTATAAATCATGGATTTGATATTCTCTACAGTTATATTAATTGTGTTTACCCTTGATCGGTAATTTTGCTATGAATGGTATATTGCTGTGTGATCTGTACGATCTCAAAAATTTTTTTATTTTGAATCATTATGATGCGTTACTGAATCCACCAGAAACCATGTTTTTTCCTTCTTCGGGGTTCGGTTAACAACCCAATTTTGGTCTATGATCTCCCTTAATAGATTAATGACTCTTCAAATTTAATGAGGGCTTCACTTAATTGATCAATTCAGAACCAAACTTGATTTTGTGATGAACCCTAATTCTTCACATCCGTTGATTAAGAGATAATCCCCAAAATTGATATATGGCTTCCCTTTGTCTCTCAATCGTGATTTCAACCCCACTTGAATCATCGAATTTCGTCCACTAATGAGTGATATCCAATCGGATCAATCGTGGGTCGTTTCGACCCGTTTTAGGCCATCCGGGCGGAGAAGAAGTTACCCGGCGCGTGCAATACACGCACATATAAAATTCCAATTTTGTTGAAAGCCCTCACGTGTCATCTGCTTTGGGGCGCGTGAGACGTTTAGAAAATTCCAATTTTTTATCATGTTAATTGCCAAATTATAGTTATTTATTATTCTATACTGTTTGGTAAAGTTTTTTTTGGAATTTTATTTTGATGCAAGTAGATCAAGATTAATGTGTTGAGGAATTTTATACCCTCAAATTAATTAGTAAATATTATATTATTTTGGGATAAAAATATAATTTTTTTCTTCCACCCAAAATATTCGTAAGGAGATTTGATTTATTTTGTACTCATAAAAATTGGGATTTAAATTAGTTTATGAGATGTCTAAATAATTGATGTATACTAATATGAGAATCATATGTTCTTTTAAATCATGCATTCTTTAGATTTGAGTCTAAAATATAACACTTATGTAAATTATTCTTTTTAAGTGTTAGTATTGTGAAGAATCTTTAGACTCAGTCTTATATTCTTGTCTCAAATATCTTGTATAAACTAATATATTTTTGAGAATTGTTGATATTGTATTTTTTGATGCATGGATTTCAAAATTTTGTCAAATCTTGAAAAGATCATATATCGATTAAATTGAGAATAGTTTATTTCAAATCATGTATTCTCAATATTTGAGCTTAAACTGTTTTTGAAAATTCTCTCTTATATTTACTATTGTGAATTTATAGAAGGCTCAATTTTGTTAATTTTAATGCCAAGTTTAATTAATTTATATTTTACGATTTTAAATATTCTTGGCATTATAAATATTCTAATGTAAGATATTCTTGAATTCATATTGTCTTAGCATAAAGATCCAAAGTTCACTAATTGATCATTCTTTTGGCGACATATTTAAACTAAGACACTTGTCTTTGATTCTTGTCACAAATTGTTTTGAAGGGTCCTCATAATATTTTGTTTTCAAAATGAGTATAGTGAGTTGTATACATATGTCATTTATATTAATTGAATCTAAAATTGGCATATTTCTCTTTAATATACATTATGCTTTCTACTATACTCTCTAATCTAGACCCGTAGTTTATTACTCTAAATTTTGTGACAAACACCATTAACTATATAATTATGTGTCTTGTCGCAATTAAATGTTTGGATCACAATAATATTAAACTATATATATAGTGAATAATGCATTGTTGCATTTTTTATGCTAAAATTCTAATTATGAATTAAAATTTGTACGTCTCTTTGTTGTTTATCTGTTAATTATTATCAAAACAACTTAGTAAGAATTGAGGCAATTTTTGAAATATGTATATGTATCATCCTTACATCTGAATTCTTATATAAATCATATTGATTTATAATTAGAGTCTCACATATGCTTATTTATAATTGCTTATTCTCTATTGATGAATATTTTTGAGATGACTATATTATAAGATATTCTCGTTAAGTCATCAAAATTCAGTGGCTCTAAGTATAAGGATGAATGTCACACTCTGCGAGGTAAGTTGTTATTTAATTATTTTATCCTCTTGTGACTTATTGCTTATTATTGCACATATGAAGAAATTTAGTTCTTCTTCTCTTTTGTTGTGCAATTATGATATCCTATATAGAAGTGAAATCCTTTTTCAGAATATTCTAAACAGAACTCTGTTGTTATATACTATTTTCTTACTATAATGCTCCATTTTGTATTTGTGTTTTTTCTAATTTATAGTGGGAGTATTGAAAAATTTTATTCTAAGAGTTCTTTTCTGGATAAATTAGAAAACTATTTGACACACTTCTATTCCAAATAACAACTTTTGTTATTATACTACTTCATATAAAAGAAATTCTAAAGTCATATTTATGATGTGCTAATTTAAAATATTGTTAAGCACATTTTTCTATCATTTGAATATGACCGAAGTTGAGTAAATTTAAGTATAATTGTTTATGCATGATATTATTGTATCATATTCTCTTAAGCATAAACATTATTTATTTGTATAATTGTAATCTCACCTATCGTGGGTACAATTATGCAAATTTTGTTAAATAGATTAGCATTATATTGGTAACAGTCATACCCTATCGGTGTGTTGTTATTAATATAATTGTTATTATTCAATGTACCTAAAACGTTTATACTTATGTCAATTATAATACTCTATCAATGTTTAAATTTTGTAAGACATAAGAATGGTACATTGTGATGATATAGTTCTTACTTATTATCGTTAAGATCCTTGAATGAGATTAATATAAGTAAGTTACATAGTTAAAAGACATGTAGAAAATTGTATAAATTTTGCAATCCAATATTATTATATTTTGAATTAAATTTCTACCTAACTGTGATCTTATATATATATATATATATATATATATATATATATATATATATATATATATATATATAAATATTTTGGATTGCTAATATCCCTTCGTTATGTGAGTGACGGACATACCCTATCGGTGTGACGTTACTTAACATATCATTTTGTGATAGAGAAATAGTTGAATATTTTATTTAAAATATCTTTCAAACTTTTTAATTCAACTATCATTGTCTATTCTCTATCAAGTGGGAGAATCATTGCTATGTATTGTGTAACGTGATCGACATACCCTATCGGTATGACATTACTTAACATAATCATCCTTTTGTGGGTAAGATAGTTTAACTATCATTCTCCACCAAGTGGAGAAAATATCATTCTTCAACAAGTGAGAAAAATTCTACATGTCAACTAACTATATCTCATAAACAAATATATTTATTTGTTTTCATATTTTTAGATATGAAATTTTTGTAGAGACTTATATTGAGGATATTAGTTATGCTATTGCTATTCTTTAATACTTATGGAAGCTTATGACTATTTTCTCTTATATCCTCAATAATAATAAAATATAAGTCTTGTGTATTTCCGCTGCTTGTAACCTAATTGTTTCTCAAATTTGTGTAAGTATAATTGTAGCATTTGAGTTTTGAGTGAGTTATTAAAATTGTGAACAGAGTCTTATATCCTATTTTTAGAGACTCATCTCACTCATATGATGATAATTTTTTTATATAATCATCATACTCTGTCATATAACGGTTACTATGTTTATAAAATTCTGTGGAATTTTAATTGTGAAAAGGAGATCTTGTGTTATAAAATTCTTAAATGAAAATTTACGTTCTCCTTAATTGTAAATGCAGAATATGTGGTTAACTACGAAACCCAATTCTTGATAATATCTGCCATTGATAAAATATGTATTTATGGGGTTTCATATTATCTTTGAGTTACCACTTGTGTTAATAATTCTGCTATGCTCATGTGCAAAATATGTGGTTGAGTTCATGAAACTCTATTGGCTAAAATTATATAACCACTTATGTTGATAATCTTGCACTAGTAATTGAGTATCCCACTGTTGAATATTACATTATTATAATATTTTGTATCAGTGATCACTAATGAGAATCCCACTTACTCTTGTTTATATATATGTGGGATCAGTGGGAGTGTGTACACAATATTATATATTATGAGCTCAAATGAGAATTCTCACTCTTGTTTATATATATATATATATATATATATATATATATATATATATATATATATATATATATATATGTATGTGAGATCAAGAGAAATGTGTACACAATATTATTGTCGTTATCGCCATATACTCTTGTGCACACTATAAAATATGGCATAGCTTAAGAGACTTTAAACTTTAGTCTCATTCTATTATATTGAGATATATGTTAAAATTCTATCGATCTCAATGAGCATCATAATTGGATGCTTAAGTCAATTTTGTTGGAATATGCACAATAACTTCTTGGCATGCAAATATACATTGTGCTTCTGTTTTGCCAACATTCTACATTTTTGAGGTCATAAATAGTAAGTACAATGTATAATATCAATACTCCTGTCGAGTATGATATTGTGTTCTTGTGGTACTTATAATTTGAGATAATCATAAATGTTCTTTTGTTATTGACATTCTAGTGGCCACATTAATCCACATTTTTTTCTTTAAACTATGTGTCTATGTTAATCCAATTTGGGGATTATTGAATTTCCTATTTTGCTTTTATGGATTGTAAGAATTATACTGCCTGTCTATTCTCATTGATTTGGCAAACATATATACAACAATACATTAACTCCAATTAAGGTGGGAGTTATTGTACAATTAACTATAATTATTTACACAATGATGAATAGTTATTGTACAATTAACTATAATTATTTACACAATAATGAATAATGAATGTGATCAACTCTTGCTGTATTCTAAATGTAAGAATTATACTGCCTGTCTATTCTCATTGATTTGGCAAACATATATACAACAATACATTAACTCCAATTAAGGTGGGAGTTATTGTACAATTAACTATAATTATTTACACAATGATGAATAGTTATTGTACAATTAACTATAATTATTTACACAATAATGAATAATGAATGTGATCAACTCTTGCTGTATTCTAACATGGAGAACAGGCTGGCCAGAGTTTTGTGACTTGTGAGTAACGAAAAGCTTTTGACCTAATTATGCTCGGTGTATGTTTAGAATTGATTTTGAGTGTTATGTAAAAGATGAATAATATTTGAACAATCATTTTTTTTTTTATAATTTTCTCTTTCTTACATTGTGTTCATACCTTATCTCTTTTTAATTGTTTAACAAATTGTTTCTAACAAAAGTTGATCAAATAACATTTCTCTTTGCAATGATCTTAAAATATCACCGGACTCTCCTTTTACGGGAGAGATCAAGTCTCGTAAATGACAACACCCTCGAGTATGTTACCATTCATGTGCCGTTTTTTTTTCTTTTTTTCTTTCGGGTTAATAGTTTCGTCTCCTAATAGCATGTTTCCTTAAAAATCACGTACATCATGATAGTCATACGTCACCAACATGCTCACTATACTTCAATTAAAAAAAAAAAAAACATGCTCACTAGTCACTACATCCGTGTCACAATTTTTTTGCCACAAGTCATTTTTCTCTCCTTTCGTCCTCGTACAACATGTCCCTGTATTAGATTTTGGATTAGAATTGGATGTCAAAGTAAACGATGGACAGGGATATGGCGTTTCACAAAGTGGAAACTGCATACTCCATTTTATTATCGAGTACGTACTACTTTTTATTACCAATTGATTTCAATTGTTAATGTTAATAAAGCAGTTTTATTTATTCATTAAGCTGTGTCGGTAATGAAAAGTAACAGCGGATTAAAGAAGGATACTGTTTTCAATATTGTTGAGTTACTACTATTTGACTGGAGAACGTAGGTGAACGCGCCAACGCCTCAAAACATGTTGTCCCGTCGCATTCATTCCCTCCATAATTCGGAGCTATCAGTAGCTGACATGTGGTAAACGAGAATTTTTTTTTTTGCCCTACTTTATTCCCAAAAATACAAAAATACTATACTTTTTCGAAAAAATGCAAAAATACCCTACTTTTCAGTACCACGTCATTCCCAGTAGCGAGGTACCTAAAAGTTGGTATACCACGCCACTGCAGCTTGCGTGCTATTTTGTGGGTTTTTTTTTTATTTTTAAATACCTCTCAACTTGGAGTTGAGAGGTATAATAAGGACAAAAAATTCCATAAAACACCCACACGTAAATGCATGCAAT
This sequence comes from Medicago sativa, assembly GCF_051527215.1. NCBI lineage: Eukaryota > Viridiplantae > Streptophyta > Magnoliopsida > Fabales > Fabaceae > Medicago > Medicago sativa. Next base: position 81,364,717 of record NC_140756.1, on the reverse strand, counting down.
ATTAATAATAATAAATTAAAATTAACTTAATTTTAATAAACTAATAAAAATTATATAACAAATAAAATTACCATACAATAAAGTGTTTGGTTGTTGTGAATAAAATACCATACAATAAAATTATATAACAAATAAAATTACCATACAACAAATAAAATTATATAACAAATGCCCTCCTGTCCCACACCCTCGTCTTCGACGATTTCTTCCGCGATTTACTTGAGAGTCATGTTGGTCTTCGTCATTGTTATCTGTAGTTGGTTGTATTTGACTACCATAACCCAACGACAACGACACATCGTGTTCCCGTGTTGGTCATCCCATATCCAGAAATTGTTCATTAGAGTTGATCGAAGCCGGAGAGAAGTGAGATAGTAGGTTTGTTGGTGTTGGTGGGTAGTTGTAGTTTTGGTTGGTGTACATTGGGTATTGTGGGTTGTTGTAGGGGAGTAATTGGTGTTGGACGGTCCAGCTTGGTTTGGGTCATTATAGGAGAAGTAGTTGGTGTTCGATGTGCTAGCTTGGTTTGGGTCATTGTAACCATAGTTTGGCATGGAATTTTGTTGGTAAGTTGACTGATAATGGGGCTCATATGCATTTCTCGGGGAGGTATATGGTGGTGGTTGGATGATATTTTGTTGGGGGGTGTCGAGAAATTCATACATTACAGAACCTTGAGTGTTTTGTGTTGTATGTGGTTGGGATTGATGATCTTGTAGTTGAGAAAAAATGTATTGATCCCAAAAATCATCATGAATTGGTGTTTGGTTGTTGTGAATTTCAGGTTGACGTTCCGGCTCTTGTTCTATGTCTGGATCTGGATCTGAATTTGATGGTTTTGTGACAACCGAAATAGTTAGACGTGGGTTGCATATGGTTGTCAACCACTCAATATACGCATGAGTTGGGGTGAGTGATCTTGGCCGCAAGCGAGGTAAAGTATAACGTCGTCGGTTGTCCCAATGTTTGCACTCTTCTGGAAAGCAAAAACCATTTGATTCATACCACGTCTTGAACCGATTGTCCAACTTATGGAATTGTCGCATGTCTCGTGGGGGCCCTGGTATTTCTTGCGGCAAACCAAATTGAAGCATGACCCTATCAGTTGGATGCCATTCAACTTTGTCAAAACATATAAGGTAAGTTGTAGCAGTCCAATCCCAATAGTCTTCAGGCAAATTGTGCGGAACTTTCTTGTATGGTCTCCATTTAAACTGACAGAAGAGAGAAGTTTTAGTGTAAGGTTAACACACACACACACACACACACACACACACACACACACACACACACACACATATATATATATATATATATATATATATATATATATATATATATATATAAACTCATAATTCTCCCTAAAAAAAATAAACTATTAATTCAAAAATCAATGATATATTACGTCATGTTCTAGTATCTCATCAAACTTTTTTCTGTAAGATATAGTGCCATGGCTTGGATTCTCGTAGTATCTTGAACCTACACCTGTCCATCTATCAAATGATATAAACAAATTAGTAACTAATTTATCAAATAATAATACTAATAAGAAGCAAGAATATGGGAGGGAATTAATAAAAAAAAATGAAGTGATCACGCTTACTTTAGTCCTAGCGGCCACTGGAGTGGGTTACCATTTCTTGGAGCGATATAACTCAACCGACAATATCCCCAAACTTGTAACAGGAAATGACATCCAACTATTACTTTTACATTTGGGTGTGACGCCTCACACAAGCCACGATAAAGATAAGACAAAACTGCTGATCCCCAACTATATTTTCTTGTTTCATTAAAATCTATTAACAAATACAACCAAGAGTTGTGCACAAATAATCCACTTTTAGTGCACAACTAACCACTTAAAGTGAACATCTAACTTTTAGTCCATTCACATTTAAAGTGAAACTAACCACTTACACTTTGAGTGGGAGAACTTTAAATTTACACAGGAGTGATTAGTCTCACATCAGCTACGAATGAACTAAAAGGTTGATATATAAGAGCTTCATATTCTCAATGTCTTAAAGAGGTTTTGAGGGGAGACGTGTTGTTTGATTTCTTGATGGTCTTGAATTATTAGTTTATTATTGCCCTCTAAATGCTCCTTGGACTCTCCAATAACATGTACTCATATATAATGGCAAATGTTAACTTGTGCCCTCAAGGGCACATGTTAAGGAACTCAATATAAAAATATACGTATTTAAGGAACTCAATATAGAAATATACGTATTAAAAGTCGTGCAGTCAATTTCTTAAAAGTTAAAATGTTATGTTTTCCAATGCAAAGTTACTCATTTTGGATTTCTTAACATGTGCCATTAGGGCACAAGTTAACATGACCCATATATAATATATGAATGTCAGGTTGAAGCATGAACCTTATTAAGAGGTATCTCAACCTGGAGTGAGATACTCCAAGGAGCATGAACCTCAAATTTCATGTCACTTAATTTTATTTTTGAAATTGCACATATGTGTGACTCACTCTATCTAAAAAAAAAAAACAACCACGCCAAATTGATAGAGTATGTGTGTGTCATGCAAGGGATGTATAAATGGCAGGTTATGTCGGCCGGAAGTCTCTCACTCGTCCCTAAAATTAGAGTGGACTAATTAATTAGACTCAAATCCAACCCTAAACCCAATAGTAGGCATGGCAATGGAACAGGGTGGGGACGGGTTTTGCCTTCCTCATCCCCATTCCCTACTCCCATCAGGGCCGGACCCTAGGGGGTGCAAGCAGCGCTATAGCACCGAGCCTCCCCTGGGTATGGGCCTAAAAAAAAATTTATAGCCCAGTACCCCCCACTAAAAAAAAAAACTCTTTCTCTGATACATACCAACGAGCGTTCCATTCCTCTCACCATCAGTGTTTCGTTTTTCTTTTTCCTTCATGGTTCAAACGCGATTGTCGACTACTCAAACGTTTCCTCCGACTGCATCTCTCAACCAATTCGATTTCTGACCATACCATCATCATCATCGGCCATCCAATTGATGTTTTCCCCTTTCCAAAACAACACTTACACTGTTCTTTTAAAAAAAATACATCTTTATTTTATTATGGGCCTCATTTCAATTCCAGCACCGAGCCTCCATATTCGTAGGAACGACCCTGACTCCCATATACTTACCCGTTACCCTACCTATACCCAACGGGGATGAGAAATTGAATCTCATCCCCGTCCCCGCGCTGAATCAAATTTTTTTAATAAAAAAAGTTTTTTTTTAAGCTTCAATGGTAATATTGTGATGCATTATCCAACAATTTGCGCTCATTTTAACATTTCCTTACCGAATAATTCAGTTGCTCCTTTAACTATCAATAAAAGTTCTTATATCATGACAATTATCAAACTAAATAACATGACATATCATTATCAACCCCCTCAAGAAAAACAAAACAATGACATTTCTACATTCGGGTAGGGTTTGGGTATGTGTTCGGGGTGGGTACATATATCCCCGTTACCCGTCCCATACCCGTGTTTTAAAATCGGAGAAAACCCACACTCATACCCAAACCCAGTCAAATCGGGGAAAACCCGTAAAATCGGGGTTGGTTTGGGCGGGTACCCATGGGCACGGGTTTTGTTGCCATGCCTACCCAATAGCTCTAAATGAGGTACAAGTTCAATATAGACGGAAATATTCAAAAATAAAGACTAGAATTGATCTCAAAATAAATCACCAAATAGCAATACGTATACACATTTTTTTTTTTTAAATTAATCAACAAGTAGAATACTTAACAAGACCAGATCACCAACATTTTGAATCAACAATTAACCCAAAAATAGCCTTTTTTGAAACAGCCTTAGCCTTATCTGATGAGTAAATAAGTGATCATGAAATGTGATAGGAGGTGTAGATACTACACGTGATAGTATATTAATTAATTACTTCCTCCCTCGTGTTGCAACATTTGTTTTCTTCCTCCCTCGTGCAAATAAGTGAGAATATTTTTTTGGAGAGATAATTGAGTGGCTATGAGTGAAAATAAAATTTTAAAGTAAAAAAACACATGTTTCTTTTAAAAAAAGACACATATTTCCTATTTTAGGGTTCCTCATACCCGACTCAAAGTTTAGCATGCTGGACTAGAATTTTAACACTAAGTGATGTGTTAAGAAATAGATAGATGGAGCATCATCCAATGGACAGAGATTGGAATTAGTTAATAATTATGCACGACAATATTTACATCATTATATGTTAGGTGATGACTATTTTGGATGCGACAATATGTTGCAACTTCTGATGGAGATGTGCTTTCAAGATTTTGTTCATGTCAGCTGTGAACAAAAAAAAAGTTGAATTTTGCTCTCCACCTAGCACATTTTGCTCGCACCCTGCAGCGATGCCAAAATTGCCCTTGCGCATGTTAAGTCACGTAGCGTGACTTAACTAACGCACGTTGTAACCTATGCGTGAGTTAAGTCACGCACCAAATAAGCTATGCGCAAGTTAACTTGAGCAACTTGTGTAAAAACTGATTTTTACTTTTTTTTATACTTTTGTTGGTTTTTACTTTTTGATACCCTCTTCGGTATATGCCAATAGCTCATGGGGAAAATAGTGATCAGTCCTGTTGGGGAAAACGACATCAAGATGCCCTTTTCCCCACCGGACCGACCACTACTTCCCCCATAAGCCACCGACATATACCTAAAGCGGTATAAACACCCTAGAAACTATAGAAACAAAGAAGAAGAAGAAGAAGAAGAAGAAGAAGGAGAGGGGGGGGGGGGGGGGGTGGGAGGAGAAAATGTGAGGAAAAGAGGAAGTATGTGAGGGTTTTTATAGGTGGTATAGGTATACAACACTTAATGAGGTCCAAAAACGTGGTCAAATATTAAGGAAAACGTGCAAAAACCATTGAAGACCATTGACTACTGTCCAAGAAACGTTTGTGCTTCAGTTTTTAGTACCGGCCACCTTGCGCAAGTTAACTCACGCACAACTTATAAGGTGCGTTAGTTAAGTCACTCTGCGTTAGTTAACTCACGTGGTGTAAAATGAGAAATGAGGAAATGAGGTGGTCTGGATGCTTAAGACAGCACGCCACGTGAGTTAACTAACGCTGCGTTAGTTAACTCACGTGGCGTTAGTTAAGTGGCGCATGTTTAACACTTGCACATGTTAACTTGCGCAAGGGCATATTTGGCATGGCTGCAGGGCGCGGGCAATTTGTGCTGGGTGGAGAGCAAAATTCAAAAAGGTTTCGTTATTCATGTGTGCTTAATCAATCGTTTCTATTTAAGGGATAGATATGTCCCTATGAGCGACTACGTGGATCTTTATATGTTTTGGCCACGTCCGTTTCCGCTCATGGCCCTAAGCAGGCGCAAGCAAGTAGGGGCTATTCACATGAAGCCGAGAGAGCGGACCAATTGCTTGAACCTCGGATGAGGACATGGAGGAAGATACAGCAGCTGATCGAATCACTATGCGTATCTTGGTGGTCATTACTTTAGAATTTCTTTTTGGCTTACTCCTCTTCATGTTTCCTTTAAATTAAAATAAAATTCAATGTACGTTCTATTCAATGTATGATGTATGCCTAACTTTCATTGTCACATTATTTGTTTCTAAATTGTTTAGTCGAAAATGTAACATTTTATTTATTTTTATTTTCTCTCATGGGCTACTCAATGTGTTTTTTTAGGTACGTACTGTAATCTTCATAAAAAAAAGGTATGTACACTAATCAGAGAGCCCATCACTAAATAATCAATCACTTGAGTGAGTCCCTCACCTAAAACAATATAATACTCCTATTATTTATTTTTTAAAGAAAGATAATAATTACTTGAGTTGCATCGCTCATGAAAGAGTATTTTGGAAGGGGGAGAATATAAAAAAATGGAAAAAAGTTTCACATTTTTTTGAAAGAATATTTTTTAGAGAATGATAAATTAGTTTCTAAGATTATATACTTTTAATTTTGAAAATATTATAACAACATATATTGAATTTGTAGAATCATATAAACCCTCAAAAGTCATTCAATATAACTTTTTGAATTTCCCCAAATGAAGAGATTTTGTATTATGAAGAAAATGAACTACCAAAACCCTCCTTTCTCAAAGTCTTCTATTCTTCCACTTGGTCTTCCTTTTTTCTAAAACACTCATTCCTTCTCCTTCAAACTCGCAAATAAAGGCTAAAATAATTTCTTGAGTGAATCCTTGCTCAGAAATACCGGCGGATGATCCAACAAAAAATACTCGACGAATGCATTGTTTATCTAATTTACTCCCAACTGTTGGAAGAAATGTATCAAATATATCTTAAAATTTTTAGAATTGCGGGGATAGATGAACGGACCTAAAACAGATTAGATTAGCGCAAATTATATCCTAAGAAATATGGGGTGTAGAAAAGAAGTTTCCAAATTATATTTAGGTTTGTTTAATTGATTCACAGTAAGTCCAAATAGAAATATAGTATACGGGCCTAAGACAAATTACCCATCAGACATGAGGATTGCTTTATACACCCTATGGATTGCTCAACTTCTAGAACAGTTAATCGGGAGTTACGATCCACTCCAAAAATGTCAATTTCCGATAATTTTTCAACGATAAGCGTTACGATATGATAAATCCAAGAGACTTTTAAGCAATCCACACGGCGAAAGTTACATTCTCAACTAGCAAATCACTACAAGCCCAAGTAACTTTTCTACTTTTTTTTGTGTGCATCTACTTGAAATAAAGACCAACTTTAAACCAAGCATAAAATGAAGACTAAAATAAAGAGATAAAGAAGTGTGTGAAAGTTCTAATTTAATATATTAAGATAAATCACTAAATGATTTTTGAACCCACCTGTACTTGCATCTAAATTTTTGTTTTGTTTTTGCTGAAACATCAAACGAAAGCTTTCAATAATTTTTCTGAATTGCTATAGGGTACTATAAGCTATGGCACACAACTAACTACTAACTACTAAGAATATAAAATTAAATTTATTTTTATCCTAATCTTATTCATATATATACAAATTTTAAAACACAAAAGATTGATGTTGTTGCAATGCACGAAACTCATGAAAGAAAAAGATACATGAACTTTGTCACAAAAACTCAATCTCAGTGTCATGACTTTAGTAGTGCAGAATTTTAGGGACAATGATGTTTGATGTAGGTAGTTTATTTCATGCTGACAAAAACAATAATGGTAAGTCAAGAATTATTTCAACGTATAATGTTCAAAATTCGAGTCTTGAGCAACACACTTGAATTAGTGTGGCTTTTTTCTTTACAAGTTCATCTTTTTAATTGAGGCCGACCAACGTAAATTCTATTCCATCCTCCACTAATTTCTCTATATCCTTAAGATGCTAAACACACCCCCGCATGCACATGTATTCTAGTTCTTCTCTTTCAAATTCATGTGCTCATCACATTCACATGAAAACTACTACAGAAGATACGTTGGTCACGTGTCCATATTTGGCTTGTGATTACTGAGATACAATATTCATCCACCTTAATTACGTGATAAAAGCATTTGTAAGCTCTTTTTTTTATCACACTAGTAATCTATCTGTATTATAATTTTCTTTGGGCTTAATTGCACTTTTCCTCCTATCTTTTGCTAATTGTGCGATTTTGCATCCCCTCTTTTTTTTGAGCGATTTTGCACCCCATCTTTTGCCCCTTTTCTGGTTAGATGGACTTTCTTGTGTTTAATTGCACTTTTGCCCCTATCTTTTTGCCAATTGTGCGATTTTGCACCCCCTCTTTTTTTTGTGCAATTTTGCATATCTTTTTCCCCTTTTTCCCCTCTTTTAATGATGATTTTGAACAAAACACAATTGACAAAAGATGGGGTGCAAAATCGCTCAAAAAAAGGAGGGGTGCAAAATCGCACAATTGGCAAAAGATAGGGGGTAAAAGTGCAATTAAGCTTTTTTTTTGTTTTGTTGAAGAGTGTATAATGTGTGAGTGTATATTATTTTATGAATTTCATTCGTAATTATAAACAAAAAATGAATTTCATTTGTACGAGATTATTGAAAAAAATAAAATTCAAGCTTCACGTTAGATACACAAGACTCTTTGATGCAATTTTATAACGAGAGAATTTCCCACCTTACAAGCCAATGAGCCATGAGTTAAACCCAATTTCGATAGAGATCTGGATTTAAAATAATTTTACACTCACATTCATATTTATGCATTTTTTTTGGGTACAATATTTATGCATTTATTTTAAGTAATAACATTATATTATCGTGTATCTAAAAGACATAATTTAATTGGATGCTATGTAAATGTAAATTGTATTTCTAGTGCATACCAGGGCCGGCCCAAGGGCCAAACAACCCAAGCAAGGGCTTTAGGCCTCAAAATTATGGGCGAGAAAAAAGGCCTCTAAAAAATTAATTTGGTTATAAGTATATTATATGATAGATAAATTACAGACATTTGCATAACATAATTGATTACTAAAAATGCCTCAATTACTCTTGGTCATATGAATTCAAATTTTGATCTCTACAAAATTGATTTTATACAAATATTTTGTTAGAAAAATATATTTTTAAAGGCCACATTAAATTTTTTGCTTTAGGCCTCTTAATCTCTAGGGCCGGACCTGGTACATACAAATTAAATTGTTCATTGTACTCGTTTTTAAAAGCAAATTCTATGGAGGTCGTTTTAAGAGATAAATAAATGTTAAATTTTAGTCTGTTTTAATATAATTGATGATTTTCTTTTTAAGGAACGAGCAAACCTTGAACAAGATACAAATGTTTATATTCAGTCATGAGTTTCATTTTCTTTTAGTTAACCAGTCCTTATATCTCATCTTAGTACGATTTTTTTTTTTTTGAAATATAGTACGAATCTTCTTGTAAACCGATCAACAAATTATAAGTCTTTTACTAAAACATATTTTCTTCTTATTTTTAAATTCAAATCTAATTTTCCGTATAAATATTTCATCAATAATATTATAAATACATTATGCGATCAATTCTGTTTCAAATCAAAACTGAATAATATAGATATGAACTTTAGTTTTGAGAGCGATGAACTTTGATATACCAACTTAACATTAAAAGTCTACATAAACACTTTTTAATCGAGTTTGATGAAAATAAAATAATGATGTAGATATTTTAAGACTTAAATGACTAATTTGTAACGATTTTTTTTAAAGAACTAGCTTGTTATAATCATATAGCTTAAATACGACATATGATATTTGACATCGTTTTTATTAAATCAGTTTAGAAGCAAATATTTTTTTTATATATAAATTAAATGACAAATAACCATTAAAACTCACACATAAGTGGAATGGTCAGAGTTTGAATCCCAATTATAAGTTATAACATTTGACCTAATAATTTCAATATTTTTTTATAATTTCAATATTTTAACCAATTATAAAAAGATATTGACCCGAAAGTGATACATGTAATTAAATGACAAATAACCATTAAAACTCACACACATAAGTGGAATGGTCAGAGTTTGAATCCCAATTATAAGTTATAACATTTGACCTAATAATTTCAATATTTTTTTTTTTAATTTCAATATTTTAACCAATTATAAAAAGATATTGACCCGAAAGTGATACAGATGGTAACATTAATCAGAGATACAATTAAAAAAAACTACTATTTTGAAAATTTAAAGTGAGATTCATTTTGAGATGATTTATATCGTTGTGCATGTCATATTTATTTATTTATTTTTTTGGTCAAGAGCATGTCATGTTTATAACTCCGGCTAAATAAAAAATGAAAGCATGTTGGAAAAATGAGGTTGATCAAGTTCAACCTTGCAGAGAGTTATTTATGGATTTAGCCCACCTGCAAGTAAGCTAGCTAGTTTGCAAACAGCTAGATAGCAATGTTTATTTATTATTATAAAAAGTGAATAATCACATAATTGTTTTTTTTTTTTTGTTTCCTTTCATTTTTTGATGCCAAAAAGAACTGAGAATCAATCCTCAAGTGAATCACAGAATTTTTAGAGGAATAATCCTGTAATTGGTAATATACTTTTATTTTTATTTAGTCAACAGGTCCAGTAGAGATTCTTTATCTCATATATTATTGTATAATGTTATAATATTATAATGAACAATGATATTTTGACATCAATTTAATGACAACTTTGGTTGCAACTTTGTTTCTCTCTCTTCTTATTGGTCAATAGCAATGGAGAGAGAAAAAGAAAGAGAGAGAATAACCACATCATGTGAGTATGAGAGAGAAAGTTGTTTAAAGGATGTCACAAAATGGTTGTCAAAATATCATTTCTCTATTATAATATATTATGATGCAAAATTCTTCGACCCGTAGACGAACTGTCCTTGGCTTTCCACAAAGCCCACAAGAATATTTTCCCTCATATAACTGAATAATACTTCATTCATTAGCTAATACAATTCTCTTTTTTATCCAAGTTGAATAGAATTTTAAATTCGAATCCAGTGACCATTTGACGATTATATTACATGAATTAGAGCTTTTGATAAATTATTGGATTCAAAAGAATAGAATTTCTAACACTTATGTAATGTTCATGCCCTTTTTTGGTAGATAATTTTCTTATACTTGCTGGTAAGGAATCAACTTTATTTCTTATATATTCTAAATATACTAGACAGCACTAGTTTTACATTTTAGTTTAGTTAATTATTTTATAATTATGCCCATTTCTTTAGTTCGTAATTTACCAATCAAAAGATTTAACTATCATGTCATTGGACATCAAAATAAAGAAGATAAAAATCGGATAAATATTGAAATTAATTTTTTTTACCATATTATATATTGAAATGAATGTTTAAACCTTATTGATATGTAACCAAAAATAAAAACCTTATTGATACATATATCATGGGTTGGTAACTTACTCCCACCAAAAAAATATGAAAGAGTAAGTTAGTAAGACATATCACTCCAATCATAAAGACAACAATTTCAATTTAATTTGTTGACAAAAAAACCAGTTTCAATTTAAACAAAATACACAATCGGTAGTCTTTCTTAGAAAAATCTGAAAACTTTAAGTGAAAAAAAAAAGTGTATAAAGTCCTAAAAAAGAAATAAGTCTGGAAAACATAATTCCTTTAAAAAAAAAAATAATTCCTTAAAAAAAAAAGTCTAGAAAACACGAGCGAAAAAAAGATTACGAGAAACTAGTTAATTGTGTTTTAAAAAGGTTAATTACTTTATTGCCCTCTAATTGAAAGTAGATTAAACAGAATATTTAGATTTGGGTTAATGTGCTTTACCCCCTGTAATATAGGTCATTTTCGGGTTTGCCTACTGTAAAAATTTTAATTTGGTTTTCGTCCTTGTAAAATTTTTTTCCAGAATACCCCCTTAATAGGCCATTCAAAAACCAAAATTTTTGAAAAAAAATCTCAAAATGGCCTATTAGGGGGTATTATGGAAAAAAATAATTTTACAAGGACGAAAACCAAAACAAAATTTTTATAGTGGGTAAACCAGAAAATGACCTATATTACAAGGAGGTAAAACACTATTTAACCCTTTAGATTTTTTTGGTAAAACACAAGTGAAAGTAATGCTTGCGAACTTATTCATTCATGTTTTTGAATGAGAGTAAGTAAGTAAGCAACCCCTGTATATAATATCTATTTTTATTTGTGTAAAACACAAAGAATGATTTGACTTGTTATAATTTTTGAGTATATTTTAAAAGTTTTAAATATATTGTGTATCATAATTTTAAGTGAGAAATATGAGAATATTCTTTTTATTGGAAAAATATTTTATTTTCTCTTATTTGTGAATCTTATATATAAAAGTTCTTAAGTCTCTTAGACAACTTTTTGGCACAAAAAAAGTTGTTGCAAATTTTCTTCCTTTTTTTTGATTGTTTCTTTAAATTTTAAGAAAATGGTTGCATATCTAATACATAAAAGTTCTTAAGTCTCTTAGATAACTTTTTGGAGCCAAAAAATTTGTTTCAAATTTCCTTCCTAATTTTTTGCTCTTTCTTTATTTTTTAGAAAGTGGTCGCATATCTTATATACAAAACTTCTTAAGTCTCTTAGACAACTTTTTGGAGGTAAAAAAAGTTGTCGCAAATATCCTTCCTCATTTTTTGCTATTTCTTTAATTTTTTAGAAAATTATCGCATTACTTATATATAAATGTTCTTAAGTCTCTTAAGCAAACTTTTGGAGGCAAGACGGTTGTTACAATTTTCCTAATTTTTTTTTCTTTTATTCTTTTTTTGAAAGAATGATTTTACCTATATTATGTTATATATAAAAGTTCTTTAAGTCTCTTAACCAATTTTTTTGGAGCAACAAGTAGGGTTGATATTGTAGTTTTATATCTATTTTGACTAATTGAACCTAAATTCACTATCATGCATAAATTTGAAAATTGTTCTTTAAGAGGTAATTACATTCGTTGATGTATTTTTACATTTATTTATCTGTATTTTTGGATCTATTATATTGTAATAGAGTCAACAAGAGATTTTAAATAATTTTTATCAACAATCTCTCTGATGTGACAAACTTTAGAAGCGTTGAGGGAGGAATTGAATGGGATGTCGTGGACTTGGAAGCATGCCTTAGAAGTTAGAAGCGTATGAATTTCGAATGAGTGAAAGCAAGACAAAGTATATATAATGTAATTTCAGGAAAAGGTGGAGTAGATTTTACTTATACTAAAAGTTGGATATCATTTCATACAAGGTACACTGTTTAAATTACTTGAGTCCATAGTACAACCTAAATCCTTATTCATAATAAGCACAACCTAAAACAGAAGTTACACTGTTTAAAACTTTATTAAAATACAAAGGCACAAGGAGAGCCTCATGAAAGGAACAAACACACTACAACAATACAGAAGAGAGAAAAAAAAAAGGAAAAAACTTCAAAGGTAGGATGGATAACAATCAAAAAGATGTCTATGGCAAAGCCATGAGTCTCTTACTTAGAGACAACATCAAAGTAAGTATTAATCAATATTTTTTTCATTCATTATTAATTAACTATTCTATTAGAAAAATACAATAGTTTCTATAGCTAATATTATACAAATCTATCTTGTTACATGCCATAGAGGATGTTAAAAAGTTTTAGAGTGAAGTGCAAAGATAAAGTCAAGGAAAATGGAGATGATACCCATGTAGAAGAACATATTATCATATCCTAAATTTAATTTAATAGCACAACAATTTTTTGTTGTAAGGAAGAAGTTGAAGTATATAGACAAAAGTTGGAGGCTAAAAAATGTTATTTTTCTTATGTTTTCATTGTAAATTATTTGAAACGCTTAAAAGCAAACAATTTCATTTTTTTGTCACTAAAATCAATTGTTAGTTGAAATTTCGAATATGTCCAAAATATAAATTATGCATGTATTGGGTGTTAGGGTCTACAAGCATGCTCGGTGCAGTCCTCACGCACCTCGGAGGTGAGAATTGAAAATGTTGTCACAGAAGACCTTGAGAATCAAGAAGAAGTTGGTGCAGAATATGAGGAAGAACAAGGACATCCCTTACCCGATCCGTGTGAAGACCAACCACACCATCGGGTACATTGTTAATGCAATATTTTGGATCTATTTTCAGTAAGTCCTTTCAACAGCTAGTGAGAAACTTATTGTCGTCTACTAATGGTGTTTCACACTTTTTTTTGAATCAAATGGGATTCTTTGCAAAAATAAAAAAAAAGAGTACATTAAGTAATTAAGCAACCTACTATTCATTTATTTGTTATAACATTTTAATTATTGCAAAAAAAATGGAAAAAAAATCTTATAACAAATAAATGAATAGTAGGTTGCTTAATTACTCAATACATTCATTTTTTTTTTCTATTTGCAAGGAATCCCATTTGATTCAAAAAAAGTGTTAAACATCATTAACAGACGACAATAAGTTTTTCACAAGCTTCTGATAGGACTTACTGAAAATAGATCCAAAATATTGTATTAACAATGTACCTGATGGTGTGGTTGGTCTTCATACGGATCAAGTAAGGGATGTCCTTGTTCTTCCTCATCTTCTGCACCAACTTCTTCCTGATTCTCAAGGTCTAGTGTGACGACATTTTCAATGCTCACCTCCGAGATGGTTGAGGCCTGCACCGAGCATGCTTGTAAACCCTGACACCCAATACATGCATAATTTATATTTTGGATATAGTTGAAATTTCAACTAACAATTGATTTTAGTGACAAAAAAAATGAAATGGTTTTCTTTTATACGTTTAAAATAATTTACAAGGAAAACATAAGAAAAATAACATTTTTTAGCCTCCAACTTTTGTCTATATGCTTCAACTTCTTCCTTACAACAAAAAACTGTTGTGCTATAAAATTAATTTTAAGTAAATTAATGATATGAGAATATGTACCTCTACAGGGGTACAAATCATCTCCATTTTCCTTGATCTTATCCTTGCACTTCGCTCTAAAACTTTTTAACATCCTCTGTGACATGTAGCAAGATAGATGTATAACATTAGCTATAGAAACTCTTATATTCTTCTAATAGAATAGTTAATTAATATGAATAAAAAAATATTGATTAATACTTACTTTGATGTTGTCTCTAAGCAAGAGACCCAATGTTTTGCCATAGACATCTTTTTGATTGTTATCCATCATACCTTTGGAGTTTTTTCCTGTTTTTTTTTCTTCTCTTATGTGCTGATGTAGTGTGTTTGTTCCTTTCATGAGGCTCTCCTTATGCCTTTGTGTATAATAAAGTTTTAAACAATGTAACTTGTATGAATAGATATCTTGTTGAGTTGATTAATCAAAATCAAATACAACCTAACTCCTTATTCATAATAAGCACAACCTAAAAGAGAAGTTACATTGTTTAAAACTTTATTAAAACGCAAAGGCACAAGGAGAGCCTCATGAATGGAAAAAACACACTACAACAACACAAGAGAAAAAAAAAAGAAAAAACTCCAAAGGTACGATGGATAGCAATCAAAAAGATGTCTATGGCAAAGCCATGAGTCTCTTGCTTAGAGACAACATCAAAGTAAGTATTAATCAATATTTTTTCATCCATCATTAATTTACTATTCTATTAGAATAATACAAGAGTTTCTATAACTAATATTATACAAATCTATCTTGTTACATGTCAGAGAGGATGTTAAAAAGTTTTAAAGCAAAGTGCAAGGATAAGGTCAAGGAAAATGGAGATGATACCCCTGTAAAGGTACATATTCTCATATCCTTAATTTACTTAAAATTAATTTCATAGCACAACAATTTTTTGTTGTAAGGAAGAAGTTGAAGCATATAGGCAAAAGTTAGAGGCTAAAAAATGTTATTTTTCTTATGTTTTCATTGTAAATTATTTGAAACGCATAAAAGAAAACCATTTCATTTTTTTGTCTCTAAAATCAATTGTTAGTTGAAATTTCGAATATATCCAAAATATAAATTATGCATGTATTGGGTGTCTGCGTTTACAAGCATGCTCGGTGCAGTCCTCAGGCATCTCGGAGGTGAGAATTGAAAATGTTGTCACACAAGACCTTGACAATCAAGAAGAAGTTGGTGCAAAAGATGAGGAAGAACAAGGACATCCCTTAACCGATCCGTGTGAAGACCAACCTCACCATCAGGTACATTGGTAATGCAATATTTTGGATCTATTTTCAGTAAGTCCTTTGAGTAATTCTCTCACTGGATGCTGAAAGGACATACTGAAAATAGATCCTAAATATTGCATTAACAATGTACCTGATGGTGTGGTTGGTCTTCATACGGATCGGGTAAGGGATGTCCTTGTTCTTCCTTATATTCTGCACCAACTTCTTGATTCTCAAGGTCTTGTGTGACGACATTTTCAATTCTCACCTCTGAGATGCTTGAGGACTGCATCGAGCATGCTTGTAAACCCTAACACCTAATACATGCATAATTTATATTTTGGATATAGTAGAAATTTCAACTAACAATTTATTTTAGTGATAAAAAAATGAAATGGCTTTCTTTTATGCGTTTAAAATAATTTACAATGAAAAATAAGAAAAATAACATTTTGTAGCCTCCAACTTTTGTCTACATGCTTCAACTTCTTCCTTACAACAAAAAACTGATGTGCTATGAAATTAATTTTCAACCTAAATCCTTATTCATAATCAATCACACATGTTAAATTGAAAAATTCAGAACAACAAATTGAATTGATTAATCATAAAAGAGAAGTTAAGCCGGTATATACCTTAGATTGATAGTAGATTGGAGAAAAGACGACCTCGGTTGAGAATCTGAGAACATCGATTAGCGATTCAGAACATCCTGGAACAAGCACAATTTGCGATAGCAGATCTAGAAATGGTGAGAATGGTTTTGATGTGAAATCAAGAACCAATGATAACTAGAACTTCTCATAATGAGCACGATTCTGCGAACGATAACATAAATTATGGATTCCGCGTTGAATCAGGGATTCGATGATGAAACAAAATTGGTGATGGTGAATCAGAGATCCAGTGATGAAGAACGAGATCAGAGACACTTATGAAGATCCATTGAATGAATCGTTGATGGTGCGAAGAATTGATTTGAACGTGTTTAGAGAGAGAGAGAGAGTTGTTTTTTGAAAGAAAAAATGGTTGAAACTGAACTAATTGTTTTTTAATTTAAGTATTTATTTTTTTATTTTCATCTATGTCAAAAAAAATGATTTTTTTAATATAACAAATTGTTTTTTATTTTTTTAGAACTGAACGAAAAAAATGGTTGAAACTGTGTTGTTTTAAAAAATTAAGCATTATTAGCTAGGGTAGTTTTGTTTGTAGTATAGGCATAGCTAATGAACCGAGATTTAATTAGAAAAGATATCTCTATCAAGATTATCTAGTATTTTCTTGTAGTGACTAGAGTTTGGCCAAGAAACCTGCACACTTGTTGCCCTCTATAAGCATATGTCGGAAAGAAATTTCATGGATATACTTCTTAGGACTAAAAAAATTTCATTAACAGAGAAACTTATACATGCATATGCAAGTGATTCGGATGTTGAAGAAGGTGAAAGACTTATAGATGATTTATCTTACAAATAGCTCCTTGAATAGAGTTGTTGATAACAAAAAAAAATCATGATAAACATCAAATAACTCAACAAAGGTGGTCACTTTCAAACATAGTCTCCATGATTTTGATTTTCTTCTAAATTGATTCTATATTAAACGACATGCTTTGAATTTAATTGTTTTTATCCTAAGAAAAACTTCCAATATATTTTTATATTATATAATACAATTGTATCAAAGAAAAACTTACAATAGTTCAAATTGATTCGAGAGAGAGAAAAAGTTTAAGAAAAATGTTGTTCAAATAACATTCTCTTTTATTAATTATACTCTCTCCGGTCCTTTTTACAAGAAACAAATGGGTCAACTAAAGTTGATGTATTTGATCTATATTTTGAACCAAATACATCAACTTTAGTTGACTAATTTGTCTATTGTAAAAATGACCGGAGGGAGTATTATATATATAGAGACCTCACATTCTAATTATGAATCAATGATCTGCCTACACTATCTCAATGTATAAAAAAACTTTATCACTTGTAACGACGCTAACTTGCCTTTTGCTTGTTTATTTTGTTTTTCCCCCTTCAGGCTTTTGATGCCAAGACAAAAAGCATCATTCCCTTATTTCTTTCCTCGTACGAATTATTATTTTTCCAATCAAAATTTGGTTGGGGAAAATGAGAGAAATCTTGCAAGGGCATTTAAGAAATATCTCGAATGAAATGGATTTTTTTTGTTTGGTAGTCTACTCATGGCCTAATTTTGCTGGGTTGTGGATTTGAATATATCATTCTATATGTGTTATGGTGATTGCTTTTTTAGACATCTAGCAATTGTTCACATACATCTATCGAACGGTAGTTAATTGTCATTTGACATTTTTATAATTGGTAGTCAATTGCGTTCGATGTTTTTTAAATCAGTAATCTTTAAATCAGATATTGATTAAAAAACGTCAAACGATAATTGACTACCGTTCAATATTTTCAAGTGCTTCCTCCTTAAGGTTTCAGATTCGATTCTCTCCGGTGCTAATTTGGGTAGGCTAATTTAGCTTATTCAAAAAAATATTTCCAGGTGCATACTTAAAGAGCAACTTAAATAAAAACATCATTATTACCTTTGCCTCATAGGCTGAACATGACTATTATTACCTCTGTCTCTCTACTCTGAACTTGACCTTTGGGAACACACATCACCGCCGAACTTGACCATCAAGGCTTCTTCTCTTAACACTTTGCAACCTTTGATTGTGCTAGGTTGACCGACATCACCGTCTCACCTTTCAAACCTTTCAATACTTCCAAACACTTCCATTGAACCATGCTTGCTTCCATTTCCAAGATGTAACCTTTGGGTACTAATGTTCCTCACTTGACAAACTTCAGCCGCTGCCCCACCGTGGGTGTCAATTGTTGTGAATTTGGTACTCAAAATCACACCAATAAACTTAAATGAGAAAAAAAGAGAAAAGACGAGACATGTGGTGCAATCATGTTTCAAATGTTCACTCTTAGGCGTGAGATCTTGTATTAAGATGTCTCATTGAATGAGGTATGATATAAATACGTCTTTATAAGGAGTAGCCGATCATTCCTGCATCGTAAGCCAATTTTGTAAGAGTTGAGACAACCCAAATTTTAAGAAGATATCAAAGTTTATCCAAAATCTATTGGATCACCTGCTATTATAATATCACCATAGAGCCATTCAAATCACACTTCAAATCACACATTGAATTAATGAACATGTATCTAGAACTGAGTGCGATCTTTATCTTACAAGTCGATTTTATAGATTTGAGTTAAATCTAACTCAAATTCTAAGATAAAATAAGGGTACATCCAAAATATGTTGAAATACTTGCTATATTTAAATCTAACTCAAATTCTAAGATAAAATAAGGGTACATCCAAAATATGTTGAAATACTTGCTATCGGCAAAGGTAAGAATCGAACCAACGTCTGTCTCTATGAAACTTAATATCCAATCCAAACCAATTGAATTAGTTTGATATTTTTTTCATGTTCGAGTATCAACCAAACCAAATAAATCAAATTTGACCTCAGTTAACTCCAATATTAATTTCACATAATTCAAAACTGATCGCTGATACACGAACCAAATCATTATATTTATAATAATTTACGATCAAACTGAATATTTTTTTAAGCAAATAATAATCTAGTCTAGTAGTACTCCCTCCGTCCCGGAATAACTGACACATTTTCTAAAAAAAAGTGTCCCAAAATAACTGACTCATTTCAATTTTCAATACAACTTTCATCATTCTCAATACAATATAACACTAAATAATACTACCTCCGTCCCTAATTATAGGGCCCTTTTGAAAAAATAACGGGAATTAAGATAGTGGATATTTGTATTAAATATGTTTGTAATTACTATTGTTTTTACAATTTTATCCTTGAAGAGAGAAGGTTGGTTTATGTTTTCAACATGTTATTTATTGCTGATTGAAAAAAAAGATGTATAATAAAGAGGGGCATGTATGTAAAGAAATAATTAATGTAGTTGGAAATAGCAAAGGGGTCTTATAAAAAGGGACAAAAAAAAATCTCAAAAGGGTCTTATAATTAGGGACGGAGGTAGTACTACTTTTATCATTCCCAATACAATATATTCCACTTTCCCCTTTATTTATACATTTTTCTTAATATGTGTGAAAAACAAAATTGTGTCGATTAAATTGGGACGGAGGTAGTAATACATATGAAAAGAATATCATGAGTTAAAAATGGGAAATGCATGCCATGAGCACCGAGCAGGAACGATTAGGACAATGTCAGAAGGTAAGAATATTCTGACAGGCTATGTAAATGGGCCATATAAAAGGGATATTCAGAGGGGCAACGATGGGTGAGAGAGAATATTATGACACTTGTCTCGATGATAATCTCTTCTCTTTAGAGTCTTTTTTTCTTTTCTTTTCTAGAGAGAAAAGAAGAAAAAAAAAATGAAAAAAAAAGGAAGAATATGAAGAAAAGGTGTGGGTTGGAGTGTAGCTTGTACTAGAAGACTGAAGTTGGAAAGCAACCAACCATTTTTATTGCAACCTCAGAGAATTCGATGCTCTCTCACTTTCTCACACACACATTTTGATTAACTTTTCCTTTTTTTTTTTTATTTTCTATTTCAAAATCATATACTCTTTTGTTTTTAGCATCCTATGAAATATACGATTTCAGACATTTTATTTTAATTTAAACATGAGTGCTATTTGCATTTGAAGGTGAGTTTTACGTACTTATTATTTGTGTTCAAAGTTTCGTACAATGTTGTTAGGGGCAGCTAACTCATTCGTAACACAATGTTCAGCCCATGTGCCAGAATGATGTTCGTATATACGGGTAACATATGCACGCGCATCGTCAACTCAACTAACCCAAAGGATGAAATGAATGAAGCTATGAAAGGAACGAAGCTAGGGATGTTAACATTTGAACCAATAATTAAGGTAGTTCAATTAAGTTTAAACAATATTAATTTTAATTTGTGTTTCATTGTTTATATCATGAGGTGTAGTTCAATTATCAAATATATTCCGCAGTCTTGTAAAATGACTTAGAGGATAGTACATAGTACCGGTATGAAATTGGCTTACATTGATATCCAATGAAAACATAATATTTTGCAACATCAACCTCTTTTGTAAGGATATTTTAAAATTGATGATATATCATGAAAAAGATAGCAATATCTCTCATCAAATGACAATCAGAAGTAGAGATGGCAAAACTGACCAACCCACCCCATCTCACCCACTCCGTCACTAACCCATTAGAGGTGTTCGGTCGAAAAGCTCACCCCACGCCTTTTATGGCGGATTGACTCTTTAATGTTTTTTTTTTTAAATATATTAATCAAAGTTTTAACAAAAACAATATAAAAAGTGTAATAAAAGAACATATAAAGAAAACCTAAAGAAATTAAAATATACAACTAAAGAGTCCACTAAAAATACAAAAATTAGGATTCAAATGTCCATGTTTCAGTATCTAAAATCTATAATAAGCCAACAAGACAACCAAAGTAAAAAAATTCTTGTGTTCATCCATTGACAAACTATTACAAATGTACATGAGGCTAAATTGATAAAATCGAAGCGATTAAATTAAATGTCATTTTCTACTCTATAAATGAGAAAAATGGAAAATAAGTGTACGAAAAAAGTTTTTATTTTTATTTTAATCTGACAGGCCAAACTGTCCCGGCACCACCCCGTTTTTTATGAGTTAGGCGGCAACTGTCCAACTAGTAGGGCAGGTTCGATATTTCAACTCTCCTGCGAAAAAGATATATAGACTAAAAGGGCACTCAATGTGGCCAAACTATTTCGCCATCCCTAATTAGGAATGGAAATAGGTTGAGCCGATATAGACTTTGTAAGATTAGAGCTCGATGAGAAAATTCAAGGCCTAGGCCACATTTTTAGCCTATTATATACATATTTTTAGACTTATGCCTGACCTTTTTGAAAGTCTAATGATCTGTAAGCCTACTTAAATACCTATTTCATATGAATATACTTAAATGAAGACACTGCCATATAATCAAGTAAACGAACAAGCTAATAAATCAATGAAATTAAACTTCATTTTGATATTTAACATGATATTTTAGAAAATCTGACTTGATATAATATGATATTTCAATTATGGAACAAGAAAGTTCCCCTCAGAGTCTCTTTATGTGCTTGGAGACTATTGAAGAACAAATTATACCGACAAAAGACGATTCAGTAAGGTGAGGTGTCCTCGATAATAATTCTCAGGACTGTAGGAGGATGTGGAGGTGTAGAAACTTCGCAACATCTTTTTTTTATTGCAGATTTTTGGAGAATTAAGAATATTATTTCAAATTGGTTGGGATTTTCTTATGTTTTATCAAACAAACTCGATGATCATGTGTCTCAATTTTGAGGTCTTCATTTCAAATCAAAGAAATTGAAGGAAATACTTCAAAGTTATTTGGTTGGTTTGTGTTCGGCTTTTTTGGAAGGAGAGGAATTCCATACATTTTTAGCAGAAAAAATCACCTGTAACACATATTGTTGAAAAGGTGAAGATTCACTCTTGGTGGTGGTCAAGTGCAAAGTTACTTGATTTCAATTATCATTTTAATCAATGGTGGTCGCATCAGTTAGATTGTGAGTCTTGGTTTCGAAAAGTCTAGAGAGTTTTTCCTTTGGTCCTTTTGACGACTCATAGTGATTGTAACTTTGATCTTTTTCTTTATTTGCATACCTTGTGCTTGGATTAAGGGTTAAGATATTTTTTTGCTTATTAAAAAAATTCAAGTTTATAATAATGCATTTAAATAAGATAAATATTAATGTAGTCTAATAAGCTTAAAATACTAGAAAAAGTTAGCAACCTTTTTATTTAATTCAAAGTATAAAATCTAATATAACAATGAAAGTAATAACAAAATTATTATTCATATTTATTTAAGTAGACCAGTTTTATAGGCCAAAATAGATTTTTTATGGTATGTAGTTTGATTTTTTATGTCGTGTAGTTTGATCTTTTTATGACATATATTTTGATTTTTTTTTTTCATCTAATAGACTCCTAGAAATTTTGTAGCCTACCCTATTTTAAAGAGTCTGACCTTACATGAAGTTGGCCTATACTATTTTCAATTCAATATTTTAATATGTATGTTTCATCAGTTTTAAGTTATTTTTTTCACAACTAAATTTAGGGTTCATCTATGAGCATCTAAAAAATGATCCAAATGTGAATTCTTACCATTTCTAATAACAAAGATATATTTTATAATGATAAAAAATGGATAACACATATAAGAGTTCATTAAAATTTATCGTCTTTAGACTGGTCTAGTGTGGTTTCATTGCTAGCTAGTGTAGTTTCATGGCCGGCTAGTCCTCACAGTGACCAAAAACTAGGGTAGAAGATGACGGTCCAAAATTCAAACTTATCCAATCTAAAAATAAATTAATGAGGTTTAAAGATGAGACAAAGAGAAGATGATTGGTGGGTTGATTTTTGTGAGGTTGCACAAAATGAAAGAGAAAGTTATGGTGGTTTATGAAAAATGAAATGCTATGTACTAAACTTACACATAACTAATTCTGATTCATCCACCTTATTTGATACAGGACGGGCTGTACCTAACAAAATCAACATATTTATTAGATATGACATAGTGGTTGTACTTGTATCAGTTATAACTAACAGAATTGGTTATTCTTTTTTTGTAGTTTGTTAGTTCTTCCCTCTTGCTTTAGTTTCTGTTATCTCCTTCCCATATAAACTGATTAATGTATCATTATTTGTAACTTATGTATAAATTTTATACTTGGATAGTTGGATAATAAATGAGGTTATTGAGTATTGTTTGCCTTCTCTATTATCAGGTAATAGTACCAAGGAATCCACCATATTTAATTTATATGCAATTCTCCTCACTTAGGAAGTTGTTTCCACTAAGCCAACCCTTATTAGACAAATTATACCACAATTTAACAAAATGAGTGATACAAATTCAAACAAAATAAAAAAAAAAGTTTATAAGTTGGAAAAAGAAAAATTAAAGCACAAACAATTCACCGATATCGTGTTGAGAGAGTTGGTAACCTGGCCCTCCGTAATATTTAAACTACTAAAATATAAAAACTTAAGTATGAAAATTAAAGTAATTGTTTGATTAATTAAAAGATATAGATTATTTTTTCATTAAATTGACAACCGTATAAAAATACATTGTCATATAAGTTTTCTCTTTAAAAAATAGTCCAAACCTTGTATAAAAAAAAACTGACTCTAAAATTTGCAAATAATTTTACCAAAAAATGATGGTTTTACCTTGCTTGTGTAGGTAAAACCAGCAAGGAATCATGCTAATTATACGTGATCCAATCAATAAACTACATCTTTTAAATAAATAAAAATTGAAAAACCTAAATAAAATTACTAAAATTCGTTCAACATGTAAAAGAGAATCTTCTTAGCTTCTTACCCACTTCAAAAAAGAGAGTAGCAGAAGAAGATTCCCCTTTGCTAGGCTCCACTACCATTCTTTTACTTACAATGTGATTTATTTTTTCCTCCCCTTTAAGCTTCGTGTGTTCCCTTAATTTAGAGTCGCAGAATTGGAACTAAGATATTCCTTCCTTGGAGGCAAATATTTTATTCTATATGGTGAATGTCTCATTTTTTAGATTAGATATTCCTCCTCTTCTCTTAGTGAATGCACTCAAATTCATGACAATTATGCAACTTTTGGACTCAAAGAAAAGAAAAAAGTTGCAAGTTGGATTGATACTATAAACCTATTTGAATATGTGCTTTCCTTCTCCTCTTTCTCCCTTTCTCTTTATTCACCTTGTTGGTAAAAATTATGTTGATGATGGTATATGCTCCCCCACTATTCATAAAGTCTTTGCAATTAATTAAATAATCATGATAGGTTCATTAATTCCTGCTGCCACTGCAAGAGCATACTTGGTTTTAGGTTCATTAATTATTGCATAACACGTAGCCAGCATCTGCATATCCGGCCGCTTTCATATTGCTCATTTCTTGAGCATGATCCATAGTAAGTTCATATTCATGCATGCATATATGCTACCATAACATATCACGGTTACTTTTTATTTAATTATTCACCTTTTTTAAGCACAAAATGAAAATTTATCAATTAAAAAGAGATAAAAAAAACATAAGAAAGAAAAGTGGAAAAAAAGGGGACAAAACCAAAACTCATGCAAAACAAATTTAAGAGGACCACTAACTTAGCTGTTGTATTGCTAGGCTTTCACACAAAAAATTATGTACATTCTCGATCTGTACTTTGTCATATAGATGTAACCACAATAAACTCATATTCGACATTCTTATCTTTAATTAAGATGATGTCTTATCTAATTCAATATTATCGTTTCCATCCAAAAATTCATAGTGTTTTCGTATATTATAAATAACGTCAGAATTTAAATTTGAAATAACTATTGGTAGCTCAAAATTAGTCAGTAGCAACACAATTATACACCTTTTAGTCAATTCTATATATTTTACAAATTTAATTTGAATTATCTTGCTCAAGCCCTTAACGGAATTCATATTTGCAAACGATATATTAGCAACATTAGAAAAGCAAATTAACTCTAAAGAAAGCCGATAATTAAGTTAACAACACAAAAATTCATCAAGAAGTTCGATCAATTGTACCTACATCTTTGCAAACGATATATTAGCAACATTAGAAAAGCAAATTAACTCTAAAGAAAGCCGATAATTAAGTTAACAACACAAAAATTCATCAAGAAGTTCGATCAATTGTACCTACGTCTTTGACAACATATATAGTATAATTTTTTTATTAATATATTATCGTCCAATTTACAAATTTACTCCGCTCTACTACGCTCAGTGTCTATATGCTTATTAATTAACAAATATGAGTCTCAAGAGAGAGCAATGTAAAAATTATCTATGAGAAAGAGTAGTTAGAGCATTAGATAAAGGATATGTATGCATCCTTATATTGTACTTAATCCTCAAAGACTTTTGAACCAAAAACTCATGGATATGTGGTAATAAAGCATATTAGATCTCATGAAAAGAAGAAAAAAATATATAAAGGAAAGAAAAGAAAGGCAGGAAAAGATATTAACCATTAATGAGGTTTTGATTTGAAATTGTAGGAGAATATGAATCTCATTTTACACACACACACACACCTCTTATGAAAAGAAAGCCAACATAAAATAAAAGTAGTACAACAAGGAAGATAAAAAGGAGAGTAAAGAAGAAAAAAAGAGGTAACAGTAAGGAGAATCATCTTTTGTATTGGTGATTTTTAAATTCGTACAATTAAAGAACACTCAGTAAGAGGTTCTTAAACCATGCTACAAGCACATGAGTACCCCTTAATGTCAGACTCTTTGATTCCCTCTTTCTCATGTTTTCTTACACTTTTTTGGATAAACAATAATTTTCATGCTAAATATGTGAAAATTTCACACAATAATCCTTAAATGTATCAAAAATTTTAACACATTAGTGTCTCTTTTGTAATAATTTTATGTATTAATTAATTGACCAATACATTTTTACTAAAACTTTTTTATTTGAATAAGCCAACAAATTTTTATTAAAACTAAACAAACTAACAAACTGATTTTTTTTTTCATGTATTGGTCAGACTTTACTTAGCTTCCAGCAAACTCCAGATTATCAGGGTCTCTTTCATCTAAGAATTAGAGGAATAACAAAAACTAGCTAACTAAAAACACATGACTTGAGAATTCAAATGACTAAAAAAAAAACAAAGACAAATTTACATATGATTTTGTAATTTTAATATATGTATGTACTATATTACATTTAAGGATGAAAAAGACTATTTAGCCCTTATTTTTCCATTGGTTCTTTGTAAGGAAGTTACAATTCTCTCTGCTTTATCTCATACTTTTTCTTTTGTCTCTTTCTCTCACATAAACCAACTTTATTCCCACTAAACTCACCTCTAAAAAGAAGATGATCCTCTCTTGATCCTCCTTGAGTTCACAAACCAACATACCTTCCCTTTTATATATCTCTCTCTGTCTCTCTCTCCCTCTCCCCCACAAGAACTACAAAGCAAGAAGCCAAACACTCTCTTTTGCTCTTGTTTCTTTCTACATACAAACCACCTTCTTTTCTATTTTGTCATATGAACATATCTATATCTTCAAAAACAGTGCTTGTTATTTAGTTTTTTTAACAAAGAATGGCATCACCATCTGAACTAGGCTTGGATTGCAAGCCACATAGCTACTCCATGTTACTGAAATCATTTGGAGAACAAAGTGATCAAAGCTACAAACTCGAAGAATTTGTTTCTCGCTTGGAAGAAGAACGTCTCAAAATCGATGCTTTCAAACGTGAGCTTCCTCTTTGCATGCAACTTCTCACAAACGGTACACTTTCAAACCACCTTTTTTTCTTTTATATGTAACAAACAATTTAATTATTTGTTCACTCTCAAGAGACCGAGTTCAAATCTTATCTGATATATTTGTAAAATTGTCGTTAGTGTCACTTTAATTAATAATTTTTCTCGTGCACAATTTTCAGCGATGGAAGCTTCGAAGCAGCAACTTCAAGCGTTCAGATCGAATCAAGGAGCAAAACCAATCCTAGAAGAATTCATACCAGTGAAGCAATTATCATCATCAGAAACATTGGAAAAGACAACAAATAATAATGTATGTGATAAGGCAAATTGGATGACAAGTGCACAATTATGGAGCCAAACAAGTGAATTAGGAACAAAACAACAACAAAATTCCACAAAAGAAATTAATGATAACAATAACAATATTGGATTTAACATTAGTCCTAAACATAGAAATGGTGGAGCCTTTTTACCATTCTCAAAAGAAAGAAATAACTCCTCTTGTCAAGGACAAGGTCTTCCTGAACTAGCACTAGCTTCTACTCAAAAAGAAGAGGATAAGAAACATGCTGGAGAGGTAGAAAAAGGTAAAACAAATTCAGGGAATGAAGTTGATCATCAAGGAAAAGGGAGTCCAGTAGCATCATCACAAACTCAGACAACAAGCAACAATTCAAACCAAACTCATAGGAAAGCAAGAAGGTGTTGGTCACCAGACTTGCACCGTAGATTTGTTAATGCTCTTCAAATGCTTGGTGGATCTCAAGGTAAACAATTATGACTTACTAATTACTAGTACTAAAGATCATAATCATCACATGATAATTACAACTTAATCCTTATTATATGTTTCTTTTGCAATTTCTTATATAGTATTAAAAAAGAATAGATGGTACTATATTTAATGTTTGTTGTGTATAAATGTTTCTTATAAAATAGTCTTAGGTATATGATTTGTTTAACTTTGATTTTTAATATCCCAATACCACTAGTATCAATTATGGCTTATTTGAAAAATAAAAATAAACAATTCTAGTAATTTAAATGGGCTTATTGTGACTTAGATAGTACTAGACAGAATCACATGATAAGTAGAAGCAGAGATGTGAAATTTAGGTATAATCACCCAAAAAAAAAAAAAAAAAAGAGATGTGAAATTTAGTCAAATGTTATTAGGAAAAAGTTTTTTTATTTAAATAGCTAGACTAAATATATATATATATATATATATATATATATATATATATATATATATATATATATATTTTTTAAATAAATATCATACTCATTAATTAACTCATCATTAACTTTTTATGATATGTTTGTTTAATTATAGTGGCAACACCAAAACAGATAAGGGAGTTGATGAAGGTTGATGGTTTGACCAATGATGAAGTTAAAAGCCATCTGCAGGTAATTTTCTCTCTGATCGGTCTAAGGCAGGCACAAAACAAAACAGCACCTTTGTTGTTTGTTGCTGTACTGTACTAGTAATTACTACCTCTGACAACTTATAACGAACTTTTGTATTTTACTTTGCTTGGTTTTTATCTAAAATAAATTTAATTTTACATTATGTATTTTGTTATTATTGAACAGAAATATAGGCTACACACAAGAAGACCAAGTCCAAGTGCACAAAATGGTGCACCAGCAGCACAGCTAGTAGTTTTAGGAGGAATATGGGTCCCACCAGAATATGCAACTGCAGCACATGCAGGAGGAACCCCTACTCTCTATGGTGGTCATCCTACTTCTCATCATCTCACTCTGCCACATTACTGCACTGCTCCAGGCCAAGATCAGTACTACACTACTGCACCGCCGCCGCAGCAGCTACTTCCGCCACCTCATCACATGCACCATGTCTACAAGACCACGCCACACGGCCAAGGTTCACCGGAGACATGTGGAGACGGGTTGGAGAGTATCGAAAATGGAAAGACGTCGGAGAGTAGTAGCTGGAAAGAGGGGAGTTCTGAGGATGAAGGGGAGAGGAAAGGGTTTGTTGAAGAGAGCAATGGGAGTGAAATCACTCTCAAATTTTAATTAGGCCTTAATAATGATTACATTATTTAATTTTAAGAAATTAGAGTATAGAGGGTTTTGTTTTTCCAATCCTATGCATCTTGGTTTGTTAGACTATTCATCATTCAACAGAAAAAATGATATGATAATTAATTAAATAAAATGAAAGCTATGCAGAACTAAATATTATTAGTTAGTTTTGGATGAATTTTATGTGGCAGGTAAATAGTGCATATTGCATGCAGTTTTTAGTGGGGTTAAAAAGGACAGAAAAGTGAGGATTTGTTTTGTTTTGTTTTTGTACTGTTCTGTTACTGTTCTGTTATGTACTACTACAACGGTCCACATAGGGAAGAATCAGATTCTGACTCTTGGGGTTTTCTGGTTTTATCAGCTAGACATATATGCCCTTTAATTCTATCAATAACAACAATCTTAGCAACAACAGAATCTGTAAAAGTTTCAACTTTAGTATTTTTGGTCTAAAGTTTGTTTAGTCCACGTGTAACTGTAGAAACTAATTTATCGGACGTTTGATATTTTATTTATGGTTTTTTTGGTCATTACAAATATTTTAATATAATAGATATTTTAATTTGAAACATTTTTTGTTTGAAATTCCCCCACTACATTTCAGCCAATGACTTGTTGAAATTTCATGCACAAACAATTCCAATGTACCAAATTCTTTCCTTGTGATTGTGATAGGTGAATCTCTTTATTTGCAGATGATTCCTCATAACCAATTGGTAAACTAACGAATCATACCATGTTTGGAATTGCATCTGCAACGCTCAAACCATCATTTTGAGATTTTTTAAACGTAGAAAACCATTTATTTACTCTATCTCAATATACTTTATTTACCGAGTTTATGTTACGCACTTTAAATACAGTGTCTTGCTAACAAGTGCACTCAAGATATTCTTTAAGAATTCTTAATTTAGAAATTATTTATTGAACAAGTCTAATACTTCAATTTCTGATGCATTAAATGCATAAATTTCCACAAAACTTACTATCTAAAGTTCTTAAAGAGTGTTTTATGACAACCGTTAACATTTCTCTTAAATATATTGCGAGTAGTGGATGGATATTTTACCTATCATACAAATTTACTTTTTTTTTTTGACAAATACTACCTATTATAAAACATGCATGTGTGCACCATATTTGTCCAATTTAATCCATGAAACAATATAGGACCAGCCTAGAACTAAACCATTCAAAACTCAGTACTTTTTTTTATCAAACCATTTTATATACAGAGGATCTTAGCTATCTTGCAAAAATGCTATCTGTGCAACCTTCACACGTTGTCAAAAATACACTAAAGAGACAAAGTGCTTTCGATAAAAAGAGAGGGCAGGTTGAGAAACAAAATTCCCTCTCACCAAGCACATGCCTTGAAGCATCTAGCTATTAGCTAGTTACTTACATTATACTATACCAAGTTACCAACCTATTCAGCATTTTAATGTCAAATTCTAAAGCAGAATTATTTTTGGACACCCATGATTAAGATCCTCATGTGAACCAAAAATAGGAGGAAATAATGTGAATGATTTAAACCATTGAAATATAAAGAGAGCAAAGTATTGGAACTTGAAAAAAAAAGGAGATCGTTGGTTAATGGTTGAGATGTAAAGATTGAGATAAACATGAGAAAAAAATGTAGTATCTATTTCAGCCAAACACCCTATAAACACTTTGAAAGAGAAAAATAAAATAAAATAAATATGTGATAGATGTGATATATTGATGATATAATAGGAAAAGAGATATATAGAAAAAATAAAGTTATCGATTTTATTAGTGGGGACCCACTCAATCCCTCAAATCCCTGTCACACATTTTTTTATAAGATCCACTAATAACTTATATTTTCTATCAATTACTCGTATATCATCACATTAATATTAAAACATGTGGAATCCACAAAGAGAAAATGATTATGTGAGTCACTCTTCTCGATAGGTATCATTTTGAATTTGTCTTTAATGAAAGTACCTATAAGATACCAATGTTTATAGAGATAAGCCAAACTCCATTGTAGATGGTCTAAGAAATGAGGAAAATAAAATCTAAATATGATGAAACTATTGTGTATATCTTAACAAAAAAAATCTATCAGTGATTAGATAAAGGAGAACGATAAAAACTTATTTTGTTTTTTTGACGTGATACGCTAAGCTAATTTTTGGGATTTTTTTTTTTTAGAAAACGCTAAACTAATTTTTGGGATTGCAAATTAACTCTTTTATGTAAAAAAACACAAAAAATAATTTATCATCAATACAATGTCATTTTTTTTAATCTTGAAAAATGGACACTGTTACTGAAATTTCAAACCATATAATTGGGTATAGCTACTCTCTTGTTGTAGTGTATGTTAGGCATTTCAAACCATATACTTGGGTATAGCTACTCTCTTGTTGTAGTGTATGTTTGGCTCCGCGGTAATTATAATTAATTCTAAGTGAATTTACATTGTAAAATTGATTATGGATAAAAGTGAGTGGAATGTAAAGTGATTTATGTTTGGATGTATTTATAAAGAGTAGTGATATTTGAACATCCACTTGAGACAACTCTTGTGACAACTTCTTTTCTCTCTCTTTTCATTGGTCAAAAACAATGGAGAGAAAAAGGAAGAGAGAGAATAAGAGTATAATGTGAGTATAAGAGAGAAAGTTGTCAAAAAGTTGTCATAAAATGGTTGTACAAATATCATTTCTCTTACATATAACAGTGGGTTTAACAATAACTTTAGACTAAAATCATTGTAGAAGCCAAAAACAACAAATTCGAGCTTCAAGTAGAATCGATTTTACAAACAAAACCGATTCTCCTTTAAATCATCCATCCAAACATGATAAAATCAATATCCGACCTTCCAAAATTGAAATCAAACATATGCTGAGCTTTTGTCCAAACGTGTTTTGAATACCTTTCCAAAAAGAACCAAACACATACTATCAAAAAACCAAACAAGCTGTTCGAGGATGAGAAGACAAATAAACAGGTCAATTCAACGAGTGAAATTTGAATAGCTTGTTTTCTGCCGTCAAAATCAATAGTTACAATAACAGTTTTCCCAATAGACTTGACAAACACTCAAACAATATAATCAAGAATTTAGTAATACTATTTTGTAGAGACATCAAGAATTTAATACTATTTTGTAGAGACTAGAATGGAATCTGAAAAGGAAAAATTAAAAAGAAATTTTTAATCAATCCAGGCCTTTTTTCTCTACATATCAGCCCAGGTAAGATGCCATATGCTAAATTTATTTTAAGCATCATACAGACAATCTGAACATCGAAAGATTATAGCACTGCTTGTTGGTGAAAAAAATAAAAAATCTCCGCACAATATAGTATGAATTTCAAAAGCAACCAAAGATGAATCTTACCATACATGGAGCTAGTGAGATAGTAAAAACCACTAGGCAATTAAAGAGACAACACATGGTACAAAAATGGTTTCATACTTTTGGTATTTCTGGTAATATAATAACTATCTACCATCTAGACTTCCATTTGTAAGTTGTCCAAGACCACCATCACCATCACCGTCACTCTCGAACAATATTGATTCAACTAGAGCCTGCAAACCAACAAAAATTAACTCAGCATATGCTACCAGCACAAGTTAAGTAAATACGTAGTAATGAAGAAAAACAAGAAATAAGCTGGATTATAGGAGCAACTAAACTCACTAAATTTAGAAGACAACACCAAACCAATACCATATTCACAAGGTCAAATCAATAATGATGAACAACCATCAGAGATCTTTCAAATCTCAGGGGAGAATTATATCAGCCATTTCCTTGATAACAAGGAATTCACTTCCTAATAGCTACTTTTGCATTTCCATTACAACTTCGCGCATAAGTATTTAAATTTCTCCAATTTTTTGCCACCATAATCTATGGCATAAGATGGTTTTATTTTAGACCCCTTTATGGAGCTTAATTAATGGAAACATTGCTTAAAATAATGTGGTCTTGATTTTCTAATCATTCATAGGATTTCTTATCATCTATATTCATGCTTATCTAACTATCTTAAATTTATTCTTTGAAAATCAATTGCATGTCATTGGCCTCAAAATACAAATACCCGTGCTAACACTTTAAAGAGAAAAACATACAAAAGAGAAATATACTATTTAATTTCAGAGATATTTCCATGGAAAATATAACTTTTTGGAAAAGGGGATAAACGAAGTGAAGCTATATAAAAAGAATCTTAAGAATACATGTCCTGCATACAACTGCACCATATAATGATTCTATATCGTCAACATAATTCAAGGAATCACAACAATTTGTAAAGTAAAATTAATAATAAATGGAGAACTTGCCACAAAACTGCAGAGAATTTTCGACAACGTTCACAAAATAATGTGAAATTGTAAAAGAAAAAATATCCTACGCCACATTGTGAGATTTAAACATTATAAAAAGTCACAGGACGTGATTTGCAGCTTCAAATGTAAATCAGAAATATATATATAAGACACAAACCTGGAGTTCTTTTTCACTGGTTTTAAGTCTTTCTGTGGAATCGTGCACTTGCAGAAAACATTCATGCAGCTGAGGATCATTTGCCCAAGCCCAATGTTAGCAATATCATTTACAAATTTGATGTTAAAATTGATGTTAAAACTTAGACATTACCTTGGTCAACTGCATCTGGCGATATAAAGATTTTTTCTTTGCAGTAATCACAGCATCCTCCCGTTTCTGCGGTAAATATCTTCTAGATCAGAATAGAAAACAGCTTTTGTGTTCAAAGTAAGGATGTTGGAAGTACAGTAATCAATCTCAAAATTTGATGCTTGGAAATAAATGAGAAGGTACCTTAGAGTGCTTTTGTAACTCCATAACATTAAGTCTTCTTTCTTCCAATCCCTCTTCCAGCTTAGAAACCTGACAAAATTCCACTTTTCAGCACCACCAACACATAAAAGAGGAGAAAAACAACTTATTAAAGATTAGAGCGCTTGTTGGAATCAGATGAATATTATTTTATGTGATATCCTAACGCATTTATCAAACATTCAAATATTGGGAAGCCTTTGAAATGCACATGTTCAGAAAGTGAAATTGTTCAGAATAGAACATCTGTCACATTATCATAAAGCAGCCTTCTAGAGCAGACATCGCCATATTGACAAATTTCCATTATTCATTCATTTTAGTTTTGAAGAGACTACAAACCTCCTTTTTTAGTTGATCAAGCAGTTGAATTGACCTCTCTAATTCATCTTCTACCTGAAGACCACAAAAGCAAGTAAAAACAAGATTAAAATGTGCCAGAATCAGTCTCGGTTTATTTTGACATTGTATTATCTGAACAAGAAAATTGTGAATGCTCGCATTAAAGAAACTCGCAAATGATCGCAATTATATCACATTACCTCATCATTGTGGTCCCCATTGGAATCTGATGGACTATTTTGATTTGTCACATTCAAACTGCAGGAAAATCAGGCAAAATAAATATGTATGAAGCATAAGTAAACCAAAGAACAGTTGGAAATTAACTAATGTCACAGAAAATTAACATTGGAAATCTTACTCGATGTTTCTCCTCGGTTGTTCTTTTTTATGTTCGTCAAAACTTTTATCAGGATCACTAATCCTATCCATCTTTTTGTCTGGATCCACATCTAAGTTACGGTCCTTATCCACATCTCCACCCTGTACCCTGCTGTTTTCCAGTTCATTTTCAGCCCTATCACCGTCATGATTCCAATCATCATCTAACATGCTTTCTCTATGTTGATCATCATAATCTTGCAAATGTTCAACTCTTCTATCCCTAACCATGATGTCACGGTCTCGGGACCCATCGCGGTCTAACATGCTTTCTCTAGCTTGATCATCATAACCTTGCAAATGCTCAACTCTTCTACTCCTATCTCTGTCACGGTCTCGGGACCCATCACGATCTAACATGCTTTCTCTAGCTTGATCGTCATAATCTTGCAAATGCTCAACTTTTATACCCCTGTCACGGTCACGGTCTCGGGACCTATCACGGTCTAACGCGCTTTCTCTAGCTTGATCATCATAATCTTGCATATGTTCAACTCTTCTATCCCTATCCCTATCATGGTCTCGGGATCTATCACGACCTAACATACTTGCTCTAGCTTGACCATCATAATCTAGCATGTGTTCAACTCTTCTATCCCTATCCCTGTCACGGTCTCGGGACCTATCACGGACTAACATGCTTTCTCTAGCTAGACCATCATAATTTTGCATATGCTCGGCTCTTCTATCCCTATCCCTATCATGGTCTCGAGACCTATCACGGTCGCGGGACCTATCACGGTCTCGAGACCTCTGATGCTGTCGAGTCCAATCACCACCTCTGGTCCAATCACTGCCTCTATTCCTGTATCCATCTTTCTCATTACCATGATCATAATCTTGGTCTCGAATCTCTCGATCTCTGCCGCCACGATCCCAATCTCCATTCCTTTCATCATTATGATGATAATAACGTTCTCTTTCTCTCCCAAAATTTGATCTGCCACCACCACCGCCACCTCCACCGCCACGAGACCTCACCCCATTAACTTTAACCACACGGCCATTAATAGTCTGATTCATAACAACAATGTCAAGACCAAAAACTCTCAAATCATAACCACGCCACAACAATAATTACCAAACATTAACACAAATAAACTAAAAAAAAATACAATAATATGGTGAATTACATACTCTTCCGTTCATATCGTTGATAGCATCAATTGCAGACCTAGGGTTTGTGAAAGTTACAAAACAATAGCATTTCCCAAGTGTACGTTGGTCATTGATAATCTGAAATTAAAAAAAAAAAAAAAAAACTCATCAATAAAAATGAAAACCCAATTACTTGAATTGATTATTAGCTAAAGAAATTAAATAATTAACAAGGGTTTAATAAAAAATTTAAAAATTTAAAAAAAGTGAAAGACTACCTTGACATCAAGAATGGCGCCATACAAATTGAAGACAGTGCGAATTGTTTCATCAGTGGCGTCGAAGGGAAGACCACCAACGTAAATGGAGCTATCATCGTCCAGTGTCATTTTGTGGAACTGATTTTACTTCAACTTTTCTGCTATAGTTCAAGCTTTGAACTTCGCTTCTTGACCATAGTCTTTCTCCTTCACTCTTTTTCTCTTCCAAATTGATATTTACTACTTCACTCAAATTATTATTTTTTGGGTCGAATCGGGTTTTGGGCCGGTCTTAGTTACCATATGGTAAAGGAAAAATTGGGCCCATTTTTAAATATCATAAGAGTATTACTTTTCCCACCCTATGTCTTTCCTCGCGCGCCCTATTTTTTTTCAATTTTACCCCTGGTCCGGATTTCATATTCCGGAATGAATTGTTAGTATTTTTCAGATGTTTCCGGATTTTAAAATCAGGAATAGTATTTTAGCAGAAGTAAAATTAAAATAAAATGCGAATAAAAATAATAAACACAAATAAAAAGACATAAGAATAAAAAGAAATCATTTTATTAATATATGAACAATACATTACAATAATTTTCAAAGCTTATTACATCCTAAAACTATTTCTAATCCTATCCTATTACATAAGCTATACCAGTGGCTCCAGCTCTAACTCCAACCACTGATGAAGAGGAAAGAGGGTGGGGAGGAAAGAAGATGGCGGGGAAGAAGAAAAGCTATTGGTGGGGAGACAGAGGGGGCACAGGTGCCTCTAGGGGACAAGAGACCATGATAGTCAACATGACACCCAGGCAAACCAACCTCAAATTCAGACTCACCCCTACCCTATTGACCGATCATATGACCCCTGATGGATTTCCAAAGAGGCCTCTTTCTATGAAAGGCCAACGATGGAAACACATCGTTGTAGAAGAGGAGAAGAGAAGAAAGAAGAAGGTGTGAGAAATTGTAGAAGAGGACCATATTTATAGGGGAGGGGGATAAAAAACGGTGGGGAAGCCATCAATGCCGGTTAAAAAACGTGTTTTTACACTTGACCACCGCCCAAAACGTTTGAAAAACGTTTTCTTTGTGGTGCAGACCACCGGCCAAAAGCTTCTGATGCAATCCGGAATATATAATCCGGAATGCACATACATTCCGATTATATATTCCGGAAAAAGGCGATAATGGGGTGAATCAAAGGAGAACTTCCGCCTTTGTGTATGTGAGGGTTGGTTCGGATTTTAGAATCCGGATTGATTCAGCATTGGATTCTTCTATGTGGCCCACGTTGCACCGACAATTTTTGTGGTCCACAGCGCCCAAATACCTCTATAAATAGTGGTCCCTGATTTCATTACAAGTAAACTACACCAGGAAAAAAATCATGGAATTCCCTGACTTTGATCCGAACATCAAGCTAGCGGCAGTCTACTACAACGGTGGAACACCACCCCATCTGTTTAGGATTCGCGACGATGTCACCCTTTCCGGGCTGAAGGATGAGCTGGATCAAATCAACCATCAACTCAACCACAGAGACACGAGAAGGGTGGTCGGTGTTGAATATCAATGTCCAATGTCCGGCTCAGCTGGATCTCTACGCTTCAGCCGGATGAAACTCGCAAACGATGGCGACGTGAGAACCATGTTCTCTGTCTTTGGTCAGCACAGCGCTAGAGGACCGATCGAGTTGGACGTTTCGTTGGTTAGATCTGCTGAACAAATTCTGAAAAGTTTGCACCGGCCCAAGAACTACGAAGAGATCAGGGCTCTGCTGGAGGGTCCAGAGGAGGAAGAAGTTAGTTTAGATGATCCGTGATAATGTGTTATGTTTTAATTAATCGTGTGTTTTATGTTGTTTTAATTGCGTGTTAGTTATGTGTTGTTGAATTAAGTTGTTGCATTATGTTTTAATTGCGTGTTTTATTCAGTGTTAGTTATGTGTTGTTGAGATTAATTGCGTGTTTTGTTATGTTTTAATTTACGCCAAAGATGTTCATTTAATCGATAAAATCACCAAATATATGCTTTTCGGATTACTAAATCCGGAAAAACATAGGGCGTAAGTGTATTCCGGAACACGAAATCTGGAATGCCTCGGCATAGGATTCTTTAGTATGGACCACATTGCACTAAGAGTTTATGTGGTCCACAACATCCAAGGACCTCTATAAATACACCCTCTCCATTTTTGATCTTCAATACCAGCAAAACACACAGACACACCAAAGCAAACCATACAAATTTTTGTCATCAAGCTGAGGATCTTTCTCATGCTGTTTTAAATATATAGATCTCTATATAACGGCATGATGAAGATCCTCAGCATGCTGTCAAAAATATATAGATAGTCCCTGATGCCTCCTTGATAGATAGATAACTCAAAAATATCAAGAGGTTTCTATGAGTTAGATCGTGCTGCCTGCCAGATGAATATGTCATTTGGCAAGGCAGCAGGATCTAACTCAAAGAAATCCTCTTGAAAACACCTTGCCTTTCTTCATTGTGTTGCAGATCTAACTCCAAAGAAGAGGTTCTTATGAACTCGATCATGTCGGCCTGCAGATCGTAACATGTCAGTTGGCAGGCCGGCAGGATCGAGTTCAAAAGCTCCTCTTCGAACCACCTTCCCAAAAGATTCATCATTTATGTTATTTTGGTGCAGTTCGGACTATATAATTCGGAAATACTTCATGCATTCCGGATTATAAAATCCGGAACCACTCAGTAACAATTTGGTCGGTGACGTTTCACCAAAGCTTTGGCCGGTTAGTGGAGTTTTAAAGCGTTTTTTGGACGGTTTTGAATGAAAAACACGTTTTCTTTGACTTCCAAATGACCTAGGACTTGTTTTAGGCTATAAAAAGGCTTGGATCTTCAACAATTTCCTTCATTCTTCTTCACTTCCTT
Organism: Medicago sativa; assembly: GCF_051527215.1. Lineage (NCBI taxonomy): Eukaryota > Viridiplantae > Streptophyta > Magnoliopsida > Fabales > Fabaceae > Medicago > Medicago sativa. The sequence goes on along the minus strand of NC_140756.1, from coordinate 81,325,819 downwards.
TCTTACATTTTCTTCAAAAAAATTTAGTTTTTTAGGCAGCTTTTAGGAGTGTTTGTGTTGTCATGGTCATTGTTGACCGCTCATACGACCCCTGCAATTGCATTGCAGCTTATGCGGGGGTCGTATAACGATCAACAGAGACCCTTGACATCAAAGAAAGACACAAAATATTCATATCGTATTTGTCCGGATTTTATATTCCGGAAACATTAACAATCTGGTTCGTAATATGTAATCCGGACCAGGGGTATTTTTGGAATTTTGCAGGGCGCGCGAGAAGGCAGTAGGGTGGGAAAGGTAAATCTCATATCATAATCAAACTGATAGTACTTTATACTATATTTATGATAAATACTAGGTTTTATTAAGCATTTATTATGTATTAATTAGTTAAAGCCTTCCTTAAAAAAATATTAAATCACCTTCAGAAAAAATTTATTAAAGCATTCAAAAAAAATACTATTATTGTTTCTTTTCTCAAAAAAAAATATTAATGTTTATTTTGACTAATTAAAGAAGGAGATGGAGTAAAAAAAATATTAATGTTTATTTTGACTAATTAAAGAAGGAGATGGAGTGAAACAAATGTGAAGGCATTCATTAGCATTAAGCACACAAATTTCATATACTCTCCTGTCCCTATTAAAAGAAAAAAATTAACATTTTAGATTCATTCATTAAATGATGTACATAGTTTATAATAAATATCATATACATCATTAATTGAATGAATTTAAAATGTAGATTTTTTCGTATAATACTCCCTCCGGTCCTATATATAAGAAACAGTTGACTTTTTAGATACATTTGATAATTGATGTATCTGGTTTAGAATATAGACCACATACATTAATTATCAAATGTATCTAAAAAGTCAATTGTTTCTTGTATATAGGACCGGAGGGAGTATTGATCAGAGGGTGTAGGTACAAGTTAATTAAGAATATAACGTGAGCTTAGCTCAGTTGGTAAGGACAATGCATAATATATACAAGGTCCGAGGTTCAAACCCCGGACACCACACAAAAAAATTAAGAATATAAAGCATGAAACGCGCAAATTCATGAGATATAATTATAATGTATGTAAATTTGGAGATTGTTCTATGACTTTTGTCCACTCAAAACAACATCCATATGAATATAAAGTATGAAACACACAATTTCATGAGATATAATGTATGTAAATTTAGAGATTGTTCTATGACCTTTGTCCACTCAAAACAACATCCATACCTTAAATTTTTACTACTCTCCAATTAAGGAAATGAATTTTTGAAGTTTTTCTCCTTTTTATCCGCATTTTAATCCACCAATAAAGTACTATATTTTTTATATCTTTCTTTCAGAGCAAGCATCTGTGATACATTATTTCTCTAATGAGTTCCTATTTCTTTTGCCAATTTACCGATTGCAAAGTAAAATAAAATTTATTTCAACTTCACATTAATAAAAATTTAACCCGATTCTTCACTTAAAGTAAAATTTAACTTACCTTCAACTCTTTTAACAAAAAATTAAACTTCAACTATGATTTAACCAATACTAGATTCACACTGTGTGACATATATTTAATGTTGACATTGCTCCTTTATTATATTGATCTTATCATGTAACAACTATCATAGAGAACCAAATGTAGTTTTTTGGAAGATTAAATTTGCACATAACAAAATGCAAACATTGTCATGGAACTATAGTTTTATTAAAGAGGAGTAAGTTGAAGTAATTGAAAAATGGTATCATGAACAAATCATACCAATAAACTATCAATACGATGGTTAAATAAAAACAGAAAAGTGTTCTCAAATTTACGAAAGAATAAAGTGAGTAAATTCTGATATATTTCCTTCTTAAATTCTCATATTAATCTTTACAAGCAGTTAGCATTCATCCTTATTTATTAATTTTGTTACGCTGCAGCAACTTAACCTAATTCTTTCCCGCTCATCCTTATTTATTAATTTTGTTACGTCTGCAGCAACTTAACCTAATTTTTTCCCGCTCATTTGCTTTATTAGGTTTGCAATTATTTAACCTAACAAATTCTATCTAAAAAATGCATTGCACACCAATTTCATTCCTATCCTCTTGCCTTTTTTTTTTTGAAGAAAATAATTTCTACCATATCAATGATCTTACGGGTTAAAGATTATTTATTGGTCTCTATTATAGTCGAGAAAACCCGTGCGACGCACGGGTCAAAAGTCTAGTAACAAAACTTAATATTGGTTCAAACATACAGTCAAGATTCAAACCTAATAAGGACTCGCCTTAAACAAAAGAATAATTCAGATCTTTGAAACAAAGGAGGATTATGCTTTACCCCTTCCTCTAGCCTCTTGAAACCCTAGTTTAAATCGTGATTTATTTGTTCTTAAATCGATCATCTCCATCCAGGCTTCCTTAACCTCATATTATTGTACTAATCATACCAATTCCTCATTGCATGCTAGGGTTTAAGATAAGTGAGTGAACACTTATGGTTTGTCAATGATGAATTTCGAATGAGAGGAAGGAGTAATGAGGGACAAGAACTTTGATTCTCCTCTAATGAAATTTGAAGGTGTTGATGAAGCAAGAATTTCGCCGAGGTTTGGCTGAATATTTTCAACTGTATTTTTCTTTGCTTCAAGTGATTGATGTTGAGGAAGGAACTCTACCCCTCGATTGTAGGTTCTCTGCCTTCTCCAATTAAGCATTAGGTACAATTGTTTTTGAATTTTTTGAGCTGCACTAAAAACTGCATATAAAAAAAATGTGAAATAAGTTTTTTTAAAAAAAAATTATTTTGTTGAATTTAATCGGAGACAAGTCAATATAATCACTCATGCTTTAACGAGGATAACCATATCTTTACCTAGTAAATATCACATTGTAATGTTTTTACTCCCTAAACAAATAAACGGTAATAGATAGAGTTGAAAGAATGATTGTCTGGACACAACCTCAAATAAATTTAATTTGGACACATACATTAATAAATAAAATTTTAAAGAGAATTAATATTAAATAATGTGACTATATTATTTCTTTATTAAAATTTTATTATCCATGTATCGGAGTCCAAAAAAAAGTTATTTTACATGTAATGTGATTATAGAAAAATTACTGCATTTTCCCACTTTTCCCACATAGTTCTCTAAATTATTTTAAAATTATCAGCAATTAGGCCTTTCGTTTTCATAATATATTGGATGGCTAAATCATGAGTTGATAATTTTCTTTTTTTTAATTGAGACCAAAGTTGAACAATTAGAAATAGAGGAACAAAAATTACAGTTTTGCTGAAATAAGAGGGCCGAAAACTGCTTGTTTTGGTTAAATTATACTAGGGGTCCTTTAAGTTTGAGATTTGTAATAGATTGATCTTTAAGTTATTTTGGTTACACATCAGTCTTTTAAGTTTGTAAACGTTTTCAATTTAGCTTTTAAGTTATTTTGGTTAACATAATTACTAAATTAAAAACATTTACAAACTTAAAGAACTTATATGTTATCAAAATAACTTAAAAACCGATTTGTTACAAACCGCAAACTTAAAAGGACTTATTTGTAACGTGTAATTTAACCTTTTGTTTTTTATTCACTTAACATTGAAACCTGTCTTCAAGTTACGATTTATATTTCCCAAAAGATAAAAGCTCTCACCGAGTTTTCATGAGCATTTACCTTTTAATTAACTCATTCATCTTTTGAAGCTCCTTTCTCATAAAGGCAGTGAAGCACCTGTCTTTCACATATGTCTATGTCACCCCTTGATTGTGTTCTTGTTCTTCACAAGCCTTTACATTTTTCCTCTAATTCCCATTGCAATTTTCCATAAAATAGTTTATATGTCAAGGCCATCCATGATTTTCCAACTAATTGTTGACTAGTAAAAAATTGGTTATTGCTTATTGAGGTTGGTTCTGTTTTGTTACGATTTTGAATAGATATATAATTGAAGCAATACCCTGCATGTAAAATAGTTGGACCTTAATTTGTTTCACCAAATCCACATAAGAAAACAAATTCTTGGGTTGCATTGAGTCAATTCCTTTCAGCTTGGTTTATAGAGTTCAGAGTTATAGAGCATAGGTTCATATAGAGTGAGTTAAAAGAAATATTTTATTTTATGTGATAATTACTTTAATTAAGATGGTGAAAAACAAGTTATAGGTTACTTTAAATGTAATGCAGTGTAACTGCTTTTGCATGTTGAGTACTATAGAAAACATTTTGGTGGCCTAAGCATTTATTTTTAGTACTAGTTAAATTAGAGGCTATAGATATATAGCTAGGTGCAGTTTTGTTCAAGCTTGTGTCTTTCAACCCTCAATAGGAAGCCTATTTGTTATAGTTTACTCTATTTAAAGTTTTATATATATCTTACTTCTTGCAGGGATAAGAGTGTAGAAGGTGGTAAAATAAGAGGTGGTTTGGTTCATATTTCAACAACTTCACATAGTTGATACTCTCAGTTGCAGTTGCAGACATTAAAAAATAAGTAACCATAAAATATAGATGGCGTAAAGGAGAAGGTATATGCTTCTACTATACTCCCTCCGGTCTCAAATATAAGAAAAAATTCCTTTTTTAGGTTCATTGAGTAGTTAATGTATCTGGTCTACATTGTAAAGCAAATACATTAATTATTCAATGAACCTAAAAAAGGAATCTTTTCTTATATTTGAGACCGGAGGGAGTAACTGCTACTAGTAACTCAGTTTTAGTTGCATTGCATGCAGTCCTGATATTTTGCATTCAAGTTCAAATTAATGAGAACTAACTAGTAGTACATCTTTTGGTCCATTGTCAAATTACTATCTTTGAAGCTGATTTTGTCTGGGAAAACCAAAAAAACATAAAGTTCAATCTTGAACCCATATATCATATTGTCTAGTATAAGGTTAATATTTAGTCCGTTGTGCATGCATAGGCATAGCATGTCCATTGTGAGTTGCGAATTTTTTTATTCATGGTAAATATTATTATAATTGACAAGTATATCTCCAATTAAATGTAGAGTAATGTTTGTATACTTTTTTAATAGATAAATGAAAAATTATTATATCATATTCAAAATGGTCTCGATAAATAAAAACTTGTATTTTCATTGTTCATGTGTCTAGCACATGATAGTGTAGAACGGATAGAGTGTGTCTACGTTGATGTTGTACCAGACATGTTATTTAGTTAAGAAATTATTTTACTTATTGAAAAAAATCTCGATACAAAGTTCTCATAATATATGATAATGTATTATTAATTTTAAAATTTATAGTTTTAAATAAATAAATTATTTATTTATATTTGATTTGTTAATTGTTTACCTTTTAAAATAAACAAAAACCAGCTTATAATTATAAGTAAATGAATAGTAATTACACTGGTGAAGAATTATTACCATACAAACTAACTCCAAGAGATTGATATGATGGTCAAGTCTTGAGACCTAAAAGTATGCTTATCTCTAGATTTCATGTTTGAATATCCCAAAATGTTAACAATTCCTACGTTTGATTAGTTCATACAAGGTTTTGTTTTGCATTAAATTGAACACTTCATAGCAGGATGTGGATTTGGTGTCTCTAGATTATAGTTGATCCTTAAGTTCAATACCAAATTAAAAAAATAGGGTACAAACTTACTATATATGGGAATTAAATATCCTTGTAGATATACTTTATAGTATGATATATACTAACACTATGTTGAGCCACGTAGAATTCAGTTTGGATTACTTAATCAAGGTCTTATGACTAAGGAGTCTTGCAAATAAAAAAATATGGTTAAAATGGGAGATCTTAAAGGTGTTTAATCAATTTGGTACGAAGTTGATACATAATTCACACTTATAACATTGATATAAAAAATGGATCATATACAAACAAGTTAAATAATCAAATATAGTAGTGTTTTATTGAAAGTTGTATTTCTCAAAAGTCTAAAAAATGTCATTTTTAAATAAAATTATTTTTTTTAACTTCCTTTGAGATAGTATTTTTTAGGGATTCCTTTGAGATAGTTGTTAGCTGGGAGTTTTTTCCTAAAAGAAAAATACTTTGTAATAATGTCCTATTTTGTTGGAATATCAAATTGGAGAGTGACATATTAGTGGACTAGTCCATGTTCTCGAGTGTGTGGAGTGTTAGAATAATTGATGGAGATACATACACTTTAGAGAGAGATTAGAACGTTCTAATCTGATCAAAATATTCTCATATGAGATTAGAATGCACTCTCACTCACACTCAAAGAAAGATAGAAAGGAAAACAGTTTTGTATTATTGAATTGGTTATATATCAAAAAACATACCAAACCCATGCATTACTCTTATATTAGTGTTAAGTCCTATATTGGACAGGGAGGTGATAAATGTAGCTAGAGAGTTTAACCCGAACAAATAGCGAATGCTTTTGATTGGTTGGTCAAACATTTGACCCAACATGTATGTCATGCAATACAGAAATTCTACGGTACACCTCACAAATTGAGGTGTACCGGTACTCTTGCACCATAAAATTATAAATTAACGATCATTTTATGAAATAAAAAGCTATTTGTCAATATTTATATTTTATAAAACATCATTTCATAAGAAAAAACATCATTTCATTGTTTATAAGAATCATATTAAATTTTTAACATTTTCTCATAAAAAATAATCAATATTCTTTATTATAAGTAATAAAAATTAAAAAAAAGTAAATTTTATTTCGTGGAAGCTTTTGGTAAATAAGATTTGATTATTATAATTGTCAATGATAAAAAATAATTTTTTTCTTAAAAAAAAAACTCATTTAATTGTTAATTTAATGATTTATGGTGTACCGGTACACTCAAATTTTTGAGTGTACCATAGAATTTGCCAGAACTTACACTTTCATGCTTTCTATACAAACTGGACACGTAAGGTTCTTGAAATTTTCGGGAAGTTTACGTCGTGATATATATAGCATAGTGCATTGGATAAATGAGGCATGCTATATATCGCTATGGAATTTCACGCGAAATTTTCCCGGACGTTGTTTTGTATATATTTCTTTCTTCTACATAATAACTTTTTTGATCAATTTTTCTTTATATAGCTACTAAGAAAAAAACAACACGTGCACAGGTGAAATATGTATCTCTATGCTTTACGTGGCTTCAAAAGCTTTGAAATATTATGTATTATTTGAAGGTGATGACACAGAGAGAATTTAGATTAACAAAATGGAAGTCAGTGCTTCAACATATAAGTTTACAAGGCACATCCTCTAAAAAAAGTTTACAGCGCTATTAGCAAGCAAAATTAAAAGTTTACAATGTTCGTGAAATATTCGTGATGGATTTTGTTGCAATATTAAGCATTTCTTTTGGATAAATATCCTTGATGCTATTTTTCTAGAGAAATAGCATTTTCGTAACACTTATACAAAGTTAAAAAAATGGCTGTACAAATATCCTTTCTTTAAAGAGTAATGATATTTTGACATCTATTTGATGACAACTTTGTTGACAACCTTGTTTTTCTCACTTCTTATTGGTCAAAAACAATGGAGAGAGAAAAAGGAAGAGAAAGGATAACAACATCATGTGAGTATGAGAGAGAAAGTTGTCAAAAAGTTGTCAAAAAGTTGTCAAAAAGTGGTTGTCAAAATATCATTTCTCTTCTTTAAATATGGTGTTAAAAAACCTCATAGGTTGTCAAAATAACTTTTCTATTGTAGTAATCATGATTTTATTTCTTGTCAAAATATTCACACTCCTATATTCAAAAAAAAAATAACGATATTAATTCATACTCGTATATATTCCGTATCCACACTCTAATTTACTATACAAATATATAAATAAATATTGATAATTAAATTTAACACATTAAAGATATTTTAGACCTGATCATTTTTTTAAGAAATCATAAAATATTATAAAGAAGATATGTTCTCAAAATAACTTTAAAAGTGAGAGATATATCTATCTTAAATGTGGGTTTTGTATCAAAATCTATCCAAAAATCAAATGAGTTATACGTTGTTAGACTACTCGAATACATTTCATCTTTCCACTACAAAGTTTTTTTGTCATTGAAAATATAATTTCTCATTAAAACGTGAATTCAACTTTTATTATGAGCATAAGAATCGCCTTCGTGGAACATGTCATAACCGTGATGAATCACGAAATCCAATTCACATAAGCTTTTTTAAATGAAAAAAAATATGTAAATGGTATTTCTTTAAAAAAAAATTATAGAGAATATTGATATGGAAAAGCAGGGTTGACAATGGACAACTTTCTTTCAAAAAAAAAAATGGACAAGTTTCTTTCTACCAAAGGGTTAAAAACCGATGGGTTTGCTTCCAACTTTAGCTCTTAATTGCTAACTTTTCAACAAACAGCTAGGATTTGTTGTAGGGAAGGGTCCCTCACTGTCAATTTTTTTTTCACAGTTAACATCACACATTAACCAAAGAAACAGTGATCAGGGAAATTCGGCTGCACTGCACCGTCAATATAAACAAATTAATGCCTCTTTCTTAACACATCCATTCAAATAACAACACTATTAACTCTCGTTTTACCAATATTCATTCATTTAATTTAACAACAATATTATCATGCAAATATGCTCAAATAATTCACATGGGTCGTGGGAAGCAAGTGAAAGGGACATGACACATGATTGTTCTTTGTGTATTTTGTAACTATCCCATATAGTTGATAAACGTTACCATCATCAATTGTACCATTTTCATTTATTCTTAGTTCCCTAATATCCAATCCAATTTTGGTTTTTTGAGGCCAACCAAATATAGCATAGTTTCTTAGACATTACCAGTGACATTTGGCATTAGGCATATGGTGCAAGTTGTTTCATGCAATGTATTGTACAACAAGGTGGCATTTAGCCTGGGAATGGATACTTCTTTCCCACCATGGGAAAGGTCCATTTCCCAGGACAGGTGGCAGTCTCAAACCTGTTCAGAAATAAAAATAAATAAAAATTAAATTAGTTTTTTTAATTCTTTTTTGCTTTTTCCAGAATACCTCCCACATTTGTCAATGTATAACACAGATGAATTTCAGAACACAAATTATATCACTCAATTAATAATGTTTAAACTCATTTCATTCAACCTTCATCCAGTTTCCTTATAATTTCGGGACAGTAGAGGCTTCATTTTGGTGCTGTTGTTGTTATTATGTTTTTGCAGTACTGTGACTTTGAGTCTAGTGCTACTGTTCTTAGGTTTCTTCCCCTTTTGATATTGCTTATAATTAGGTACTGTTATTGGCACTTGTAATGTTTCTTCTCTCCTATTATGCACAGATTTTGCAGGGAGTGTTTGTTAATGATGTTTGTTTAAAAAAAAAGTTGTAACATACGGTGACGAGGTGATGACACTTTTATTGAATTTCAAAATCTGGAATTACGAATTCTTGAAAAATGAATGAATAAGAACGAGGATGAAGATGATGATTCTAGGTTGTTGTTGTTGTTGTTATCATTGAGGAACCATGGATCTTGATGATCAAGAGTGGATATAGGATTTTTAGTGATGATGGTGAAGAATGATGAAGAGTGGATCTATGATTTCAATTCTTATTTTTTGGGTTTTAATTTTCTGTTCTTCTTTTTCTGGGTTTGATGTTGATGAATGTATGAAGATGGTGATGAAGATGGAGAAGTGGAGGAGGGAAGAAGATGAATTAATAAAAAAAAGTAAATTAATAAATCAAATGATAAATTGATATTTAATCAATGGTGGGGTCGGTTTTTTTGTCTACTATGTAACCACCAAAAAGTTACAACAATTATCAAGTTATGGATCTAAGCCATTCAAATAAAAAACTATTAAATCAATGGATGTGGTTAAATTTTCCCATGATGGGAAAGAACTTTCTTTTCCCATGCTAAACCTCACCGTACAACAATGTCCGGATATCTAAGCAGAGAAACAAGCTTCAAATTTTGTTTCACTATGCTGTCTAGCTGTTGTTTGCCTCTTGTCTCTGCTGTTCTGTTCCTGTATGGTTCTGCTTTAATGCTCTGTTCTGTCATTGTATTTCAATTTGGGAAGGTGTTAAAGCTCCTTTGTGCTTGTTGAAAGGGATTTATACATACTTGCAATCTTACAAGCTTCCCTACCATTAACTTGGAGTAGGGACGATTTCAAACATCTGCTCCACCTTATGGGACCACGAATTTTAACTCAAAATAAGGGACATTTGGACAATCATGCATGTTCGGATCGATGGAAACATTGTAAGAGGTACCATGATTTTGACAGACATAAGTTACACTTAAATGTTTCACAAAATCACAGTGTCAAGGTGATTTTGCTAAATTAACCGTGAATCCAAACATACACTGATTAGTGCAGTCAAAGTTCCATGCAGTCAGGTCTTTTCATCACCATCAAATGGAATTTATAGTTAATCTTGATCCTTGAAAGAAAGGGCGATAGAGATTAGAGAGCACCATATGAACCTAAACCAAATCTCCTTTAGACCTGGGTGATAGTAGCACGCACACCAACAACATGAAAATGAATTGCATGGTGTCACACAATTATGCTACAACCGGATATTGATTAGAAAGTCTATTTCCCTTTTTACTTTGGCTCTCTTTGATATAACAAAAAAAAAAAACTTGTTTGATGATTTTTATCCCCATAATTATATAGTTTATTTTTACTAGCATATAACTTATTTGGATAAATTAGCTCGTAACTTATCATTTTTTTCTCTAAATTTTACTGTCATATTTGAAAAAAATTAAATATTAATTAAGTTTTTTATGTGATTTGATATTTATAAGGTAGTTCAACAAAAAAAATTATCCGCTACATATTAGCTTGTCAATTAGGCTTTTGTATTTTTGGTTAGTTTTGTAGAGATAAAATACGATTTATTTTATTAAGATTAAACTACAATTGTGATATCGTTCCTTCATGAATACTTCTTCGGTCTCGTGACATAGTTGACTTTGTCATACATGTCAATGCATGTTTTTAATCTTTACTATTTTATATTATCTATTAAAAAATTATAACAATATTTTAAAAATATTTATCAAGACAAATTCAACATATTATATATTATCATTTGTCTTTATATTTTAATAAAAAAAATACGGTTAAAACATGTTACATAAAAAAATAATCCACATTGTCCAATAAATTCACTTAATATGACATGAAATCAGACCCCACACCATACCCCCACAAATAATAAAGTATAGCAGCACTGCACGAGCTGAATTTCTCTCGTGCACAACATCTTTGCCTCACTTATTATAATTTATATACTGTATATGTGTGTGAGAAAGAGCGAGCTCATGGAACTATGAAATTATTTCTCAAGGAAAAGTGGTAGCAGTGAAGAGAAAGTTTATATTATTATGCCCATAAAAAAGAAAGAGTGGTAAGTCATACACACTGACACAGAATTCCAATACGCAACAATGTCAATGTTCGTTCATTAATTAGATTAGATTTTTATAGTATATTGTTAGTTTGCATGTAATGCATGTCACTTTATTTTTCTCCCATCTTTTCAATCTCAGACTCAGAGAATGTACAGCGCCTAGTACAAGATGAAATGAAATCAAATGCTGCCACCATTTGATACCATATACCTTTATTTTATTTTTCTTCTTTTTCTTTTTCCCTTCTTTCTTTATATCTTGCAGCAAACCCTTACAAAGGCTTCTTGTCTTTCTCACTCAATGAGCTGTGTAAAAAAAAAACTTGGAACTTGTTTTGTCATAAGCGAAAGTTCCTTCTTTATTTTCTACAGAACTAGCTAGTAGTACAAATGAAGGAAGAAGGTAAAGTTCAAGAAACTGGACTTGAATCTCAACTGGCTTCATGTTTTTCTTCCTCTTGCAAAAGTCTTGTGTTTCCTTCTAGGCCTGGCTATGGCAAACTTGGAACAAAGTGTGTTGTCAAAGCTAATTACTTCCTTGCAGATATTTCAGTATCTAACTTGAGCCATTATCATGTAAGTAATTTAAATGCAACAAAAAAGGGTTCAATGTTTTTTTTTTTTTTTTAATGTGGTAAAAACTTGAGATGAATTTCAAGTGACATATATACATTGACTGTTGAAATTGCGGTTTTTGTTACGCTGCAAACTTTGATATTGCGCTAAAATGTAGCAGCAATTGAAGTTGCAGCGACGTCTATAACATTTTTATTGCGACCACAATTGCAAATGTAGACAGTAATTTAGAACTATAGGATTTTGCTAAGTTATCATGTGTGTTTTTTGAAGGTTGATATAACTCCTCAAGTTATCTCTAGTAAAACAAGAAAAGCTATCATAGCTAAGTTAGTGAAGCTTTACCAGAACACTGAATTGGGAAAGAAGCTCCCTGTTTATGATGGTGCAGAGAATCTTTACACTGCCGGTTCGCTTCCTTTTACACACAAAGAGTTCAATATACTATTGATTGAGGATGATGAGGGTATTGGTACTACAAGGTGATTGATTTATTCAAGAAAAAACCATGTAAATTTTCTTTTAATTTTTGGATTTTGTAACAAATATGAGTTGTAAATTTGTGTGTTCAGGGAAAGAAAATTTGAAGTTGCAATCAAGTTTTTAGCTCATGTTAGCATGCATCAGTTACATGAGCTTCTCAGTGGAAAAAAAGTGGAAACTCCACAAGAAGCTATCAATGCCATTGACATAGTATTGAAGGAGCTTGCATCTCATAGGTGAAGTTGTGCTTTGTCTTTCAAGTTTTAACCTATCATATTATTGTTTCTGACACCTTAATTTGCATATTTAGCTATGTATCATTTGGGAGCTTACACTATTCTCCGGATTTAAAAAAACCACATAAGCTGACTGGTGGCTTGGAATCATGGAGCGGTTTCTATCAAAGTATAAGGCCTACTCAGATGGGATTATCACTTAATGTTGGTGAGACTTCTACCATATCTTCATCTTTTTTTAATGGGATTTTTTTTTAACTCAACCCTCCTATTCTTGGGAAAGGGCTTTGATAATCCAAAGTTCGGCCGATTGGTAAAGTCTAACCAACAAGTTCTCCCAAACAATTCATTAACCACTTGATTTGTCCTTAACACAAGATGCATATCTTTGTTTCTCTTCTAATTGTTTTGTTCTTCCAGACATGGCATCCACGGTGTTTATAGAGCCGCTCCCTGTGATTGACATTGCAGCTAAAATTTTAGGAAAAGATGTGCACTCAAAGCCATTGTCAGATGCAGATCGCATCAAGGTAAGAAATTCATATTTCTATGGCAACTAGAATTCTTTGTTTTTAGTTGTATAACATCATCTCCAAAAGTTAAGCACTATCTGACCAAGAAATCTTTGTGGTATCATTCAAGCAGATTAAGAAAACCTTAAGAGGTGTGAAAGTAGAAGTTACATATAGAGGAAGTTTTAGAAGGAAGTACAGGATAACAGGATTATCATCACAGCCTACAAGGGAACTCAGGTATGGTTTTGTAATTTTTTGCATTACAAAAAGTTGTGAATTTAACACATTGGACATTTGAGGTAACGGTTTTTTATCTTTTCCTCCGAATAGTTTCCCTTTGGGTGAAAAAATGAACATGATATCAGTAATTGATTACTTTCAAGAAATGTATGGATACACAATCATGTATCCTCATTTACCTTGCCTTCAAGTAGGAAGTCAAAAGAAGGTGAACTATTTGCCTATGGAGGTAAGCTTTTTGTATAAATTTAGTAATGAAACCATTTTTTTAAAAATATTTTTTAAATAAACAACTTATGTGAATCTTGTACTAGGCATGCAAGATAGTTGGTGGACAGAGATATACAAAAGGGCTTAGTGAGAAGCAGATAACTTCTATGCTAAGAGTCTCATGCCAGCGACCACGCGAAAGGGAGATTGATATTCTTCAGGTTATTGACATTTTTTGTTTGAGTTTATGAAGCACAGACACTAGACATGACACTTACACATAGACACTAGTATTAATTTTAGAAAACAGGAGTGATTGAATTTAATGCATGTCAGACACCGGAGACACCTACAATCTGAACTGTCGCACTGCATAGGTTTGAATCCGTTGTAACTGAATAGCCTATGATATGTGTGATAAATACTCTTGTTTATAACTGACAGACAATTCATCAAAATGATTATGATTGTAATCCTTATGCAAAGGAGTTTGGCATCAGCATCGGCAACGAACTTGCATCAGTCGAGGCTAGGGTTCTTCCTGCTCCTTGGGTAATTTTTCAGATTGTTGAGTTGAATTGATTATTTGTTGTTGTTGCCTTTTCGCATTCTACTGACAATAGTACATTTTGGATCTTCATAGTTGAAATATCATGAAACTGGAAGAGATAAAAAAATCTTGCCACAAGTTGGACAATGGAACATGACGAACAAGGTTAGCGTAGTCACACTAAGATTATGGAGTGGTTAGTTTTTTTTAGTGAATTTTAATTCTTGTTATTTCAATACAGAAAGTTGTAAATGGAAGCAAAGTAAGATATTGGGCATGTATCAATTTCTCAAGAAGTGTCAAAGAAAAAACAGCTAATGCGTTTTGCCAACAGTTAGTTCAGACTTGCCAAAGTTTGGGCATGGTAAAGTTTCAAGTTTTGGTTATAGCGAACAACTTTTTTTTATATATAACCATGTTATACAACGCCGTTTTCCTTGCTATTTGTTTGTGTCACACTCCACATCATTTCTTGTTTTCAATTATAAGTACACACTCTTGTTATTCCGTATCATCATCATCATCATCATGTATTTGTAGTATACATTACTTTTTATCCTTTCATAACAGGAATTTAGTGAGGAACCAGTTACTCCTGTATATTCAGCAAGGCCAGATATGGTTAAGAAGGCTTTGAAGTATGTACATTCTTTTTCTCTAAACAAACTTGAGGGAAAAGAGCTAGAGTTGCTTGTTGCCATTCTTCCAGACAACAATGGCTCTCTCTATGGTATGATTCTAAGAGATTCTAGAACATTTTTACTACTTCATTTGTTTCACTGTATATGAAAATGAGACTTGAGACTGTTTTTACTTTCACATATTCTCTTTTTTATTTTCTTCTCCCGACGAATCTGCTTCCACTCATGTTTACAAGAAAACATGTGTTCTGAATTTTGTACTTGGACTGAAGAAACAAATTATTCTTTCAGGTAATCTCAAAAAAATCTGCGAAACAGATCTCGGGCTGATTTCCCAATGTTGTCTTACAAAATATGTATTCAAGATTAATAGACAGTATTTGTCAAATGTAGCACTAAAGATCAATGTCAAGGTTTGTATCACGAAGTTTAAATAATCTATTAATTTTTACATTCCAAAGTATCAACTTGGTTTCTTGTTACTCGAGAATAATCACTTATATACTTCCATTTTTCACTTAATGTTTATTTTCTTAAATAAATGCAATATAATTTTAGATGGGAGGAAGAAACACGGTACTTTTGGATGCTATAAGTTGCAGGATTCCATTGGTTAGTGACATTCCAACAATAATTTTTGGAGCTGATGTATCGCATCCTGAATCCGGAGAGGACGTGTGTCCATCCATTGCTGCCGTAAGCATTTCCATACTCCTATAACTCAGCTCTCCCTATGTTCGATCGGTTCTGAATATTGTTATTCAGGTTGTAGCCTCCCAAGACTGGCCAGAAGTGACAAAATATGCAGGATTGGTATGTGCTCAGCCTCCTCGAGAGGAAATTATTAAAGATCTTTTCAAATGTTGGAACGATCCTCATCGCGGTATCGTTTATGGTGGCATGATCAGGTAATTTGGTACAGATCTTCTAACATCAGAATTTGCATTTATTACCTTGAATCATTCATCAGCATGCTAACTTGGATCATAACATTCTGTGCTATTGCAGAGAGCTCTTACTCTCATTTCAGAAAGCAACTGGAAAAAAACCATGTAGGATATTATTTTACAGGGATGGGGTAAGTGAAGGACAGTTCTACCAGGTTTTGTTATACGAGCTCGATGCCATCCGTAAGGTACTTCCACATAATATTTGAAACAGTTATATTTGTTTCTATGATTATGACATTCCTTAGTGCGTAAATTTCGATTATGTGTAGGCTTGTGCATCTTTGGAGTCTGGTTACCAACCTCCGGTTACATTTGTCGTGGTTCAAAAACGGCATCACACTCGACTCTTCTCAGACAATCACAACGACAGAAACAGCATGGATAGGAGTGGGAATATCTTACCAGGTAAAAAGCCTTTAAACTTTCTATTACTTGCCACCATTATTGCATATTTATGATATTTATATAATTCCAAGATGATGTAAATAATTGTCTAGATATTTTATTTTCGCCGAAGGGTGTGATCAGAATTGCAGAATGTTTGGAATACTCTCCAATTACATCTCTAAGCAATGTAATTATTATTGCTGGAGTTGAAACATGTCTAATTGGTTAATGTAGGAACTGTGGTGGACTCAAAGATTTGTCATCCTACTGAGTTCGACTTCTACTTGTGTAGTCATGCTGGAGTTCAGGTATGATGATGACATCTACGTCGCTACGTTAGGGAACATTGTGAGTGCTGGATTTTCATTAATTGAATTTTCAGGGTACAAGTAAACCAGCTCATTATCATGTTATATGGGACGACAACAAATTCAGTGCCGATGAGATTCAGTCCTTAACTAATAACTTGTGCTACACGTAAATAAATTCTGTCTTATCTTATCAAATATATCTGCACTATTATTATGATGAAATTATTAACCTCCTCATGTTTTGATGACAGATATGCAAGATGTACGCGGTCGGTTTCTTTAGGTGAGTCTTATAGAAATTGCTCAAAAAGGTCTTAATATACATCAACAGAAAATATCTACAAGGGATTTTGATCTAAATGATTTATTAAGTGCAGCAGACTTTACTAATCAATATATAGTCATATAGATTACATTTAATTGTCTGATATATGTGTGTGCAGTGCCTCCTGCGTACTATGCTCATCTGGCAGCTTACAGAGCGCGATTCTACATGGAACCTGATGTCCATGAAAATGGAAAATCGCAAGTTACAAGATCGAAAGTCGAGTCAGTTCGTCCACTCCCAGCTCTAAAAGAGAAGGTGAAGAAAGTAATGTTTTACTGTTGAATGGGGAGCTTTGTAGCATGACTTCCAAGTAGAGAAATTGGTTCATATTGTGTAATTCTCTTCATGGAAATTTTTGACAGAGTCTAAGTTTTGTTTCTTAGGCTTTCAAGTGATTAACCAAAAATAATGGCTCTTAATGTAGAAATTATTGGTTCTTAAATTTAATTATTTCAATCTTCTCTCAGAATTCAAACTTAGAAGAAGTATGTGCACAACATTAATGTAGAAATCCAGAATTCCACATGCACTCTTAATGAATGCTAGTTGCAGGCCACTTGCTTGTTAGCCATCATGAAAGAATTAACTGATATAAGGAATCGTTCGTGCTACAATGAGATTTAACTGATTCAGTAAGTGCTGAAAGTGTGTGTTAGACATAATCCTTTTGGCATATGTCAGATGGACACATACAACTAAAGATATCTAAAATCTTAACGTTGAAATGTGTTAAAGTGACCTCTGTAAGACATGATTTGTGGACTGACAGCCCCATTCGACATTTTATCCATATATATAACAATCACAGCCATATCATCATGATAATCTGGCCTGGCTCTCTGACTAAAAAACCGCCCTCCACTCACAGAACTTCCTTTAGGATAATGTAATATGTCTCTATATATTTTTTTCCTATGTTCAGCTGCAATCTGTAGAGCATACGTTGAAAGTCTTTTTGCAATCCCCTACACCAAACACATCATAACATATCATTATTAACAAACAAACCAATAACTAGCTACCAAATATATATATATATATATATATATATATACTGATAAATAAATAATAAAAACAAGTAATTAGCAAGAACAAGCCATATATATACATACATCTCGTGGACTAGCATTAACAATTTTAGCAGCTTGCTTATTTGTCACCCATTTCCAAAATCCACCAGATCCAAATATAATGAATCTATCATTGTCTTTTAAAACTCTTGAATAAATCTCTGGTTCGGCTGATAGCAAAGGTCTATTAAAAGTTGAAACCACATCATCCCATAAGGGGACTTTGAATGATGTCCATGTAGTGAATGGTGCCTTCTTCATATACGCATTTCCTATACATCTGCTTGTCTGTCAAGTCAACATTAAGCAATGATCGAGTAGCTTAGAAGTGAATGTAGTATAGATAAAAATCAATCAGTAATGTGTACGTAAAAAATTAAATATTGTGATTTCATGTTTATAAACTAATTCAACCATTAACTTTAAGAAATACTATTTCAAAGAGAAGGAAGATATCCACACCGGAGGAGGAGGAGTGGCTGATCTTTCTTTGGTTAAACTCATGAGCAATGGTTTGGAACTTTTTACCTTAATTTCCTAAAGGAACATTCAATGACACTGTTCCTATTGTTTCCAATATCATTCAAGCTTTAGAATAAGGGAACTTGACTTTGCCTCGGTAAGTATATCTTCTCATGTTCTTGCTTCAATTTTTATTACTTCAATATTCGTTTTGTTTGTTGTTTAGTATGCCTATCATGCTAGCTACCCTAGTAATTAAGAAACGTCGATTATCAATCTGTGAATGAGGCTCTAAAATAGACACGAGGCATGGACACCGAACTCTACACTAACACTAATTAACACATGCACCGGCAATCATTTTAAAATCTACAAGTGATTAAATATAGCCACATGTTTTGGTTGGTGTCATGTGAGGGACACCAAAGGCACCTTAAATCAGAAGCATCAGTGCTTCATATTGATAACAATCATTCGAGACAACTTTGTTGACAACTTCAGAGTTGTCAAAAAGTGGTTTCTCTAGATAAAAACTCAATCAGTAATTTGCATAGGATGTTGGATGGTTACTTATACTAGAATGTAGATTGAAAGCAAATTAAAAATAAAAAGATACCACGCTGCTTGTGTTCCTAACACGCCATGCTTTGTCATTATAGTTGCAAATCATATTATCATCATGCAATGCAGCGAGTTCATCTCGAATCTTCTGATTATTACAACTGTGATCTCTAGCCATTTGCTTAACACGCAATCTTTTAAATGGACCAATACCCATCTTAGAACCAAGTATAGTGCGCGAGTCTCCAACGTTGGCGAGATATAGTGTCATTCTCTCTATGATACAAATCAGACAACCTGAACTAACTATACCAATCTTTGGTTGACCATGTTGCACATAATGTCTTCTGGCAAACTCAATAAACCCTGTCTCAATTTCAGAAACAACTTTCCTCAGAATGTCTAGAGACATATTGTTATCATTCTCCTGAACATGCCCTGCAATTTATAACCAGTTCATCACACTTCTAGGCTTAAAAACTACACATATGGCAATATTACAACATTTGGAAGTCTATCGTTCATACCTAATAATTAATGCGAATATGTCACATGAGAGTTTTATTTTATTGAAACAATCACCCGATAGATGTAATAAACACGCATGCATGCAGACGCAAACTCAAACAAGAAATAAAAAGAATGTACAAACAAGACTCACTTAGTAGAGTCTGGAAAATGTGATTCCTGATGTAGTTAGATACCGCGTCGCCATTGTAGCCATCATAAACTCCAACAAAGAGTGCACCATCGCCAACCTTAACTTCACCATGATCTTCTATATTCACATTCGACTGAACGGCAGCCATGGAGAATTGGCCACAGTGATGGTTATCCAATGGCATCGACCACGCCAAAGGGTCTCGATCAAAGTCATTAATGTCATAATGAAACGTTTTTCTTTCCCTTTCCATGGCCTCAAGGGTTGCTTCGTAGAGATCTAATCCTGGAAATGGATACCGATTTGGATACTGATCCATATCAAAAACATCTCTAAAAGAAAAACACATGATTATAGAGAAAATATTGAAGGAGAAAGGATGAGTTTGAATAAGTGTTGAGTTTCTTCAAATAGAAAATGTGAATAATGAACGCAGTAGTTCTATATATCGTATGTAACAGAAAATCAGCATGTTGTTGTTTTTTTTCCCGAATTATACTCTTTAAACACACTAGGTTTATTATTATCTGCTGGAATTTTGCGGCAACGATGTCATGCTTATCCTTTATTATAAAAGCTAGACTTGCTTGGCTATCATGTTTGCCCTAATTCACCCTTCTTTGCCCTAATCCCTAGCATTTTTCCCTCCTAAACATGTATTAATGACTAATCTAATCTCATCCGTTCAACCTCTATTTTCACACTTGATCACACCCGTTGATTCAAAGTCTACAAATTTTCTCCCATATTACTTAGTTAATGCAATTGAAGACGTATTTAATGCAAATAAAGTCGGTCAACAATCCCCTAACTAATTGCTAATCTAAAGGTGTTCTTCGTGCTGACATTACAATGTTTCACACATACCTTTTTTTAAATAAAGTCGAAATTATATGCCATTAACTATAATTAAATTGCTATGACTAATTGCTTTAAATAAAATGATATGCCACTGTCCAAAAAGTATTTCGACTTCTCTAAAAAAAAAGTATTTCGACTAAATACGAATTACTTTAAATATTTCTATAAAATAGGCTGGTAATAAATTGCTTTTAATTTTCGCAATGAATGGGAATTACTACCAATAGAAGCACAATGGTCATTCACATTAATTAGCATTCTATAAAATGTTGTCTTCTCCTTATAACTTTGGTGCATATTTTCGAATCAAAGCCTTAAAAAAACATATGATCCTGTAATTCTATGATGTTAGACCTTACGACAGCAAAAAATGTCACGGATTTCTCTCTATACTCATGCTCATGTATATTTTGTTTAATAGAAACTTTATGTTAATATCATCTGATTACTCTTATTTTTTGATGAGTGAAATATTCCGTAGCTATTGAACAACAATAATATATTAACATTGTTCCTTCGCAGATGTTGCACTATGGGAGTATCACGTTGAAGATCCTGCATTTATGCAACTGCTGAAGCTAAAGTGGCACACATATCATGTGCAGTACCACCCAGACGAGGTATTTTACACAAAAAATCCTGTAACTCAATCATACTGTTAGAAAGTAAAATAGAAGAAAGAAAATATTTTGCTATTTAGTTTCTATAAAGAGCATAATTGATTTATTTTGATATATGTTTCCAATACAGACACATTTGATATTGGGTACAACTCTCAACAAGGAGATAGGCAATGAGTTGAATAAGTATGTCACTTTAATCGATCTAGGACTCAATCAATTTGAGGTTGTCGTGGATAAATATGATGGAAAGCTGTATTTCTCTCATGGAATAGAAGAACTGAACAAGGCCTATAAATTAGAGCATGGTGGCTGGATATCTCTGATCTATGTTTTCCCTCAACTTTTTGTGATTCGGGTTCACGATAGCCATAACTATGAAATCAAGTATCCGAGTTATCTCCCTCCTTTACGTTTAAGGCTAGCATAATTAATTTATGGTCCTAATGCAGCACCTGGATTTGTCCAGATCGACTACCCCGCTCCTTATCCCCACATATGCGACTGTTTTAAATTTAGTGTCACCAAATGGTTAACACTTGCATATGTAACATCTGATCAACTGGTATACAATCCTTATAGATTTAGTCACATATTTCAGTTTGTTATCTGTCAATGTCGATTCATTTATAAGATCTCATATGTGTCTGTTTTCTTATTTTACACAGACTTTCTCCTATGCTAAAGTATTTGATAGCATCGTTGACAAGAATTGCATAGAATTGGCAATTATTGACGATAGCGGACATCATTCGTTGTTCAATGTGGTCATTCTTTTTTACAAGGACGAAATCAAGTTTAGAGGGGATTGGAAAATGTTTTGCACCGCAAGGAATCTGTACGAGTGGAAGACATTAAGGCTTGGAGCAAAAACTTTGGCCCCTAATGCATTCCTATTTTGCACATTTGATTTTTAGTTGTCTAATGGTTTTGATTACGTGCTATCTAATGTCATGTAATTCCTATTTGATAGGTTTTTATTATTTTCAATTGAAGGATGCTATGTTTTGGTTGATTCATTATTTTCATCTATTGTAGACTTTTATATACTGCGATTGAAAACCATATTAATTATATTTGCTTGAAGAAACCAGAATAAGTTCATATATTAATCTTATTGTTGCAATCTAAACAAATACTAAAACTAGAATAAAAATAGTGAAAAAAATACAGTCACCAATTTGTAGAAATAATAATAATAGTCATCATGGCTCTTTGATTAATTATGTAGTGATCATGTCTCTAACCATGGACGATAAAGACCATTTGATTTGCAATATAAGGTCTTAAGAGATCAACATATTTATTTCTTAGAAACCGACAAAATAGGTATATCGTCACATGATAAATCAAATTTGAATTACTCCATGAGAACGTAGTTAATGCTAATTAAAAAACGCATAACTTACTTAATGCTAATTAAAAATGAATAATACACTTTTAATGCAATTAACAATGAATGACGCACTGTTAATGGCAATTAAAAGCGTAGTTAATGGCTTGAAAACGTAGTTAATGACAATTGAAAACTTTTAACTTGCATATTTTCCTATAAGAATTGCTTTTAATTGCTTTTATGCATTATGCACTAATTACTCTACCAATTACTACCTATTAAAAGCATTTATGACGTACTTATATTAATTGGTCACGAAAAACTTAATACACGGAGAAGTTAATCGACTATGCTATATATGCTACATATCAAATATGCTCCAATAACAAAAAATAACCACGAAAAATATATTAAACACATTTGTCACGCTATATGGAAAAGCTGCATCAATATGCACAGAAAATTTAACAACAAATATTGCATTACGAAAAAAATTGATGCAGTATATTTTTTGTTAAATTTTATGTTTCCATTCTTTACGGTAATGACACTTTTTTTGATGCTCTCCGTTTTTCTTTATGATGTGACTTAAGATCGAGCAGTGCAGGGCTATGTGCAATTTTATTTACAAGTATTCAATTTTATTCAATTTTGTTAACTATCATTTCATTTTGTTATGTATGATATAAAACTTCTATCGGCTATGTATGGTTACATTATTTTCATTAATTCGATTAACTTCTATGTGGTAGGACCCGTGCGGTAGCACGGGTCGATGGTCTAGTTGGCTGAAGTTGTTGGGCACCCACTCGCCTATACCCCATCTACTCTTTTTCTCAATTAATAAACTACTACAAAGTAGTAATTTCTGAAATATAACTTCATTTAAAAAAATTAAGAAAAAATCTGAAATCTAACTACAAAGTTTTCTTTGTAATTCGTAAAGACTATTCTTTCACAAAGAGTTCAACGATTTATGCATAATTACTTTATGCCTCGTAAGTTTATTGACTAGGTTTTAAGAGAATTACCAAACTTACTTTCACATGTCTTTGACTAAAAAGTAAAAACTCGCTACTATGTATTTAAATTATCTATCTATTCTCTAATTAAAAAACTTAATGCCTATCAAAAATATAATCTTACTCCTTCTTAATTTTTTGACACATGATCAAAATTATATCATGTTTTTTGTTTCAACCACCCTCTACTTCAAATTCTCTAATTATAAAACTCAATGACTATCAAAAATATAATTTTACTTCTTAATTTTTTGACATGTTATCAAAATTACATCATTCTGTATCTTTTGTTTCAAATACCCTCTAGTTTCTCTCTTAAAAACAAATTAAAACAAACTCAATCGATAAAACACGCTACTTAATCTTTCTAAGGGATAACAAAACTTAATCTTTTTCTTGAACAACAAACAAACTTGGTCTTAATCCCAATCAAAACAAATTTTCCTATAATTCAACTTCTAAATAACACATAGCTCTCCGTATGTTCCATCGATTCTGATTATTGTTATTCGGGTTGTAGCCTCCCAAGACTGGCTAGAAGTGACAAAGTATACAGAAGTGGTATTGTTGGAGATTGATATTTTTCTGGTTTAACAATTACTCGTGTTGCTGTTTTTCTGTCATAATTAGATTGTTGCTTGTTTAAGTGAGGATTGGTATGTGCTCAGCTTCCTCGCGAGGAACCTATTGAAGATCGTTTCAAATGTTGGAACGATTCTTGTCGCGGTATCAGTTTATGGTGGCATGATCAGGTAATTTAGTAACACATCTTCTAACATTAGAATTTGCGCTTATTACCTTCAATCATTCACCAGTATGCTAATTTGGATCATAGCACTTTGTGCCACTGCAAAGAGCTCTTACTCTCATTTCAGAAAGCAACTGGAAAAAATCATGCAGGGTAATATTTTACAGGGATGGGGTAAGTGAAGGACAGTTCTACCAGGTTTTGCTATATAAGCTTGACGCCATCTGTATGGTACTTCGACATAATATTTGAAAACAGTTATATTTGTTTCTATTAGTTATGACATTCCTTAGAGCTTAAATTTCAAAGATGTGTAGGCTTGTGCATCTTTGGAGTATGGTTACCAACCTCAGGTGACGTTTGTCGTGGTTCAAAAACGACATTACACTAGACTCTTCTCAGACAATCACAACGACAGAAACAACATGGACAGGTAAAAAGCCTTTAAACATTCTACTACTAGGCAGAATTATTGCATATTTATGATATTTATAAAATTCCAAGATGATGTAAATAAGTGTCTAGATATTTTGTTTTCGCCGAAGGGTGCGATCAGAATTGCAGAATATTTGGAATACTCTCCAATTACATCTCTAAGCAATGTAATTATTATTGCTGGAGTTGAAACATGTATAATTGTTTAATGTAGGAACTGTGGTGGATTCAAAGATTTGTCATCCTACTGAGTTCAATTTCTACTTGTGCAGTCATGCTGGACAGGTATGATAATGACATCTACGTCGCTACTTTAGAAGAATATTGTTAGTGTTGGATTTACATTAATGGAATTTTCAGGGTACAAGTAAACCAGTACATTATCATTTTATATGAGACGGCAACAAATTCAGTGCCGATGGATGAGATTCAGTCCTTAACTAACAACTTGTGCCACACGTAAATAAACTTTATCTTATCAAATGAGCATGCTATTCTTATGATGAAATACTAACTTCCTCGTGTTTTGATTACAGATATACAAGATGCACGCGAGCTGCTTCTTAAGGTAAGTCTTATAGATATTGCTATATAAATCAAAAAGGTGTTGGTATACATCAATAGAAAATTGTCTGATATATTAAGATATTCCTATAAGAGATTTTAATTTAAATGATTTATTAAGTGCAGCAAACATTACTAATCAATATATAGTCATATGGATTACATTTAATTGTCTGATATATGTGTGTGCAGTGCCTCCTGCGTACTATGCTCATCTAGCAGCTTACAGAGCGCAATTCTACATGGAACCTGATGTCCATGAAAATGCAAAATCGCAAGTTACAAGATCGAAAGTCGAGTCAGTTCGGCCACCACCAGCTTTAAAAGAGAAGCTCAAGAAAGTAATGTTTTACTGTTGAATGAGGGGTGCAATGTAGGATGACTTCCAAGTAGAGAAATTGGTTCATATTGTGAAATTCTCTGCATGGAAGTTTTTAACAGAGTCTAAGTTTTGTTTCTTAGGCTTTCAAGTGATTATCCGAAGATAATGCCTCTTAATGTAAAAATTATTGGTTCTTAAATTTAATTATTTCAACCTTCTCTCAGCCTTCAAACTTAGATGTATGTGCACAACATTAATGCATGCTAGTTGCAGGTCACTTGCTTGTTAGCCGCCATGAAAGAATTACTCATAAATTATTTTTTTGAATGATTCAAAAATTTGCAAAAGGTACGTGTTTCCTTCTAATCTAGAAACATGCCTCAGCGCAATGGCTGTCTGCAATGCCTAGTTCATCTTTACATGCATAACCAAGCACAATCAAACATGTACCATTATTAGAACTATTTGGATTGCCAACAGCATTTGCTTCTAACTGCTTCTAACATTTGCTGCTAAGAGATGCAATGCCTAGCTAACATGAATTTCTATCAGTCTAAGAAACCCATTTTGGTGCACTGCAGCTCTTCCATGCATCTCTTTTCCTCATGTTTGAGATACTTGCAAAGAAAGCAAAACCAAAACAGATCACAAACTGCATTATTATCTATGATCTACTTTCATAGTTGCAATCTATAAAGTACTAACATAAGTCAATGACCAAACAAGAGGAGTCTTGGAATTTCCTTTGATGCCTTAACAGCAACAATAACCTTCTCAGCACCAATAAGGTCAGTCTTGTTCACCCGTCTCAGTGGCAGCAAGTAGCAAGAGGCAGTGGCTGAAAGCAATAGGGAAAACATGCAGTATGCATGAAATTTAGCAGTATGCACTATACAGCAAGCAGTAAATAACAAGTACGCAACAGTGTGCACAACTTACCAAAAATTTCAGACTCCTTTAAAAAAAAACAGTATGCATTCCAAAAAAAAATTCATTTATTACAAATCCTTCCAAAAAACAAGCAGGTCTCCACTGAGTCATGTCTTAGCGATGACTCCACAAATTAAAAAACCATATCTGCAAGTATACAAACAGAACATCAAACAAACCATAAACAAATTAAATGAGATAGTTAACTTTAAATAAGAAACAAACAGACCATCAAAATAAGCTTCTCAAACTTCTATTCTCGTCTTATTGAGTTTGACTCGAATGTTAATATGTAAGGATTCTCAACCGGTTCTGATCAATGTTGTTCTCCACGACGTCATAAAGCATTTTTCTTATTAGGAGTCAAAGAAAAGTTACAGTAAGAAGACGTACAAAAAATGAATAAAATTCAGTTCACAAAAAATACAACCAATGTCTTCCTTTCTAATTGTGCTATGCTGTGCTAGTTGGGTCCAAATCTGATTTTAATTCAGATAACTGACTAAACAAAGACATAGTCAGAGTTCCCAAAAATTGCACCTATGCTTCTCTTAGTGGTGAACTGTCATCAAACTACCAGACATTGCCACGCTTCTATATCTATCACCTAATATAATATGCCAATCAATTTCAATATGTGTCTCACTATTTTTCTTCACTCTTCTTTGCTATTACAACAACAAGAAGAAAACCTTATCCCACTAAGTGGGGTTGGCTACATGAATCAAATTACAAACATGTAAACATGCAGCCAACAGTGGTGAAGAATCTTGTGGACAGTATTTCCATGCTGTAGATAGAACCAAAGAAACTACACAGTTGTTTAGTTGTTCACCAATAATCCCCACAAGAACACATGCCACCACCAAAATGGTGAAATCTATTTGAATCTCGTAAAATTATCTGTCGACCAACAATCTTTGATATGTATTTGAAAGCAGTGTGACAGTCACCACAAACCCGAAGGTTCTTCATTATCCTAATTGGCAGTTCAGATTTGCGAGTGAGAACGAAAGCAATTGCTAGTTTTTCACTATGATAGCTAAGGAGTTCTTCTTTGTTCTCAAGCTCCAGATCATAGAGTGCATATTTGGTTTCAGGCACATATCCAGCATCCCTCATTTTGTTCATTAGCTCCTTGAGCTTTTCATAGATTTTTTCTTTTTCAGGGTGTGTTTGATCTCCAGCCACAAACAAATGAACTCCATCCTTCATGTTGACCCAGCTACATCCAGCATCTTTCTTCACTGCTGCTTTCCTCATTGCCAACCTAGCTTCTACCACATCTTCCCAATTCCCACCAGCAGCATGCATGTTAGAAAGAAGTACATAATTCACAGCATTCTGCGGCTCTAACTCAATAAGCATCTTTGCAGCCCTCTGCCCTAGCTCTGTATTACGGCCGTTAGCTCGGCAGCATGCTCCTAA
The DNA here is from genome assembly GCF_051527215.1 of Medicago sativa. Lineage (NCBI taxonomy): Eukaryota > Viridiplantae > Streptophyta > Magnoliopsida > Fabales > Fabaceae > Medicago > Medicago sativa. The sequence goes on along the minus strand of NC_140756.1, from coordinate 81,297,972 downwards.
AACTGTTCTCCAAATAAGGATATTAGGATCCATTGGCATTGTTTTGATAAAGTCCTCTATCTTTTTAACATCACCTGCCCTCCCGAGGAGGTCTACCATACAAGAAAAGTGTTCTATTCGGGGAGGCAGTCCATAAACTTCACCCATTGATTTGAAATGCTTATATCCTTCATCAACTAACCCTACATGACTACAAGCTGATAGAACCCCGACAAAGGTGACATGATCTGGTGATTGGCCATGCTGTTTCATTCGTGTAAAAATCTTTAGAGCTTTTTGTCCTTGTCCATGGCGTGCATAACCTGAAATCATTGAATTCCAAGAATATATGTTCCTGACTGGCATCAAATCGAAGAACCTCGAAGCGTAATCTATCTTTCCGCACTTCGCGTACATGTCAACTAGCGCACTTCCAACAACAACATCAGACTTTAAACAAGCTCTTACAGCACATGCATGAACTTCCATACCGCGCTCTAATGTTGCAACTGAAGCACAAGCACTGAGAACAGTGGCAAATGTGAAACCATCCAGTTTCTGTCCCCTTTGCATCATAAGCCACACCAAATCCATGGCCTTGTGCAGAAGGCCACTGTGTAGGTATCCAGAAATCATTGAATTCCAACTGACTTCATCTCTTCGCTCAGACATTCTAGAAAAGATAATCTCACAGTCCTCCATCTGCTCACACTTTCCATAGAAAGCTAGAAGTGCATTCTCGATAGCATTGTCATCAGCAATAGAGTATTTTAAGATTAAAGCATGGATTTGACGGCCCAGTCCTAAAACTGAAAGTGAAGAAACTGCCGCTAAAATATTTATAAATGTCACTCTATTAGGTCTCCATCCAGCTTGCATCATCTCCAGGAAATATTTTAAAGCTTGTAAAACTGATGCCTCATAATTTGCTAGCGCACCAATAAAAGAATTCCAAGAAACCTGATCGTACTCTGGCATCTGAAAGAAAACTTTCTGACATTCATTAATAGAATCAGTTTCAGCATATAATGTTAAGAGGGCATTTGAAACTGAAACATCCAAATCAAGTCCCCATTTGAACTCTTCACCATGTATCTGTCGTCCTAACGTTAACCAACCCAGGCTTGAACACGAACTCAAGGTACTAATAGCTGAGAAATTTGAGGGCACCATTCCATTTCTCTTCATTGTACGGAAACAGGAAACTGCTTCCTCAAATCGCTCATTGTGGTCAAGGCCAGAGATCATAGAGTTCCAGGAGACAGTATCTTTACTAGGCATGAGTTGAAAAACTGAGCAAGCGTTATCAATGGCAGCACATTTAGCATACATATTGACAAGTGCATTTCCAATTGAAATCCGAGCATCAACCAAACCACTGCGAAACAGGTAAGCGTGAACCTCCTGACCTTTTCTCTTCCCTTCTTTTAAATTTGAAAATTCAGTCAAAGCGCTTAAAAGAACCACAAGAGATTCCGAGTTTATTTCCACTAAATCTTTCATTTCCTTAAATACTTTAGCTGCTTCTTCACCCTGGTGCTGCCTTGCCAGTCCAACCATTAACCCATTCATAGTCACAGCATTGCGATCATACATCTGCTTGAAAATCATTTTAGCACAATCCATTAAACCATATCTCGCAAACCCATTAACCAAAGCACTACCAACATATAAATCACGTAAGAATCCGGATTTCTCAATTCTAGTCAGCATCTGCTCGAGCAAAACCAGTCCACGGTCAGCCAGAGAACACGCAGCAGTTACTAAACTACACAAAGTATATTCATTAGGCCTTAAATTAAGCTCTACAACTTCCATTTGCATTCCGGAAAACAGCTTAAAAGCAGAAACTGCATCTCCCCTTCGACAATAAACAGAAATAATGGAATTCCATGTCACAGAATTTTTAAACTTTATCTCATCAAAAACACGACGAGCGTCATCGATAGAACCAGAACAATCAGAATACATAGACATAAGCACATTCGACAAAACCATATCTAAAACACATGGCAATTTACAAACAAAGGCATGAATCTGTATCCCGAGTTTTAGTCCAGTCGAACCATATTGTTGACAAGCTCGAAGAGCACTACCAATGGCATAATGATTGGGCAACAAGCCACTAGAAATCACCCCTTTGAACAAAGAACACGCTTCATCAGGCATTCTATTTTGCGTATAGCCTGAAATTAAACAAGACCAAGAAACGAGATTCTTTTGCGGCATTTCATCGAACAGTTTCCGAGCAGGAACCAAGTTTCCAATTCTAACGTATATGTTGATAAGAGTGTTGCAAAAGAAAACATCGTTGGCGAAACCGGTTTTGTAGAGTTGTAAATGAAGGTGATTGGCATCGTATAAGGAAGAAGAGGTTTTGTATCTATCGAATTCGGAATCCAACAGTTGAAATTGAGAATGAGCAAATGTATAGTGACGGAGGAAAGTGTAAGTTGAATTGTATTTGTTTAATAAACGCCTATAGCAGCAAAGTATCATAGTTTGTTTAACTCTCACTTGCAAAATTCATGAGAGTTTGAGAAGGTTACAAAGTGAGAGATGCTTTTGAAAAATAAAATTTTAGGAGGGATGTATTTTTCTTATTTTACTTTTTATTTTTACAATAAAGTATTTCTTTATTGAATAACAAATTTTTTGCATTAAAAAAATTGAAAAACATTTGTTTTTATTTCATCACAAAATTTCCTTTAATGAATTTCTTAATCAATGCATTTAGATCACTCATTAAAAAGACTACAAAGTCCAACTCAAAAGATATAAATGACTCAAAAGTCCAACTCATAACTTAGATTCAGTGGCGAAGCCAGGATTATTGTAAAAATAAAAATAAGAAACATATATTTCAGTTTAACATAAAATAAAAATAAAAATAATTTATTTTGGAAAATATCAGAGATTAAAGTGATCAAGTCTTTCGAATCAATTATATCTTGTTGTTTGGTAAATTGCACCTAGTCTCTACAATTATTCTCCTAATTTCACAACTAATTAACAAAATAGCTCTGATCAATCCCTTGAATCAGAGCCCTATACTAAAGCTACAACACCATAATCCCTTAGGTGAGTCCGTACCCGTTGAAGGTTTTATGAACGTTGATTTCTATATCATAACCTAACAATCATCTATCCCTAAGCTGACCTGTTAGATTAAACAGTATACTATGTCTAAATCAAGAGCTAGGGCTAGTAGTTAGTTGATAATAGAAATCAATTCATACATTCGTCAACATATGAAAAGCATTAAGAACAAATATACTGAATAATACTAAGGCTATTATTGGATTGATGGAATGTGGCGGAATGAGATGGAATAGAATAAATTAAGATTCCATTGCTTGGATATTCATTAAAAGGATGGAATGGAATGGAACAAAATAGAATACATTCCATCACTTACTCTCATTTTGTTTACCCCCAATTTAGATGGAATGAGATGAAATCTTTAATAAATTAGTTTTTCATTTGTTAAATTACAAAGATATCCTCCTCTTCTTTACATTTTTCCTCTAACTTATTTTTGTTTCTTCGATCAACAATGTCATTATCACTCAATTTGCATCTTCACTCTTGCTTTCGGTAGTTCATGACAATGAAAATTGCCAACGTGAAATAACAACAGAGTGACACACCATTGTTTCTGAATCTTCTACCAAAAAATTCCTTTATCTACCAAAAATACACCATTAGTTTTGAATCAAATAGTGGTTCAATGATCCAAAAGCATGCGTCACGTTTTATACTGATTAGTAATTATTGATCATTAGTTTTTCCCCCTTTCATTATATTCTAATTAAGAACATGTAATACTTTTATCTTTTTATTAATTTAATTTAACACCGCTAATACAAATTATAAATTTTTTGTAATTTTCATTCAAAGATAATGTGTTTTTTTTGTGAATAAGATAATATAATTTGACTTTCTTTTTTGATTAGTTGCCTAGTGACAGAGCTCACACAATTAATTGTGGAGAAGTGAGGTGTCCGAGGTTCGGACCCCGGCCCCTGCTTAATTGTGGAGAAGTGGGGTGTCCGATGTTCGAACCCCAGCCCCTGCATAAATTATGCAATGTCTCTACCAACTGAGCTAAGCTCAAGGGGACAATATATTTTAACTTTATAATGTTTTTCATATAAGCATAGAAATAGAATAAATAATTTATAATTCATTATGTTCTGTTCAGTTTCCAAACAATGGAATGAATAATCTGTTCCGTTCCATCATAAAATATCCAAACAATGGAAAGGAATAATTGTTCTGCTCTCTGTTACATTCAACTCTATTCCATTCTATTTTATTCCGCTCCATTCAGTTCGTTTTAATCGTTTTAATATATCCAAACATAACCTAAGATTGTAATGGTATTGAATAGAGGTTTATACAATCGCATGATTCCAAAACGTCACCAAAATCGTGATCAAAATTCAAAAGATCTCGTTCCATATGATGTGCAGCCTTGCTTTTTCCATTCTAACATAGGCACATGTTGCTTCCTTTTTTTTCTCTCTTTAATATTCACCCCTCCTTTAATTAATATATTAGTTAAGTGGAAATCAATTTCTTTCATCTTATTCAATCATCCATCACAAGAACACATTTTTTCTGAGGAAAAAACTTAGGTACAATTCTTTAGGTGCTTTTCGTATGGTTCTTAACATAATTCACTATGATTTTCTCAAATCCATATTTTTCTCATAGTTTGTTATATCCGAAAAAGGTGTATTTTTAGTTAAAAATCATACAAAAAGCCCCTAAAAAATTGTACCTAAGTTTTCTCCTTTTTCTAATTCCCTTTAGCCTCCAAAGCATGCAACGCCTCCCTTTCTATTATTAGGTCATGTGGTCATTTATCAATAATATAATAGGTAATGATACACTACTTGACTAAATAAATAAAAAACTACAATTTATTCAAAATGATTCTAAATTAAATATAAAACTAATGAAAATTGGCTAAAAACTTAATTGAAAGTACTCTAAAAATATGATTTGACAAACTATTATTTCATTTCATATATTTCATGATTTTTTAGGATAAATTATTATTATAAATTTTGACACTGCATTCTTTCAGTTTATTAATGAATATGTGTGTGTTAAGATACAACACCTCTGTCTCCTTAGCACCTAGTTCAGTGACAAAGTAATGTTTTAACTAGTTTCAAAAACTTGCTTCGATTCCAAAGACCACTTTTTAGAATCAATTTGAATGTGAAATCACTACATGTGTATGTATGTATAACCTTCTTCATTCTCTGCGTGTGGCTTTGAATGAACAATGTCATTTACTTTGACGTGTGAATAGGACACAGCTCGCGCAAACTTTAAATTTGACCGGACTCAAATTGAATAAAAATACTATTATTGGGGTAAATTTGCAAACTTGAGGGGATTCAAATTCATCATCCCCTCTTCTAAAAAAAAGTGCATCATCCCCTGGGAAGACTGTTGCTCCTCCACTGCACACAAACTGTTATTTTCGAATTTGATATATGCTTATCTGGTGATTGAGAATGTAATTTTTAGATTACAAATGCTTGTGAGTTTGAGACTTTTTTTTTTTTTTTTTGTTAAAAATTGAGGAAAGGATAAATTATTATTGATTAGTAGGACTGTAGGATGACTTGTACCAAGCATGATGCGATGATGTTTAAAGTCTACTCAATATATATGCAAAACTATATTAAAGAAAATTGATCTATTTAGTCTAAATTTTACTTCAAATGCATTATCTTTCTTTGATCCATTTTTACTTAAATTTTGACAACTATTACAATGCATATGTTGCCGAGCACTTGCCTGTTAGGGCCACTAAAAGCATTACTCTTATATTATATTTTTGTGCGAAAAGAAAATATCAAAAAACTAAAATAGAAAAACATAATCTCATGCGTATATGAGCTCAAAATAATAAATAAATAATACTCCAACCATGCGTGTGTTGATTGTTGAATAATGTGTTTACATTTTTCAACTTTTATTTTATAGCGTTTATGTAAAGTTGTTTTGATTAACACTAGAGAAGTTTATGTGAGTATAATTGAGTTGATAGATATATTGTGATATACAATGGTTGAAGTTCAAACTTTAGAGCTATTGGATAAAAAAAAGGATTTTATTTGCTAACCAACTTTAAAGCACGTAATTTGTTATGGAGGATATGTAGAGAGTGTGTTCCGACGCGCCTTCGATTACAATCAAGACATGTACAATGTGAGGTGATATGTCCTTGGTGTGAAACAACTATTGAGGATGATTGGCATGCTTTTGTGGGTTGTACGGTGGCACATGAGAGTTGGTATTGGGCAGGGCTTGCGACTGTGCTGCAACCGCGAGTTGGAACTGTGAGCAGTTTGGCAGACTTTGTTTTTGATATATGTCGTTCAAAAAGCCGAGACATTGCTGGTCGGGTGGCTTTACTTCTTTGGCAAATTTGGACTGCACGTAATGATGTCATTTGGAATGACGCTCATCATACTTCAACGAGCATTGGAAGGACAGCACTAAATGCATGGCAACAATGGCAAGAGGTTCATAAACACCACTCAGCACCGATTATACAACACGAGCATAGGAGAGTGCAAGGCAACAATTCAGTTTGGGAGAAACCGAACGAGACGTGGTTGAAGTGCAATGTGGATGCCGCGTTTTATGACCGTAACCATATTACATCTTTTGCGTGTTGTGTTAGAGACTCTCGCGGGCAATTTATTCGGGCTCAAACGAAATGGCAGCGGGCAAATTTGACAGTTTTGGAGGGGGAGGCAGTAGCCTTACTTGAGGCCCTTCACTTTGCTGATGCAAACAGATGGGACCGGGTTGTGTTCGAGTCAGACTCATCTACTCTAGTACAGGCTCTATCGTCTCCGGGCCATGGTGATTCGGAATTCTATACTATTGTTTCTAGTATTATTTATCAGTTATCTTTACATTCCAACTTCGACGTGAAGTTTGTTAGGAGACAAGCGAACATGGTTGCTCATAGTTTAGCTAGGGCGGCCTGTTCTTGGGCTAGTCACCGTATTTTTGATTCTTATCCTTCTTGTATTGAACATTGGTTGATTAATGATATTAGTTAACTTTGTTTCGGTAAAAAAAAAACCAACTTTAATGAAAGTCTTTGACTTTCGGTAAACTTCCTAAGATATCCTTATATTACAACTTAGAACTTTTGGTTTATTGAGTCTTTAATGTCATTGACTTTTAGTAAACATCCCAAGATTAAGCACGAATTTATAGTGATTAAGCGCGCGCACAAAAAAACACATATCCAGCAAAATATGATATTATTTTTTCTTTTTTCTTTTTAGAAAATTGTTTCTGTTTTCGATGTCTAAATACTAAAAAAAACTCTTATTATAGAACTTCTTTAAGAAAAAACTCTTATTATAGAACTAATTATCGTGGAACATCCATTTTTACGAGGTTAGATTGTCTCTTAAATTAGCAACTACAACAAAAATGTGAATAATATGAAAAATTATTCGTACCTTTTAGGGAAAATAGAATAGTCTTTAAATGTATTCTCATACAAAAACGAGTTTTTTGCTTTTCATTTAAAATTCACCTTTTCATATCTCTTCACATTAGAGAAGTCATGCAACTCCTCTGTTGATAAATACTTCCTCTGGTCCTTATTATAAGAAACAATTGACTTTTTTGGTTCATAGAATAATTAATGTATCTTGTTATAAATATAGACTAGATACATCACTTACACAATGAACCTAAAAATTCAATTTTTTCTTATAATAAGGACCGGAGGGAGTAATAGCTAAAAGCTCAACATCAAAATATCCTTCTTCGTTTACTCAAAAAAAACAAAAAATCCTTTTTCGTTAAAGTTATATCCAGTGTTATAAAAATCGATATAAACTCTAACAGAGAAAATTATAAGTGTAATTAGAAGACAATGTATAAATCAATAGGTAGAAACAATGCATTACACAATACACAGGGACCAAGATTTAAACCTCGGATCTCTAACTTATTCACTTTAAGACATGAATTCTAATCACCCGACTACTTAACAAAAAAATAAATAAAGACAATTGGTTGCACTAATATATTTACTTATTTAGTGATGGAGTCAGTGATTGGACCAATACATAAAATAGTTGAATTAACAATCATTTCTAAAGTTTCAGTGAGTATAACCTTGATTAGGGACCCACACAAGTCAAACATCACTAGAAATACTAATCACCAAGACTCTTTATTTCCGTATTCTTTCATAAGCCAAACATCACTAGATGAGCGAGAATGAGAAACTACGCACAAACAATCCCTCAGCATACCCATACTCAACTTATCAGACATTCCATAATCAGGCTGTGAAATCTCTTGGTACGACTCTTTCTCTAAATCAAGAGAAACAATGACGCATGACTCGTTAAAACGTGCAAACCAATTAACAGTGCCACTGACGAATATTCCTGGATCAGCACAAGGTTCACCCCAAGCTACCATCATAGTAGGGAAATCCTGAATCCTTCGACATTAACATGAAATTTGCTAACCCAAATGCCATCAGAAAAAACATCACAGTAGAAAACAGAAACAACCTTGTAATTATGGAGGAAAGGATCATAACCAAATGAAAATAAAGATCGACCATATTTATATGGAACATCCAGATAGGGTAATTCCTTGGATTTTCTTATTGAAGGGTTCCAAATAGCGGCGAGACGATCATCAATCTTGAAACAAAAGAGACCGTCGCAAGAACCAATGAAAAAAGAAAGAAAGATGTGTTGAGTTGAGTAGGAACAGAGGTGAAAATATAATGTAGTGGAAGAGAATGGTCAAATGGATAAGACGTTAGATTAAACTCGTATAAGGACATGCCTGGGGTTATGATTCTTGACATGCGAAGGTGTTTCTTGGCGAATTCGGAATCTTCTGAGGTAAGAGAGTTCCATCGGAATTGTTGGAGGAACTTCACTGGTAGTCTACATAGGATTTCGGCCACAAGCTCCATCGGAAGTTCAGTCGCCGGAGCTGGGTCGTCTTTTGGGAATAGAGAATTCCAAACGTTGCGGATGAACTTCACTGGTAGTGAATCGTGGAGTGATAGGCTTTCGGTAGAGGTGGTCAGTCGCTGTTGTACCGTGAGTGGCGGCGGTGGAGGCGTCGTCATCTTCTTCGTCATTTCTTCCGGTGGGGTTTCGGTTGACTTGGTCTTCGACAATGTCACTGTAATCTAATTCCGGTGGAGGTAATATAATTTTCCTTTTTATTTAAATGTTCATAAATGTACAAGGTCTGTTTTACTTTCGTTTCTTTTTGAAAAAGTTAATTTCTTATTGAAAAATTGGTCATAAAATTAAATTTTGACATTTTAACATTTTTGTAAAATTAAAAACACAGTTAAAGAAATTTTGACATTTTAACTTTATGATGTAATTTCTTATGATGTTTTTAATTTTATGACCAATTTTTAACTTTTGACATTTTAACAGTTAAAGAAATTAAAAACACACAGTTTTACTCATTTTTGTAATTTTTTTAACACAGTTTTACAAAAATGTTAAAAACATCATAAGAAACATTTTTTTTTATAAAAAGTTATATTTTTTTATCATGTAATGAGTAAAATTTGAATTTTTCTAAACGCAAAAATTACAAGATTAAAGTAATGAAAATTTCTACCTAAAAATAAAATTTTGATCAAATTTTTTTACGGAGGAACTTAAAAAATTATATTTTTTAAAATGTAATGAGTAAAATTTGAATTTTTCTAAATGCAAAAATTACAAGAGGAACTTAAAGTAACATGTTAAAAATTACGGAGGAACTTAAAGTAATGGAAATAATTTTCCATTGTATTCAACTGATATATAATGTGATTATTATTTAGTGTGATTTACTATTTATTTAATTGAGCTAGTTTTAGGTTTTCACTTTATTTTTTAATTTTCTATAAGTTTATTTCACCGACGAAAATTTTATTTGAAACATGTCGGACATTATTAAATGTAAGTATCTTTCGATCGAAATTTAAACTTTAATTCATATGTTATGGGTTCTTCAAAAAAAAAAAATCATATGTTATGGGGCTTAAACATTCGTTAAATTTTGATCATTTAAATTACAAACATTTAACACTTTTTCTTTTTCTGTCAATTTTTCGTTTATGTTTACAAAAATATATTGTGGATAAAAATCTTTTCAACCCCCTTCTGATACGTTTTTGGATTCGTCCTTGTTCTCAACCTATTCCAACTAAAGCTAATTTATTTAGGAGAGGAGTGCTTCAACACAATGATCAAAGGTAAAGAGTCTCACCTTCTAAGAGCATCTCCAATGGAGGGGTCCTCACTTAACAAGGACCACTCCCCGTTAAGGACCCTCCATTGGAGGAAGAAAAAATGAGTCCCCGTTAAGGAACGGGCAACTATATAAGGATTTTCTCTCTCCTAGGCAACTAACGGGTCCCACGTTTAAAAAAGTAATAAAATGTGTACAACTTGATCCCACTTGCATAAAGGAGTAATAAAATGTGTATTACTTGGTCCCACTTGTAAAAATGAGTAATAAATAAATTGTTTTTGTTTAATATGTAAAATAGTGGGACATATTTAAGTACTTTTCATTGGAGTCCTTATTAGTGTATTGCCATTGGAGTCATTGAGTTCTTAATAGGTACTTTTATTAAAAAAAATTATAAATAAGTGATGTGTCACGTGGGATCCATTTAAGGAGTCCTTGTTAGGGAACTACCATTGTGGATGCTCTAAGACCATTACCAATAGCATCTGGATGGGATTATAGTTATTGATTTCTCATGCTATCATACTAAGAAAGCTATAAATATGTACCTAGACATTTGCAATCATCAAACCTGTCATCCTTAACGTGCACTACTATTGATTAATCAAATCCCTAGCCATTTTAAATCTTATGCATCAATATTAGGAGTAGTTTTTAGTTTTGGTTATACCTAACAACTTTTTTATTTATTGGTATCATGTTATAGGTACGAACTATACACCACGTTATTTACCTGACTATTTGTATAGGACACCACGTCACTTTCCCAACTTCTTTTATTGTATACTTTTACAGAAATTTAGTCAGGAAAGTTCCAGTATATTCAGCCATTGATATATTATTATTTTAGGGTGGGTATGGGAAAGATTTTCCCACTATGGGAAAGTAGTCTTTTTAGCCATTGATATATTATTATTTTAAATCAATGGTTTTGATCTATCACTGTCAACCTATATGCAACTTTTTGGCATAAAATCTATTTAAAAAAGCTGACCCCACAAAAGAATTAAAAAAAATTCTTATATGATGATTGTGGGCCTTCTGCTTTTTTGTTTATTACGAAAATAATTAAAAAGTTCAACAAAATCATAACAAATTAACAATGGTTTTTAATTAAAAATTAGAAAACTCAAAATTAAAATTAAATATAAATAGGGTTATTTTTTTTTTTTGAAGAAAAATATAAATAGGGTTCTTGTTGTCCATTAAATTTCTGGGTTTCCTTTCCAAAACCCAACCCAGAAAATTGAGCAAATGCAAATCTATAGTTTTCACTAAAATGGGAAAGAATCGCATTTTTCCCTTTGTTTAATTCATGATTTTGTGCCGACAATTTAATAGCCATGGAGATCTGAGGCATAAAAACTCAATTTTCAGAAACCCAAAATGATAGGCAAGAAAAGGTTGAAGCTTTTGTATTTTATTAGGTTGAAGATGATGAGATTTAAGAAAATGGGTTTTCTTTTAAAAAATGGGTTGAATTTGATTTGAGTTAGGAAAATGGCCAAGATGCGTGGTGGGAACTGGAAATGGACAGTCTTCATTGCAGCCTCAAAATCTTAGTAGTTCCAGCCCACTCACACGGGTGTGGTTATGGTGCATAAGGAGATCCTTATGCACCGTGCATAATTGCTTTCTACACCCAACATAATTGCTTTTTACACCCTAAATGAAAGCTTAATTCTAATAAGTAGAGGTGTCAATAGAGCCCCAAATTTCAAAGCCCACTTAAAAAAGCTCGAAGCCCACTAAATTAAAACCTCATATTATAATTTTTTTATTAACAATTTATTTATGCAAAATAGTTTATTCGAAATAGTTTATTTATGCAAAACAACTTATTAGAATGATTTTTTAAAAACCGCTTATTCAAAACAACTTATTTATGCAAAACAGCTTATTCCGATCTCATTTTAAAAAGCAACTTATTCAAAACAGCTTATTTATGCAAAACAGCTTATTCGAAACAACTTATTAGGATCACTTTTTTTAAAACTGCTTATTCAAAACAACTTAGTTATGCAAAACAACTTATTTGTGCAAAACAGCTTGTTTATACAAAACAGCTTATTCCGATTTCATTTTAAAAAACAACTTATACAAAACAACTTATTTATGCAAAACAACATATTTATGCAAAACAACTTATTCAAAACAGCTTATTTATGCAAAACAGCTTATTCGAAACAACTTATTTATACAAAACAGCTTATTTGTGCAAAACAGCTTATTTAAACAAAACAACTTATTTCGATTTCATTTTAAAAAACAACCTATTCAAAACAACTTATTTATGCAAAACAAGATATTTATGCAAAACAACTTATTCAAAACAGCTTATTTATGAAAACAAGCTTATTCGAAACAACTTATTTATACAAAATAGCTTATTTGTGCAAAACAGCTTATTCAAAACAACTTATTTATACAAAACAACTTATTTGTGCAAAACAGCTTATTCAAAACAGCTTATTTATACAAAACAACTTATTCTGATTTCATTTTAAAAAACAACTTATTCAAAATAACTTATTTATGCAAAACAACATATTTATGCAAAACAACTTATTCAAAACAGCTTATTTATGCAAAACAGCTTATTCGAAACAACTTATTTATACAAAATTGATTATTTGTGCAAAACAGCTTATTCAAAACAACTTATTTATACAAAACAACTTATTTGTGCAAAACAGCTTATTCAAAACAGCTTATTTATACAAAACAGCTTATTCCGATTTCATTTTAAAAACAACTTATTCAAAACAACTTATATATGCAAAACAACATATTTATGCAAAACAACTTATTCAAAACAACTTATTTATGCAAAACAGCTTATTCGAAACAACTTATTTATACAAAATAGCTTATTTGTGCAAAACAGCTTATTCAAAACAACTTATTTATACAAAACAACTTATTTGTGCAAAACAACTTATTTATACAAAACAGCTTATTCCGATTTCATTTTAAAAAACAACTTATTCAAAACAACTTATATATGCAAAACAACATATTTATGCAAAACAACTTATTCAAAACAGCTTATTTATGCAAAACAGCTTATTCGAAACAACTTATTTATACAAAATAGCTTATTTGTGCAAAACAGCTTATTCAAAACAACTTATTTATACAAAACAGCTTATTTGTGCAAAACAGCTTATTCAAAACAGCTTATTTATACAAAACAGCTTATTCGAAACAACTCATTTATATAAAATAGCTTATTTGTGCAAAACAGCTTATTCAAAACAACTTATTTATACAAAACAGCTTATTTGTGCAAAACAGCTATTTTGCACAAAATAAGTTGTTTTGAATAAGCTTTTTATGAGTTAGAGAGAGAAATGAGTATGGATTATGAGTTTCTTTACTGGAACGTTGTTTAACATGTTATACACTGCAATTATTACTTGTGAGTTGGTTTCAAAACCATTTTGCTGTGGAAATGGTTTCCGTGAGTTGTACTTCAAAACCATTTTGCAGTGAAAATGGTTTCCGTGAGTTGTACTCCAAAACCATTAAGTACATCTAATGGTTTTGGAGTACAACTCACATAAACCATTTCCACAACAAAATGGTTTTGGAGTACAACTCACAGAAACCATACCCATAGCAAAACCATTAAACAATTAGTTTGCTTTCGTGTAGAACACTATCAAAACCATTAAACCACACTTATGGTTTCAGTAATAGTTTTTATTTAAAATCATTTGTCAATAATAATTTTCACTATTCTTTTATTTTATTTAGCATTTGACAATTATTTTTCTTTCACATACAAGTCTATTAAAACCATTAAAGCGCGATTATATTTAGACAAAGTCAGAAATTCGTTTTACAACGTAAGAAATAAAAGAGAGATGACGAGGCTTTACAAAAAAGTGGTTACTTATTGATTAATTCACATTAGGTTATAAGTGTGTACTATTAAGTGGTTACTTAATAATGATTTAAATGTTTATCACAATTTTTTTATTACAAGACCATTTTCACTGGAATTGGGAAATGAATCGATGTGAAATCTGTTGGTATAAGCTGGAATTCGGATTTGATGAATTATTGAGAATGTTGTGATGAATTGTGTTGTTTATGATCAATCCGGTTCGGATTTGGTGTTAGCATTACTCACGGAAACCATTTTCACTGCAAAATGGTTTTGGAGTACAACTCACGGAAACCATTTCCACAGCAAAATGGTTTTGAAACCAACTCACAGAAACCATAGCCATAGCAAAACCATTAGACAATTATTTTGGTTTCTCATAGAAGACTATCAAAACCATTAAACCATAATTATGGTTTCAGTAATAATTTCAGTGTATAACATCTTAATCATTATTCAAAACCATCTAACAATAATAATTTCATTAAAAATCATTACACATTTATCTTGGTTTCACATACATGATTATCAAAACCATTAAACCATAATTATGGTTTCAGTAATAATTGCAGTGTATAACATGTTAAACAACGTTCCAGTAAAGAAACTCATAATCCATACTCACTTCTCTCTCTAACTCATAAAAAGCTTATTCAAAACAGCTTATTTTGTGCAAAATAGTTGTTTTGCACAAATAAGCTGTTTTGTATAAATAAGTTGTTTTGAATAAGCTGTTTTGCACAAATAAGCTATTTTATATAAATGAGTTGTTTCGAATAAGCTGTTTTGTATAAATAAGCTGTTTTGAATAAGTTGTTTTGCACAAATAAGCTGTTTTGTATAAATAAGTTGTTTTAAATAAGCTGTTTTGCACAAATAAGCTATTTTGTATAAATAAGTTGTTTCGAATAAGCTGTTTTGCATAAATAAGCTAATTTGAATAAGTTGTTTTGCATAAATATGTTGTTTTGCATATATAAGTTGTTTTGAATAAGTTGTTTTTTAAAATGAAATCGAAATAAGCTGTTTTGTATAAATAAGTTGTTTTGCACAGATAAGCTGTTTTGTATAAATAAGTTGTTTTGAATAAGCTGTTTTGCACAAATAAGCTATTTTGTATAAATAAGTTGTTTCGAATAAGCTGTTTTGCATAAATAAGCTGTTTTGAATAAGTTGTTTTTGCATAAATATGTTGTTTTGCATAAATAAGTTGTTTTGAATAAGTTGTTTTTTAAAATGAAATCGGAATAAGTTGTTTTGTATAAATAAGCTGTTTTGCACAAATAAGCTGTTTTGTATAAATAAGTTGTTTTGAATAAGCTGTTTTGCACAAATAAGCTATTTTGTATAAATAAGTTGTTTCGAATAAGCAGTTTTGTATAAATAAGCTGTTTTGAATAAGCTGTTTTTCACAAATAAACTGTTTTGAATAAGTTGTTTTGCATAAATATGTTGTTTTGCATAAATAAGTTGTTTTGAATAAGCTGTTTTGCACAAATACGCTGTTTTGTATAAATAAGTTGTTTCGAATAAGCTGTTTTGCATAAATAAACTGTTTTGAATAAGTTGTTTTGCATAAATATGTTGTTTTGCATAAATAAGTTGTTTTGAATAAGTTGTTTTTAAAATGAAATCGGAATAAGCTGTTTTGTATAAATAAGCTGTTTTGAATAAGCTGTTTTGCACAAATAAGCTGTTTTGTATAAATAAGTTGTTTTGAATAAGCTGTTTTGCACAAATAAGCTCTTTTGTATAAATAAGTTGTTTCGAATAAGCTGTTTTGCATAAATAAGTTGTTTTGAATAAGTTGTTTTGCATAAATATGTTGTTTTGCATAAATAAGTTGTTTTGAATAAGTTGTTTTTTAAAATGAAATCGGAATACGTTGTTTTGTATAAATAAGCTGTTTTGAATAAGCTGTTTTGCACAAATAAGCTGTTTTGTATAAATAAGTTGTTTTGAATAAGTTGTTTTGCACAAATAAGCTATTTTGTATAAATAAGTTGTTTCGAATAAGCTGTTTTGCATAAATAGGCTGTTTTGAATAAGTTGTTTTGCATAAATAAGTTGTTTTGAATAAGTTGTTTTTTAAAATAAAATCGGAATAAGCTGTTTTGTATAAATAAGCTGTTTTGAACAAATACGCTGTTTTGCATAAATAAGCTGTTTTGAATAAGCGGTTTTAAAAAAAGTGATCCTAATAAGTTGTTTTGAATAAGCTGTTTTGCATAAATAAGCTATTTTGAATAAGTTGGTTCTTAAAATTAATCGGAATAAGCTGTTTTGAATAAGATGTTTTGCACAAATAAGCTGTTTTGTATAAATAAGTTGTTTTGAATAAGCTGTTTTGCACAAATAAGCTCTTTTGTATAAATAAGTTGTTTCGAATAAGCTGTTTTGCATAAATAAGCTGTTTTGAATAAGTTGTTTTGCATAAATATGTTGTTTTGCATAAATAAGTTGTTTTGAATAAGTTGTTTTTTAAAATGAAATCGGAATAAGTTGTTTTGTATAAATAAGCTGTTTTGCACAAATAAGCTGTTTTGTATAAATAAGTTGTTTTGAATAAGTTGTTTTGCACAAATAAGCTATTTTGTATAAATAAGTTGTTTCGAATAAGCTGTTTTGCACAAATAAGCTGTTTTGAATAAGTTGTTCTGCATAAATATGTTGTTTTGCATAAATAAGTTGTTTTGAATAAGTTGTTTTTTAAAATGAAATCGGAATAAGCTGTTTTGTATAAATAAGCTGTTTTGAACAAATAAGCTGTTTTGCATAAATAAGTTGTTTTGAATAAGCGGTTTTAGAAAAAGTGATCATAATAAGTTGTTTCAAATAAGCTGTTTTGCATAAATAAGCTATTTTGAATAAGTTGGTTTTTAAAATTAATCGGAATAAGCTGTTTTGCATAAATAAGTTGTTTTGAATAAGCGGTTTTTAAAAAATCATTCTAATAAGGTGTTTTGCATAAATAAACTATTTCGAATAAGCTATTTTGCATAAATAAATTGTTAAGAAAAAAATTATAATATGAGGCTTTATTAGGCCCACAAACAAATATATTTTATAGTGGACCCAAATAATTCTTTTCACTTGGAGTGTAGAAAGCAATTATGTTGGGTGTAGAAAGCAATTATGCACGGTGCATAAGGATCTCCTTATGCACCATAACTTTTGCCCACTCACACGAGATCCTTTAAGTAGTAGTGGATCCAGAAGAAATTGCACAAAGTAAAAACAATTGGATGAACATCCCTCTTAATATAAGAAAATCATATGTTGTGGAAAACTTATTTATGCCCTATCCTTATTGTCTGCCACCTCATCAAATTAAGGGTAAATTAAGTCTAAAAATTACTTTATCTAACTAAATGACATCACTTAACTAATGTGATGTCATGTAACTACAAAAAGCAAATAGTTTTGTTTATTTGCTCATGAAACTAACATACTCATTACATACTAACTAAATAAAACTCATTTCGTTTCACGGATTCCCAAATTTGACTCAATATGTCAATTCAATCTAGACTTCTATCAATTTCAAATTTGAGGGGCAAACTCTTAAATTTGAATTTCAAAATTCAATATTATATTCTTTATAAGATTCATTGCTCAAAAAAAGATTCATTACTGTTACAATTCTTTTCTTTCATTCTTCTTCTTTCTCTCACTTTTTCTTAACTATGTTTCTTCATCTACTCCATTTTTCTAATCTTCATTTTCTAATTTTGCAGGAAATGTTTTATTTTTTATTGATGAAGAAGACTCATGGTATGGTAACATAAACAACTCTTATTTTATCTTTGCAAAAATGTCTTCCTCCTTTTTTGTTATGTCCTTCATATCATCATCATCATCCTAAACCAAGTTAACTATGCTCTTTTTAAACTTAACAAACTCTACTTCACAGTATTATTACAAACATCATTCATATCAAAACAATAATAAAGTTTTGTATTATGTCAAATCTTCTTCAAATATTTTGCTCTTTTTAAACTTAACAAACTCTACTTCATAGTATTATTATAAACAACATTCATATCAAAACAACAAGAACGTTTTGCATTATGTCAAATCTTCTTCAAATACTTTTGTTCTTGATAAAAAAAATTCTGTCTTTTTTTTTTGATGCAGAAAAAAACAGAGAAGAAATAAAGACAGTGAAATGAATATCACTATGAAAGAGTAATAACAATAAGAAAAGGAAGATGACAACGAAAGAAGTAGCAATCTTGTTTGTTCTAATTATATAAAAAAATCATGAAGTTGCAAGATGAGAGCTATTAAATCTTGGATTCACCCATTTATTGTGTGAAATTGTAAATTTATTTCATTAAATGAAATAAGTGAGAAAAGAGATTTACATGTAAGATGAAAGGAATATGACACAGTATTCTCTTTCATGAAAAGAGATTTCAATAGTACTGTTTTTACTTCTTCTTTTTTTCATACAAAGTTATGTTTTTTCATTAATTAATAATACTACCAACAGGAAAGAAAAAAAACTATTTACAAAGAAAGTGTAAAAAAAAAAAAATGAGATAAGAAGACAAGAAAATAAAAACTAAAAACAAACATGAGTAAATGATTACACATTATTCATCTAAAAACATGAAAAATTAAATTGCTTAAATCCCCTGAAGAAAAGGATTTTTTTTTTGTGGTGGTCGGGGTTTGAACCCCGAACATTGCATATATTATGCATTCTCCATACCAATTGAACGCTCACGAGGACAAAGGAGAATATTTTGATTCTAAGATTAAGTTTGTTAACTTACTCTAAATCTTAGTCTTTAATTTTAATATCAAGTTGTCACTACTCAAAATTTAAAATTAATTATTATACATGGGTTACTTGTAATTGACTATTTCAGCTGGGGTTTTGGCACTCCTTGTGCTGAAATCTCCGGCACAAAATTTAAAATTAATCAAAATTTAAAATTAATTATTATACACGGGACATATTGTCACTAATAAAAAAAATTATCAAATAAATTTTCACTAATAAAATATACAAGAGAAGTTGACATTGATTGAATTAAACTATCATGCACTCGACAAGTTTTCACTAATAAAATTTCAGAACGAACTTAAATGTACGTGATAAGTTGTCACTTACTAAATTAACTTTGATACACGGGACAAGTTCTCATTGATAAAAAATATATATATTGTTTCCGCTAAAATGTTAATATTAATTTTAAAATTTAGAGTATAAAATTAACTTTTAAATAACCTTACTTTATTATCTTTAGTAATTGTTCACATATTTTAATTTTATTTTGGGTTGTTTCATATTTTATAATAAGGTTTAAAACTATATGTTAATGAAATTTTTTTTTTGAACAAGCTAAAATGAATTATATTACCACGAACAACGTGATTGGTGTAGCACAAGTTGTGCCAAAACAATCACGAAATTGTCAAAATCCTGTCAAGATTACAAACATGTTGGTCAATGCCCAAGCAAGAGAGTGGGTTTGACCATCAAATATGAGTACCAAAGCTAAATACAATATTATTAGTTTTTAACCATTTCAAAGAAGATGATTTTACTTTGTCTAACATATGTGGTAAAGAGCTTTGTCTATTTCTAAATATCACAATTTCTTAATGAAATTGTGAATACAAATAACGAAAAATATGTATTCAGATTTTGATTATATTAAAATAGACTCGCAATACTATTTTTAGATGTGTTTAGATTATTATTTGTTTGCTAGATTATTAGAAATAAAAAATTTATTGAGGGAGTAAAGTGTAGATTTTACCAAAAGAGAGGAAGGGGATGTGATTCAAGGTGAAATGTTTTCTAATATGTTTTGAAAAAGATAGGAGTGAAGTGTGTATTTTAATATAAGAGGGGATGAGAGTATACATATTTGATGGAGGGGAGTGTAATTTACTCTTAATAAAATGTACAAAAAAAGTTGACATTGGTTAAAATAAACTATCATGCACTTGACAATTTATCACATATAAATTTTCATACATGAACTCTAATAAACGGGATAAACTACCACTGACTAAACTAACTTTGATGCATGTGAAAAATTGTTATTTTAAAAAAAATGTTCTTGCTAAAAAGTTTATACTATTTAGAATATCACATCACTTTAATTCTAAAATTATATTGAACTCTCATCAACTAAAATTCACGGGATAAGTGAACATTGTCATTGTCTAAAATTTAGTAAATAACTAAAATGCATGGGAGAAGTGTACATTGACAAAAATTCAAAAGTAACTCAAATGCACGGGTTAAGTTGTCACTCACTAAAACTAAGTTTGATACACGTGACAAGTTGTTATTAATAAAAAAATTGTTCTTGCAAAAACGTTTATACTATATAGAATATCACATCACTTTAACTCTATAATTATATTAAACCCTCATCAACTAAAAGTCACGAGATAAATGGATAGTGTCTATAATATAGTAAATAAATAAAATGCATGTGAGAAGCGTGCATTGACTACAATTTCAAAATTAACTCAAATGCATGAGATAAGTTGTCACTAACTAAACTAACTTTGATATACGAGATAAACTGTAGTTTATAAAATAAAATAAAAACTGCTAAAACGTTTCTACTGTTTAGAATATCACCTCACTTCAATTCTACAATTATATTGAATCATCGTCGACTAAAATACATGGGATAAGTGACCATGGACTAAAATTTCAGAAATAACCAAAATACATAGGAGAAGTTGATATTGATTAAATAGTATAATCATACACGATATAAGGTGTCATTAATAAAACGCACGAGAGAAGTTGATATTGATTAAATTAAACTATCAGAATGAAATTTTCAGAATGGAAGGAGTTGTCATTGACTAAATGGAAGGAGTTGTCATTGACTAAATGGAAATTTTCGATAATAGTTGATATTGTCATTAATAAATTTTCAGAATGAACTCAAATAAATGGAAGGAGTTGTCATTGACTAAACTAACTTTGATACACGGGACATTTTCATTTAGAAAAAACTGTTATTGATAAAATATTTATACTATTTAGAATATCACCTCGCTTCAATTCTACAATGACATTGAACCGTCATCAACTAAAATGCACCAGATAAGTGGGTATTGTCTAAAATTTTGTAAATAACTAAAATGCATGGGAGAAGTGTACATTGACAAAAATTCAAAAGTAACTCAAATGCACGGGTTAAGTTGTCACTCACTAAAACTAAGTTTGATACACGTGACAAGTTGTTATTAATAAAAAAAATTGTTCTTGCAAAAACGTTTATACTATTTAGAATATCACATCACTTTAACTTTATAATTATATTGAACCCTCATCAACTAAAATGCACGGGATAAATGGACACTATCTATAATATCATAAATAAATAAAATGCATGAGAGAAGAGACCATTTACTAAAATTTTAAAATTAACTCAAATGCATGGGATAAGTTGTCACTAACTAAACTAACTTTGATATACATAACAACCTATAATTTATAAAAAATAAATCCTGCTAAAATGTTTTTACTGTTTAGAATATCACCTCACTTCAATTCTATAATTATATAGAACCATCATCGACTAAAATACATGGGATAAGTGACCATGGACTAAAATTTCAGAAATAACCAAAATATATAGAAGTTGACATTGATTAAATAGTACAGTCATACATGATACAAGTTATCATTAATAAAATGCACACGAGAAGTTGAAATTGATTAATTATTTTTTTTGGTACAAGAAATTGATTAAATTAAACTATCATGCACTTGACAACTTTTCAGAATTAACTCAAATAAATGGAAAAAGTTGTCATTGGCTACACTAACTTCGATACATGGGACAAGTTGTCATTTATAAAAAATTGTTCGTGATAAAAGTTGTCGTTGGCTTCAATTCTACAATGACATTGAACCGTCATCAACTAAAATGCACCGGATAAGTGGACATTGTATAAAATTCTGTAAATAATTAAAAGCATTGGAAAAGTGGGCATTGACAAAAATTCAAAAGTAACTCAAATGCACGGGATAAGTTGTCACTCACTAAACTAAGTTTGATACACGGGACAAGTTGTTATTAATAAAAAAAATAGTTCTTGCAAAAACGTTTATACTATTTAGAATATCACATCACTTAAACTCTATAATTATATTGAACCCTCGTCAACTAAAATGCATGAGATAAATGGACATTATCTATAACATCATAAATAAATAAAATGCATGAGAGAATAGGGCATTTACTAAAATTTTAAAATTAACTTAAATGCATGGGATAAGCTGTCACTAACTAAACTAACTTTGATATACGGAACAAACTATAATTTATAAAAAATAAATCCTGCTAAAATGTTTTTACTGTTTAGAATATCACCTCACTTCAATTATACAATTATATAGAACCATCATCGACTAAAATACATGGGATAAGTGACCATGGACTAAAATTTCAGATATAACCAAAATACATAGGAGAAATTGACACTGATTAAATACAATAATCATACATGATACAAGTTGTCATTAATAAAATGCACGAGAGAAGTTGAAATTGATTAAATTAAACTATCATGCACTTGACAAATTTTCATTAATAAATTTTCAGAATTAACTCAAATAAATGGGAGAAGTTGTCATTGGCTAAACTAACTTTGATACACGGGACAAGTTATCATTTATAAACAAAACTGGTCTTAATAAAACATTTATACTATTTAGAATATCACATCGATTCAATTCTAGAATGATATTGAACCCTTATAAACTAAAATGCACTGGATAAGTGAGCATTTACTAAAATCTCATAAATAGATCAAACTATATAGTTTAAACCACTCAAAATTATCCCAAACTACTCTATACATTTTTTAAAATTTTGTTTTCTTAATAAACACTTTTTTATATACATTTTCTTTTAATTACAAATTTTTTAATAATTAACTTTTAAATGGTCTAAATTTATAATGCTCACAAATACATAATGTCGAGTTCAAACTGCACAAAATCATCCACGACCAACCAGTACCCGTGCGGATGCACGGGTATGTTACTAGTTTCAGATCTGATGAGAATTAGTTTCAATAAGATATGTTGAAATAACAATCTTTATAGCAATAATTGAGATTAAAATCACATGAATGAGTATTTGACTATCATGAAGTTTATGGGTGGCATTTATAATTTTTTCAATTTTCTGGAATTGAACAACTTTGAACATGAAAATTATGCATTTTTATCTTTAATCACGATGAAATAGAAGAAGATAACATGCAATAAGGGGGGTGTGGATTTTTATGTTACGAATGGGAGGTGATTTAGAAAACATGAATTTCCTAATATTTGATAATATAAAAAGTTTTTATTGATTTTTTTATTTTAAATTGTAGCAGGTTATAGCTGCCAGCTGTAGGTAAAAGTAGGACTTTCCCATGATGGGAAAATCTTTCCCATACCCACCCTAATTGCCACCTCAGCAAGACCGAATACAGTTAAGAAGGCCTTGAGTTATGTACATTTTGCTTCCCAAAACAAACTTGGTTGTAAAGAGCTAGAGTTGCTCATTGTCATTCTTCCAGACAATAATGGTTTTATGATTCTAAGAGATTCTAGTACTTTACTACTTCATTTTGTTTGCATATGCTCTCTTTTTTATTTTCTTCTCTTCATGTTCACATGAAACTTTTTGCAGAACATTTCTCTTGTCATATTTTATCTCACATTTTCTCCTTGCGCTGAAGAAACAAATTCTTCCTTAGTGATCTCAAAAAATTTGTGAAACAAATTTGGGGCTGAGAAGATCTAATATGTAGTCAAGATTAATATAATTTTAGATGGGAGGAGGGAACACATTACTTTTGGATGCTCAAAGTTGCAGGATTCCGCTGGTTAGTGACATTCCCAACTATAGAACTTTTGGCGCTGACGTATCTCATCCTGAATCTGGAGAGGATATTTGTCCATCCATTGTTGTTGTAAGCATTTCCAAACTCCTATATCTCAGCTTATCCTGTGTTCGATCTATTGTGACTAATGTTATTCGGCTTGTATCCTCCCACACCTAGCCAGAAGCGGAAAAATATGCAGGATTGGTATGTGCTCAGCCTCCTCACAAGAATCATATTGAAGATCTTTTCAAATGTTGGAACAATCCTCATAATGGTATCGTTTATGTTGGTATTATCAGGTGTTTTAGTAAGGCCTCTAATAAGCATTAGCATTTTGCATTTATTACCTTCAATCATTAACATCAGTATGCCTATTTGGATCATAAAATTTGTGCTACTGCATAGAGCTCTTAGGATAATATTTTGCAGGCAGGAGTGATCTGTTCTGGTCATTTAAGAAAATTGGTCATTTAAGAAAATTTCTTGCAAAAGAAGTTGGAGCTAAATAATGATGTTTACAGAGATGGGTAAGTGAAGGACAATATTCTACCAGGTTTGGCAATATGACGAGCTTGACGCCAATCATAATAAGATACTTGGACATAATATCTTGAAACAGTTACATTGGTTGCATAAAAATGTACTCCACATACAGTGCACTCTTTAATGCATAACTACTCGTTATCACACACTGTATTCCTTAACCCATGTGTATAAGCTCAAAATAATAAATTAATTGGTAAATAACACTCCATGCTTTTGTGAATAACGTGTCTATATTTTTATTACTTTTATTTTATATATTAATTTAAAGTCGCTTTGATAAATCTTATTGACACTATAACAAATGTTTTTGCTAACGAACCACAATTAGATTCGTTGACATTCGTTAAAAATACCAATAACAAATCTGTTTTTTATGGGTTAGATTGCCTCTCAAATTGGTGACTATATAAAAAAATGTTGAATAGTTTGAAAAGTAATTCCTACATTAAAGGCAAAATCAGCAAGTCCTTAATCCTAGCTTGTTGCGATTCATTTAAAATTCCCTTTTTCACATCTTCCATGATTTATTTCCATGACTTATTTTCATTCTCTTCACATTGAAAATCATGCAATTCCTCCGTTGATAAAACACACCCTAGCAAAAGCTCAACATCAAATATTCTTCTTTTAAGAGTTATATCCAAACAGCGACAGTTCAGGAATTTATGAAACAGGAAACTAAAAAATGTAATCCAATGTTAAAAAAATCGATGTAAACTGTAACCGAAAATCATCACATAATCGGTATGATTGTCACTAGAACACAATCAGTTGGACTAACATATTTTAGCCATGGAGCCTAGTGCCTTGACCAATGCATAAAATAGATGAATCAACGGTCATCTTTTTATAAAATGAAATAAATAATAATAATAAATGAATAAATAACACGAAGAATCCGGCAACTTAATTCTTTTGGAAGTACTTCATATACACCAATAGATGAACCCTGAAGCATTCAATATCGTGTGATTATTTGGTTATTATATGTGAGAGATCCTAAAATGGTATGAAATCCCAGTAACAGGTACCATCTTTTTACTACTGTAGTTCATTTCACCAGTTCTCTACCAATGTTAGGCACGACTATTACTCTATGAAGAAGAACTTAGGCTAACAAAATCTGATAACAATAGCAAAACTCATGGAAAAGAACAATTGATAACAATTTTCCTTTTGATGTACTAAATAATCAAGTGACCCATCAAAAAGGTATCATCCTACATATGCAGGCCAATTTCTAATTAGGATTCAATCTACAAGATAACAATAGCATTTGCACGACCGCTTGAAACGGATAAACACAACTTGTTTGGTAAATTAAGGCTTTATTATGCTCTAAACTTCTACTGAACACCAAGACTAAATCAAGAGAACTTTCTTGACAGCAAATTGCAACAACAGAATTTCCTTTGGACATGGAAAAACACATCAACATGAGCAATAAATTAACAGTGGTGCTGCAGTTATTTGTGCTACATAAGGACAATCTAAGTCGGCTATTGAAGACTACTAATAGGATGAGAAGCACAAAAAAGCAACATAGACAAGGTCTCTTCAGAAGTTAAAAAGCGAATAATAGCTCGCTAGTAAAATTTACAATAAAATGACATCAGGACCGAAAACATAAAACAGATCCAAAGCAAATTTAGGAGGTGACAATAGGTTAGAAATGAAACTGTTCCAACTTTTCAAAACACTAACTGAATTTTTACTATCTCCTCTTTCTTTTAGAAATGCTATGTTATTGTTACCCTCCAAAACAAAGTGGTCGAGAATTGAACCAACCAACACAATAATGAAGTTAACTTTATAAAGGTATGTCATCATATGGTTGTAGTGCTTGCAACTCAACTTAAAGAAACAACATTCTGCCAACAAAAATATTCAGTAGAATGAAAACAAACCGAATATGAAATTGATTTAATTCTACCAAGCAAACAACAATTTGAACAACATATTTCTAATTGAACCAATTTATTTGCTTAAATCAAGCTGCTCATGTAATGAAAACATGGTCATTCTTCAAACAGAAGTACTCAATGGAATACCAAAACTTATAATAAAGAGAAAGGAAATTGCTAAAAGTAGCTACATTATGCAAACAAAGGAGGCTCACATTCTGAGTTGTTGTAAACAAAGAATGTTGTGCATCAAACTATAACAAAGATAAGGAATTTTTTTTAGCAAAAGGAGCAATGTCAAGCAAGCTACTAGTAACTAGAAGCTTCAAGATAAGAACAGTAGCTAAAATATTGCGGTAATTATATAATGAGTGTAAATAGCTTAGAAATGCAATTTTTCCAACTTTTCAAAACACTAATTGATTTTTACTATCTCTTCTTTCTTTCTTTCAGAATGTTATGTTATTGTTGATGTTACCCTCCAAAACCAATATGTTTTCATTCCTAGATGCTATTTCAAATGTGTGTGCCGAATATTTGTGTCAGTTGGATTTCCAATATGACTGAACAATATAATTATATAGCACCACACATCTTGGAATTGGGTCATACACTCATACTCATACTCACACTTCCCTGACTTGCTTGAGCTAAAACATGTTTCACACTTACTCTTGGCTCTATACAAGCAGACAGTGTATTCCCTACTTAAACACAACACACAACACTAGTTTCTGCAAATTCAAGATTCAAGACACAAGATTTCTAGTGAAACACAACACACACCATTTGTTTCTAATACCTGCAAATTCAAGACACTAGATTTCATATCACTACGAAAATAATCCCTCATATTAAATAAAATTTCCTACTGTTGTTGAGATAAGACAACATTCATAGTGCATTACACTTTTAACAGAGTCAAATACTAACTAGAAATAAACAATAATACAAAATACTCATCATAGAGAAGCATGTTTACCCTTTCCTTCACTCTCATCTTCAGAATCACCATCACCAACAAGACTACTTTCAACATCAGACTGTTGTTTAGTCACCACAACCGCCTGTTGCGAACCACTTCCAGTCACCGATTGCTGATAAAGAACACCCCCAATAATCGTAAAAAGCAAACAAACCAAACCAGCTGGACTAGCATGCTTATCCCAAATCGTCACATTAATTGCCACAGTCAGAAACTTATTCACAACCCCAGTAACGGTAAACGCGGTAGCAGAAACAGCTTTTCTAGCAGCAAATCCAAAGAAACTAATCAACAAACCAAACACACAAGACAACGAAACCGCCAAAAACGCATTCACGTCGAACAAACTCCCAGTACTCGATCTCAAGGCAGTAAAAACCTCAAAATTCTCACCAGTCAAAAACCAAAAAACAGGAGCAATCATCAATGACAATACATTATTATAAAGCACAAAACCCCAAGTATTCAACCCAAGACTCATAACCATATGCTTAATATAAACCATCTCAGTAGTAATGGTAACCAAATAAGCAAAAGCCCAAGAATAAGCCGTGAGTGTAAAACCGGAATCAGTAGCAACATAACCAACAGCACCAGCAAGAATAACAACCAAGGACAAAAAGGTAAAATTAGACGGAGAGGGTTGACCGCGAAACGCAGTATCAGCGAGAGCAACAAGAAGAGGGGTAAGAGATCTGAAAACAATGAACGTATCAACGTTAGCGTGACGAAGGAGATTGGTGTTGGTGAAGATCGCTAAGAAGAAAACGAGTGCTGCAGGGAAGAATTTCTTAGCGATTGGAATAGTGAAAGGATCGTGATGAAGAAACCCTAATTTACCTAAAAGGTAAACACCGAGTGAAGAAGTGAGATATTGTAACGCAGTTAAAAGACCTGGGTAGTTGAATTGAGTAATAGCGTATTTGTTTATGATTGCTAATAAGCTTGAACAGAGTGCGTAACCGATTACTAAGCCACTTGTGGCGTAGTGTTGTTGTTTCAATGTTGTTGATGACATTTTGTTGTTTCAAAGAATGTGGGTGATGGTGTAAAAGAGTGTGTGGGTGTAATGATATTGATGTATATGAGGTTATATATGGAAAATTAGGATTAGAATAATGGGGATATGAATGGGGTTCGATTTTGTTTGAAAATACAAAGTAGATCACCGACACTGAGTGAGTGATTGTAGATGTGAAGAGAGATATGAGGAGGAGATTGTGATGTCAGTGTAAATGTGAATTGGGAGCAGAGGGAGTACAGGAAAATGAAAGAGGAAAGAGGGCAATTATTTCCTCCTTTCTCCTCAATTCATTACTGCTCAGAATCGTCTTTTCAAAAACAATTACTGCTGTTTAATTACTGCTCAGAGGAAAAAGAAGATGAAAATCGCTTAATACACGGTTGCTTACGCTGAAGAACACATATAAATTACTTAAATGTTTTTCGGCAGTTAAGTATGGAGGAAAACTTCGGCAGTAAATTTCAAACCTGTTTTTTTTTTTTTTTTTAACCATAAATTGTCATTATTAATATTTATTGATTTTGAATGTTTCAATCATTACTTTGATACGTTTCAAACAATTGCAGTATTATACTTATGCATATACTCCCTTCAATAATAACTTTTTCAATGCAATAATAACTTTTTCTTTTCAATTGTACCTTTTAATTAATATTACGTTACAATACTTCCAAAGTACTCCCTCCGGTCCTTAATATAAGAAGAAAAACCAAAAAAACATCAAAACCAATACACTCATTAATTAGTGTAACTTTTTGAATATTTTTACAAATATACCCTCATAAAAAATTGTGAAGCATTAAATACACCCACTAATATTAAAAAAACAAACATTAAATAAGGGGTAGAAAAGTCTTTTAAGCAATAACTACACTTTAAAAATTGTGATATTTTCTTATAAATAGGACCAATAATTTTTTTGAAAATTTTCTAATATATAGGACCATAGGGAGTATATCATAATAAGAATATCATTTAAATCTCGATCAAAAAAATAAGGGAAAATTGCACTTACCTCCCTTGAAGTTGGTTAAAATGTCACTTACACCCCCTCTATTTTATAATCAAACACAAACATCCCCTACTTAATTTTTAATGTGAAAAACACCTCCCTTGACTATTAACAATGTTAGGTTCTGTTAAAACATGCATTGTTTGATTCAGTGGCGGTAGATCACGACCTTCTCCTTTTTTAAATAATCAGTGTTGTTTGTTTTTTTGTTTTCTACTTTTTGTGTTTCTGTATTTCAATTTAAAATAGATTGTCAATATGGAATTGGCATCTGTTAGTTGCTATCTTGACGTAAGCACATGACAGAAGAGCAACTGGCAGTGCTAAAAAATGGCAGCACCTATCTAATGCTAGTAAAAAAAAAAGATAGCAATGGAATTATGAAGGTTCTCCCAAAGTAATCACGGAAATTCTGATTAACAAGAAAGAAATTTGTTAACACAGTATACAAACCGATTAACATGAAAAGAAAACTTAACAAAGAGAGTGACCTAAGAAATTCAAAGGTAAGTTAAAGAATGTTAGTTCAAGGAATTCGTGAAAAAAATGCAAAAAGCTAGGGCACAACTCTAAGAATTTAAGAGTTAAAAGTGTATAAATATATTTTCTCACTAACTGTCCTTTAACAATGTTAACTTGAGGGGAGGTGAGTGTTTTTTGACAAAATAGAGGGGGTGTTTGTGTTGTTTAGTTAAACCTCGAGGGAGGTCAACGTAATTTCCCCAAAAAATAAAGAGCATTTAAGTCCTCAAAAAACATTTCAATGAGTATAAAAATTAAACATTTGAATATTGTTTTGCAAATTACCTAAACTAGCATGGACACCCGTGCCAAGCACGGGCTAGAATGTCGTTATATTTGATGGAGGGAATATTGTGATGTATCAAGTGTTACTTAAAATTTTAGATGGAGTTTTGGTTGTATCATTATCACTTGTGTGGTTTCTCTTTATCCAAATTGTCGATCTACATCAACGTAGGCTCCCACAGAAAGCCCAACGGTGGTATCACATCCGGGTTCGACGTTGTGGGGGATCGAGAGTTGTTCTTGGTGGTGGACTACACACACAAAGATCCTAACACTTAATGGAGAGATGTTAATGTCTCAAGTGTGAGTTAAAATTCCGTATTGTATGCAAGAGTAGATGTGAGAAACATATAAGTGAAATGACTCATATACATAATGCCTTAAGACTTTGAAAGAAGATAGGATGTGAATCTCACTTCTGTGATTGATCTTAGCTTAATGTGATAATACAATCCATTGTAGGATCCTAGCTTAATGTGATGATTTGTTTCGTTATTTTTTGAGTGTCATTTGTTTAATTTTTCATCTTAAATTTTAATTTTTGAATGTGATTAGCTTTCATGCACAAAAAAAAAATAACCTTTGTCATTTCAAATTCCTTCACTTATGGTATTTCATGGGATCTTGCAATGGAAAAATGTATATGTATGATGAGTTGAAAAAATACATATTCGTTAGACATTTTAAATAGATGTACATATTTTCAATAAATCTAATATTTTGGTAGCATAATTGCCCAGTAATATTCAACTTCTTCAACAAATCCATAAAATCACCAGCAATTCATTATGTTTCCTATCCTCTCACGGATAAAACGCACACTCCTTATTTTTTTTTCTCTTTTCATTTCCATCAAGTTCAAATTCATTTTTAATCTTCTTATCTTTTATAATTTACTTTATCTCTTCTCATGAAAGAAAGAAACAAACACCCCTCTATGAAATTGCCGCCAACCCACTTTTATTTACCATGTCGTGTCTCTGACCTTATGTGATATCTCACCAGATCACATACATAATAGTCTCACACTTAAGGGAGAGATGTTTATGTTTCATATGTGAGCTAAACTTGTGTGCAATAATATACATTGAGTAACATATAAGCAAGAAAAACAATATACCGAATGTCTTAAGATTTTACTCAAAGATGTGATGTCAATCTCACTTGTGGAGTTTCTCATAGTCAAATGTGATGGTCCAACCCATTGTAGACTCCCTCAGAACTCTAAACATTATAGTGAGTTAAACTTGTGTGCAATAATATACATTGAGTAACGTATAAGTGAGAAGAACAATATACCTAATGTCGTAAGATTTTACGCGAAGATGTGCTGTCAATATCACTTGTGGAGTTTCTCATAGTCAAATGTGATGGTCCAACCCATTGTAGACTCCCTCAGAACTCTAAACATTAAATTTTTTTATTTTTTTTTTTAGTTTTTGAATTTCATTTGTTTAACTTTTTACAAACGTATAAGTGAGAAGAACAATATACCTAATGTCGTAAGATTTTACGCGAAGATGTGCTGTCAATATCACTTGTGGAGTTTCTCATAGTCAAATGTGATGGTCCAACCCATTGTAGACTCCCTCAGAACTCTAAACATTAAATTTTTTTATTTTTTTTTTTAGTTTTTGAATTTCATTTGTTTAACTTTTTATATCAAGTATAAGTTTTTGGATGTCATTTGCTTTCATACAATTTTTTTATCCAATCAATATTATATCAAATACCTCCATATTTGGTCTTTGGGTGAATGAACATGCGAATGGAAAAATACAAATGTGTTATGTTGAATTGAAAAAGTACATGATTATTAAACATTTTATAAAGATGTAGCGTTTTTTTTAACCGAGTCTATTTTTTGGTGAAATATTTAATCTTAAATTTCCAACACTTTTTAACTGACCCATAAAATTGTCAGTAACTCGCTATATTTCCGATACTTTCATGGACAAAACACACACTATTTTTTTCCCTTATCATTTCTTTCATGTTCAAATTTCTTTTCATATTCTAATTTAATTTTATTGTTGCTAAATTTATTTCTCTCGTTTCATGAAATATGGGAACACAAATTTCCCTCCGCAAAAACACCATTAATCCATTTTTTTAAACCACGTTGTGCCTTCGCCTAACCTTATTTGACTATCAACAAATTACAGACGCATTGAGTCTCACACTTTAGAGATATATGTTCATGTGTAAATTGTGACTTAAAGTTCCACATTATTGGATGCCAAAGTAGACGTTGAGAAACATATAAGTAAGAT
Source organism: Medicago sativa (assembly GCF_051527215.1). Lineage (NCBI taxonomy): Eukaryota > Viridiplantae > Streptophyta > Magnoliopsida > Fabales > Fabaceae > Medicago > Medicago sativa. The sequence goes on along the minus strand of NC_140756.1, from coordinate 81,265,381 downwards.
GACCAATACACCTAATGCCTTAAGGTTTTGGATAATGATGTGATGTCAATCACAATTGTGTGGTTTCACTTAGCCTAATGTGATAGTCCAACCTACTGTAGACACCCTTAGAACTCTCAACATTACGATAAATGGTTTCGTTAGTTTTGGGATGCCACTTATTTAATTTTTATATCAAATTTATGTTTTTGGGTGTTGTTCACTTTCATGCAATATTTTTTAATCAATCTCTAAGATATTAAATTCCTTATCCTTTGATCTTTGGTGGAATTTAACCATAGATAAACACTTAAGTGTTATGCTGAGTTAACAAAATATGTGATTAGTAAATTCTTTATATGTTGTTGCGTTTTTTTACCCGAATCTAACTTTTTGGTAAATTAGTTTTTTTTAACGCAATCTAACTTTTTGGTAAATTAATTACACAAAAATCTTCAACTCCTTCAACAATTTCATAAAATCACTTGCAACTTACTTCGTTCTTTATAAGCTCATGGACAATATACACAATTCTTATTTTTTGTAATCGGTATCAGTTCTCTCAATCTCAAATTTATTTTTCATCTTCTAACTTCTTTGATCTCTTCTCATGAAATAAAGGAACAAAAACACACTTTCAGTAAATTACCATTAATCTACCTTTTTGATCATGTTGTACATCGGTTTGACCTTATTTGGCTATGTCACGTAATTACGGACACAGAGAATGTCACACTTGAGGGAGATATGTTATCGTGTAAAATAAGAGTTAAAGTTCTACAATGAAAGGAATAGTAGATATTGAATAAGATATAAGTGAGATGACTCACAAATGTGTGCCTAAATAATTTGGGAGAAATTGTGGTGTTGATATCATTTGTCTAGTTTCTTTTAGCCTAATGCAAAGATACAACCCAATGTAGGTTACACTTGCAGTCCCGAAATTATGATGATTTGTTTTGTTAGCTTTTGAATGTCATTTGTTTAATTTTTTTTATGTTAAATATTATATTTTGGAAGTCGTTCGCTTTCATGCAATTTTTATTTGTCAATGCGATAACTTTTTTTTATTTAACCTCTATTATTTTAAGTTCCTTCACTTTTAGTCTTTAGTGGGATATGACAAAGGAAAAACGTTTATGTGTTATGCTGAGTTGAAAAATACATGTTTATTGTACATTTTAAATTGATGTGACATTTTTAATGAGTCTAATATTTTTGGTAGAATAATTACTCAGTAATATCCAACTCCTTCAACAAACTCATAAAACTACCCACAACTCACTCGTTTTCCTTGTCATTTCTTTCCAGTTCGAATAATTTTTCTAATTTAATTTCTCTCTTCTCATAAAATAAATGAGAAAAAAAAACACATCTCTATGAAACCACCACCAAGCCACCTTTTTTACCATGTTGTGCCTCTGACCTTATTTGACTATTTCATCATATCATAGACATAGAGAGTCTCACGTTTAAGGGAGAAATGCTAATTTGTCATGTGTGAGTAAAAATTCTATATTGCCAGCAAGATTTGATATTTATGAAAATATAAATGAGATGAGTAATATACATATTGTCTTAAGGTTTTGTATGAAGATGCGGGGTTTCTCATTTTGAAACACAATACCTTGGTATATGTTCCTCATCAATATTATTGGACATCCAACTTTACATCTTAATTTGTGGTTTGAAATATGCAACTGTTAATATCATTCAAGAACTCAATTGAATACCATTTGCTTTGTAGCTTTTTATTTTGGTCAGATTGACAAACCAAATCAAAGCTAATATTTTCCTTCTCGTTTTCTGGAAACAACGATAGAATAATATTGTTAAAGTGCTCAAATGGGTCCAAAGTTTGAGCAAGTATCCCTCGCTCTTGATTTTTTTGGAGATCTATATATTTTCCAAATTATTTGGATAAACAAAGTCAATAAGGGAACACAATGAATAAGTTTGATCTAACCCACTTGTTTTGGCCTGGGACTACTTTTAAGGTCTCGTGTTTGATTCTCTCTGCTGCCTTCATATCAATTTTAAGGTCTCGTATTTTCTTTTCAAATCCATGTATCAATGCTTCATTGATTTTCAATGGAATATTGAAGGATGAACCGGTTGTACGAACACCTGGAATTAACATGTAATTAGCTATGACCCTAGGAAAAAATGGTCAAATTGATAATAGATTAGAGCCTCATAAGTATGTGGATAGCAGTTCAATTTCTGCCTCATGTGTATGGAAAATATTCGGCTGAGATGAGAGAACTCGTCTTATGTATCCCACAGGTTTTCCAACTAAGATTAGTCACTGCTAAGGTGATGTAAGCTTTATACCAATTTCATGATAACTCGAAAAAATATCAAATATAAAATTAGTTACCAAACTTAATTGATACATTTAATTAGTATATCTAATAGACATTAAAAATCAATATTTATTATTATTAATAATAATATAATAATGATATTTAAAAATTGATAATTTCAGCAAGCATTTATTTTGTATTATTTTCGACCAAAAATTTTCATCAATAAGTTAATCGATTGTTAGAGTATCCACAATGGACCTCTCCTTTTGGTTGCTTAAATGAGTCTCTATGTACATGTTACTTGCTCTTATAATTAATACTTAATAAGATTTAATCTTTCAAACTCTAGGAGTATATATGTTACCAGAATAACTCAAGGACTTTCTCTTAGTTCGTTCATTTTATTTTTCTTTTGGTTTTCTTTACTTTTTATTTTCTTGTTATTTACTTTTTTCTTGGTTTGGTGTTTGCCCCTCAGCTTTTTGCTTAGCTTTATTGAGAAGGTTTTGGTCCATCCCCCAACTCCTTTTGTTCTTGTTTCCTTTTATTTATGCATTTATAAAGTGATGCAGCTGGTTCATAATTGAACCCCATTTAACTAAAAATAAAAAATCTCTCAAACTCAACACTTCAAAAAATATTAAATGGGTCTTAGTAATAAATAATTGTTGTGCATTTTATATTAAATGTGTAGTTTTTTAATAAATAATAGTTGTTTTCAATAAGAAGTTATTACTTTCAGTTGCTTTAACATGTGCAATATTGCATCTAAAAACCCATAGGTCTAGCCACTGTATATGTTCTACACCTAATTTTCTAGTTCTATCTAGTGGAGGTTCGGTTTAAAATTAACATAAAAAAAAAAAAACACATTTGTTGGCTAGTGCCCCTTTTAAAATAGATATATTTTGATTAATGTGTATATACACTCTTTACAACTTTGTTTGTATGAGAGGTAGTACAATACTTATATTATTGAGTAAACATGTTTTATTCAAACTATTGATTGTTATAATGATTTTTTTAAATTACCATTTACATGCTCTTCAAAGTCAAATGAGGTTTGGGTTTTATCATTTTTTAAAAGTGAAAACGAACCAAACTGAATCGATGGTGTACGGTTTGGTTCGACCAAAACTGCATTTAAATAAAAGAGGAATTCCCTCAAAAAAAAAATAAAAGAGGAATTTTTTTCTTCAAATGTTTGTATTTATTTAATACTGAAAATAAAATATATGAAATTCCGTGAGAACACATAATTTAGAAATAAAGTTGCAATAAAAATTTGGATTTTTTTTTAGCAAAATTCAGAAATAATCATAGTAATAAAATTCAGAAAATTTTTTGCAACGTAAGAATCTAGAATATGTCAAAAAAGAAACTTAAGAATCCAGAAGAGAAGCTGCAACAAAGAAAAATGAAACCCTAATTCAAAATTCTTATAATGTAACACTAATCCAAACAACACAAAGAAGAAAAATAAACAAAAGCCTTAAAAAGACTAAAATACACACTTATTACATATGATTCGTGGTATAAAATGAGTAAATGACAAATTACCAAAAAAACTAAAGTTTGGCCCTGAGAGTTAATATAGGATGCACGACCTTGAACTGAATATATAGATAGGAAACTACTTTGTTCTCAATATTATAAAGGTCTCTGCAAAATAATGAACACATTGTAAACAAAACCGATAAAAGAAATTTCAATAATGTTGTGTTTCCTCCCAATTAGAAGAAACACAACCAAACTGGAAGGAATTAAAGTCGATTAAACTGAGATATACTTTAGTTATAAATCCGATAAGTTCTTTGTAAATTTGAGGAACATTGAGTAGCAATATGGTCATCCGCAAACAAATATATGGGAAAATAAATATGTTACATTAATAGCAAAAGAAATTTAATGAATAAGATCATATCGTTATATGATGAAAATAATGTCTCAAATGAAGCATTTTCAAAAATGATATATAGTAGACAATTATTTGGAACAAAATATAAATCATGAGAGAATTGGAACAAAATATAAATCATGAGAGAAGATTCAAGATCCCTTTCGTTGATGCCTTTCTTCAGCTTCAAAATCAATTTCTCAACAAATTATTTGATAACTAACATTCTCCCTCTTATTTTCTCATGTACAGCTAAAAATCCAACTATTAGCAATAAAATCCTAAATCATGGTCACAAACCATGATGAAGGGGAACGGTCTGATGCAATCAACAATAAAATTTGATGAAATTGTAGGAACTAAAGGTGTTCTTGATCTTCTTATTGTTCTCAAAACTATTTTTGAAAAATAGTAATAGTGATGAGAATAGGATGGGAGATAAAGATCTGAGCTATTTTATTTCCTTTTTGTGACAAAAAGAATCATTACCTTTCACTATTTTATTTTGGTTTTAATTTGATTTTAATAGGTGAGAAACAATTCAACGATAGTCTTGAATTAGACCAATTGTCAACATTCTTTTTTAGGACTGTTATAAGTGTTGAATAATTTGAATTTAATTTCATTAATTGGCAGTTGATAGCTTCTTGTTTGATTTTTTTATGGGCAGTTTCTTGTTTGATTTGATATCATGCAATTAAATTTCAAGATATCATTTTGATCATAATAATAAATCGAATGATTTCTTAAAATAGAGGCAGTATATGGAAGTATGTGTTGAGACTGAAATACCAGGTGCTAAGCATATACCATGTAATGGAAATTTGAATTTTTCTAGCATTAATTAGTCTGACATTAATTAGAATGAGACTATAACATGCCACATGTACTTTTGAATGAAAATGGTTTCACTTGTTTATATTGTAGATGTAGATGTAGATTGTAGATGTAGATAAGGATACGGATAGAGATATTGATAGTTTAGCCGAGATTGTTGTCTTTTTTTTTAATATAATTTTAAAATAAATAAAAAAATATGGGTATGAAATAAAGGCAAATAAATATTATCGATGTTGATGAGTGACTCAAACAACCATAAGTATGTGTTTTATCATGCAATTTGTAAAAAAATTAACAAAGAAGCTTGAGTATGTGTTGATGACAGAAATAAATAAATATGGGGAGATAAAAATGGAATGCTTGATTAGGTGATAAAGAGTATTTGATGCATGTGAACTAATTTATCAAATGAAATGAATGGATGAGATTTGATGTTAAAATAATTTATGAGAAATAATATATATCAACGCCATGTTTAGTGAAAATGAGTGATTGACAATAGAAACGAAAAAACTTAATAAATTAAATCAGTTCTTTTGAATAGGAGCAAATGAAAATAATAAAGAAAATAGTGAGGTTTAGATAAAATTCATTGAAAAAAAAATAACTAAAATAAATTTTCTACATTTTCGCAGGGGTCGGTCTTGTTCTACAACATACATGAATAGTTTGCACCACAAAAATGTAAGATAAAAATATAATATCTTGAGAACTATTGTTACCCAAAAATACTTGAAAATTCTCTGTTTTTTTTAAGGAAGAATTCTCTTTTATATGCACAACTTCAACGTTGAAAGAACAAAACATTGACATGCCTTTCACATATCTCTCATTATTAATAGTGGCAAAAAAAAATAGTTTTGGAATGAAGAAATCTGATTCAAAACGTCTTTCAATTACGTCGCTTCAAATTAATAGAAAAATAATGAAATTCATTAAAACGTGAAGCAAACTTTTTCAAAAGGTGTAAATATATATGGGGATGAAAACCCTAAAATTAACAGAGCCGACAGCTAAACCTATAAAAGGGAATCAAAATTCGGAAGGAAAAAAAAAGGTGCCTAAATCAATTTGATAATAATGAAATCAATAAAATTGAATTGGTCAGGAGGTAGAAATATTTGCATTTCAAATAAATGATATTATAAACAATTTGTACGAAAGGAAGATGCATATACAAATGATGAAAGACAAATTGACTATATATAGGAAAAAAAACTCAAGACTGGCTAACTTAATATGATGATGTGTTGATTACAATTTGATTGGATGATAATTAAGAATTATGTACCAACATGTAATTGGTACATATCTTGTCATAAGCCGTTAGAACTCGAGGGTATCATAGGATGAATATGTGAATTTGAACAAAATACATGGATATATACAACATGTAGTGGAGTAATATCATAAATTGAATCAATTTTTGAAATTAGAGTGATGAAAAAAATATGTTAAGAAGAAAAGTGTTTCAATAAAATAAAAGAGAGATTTTGAGAATAATTTTAAAATGGAGGAATATCATGGATATATACAACATGTAGTGGAGTAATATCATAAATTGAATCAATTTTTGAAATTAGAGTGATGAAAAAAATATGTTAAGAAGAAAAGTGTTTCAATAAAATAAAAGAGAGATTTTGAGAATAATTTTAAAATTTTAGTATGAATTCTAAATGATGTGAAAATGTTTGAGACGGACAAATAATATTTATAGGAAAAAAGAAGCAAATAAGTCACATCAATTATGCCATTAATTTAGTAATAAAATTAGTAACACATCAAATAGCAAAAATAATTTGAATAAAATATTCCATTTATTTTTTTGTCATTATAAGCCTTTTAGTCAACTTGCATAATCATGTTAATTACATAAGTCTTGCACAAATCACATAATATGTACCAATTACACAAAACATTAAATGCACCTTTCAATATAAGGATGCCATGTGTACTATCAAAATAAAATAGTGCAAATATATATAATAGAGATAAATAAAAAAATCGTTGTGCACAATTATTTTAATGTAGAAAATATAACAACATACTATACCTTAAAAAAAACGTTGTGCACAATTATTTTAACTATTATATTATTATTATTTTTATTTAAGTAATGTGCAAAACAATATTCAAATGCTTAATTTTTACACTGATTTAAATGCTATTCTTATTAAGATATATATATATATGCATATGTATAATACTTCAATTGTTTTTAACGTACCAAAATAATGATTGAAACATTCAAAATCAATAAATATTAATAATGACAATTTATGGTTTTTGTCAAAAAAAAAACAGGTTTGAAGTTTCCGCGGCAGTTAACTGCCGAAGTTTTCCTCGGGAGTTAACTGCAGCCGATTCCATAATTCGACAGTTAAGTACCGAAGGACATTTGAGTAATTTACATGTGTTTTTCAACCTAAGCAAATGTGTATACAACAATATTCAAAGACGATTCATAAAAAATCAAATTGGAAAAAGATAGATGAGATCAATTAATTAATTATGTGATATTATTTGTCAAAAAAATAATAATAATGTGATATCATAAAAAAATACAGTACTCCCTCCGTTTCAAAATGAGTGTCGTTTTAGCCAATTGCACACAGATTAAGAAATGGAATAAAGTAATCAAATTGCATAGCAATTTTACCAAATTATCCTAATCAACTATTGGTTTGTTTTTCATTAAAGAAAAAATAATACTTTGGAAGTATTGTAACATAATATTAATTGAAGGGTACAATTGAAAAGAAAAAGTTATTATTGCATTGGAAACTGAAAGTGACATTCATTTTGAAACAATTTTTTTTGGCTAAAACGATACTCATTTTAAAACGGAGGGAGTATTAGTTAAATAATTACGTGAAGTGATTGTTTTTTTTTTTGGACGATGAAGGGATTGTTTATTGAAAGGAAAAAATAAAAATAAAATACATATGAAGGATTTATGTGTTCCAACTTCTAACCTTCTTTCTCAATAACCAAATAATTAAGGTTATGTGGTTAATTAGTTCTTTAAACTAAATCGTTCGAAAAAAAATACAAATTCGATTTTTAATAAAAAAATAACTTTTTATTATACTTTAATTTTTTGATGTCAATTGATAGACTTAATTTACATATCGATTGAACTACATGTTATTATGGTCCCTTTTCTAAGAGAACCATAACATCAAAACAAACAAAAAAATCTTCTTTCACGATTATTTTTCGTGACAATTTTTACACTACACTGCATAATTCAAAATCTATGGATGTATTTGTTCTTTAAATTAATAGTTTTTTTTTAAATAAAACCTTTTTTCTATCATTTATAATTATAATAAGTAAATTTATTTCCTTCAAAAAAAAAAAGTAAATTTATTTACTAGAAGTGTCAGCAAAATAAATAAATAAAATTTTAAAAATATTGTAAGCAATTTTTATATTTTTGTTACTCATAATAGTGAATCCAAAATATGTTTTACGATCAAATGTAAAATATGATGATTTTTTTTAAAGGATTAGTATGATGCTTATAAACCATAAATTTGTTGATGCATATGTTAATGTATCAAAGATATAAATTTTGCATCGGAAAATGTGCTAGTTTATTTCATCAAAAAATAAAACTTAATTTTTCTCAATAAACACTTGTTTTTTTATAGAAACTTTAGTATGTATCCAAGACATATGTTATGTGTCAAGACACACGTTAGCATGACCCATAAATATAAATTTACAATTTTAATGTTTTTCCCTACAAAAAATGTAAATGTTTTCTATATATCACTCGCAATTTCTAAAATCTTTGAAAATAAACTGGTGATCATTAAAATAATCTCATTCTTTTATGAAATACGAAATGATAAAAAATAAAAATAAAAAAGTTCACGGGAAAGAAATCTCACACTTAGCTTGTATTATTTTTTTGGAGAAAAAACACAATTGAAGTAGAAATTTCTCTCTCTCCACCGCCTATTTGATAGTTACTCCTCCACTAAAGCAATTGAGAATTATGAGCATGGTGGTTACTACAGAATGAAAAATCTGGTAATTGAGTAACAATTAAGAAAGGGTTAACAAAAAATTAAAAAGCACATGGTAGCATCTTTGAGTAGCTTATATGACAAAGAGTGCATGTTGTGCATGCTTCAAGACTTTCGTTCTTCACTTTCACTACCATCTTCTACTACGTTAAGTTAAACCAGAAGAGAATGTTGTCGTTTTGTTTCAAACCAGAAAACATCTCATGAGTGTTCAGAAACTATTTTTAAAACCGGAAATTAAAAAAAAATTCCGGACACTTTTGCGAACCGTAAAATTCACGAGAAGGTATCCGGTTTGTATTTACTACATCCTGCATGAAGGCAAAATAGGAAGTTCAAGACAAATATAAGGGTGAAGGCATAAGTGTATACGTGTAAGGTAAAATTTTCTAAAGAAATGTGTTTATAAATCTAGTCTCATTTAGAGCCTATATGTAGTCAAGTATTGAGCACCACAATTATCTATTAGTCTATAACACTAGGAAAATTGCTCGGGACTAAGAAATCTGAAACGTTTATTTCTCTATTTTGAGCCCCCTCCTCTAGGCTGGTAGTCCGTTTTTTGCAACAAAAAAACTTAGTCCGAATTATATAATATGAAACGTGTTTTTCCCGGATTTGAATTATATAATCCAAAACTCACACACACATATATTTCAGAACCAAGGCATAACTTCGCCACTTTTCTCACCTTCTACTCCATATAGCTTCGAAAACACCTATTTTTGGCAAAAACATTATTTCAAAGCACAATCCAATCATCAAGGGGACTATAAAACCTTCCTTATTCCATTTGTATGTCTTTTCCTTTGATTCACATCACCAAATATGTACCAACAACGTTCAAATTAATATAATCTAAAAATATGACAATCATTTTATAATGATATATTTTTTTCTATGTTTTTAATACATTTACATTTAATGCTATCGTTGTTTATGTGTAACAGTCATGAATTATATTACAAGTATATCGGCAGGATGGGTGTTGAATCCCTTCCACTTGATACAAAACTTTTGAAGGCTAGATATATCGATATGGTAGTTTTCCTCAACAAAAAAAAAAAAAAATCGATATGGTAGTTAGTTGTAATGAACTCGTAAAATAACGGTATTACGTGCATGAAAATTGATCACAATCGGTAGATATTTTTCGAGAAAATGAAATGAAATTGTATTATATTAACTATAAAATCAATCCAAATTCAAATCGACTTGGTTTATACTAGAGAAAGGGAGCTCCGCAACAATAGTGGTAAATTAAAGAGTTTTTAAATGGATCATACATGTACACATCATTTATTTACAATTTTTATTGAAAAATTTAATTGGAACACAATGAATCCAATTGTAATGAATTAAAATGAGTTCTTAAATAAGTCTCGCTAATATATAATTTAATATATGTATTTAAAAAAAAAGTAAAAAGATGAAAAATCGCATGAATTTGAGATGGTGGAACCAACTTTTATGATTTTTTCTAATTACACCCATAAACTTCTCGTTACACCTTGATTAGATATAAATATCCTTGAATATTTTTCAATTTTTTCATTGTGGTAGGGTTTAGGGTTTAACTAGTTAAAAAATTGGGTATAACTAGATGTTTTAAGGGTGTAACTAGTTAAAATCAACTTTTATCTATTTTCTTTCTCCAAATGGGTACCTATTGGACTTCAATAAAAATTGATTTTAACTACTCTAATTCTTCGTAACAAAAGTACTTAGAATTTTGCTCTCCACCCAGCACGTTTTGCTCGCACCCTGCAAGCCTACCAAAAATACCCTTGCGCAAGTTAACTTGCGCAAGTGTTAATTGTTGCGCAAGTTAACTAACGCTGCGTGAGTTAACATGCGCAACGTTAGTTAACTCACGCTGCGTGCTTTCTTAAACAAGGCAGAGCACCTCATTTCCTCATTTCTCATCTAAAATCTCAAAAAATCCCAAAAATCTCTCTCAAATCACCAAACTCCAAAATTCCTTCAAGTTCAAATCAAACAACACTCCAATAACAAGTAAGTTCTCATGATCAAACACCATTGACCTTTTATGTTTGCATGTTAGATTTTTTCTCTTAAATTAGAAATTTTTTAGATTTAGAGTTTGTTTAAATTTTGGTGTTTTTGGAAGGAAATCATACAATGTTAGGATGTAAATGACTTGTGTTGCTTAAAATTTTAAATGTTTGCATGTTTATGTTGATTTTTTTAGAATTAGGGTTTGTTTAAATTTTTATTTTTTTTGCAAAATATGATACAATGTTACATGCAAATGAGTAATATACATGCAAATGAGTAATATTGCTTAATTATTTAGATGTTTGCATGTTTATGTTGTAGTTATCATTTTTAGGGTTTATGTATAATATGCACACCAAGTGTTTGATTAAATGTTTGAATGAGTTTTTCATTGATTATTTTTAATTTCTATGTGTGTAGATTTGAAACAATGGCCGGGTGGATCAACGTTCATGCAACATTCAACGGCGGAGAACCTCAGAGGTTGAAGGTTCGGTGCCTTGATGTAACGTTAATAGATCTCAAGGATCAACTGAATGAATTCAACCAAGGAGTCAACCCCAGAGACACAAGGAGGGTGGAACACATTCAGTATAAACGTCCAACGCTCGACGAGGGGAGGGTATCATTCACTTGGGTGGAGTTAAAGAAGGACGAAAACGTGACGACCATGTTTTGGGAGCACACCAAGTTCCAGTGGATCGATATGCGGGTGACGTTGCTGAGATCAACTGAAGATATCATCAACAACTTAATTTCGCCAGAAGATCATCATTAGTTAGGGTAAGGTGCATTCCAACTACAACAATTGTCTCACCTTTGAAATGGGGTAATTCAAACTTGCCAAACGGCCAAGACTCAAGCATTTCGCTCGGCATTTATGTTTTTCCTTTGAAAAGATTAAATTTTTGTTAGGCTTGCTTAGATGATGGTATTAAGTGTCAAGGAATGGACCACATTTCGTTGGCACTTGAATACCATCATCTAAGTCAAGCTTGACAAAAATTTATTCTTTTCAAAGGAAAGCATGAATGTCGAGCGAAATGCTTGAGTCCTCGCCGTTTGGCAAGTTTGAATTTACCCCATTTCAGAGGTAAGACAATTGTTGTAGTTGGAATGCACATTCCAACTACAACAATTGTCTTCCTCTGGATGGGGTAATTCAAACTAGTTAAATGGCAGGACATCGGCATTCGTCCGGGAGTGTTTTTGTTCCATTCTAAGTGTTAATTTCTTGTTGGCTTCGTTTAAATGATGGTATCAAAGTGTCAAGGTCTGGAACTCATTCCGTTGGCACTTAGATACTATCATTTTAAACCAAGACCAACAAGAATTTAACATTTGGAATGGAACAATAACACTTCTGGACGAATGCCGGAGTCCTGCTTTTTAGCTAGTTTGAATTGACCCCATTCAGTGGTAAGATAATTGTTGTAGTTGGAAGGTACATTTCCTAATGTAATGTAATGATAGTTGATGTACATGTCTTTTACGTAATGTAATGTAATGTAATGATACCACAATGTAATGTAACGTAGATGAAATTATATCTAAATAAAATTGTCTAAGAATTAATGTTGTGTACTTATCGAATTTATTTATTCAATGCGCCAACGCAAATATTTATTTGAATTCACGCTATCGCAATATTTATTTGAATTCACGCTGTCGCAATATTTGTTCGAATTTTATTCAAATTTATTTTATTGACTTTATTCTTCTAATTTATTTTATTGAATTCACGCTATCGCAATTTTATTGACTTTATTATAAAAAATATATTGCGTTAATTAAGTCACACTGCGTGACTTAACTAACGCACCATATAATCTGTGCGTGACTTAAGTCACGCACGTTATAATCTCTGCGCAAGTTAACTTGCGTAAGTTGGCCGGTTCTAAAAACTGAGGCACAAACGTTTCTTGGACGGTAGTCAATGGTCTTCAATGGTTTTTGCACGTTTTCCTTCACATTTGACCACGTTTTTTGACTCATTAATTGCTATATACCTAATACCCCCTATAAAAACCCTCACATACTTCCTCTTTTCCTCACATTTTCTCATCCCACTCTTTCTCTTCTTCTTGCTCTTCTTCTTTGTTTCTTATTAGTTTCTAGGGTGGTTATACCGCTTTAGGTATATACCAGTGGCTTCTGGGGGAAGTAGTGGTCGGTCCGGTCGGGAAAAGGGCATCTTGATGTCGTTTTCCCCAGGGCTGATCACTATTTTCCCCAGGAACTATTTGGCATATACCGAAGAGGGTATCAAATAAGTTTTGACCTCAAGAGGGCATTAAAAAAAGTAAAAAATCAACCTTATTTGCGCGACTTAACTCGCGTAGTGCGTGACTTAAGTCACGCATAAATACAACGTACGTTAGTTAAGTCACGCTACGTGACTTAACTTGCGCAAGGACATTTTTGGTACGCTTGCAGGGTGCGAGCAAATAGTGCTGGGTGGAGAGCAATAATCAAGTACTTAATATATACAAAGTCTTAAAAGTTTGAGACACTCATATTGAAAATGGTCTAAAAAAAAAAAATAGTTGAGCGTTGCCGTTGAGAGAGTTACATAGATGATCCTTTAAATGAACACCGAGAGCATTATGTATTGCATGCACATGATCAAAATATAAGGGTTACGATATACTATATCATATCCTTTCGTCTTATTTTTATCAAGTGGTGGACACATTGGCATTGTATCTGGAAATGCAATTTCACGAATTTATCTTCAACGTTCTTTTTCCAAAAAATTAAGCGTCATCCACAATTTGAACACTACATTAATTTCAGCAACGAGTCCAAACTCTGATCCTTTATTTCATTCTCTTCATCTTCTATAAGATCCTTCATCCTTAATTTACTCCAATGCATATGAACTATTATTATGAGTTATGACGTAGTGAATTGATATTGCCAATTTATAACTTTAACATGGTATTCAAAGTCTCACAAGTACAACATTCATACAAGTCTTATCTACGACGTTGAAACTTCTTTTCAGCTTTGAATGGGAAAACTCAACCCTAATATTAAACATAAAAGACCACCTAAGATGAAAATATAAGTTTAAAAGTTAGTACATTAAGAAAATATAAAACTACAAAATAAAAACTGATTTATCTGTCATTTTATTCTCTAGATGCATCACTCAATTAGTCCATGCAACAACTAACTTTTATGTGGGAATAGTCAACCATGTATCTTTCAAATACTCAAGTCAACAAATTAAATATGAGAGAATCAACAACACGCACACACCTCATTTTGAAAATAGACAAATCATCAACTATGTCTTAGAGTTTCCTAACTCTGTCTGTCGTAACCATCAACATCATAAGATCAGAATTAGAGTCATTTTCTTATGTCATATATGCCTCTTTCTCTGGTTCATTTTGCAGATTTTTATTGTTGAAACATTCATCAGAAAATTAACCAAACTCGTTACATTCGAAGCACTACACCTTGTTCATTTTTATTGATGCACTGAGTATTTATACAGTTGTATAGGTACCACATCAGTTGAATGTAAATTATCAATAACCACAGTAACTATGTAATTGGATTATATCACAAAACACTTCCTTAATCCAATGAAACTACATTTGACATTTTTTCTCAATTCCTAAAAAATTTCAATTTCAAAGGTTTGGTAAGCATGTCATCATGTTGTAGCTCGAATTTCAAAGGTTTGGTTCAAACTCTCCTTTTATTACTTGATCACACAAGTAATATTGGAACTGTAACTGCCAACGGCACCCACTTGACATCAGCATCATCCATCCCCCCGTTCTTACATGCCTTGCGCTTGAAGAAGATGAAGTTTCTGGATACTGGATCGCCTGTAATCTTCACTCGCTCATGAATCTTATGACACCAGCTACTTTTTGACCACACTGTACCATTAATATCCACAACACTTGATCCTTCTGAATCACGGCTCCTTCCACCTCTCTCGGCTACATTTCCATTTGTTTTTCACCACTCCACCTCCTATGTTGTTATTCTCAACCTTAAGAAAATGTCCCCATTCTCTTTCTTTCTCCACATAATCTGGTTCAAACTTTTTCATACACAAATTTTCCATGTGTCCAATAACACCACAAACATGACACATAACTCCAAGCTTCTCATACTTAAAAATTACTGAGGTAACCTGTCCATTTTCCTTTTCAAAAGACCAAACCTTACTGATTGGTTCGTCAACATTCATCCGAACTCTCAGCTTCATGAACTTTCTCCAAGGACTCAGCTGAGCAAAAACTATGTACCAATTTCAAGAGCAATCTTGCCTAAACCGTCATTATATACCAGCTGAGCGAAATTATGTATTAAAAGCCATTTAATACTGAAAATACAGAAAATCAAAACATGTAAACAGTTATTTTGAGAGGATATATGGTACCTTTCTAAATGAGATCCCTTAAAATTATGTTTTGGATTTGAGCAATTTTTCACCCAGTTGCACTTGTTTACGCCTCACATTCTTTAACTAATAGGGGACATCCAATGATTTCTATGGTCTGTAATTTGGTAAGACGAGACATTCCATCACGAACCGATGATAAATGTGTGAAATACCTTATGGTCACATGTTGAAGCTATGAGAGGTTAAAATTCCAGTCAGGCAATTCATTTAGAGAAGGAAAACTGTTGAAGTCGTCATGAAACCAACTAGCAATTTTCTAAAATTGTAACCTTGAAAAATGTTCAATTTGAAGGTAATGGAGAGATGTAAGATTTTGCACCCAATTTTATGGGATGTTATTGACAGCAAGTGTATGGCGACCAATACACAGGGATTTGAGCATGGAAAGCGCAGGCAATGAGAGACTCTGATTGTTTAGTGTAGCATTCAGTGCCTCCACAGGACTACCATTTAACTCCAAACTCCTGTCAAGTTCTGACATCGTGCGATTGATAATTGAGAAAGAAGAGGAAAGGGAGGGAAGGAAAGATGAAGTGATTGTGAAGAGTCAACATAACCTCCTATCTTACACCATCCTTTCAACTGAGAGTAACCTTCCAATCTGAGTATTTTCAAAGATGGGAAGATTTTTTTAGGTAAAAATAGCCTTTTCTTAATGTATGTAGATCAACACAGTAAGTGAGAGAGATTTCAACAATATTTGTTTGTGAAGAAAGCCATAGTTTGAATAATCAATACCATCATACCGTAACTCCCAAGGACTGATTCCATACACTCGCAATTTCATTGTTTGTAGGCAAACAAGCTTGCTTATGGATTTGAAAATATCTATTGAAACCCTGCAATCATATAATTTAAGTCATCTTAAATGCTTTAATTTTCCAATTGAACAAGATATCTTGGCTAAAGAAGAATCTGACAGTTTCAAGACGCGCAAGTGTTTGAAATTTGAAATAACTGATGATTCCTCCCTATTCAATCATATCCAACAATCCAAAGTTCTCAACCTACCTGCATCCAGTGAGTCCAACAATCCAATGGCTTTACGTTAAAACGATACATGCATGGGTCTTTCTACCTAGTTCATTTGCCTTGCCATCCAAAGAACAACAATCTATGCTAGCTACCTGCATTGCTAGATCATGATTAAATCGTGCATTTTGAATATGCATCACCATCTTCATCCATTTTTGCATCTTGGAAAAATGACTTTGTCAAGAAAATCTTCACAAAGTGGTTACCAACATCTTCGATAAGCTTAATTTCAGGTGAACATTCGAGATAACCCTGTGCCATGCACAGCTGAATCCACTCATCCTTCTCTATTTCCCAATCCTTAGGATATATAGAGCAACATGCTACTATCGTCTTGGCATAATCTCCAAAAGTCACCTTGTAAGACATTGTTCAGTTCTCTCTCTTTACTCTTACTTTGCAATAGGCCTCCTAATGTTCTAATAGCTAGTGGAACCCGGCTGCATTTTTCTTCTATCTGCTTACCAATTGAGTCAAGAAGAGTTTTGTTCACTCCTTGAGCCTCATTCACATATGTAATGATGTTCTTTAACAAACATCAAGTAAGTTCTCAATTCAATCCATTTTTTATGACTCTCATTCCAAACGTCATCTAGGACTAACAAGTATTTTATTTCTGATAAATTTTGACGGAGGTTACTTTGCAAGTTATCCAATGATAAGTTTTCGTCAACTTTTCCATCTAATAATGACTCCAATATTTTCTTCAAAATAGTTTTGACATCAAAGTTTTCAGAGACACATACCCAAATATTCTTTTCATGAACTATGATCGTAGTTCCTCATCCTCAGTAATAACGACGATCATAGTGGTCTGTATTATTAATGTTCCTCATAGTGGTCTGTATTATTGAGGAACTCCTCATCCTCACAGAAATTCTATAAATTCATGAACTACAGAAATTCAATTTCTTCATTCTTGAGTTTCAGCACAACGCTCAATGTGATCAGTTCAGAGAGAGCAGGGACAAAAATCACGATACTCACACAACAGAAGCAATCATCAGTCCATGATATTTACCTATCCAAAAGTCACAAATGAACAGACCAAACCTATTCATTTTTTAATTCTTTTAGAAAATAAAGTGTCTCATATCTATGTTGACAAATAGCTGCGACAAGATAACAACTCAAATCAGTATGAAAGTCCGTCAAACACAAATCCTTGAGTGGATAGTTTTCAAGAGTATTAGAACAAACTGGTGTAATAAAAAATTGCGCGCAAATAACAATATTGGAAAGAAAAATAAGAAGAACGGAAAGAAGCTAATAACAATCTAAGACTAATACTACACACAAATCAATTAATAAATAGGATCTACCTAGTTAATTAGTTGAAAGCAAATATATAGTGCAGAAACAGGAATACAAAGATTGTGATATGATATAAACCAGTTGAAAAATTAGATTTATGATAGGATTAAAAAAATATTCAGAAATTTGAAACCATTTATTTTTGTGATTGAAAATATTAAAAGCCATTTACTGGTCAATTTCAAGATAATCAAAGAATGGGAACCAAAAGAAAGAAAAAAAAATAAAAATAACAATTGTTTCAAGATGTTTGGAATGTGAGCAATTTTGGGCCAATTTTCACTTGATTCTGCCTTACATTCTTTAACCAACAGGGGACATCCGATGAAGATTTAATTATTATATTTGAATTGGTCTCCACAATATGAAGATTTAATTTTCGTTCCTCTAATATGAGTGAAAAAATGACTAAAATAAATATTGCATGCATATTATAGTCACGGAATTTAAGTTAATTAAAACAGTATTTTAAGTTAATTAAATTAAACAATGTATTACTAATAGGAAAAAAATGACACACTGTGACTACTTCATGTGGGAGAATGACTTCATTGCGTTCCAAGCTACGATGGATGAGTTGCAAGAAACCACGATTAAGAGAGATATGAAAGCCATGAACAATATAGTTTAATTCATACACAATTTTTCCCGTGCATATACACACTAGTTTTTTATTAATTACATCTGCATGTTCAAATCAAATAAAGTCACCGAAAATGGATCTATATGGACATTGATGACCTTCCCAACATTCTGAAGTTGGCTTTCTTTTGGCACCACCTGCATGTACAAAAAACATAACAAACACTCACTAAGACATAGACATTGAACATGACACTGACAAGTTGACAACATAAGTAATTTGAAAAATGAAAGGAATTGAAATTAACTATATGAATCAGTTTTTGACAAATGGGAACATCCATGAGAAATGGGCACATGTTTGGTTGAACAAAGGTGTTGCCAAAAAAGTTGACAGATAGTAGGTGTCTTCAAAAAACAGATATGTACAAAGGTTGGCCGCACGTGCAGCTGGAGACCAAACCAGGCTTCCAACGCGGCGGTTGAGTAGGATAGGCAGAGCTGATTTAGTGAGAAGACAAATATTATTTACAATATATTAGCTGCATTGTTATGGTTTCAATCATCTTATACTACATTTATTAGCTTATAATTGCAAGACATTTTCATGTACAATAACAAAGTGTTTTTTGATAATGTCAACTATCTACAAGTGTCATGCTGCATGCCTATGTATCATCTCATCCAAAAAGATTAATAAGACCAGGTATCCCATGAATGTCCTCTCCCTGCAATAAATTATTGGAAACAACTTATGCTGGGAAATAGCTTATTGGAAACAACTTATGACGTAAACACTTCTGCGTCTGTTTGAAAGAGTTTATTGGAAACAACTTATGTTGGGAAAGAGCTAATTGGAAACAACTTATGGTGTAAACACTTCTGCGTCTGTTTGAAAGAGCTTACTGGAAACAACTTATGTGTCCATAAGCTGATGTCGACTTATTTTCACAAGCTCTCTAGGATAAATTATGAAAACAACTTATAAATTATATGAAAACAGTTTGACATTATTTTATATTTCATTATAGAAATACCTAATATATAATAAGTGCTTATGATGTAACTGTAAGCGCTTAATTATGTTGTTTATCTAAACAGGGCTTTGATCATGTAGGCTACCTTAGGAGTAAAGTTGAAATAGAAAGAAATTTGTGCACAGATTAGATGGAAGAAATGTAACATTGAAATCTAACATCGCATACATACAACACTGTCAAAAGAAAAGGTAGGACTGCATTGAGAGAGTGAGAACTGAGAAATAACCTGTATTACAAAATCAACAAGTGATTGATAAGGTCCTGAAAGTTTCGGCCGGTTCCCCAAATATACTGGTTCCAAAGACCCGTCCTTAAGATTCATGTCGTATTTTCGTATCTCTGGATAAAACTTCTCAGCGTGATTCGCATTTACCGAATAGTCAAACCTAGGATCAATGGTTGCTCACGTCAGTGATCCAAATCAGCATGTTTTCTTAAAAGGGAAAGAAGGTAAAATATAAACAAAAGATGATATCAAAAAATCATGGTTAGCTGAAGGGGTCAGGATTTCTGAAGTGTTACAAACTAGCACTAGATGAAATATCAATAGAACTATTTCAGCCATGTCTCTAGTCAATGCAGATCGTCTCATATCAAATTTAAGATAGACTCTTATACCGTCTTAGAATTTGAACTAGGACTAACTCATCTCAAAAACTAGTTTGACGAGTGAGGATTGCTAAAGCCTTTTATAACGACTATTTTGTTCGCATCTCTAGTAAATGTGAGATCTCACACAATATTCACAAGTCTAAACTTTAAATAAGAAATGGATGAAGCAATAATAAGGAAAAATACTTCAAGGAGACAAGAGAAGCATTAGAGTATAATAGAGCAACATCATTCTGAAACTATTAACAATGTCGGTTCTTATAAACTGTTAAAAAAGAGCACATACTCATGCTGAGAAACAATAAAATTATTTCACTCTAAATTCAATCAGATAACAGAAAGAACAAAGATCTTTTAAATCATGACAGGTTGGTGAAAGCATGTACCAGAGTCATTGAGGTATGCGGTAAAATGTTATTGTGTAGTACCGACACATTCAAATATTTCATTTTCTTAAATTATTACTGGTATCGACATGTTCGTGTCGTGTGTGGTATCTGTGTTTGTGTCAGCGTATGTGATAGTGTTATCAATAGAGAAAACTATCTGTTACTATTACTGCAACAATTCTATACTGAAATCTAAAGCATGGAATATAACCATGCTTACTACCATATAACTTCAATCGACCCAACTACACCAATTTCCCCCGATGTTCAATGATGCATTCACCTCAACTTCCAATGCATAATCTCCTAACACTTTGCTCCCTAATTTATAAATATCATTCCTTTTTGGGATAATTAATGAAACAACTGCTTAAAATTTGTATTGGACCTAACTCTCAACCCATACACACCCTTCAATTCATACCCAGATATCTGAAGCAAGATCCGAGTAGCTGATAGGGGAAATTTATGTTCAAGGCTGATGAGCAAGTAAGATACCATGCGAGCATTCTTTATCTTGGTATAAATAAATATGTGTGTGTGTGTGTGTGTGGAGGGAGAGAGAACAAAACACTCAAGAGGAAGAGCATTAATCCCTGGTTCAACATAGGCTTTGTAAATAATGAAAAGTTGCATCAAAAGATCAATACAAAATAAAACCTGAATATATTTGAGACATAAATGGAGGTAAGCACAGTAGACCACAATACTTGTAGGAACATTCCCTCTATTGAGCAACATATATGAAACCTTGACAATGATGGCAAGTATAAGATATGCATTGTACCTTGTCGGAGCTGAATGCAGAAAATGAATCCGAAGATTGTTCTGGGGATACAGAGGGATTAGAAACCCTGGATCGGACCACATTTTCTTTAGAAGTTGGCATTGCTGTCACATGAACATTTTTACCAATACCAGAATTTTCTTTAGAAGTGGAGCTGAGTGCAGAAAATGAACATTAGAAACATCAGGTACATTGTTGCACTGCAGCCATCTAAACCAATTTTCAAGTCACTCTTATTACTACTGTCTTCATCAAGTGTAAGATCCCCTAGTATTAGTGCAACCAGAATTTTCACTCTTCTCGGATCCAGGTTTCATGTGATTCCCAGACGAAGGAAGCAACGGACTTTGAGAAGCTCCTTGCAGGTCAATACAAGAATGATCAAACCCCTCAACGGTCAGCGCCACGTCACCTTTTCCTTTAGAAGTATCAGGTGCATCGACATTTTTCTTATTTACAGATAACAAGCCGGTGTTATCGAGAAAACTAAACATCTTTGCATCAATAACTCGGTTATCGTTGTCAATTTCCTCTATTGTTCCATCCATGGGTAAATGGGGACTACCTTGCCGATTTAGATCGCTAACTACATTTGTCCCAGTCAAGCTCTCTTCCATTTTCTATTCACCAATCGGAGACTCAACGTTTGTCTCTTCATCTAACTCACCAACCGCAATTTCCTAAATAGGAATTGTATTCAGTTTAGAGGAACAACATGGTTAAATGACAGAATCCTCTGTAATAGAATTTTGAGCAATTTCGATGAGGGCATCCATCTTAGAGACCCTTGAAGGCATCTCATCCGTGACTGGAGACTCTTTTGCTCCCAGGACATTAGGCTGACCCAGCAAATCTTCTGTTTTCCTCAAATAATTCCAAACATGAATCCCAACATGACTATTGTAGCGACACTTTTCCAAAAACACTATGACCAATCTGGCACTCAAACTTCCTAGCTTTAATTATAACTCCATCTGAAACAGATGAACCAAGTCGATACCGCCTCGTCATCTTCTGATGAATAGACAACAAACAGGTGCTGCAAATATGCATCCTTCTCATCAAAGGTTATGCTGCACTTGTGACATTCAAACAGGTTATGAATTTGCACATCTTCAAAGTTCTCCATCTCTAATACGGCAATTTCCTTGAATACAACTCAGGTTATGAATACAAACCAGACACATCTGAGTTAGTGGCAACAAACTGCAGTTGTTCCTGCTCCTCATGGACAACCCCTGCAGACTGCAGCAGAACCCATTAACATTCAGATTAATATAACAACAGATCAACATCACCAGCAGCAGGGTTACTTACATTTTCAGTGGTCACTCTCTGTTCCTGCAGTATATTTTCATTCATATGAGTGACTTGTAACCGTGCATCAGCATGATGGAAAAGAAACTGCAAATGGGAAGAAACTTGTTTGCAAGACACAAACTGTTTTCCACCATGGCTGGAGAATATCAAACAAGAGACAAATAAGCTCCAAAACCAAAACAAACAAACAAACAAACAAACAAACAGCTATATTTATGGCATGTTTGGGTTGACTTATTTGACCTGTGAGACTGTTTGGGAGAGCTTATGGAAACATCTTAAATGACATGTCCATAAGTTGCTTTCAGCTTATTTCCATAAACTCTTCAGAATAACTTATGAAAACAGCTTATAGGTTATATAAAAACAGATTGACTAAATTTTATCTTCGAGTGAAGACCCATTTTGGTCTTCACAATTTTCTTACGGCCCAATTTAGTCCCCTAGCAAAAAATAATAATCAAGTTGATTATAGAAATAGCTTATATAGTGAGCACTTAATTAAACTGTTGATCCTAACATGGCGCAACTGGTAAAGTTGTTGTCATGTGACTATAAGGTCGCGGGTTCAAGTCCTGGAAACAGCCTCTTGTGTAAAAACAGGGTAAGGCTGCGTACAATACACCAAATGGTGGGACCCCTTCCCGGACCCTCCGTATGCGAGAGCTTCAGTGCACCGGGTTGCCCTTTTTATCCTAACATGGGCCTACACCATAGGAAAATTCCTCACCCATAACCCATTAATAAGCAAACACATTAATGTTAGTCCAAATTAACAACAAACAAATCACATTAATAGTACATGTAAACTTTCCAGTATTGTGATTCAAATAAAATAAATGTGTTATCCTAAGGTTGAAGAAAATAAAATCAAAAACAAAAAATGGATTAAACCTTATATATTTGCGGCAATAAATCCAAGCACGACCACTCAACCCCTCCGTCCTTCTCGCCAACTCCGCCGCAAAATCAATCACAACACCATTCTTGTTCACAATCTCCTCCTCCTTCAAATTCACCTTCACTTTAGGAATTGACGGTGGCTGAAGAAGCTGAACTTTGGATCTTCTTTGATAAACTAGATGGAAGGAATGTAGGATTGAAAATTAACATCTTATACAACATTGTCAAAAGAAAAGGTAGAACTGTATTGATAGAGTATGAGAAATGGCCTGTATTACAAAATCAACAGGTGACTGATAGGGTCCTGAAAGTATCGGCCGGATCCCGGATATCCGGGTTCCAAAGACCTGTCCTTTAGATTCGGATAGTATTTTCTTATTTCTGGATAAAACTCCTCAGAGCGATTCGCAATGACCGAATAGTCAAACCTATGATCAATGGTTACCCATGTCAGTGATCCGAATCAACATGTTTTCTTTATATGGAAAGAAGGTAAAATATGATCAAAAGATTTTCATAATTTTTTTTACAAATAACTAAATTGTCCAAATTACATGCTAGATGAAATATCTATAGTAATCAGCTTAAATCTTAAGATGAAATCATAAAATCTTAGTTAGCTGAAGGGGTCAGGATTTCTGAAGTCTTACAAACAAGGACTATTCTAGCCATGTCTCTAGTCAATGCAGATCGTCTCATATCAAATTTAAGATAGACTCTTGGACCCTCAGAGAGAGAAAGGTACCATATTCCCCTCCTAAAGCATGACATAAGGATAACATCATGTCCCTCACGTGCCCGCCACGGGCGAGGTGACATTGTAGGTGCTCAGCATATGGGTGGATAGAGGCAAAGAATTAGTCATAGTCGAGTCCAGATTATCAAAGGGGGTATGAACGACCGTACTTTGAAGTACAACTCTTATACCTTCTTAGAATTTGAACTAGGACGAACTCATCTCGAAAAACTAGTTTGACAAGTGAGGATTTCTGATGCCTTTTACAACCGGTAAATTTAAGATCTCACAAAATATTTACAAGTCTAAACTTTAAATAAGAACGTAGAAATGATAAGGAAAAATACTTCAAGGAGACAAGAGGAGTATAAATTATAATAGAGCAATATCATTCTGAAACTACTAACAACGCCGATTCTTATAAACTGTTAATAAAGAGCACACTACCCTCCTTAATGTTAAGAAACAATAAATTATTTCACTCTAGATTCAATCAGATAATAGAAAGAACAAAGATCTTTTAAATCATGACATGTTGGTGAAAGCATATACCAGAGTCATTGAAGTATGCGGTAAAATGTTATTGTGTAGTACCGACTTATTCAAATATTTCACTTTCTCAAATTATTACTGGTATCGACATGTCCATGTCGTGTGTGGTATCTGTGTTTGTGTCAGTGTCTGTGATAGTGTTAGGGTGAAAATGGCTCAGATAATCATAGGGCATGTTTGAACATCAACTATAAAAGATAAATTACAAACAATGGAGCATAACCATTTCAGACATGAGAAAATGTTGCCATGGATGGATCATATGAAGCAGGAAGAACATGGCATATAACCAGATACTAAAGGAATTCAAAAGCAATGCAAATGAAAAGGTATAAGAAATTACTTATTTTGAAAGCTTGAGATACCATCAATCCGCTGAACACATTTACTGACATGAGTATAAGTTATATAACTATATTTGCTATCATATAACCTCAATTATCCCTCACCTTAACTTCCACTGCATTTCTCCAAACACATTTCTCATTCCCCAATTTACAAGGATCAATCCTTTTTTGGTTAATTAATGAAACAAGCTCTTAAAGTTTGGTTTGGGCCTACCCTACAAAACCAGATTGTAAGGTGAGGGATAACCCCCACATATTTTGACTTCTTTTCAAGTATATCTCGTCTAACATGGGACTCTTACGACATACCTCTAACGCCCAAGACTCATATCGAACGTGACTCGATAGCAGGTGATCCAACGGATCTTGGATAGACCAAGATATATGTTGAGTGAGAGTAAAAAGAGAAGGACATGTGATGATACCGTGTATCAGAACTACAAAACAGAGTCACTTTTATATTGACTGAAAGCAATAAATATAAAATAAATATAGGAGTTACTGTTCTTATTTACAATTTTACATAATATGATATGTCTCTACAATAAACTGTGTGGTTGAGATTTTAGTCGCATATATCACCTTCTGAATGATAACACTCAACCCAGCTTTACCAAATAGTGGTGCCTAGAATTGTAGGCGCCACTGCCTCCTACCCAGTGTGTGGAAACAATGATGAATCTCGAGACCATCTCCTGCGAAAATGTCTTAGGATTCAATATATGCAGATTTCACTGTTATCAGGTAATTCCTGGTAATCATACATATTGAATCCTAGGACATTTCCGCAACTAATTTCTCATTGGTTGATAATTGTATATATATATATATATATATATATATATATATATATATATATATATATATATATATATATATATATTGAACCCTAGGACATTTCCAAATATGACCGTGTCAAGAATCATTCTACATTGTTTATCAACCGATCAATATATTATCAACTCAACCATTTGGGGTTCAAATACCCAATTTGATTTTTTCACCAACTAACACAATATCGAGATATAACAACAATCAAAACATAAAAACAAGAACTTTCTTTAATGGGCTTACATAAAAAATCAAAACTATAACAACAAAGAACAACGCCAACCTTAAAAGAATGGTGAGGATAATAAAGTCCAGCATGAACAACTTCACAGTTCCTTGAACTAGTTCCAGTACCAAAACTAGATGCTGATTCAATCACAATTACCTCTCTACCCTTCAGTGCCAGTGCTCTTGCAACTGCTATTCCAACCACACCAGCTCCTATCACTACACCGTCCACTCTCTCTCTCTCTCTCTCTCTCTCTCTTGGGACAGAGTACGAGGTTGTTGTCTCTTTTGATACATGGTACGAGGCTGTTGTGTTTGTGTCATTTGGGTTTTGATGCTAATGTTTCTGACCCAATTGGTAAATATGAACATGATCACGTGTTATTGTTGATGATGATGATTTGAATTGTTCATTGTTTGAATCTTCAGCATTTTAGCTCACCTTAGTTGTTTGTTGATAGAGAATTGTGATGAATCGTTCAAATCATTAAACACACGAGTCAAATCATTTGATTAATAAAAGTTGACAAACTTAATTTTTGGGTGTAATATCGTGAAAAAATAATATCGTGTACTAGTTTATTTTTAAATTGCTTTATAATTGTTTTTTTTTTTTAAGGAAATGATAACCACACTCGTTAAGGAATAATAAAAAGAAATATTATTTTGAAAATTGTGTATTTTACATTGTAAAAGTTAAAAAATGTTCTTTTCAATATAAAATTTGACTTTTCTTTCTATTTTTAGTTCTTAACTATTGTTATGGGGCACCGATTAACAAGGATCTAAATTTTTCAATAAATTTAAAAAATTAATTGTTTCTTGTAAATAGGACCGAAGAAGGTAACTATTTTAAATAAGTTGTAATTTGTTTTGTTCTTTAGGCAAAATGACAAACACCACATGATACTCAAACCGGATGGAGGTGACTAATCTAAAAATATTTAGTCTCATTTATTTTTATTTCGATATCAAATATCTTATCTGTGAAGGTTAATTACTCTAGCATTTTAAAACTCAAAAAATGGTTGACAGACACTTATGTCAAGATCAATATTATTTCATCTAATCGATTGTAGTGAATTCTCTCTGTTAATTTGACATTTTATTTTTATTTTTGGGAAGTATATTATCTGTCCTTCATCTTTTTTTTTTCAACATATAAAGTTACTAATAAACCATTATTCCTCCTTGCGCTCTCTATCTATCTCTTGGACGACATTCCCAACACCAGTAGGATCTCTGATGGGTTTCGTCTTCAAGGTACAACTTTGTGAGCTTGATATTGTTTCACATCAAGATTAACCACTTTCCATGTTTCCAATTTTCCTTTACTCACTTTATGCTTCCCATTGTCCACTCTATAAATTTGCATCGAAGATTAGTCTGGATTTGCGATCCATTCGAATTTAAGGTTGTTTATCAGAGCCTCATTCTCTCACTCCGTCATCTTGTATTCTCATCTTCTTACGAGAATGTGAGAGAGGGATGTCAAACATTACCCTCATTCACCCTCAATCTTCTTGTACTATGGATTTAACGTTAAATGTCTAATAGTTTATTATAATAAACATTATGTTAATGTAAATGTATTATAAATTATTGATTAAATAATAAAAATGTGTTCAATTATTGATAAATGTGTCATGTCTCTTTAAATTTATTTCATTTTTTCATTTTAATTTATGCCATTTTAAATTTGAAAAGTTGTTTGAAGATCTAGGTAAACGTGAAACATATCATATAATCCGAACATACTAAAAAAGTGTTTGAATTATATAATCTAAAAGGAGATATTTTGATCAATCAGTAGAATGCACGAGAAGAGATTATAGTGAAAAAAGTAACGGCCTAATTGTATTACGTGTCATTTAACTAAATTTATACTAATTCCAAGCACGTGCTTTGTCTTTGTTTTGGATATAAAAAATGGCTATATATTTTGGTATTTTTTGGAATATAATTTGTCATCATATATTCGGTGAAGACTTATTTTGACCCTTCTCAATTTTTCATGACATTGTCGTCATACCTGGGACAAATTAGTCTCCCCATTATACTAAATTAGTGACTAATTTGTCTTTGCTATAAGAAGTATAAAAAATTACTTTAGATTTTTTTTGGTATAAAAAAAATCACTTTAGATTTTATTATATCATAAAACTAAATTGATCCGTACAAAAATTGTAAAAGACCCAAATAAATCCCCACCCTTGTATCTTCACTTTAAAATTTCGGTGTAATTTTGTTCCAATTCAAATTTAAGCCAAAGTTTAATATTCATGGATCAAGTTTCAAACTAAGGACAAAATGGTACAAAAATTTCAAAGTAAAGATATTATAAAAAATTATATTTCAACAAATATTTAAATAAGACAATTTTATCATCTCAAAAAGTCGTTAATATCGAAAAAGTTGAACCTACAATTTTATGATTGATTTAACATTTATCAACTGATTGACATTTATTGATATGCAATTTCTATTTATATTATTATTTTTTTGTTAGGTAGTATAGTAGCTAGAATTAACCTTTTTCAAAGTGAATAAGTGAGGTGTCCAGGGTTCGAACCCTAACCCCTGCCAACTAAGCTATGTTCACGGGACATTTCTATTTATATTTTAAAAGCTAGTAAAGATTAATAATAGTTCAACTCATTTAAGTTAAAACGAGAAGAGTTGGAAATCCTGATTTAAACTCTGACAAATAGTAAATATTTAATCTAATAATTACTCCCTCCATTCCTTTTCTTTTGATGTTTTAGAGTTTCAATTATATTCCAAAACTTTTGATGTTTTAGTGAATTTATTATTGTTTTCTCAAGTTTACCCTTGTTGGAAAACACCATAAACTATTAAAGTAGTTGAGACCTTTGATTTATCACATGTGAATTTAATGATAAATAAGGACATTTTAGTCAAAAACACATAAATATTTATATACTTTAATTACTCCTAAAAACTTGTGCCAAGAGCTAAAACATCAAAAGAAAAGGAACGGAGGGAGTAACTAATAGTACATTTTGTCATTAAAAAGATTGTTAAATTGAACATCTTATGTCCATGCTTTTTGCAATTCTCATCCACCCCGAGCCTCCAAAACTCATCCATTTTGACTTTTTCGCTCTCTTATTATTAAAGGTCCAAATATAGTAGACATTTTTGTAAGACTAGACATGATAGGATTAGGAATGACATCATTAGAGAGAGAGTGGGGGTAGCACCTATAGTAGAAAAGTTGGTAGAAAATAGGCTTAGATGGTTTGGACATGTAGAGAGAAGACCCGTAGACGCCGTGGTAAGAAGAGTAGATCAAATGGAGGAGAGTCAGGTTAAAAGAGGTAGAGGAAGACCTAAGAAAACTATTAGAGAAACCGTTGGAAAAGATTTAGAGGTCAATGAGTTGGATCCAAATATGGTCTTTGATAGAACATTATGGTGGCATTTGATCCATGTAGCCGACCCCACTTAGTGGGATAAGGCGGTGTTGTTGTTGTTGTTGTTGTTGTTGTTGTTATTATTAAAGACCTCATTTATTTTTCCTAAAAAAAAGTTCTTATTTACCTACTTTAATCCACCGATGATGAGTAAAAAAAGTAATTCACTGATGATAATATCAACGTGTACTTGTTTTTCTAAAATTGCTTTATAATTGTTGACATCATAAATTCATAATCTTATTTTATTAGCACTATTTCTATTAAAATTCACAAAAGATAAACAATATCTTTTAAAACTGTAAAACTGTGGATCTTTTTTATATGAAAAAATTAATATAATAAATAATTTTAAAAAAGTTGTTTTTTACACAAAGTGACCAACACCACATGATATTCACACAACATATAACTATAAGATCTTGGATTTAAACCGAATAAAAGTGTTTAATTTAGGAATAACTAAATTATTTTGTTTATTTATATTTTTTTAAGGGAAATATTAACTACTGTTCTGGGGCATTGGTTAAGAATTTTAAATGATAATTTTTTTTATGAAAGTTTGTGTAATAAAATGCATAGGAAATTGAAAATTTTGAGATTTTTAAAGAATTATTACTTAGTTTAGAATGCTTAAAAAGTGTCAGGATACTCGTTAAGAAGACTTATTTTAAAACCATAAATGGACTACAAAATCTTCTAAAAAATTTAACCTCCTACATGTCCAAATTCATATTCTAATCATAGGCTTTAGTTAAGTAAGATCTCATGTAATCCATGCTAGTTAATCCCCTCTATTAATTTGACTTTTTTTGGCATTTTCCTTTTAATATTATATGTCCTTCATATTTTTCTTAAACAATTATTCCTCCTTGCGCGCACACACACTCTCTCTCTCTCTCTCTCTTGGAAGACATTACTGGCACTGGGATCTCTGGTGGGGTTTGGTCTTCAAGGTACAATTTTGTGAACTGGGTTTTGTTTCACATCAACATTAACCTCTTCCCATGTTTTCAATTTTTCATTACTCATTTCATGCTTCTTCTTTGTTTCACTTGTATCTATCTACAATCTTTTTCCTGAATGAATGCATTGTGGATTTATGCACAAAGATTTGTTAAATAATGAAACTAAAAGCTATATTTTTAGTTCATTCTATGTATATGTGTTCTTTTCAGTCTATTTTCAATTCCACTTGATTTTCATGTTGAGTACTATTCATATTCAATGCATGTAAATTAAGCATTTTTGTTGATTATTAATTTTAATGTACATTAGTAGTAATTGTTACTGAAAATGGATCTTTTGGAGGGAATTTGCTATAATTCTAACAGGAATGAATTATGCATTAAAGATATATTTTTGTGATTAAATACCCCTTTGTTGTCACTCATGATTTTTCCATTAAAGGAAAATATTTAATCAAAGTAGATTGATTTAACTTTTGAACAGGGCAAAAATGACAAATGGTAGATTAGATACACACTTGATGCCAAATTCATCCAGGAACTTGCCTGATTTCAAGAAATCTGTTAAATTGAAGTATGTTAAACTTGGTTATCACTATCTAATCACTCATGGAATGTACCTTTTTCTTTCCCCACTTGTGGTGTTGATTGCTGCTCAGATATCCACTTTTTCCATCCAAGACTTTTATGATATTTGGGAGCATCTACAATACAATTTGGTATCTGTCGTTTTTTGTTCAACTCTCCTTGTTTTCCTGTCCACGCTTTACTTTTTGACTCGTCCGAAACCGGTGTACCTTGTTGATTTCTCATGTTACAAGCCTGAAGAATCGCGTAAGTGCACAAAAAGGAAATTTATGGATCAGTCTAGGATAATCAGTACTTTTACGGAGGAAAATCTTGAATTTCAGCGAAAGATTCTTGAGAGATCGGGACTCGGGGAATCTACTTATCTTCCAGAGGCTGTTCTTAACTTTCCTCCTAATCCTTCAATGAAAGAAGCTAGAAAAGAAGCCGAGACTGTGATGTTTGGTGCCATTGATGAGCTATTTAGTAAGACCTCAGTAAAGCCTAAAGATATAGGAATTCTGATTGTAAATTGTAGCCTGTTCAACCCAACTCCGTCACTATCTTCAATGATTGTCAATCATTACAAGCTTCGAGGGAATATAAAGAGCTACAACCTAGGTGGGATGGGTTGCAGTGCGGGGCTGATCTCGATTGATCTTGCTAAAGATCTTCTCCAGGCCAATCCTAATTCGTATGCATTGGTCATTAGCATGGAGAATATTACATTGAATTGGTATTTTGGAAACGATCGGTCGAAACTTGTTTCTAATTGTTTGTTTCGAATGGGAGGAGCTGTGGTTCTGCTTTCCAATAAAACCTCAGACAGAAGAAGATCAAAATACCAATTGATCACCACGGTTCGCACTAACAAGGCTTCTGATGACAAGTGTTTTAGCTGTGTAACCCAAGAAGAAGATGCCAATGGCAAGATTGGTGTTACCTTGTCAAAAGATCTTATGGCAGTTGCAGGTGATGCTTTAAAAACTAATATCACTACACTAGGGCCTCTCGTACTTCCAACATCAGAACAACTACTGTTCTTCACCACATTGGTTGGGAAGAAACTTTTCAAGATGAAGATAAAACCTTATATTCCTGATTTCAAGCTAGCTTTTGAACATTTTTGCATCCATGCCGGAGGTAGAGCTGTTTTGGATGAACTAGAGAAAAACTTGCAGCTATCTCCATGGCATATGGAGCCATCAAGGATGACACTTTATCGTTTTGGAAACACATCTAGCAGTTCACTTTGGTATGAATTGGCTTACACAGAAGCCAAAGGGAGAATTAAGAAGGGAGATAGAACATGGCAAATAGCATTTGGTTCTGGATTCAAGTGTAACAGTGCAGTGTGGAAGGCTCTCAGGACAATCAACCCTGTGAAGGAGAAAAGCCCTTGGATAGATGAGATTGACCAGTTTCCTGTTGATGTTCCAAAGGTATCTACCATCTAAACGACGAGATTGTAAGTAGTTGTGTATCAGCATTAGGTGGTAGTTGTTGGATTGATGAAATTTTCTCTGGGATTTTGTGATTCGTGACTGTTTTTCGAGTTCAGGTTTTAGGAATTTTATTCTGCTTTCTGGTGTACAAGTGGTGGGTCTAGTTTAGGGGAAGTTTTTGTTGAATTCAACTTTGTCATGTGCTGGTGGTTGCTTGAACTTGTGATTGTTTTGTTGTGAGGTGTATTTTCTCGGGAATGTATTTATTGACTGATCTGTGGGTTGTGGTGCTGAAATGCATAGAATCTGAAATGAACTTTCCAAATTTTAACTGTGATTTTTCTAACAAAATCGGAATTGAACATTTCAATTCCGTTTCTTTAGTGTGTCCATGGTTAAAGGTAAATTCTGAAATCATTATGTTCTTAGTAATTTGTATTATCAATCATCATCTGTGCATAATTTTAAGCTGCATCAGGTGCTTTTTAGCTGGATAACTGTCTTCTATCAGTCATTTGAAATACATAGTTCTTACATCGAGATATCGCATGCTCTTACATTTGGTTGTATCCTTCTTTCTCAAGCAAAGAAACATGTCATTGGTCTACCTCCTCAGTTGTAACATTGCATGATACTTAGCTTGTTATATGCATAATGTCATCCCAACTTGAGGGAACCCCGTTTCTTGTGAAGCACAAATTAAATGGAATACTCTTGTTTCTGATTAGCCTGCTGTTCTAAGCTAACATTATAGAAACATGCTTAGAAACCCAGATCCTCCTTTTTTTATAAATTCCTTAATTTTGGCAGGTACATTTATCATGTTCAAAAGCAAAGGGCAAGAACAAACAGCATAGAAAGTATTAAGGAAAAAAATACAAAGGAAGTTAATTTTGGTTTTGATTTTTTTTCAAATTATATCTTGTTAAGAAGTATTAGGAATCCTTTTGACTCTTTAAAGACCGATGAATATCACCAATCATTGGCTTTACATAACTTCATAACCAAGCATCTAAATCTAATTATCATCTATCTTTCTAAGCATCCCTCTTGAAATCTATCATTAGAATAAAAAACAGGATCAACAATCGAAGTACCAAATCCATTACTTACTGATAGATCTCTGGCAAGTGCACCAAATACTATCGAAGTAGTAAAAATATCGATCCCACGAGGACTGTTTTTAATCTCAATAATTCAACTACGTTGTATTTTAGGATGTATAAAGGTTATTTTGATTTGCCACTAGGCAGTAGATTGGTTTGATTGCATAAAAGTAACTGCTAAAAATAAATTGGTTTTCAAGAATAAGAGAGAGATGAGTTTAGGTCTTTCGAATCATCTATGTTCCCCTAATTGTTATGTTGCACCTATTCGTATGAATGATCTTCTAATCCCACGATAGTTAACAAAATAGTCCTAATCAATCCCTTGAGTTAGGACCCTCTTCTTAGACTACAACCCCTAATCCCTTAGGTGGTCTAATAATCTTTGAAGGTTTAAAGCACGTTAACCTAATATCACTAATAAACGATTATCCATTCCTAGACTAACCATGTTTATTAGAACAATTCAATAGGTCAAAGTAGAAAGCTATGGTCAGTAGTCATTCATTCTCACAAAATCATATTTATATTTGATCAGGATATAAAAAGCATTAAGAACAATTGAATTGAATAAAGACTAGAATATCATTCACAATAAATAGAGTTTCACAACATAATATCTCAATTAGGGTTACAACGAATCATCTCAGACCTAACCTCTAATGGATTTAGCTACTCATAATAGTGTTTACAAATAACATAATCATTAGAGGTAATAAACCATACACAAAGTGGTTGGAAGATGAAGAAATCGTCCTCCTGGTCTTCCTTGCAGTTGCAAAATCGCACTTGGCTCTCTAGAATTCGTCACCCTTGTTTTTGGAATAGACTTCAGCATAAATAGGCACAGAAAATCGCCCAAATCGTGTCACGTTTTAAGTGAATCGTGACACGTTTTTACCTTCTGGAGCAAGAAATTGAATTAGGGTTTCACCAAATCGTGTCACGTTTTACCAATCGTGACACGTTTTCATAATGTCGAACCAAACCTTTCTGAAGCTCTTAAATCGTGTCACGTTTTTGATAAATCGTGACACGTTTTCTTTCTTTGTATTTTCTTCTGTTTTTCTGCTCTTTTGCTGCATAAGTCTCCTTGTGAACTCCATTTTTGTGCTAAAATACATATAAAATTACGTAATGACAAGATGTCATCACAACCCCAAACTTAAACCATTCCTTGTCCTCAAGGAATTTGCTTGCAAAGCTGACAATCGACAGTGAAATAACAATTACCTGATCAAGCGATAGTACCCAAAAGTTCAACTCCTTACTAGCTAAAGATGAGCTAGTTTGACTTGTTCGCATCCACCAATTCACAACTCCACGCATCAATATGAGATAGGGTTCTACCAGTCGACATGCAGGTCTACATATTACCATACGCTTGAAAAGTTTCTAAATATCAATCAAAGTCAATATCATTACCCACTTTTGAGGTCTTTAGGGTTATAACAGGGCTTAGGTGAAAGGTGGGACATATTTGGATAAGTAGGCTACACAAAATTTGAGTTAGGCATTCCTACGGAAGTTAAAGAACAAATTCAATCCTACGATCATTCACCTTGTGGAATAACAATCAATGCAAAGGTACTAGAGAATATTTATAACTTTTAAATATTTTTTCATCATTCATTTCATATTTTTTGATTTTTTTTTATATATCAATTTTTGAATGTATTTTTGCATTTTGCATGACAATTCTTTTTCTTTTTGTTCTCTTATTCTCTAGTACCCCCACCCCAAACTTACTTGGTTGCAAATTCCAATAGCAACCCCAAACTTAATTTTAAGCAACATTCTACAATGCCTAACTCAGAAAAACAATAAGGGACAAGTCCTAAAAGTCTCTAAGTTTGTAATGTAGTTTGTCACCGAACAAAAAGTTCTAATCCTACCGGCTCAAAGTGGCTAAGAAAAGGATAAAGTTTAACAATTATAATCAGGGTAGGCTTCAAAAGGCTCACAGGACCAAGCACTTTTGCCTCAGTGTGTAATTAACAAAGACCAATCAATAATAGAGAAACAATGCAAGTTCTAGAAATGTAGTTGCATGGAAAACTAAGCTAAATATAAGTAAATTGAAAAACAAAATATGGCAATGAACCTTATGGCTGAGATTTCTGGGAGTATGTGACTACCTAGCAACGCCGTACACTTCGCCTTTGAAAACCAAGTCACTCCTCCTTTTGAACTTTTGGAATACCACTTGAACAACTATTTGTTATCAAACTGTAAAAAGTCAACTAAACAAACAAATTCATCAATAATAAACAAGTGTAGGAATAATTACATAAACGGGGAGTACAACCGAGTTAAACTTAATTAAAAGCAATTAAAATTGTTCGAACATAAAATTAAAGTTACATAACCAAAGTGCTGAAACAAAAACAGAAAAATAATAAAAGGTGGGCCATCAGTAGCCCACTCAATCCTGCATCTGGTCCGTCGGAATCCAAGTGTTGGGGTCCTCCTCTGCATAGGTATCCTCCCCAAAGTGCTGCCTAGACTGAGCTCCACCAGCAGCAAAGTCAGCTCGGATCTCCTGCTCTCTATCCTGAGCTCGACCTCTGGTGACATCAAAGTAGTGGTCCATAGCCTCCTCGGACCCATCAAAGCGCTCGAAAGACCCAGTCATCTTCCTCCTGTTGAGGCAGACCGCCTCAGTGAACTCCTGACCAAACCTCGGACGGTTCCAATACTCCTGATCTGACACCTCATTCATCCAGTTGGCATGGCCGAACATGTAGTCCAGCATCATCGGATGAATGGGTGCATAGGTACCCTGCTGACTGCTCCCCTCTCCAGCAAAAGTCTGACTCTGAGGTGGTGGCTGTGGCTGTTGTGGTGGCGGCGGCTGTGGCTGTCCTGCTGCTGCTGCCTCGGCACCCATGATAGTCTGCATGCGGTCATGATAATCCTTGACAAATCCATCCATGTAAGTGTCGGTGATGGGCTTCATCATTGCTGCACTCAAATCATTAGCAAACCAATCGCACTCCTCCTCTTGACAAAGCCAATTGATAAGGCTCAAATGAGGGAGTACTTTCTTGGTACCTGAAGCAAACATATAGATATTGTCGGCAATTAACTCACCAAAATTGATGGGTGCACCATCAAGAATAGCAGACAGCGTCAACAAGCGGGGCAGCGGAATCTCTGAAGTACAAGAGGTGCCCTCAATAGTTTGCACCACAAAAGATGCCCACGCCTTTGCATAGGGCTTGAAGTCAGCCCTCAACAGCATATGTGACCCTCCATGCCACTTAGCACCTTCAACACAAATCTGCAATAGCAACTCCTCCCACCTTTCATCATCCCAATTCTTGCACTCCTCCATCATCCTCTTCACATCACAACTCTCCGGTGGCACAATCTCCAGCAACTGATTAATCCTCTCCGGGCTATAGTCTATCTCCTTCCCCCTCACATAGGACACATACTTCCTCCCCATATACCGAGCATTGGAATAAAATTCTATCCCAATCGTTTTGTTGGCCTGCTCAAATATCATACTCACAAGAGACTCCCACCCTCTCTCAGTGATCACTTGATGGAATTCGGGGTTGGAGATGAGTTTGGTGAAATCAAAACCTCTCTCCGGGATCACCCTATAGCCTCGGATGTCCTTGAAACGGTCACGGACAGCAGTATTATAAAACCGGTGGTTGATGGACGGTGGGGGTGCGGTGTTAGGGCTAGGTTTGACAGGTTGTTTGCGTTTGGGGGCTATTTTGGCCTTTTTGGCTGGTTGGGATGTGGCTTGGGACTTGCCTTTGTTGCGGGTCTCAACCATGGTTAGGGTTAGGGTTTGGAGAAAAATGGATATTAGGGTTAGGGTTAAGATGGAGATAATGGGTTTGGTTGTTTGTTGGTGATGATGAAGGTGTATGGTAATGGTTTGGTGATTAGAAGATGAAAAGATGAAGATTTTTGGTAGAAAAGGGTTAGAAAATCGTAGGTTAGGGTTCTGGGAAAATTTTGGTAGAGTTTGGCTACTTTTGGAAGTGAATGGAATGAAAATCGTGTTGGATATATTTATAGGCTGGGAAAATCGTGCCACGTTTGGCCAAAAACGTGTCACGATTTTGTTTTGTAACGGTTAAATTTTTGAAACTGCTAAAATCGTGTCACGTTTGGGCTAAACGTGTCACGATTGCTCTTTTTGAAAATTTTTCTTGCCCAGAAACCGTGTCACGTTTTGGCCAACGTGTCACGATTTCCAATTGTCGAATTGTACCAGTTTGAGACTTAGAAAAAATTTTAGGTGCCAAAAATCGTGTCACGATTTCAGTATCGTGCCACGTTTTTGAAAATGTCGAATGGCACCTTTTTTAACTTAGAAAAATTTCTGAGAGGAGCTTCAGAGGGGGGGCAAATCGTGTCACGTTTGGGCCAAAACGTGTCACGATTTGCACAGTATTGGAAAACAAAAATTTTCTTTCCTCTGTCTGTATCAGCAAAAATCTTTTTGTATTTTTGAATATTTGAAAGCAATAAAAAGGAAATAAGAAATACTACCTGAAATCTAAATGTGGGTTGCCTCCCACCAAGCGCTTCTTTACCGTCACTAGCTTGACTCATGACGACCCCTAAGGATCAGTTGATGTCTCTCCCTCTTCATTATTTGGGGGCCCTCCTTCACGGTATCTTTTCAGCTTTCGTCCCTTACCCTTATAAGTTCCTTGTGCACCAGACTTCCTTAGGTCCACAGCTTCATCAACATGTTTGTTTCTTGCCAACCCTTCGTCACAGTACCTCCTAATTCTTTCTAAAGTATCAGAAAGAATTGAAAGCATACACCATTGAAAAGCAGCCGGCCCATTACGCATCCCACAGGGAATCCTCTTATAAGCAAATTTACCACCTGGACCAGTGGTAGTAGTCTCTGTTTCATTGTTACCAGTTGTCAATCCCCCATACTTGTTGTCACTGATGTCTCCTGATGATTGTTGTTGCATCTGTTCTTTGCTTACTTCCAGTTGCTTAGCACCCTCTATTACTCCAACATCTTCATTCACTTCTTTTCTGTCTATAGATTTCACACTTTCCACCTCCGTAGATTGAATAGGTTGAGATTCAAGGGATTTATCTTCGACTGTTTCTTCCACAACGTCAATCCGGTAACACTTGGGATTCTCATCTTGGTGCTTCATTGCCTCAAAGATATTGAAGACTACCTGCTCCTTATGGAACCTCAACATTAGCTCTCCACGTTCAACATCAATCAAAGCACGACCAGTTGCAAGGAAAGGTCTTCCTAGAATGAGTGGCATGTCTTCATCTTCAGCCATATCTAGGACCACAAAATCTGCTGGGAACACCAAGTCATTAACCTTGACTAGCACATCTTCAAGTATACCGAAAGGATAAGAGATTGACCGATCAGCTAAAGTAATGGTCATTCTTGTTGGTTTTGGTTCCCCACACTTAAGCTTCTTCATCATTGAGAGTGGCATCAGATTTATACTTGCTCCCAAGTCACATAAAGCTCTTCCAATGTCTACAGGTCCAATTGAACAAGGGATAGTAAAAGCACCAGGATCCTTCAGCTTAGGTGGCAGCTTCTTTTGAAGAATAGCACTACAATTTTCAGAAAGTGCAATATTTTCATCATCCTTAGGCTTCCTTCGTTTAGTCAACAAGTCTTTCATGAACTTAGCATATAACGGCATTTGATCAAGAGCTTCGCCGAAAGGAATATTCACCTGAAGTTGTGAGAAAAGTTGCATGAACTTCTTGAATTGGCCTTCATCCTTTTCTTTCTTCTTCGAAAGGTGAGGGTATGGAAGCTTCACATATGATGGAATAACCTGTGGTTTGTCTCCATCTTTCAAAATTTGACTCTTCGACTTCCTCAAGATTGAATCTTCATCAATTAACTTCTCACTTTTTTCTCCCTCTATTTTTTTCTTCCTTTCGTTTTCAACTACTCCATGATTATTTTCTTTTTCAACTACACCCTCATCATTTTTTTCAACTACATCGTTCTCCTCCACCTCAACTACTTCATCAACCTTCTTTGGAGCTTTTGGAACTAAAGGTGTCAAAACCTTTTTGCTCCTCAATTCAATAGCATTACAAGACTCATTCTTAGGGTTATCTTTAGTGTTACCTGAGAATCCACCTTTACTTTGTTCAGCCAATTGCTTAGCTAATTGCCCCAGTTGAGTTTCAAGCATCTTCCTAGAAGCTTCATTGTTCTTTCTTTCAGCTTCTTGACTCTTCTTCATCTCTTCAAAGTTGCCTTGAGTCATCTTCATGAAGTTCATCATAGTTTCTTCAAGAGCTGATGGCTTCCTTTGTTGTTGTTGAGGAGGAGTAAGCATCTGAGAGTTCAAAGCATTGTTATTTGAGTAGCTTAGATTTGGATGCTTATTAATGCCTGAATTGTAGTACTGATTCTGCCTTTGATAACCTCCCATGAAGTTAGCTTCTTCACTTGATCCTTCCGGAACGCATTCACCGTTGGGATGTTCTTCACCACATAAGTCGCACTTGATTGCAGCTACTTGTTGTTGTTTATGAGCCAAAGTGAACCCTTGAAACTCCTTAGTTAGAGCTTCAATTTGTTTGTTCATAGCTGCTTGGTTAGCAAGGATAGCAGTTTGTTCACTCACCCCAAACACTCCTCTTTCCTTCTTCTTAGCTTCAGCACGATACTCATTTCCAGCCATGTTTTCTATCAAAGCTTGGACTTCATGATCAGTTTTGCTCTTGAGACTACCTCCCGCGGAAGCATCTAAGAACATTCTAGTGTTTGGTGTTACCCCCTCAGTGAAGATTTGGAGGTATTGTTTCTCGGTGAACTCATGATTAGGGCACCTCTTAAGAAGCAAATTGAATCGCTCCCAAGCATCATACAATGATTCACCTTCTCCTTGCTTGAAGTTAGAGATCTCCATCTTCTTTTCCCAATATTTAGACATAGGGA
Source organism: Medicago sativa (assembly GCF_051527215.1). Lineage (NCBI taxonomy): Eukaryota > Viridiplantae > Streptophyta > Magnoliopsida > Fabales > Fabaceae > Medicago > Medicago sativa. The sequence continues at coordinate 81,224,738 of NC_140756.1, read as the reverse complement.
AATATTTCTCCAAGAACTTCAGCTCTAACTCTTCCCATGTTTGGACAGTCCCGTTTGGTATTGTTAGCAACCAATCTTTTGCTCTTCCCGTCAAGGCGAAAGGAAACAGCCTTAGCTTCTTTTGTGCTTCAGTTACGGTGGCTGGTTGCACACAAAACTCGCAGGTTTCAGCAAAGCGGCTCAAGTGTTCATGAGGACTCATAGCTTCAGTCCCATCGAATTGCTTGTCCCTCAAACCGTTGAGGACAGTTGTCTTGATGTCGAAAGCTACGGGGTTAGCTGGTTGAAAAGTGTGGGTCAGTTGACCGCGATGAGTGGCTAACCCGTAGTCTCCTAGCTTAGGTCTTGGTGGTACAACACCTTCTCCTTCCATAGTTGCAGATTTAGGAGAAGAGATCGTTTCAGATTCAGTTGAGAGTGGCTCCGGTATTTGTTCTCGAACACCCGGTGGAACGGACTGAGCTAACCTTTGCGACCGGACAGCTTTCCGAAGTGCTCTAGCAGTCCTTTCAATTTCCGGATCGTACTCTAAGTCGTCTGAGCTCTGTTTACCTCGCATAAACAGCAAAATACCTTAGTAGCACTGCACAACGCAAAGTAATCAAGTGAATATGAAAACAGAAAAAAAAATAATATTTAAAAACAGAAAAGTAAATTGCAAAAACCCTAAAATTATAACGTAATTGCCTTGTTGAAATAATTCAACAGTCCCCGGCAGCGGCGCCAAAAACTTGATAGATCTCTGGCAAGTGCACCAAATACTGTCGAAGTAGTAAAAATATCGATCCCACGAGGACTGTTTTTAATCTCAATAATTCAACTACGTTGTATTTTAGGATGTATAAAGGTTATTTTGATTTGCCACTAGGCAGTAGATTGGTTTGATTGCATAAAAGTAACTGCTAAAAATAAATTGGTTTTCAAGAATAAGAGAGAGATGAGTTTAGGTCTTTCGAATCATCTATGTTCCCCTAATTGTTATGTTGCACCTATTCGTATGAATGATCTTCTAATCCCACGATAGTTAACAAAATAGTCCTAATCAATCCCTTGAGTTAGGACCCTCTTCTTAGACTACAGCCCCTAATCCCTTAGGTGGTCTAATAATCTTTGAAGGTTTAAAGCACGTTAACCTAATATCACTAATAAACGATTATCCATTCCTAGACTAACCATGTTTATTAGAACAATTCAATAGGTCAAAGTAGAAAGCTATGGTCAGTAGTCATTCATTCTCACAAAATCATATTTATATTTGATCAGGATATAAAAAGCATTAAGAACAATTGAATTGAATAAAGACTAGAATATCATTCACAATAAATAGAGTTTCACAACATAATATCTCAATTAGGGTTACAACGAATCATCTCAGACCTAACCTCTAATGGATTTAGCTACTCATAATAGTGTTTACAAATAACATAATCATTAGAGGTAATAAAACATACACAAAGTGGTTGGAAGATGAAGAAATCGTCCTCCTGGTCTTCCTTGCAGTTGCAAAATCGCACTTGGCTCTCTAGAATTCGTCACACTAGTACAAAATATACTTATTGACACAAGGATTTTAAGTGGATTGATATCCACGTGACTTAAAAAGCTGACCGGATGTGAGATTTTTAGCTTCAATATATATTAAGTATTTTAACCCCACTTAAAAAGTATTTTAAATACATATTAAATTAAAATAAAATAAAATAAAAAACTGAAGAGAGCATATACAAATCGATAAAACAAAAAACTGAAGAGAACATATACAAATCGCTCTACCTTCTCTCTTCTTCGCGCGTGTCTGCTCTTCTCTATTCTCAGAAACAAATCGCAACAACAAACAAACACAGTCGGCAGCCAGTGACTCTCTCTTCTCCACTCTCAGCAGCAACATCTTCTCTCTTCTACTCTCTTCTTCAAACCCAGTATCTCTCTGTCAGTTCTCACTCACTCTAAGTCAAGGTAAGACAATTGATTTTCTAATTGAAACTTTCCTTCTCCAATTACCTGTTTTAGGGTTTTATAATTGAGAATTGGGAATTTTTTAGGATTTTAGAATTTGGGGAATGGGGATTGGGAATTGTTAATGGCTTTTTTGAATGCATCGAAACATCAAACATGCCATGGCTTTTTTGCTTCATGCTTCAATTGAACTGAAATATGACATAATTCATGGCTTAATGATGCACCGAAATATGGGATGGCTTTCTTGCTACTGCTAATGCCATATGTATAAACAACATAATTAAGTGCTTATATTGTTAAAAATTTAACCCAATTAACCACTTTTCAGTTAAGTTCTTATGTATAAGCTATTTCTATAACAAAGCATAAAATCAAATCAATCTGTTTTCATATAACCTAAACCTATAAGCTATTTTTGTAAGCCATATTATAGAGCTTATGGATATAGGCCCTGTTTGGATAAACAAGTTAATTTGCAGCTTATAGCATAAATGCCTATCATGATAGGCTTTTTAGTGTTTATCATGATATGCACTTATGCATAAGCTATTTCTATGACAATAGGTAAAATAAAGTTAAATTATTTTGATATAAACTAGTATAAACTATTTTCATAAGCTATGTTCAAGAGCTTATGAAAATAAGCTGAAAACAACTTATGAAAATGTCATATGCATCATTTACTTTCCTTATGACTTGACTAAGAAATAAACACCATTTACCTAATTACTTTCCTTATGTATAACTATTTCCTTTTAACGTAAGCTGAATTAAACAAATACTCATATGTATCATTTTATACAACATCATCCAAAACTGGACAGTGGTATTGGTACTCAGTACTCTTCACGGGAATTCCAATTCAACATGCATTGTTGATGCAGACTCAAATATCGGAATTACTATTGCTCTGTGTTATTGATGTAAGTTACTTTATAAGTTGTTTAAATGTTATTTTTTATAGTAGTTGTATCTTTCCAATATTGAGAGGTTATAATTAACAACATCTTTATTATGAATGTGATAGATATAGAGCACCGATGTATGCATACGTCTTGAACATATGTTATTTTGAAGAATAGTTTCCTATGTAAGTTAAGAGGGTCCTATTGAAGTCACTATGTATTTCCTTAATTTCAAGAACATTGGATCTTTTCATGGTGTTGAACAAACTAATCTTATGTGCAAGACCAAAAGGTGGTGCATCGGTTAGTGTCTTTAATTTTCTTGTTTATTATGGTAGTTTTGATTATCTGAGAAAGACCTTACAAATTGTTCTAGCTTCTAACAAGTTAAGATAGAAACCAATGCCTTGGTTGCTAGCACAATTTATGAGCACATTTCTTGCTGGAAGCTTGCTATAATGGTTTATCTTATTCTTATAAAGGTATAATACTTTGTTCTCACTTGTGAAAGTACTAATATATTCATTTAATATTTTTAGTAATTCACTTTATTTCTATCTCAATTTGTATGAGTCATCCTTGCGTAGGGCCATCTATTATATTGTTAAAAAATCAACTCAATTAACCACTTTTCAGTTAAGTGTCTGTGCTTATATATAAGCTATTTCAATTAACATTTTTATGATAATCTCTTTCACTCACAATCAATACTTGACATGTTATACCCTACTTCCGTTGAATTTCAACAACCTTCGTTGAGCTTTCTTTATTCTCTACTCAGTTTAGCGACAACTGCACTTGAAAGGGCAGCCGAAGGGAAATCCTTATTATGAACAAGGTAAAAATTGAAAACTAATTTGTCTGTCTTTGTAGTGCTTTGGTTTACAATATCAGATACTCCCTCTGATCCTTTTAATAGGAGACAAATGAGTCAATCAGAGTTTTCCGCGATGCACCATTGACAGAATGAATGAGTCAATCAGAGTTATTGTAGCCCTCTGTGCTTTTTTTGGCTTGTTGATATCATGTTTTGACCTACTGTTACTTGGTTGTATTAGTTTTTTAGTGTGAACTGCCAAAATGAATGTTGAAGATTAAACATGTGTGTTTTGTATGTGTGTGTTTAATAGTGAGAGTTTGAATGAAGACAAGGAGTTTGATCCGCACCAAAGGTCGCTGCACTACTTGTATCGAAGGTATTGTTATTCCGCTCATTATTTAAACTGTCATGTGTTCTATTGAAAATTGTGCGATGCTATTTTTGCATATATGGAGTCTCTTTCTTCATGTAGCCAAGCTATTATGATGTGTTTTACATGATATTTGAGATAACAAACAAGTATTGTTGGTTTTCATCCTTTTTGATTGTACCCGGCTTCTAAACTTATCACCAGAGGCCTTAAGTTTTTTCATATCCATATACTATTATTCTTAGATGCTAGATTTGGTCTCATGGTTTGTGTCTTGGTATCTGATTTTGTTTCGCTCCTTAATCTTAGGTTTTTTATTACTTGGGCGAGCTGAATGACTCATTATCCTATGCATTTGGAGCTGGTCCTTTGTTTGATGTTTCACAGGATTTTGACTATGTCCTACTCTTCTAGGTGAGGATTGTTATTTGGTTTTATTCTATTTAATTTAAATCTGCATGCAGATTTTTCAAGGATTGGATTTTACCATTGGATATGGGTTGCCACTTTAGGACTTCTTGTTTGGAGTCGATGGAAAGTGCTTCCTTAATATCTCTTTTGGTTCCCCCATTAATGATTTGGTGATTGACACTCTTGTTCTGAAGGTCAGTGAGATCATTTTATCTTGTCAATACATAATTTTACGTTCTTTTTTCTTTTCATTTTTTTGTTGCAAACTTGGAATGCAATCTTTTGAGAATTTATCTATCAGAGTTATGCAACATCACATTTTACCTTTATATTTTTCAGTGGAACTAGAAGTATAGCACTGGAAAATAAATTTAGCTATATAAATATTAACTTTACAGTTGTCAATGATTAAGTTTATGAGAATATAAGTGTGAACTCTAATTATTTCGCACGTGTTTAACTAGTAACCACTTGTTGACACAATTATTCACTCCTAAATCTGAAATATTTTTACCAAGGATTCAATTTTTGCACTTTTTCCTACCCTGTCTTTGGTTGTTGTCGTTGTGGTATATTGTGTAGGTATGACTTACTAATACATTCGTCGGTGCTTGCAACTTTCAGATTATTTTGCCAGAGGGTTCAAAAGATATTTCACCATCTGTTCCATTTCCTATGAAAGAAAGACATGAGGTATTACTATTTTGACATCTTCTTCCAATATATGTCATTCCCTTGTTTGGGTTTTATAGTCCATCCATATAATTGTTTTAGACAAAGTTTTCACCCTTGATATTGCTGGTAGACCTGTTGTTGTGCTAGAGAACAACACTGTGCCTAAGCATAATGAGCATTTTTAGGTATTACTGTTGCATCTTTTTTGGAGGCTAAAGTTCACCTATGTAGTCCTACAATTTGTACATTTTGTCATCTTAAGCATGTGGTGTCTTGAGTTTCAACTATGAGAATCTAGGATTGCAGGCGATGATATTATGGCCATTTTAAAAAGGGTTTTAATGATATTTTAAAAATTGAGAAACTGAAGATATGAAGAGGTGAAAAAATGATAAAAAGATACTAAAACTAATATGATAGGAATGTTTTAGTGGCAATATTTCCGTAACCAAAGTTTGTAAATGATACTTGGAACCTTTGATAGTAGTGAGCATTATTGTAAAGATTGTAGCTAGCTTTTGAATGTTTTTTTTACTGAGAGATACATTGAAAAAATGCTGAATTCATGACATTATAATTAATGGTTTTCTTCTTCTTCAGGTTTTTGGAGACAAAACTCCGTTTACTGATGATGAAATTATGAATGTTCAAGAACGTTGTGCAAGTTTGATACTTGAAAGACTTTGATGCAATTTACATGTCTAGCAATGAACATGCTTTGAAACAATGACGATTAATTATTACGTCTAGTTTTATGGTATTAATTAATGATTTTGAAACTTTGAAGTTGTTTACAGTTTGGTATGAAATTTGATCTAATGATATTTTATATTAGTGATTGTGTATGAAATTTTAGATTAATTTGTTAATTTCTGTATTAATTATAATCATAGTGGCAATAGCAATTAAAAAATATTAAGCAAGGTTATTAAGTAGGATCACAACATAGGCTTAAAAACTTTGAATTTTTTTTTATCCTTTTTTAGCCTTTTTAAGTAGGGCGATCCAACGTAATAAACATATTTTAAGTGGGATGACCCGACTTAAGAAAAGGTTTTTAAGTGGGACTTCATCCGACTTAAAAGCAAAATAGTTTTTAAGTCGGCCACCTATAAGTGGGGTCAAGAACCGACTTAAAAAGTCATTTTGACCCCACTTAAAAAGTGATTTCTGTACTAGTGTCACCCTTGTTTTTGGAATAGACTTCAGCATAAATAGGCACAAAAAATCGCCCAAATCGTGTCACGTTTTAAGTGAATCGTGACACGTTTTTACCTTCTGGAGCAAGAAATTGAATTAGGGTTTCACCAAATCGTGTCACGTTTTACCAATCGTGACACGTTTTCATAATGTCGAACCAAACCTTTCTGAAGCTCTTAAATCGTGTCACGTTTCTGATAAATCGTGACACGTTTTCTTTCTTTGTATTTTCTTCAGTTTTTCTGCTCTTTTGCTGCATAAGTCTCCTTGTGAACTCCATTTTTGTGCTAAAATACATATAAAATTACGTAATGACAAGATGTCATCACTTACTGCAGTAAAAATGAAGCATAGATGAAAAACAAACGTTTCTCTTTCCAAGTTTCTGTCTTAAATTCAATTTTGTTTCATCCAATGGTTCAAAGTGTTTTTTAGTGCAACAAATCTGGATTCATCCTTTGTCTGCTGTAGTGTGTTGTGGTGCAATATTTACATTGGACTTGTCACAATCAGACAACATATGTCCACATCAAGAACATATTCGTTACAGTGAAAATATGCGTGTATGTTTGGTGGAAAATCTGAATTATAAGGGTTCCCTCTACTATTCAATGTAATGCATAATAGAAGCATGCATCATTAGTTACCAAATAACTCAAAATAATACAAGTCAAGCAAATAGTTATATTCTCCTTCAACATTCATTCTAAATTTTGTTCTTGCTACAAGAGAATTTGTGAAACATATCTAATAATACATAAAATTTCCTAGAGTGTGAAACATATCAAAAAATAGCACTAACATATAGCTTGAAGCTTCACATTCGAACCTATGTCATAGTTATAAACTGCGAATACACCCGAGCACACTAGCAAGCACATATCCTGCAAGTCCCATCTTCATTAACTTAAACAAAATGATAAAGGCCTTTTCCACCAGATTAGCATGTAAATCTCTAAGGTGAACTGTCCTAAATATAGTAGACCTAAACCGGTAGCTGGAAGCCACATATCTTGTCCATAAGCTTTGATCCATTGCTTCTTCCACCCATTTGCTTTTTGGATCATAGTTTGTAGCAGTAAAATAAAGAATACATCCACCAAAATGCACATAGGATAGAACAATCTGTAAAAATGGTTCAAACTATTAGTTGATGATGCATATATATTTATCTTCTCTGTTAAAATGTTAAAATCATAATTAATATATATGTTGAAAACCTTACCAAGAGAACCTTAGCACAACGAAACCCAACAAAATTATCTCTTGTCTCATCCTCAAATCTACACTCAAAAGAACACAACATTCATAAGTAATAAGACAAATAATCAAAACATAAAATATATAGCTTTTTAATAGAAAAAGTTCTAAATCTCACCTACTCAAAAAGGCATGAACTTTTCCAACATGCCATAAATATTGAAGTAGGCGGAGTATGCCATAGGTTAAATGTGGAGTATATATTACCATTCCAATAATCTTTGGGGAAATATTGCACATGACATCAAGAGTAAACCAAGTTCTTAAATAATGTAGCATAATCTTTTTTGGATTGTTCACAACCAAGAAAGTGGAGACATCTACATAGGCCACAAAGAAATTAAGAAATATATCAAAACCAAAAAGCACTTGAACAAAGTTATCTATGATATTGAAAATGCTTGCTTGTGGTTCCTTGAGAAATCCAAACACAACTGGAGATACACATGCTGTATACAAGGCCAGAATTGCAAGAAAAGTTTTCCATTTCCTGAAAAATAAAAAAACAAGTATTAATTAGAGTAGAGAAAAAAATTGATTATTTATACTTCATTTTGAGAAACAAAAGTAACAGTAATAGTCTACCATAAAAATAAAAAAAATAAAATCATTTTTTACACTCTCATTTCTAAAAGCACCCTCCCCCATCGACCCTTGCTTTCTCTCCAGCTCACTATTCCCTTCACTCTCTAGTCCCAGACTCTAGTTTCTGAACAAGGGTAACAACACAACAAGTTTAGAAGGTTTGAAAAACAAAATAGTTGGTAGATGAAGATTTCTCACAAGTCATGCTATACTAGAAGAAAAAAAATGAAAGCTATAAAACAATATAACAAATATATATAAGAACCTGTAACGTTCATCATATTCATTGATAGATATGATGAGCCTTTTGAGAAGAGCTTGAACAACCATTTCTTCCCTGTGCATTGGCATAGTTGGTTTTAGATGATAATGGATTTTGCTCTATGTTTGAGATATGAGATTTGGTAACAAACAGAAATATGAAAGAGTGAATTGGAAAGGTTTGTTTTTAAAGAAAAAACTATCACCTTTTCATAACTATTCTAGAAAGAAGCAAACAACTATATATCATTAGCATTCGACTAAAATGACAAAAATGAAACTCAAGTCCAAGTCTTCCCTATATCTTGTTGCATTTCCTGTCTCTATTTTTATGCATTTTATAGAGGGTAGTTTTCGATGTTAAGTGTGTGTTTAATATAAATATGATGTGATGTGTATCCTTTTTATGCTCTCTAGTTTCATACATTGTGCAATTGGGAGACACAACAATTTTAGCTAGTTTTCATCTACACTTTATGTAGTTGAATACTACCATGCCATTTTGAATGAAAAACTTGCTGTCTTTTTACTACCTTGTGGAGCAAAGCATGTCTCACAAATCACACTCATTTGTCCTTAGTATATGAACAAAAACAAACTTGGTACAAATGAACTTTTGTGGGAAGAAATCAAATATATCCTACAGTTAATAAATGATCAGGGGAGTTGCAATATTCTGTAGACCATTAGTATATATATTTAGGACAATTGAGTTGTAACAATTTGATATTTTAGAGACCCTTTTCAAAATTTTGAATGTTAAAGTGGGAATTAGCTGAGATTTGAAATATAAATGAGTTTTTCCTATTTGTGGATTATTCAACTCGTAAATACTGGTTTGTTTAATTCAATAAATAAAAGTAAAAAAATTTATATTGAGTTTGTTTATGTTAGCCAAGTCCAAATCTTATAAATGCATATAATCTCTTTGTTTTGTGGACGTAGTGGCAGGTAAACAGATATGAACTTTTTCTCTGTTATATCTATTCTCCCTATGTTATAGATAAATTTATCATATACAATTTGTAATATTACACAATAGATATTTGACAAGTAGCTTGTAGTAATGTTTTTAAACAATGAGTGGAGTAATCTTGAATGATGTCACATTCTTTCTTTCGGTAAAAAGCAACATACTCCTATAATCGTTAATGTTAAGGGAGCAACATTCTTTCTTTCGGTAAAAAAAGTGTCAGGACATGGTGGATAACTCTATGATTTACAACTAGCTTAGTAGTTTATTTATTTTTGACAAGACTAGATTAGTAGTTTATGTGCAGTCCAAATCTTATAAATGCATAAATATCTATTTCATATAATAAATGCATACTAATGCTCCCTTAACATTAACGACTCGTGTCTCCTCGTGACCGGTCGGGACAATGCATAATATATGCAAGGTTTGTGTTCAAACCCAGACCACCACAAAAAAAAAAAAAAAAAAAAACGACTCATGTATAGTCCGATTATTATATACAAAAAAAAAAAACTGCAGTTCTTCTTATTTTATTTTCTACTCGAAAACTACACCTCTTATTATGATTCTCATTTCTTAGTCCAAGAGAAAAAATAACCTAGGCCTAAACTTATTATATTCATGAAAAGCATTCTAAATTATGATATTATGCCGATAAATTAATATATGATTGATTTTACTAGACTTCACTTAAGTAGTACTTGAGTACCTATAATCTGTAGATTATTATTATTATTATTATTATTATTATTATTATTATTATTATTATTATTATTATTATCATCATCAATAATTATACAAACCTGTGCTATTTATATTATAGAAATATGCGTACTAACAAGAGACATATTCTCCTAAAAAAATACATTATATATTTAATAATTACTACTTCAGTCTCAAATATAAAAAAATAAAAGCGCACAAAATTAATGAATTTAGTACAAAATTTATACCAAAAATATCTTCTTTTTTTCCCTTATATTCAAGACCAGAAGAATACATGTGTATTATGACAAGTCGACAACATCTCACAACTAAAATGATTGTTTAATCATATTTAAATATTCAATTATTTACCAGATGAAAAGAAAAGTATAAGAAATAATAAAATACAACAAATTAAAAAGAGAGCAAATGCAATTACAACCAACATATTATTATATCATTAAAATATGGAATAAAATAAAAAACCTTAAGCCATGAGCATGTTGGGAAGGGATAGCTTGATCATCGCATCCTTTTAATTTTCTTTGTAGTTACATGCAAGGGCGGACCTAAGAGGAAATTATGAATGTTGGCTAATTATTTTAGCGAAGTAAATTACGTTAAAAATAACAAATATTTTTTATATTTTAGTGGAATTCAACCTTTTTAATTGTAACTTAAATAATATTATAAAAAATATATATTTTAAATGATATTTTATCCATTTAATCTATTTTATAATCAAAATGAAATGAAAAATAAAATATGAAGTCCAAACAATTAAATGATATGTTGCAATCAACCTTTTTAATTGTAACGTGGGAAGTCCAAACAAAATTTTAGGAGGACAAAATCGGAAAGTAGAATAGTTGAAGAGACAAAAAAAAAACATATTTAACTACACACACATCCCCTAAAAAAACTAAATATATTATGATCGTACCTGATCAGAAGGTGACTGCCGATGCGGTGCTTTCACGGTGTGTTGATTGGAACAACGGGGGTGTGTACTTGTAGACACTCAAGTTAGTATCGAGTTTTGAAATAGGGGGTTAAGGTAGGAAAAAGAGTCTAACATTAGGGATTGTTGAGAGTCCCCTTTTATAATGAGGAGGTGCAGGAGCCGTTGCAAGGCACGCGTGAGGTTCGGCAGTTACGGATTTGTGGAAATTGTAACCGCCGAGCGAGATTCGCAGGAACGTGGGAAGAGACATTACCATTCAGGTTTGAATGGGTCTCCTGACATTACCATTACGGCCTGTTTGGATTGAGCTTGTTTTGAACTTTTAAAAAGAGCTTATGCAAATAAACAAACTTCTATGTTAATTCATAAGATCTTATTAACGAAAATTGTAAATTTATAAGTTGTTTTTTCATAAACTAACTTAACAAGTTTATAAATAATACATTAATGTTTATTTATTTGCACAAACTGCTTTGCATAAGCTCAAAAATAAGTTAATCTAAAGAGACTCTTAATATGTTATGAACAAAAAATTAGGAAAGAAATAATCAAAAAGATTAGACACGATATTAGCAAAGAAAAATAAATGATTATACACAAAGGTTGCGACCATTGGTTTTTTTTTATAAAATAAACAAGTAGACAAGATAGAACACCATGACAAAAAGAAAGTACTATAAGTTTTTGATGATAATGAAAAAGTAGACAATATACTTTAGTTGAAGGAGTAATCAACCTACATCACCATAGACAACAAAAAAGTACCGCAAGTTTTTGCTGATAATGAAAAAGTAGACAAGATTCTTTTCTTTAGTTGAAAATAGCCTACATCACCATATAGGGGTTAATCAAATGCAAATGGAGATACCATTGTTGTATTTGTAAAACCCTGTAGGACATATTTTGTACGTCTCTGCGCCACCAATATTTTTGGTTTAGAAAAACAACAATGACTGTTATGTCTTCATGGTATCTCCGTTTTCCCTCAGGTCCCTTGTCAATCTTCATAAGCTCTTCATACTCAATTTCTTTTGTCTTAGCAGCCTCTTTTAGAGCTTCCGTTAAAAGTTTTTTTTTTGCAATTCCCTACATGCATATTTTGTGAGACGTTCTATATTTTAAGGGAAAAATATATAAAAAATAAAGAAGAAAAAAAAAAAGTAGAAAAACCATACATGTCATAGATTTTTCTCAACAATTAAAGTTGTTTGTTCATTTGACATGAGTTCCCAGAATCCATGAGATGCAATGATAATGCACCTATCAAACTCTTCAATATCTCTTGAAATGATCTCTGGTTCTGCCAAAACGGCTGGAGAAAATGGTGTCTGCTCTCCGGGCTGTTGGGATCCCTCTGATAAATCGAACTCTGGAAGCTTAAAAAATGCATCTCCTATGCTTCTGCTAAGCTATTATTTGTCATTGTAAACCAAGAAAATGTTAATATAAGATGAGTTTAAAATTTAAAATAAATGTTAAAAATCCCAAGAAATACCTTGCTATGACCTTTTTATTCGCCAATTTTTTTTAGCGTCTTGTTTCAATATATTTGAATCTAGATGTGAGTGTCTAACTTGATGCCTGATTAGTTTATTTTTACAATTATGATCAGTACTCAGTTGCTTGACTTTCATAATCTTTGTGTTTCCTAATTCTGATCCCAACAATAGTCCAGAATATCCAATATTTAAGTTATAAAGTTTCTCTCTACATATCAAAGCCACTAAGCATGATGAACCTATTTTGTCTAGCCCATAATTTTGAATTTCAATTTTTACGTACAAAACTTAGAATATCTTCTTCCATGTCAGATGTAACTCGTTTCAGAATGTCCAAAGACGATCTCTTGGTTATTTTCCTTAACACATCCTGGAAAAATAATTTCAACATAAAACTTGAATTATATGCTAAACTAATTATACACAAGACAATAAAACATTACAAAGTAAACAAATATGAGAGCGCCATGTTTGTACATGTCGCAGGTAAAAATGTAAATGCAATTTGTATATGTTAACTAGAAAACTAAATGTGAAAACCGAATACTATATTTCAAGTTATAAATTATATACAACCATTAATATGTTTATATATGCTACTATTAGTCAGGATAGAACGAGGATAGGGCTTCCATAGGAGTTTTGTAGGCAAGGAGGTGGATGATTTATGAGATAAAATGTAGTTAAAACCGTCTCCCTCCAAAATTTCTTGGAAACTTTATTTTGAAATAACATAGATCGATTTTAATCTAACAAGTGCCCATTTTTTCTTTTAAGTTTTAACAATCCCATTTTATTGGAGGGTTTTTAATGCAGGAAGACTCGTTAATAATACTATATTTTTTGACAAAAAAGATTAAGACGATAATTCTTTTATTTATGATAATTCTTTTATTTATAAAAATAATTTGAAAAATTGTGGCAAGCAAGGATCGAACAAAGGCTGAGATACTAAAACAGTAAGCCTTTTGACATTAAACCATTTGACTGTTGATGCTGTATAGGTGCTTGTAATGTATATATCAAGAACTCATTTTGATTTTAGAACAACAATTCTTCAGGCCTGTTTGGATAAACAAACTTATTTGCAGCTTATAGTACAAGCGCTAATCATTAAAAGTGCTTATGAAAAATATCATAAGTTGTTTTTATAAGTTCTCCCAAATATCTCACAAAACTAATACTAGTAGATAAACTCAAATAAGTCAATTCAGACAGACCCTTAATATTCTTTTATGCTTGAATTGCAATAGTTGAACAATGTCCTCACCAAATTTTAGAAAAGATTGTTATAACTAATGGTGGAGGAAGATAATCCGACAAAGCTCTGACCAGTGATCCATCGACTTCTTCTCGGCGTTTGTCTTATAATTGTGGCGACAGTGGCTACAGTGACAAACAGATTTAAAATACTAGGGTTAGCCTTGGTGACAGCCAACCCAAAAAACATGGAGCCAAGATATTAGAATCTTGCTCTGGTATCAATGACTTATCACAAGTTGTGCAAGTTTATATAGAGAATCTCTCAATAAAGGAAAAATATAAAAATAAAGAAAACTATACGATCTGTCAAAAAAAAAAACAAAAAAAAAAACTATACGAACCATCCTAATAAATGGAGAATAATAACTGTTAAAATAGAAAATTAAATTAATTGATTAATTGAATTAGTTCACAACAAACAATGATTTTTCCTTCAAAAAAAACAAACAATGATTTTGTTGTCACCACACCCACAAGATGGTAAGATTAATTTAAAATTGGGTATACAATCAAATATCCAATTTGTTTCAAATTAGGTTATTAATTTCATAGGAAAACATTGTACCAAAAAAAAAAATATTCATAGGAAAACATCTTCTGTCTCTGATTGTTCTTGGTTATACGATCAATATCCAATTCGTTTCAAGGGTTATTGTTTCAACTCCACCCCTTTTCTAAAATTATAAAATGCCTTATAAAAACAAGACGACTTACATAATAATTTTTTGAAAAAATGGTCTGCGTTGTACTTGGAGACAAAGTCACTCCCTCCATGTCCATCATACATGCCCACGAACAATGTCTCTAAGCCGACCTCAATCTCCTCCATAACAGAGTTGGATTGAATTGAAGCCATTGAAAATTGACTTATGTGATATTGGATTAGTTCCCTCGACCATATATTGTTGAAATCGAAGTGATCGCGATTCTCGCTATGGAATCCCATAACTCATAGGAAAGATGAGTCTCGAATGGTTACTTCACTTTCATGTTAACCTCTGTTGAAACTTATAATCATTTAATTTTGTGGCTAATGAACATTTTGAAAATAAAAAAACCAAAGGTTTATTCTTCTATCTTATGCCATAATAAGTTTTGTTTATGCTCGATTCCACGTTTATTCTAAATATTTTTATCATTTTTCTATTTTCTTATTTGACATAATTATTTCAACAAACTTCGTATATTACTTTGATGTCATGATCTACACATTTTATTTAAGTTTTTAATTTATTTTTAATATCTATGCAGCATAAATATCTCAAGTCATAACAAACCATTTTATATAGTTATATCGAAACAAATTAAATTATTTTTTTCAAAGAAGTGATCGTTATTACAATAAACACAAAATTGATTATGTTTTTTTATAAAGTCTCTAAAAAATAATCTCTAAATTATTGTATGTCAAAATCATTTTTTTAATCTTTAAAAAAATGAGCAATATATTAATTTACATTTATTAAAATTAAGTTTATAATATTCATGTACTTTTATCTCACATTAAGTTTATTTGATGCAATGAAACTACCTTCCTATAAAATTTGTTTTTTACGTAATTCAATGAAAAGTGAGAATTGTTTATTCACATGTTGACATGTCATTTTTTAGAACTACCTTGCTTTTGGTTATACAAAAACTCTATTAATAGCTTTATATCTTATGTCATTTTTGTGCTATACTTTACAGTACTATGACAACACTGGGAACCCTTACCCAGTTGTCTTCTGACCTGCTGCGTTGGTCCAATCATTTGGCGTGTTTGACTTTGGGTAACAGGTTTGTGGACTTTTGCTCTGTCTGAGCTCCTTAAGTATCTAATAATTAATCAAAATAACAACTATTGAATTTAAAATGTTGCGACCTGATAGTTGATGAATGTGTTTGTAAAATGTTTGATTTTAAGTTGTGCAATATCCATTATGTAACAATCATGCAAATGTTGTTTTTTTGGATTAACATAATTTATGAACTATTAATCTATACTTACCATTGAAATGGATCTCGCTTTATATATATATATATATATATATATATATATATATATATATATATATATATATATATATAGAGGTAAGACATATCAAATGAGAGGACTCTTTATTATGAGAGGGTGAGAGGGTTAAATCTCAACCCTTGGATCTAATCAAATGGCTAAGGTTATATTGGATTTTCTATGCTTATCTCTGTCGATTTCTCACCTTCTCTCTCGTATCCCATCCGTTCTTTCCTCTTTCTGCTTCTTCCGATTCTTTGAAATTTCATCCTCTTTTCATATGAATCACCCATCCTTATATTTAGGTAAAAACGTGATTGCGTTTCAAATTTATATATCATTTGTGCAGCAATTGATTTATAGTTAAAGGTCATAAGAAAAATTCAAAATCCCTACTTTTGATTCACAACTTTTTCTCAATCTCATATCAGAATCCACACAGTCAATTTGAAGAAACATGAAGGTTATGGGTGAGAGAGTTTCAAAATAGAATAAACAAATTATCCATATGAGAGATGAGAGAAAAAGCATATACAAAAAGGGCAAAGGAAAAGAGATTAGAGAAGGCACAAATGCATCTTAAATTTCATACATACTTTTCCGTCAATCTCCTCCAAAACCACAAACAATCAAATTAAAATTCAACAATGGGGTCATGCGCTAGCAAGTGGTTATCAACAAAGGGGCATGAAATGAATTGAAAAGCCAAATGGGTTTCTTTTGTTATCAATTGTAAGCCATATGAATTAATTTGAGTAATCATGATAAAACGGTAGGCATAACACTCAAGTCTAAATGCAGATTAAAAAAACTGTATGTTTGGGACTTGTGAGAGGAAGAAAACCATGAAAAATAACATAGAGGAAGTTGTACATCTCAAGAGAAAAGGAAACATATATTTGTTTATTCTAGTGTGCCGATCCTTTTTTAGTGGAGTTTAATCATGACCGTATATTTTGATCTAACGAATGATATTAGCTCCTCTCACCTCTAATTTTAGTTGCTCCTCTCACTTGATATGCCCTATATATATATATATATATATATATATATATAAATTAAAGCTCTATATGAACTGTGAAATTGGTTGCCCTAAAGCTCTCGGTATTCATTCATCTTCTAGGTGCCTTCTTATTTAGTATCATACTTTCATTCAAAGGTTGTAATGAACATACCTAATACCAAAGATTCACTACAAGATCGTGAATATGAACTTGTAAAGCCTTCTTATTTTGTGTTTTTTTAGGTTTGGTAATAGGATGTTTTTGTGAAATATTCTCATAACCTTTTATTTTTTAGGGGGTGTTTATGAAATTTGATAGTTTTGTTTGATAGGGAATCAATATATCTTAACTATAATAGTTAGTAACCATTTTTACTTTCCTACTATAAGTTTTTGTGCATGTTACAAGAAGTCCATTATGGCGTTAATCTTTGCTTCTCTGCAGACCCCCTAATTGTACATAGTATTCGCAAATAAAGTAGTATCTTGTTCTTTTTTGATTAATTTCATTTAATTGGTATTTTTGTACGAGTGAACATATATAACAACATATTCACATGGAATAAAATTATTTCCATACTTGAGTTTTGTTTTCATTTTTCCTCATGTTATATGGTCACGCGTATGTTAAGAAATAGTGTAGTTTTACGTTAAAATTAGTTAGGGGGCTTGTTAATGATAGCAAAAGCGTATCTAAAGATATTATGAGACAAGTTGTTCAGTCTATTGAAATGGACTTTATAGAAGATTTTGTTAAAACTAAAATTGACAGAGATTCAACGGTAAGAAGTGTTGGTCGTCCAACCTATTTGGAATAATACGGGGATAACTCTTTTTATCGCAAACTTTGGAGATTCATGTGCGATTCTTGGTTTTGCAGTGACTATTTCTAAAAGAGCATAAATCGTAGATCATTGGGAGTTAAAATCTAAATTGAAATTTGGTATTGTTTTAATCTTTAAATAGGTATAGACACTGATTAGGGAATTTTAACTAATCTATCATATGTTGAGTTTTATTTTTGTCGATCATATCAATGTTGCATAACTTATTTGTTAAAATATGCAATTTATATATTTTCATTTGTTCACTTCTAATCAATGTCACAATAACCGTTTCACAGTTTTTATATTAAAAGCAATGTATCAAAGAACAATAATGATTCATTTAAATTCAACTATGCAATGGCGTTATAGGATACTTATAACTATTATGTAAAACTCTTCTTCAACTATTAATAATTGTATACAGTTTAGTTTTATTGCAAATAAAAAACATATATCGTATTTCTATAAAGTTAAAAGAGATTAAAGTCTCCTGGTATGGGGATGTGACAATGCTACCATAGAGATCGAAAACGTTATTATGCTACATATTTTGTCGAACAACTAAATCAATAGATCATCACATTAATACCTGGAACATTAAATATATAAGTCAATAACTGATCTAAAGTGCAAGCGAGGTTGTTGGACAATTACATGTAACTTATGTATAGAACTTTTCATTTATGCTCGGATATAACCATCTAACATATTCATATAAGTTTGTTGCTTATACACTTACATTTTATATCAATTTTTAAGTTCTATATTTAATGTTCCAAATATTAAATGATGATTTCATAATTTAATTGTCTGAAAAGAGTCAAAAACACAATAATCTTTGTTAACACAAGTCTATTCAAACTTCATATGACATGTATCTTCATAATGACTCATGATTTGTAATGGAGTAATCTCAATGTGGGATGGAGGGTTAAATTGTAGCTTTATAATGTAACTTCATTTAGGGTTACTGATGTATTGATTTTTGTGATCATCTATATATAATTTAATATGTCTTTTAATATGACTTATGACGGAACTATTTATTATTTTGGATTGTTATCGTATTTAAACATTATAGATCAATTATTTTGGATTGTAAGACAATTGGTTATGATTAATGAAAATTATGTTTCTCATATATGACTAACGAGTTATGATTTTGATGATTAATAATGTTTAAAGTACAATATTTAGAGTATGAATAAAATAAATATATAAGCTTTCAATGCAAATAAAATATAAAAGTAAATATTTTCTGTAAGACAATAATTACCAATTGTAATCGAATAACATTTGAAACCCCCACAAAAAGATAACAATTCGTCACATAATTGTTGTACAAATGGTTAAGAATCATTCCACGGATTGGTCTTGGGAGGGACATAAAAATATCATGCTCCTCTGTTGGTTTTAATTGGGATACATATTCTAATTCCAAGTGAGTGGACAACTCATTTCGAAGATGCATAGGTAAATTATGTTGTCGACAAAAGTTTAACACACGAAGTCTACGTGCTCTCTGAAAATAAGTTAAATGTTATACAACTTCCACACCTTAAAATAATAAATTAATTTAAGAATAATGTATTCTTATATATACTTACGTATCTTCCCCTTGGACCAACATCAGGGGCAAATACATTAGTGATATTTCCCACCACATATGCTACTGCTCCAATATTAATGAACTAAAAGCCTATGGAAAATATCTTCTCCCATATTGTCACAGGGTGGATATTCCAAACCCAACAATGTTAAAAGATGTTATAGCCCAATACACATAATTCATGTATTGTTTAATTGAACTCAATTTTAGAAAATTTGGACCGGCAAGTTGGAACCAAGTGCTTTGTGGATAATGTTGAAGTGTGACTATAAAGTAAAGGAAACATCCACTACAATGGCAAATAAATAAGCAAACCTAAAAAAAACTCACATTATAAGTCCAATGCATCAACATCAGTTTTAGTTAATTAATGATTAATATTTATATTAACTTTTATATATTTTGTTTTATTTCTCACAATTCAAAAATAATTAAAACTACAAATATAAAAATAGATACCATGATATCTAACCAAACCTAATCATTGTCTGGTTCTATTACATTAGGATACATAATCTCTTTCAAACAGTTTATGATAAAGTAAAACCAAAATTTATATAAAAATAAAATTTTAAATTTATAATGCTAATAAATTATACCAAAATGAACATTAATATATTTTAATTTTGCAGTCTCAACAATGATTATTCCAAATACAAAGTTTAAGACATATCATATTATATTCAAAAACTTACCCAAATCATTTTTGACATAGGTAAAATTTAAATATTCGATCTCCTTAAGCCTACATTAAAAAATATGTTCATCTTCAAAAGTCATAGCAGAGAAACAAAAAAAAAATACATAACTTTTTAATGTAAAACAGTTTAACTTACTTAGAAATCAAATAATGAATTCTTGATGCGCAGCAAAGGCGAATAAAGTAAACAGCCGTGAATCTCCGGTAGGTTGGGCTATAAGGATAGAACCTTCTCTCAACAAACTTAAAAGGAACGATAAAAAAGATGCCGAACATAGCTGATCTAGCAGCATTCGAAAAAAATTCCTTATATTATCCATAACCGCAAGAGTTTTTTTGTCAACATAGGTGACAAAAAAGGACAATATAGTATCAAACAGAAAAAATCCATTGACAACAGTCTCAATTATAGCAACATATAGTGGTAGTGGCGTTTTAAATGTCTTTAGATATAGTGAAATAAAACAGGTATAAATGGAGAGAACACCTAGAAAGTACTTCAACTTCCTGCAAATAAACAAAATTTGAATAGTAACTTAATAAGTTTGATTGGAAGATGATAACAATGAAGAAAAAAAAAGATAGTAAAACAAATATTTAAACACTCTGTATATGTTAGAGGAGTGTGTTTAAGTCTTATAACACACAAACAACAACAAAATCACAACCCAATACTACCACAACAAAAATTTAATATCCACGTTAAAAGTAAAAATGTAACCTATATCTACAAACATGTAATTTTGTTGTTGTAAGGATATATGATGAAGGATTTAGGAGAAACATTCCGAATATTAACCAAAGAAGGTCTTGTTGGCATTTTTTTGTAAAGGTTGAATCAAGCAGCAATGCAATAGTGTTGGAAGAGAGTGCCTAAAGACAAATTTATTTATGGAGCATTAGACAAACTTATTAATTCCTATTGTGAATGATTTTACACTATTTTGTTGTTACTATTATGTTGTTGTACCTATTGATGAAAGAAATGAGTTGAAACTTTGTCAAAAGAAGAAATACTAATAATTAAATGATAAAGATTGATTTGAGTATAGAGGCCTAAATGGTTTTTAAATTCCACTATTATGTTGTTGTACCTATTGATAAAGAATAATTCTAGTATAGAGGCCTATATGCTTTTTAAATATTGTACCATTGAAGCAATATCATATGTTTTATTTCAATAAGACATGCAATTTTTTAATGAAGCAATATCAATATTTTTATTTCAATAAATTGATGTTGTATCATTGTTGTTTGAGGTCAATGTAATGTGGTTAGATTAATTCCTTATATGAATTTGTTATATGGTTATACTAAATTTGTTATATGAATTTGTGTCTCTAATCTCAACATGTTAATATTGATTAATATGGTAAGTGATATTACAACATTAAGATTACTTATTGATATTAATTAGTTCTATAATAACAATTTAGATTACAACTAAATGAAAGGAATGCATCATATCCCATTAACGTCTCCTGATTTTTTCTTAACTGTTGTTTCCTTTATTTGTTTTGATCTGTCACTGTCATTACGCATTGATTCGATAGCTCGCTTATACCGTCGTACATATACATTCATAAATCAATACTAAAAGTGTTAGATAATTTTAATTTTTTTGAAGGAAGATAATTTTAATTGTCAATTATAATAGGATAATTTATGATGTGTCCATACATAAAAGTTAAGTTAATATTATACATGGAAGTTATAACTTGTCGTTTGATGTAAATAAATATACCTCCATATTTACCAATACATGATCGCTTTTATTTATCTAGTTATTAATAAACAAACATTTATTAAAAGTTTTAGTTTCTAATCAGATGTGTAAAGCAACAAGGATCAAAATCATAAACCACTTAGTGATGAAGGCAAAAGGTGGTGATACAATACAACAATGTCAAATACCACCACTACCATGTATGTTTGCTCATTTCACGCGTATTTAAAAATATTA
Source organism: Medicago sativa (assembly GCF_051527215.1). Classification (NCBI taxonomy): domain Eukaryota; kingdom Viridiplantae; phylum Streptophyta; class Magnoliopsida; order Fabales; family Fabaceae; genus Medicago; species Medicago sativa. Next base: position 81,202,787 of record NC_140756.1, on the reverse strand, counting down.
TGACTTTAACATTTTTACTAGTTAAAATAATAACTATAACGTTAAATAAAGTAAAGAGAATAGAAATTTTATTAAATTATAATTATTAACTATCTATGTGTTTTTCACTATAATAAATATAAACTGAAGTATAATATTTTAGAAGTAATTTGCATGTATTTCTTTTTACTAAAAAATATATTCGTTCATCCAATTTAGTAGAATACATCATTATACAAACACAAATTTAACATTTTTAAAATTGAAAATGATAAATACAGGAACATATAACTCGCAATGTCTGAGTTAATAACATAAAATGAAAAAATGTATACAAATAATGTGACAATAATACAATTGAGCGGAATAATTACGCCTTTAAATTTGCAACATGGACGACCTAATGATTGGTGATTTTGATAGATTGTATTATATAGTTGTTTTTCAACTGGTGCCCTATTGACATTTGAGGACTTTTTTTCTTAATGAAAGAATGTCAAACAAATTCTTAGTTGAAGAATGTGCTGATAATTTTTGCAAACTACTAAAATAATGATTTGGATAAGGGACGCCAGTTAGGTTTTCCAATTTAAAAAGTTGTTTATCACGGGATCTTGAAAGGTTCTAAAGTTGCCATTATGAGAGTTTCCGTCTTGAGAAAATAAAATTTGTTGTAAACTTGTAATGAGACAGTTATTTGTTATAAATACAAGAAATACATGGTTGGACATAACCTCAAATCAATAGTATTTGGACATACACAAATAATAGAATTTAAATGAGAAATAATTAAGTCACATCATTTCACTTTTTTTGTCAAAAAAAATATCATTTCACTTTTACATTTTATCATCCATGCGTGTGCGTCTAAATGAATTTTATTTAAATTTATGGTTGTGTAAGAGTTGCTCTCAAGTAACATGGTGCAATGTTGACACTATATGGGGAAATTTTAGTGATATCGAAAGAATTTGATGTCAATTGAATTGCCCTTTTGCATGCCTTTTGTCTAAGTGTGCCACATTCATGAACTAGAACTTGATCCAATACATTATTTTTACGTAATTTTTTTATTAACTAATGTTCTTATTTTCTTATCTATTAAAAGTAGACTTATCTAAAAGAAAGTCTACTAAACATATACAACATAATGCTTTAGAGATTCAACGGGGAAGCTGTTAATTGGTATGTCGGGCTACTCGCAAATCTCCGCTACCGTCCTTGAAGCGGAATCCATGGGATTGTTGGAAGCTATCAAAACAACCACAAGTAATTTTTTTTTTTGGTAGAACAACCACAAGTAATGGTTTGCAATGAGTTTGGTTTGAAACTGATAGTAGGTCACTTGTTAATGTACTTAACACCTCTAATACTCCTCTTAATGAATTTGGGGACTTTGTGTTTCAATGTAAAAATATACTGAAAAGCAATCCCGATTTTGTGGTGTCGTTTGTTCGGAGGCAAGCAAACAAGGCAAATCATAGTATAGCTAGAGCCGTCTTATCTCACCCCAGCCCCATGTCTTCTATGATGTACCCTCTACTTTGTCCTCTTTAGTTATGAATGAAATGCAGTGATTTTGCTATAAAAAAGGTAAGTAGATTACACACATATTCAACCTTTTCACTTCTCCACACTTAAATGTATAAAGTTTTAGCCACTAACCTATTTGACAAAAAAAATATTCAAAACTAAAATTTTTGATGACATTCAAATCCCGACCCCTGCATATAATATGCTCAACGGGACAATCCCTACATTTCACAGGTACCTTACCATTCAACTACTCGACTGCTCGCCGGACGTTGTTCTTCTAATCACTCTTGATAATTTGTTAATGGTAATTTATATAGAGACGAGTTTGTATGTTAAGGATTTTTCACTTTTTATTTAAGTATCAGCTTCAAAGTCACTAATAAAATGTTATCTTTTTCGAAAAATATGTATACAAAAACAATAAATTCACATCTAAATGCCACAACATACTGCAACAAAAATAAAACAAAAGATTAAAACAAAAAATTGAGGAAAAAAGACAAACTCACTATCGATATTATTCACTTCAATAAGTTATTTTTTTGTTGAAGGAATTCACTTCAATAAGTTGTTATTATAAACAAAACTTGAGTGTATAAGTCCCGCAACAACTAAGATTGCAACCACTATTAAGGTACGATACAATAAAAAATTGAGGAAAAAAGACAACCACACTATTGATATTATTCAATACAATTAGGTATAAGTTGTATAACTGCCACAACAACTATGACTCCAATCACTATTAATAAACCCTTACCAATTCTTTCATCTTCTGGAGCATGACTGGGTCCTGGACTTGGAGCATTAGCTGCAATGTCACATAACAACACATTGGAATTGAATTTATAATTTAATTAGTTGCCAAGTAATTTCATGCTTTTGAACAACACATTAAGGGAGAATGAATTAATGATGATTGGGTTGACAATAACATACATAGGGGGAGTAGAGTGGGACTGCCCAAAAGTATTTCTATTTAATCACTTAATATGACAAGGGTTGAAATTAATTACTTACCATGACATGGGAGTGATACGCCACAAATAGTAGGTAGCTTCGTTGCCTTTGTGAGATCCATTGACGAATTGTCACTCTCCATAATATCACAAATGCAATTGGTATCGTTTGCTGCTATAGATTTCACTGCAATACAACATGAGTAATCTGGTTGTTGTGAATTATCGTCATGGATAAAATATGGGAGACACTCCACCACCATATAAGTTATGATGGTCCTACAATAACGTGTTTTTGGTGTTGAAATTGGGCAAGAGATTTTCGATATAGCTGGGAATGGCATCAAAGCATTATTAGTTTTGAAGGGCATCAACGCAAGTAGAATAGCTGAAATACCGAAAACATTTGCCATATTAATTACTTCAATCGAATCGAATCTCGCCCTCACAAAGGTTAAATTATTGGATTTGGTCTTCCCCGATATCAATCACACCCAAAATAACATAGCAACTCGAATTCCTAATGTAAATGTAACTCAGAAATCAATCAATATTCTGAAAGAGAAAGACTTATTTTTGGGCGGTGTATGTGTTTAGTGAGTATGAAGTTGTGTTAAAAGTTAAAACTGATTTGAGTAGGTTCTAATTTTTATTTTTATGGTGACGTGCTGCAAATAGTTTTGTTTGTTCCTTATATTGTTCCTACTTCCTAGCCACCACAATATCAGGGTAATATTGTTTTTTCGAGAGGGTACAGGGAAAATTTGTTACCAAATATAGATTTGATCGAGTAAAGATATGTTATTTTATTCGAACGGAAGTAAAATTATATTATTGCTACTGCTATATCCTTCAAAGAAAATTATTGCTACTGCTACATTAATCTTTTTTTTTTTTTTAAATAGTTTAGTGGTTAGAACTTCGATCTGCATATAACAATGCTTGTCTTTGCCAACCGAGCTATGTTCACGTGACTATTAAAAATATATTATTACTATTGATATATTAATTTTGGTATGATACTAAAAAATAAGAAGGCGCCTACAAGATAAATAAATATGAGAAATTCTTACATGAACTCTTACCTAAGAGATTATTCTTACACCCAACCGATTAAAATCAAACATCTCATTAAAATAATAAAAATAATTAATATCATAATTTTTTCTCATTATTTTTAATATTTCTCTCTCCTTTTTCCACTTTCTTTAACCAACAAAAACCACCCACCACCATTTATGTTTCCATTTCCTTAATTAAAATCACATTTTTTTTTTAAGTTAATAACACGTGTCATATTTTTATTGGTTGAGTGTAAGAATGATCTCTTAGATAAGAGTTCATGCAAGAATATCTCAATAAATATAGCATGAACCTTTGAAGAGTTATCGTACCGATTGAGATAAATATGCAACCCATGCAATTGATTGATGATTAAAAAATTGATGGCTAGGTATGAAAAAGTCGGTTTTCTTGTCATGGAATAATTGGAATTTATTTGTCAAAATAATATAATGATCAAAAGACCTGAAGTGATAATGATGTTAAAAAATATAATGATCAAAATATATAATATAATGACAACGAATAAGCCCGTTAACATTTCGATTAGGGCTGCAAAGTTGAGAGATAGAATGTTGTAACCCAAAACCCTCGATTCCATTCCCTTTCAAACTCGCAAACAAAACCTTAGTGTCCGATTTACCTATGTCTACTTTTCGAATAGCCTTTTGGCAACTTTTTTCCAAGGCTTAGCCATCTGGATTGCGAGCACGTGTTTTAAGAGTATTATTATGAGTTTGGAACAAAATAATACTCGAACATAAAGATCCATTGTAGTCTTTTACGTGGTCATGTTGCACATGGAGCGTATTTTCCTGTCAAGTCTTTAGAGACGAGTAACATTCAATCATATATTGTAGACTTGTAGTATGAGGTATTATAAAGAAAAATAAATATATGTAGAAGTTGAATTCACTTAAGTGATTGTGGGTGGCATCATGTAACTTGTAGAATTTTAGTTAATGATGTGGAAATCATTTGGTTTGGTTCATATGGCAAAAGTGAGATGGAGTATCACACCAATATCATTGTAAGTTTATGAAATGCATTGAATTCTTTGAATATGTCATCATAATAAACAATAAGAAAGTATAAACCTGTTTGTGTAGGTCGTTCATGATCTCCTTGTGGAGATGGGAGAGGATTAAACGTGTTCTTCTTGATCAAATGAATGTCCTCCCAATATTGATGAAATCAGGAGCAGATCATGATCCACCGTGAGAGTGAATTGGATTTTAGGTAGTTTTGATCTTTTGCAAGGAAAAGATGGGAAAACTACTTCCCACATACCACGCCACTATTCAGAACAAACTGAAGATTTTTCCGAAGATGATAAGGATATACTTACTGCCAGTGGCGTCTTTAGGACCCTAGATTAAGGGTGCAAATTTTTTAACGCAATTCATATATATATATATATACACATATACTTTTTTAGCCAAGTAATTACACTCAAATGGTTAATGTGTTTCATATAAGAATCCAAGTTCGATTATATATGAAACACGATTTTTTATTAAACTTTATTTACCTCATGACCGAACATCAGATCACTAGAGTCTCCTTCCCTATGAACCAAAGTTTCTTAAAAATGATAAAAAATAATCTAAAAAATCAAAATTACCTTACAAGCATGCTGACATGAAGTATTGGTTCCAATCTTTTTTACCTTGAGGTTGTGAATTGCGATTTCTATTGTTTTGAATATAAGATTAATTACCCTCCTTAAAAAAAAAATTAATTACCCATTGTGTTTCTACTTTCAAAACATCATTATGAATGATTGACATATTAACTATGTTGACATTCCAAAAAGCAGCAAACATTTGTAACACGCTCCAAAATTTATTAAAATAAAGAAAAAGAAAATACAAAATTGAGGATAAGAAACCCACAAAATCAAGAAAACCAATGGAGTAGTTTGGAAAGACCAAATTTATGAGTAACGATTTTGTCCCCCAAGCAATATTATTAGGGTCATGCTACATGTTAAGAAATTTAAAAGTAGAAATATTTCATTAAGTTTTGTGCATTCTATTTATTACAAATTTAAAAATTAAATTTAATACACACATTTCAACAAGAAATTATTATATTTTTGATTCACTAATTGTGCCTTAAGGGCACAAGTTAGTTTTTCCCATATTATTAATAGGGTCAATTCCAATATATTAAGAGGCCTAAAACAAACATTTTAATAAGGCCTTTTAAAAAAATTAAGCAAAGAAACTTATAAAAATACATAAATTTTGGGGAGTTCAAGATTCAAACTCATGACCAAAAAAATTCGAGGCATTTTCAATAACGAATTAAATTATAGAGATGTCTATAACTTATTTTCCATATATATAACCAAATTAAATTTTTGTAGGACTTTTTATACTCAAAATTTTGGGACCTAAAACCCTTGTTTGAGTTTCTTATCCCTTGAACCGGCCGTGATTACTAACACTATGACCATGTTGAGTTAATCTATCTACACAATGAATAAACAATGAATGTGCAGATAAATTTAGTCTAGACAACGAATAATCTATCTACACAATCCAAATTTAGTCCACCAAACTTATCACTCTCAATCCAATGACTAGACAATATTGCTAGAAACAAGCGGCTAACAAAAGTTGTTCTAGAATTCCTAAACATTGTCCCACAAGCTGCTAAAGATGCATGGATTACCAATGGCTAAACCATTAGCGTTAGGTTTATTCCAACCAATTTGAGGAGGTTTCCAAAGGACTTCGGCAAACAGAATGCTTTTGCAATGTCTATACGTCACTTTGAAATTTCTTCAATTTGCAAATACATATTTGCAGGGCCGTCTTAACAAATTCATAGGCCCGGTTTTAATTTTATAAGGGATGCAAAAAAAAAATTAAATTCCGGGCCCCAAAAAAAATAAATAAGCCATTTTAAAAAAAATTTTAAATCACACTTTGGTGGGTCTTGAACACATGACCTCACACTCAACAAAAATTGGCCACACCACTAAAGCAAGCTGTACAAACTGAAATAATTTGCTTTTAATATATATATAACCATTATTTTCGTGTCTTACATATTAAAAAAAATATTTTGGGCCCCAAAAAATTGGAGGCCCGGTGTCGTCGCCCAGCCTCGACGGGCTATGGGCCGGCCCTGCATATTTGAAGAAGATATCGTGCCTTTCGAGATAGTTAACATGAATACTACTTAACCTCAAACCATTCCTTTGTAACCAAATTATCCAAATAACATGGACAACAAAAAATAAAATAAAATCATTAACAATTCAGATCACCATTTCTTTTCTCTCTACACTTTTTTTTTTAAAATCAAAATTCCTCAATCAAAAAAATCTTAGAAAACTGGACTTTTTGTTGCAATATCTTCATTCATGAGCAATGGTTAGAATTCATGAACTTAAAATAGTAGAAATTCATCTCTAATGTGAGACATGTCACACGATGAATGAACGTCTCAATATCGTTTATCTCTTGTTGCGGAACAAAAGTTGTGGTTCCACAATAGCTACAACATAAAGTAGAACCATGCAAAAAGAGCATATTTAAAAGCCAACAGTGCAGATAAAATGTAACATGAAGGACCAAATTGGGAAGGAAAAACATAAAGAACCAACCCGAAATAAAGATCAACCTTAAAGGACAACAACCATAAATTTGGCCTTCTTTTATTTATATATCTCGATATATATATGAGATGGCAATAGAAACACACACAAGTGAAGTAGTCGGGGTTCGAACTTCAATCACGGCGTCCGACCTAACAATTTTAACATTTTTATAGTTGAGCTAAAACTATTTTTTCAGTTGGGCTAGGACTTGCAAACTACCTTCTTTTATCTTATAAAATGAATATGTGTTTCTTATTTTTTGGCTTTCTTTTTATTTGGAACAAATATTTTTTTGGCTTTTCGTTTGGTCATGTTTTTATTTTTTTTTATTTTTTTAAATGTATAAATGAAATAGAGGATAATATTATATTATATTATTTCTATCAAGTAGTATTATAGCGTATTCATTTTTACTATAAATACAAAGCGAAATGTATTGATTTTCTTTTTATTAATTTAGTTGTGACTCTGTTCTTTTAACTAATTAAGTTATGTAACTTTTACTTATAATCAGTTGATCTCCTAAATCCCTCAAATTATATTGAATGAAAATTAAAAATTGAAAGATCATTCATTTAAAATAACAACCACCCCTGATTTTTTTTTTTTACAATAACCATTCTTCACACACATTTATGCACATACTACATTCATAATCACAGTTTGTGATATCAAAGATGCTACTGCTTATTCGACTCGTTGAGTCACAGAATAATAGCTCACAAATCACGATTACATCCACATATTTTTCTATTTGGTCAAAATCATTGGATGATAGAGATTTAGAGTGGACTGCGCCTCTAGTGAAAAATTCACCGGAGAGAATTCCCATGCAACACACATATGCGCAAAGTCAAACATTTAAATGCTCTAACACGTGTTCATATATACTTCCTACGTCTCATTATAATTGTCGTTTTGACGTAACTTCTCATTTGACATACATAAGTGTTCCAACATGGTACAATGATCTCACTCAGCGAGTTCAATAATTTCATCAATTTTGGCCTTTTCATACAATGTGCTGTTTTTCAGATGACTAATTTGTGACTCTTAATTTGTTGTTAATAATCATCAGTGTGTGTGAAAATTTACCCGTCGACCTATGTTGAAACAAAGTTAATGTGAGGAATAGACAGATTAGAGCAAAACAAGTTAAATTTCATAGGAAGAAGAATCTACAATACTATGAAATATCTGAAAAGAATAACTATAATTTCGAGAAAACTTGCTGGGTACGTAACTAATTAATCAAACATGCTTTATTTTTATTTTTGAATTTTGATATGTCAATGTCATGAATGATGAGTGGTAGCAAATTATTTATTGATTCGCCATGTGGTTTTTTATTTGCAGTAATATTAACCTTCACAATTTGTAAGGAATTTTGTTATCAATGTGTTTTTAGCAAAGATTAGGGTATTCTTCTGTTCTTCCATAGTTATTTTTTGCCTGATTTAATTTAATGTTGCTTGTTAATTAATTTATATGCTTGACAGGAATGGAACAGAGATAACGATGGTAACTACTAAGCCTCTTCCTGATGACGATGATGATCCATTTGAGTGAACTAGATAGTTTTTTTTTTTTTGTTCTGTTTGTTATGAATTTAATTGTATTTCATCACAAAGAAATTAGGATTTTAAGCTAGCAGTTTTAGCTAGTGTGGTCAAGGGTCATTTTATCATATTTTTTCTTATAGTTTTATACTTTTATTACTGCAATTATGCTATATATAATGGTAATTAGTTGACTTCTTCAGTCATTAACTAAACCTTTGAGAGTGATGCAATTAATGCACTTTTTGAACATGTGTGCATGGATGAAATTGGTTTCTCATAAACCAAGTTGCTTGGGCTCTAGTGGCAAGGAGCTCATTCCAAGGACGTATCCGGGGAATACCGGGTTCGATTCCTAGGAAGAACAATGTTTGGCCAGTGCGCATGTCTCTACACATGAGCCGGATTAGTTGCCCACCATTGGTGGGTTGGAAACCGGTGCTTTGGCCAGTGCGCATGTCTCTACACATGAGCCGGATTAGTTGCCCACCATTGGTGGGTCGGAAACCGGTGCAAAAGAAAAAAAAAATTGGTTTCTCATAATCACGTCCACTTTTTAGAATTAAATTTGAAGTACTAGATATTGATGAATGAACATATGAATACCATGCAGTGGATAATGGTTATAGAACTACAAGAATTAAGGAGATTTCTGTCAATGGAAGTTAAATTTCAGGTATGGGTTTAGTTTATACAAGTTAGCCTGATCCATGCTACATTGGGATGAAAAGCCACGTCTCACAATTCATTGAACCCTGAACAGTACTAGCACAACAATGTGAGGAATTTCCTGATATGCTAATAGTCTCCATATATGCACTTGATCAATGTCTCATAATTTTGTTATGCATCATGGCAAACTGGCATTAACAGCTAGCTTTGTATGTATTTGTTTTTACTTTTTTTAGTCTCATGTCTTTTCCTCATATCAATATATGAGTCAATCAGAAGTCATCAATATACATGTAGATACATGTCATGCAATTAATGTAACCAAGGCTCAGAGAATGAGAGACATATGCACTATGCAGGACTCATGTATACATAGTCATTTTATACCAATGTATTCTAATTTCCAGGTCCGTGTATGATTCAATTAGAAACATGATATAATTTTCAGTTCTCGTTAATGTATTATGTACCTTAATTGACACCATCCAGTCAATGCAAAATGAATTCAACTCTTCATTGCTTTTAGGAAAAAAGGAACTCAACTTTTCAGTCTTAAAAAAATATGGTTAGACATTAGAACCAATGTAAGTTGATTACAAGCATACACCTTAATAACCAACAACCAAAAAAATATGATGTATTTTGCTACGAGCATGAACCTTGATTTTTCACTACTCCACACTTGATGAATGAAATTCTAGACACTACCTTCATTTACAAAAACATATTCAAAACTAAAAATTAAGATGACATTTAAATAAAATATTCAAAAAAGATAAAAATAATTAATTCAAGCAATTTTTGTTTATGACTAGTCTGACTAAATATCACCTCATAAGGTGAATAAGTGGAGAATCGAGATTCAAACCCCGACTAGTGCCATATTACATGTAATATCCATAGCAATTGAACTATACTCATGAGAACAATTCAAGCAATATTTAAAAATTAAACAATTTCAACTAAAAAAAGTTATAAAAATTACATATAAATCGTTAAAAATATTTTCGGTTATGTATGTTTAAATTAACTGTAGATTTGATGCCGTAATTTATCCCACTTGCTAAAATAGTCGATTCTCACAGTTTGCAGGTTCCCCACAATTTCAACCACTCATCGGATGCCACAGGTAAACTGTTAATGGTGATTTATTTATAGACAAGTTTGTAAGTTAAAGATTTTACACTTTTTGTTTAACTATCAACGTCAAAGTCAACAATAAAATGTTATCTTTTTCGAAAAATATGTAATCTGAAGTATAACAAATTCACACATAAATGCCACAACCAGGGGCGGATCTGTGTGAGGCTGAGTGTGGCTATTGCCACACCAGCCCAACCCCCCCGTTTTTTTTTTTAATAAACAGAGCATAATTTTTTATTGAAATATACAGAACATAATTATATAATATATATGTTCTATTTCGAAACATAATGTGAAATTATTCTTTGGTCTAATGGTGCGACATTTGTGTTTCTGTTTGTGTTTGGTTGTTGTCGGTTCAACTTTTAACTTTTGCGTTTTTTTGATAATTTTTTCCTGATAATATAAACAACATAAAAAAATAAATTTACTTGTAAAAATAAATCCAGTGAGAGTCGAACTTGTGAACTCCAAACACATTGACTTGGTTATCTTTCAATAAGCTATAATGCTTGCAATGTTTTTTTTTTTGTTGCAACTTTGATATATATATATATATATATATATAATGTGTGTGCGCGCGCACGAGTTCTAAGATAAGATTTTGTAACTTAAGTTGTGCATTTTCTATTAATATTTATTTCTTCAAAAAATTTAGTCTTACTTCCTTAAAAAAAAATTAGCCCCACTAATAATTTAATCTCAGATCCGCCCCTGGCCACAACATAATGCAACAAAATAAAAGATAAAGTTTTTATTGATATATTCACTTTGCATTCAACTAAGGATATAAACACCACAAAGTATTAAAAAAAAAACTAAGACTATAATCACCATTACGAAACAATTTTTTTTTTTAACTTAATAATACTAACATAGAGATTACAACAAAATTAAATTAAACAATAAAATTATTCCTCAAAAAAATTGTTTTGATATAAAAAAGACATTACGAAACAATTAAGACTGGTATTATCTTGTGGATAATTTGGAGCTTGACTGGGTCCTGGACTTGGAGCATGAGCTGCAATGTCACATAAAAAATATAAATTCATAATTTTTTATTTTGAAAAGCACAAAATTCATAATAACAAATTGAAATTGAATGCGAAGTAATATTATGCTTTTGAACAACACATTAATTGATGGTAATTGGATTGAGAATGACATAGGGGAGTAGAGTGGGATTGCCCAAAGTATTTGCTTTTACTTTTTTTAGTCTCAAGTCTTTTCCTCATATCTTTATCTTTATGTCATACAATTCATGGCAATGACAGCTATAGCTTTGCATGCATTGAAAATATAAGGTGCAAATCAGGTCTAGACTAGACTCTAGTTGGTTCAAAGAAATGGTTAAAAGTACACTTGATTCATACTTTTGATTAAAGAAAACTTGTTTCATACTTCAGTTAAACAATTTCAGTTGGTAGAGTGCAAAGTAATTTCAGCTTACAACAGTAGAAAATGAAATGTGGTAAAAAAAATAAAAAGTATAGGCAAGGGATGCAATTAATTACTTACCGTGACAAGAGAGGGAGATCCATTGTCAAGACATTGTAAAAGTCACCTTACATCTCTGGAGAATCATAAAGTTTACAATCCCTTATCTCTTTTTTGTTCTCTCCAAGACTCCAACAGTCAAATTAATGTCCTACACTCCTAGTACTTAACACAAGACTTCCAAAGTCCATTGAATCATTTACAACACATCTCAAACTTAAACAAAACCATTCATCACCCAAACAAAATCCAACCATGACAATGATGTTGAGGGAACAAGAAGCAGCTTGCAAAGCAAAACCATTCATCATTTATCCTAATGACAAACACTACAGGTAATTTTTTCATTTCTCCTTTTTTTTTTTTCCATTGTGTTTGTCTTTTCATTTCTTCTTGATAGACAAAGTAGCATGCCTTCCAAAGTCTCAAAACATATATGTTCAAGGATTGTTCTGGTTGTTTCAATTTGAACATGCCAGATTGCATTTAGGTCTCGTAAAAGGCTTTACAAGTTCAAACCATTTCTTCTAGGTGACATATAGGATGTATAAATTAATAATCTTTTATGTTTAGACTCATCTTGACTTGAACTATTAAGTGATTATTATGACCTTTCTTTTTTCTTCTTCTTATTTCTTTCCAGGATATGGCAGAATATTCTTGTGACTCTCGCCTTCTACATTCAAATTGTATCTTCCTTCGTGTTTGCGTTCGTTGATGAACCACAAGCTCGAGTTTTTAACATTTTAAACTACTTTGTCAATTCATTTTTTTGTTTTGACATCTTTCTAAATTTCTTTGTGGCTTTTCACCATAAAAACACTTCTGTGATTGTAGACAATCCAAAAAAGATTGTGCTAAACTATCTCAAAACATGGTTTGTGGTTGATGTCATATGTAACCTCGCTCTAATTGTTGCTGGAATGATCTTACATCCTCTACATGTAGTGTATGTCATTTTCTTTGTACTTCAAATACTTTGGTGTGTTGGAAAAGTCTTCTCTTTTTTTAATCGGTGAGACTATGAACCTTTGTCATTAAAAACTATGGTATCTTTCTTTTGTTGGGTAACTAATGATATTAAATCTTATGTTTTTTTGAGTGTAGGCTTGAGAAGGATATAAGGTTTAGTTTAACTCAAGTTCGAATTGCTAAGCTTATTTGGGTAAGTTTTTTAATGTTGCTTTTATCATTTTCATAGAGATAGATATTTTGCAAGTGCTTCTACTAATAATTTGAATTTGAATATTTTTTACAGTTTATCCTAATCAATGTGCATCTTCGAGCATGTTGTATTCACTTTGCTGCTTCACATTATCAAATCATGGTCGGAATAGCACATGAATGAGGGAAGCAATGGATCTTAACTTGTGAGAAAGTGATGTGAATTCCATTTTCTTGTTTGAGTCTTTTAGGTACTACTTTTAGAATAGTTTCTCTTGGAGATTTGCATGCTAATCTAGTGGAAACAATTTTTATTGTCTTGTTTAAGCTAATGTATTTAACTGATTGATTGCCTTGCATTGGTCTCAACCATTAACTAATTTTTATCCCTTCAAATTGATCTATGTTATTGACTTTTTGAGATGATTTTGTAATATTATTTTCCTTTTGGCTTCAAGTCGTTTCACTTATTTTGTTTTCAATTAATGCAATTCAATTTGTTTTGATGCACTTGTGACTTGTGATTATTGGCCAACTCTATTCAATTGGTCTAGCCATATTGGTGTGAAACGGTTAATGACAAATAAATTAAATTTGTAAGAAAGTAAAACAAGTGTTTTTTTTTTAAGAAGAAAGTGAATCAAGCTAAAAAGTAGAGTAAAACAACTAATGAAATAATGAAAACAAACACACAATAAAAATTTAAACTTTATCAATATGTGTACCATCATGCAAGGGGAAAAAAATTAAATTATGAAATCAACACATGTGACATACAAGACATGAAGTTGCTTCTTGCAGTAAGTACTCCACTAACCTTCAAAGCAATGCTCATAAAGTGAAGGAAACATAGTATTTTTTAACATGTGTATGATCTGGTTGAAGATGAAGATGATAGTTTGACTATATCATTTTAAATTTGTATGGTTTCATTTGATTTTAGGATGGAAGAATGCGTTCGCATTTTGACTATGTTTTTTATTTTAGTTTAATTGATGGATGCTTTGATTAAGTTGTTTGATGAAGTTTGTTTGATGGATGTACGAAAGTGTATTTTGGGATGGAGATATGTTTTAATTTGTTTGATGAAATTGTTTCAATTTGAGTATGAAATATTTGAGTACAAATATGAAATTGTTCGAAGGTTACGGACGGTGAATATCGTACCCGTCGAAAGTTAGAGAGTAATAAGGGGATGAAATGTTACGTTTCTAGAAGAAATATGATGATCTGCAAGGGTAACTTCGAATGAGATAAGTTGAGGTAAACACCATCTTGGACCTTCATGGATCAACTTGTCCATGTCATAGAAAGGATCTTTTTAAGCAAGCACAAATTTTGTAGTTATGTGATTTATGTATCTAAATCAAGAGTTACAATGTGATTTATGTATCTAAATCATGCATTTTTTTAATCATGGTTTGCAGCTATTGAAAGAGTTAAATGAACTAAACATGAATGAAAGTTTTGAGAGAAACTTAAAGAAATTGCCATCCATCGTAAGGATATGATAGATCCACCTCCAGCTAATGGTTCATGTCATAGCTATATTATAAGTAAAAACATTGTTTCAGTCACACTTTGAATGCTATGTGATTGAAATTTACAACAAAATTGTAAATTTACAACTGATGCATAGTTACAAACCGTTTTCAAGACAACGCTTCAGTCACACTTTGGATACTATGCGATTGAAATTTCAATCACATCACTCTAAAACCAGAATAAAGAACTACCGACATAAGGCTCAAAGAATTTCATGTTTAGCCGGATATTGAAAAGGAAACTACATCCCAGAAAATACAAAGGGAATTGTTACTTTCGTTTATTTGCTATGACTTGCTCAACATTCAATTTTTTATTTTAATTCGAATTTTTGGTGCAACTGATGTATCTTCCGTGACACCGTTTTTGTATCAATCTCTTCGATTTCTGATACAGGGTTATAACCGCTGGGTTCAACAGATTTTAGTTGTTTTGCATCGTCCACTTCAGGCTCCTCTTTCTTACTTGACAAGTCTATAGAGGATCTTTTAGCTTCATCGCTTGACAGCTTTGCCAATTCTTTTTCCTTGCGTTTTTTTCTCTTCAATCATTTTTGCTCTAAATATTATGTGTCATTTTGCTGTCCATTGTGACTTTCCTGTTTACGTTTCTTATCCTTGTTTTTGCGTTTATCTTTCCGACGAGTAGGAACTTCTTTGCCAAATGATTCTCCATCACGATCTAATCCAACTAAAATTGTTTGAAGGCTAGCAAATCGTCATGCATCAGCATCTATATTGTTATCTTGAATAATACTAGACAGTGATGGAACTTCTAGCTGAGGTTGTGAGTAAATTACACTTGAATCAGCAGTACATTGGAGTCATTTGACCAATTCACCACCGTCACTCAATCTTTGCACCACCAATGCTGGCAGTCATGCGGGAACCAGGACCATAGCAAGAATTAACTTCCTCGATATTGTGATTATCAATGCTAACAGTCTCAGCGAAATTCTTCTGAGCTGCATCTACTGAAACTGAACTGCTAGCTCCTGATCAGTTTCATTATGACGACCTAAAGAGCGTTCAACCGATCGATTATTAGTATCAGCCCTACTGGTGGCAGAAGATTGTAACTCTGATTTTGATTAGCCTTTTCTTTCATGGCTGATGGAAACAACATCTACCTCCTTGGAAATTTCATTGGGAGCTTCAATTGGTGCTTCAGGGGGAAATCCTGTTAAGTCCTCTCTGGGAGTTTCGAAAGTGTGGTCCTTTGGAGCTTCATCAAGTGCATCCCTTAAACCCTCAATTATGATGAAATCTTGTGTAAGGTTTCGGGTGGAACTTGGCAGATCCAAAGGTTTACTGTCGGAATCAAGAACAATGTTCCTCTGATAGTTAGAAGCTACTGCAAGACTCATATGCTCTGGGAATACCATGTACAGTTGGGGGGTCTGCAGAGAAGCAAAGATTAACATCATAATGGACTTCTTGTAACAAGCACAAAAGCTTATAGTAGGAAAGTAAAAATGGTTACTAACTGGGCCTTGGCCCTCTTTATCTACCAAAAAAAAAAATGGTTACTAACTATTATAGTCACCTCCTCAAAAACAAAAGGCTATGCGAATATTTCACAGAAAGACCCTGCTACCAAACCTAAAAAAGAAACCAGAAAATATTTGAGGTAAACAGGTGACTAAAAAAACATAGGTTGGACTGAGGCCATAACAGAGTTTAAGATTTTTTGCACAACAAACTCTTGTTCTAGAAAAGGACACAAATGAAACAACTGGTGAATAGAAAATCATAAATAACTGATACAGGTACATGTAATATTTGCACCACATATTAGCTATTTGCCAAGTTAGCTTTTCATTTCTACAAGTATTAGTATATAATAGAGACATTTCTACCTTTTTGCCAGTATTTGTAATATGCAGAACAAGTAGTGACGGAGAAAGACATTGTTAAATGCCAAAGTTGAAATGAAAGTATACAGAAGAAAAAGAGTGATTGTTGCACAAGATATAGAGAGTATTTTCCTTTCATATAGTAAAGGGGAAACCAATGAAGAAAATCAAAGGAAAAAAATATTGAGAAACAGAATAGTGTTTTTTACACATTATATGGTTAGAATTTGTCAACATTGAATGACCAGGTATTAAACCTCGTGTGCATGTTAAGTTAGTAACCACTTAAGAAAATTAGACTATATTTCTCACTCCATTTTTTCCCTTTTACCTTAATTGAAATTTATTAACTAATAATTAAATCTTAACCATCGAAAAGAAAATTTTGGACAAACTATAAATATTTTAAAACCAGGCCAACGTTGGTTAGGTTTTCATACATGGTTTTAATTTCACCAATTCTATATCGGTGCAACTTTAGCTAGATTTTAACAGATGATTTTACCTTTACCAGTTCTAAACAACTTTCTAGATTGCCAAACGTTGTCATTGATCTTCTCTAAGGAAATGATTTACAACCTCTTAAGGAAGGCTCCTCGTCAACATAAAACTAGTGCTTGTTCAATATCAAGGATTGTTCTGCTTGTTTCAATTTGAACATGCCAGATTGCATTTAGGTCTCGTAAAAGGCTTTACAAGTTCATATTCACGATCCTGTATATTGTCTCCCATCAAGGATATACATACATTCCTTTAAAGTAAAGTAAAGTAAAAATAATCTTCTAATTCATTATTATCTAACTACAAAAACAAAGAACAATGAAAATTTTGAAACAGACAGAAGGAACATAGATCTAAAGAACACACGCACACCATGATCTCATCGTGGCAACATCGGTGGTGGACTGGGAGAGATACAGCCTCCATTTTCCTCTTAATTCTTCTCCGTTTTTTCTTTTTAGATTATTTGCTTCGTTTCACTTTCACACATTGAACAAGATGCTTCAGCCACTCTCCATTGCAATAGGAAAAAGGTTTGGGTAATGATAATCTAAGTGAGAGTAAGTTTGGGGTTGCATGAGGGACAAAATAAAAGTGAATATGTGATAGAAGGTTACTTTTTGAATATGCAGTGATTGATTTTTATTTTAATGGTATTTGAATGGTTAAAAAATTATGGAATATATGCGATTCGTGATTTATTTCTTGAAGTATTTAATTGTGATATATAACAGTGTCGTTTTCAAATACATTTATATGGTCATTTGACCTCATTTTGAGTGTTAAATTGTTTTCGGGATAAAATATGGTTTCCATTGCCTTTATAATACTGTGAATATATTTCTAAAAAAATTGTGTTTGATGTTTGGGAACTATTAGATAGAATAGAAATAGTACTTGCAACTTGCTGAAAGAAATAAAGATGTGGTTTTGTGGGATTCATGTGTTTAATGCTACCCCCATAGTTTTGTTGGCAGAATATTTTATAGTTGATTATTATTACACACTCAACACAACTTCTTCTAGATTTTGCGCAAGTTAAGAACCTAACAAAGCTAGACATGAGTCTTAGATTTCTAGGCATATATTTGATTCCAATGAGAGTAATTGCTTCAAAGTTTTAAAGATTAAATTTAGATTTTTGTTCCTTTTCAACAATGACAATCGATTTTATCCCTTTTAAATATCACATTACTCCGCCTTTGATATTTACGTCTACACCATTTCATCCCATCTCTAGCATTAACATCACTCATTCGTTGATGTTCATTAGGGGTTTTGTGCTTGTTAAAATCTTTGACTTTTATGCTCATTTTCAATTGATTATATTCATTTTCCTTATCTTTTAAATCAAAAAGTTATTAAAAGAGTCTAAAAGCAATTGTTTTAGCACCCGTTGTGCCAATGAATATGTATATTTTCGTAGGTTTCACTTGAATTTGATGTTGGACTAATAATCACGATTAGTCATCCACATATTAATATTTTGATGTCAATTTAATAAAAGTAATCTTAAAAAGTCAATGTTTTGCTTACACTTCATTTTTATAAGTAAATTTTGTAATTTAGAATTGGTTTCATTTCATCAATTTTAATGGCACGTGTGTATGTTTTATGATTTGCACTTGATTTCACGTATGGGAAGAAGATAGGATGAAGTTTTGCAATGGATGGGTTATTTCCCTTCAAAATGAACCTGGCACATGTTTGGCTACCTTCATTTGATTTCTTGAAATTTAGCCATAGCAAGTGACTTTGAAAATATGTCACGAGTATAAGCTACTTATTGAAGGGAGACAAGAGGAAACTTGAAAATCCCTTTCTATGTTTTAGTCCTTAAATGCTGATGTTTAGCAAAGTTAGTTAGCTTATGTCTTTCATTAAAATCTAAATAGTTCGTTTAATTTTTCTCCAGATTTATTGTTTAGCATATTCCAATGTCTATTGCAAGACACACTACTGTGTACAAAAAAGACTCTGTTGTGATGGTGAATGGAGATTGTGGAAAAGAATATTACTTGTCCCAAAAAAAAAAACAAGACCATTTATTTGTGCACTGGCTGGATAGTATTTGTAAAGGAGGCAAACTTGAAGATTTTTTTTGGTTACAAAACTTGAAGGTTGGGGACAAATTGTATTTTTTTTTATTAATTATTACCCTCCTTAACCACATAATCAATCCCCAATGCCTAATTTGATACTTCTATATACCTGAAATTTATCATAGATCACAAAACAAATCATGTTCTACATCCAATACCAAAGGATAAACTACTTATGCTTAAAATGTAATTGTCATCGAAACACATAACTGAAGTGTTCAAATAAGGTTGTTAAAGTAATAACCTGATTGCAACCACCATTTCTCTATATATTCATGGTGGTGAAGTAATAATAGCATATCTTTTTCTAATCCGCTTAATATATTTAATCTAAATGGCTCTTATCAAAATTCTATATCTTTTTGTGATTTTAACTGAAAGGGAACCACCAACCAGGATCAGATACAAATCCTTCATAACAAAAATCTTAAATGCAGTACAAAACAAAATCCTCAATGACACCACAGGTTATGAATTATACAGATAAAGTGGAGACAAACTGATAGATTAAGATTTTCAAAAAATTACAAAAAACGAAATCGAGTTGAGTCACATTTTCGAAAACCCAAGCTAAGATAGACATTTGCTACATTGCGAGAATGACATTTGAGAATACCAAACGTGAATTTCATGTGTAAATGAAACGACCGGAAAAAGAATTCGCATTTCATTGATTGGCTGTTGACGCCGTTGCAATAAGAATTTGCATCTGTAAGGTAAAACGTAAAATCGACAAAATGAAAAGGAATACCATGGTATATCTTATGCACATATTATATTGTAGGTGATCTAATAGACAGGTGGAAGACTAATAGACAGATAGTAATCTTACCGACTTAATGGCATATACACTGCCACTGCAGTGATCCTAATCAATAACTTTGATAGCACGGCCTTTCAAGTTCAAAGTTAAGCAGTACAGATGTATAGGAAGACAAAGAAATGTGCCTCAATGTTGTCAAGCAAGTCACAAATACCACCGTAAACACTACATATACTACCAATTTGAACAAAAAAATTAAACTGATTAAATGGATATATCTTAGCCTAATTCTGCTGGCATATAGGAAACTATGGATGCATTAAGAATGTAGAAGGGAAAGAAAATAGAGGGCAGTCACCAGAATTAAGGTGCACAAGCAATCTCAAGCAGTTGTCAAGGATGAAACATAAAATACATTTCCAAGACAAAGGCATAATGCAACTCTTTGCAACTCTCCAACAGTCACATTGTGCAAAATAGTTCAGTTTTGAGTAATAGGTACCAAAGTTGCAAGATTGAAATTATACTTCATGCCAGCTTAAATAACCAACAAATGTAAGCTTAACATAAAAGAGTGTATATGTGTTCCAAATAGCATATATATCAAGATTAGACAAATGACAAGATACCACAATTTTTTCAATTGGCCAGAGAAATCAATATTTTGGGTAGAGTGAACAAAAACTACTAAACTTACTTGGAGTAAACAGGAGGATACATTCCCAACATCATAATTGAATTTATAATGTTTCGGATATTCCCAACATAATTTCCTGTAAGTCCAGTGGGACCACAGAACAAAATCAACCTCCGACCAATGAACACAGGTGTCCTCAACTCTCCGACAACCACGGCTATCGACACTGGAGCAGCAGCAGTTTGGTTCTGCACGATGAGAACGTGATCTGCTTTGGCACCATCCAACCGAAAGTTTTGACAAGGTTTAATACGAAACATTGCAATATGTATGCAGTAGTATTGTCCCAAGAAGCAATTGAAATATGAAAATGGTAGAGTTGTGGATGCAACAAAGTATAAGCAAATGATAAGGTGTCTAATGTACTTAATTCCTACTAGGTCTGATCTCACATTCTCATTGTATCTGATAGCTGGATATATGGAGTGACCAATTGAAATACACTTAGATGCATCTAAGAGAGTACTTAGGTATCTAAAGGATACCATGAGTCTTGGCATTCTATACAAAAGAAGCACTATGATGGAACTGCATGGGCGGTCATATTCTGACTCTGCAGGAGATCTTGATAATAGAAAGAGCACTTTAGGCTATGTCTTTATGTTTGGATCAAGTGCTATGTCTTGGTCTTCTAAGAAGGAACAAATTGTGACGCTCTCCACAACTCGAAGAATTTGTGGTAGCAAAATTTTGTGCTTGTCAAGGTGTATGATTTAGGAGAATTCTCAATCAGATTGGACAATCTCAAAGCAAGTGTACAACTATTTTATGTGATGATATCTCTTCCATAAAGCTTTCTAAAAATCCTATAATGCATGGAAGATGCAAACATATTAATGTTAGGTACCACTTTCTTACAAACCTCATAAAAAGTGGAGTGACTGAATTGTTTCACTGCAGCTCTCAAGAACAATTGTCAGATATAATAATGACTAAGCTCTTGAAGCCCCTTGAAGCTTGAGTCCTTTTGCAATCTGAGAAAAAGGCTTGGCATTTGTGATTGGTCAAGCTTATTAGATTAATTTGCTTTAGATTTTGTAAACTGATGGCTATAGGAGTTTTCAGTTCAGGGGAAGATTTTGTTAGGACTTATTGTAATTGGTCTTGTAAGTAATATTTTTTTTTGAAGAAGTGGTCTTGTAAGTAATATTAGCAGCATTCTCACTATTTTATTGGGTGAAATACACATAGGTCCCACCATTTTTGAAATAGACCCCACATAAAGTAGTGGGGGCCATATGTATTTCACCTAATAAAAAGTGTGTTAAAATGAGCGTTATTAGCATTATTTGTCTTATAAGTAGTCCTAATAAGGAGGTTACTTGTAGTATAAGCAAGTGTGGAAACTATCACTTGACTGTGGAATAAGGCTATATAAGTGACTTGTTGTATCAATATGAATGAGAATCACATTCTCTACCTCACTGAAAATGTACTAAATGTTAGTTCCCTAACGATTAGGATTTCTTGTATGAAAATCTTAAATCTGACAACACAGTATACAACATAAAATATTATATCAGATGGATGATCATTGATCAATAGTTGCCGAAGTATTTCTTTCAGCAATTTGGGATTCTAAAGCAGACGGTGAGAAACATGCATCCCTCAAATATATTTTCAATTGTCCGAAGAGATTATTCTTTATAGTTGCACGTGGAGGACACTGTGAGAAACATAGGAAGAAGGGTAGGGGTTCGATAATGGAAAGAGAAAGAGGCCAAGAGAACAAAGAGAGATTGAAGTACCTATGAAGCACATACACCTTTAGAACTAAACATGTCGCGGTGTCTGACACACGTCAGTGTCCGACACTCCTATGATAGTTGTATAACATGTGTCTGACAACTCAAACAAATGTCCTAAATATATTTTTTTTTCTTTACTTCGACACTTTTTAACCGGTGTCCAACACTTATATAGCACTCATATGAGGTGTGCCGAATAACTTAGAGAAATATTTTTTTTTTCTTCTGCTTACACGCATAGTAGATTCAAGAGTTAAAGATGTCTTGAAAAGTGTTGATCAACAAAAGTTCATTACATCGCTTTTAGTTTTTTCATTAGTAGATGGATAAATAAAGGTCAAATACTATCCTATCTGGTTTTAGATCATTTTTTAATGAAATACATTGTTCAAGTTAGATACATATGTATCCATTTTGGTTTTCAATTTAGATCATTCATAAATAAATTAATATATAAGTAGCAGTGTCGATGTCCTATATTTTTTGCATTGACGGTATCGACATATCAGTGTTGTGTCAGGTGTCTTGTCAGAGTCTTGCTTCATAGGATTGAACTCAAGGTGTTATCTCATGATGAGTGGTTATGGTCTACCTATTATCTTTTAGTTGAATAACAGTAAATCAGGACCTATCAAACTATACAAAATTTTATTTTCGGTCCAAAAATTCAAACTATACGTAACTTTTATCCTTTATGTTAGAATTTGTTTTATGGATCTGGTCACATAGGTCTATAATATGATATGATGAACACTTGGCTTATTTTGAACCCAACTTTTGAGATTCCTCCTAATTTGATAGTGTTTGTTTGTCCAATTAAAGACGGGTCAGTCCTGATGGTTTATTGATGCATTTACAGTTGACTAAAATATAGTATTTGAGTAAGAAAACTGAGTATCTTATGCTATGCTTTATACACAATTAAAAAGAATATCATCAATATAGCATTATAGCTGGTTTGTAGTTTTTATTTATGGCAAAAGTTTTGTTTATGCATGACCTATTACTAATTTTTTTATAAAACTATTATACAAAGAGCAGTGATATCATACAAAGTAGCTCTCAGGAACCCATATAAGAACTGTACAAACGTTTTACAGGACTAGGCTCTATGCATTGTGTTTTACTATCAATATGAAATTTTACTTTTATTTATTGAATTAAACAAACCAGAGAGAGATAGGCACAACACTCAACTGAAAAAAAAAAAAAAAGTCTCTAAAACTACCCTCCTTAAAATGGCTAAAAACAGAGACAGGGAATGCACTACCAATGCCAATACAGCTTAAACCATGAAAAACAAACTACACCAAAAATCTTTTTCTCTTTAGACACTCCTCTCTCTTACTGTGTATCTTCTTCACTTGGCCGCGTTTTCTACTTGTTTGTGTACCCAATCTCATATTCCAACACCACTCACTACATTGCAGCCATTCATTCACCATCTCCAAAAGAATGGCCACAAGACCCTTCATTATTTATCCTGAGAACAACAACACTTACAGGTTTGTAGATATAGATTTCATTTACATTTTGGTATTAATGAAAGCTAATGAGAGCAAATGAAGAAATAAATAAGTCTTAGATGTTGAAGGAAACGTAAAGACTAGAATTTGTATATATGAAATTGATACTCATTGGAGTTGTGGGTGTGAATCTTGAATCACATGTATGACTTGTTTTAAAAATCAAGTTAGACAGGACTATTGCCAAAGGTGTTGCCACAATTTTAGCTTCTACCAATGCTTAGATCTCTTGCTGTAACATGTATTATACTAGCCACTTCACGTCCAATATCCCAAACATTTAACATTACTTTATTCCTTCTACTCTTTTTTTTTGGGTCAAATAGTATCGTGGTTAGAATTTCACCCTTAAGGATTGGGAAGAGAGCAGGATGTTTCTTCTCTAAAGAACTTTTGCTGTGGTATGATAGGAAATTTAGTTTTTTAGTTTTAAGAGTTAAGACAATATAATTCAGTTTTTCTTGTTTTGATTCAATAAACCAGTGAAAATGTGCAATGGTCTCTGTCTGCGTATATCTAGAATCACATCTTGCTGATGCCTTGTTTTCTCCCTTGGGGAAATTGCAAACTTTTAGAACTTCTTATGAGATTTATGAAATCGTTAGTTTTATGTTTTTCAAAAAAATTTCTCTTTTATATACATGTAAAATTCATTGAGATCGTAATAGTGATAATATGCGCTAAAACATTGATATAAAAATAACAATTTTATTTAGACTTTGTGACATATTGAACAACATTTCTCTTATTATCATCTTTCACTCAAAACTATCAAGTATGGACACTATTTAACAACTTTTTCATTTTCTTTAGACATATTGAATAAGCAGGGATGGAACTAGAAAATTTTGTTGACGGGGTTGAACAATTTAATAAATATAGTCATTTAGCTCATTTCTAAGCCTTTCTTTTATTTTTTATAAAACTTGATAAAAATGTTATTTATTCTTCTACCTATATTTCCATTTTCAATTAAATAGATCCATTGACACTTTTTTTACACTGCAGTAGCGATTAGTGTGTGTGTGTGTGAAATTAAGTGGAAGTATAACTAGCACCAACAACAGTTTGGTATATCAATTGAAAAAGAGTTGTTAATTTGATCAATGATAACTTTTATCTATATTAGATTAGATAGGGGTCGGTACACATTTATATGTGTGGACTAGTAGAATTACATGCTTGTAACCACAGCCCCTATTTGAATACATGTGGCTCCGTATTGCATATGGCTATTTAACATCTTATTAAACAAAATTAGTTGTTGTTCTCTCTATTTTGTGTTTCATTTTTATTTTTAATGTGGGTTATATTTTTATTTTTGACTATGCAGGATGTTTCAGTATTTTCTTGTGGTTCTCTCCGTTTACTCATGTTCCGTTTCTATATTCCTAAAGGCATTTATAGCGCCATTACCATTATATGCTATTGTAATAGAGACTATTATCAATGCATTTTTTGGTGTGGATATCATCTTGTCCTTATTTTTTGTCGCTTATGTTGACAAAGAATCTTTTGCCGTTGTGGACAATAGGAATGAAATCTTTTTGAACGCTTCTAAAACATTTATTCCGCGTATCATTTTGATTTTCCCCTTTGAGCTTCTTGTGATGCGATCACACCCTTCCAGCACAATGTATCGTATACTCACGACTTTTTGTGCTATAATTCGTCTTTTTCGGGCGTCAAGAGTTCATCATTTGTTTTTTGAGTAAGTTAAATTGCTTTCTACTAAAAAATTATGTATATTTCCTTTCTTTGCCATGACTTCTAATGATGAATAT
Organism: Medicago sativa; assembly: GCF_051527215.1. Classification (NCBI taxonomy): domain Eukaryota; kingdom Viridiplantae; phylum Streptophyta; class Magnoliopsida; order Fabales; family Fabaceae; genus Medicago; species Medicago sativa. The sequence goes on along the minus strand of NC_140756.1, from coordinate 81,177,079 downwards.
GTTTTTGAGTGTAGGTTTGAAGAGAATGAAAATTTTAGTTATACCCGGGTTCGCTTGGCAAAGATGATTTTGGTAAGCTCTTGAACATGTTATGCTATGTTATAAAATTTGTATTGTTTATATATATATATATATATATCAAATTGTTTGAGTGCATAGTATCATCAGGTTTCAGAATTTAATAGAAAGGAATCATTAAAAATGAAATGGCAATAGCATGAATGGCTAGGAAGATACTATAATAACCATTCTTATATCAACAATTTGAAAAAAAAAAAAAAAAGGAAATTTCTTGAGTCCCAATTTTTGTTTGACTAGACCGTCTTGGTTACTTTTCCTAACCAATTCAAAAAGTTGCAATTTTTTAAAGATTTGATTAATTATCATTTTGGGTTACTGAAATCACTTATTTATTTATTTTTGAATTTATTATGAATATCATATAGCTAAATACATATAAATTATGCAGAAATTATAATTACCAGAATACTAATTGTTAAAAATATCACATGTCCTATTTAAATGAATGTCGATTGTCAGAAAAGCTGTCCAAATTTTTTACTTAAACAAAACAAAAAGCTTAGACAAAACAATGAATGGTTTGTGAAATAAAGAATATCCATAGACATATAACTTATGCGGGTGGATTGGACAAATATTTGAGTTTTTTGTTCTTTTTTATAGGTTTGCATATTTGTTTGTCATTATGGAGGATGCTTGTTTTACTATATAGCTACATTTCATGGTAATCCTGAAGGCACTTGGTTTAAGCTTGCTGGCGAAAATTTTCTAAAGCGAAGTTTAACTGTGCAATATTTTAATTCTATCTATTGGGCTGTGACATCTTTCACTACGGTTGGATTTGGAGACTTGCATGCCATTACAACACTGGAGAAGATATTTTCTATATTCTTTTTGCTCCAAAATATTATAGTAATGGCATATGTGGGAGGAAATTTCAATAACTTACTTGTCCCTGCTATTGGTCACGTAAGTATATATAAACAATAACGTGTTCTTAAGTTAATTAATTATCGCATGTTGTGGAAGTTGTATAAACCTAACTATATTATTAATTTTTTTTAGAGAGCACGTCGACGTCGTGTTTTACGTTTTTGTCGACATCATAATCTGCCTGGTTATATTCGAGGTCAGGTGTCCACTCACTTGAAATCAGAGTATGTTTCCAGATTAGAACCATCAGAGGAGCATGGTATTTTTAAGTCCCTCCCAAGACCAATCCCTGGAATGATTCAGCAGTATTTGTACAATAATTATGTGATGAGAGTTTGTCATCTTTTTGAGGGAGTTTCAAATGCTATTCATATACGATTGGTAATTATTGTTTTACACAAAATACTTACTTTTATATTTCATTTGCATTGAAAGCTTAGATATATTTTTTATTCAAACTCTAAAAGGTACATGAGATGGAGCCTATCATTTTCCTAGCCAATACAACGGTGATTCTACAAGACGAGTCCCCGACTTGTCTTTATTTTGTTGTTCGTGGTTCTTTGGTAAGTGTCTACATTTTTATATGAATTATCAATAAATTTTGAAATTAATAAAAATTACATTGTACTAAAATATGTTGATAGTGTTATTTAAAATTAATTTCTATACATTGATGGTATAACTAACTCTTTTTACACATAATCCAATAAAATAATGACAAACAAATGTTGTAATATTTTTAGAGTTGACCTAAAAATATGGTATTATAAAATGACTTAATTAGATACATATGTAAAAAAAAAAAAAAATTACAATGTAGATGTATATAAATTAAACCATTTTATGTTTTTTAACAAGTTAATAAAGTCCTTAAAAAAAAACTAATAAAGTGTGGTTCCTTTGTCTTACTTTATTGACAGGAATTAAAATATTCCAGAAATGGGGTTGAGCGGGTAAGTCTATTTCTCAGTATATACTTTTTTTTTTATAAGTATTTGCTAGTATATATTAATAATAAGTATTGTTGTAATTTAAAAATTGAAACTAAATCTAGATTCTAATTTCAGGACGGCGGAACAGTCAGAGCTGGAAATGTTTTTGGTCAAAGTTGTGCGCTTTGTTATATGCCACAAGTTTTCACCGCTACGACTATGGAAGTATGTCAGCTCCTTAAGTTGGATCGCGACACGCTCTTCGGCATTCTTAGGGACAGTGCAGATGCTAAACTCAGCATAATGGATAACGAAATTGAGGTATGTATAACGTAACATCCTAACTTAAAAAATAACTAAATAAGTTGATCCTAATTAAAAAGAATAAATACTAATCCTTGTTTATAACGATACATAAACTCATTTAAGCTCCCCGATTAAACCAGAAGTGGGGGCATAGTGAAATGAAGGCCCTGATTCAGACCATTTTGTTTATGCCAAGTAGTTTGCAGGTATACTAACTAGCATTTTTCCCATACCAACTATTACGGAAAGAATCAGTTATTCCTAATTCCTCTATAGAGACTTGAGAGATGAAAGTGTATTGTAAGGACGAGTTAAGTCCAATATAAAAATCTATTAATAAGTAAACAGGCAACATCATGGTGTATCCAAATATTAATGTAAGTGCTTATGTTATAATAAGATTAATTAAGTTCTTCCAATTTCCAAACAACCTCTAGGTGTGAGCTGTAGCCTATGAATGTAGAACGTAAGTCTGAGCAAAGAAGTTGGAAAAAATATCTCCTTTTGCTTTTTATCAGTAATAGCTAAAAGTTAACTTGTTTCTACAATCACTTTGGCAACTTGTGCCAAATAGGATTAAGGAGGATTCAGCCTCAGATACATGCTAATTTGTTTGTGAATATATATAGTTTACTACCATTATCCCTACTGTTTAGTATAAGTGTTAAGAGAGAAATCCAAACAAGGAAAACCTGTTATGAGAATTATCCATTGAGGAAACATAAGCACCTGAGTTAACAGGAGTTGCTTTTTCGAAATTCCTTTTTATTTTTTTGACAATAAAATTGTACAGTGTTTGTGGGGAGATAAGGGTGTTTCCCTGTTGTCCCAATTCTCGCCCAACCTTTTTGAGAAGATAAAAAAGAACTCCAGAAAGTTGGAACTTCTTTTCATGTCACTAGACAGATTCAGCTTTTGGGATGGTTCACTCAGCTTCAATTGCACCAAAAATTCAAATTAAAATAAATATTTGAATGCTGAGCAAGTCTTAGAATAAATGAAAGTAACAATGCCCTTTGTATTTTCTGGGATGTAGTTTCCTTTTCAATATCCGGCTAAGCAAGAAATTCTTTGAGCATTATTTGTTGGTAGTTCTTTTTTCTGGTTTTAGAGATATGTGCTTGCAATTTCGATCGCATAGTATTCAAAGTGTGACTGAAGCGTTGTCTTGAAAACGGTTTGTAACTATGCATCAGTTGTAAATTTACAAATTTGTTTGCTGTTCTTTAAAATTAAATATTCTTCATGAATGTTTGGATATATGTTCAGAAGAGTTTGTATGTTCCTTCTCTTATCTTATATTTAACTTCAGTAAATTTCTTATACACAAATCTATCTTAGACTTAAAATGGTCGATGCTGTTATTCACATTTAATTAGGATCAAGTCTAAGTGAGACGTTGGCTCACTCAACAGTTCATATAGTAATTTCCATGTATCGTTTTACGCAAGCACAATTTCTTTAGTTATGTGGTTATTTTTAACATAATATAAATCGAATAAAAGCTTCTTTTTTTTTAAATTTTTTTTTTTTACAAGAACCAAGAGTTACAATGTGATTTATGTACCTAAATCATGCATTTACTTATTGTGGTTGGCAGAAACTGAGAAATCAATTGGTCCAGCCTGGTGAACAGCTTGCTGATCCATACATGAACAAAGTTTTAAGTGAAATTGAAAGGATGAGGATGGAAGCGAATGGAGGGTAGGATGGATCTACCTTGAGCTATTATCTCATGATCCTCGTTATTTCTTGGATGTATTTGTAGTTTTTTGGTGAACTTAATGTTAGGGTGATGATATTTGTTTTTTTTATAGTGAAGTATCATTTTAAGTTTGTATGGATTAGTTTAATTTTATGATGGATGAATGTATTAGTATTTTGACTATGTTTTAATTTTAGTTTGTTTGATGGATGTATGAATGTATTTCACGATTAAAATGTCATTGCTTACAAATTATCTACCGGTGATCTCTATCTATCATAACATTCATCAGACCTATTATTTGTCGAGTTTGGTGTTGTTTCCCATGTCATATATAATCCAAATTTGGTCCCAAACTATTGCTATAATCTCGCACGGTCTCTGTAAAAGTAGGCGATCTATTTGGTCCAGGTTGCGACACTGGATGGCAAAGGTACCATTGCCATCGGTGGACGATTCAATCTTGCAAAATTGGACCGTGCATTCCTCTCAATTTAAATCCAAATGAAATGTTAAGTTCGACTTAGTTTTGACTAATTCTAACACTCCTACAATTTCCGTGAACCTATATGGACTTGAGAAAGACTAGCGTGTCTCGTATTTGACCGTTATTAATCCTTCTAGCATTCATTTGATTATGGGAAATTCGACAGTTTGTTGTTCTCGGCTAACAACTATATTATCTTTAGGTGTAATACACATTAACATAAACTTGAAAGAACAATTGGAAACGGACTACTAAAATATTAAAGCGGTAGAACATAGAGCTAAAATCGTTCAAAAAAACGTGGGGGTCAAAATCGCACAATCGCGCAATTTTTGTGAATATTTCATAAGGAAACTCAATGGATATAGATTAACTTCCAATCTTTTTTTGTTGGGGGGAAGATGTTGTCAAAAACTGTTATTGCTACTCACTAAGGATAGGAGTATTTCACAATAGGTTATGTCTATGTCAAGGCAATATCCTCATGTGTACTGGATTCATTTTAGTAAGAAAATTGAAATAGTGTGAGGGCAGGGAACCATAATGCATCATCCTCTGTTGATTTCCAGCGGCCGTTTGCGGAGAAATGGCAAAGGAAAATTCTGACAAAAAAGGGCAAACTTCAGGTAGTGAAAAGTGGAATTGCTTATTGCCACCAGACTAGTATCTTTCTTTTTTCTTTTTTGGTCAAGAGACTAGAATCTTTGTAATTACTACCAAACTTATATATATTTGTCTTATTTCTTTTTGTCCTTTTTCAATGTTGTTGAAAAACAAACTTTCTTTTAATTTGTGTATTTATTAATGTAAACAATGTAAATTTAATTTAATTTAATAAAATACATACAAAGCATTTCTATTTAGATTAGATTAATAAATATTAATCTAATAATAATCTCCCTTTTATCTTCTCAGCCATCCCCCAAAAGAATCATCTCTTTGCCATCTTTCAACGGTACTATACTGTGTTGTAGAGTAATAGCTGGTCAAGAGCTCTTTTTAATCAAAGAAATTTTTCATACTCTTAACTATAGTTATCATGATTGATGGAAGCACCCAATCCCTTGTATGTGTGTCCACTTGTAATTATTTTTGTCTGTTTTGTTGGTGCCTTTGTTTTTTAGCACCTTAACTTTGTAAATACTTTTGGGTGGTTCTCCCTTTGCACGCCTTGTGCGGGGGGTGATCCATTGATGTTTATAATATCTCATTTTAGTTTGTTAAAAAAATAAACAAATTTTAAAAAATATACTATTATGACCTGGAAAAAAAAAGTACACTATTATGATTAAAGAAAAACTTATTTCATACTTCAATTGACTTTTTTGTTTTAATTTAACAATGTCAGTAAAATGTAGACAAGCCAAACAAACATGCACTTAATTTCGACCACAGTTAACTTCGACCCAAAAAAGAGCTTTTTTGAATTGTAAAAATCCGGTCAAAAGTATATATTTTTATTAAAGAAAGCTTGTTTCATGCATCAAATAATTTTTTTTTTAATTTACTACGTTATATTGTTCCGTATAGTCCGATCAGAACGGGACTGGATTCTCTCCAGTGACTGGAGAGTCTAGTGAAATCCTACCCATTGAAAAATAAATGTATTTGAGAAATTAAATATTAATAAATGTTAAAATCAAGAGAGAGAAGATGTCTAATGACTTAGATTTGACACTGGAGAAAACTGCAGATATTCTCACAGGAGAGAATCTATTCCAGATCAGAACATGATTCTGTTTTGTTTAGTTTGACTTAATTTTATGTTTAAAAATTTTAAGTCGATCTTTTATATTCCTCACATTGGAATAAGTTAGTTCATTCCATCCCTTCGCCGTTTAGAGATTTGGGTTGAGAAAATGGATAATGTAATTTAACTTATTTACAAAATCAGTTTTAGTACATTTTTAAATTTCATTTTTGTTTTTTTTTTATACTCAATACTATGTGGTGAAAAGACTAACTTATTCTAACGTGAATAACGTTTTGAACCAATTTAAAACTTTAAAATATAAGGATCAACCATAAATGTTTAAAACATAAAGGACCAAATTGAAACCTAAAATAAACATAAGGGATGAAACATACAATTAAACCGTTTAGTTTTTTTCTTTGACACAATTGTTTAGTTTATTTTATTATGTGTCCCATAATTAATTTTAATGCTTTGATGGAATTTACATGAATAGAAAAGATGAAAAATTATATTTGCATTTACATTGTATTGTCAAATATTCTAGTGGTTAGATATTTACCACTTAAACTAAACTTGAAACCCGACCCCTTCATACAGAATGCAATGTCCCTACCAACAAAGTTAAACTCACATGAGATTACATTCACATTTGCTAATCATATATATATGTATAGTTTTATTTTTTATAATGTTGGCAAAATAATAAAGTGCCAATGGCCCAATCATATATTTTATTTTAATTCCAATTAAATAGTTTAATATTGGAACCCAACTCATAATTCTCAATATCTAGTACCCAAAAAAAAAACCATAATTCTCAATTTTTTTTTATATCAAAACTCAATCAAAATATACTTATATACGAAATGTCATACTGCATATATTTTTAAAGATAATTTATGTCTTTTCACTTTATAGGTTCACTTGATCAGCGATAACCATATTTGAGTCAATGTCGAACACTAACTATAATGGTAAATATAACAAATAAATAACTAACACCAGATAGTATTTCTATGTTTTGTTTACTATCTTATCATCAAAACTTAAGGTATGAGATACTCAAACCAAATTGATGATTATAAAGGTATTTTTGAAAATAGAAATTTTGTATAGTCTACGGATACTATTTACAAGTTATATCAATGAACTTTCAATCCTAGTCTTTTAACTTAGGGTTAAATATGTCTTTGATTCCTATAAATATTTCAACCTTTTCATTTCAATCTTCCTAAAATTTTGAAGATACATGTATCCGACTACACTAGGTATGTGTTGGTTATGCGGCGGTGAGAATTGAGTTCGAAAGAATTGAGTTCGACAGAATTGATTTTAATTAAAAGTGAGTTGAATTCAAATTGATTTATGTGTGGATATACTTACATAAACGTGAGTCTCAATAATTCATGTTGTTTCGCTAGATTGGGATTAAAATTGATTTTGAGTGTCTAATTACCAAAATGATTTTTTTTTGGGTACAAACAAAATGAATTTTTAATTGTATTTATAAATAACAAATAAATTTTAACTTATACGAAATTATCAACAAATTTGACAAAAAGCATTATCAACAAAAAAATACATTCTAATTTCAAGAAACTCCAACGCAAACCAATAGTAAAAAATAAATAAAAAAATAAGAACCTTCAATTTTTTCAAAACCTTTAACAAATGTCCTAAGAGCACTGGTTAGCATAATCTTTTTTTGTTAGATAATTCTATTGAAAGGAACGAATGAAGTATTCAAAAAGTATAACATCAATTGATACAAGTCAAATAAAATTATTTTCTCTTTGTACCTTATCCGAATTGAATTGGACATTGTATTATATATGTAGATGTTACTCTAAATTCTCCACTTATTTACTTAAGAGATAAATTTCTAACAACTATACTACTTGACCAAAACATAAAGTAATTAATGAGTTAATTCATACACACTGTCAATGTACAATTTTTTTAGACATATCCAATGATGTATTGTACATCATTTAATGAGTTAAAAACGCATGATTAAACCGTACCTTCTTAATAGGAAATGCTAGTTGTCCCGATAAATAACTTCCCGAGAACATCACGACAACAGTGCATTTCTTCGCCTTACTTTTTGCCAGCTACCCATGCATTGTATTAAAGGACTAGATCTGATGGGATCTGACGGTTCCAAACCATTCTTGATAATTTCTTGGTGTTTTCTTTCCCACTAAATAGCACTGCTCCTTATTAATTTATATGGAAACACAATATTTGAAGCCAGCTCTGCTATATATAGAGAGCAATTCATCAAGAATGTATCCCGAAACACCAACTAACCAATGAATAGTAGGCTTTTGCCGGAAATTTAGTAGGCTTTTGCCGGAAATTTGGGGGGGGGGGGGGGGGGGGGGGGGGGGATGGGGGTGGAGAAAAGTCAAAGACAATAAAAAAAGTGTTGACCAGAATACACAGTCGCGATTGATTCGCGAGCTTTCTATTCGCGGGCTATAGCATTTTTCATTTGAAGCACGTGTAAAACTTTTCTATATAAATTAAACTCTTTCATCATTTTAGGTTTTTTTTTTTCTTCCATTGATCTTCAAAAAGTAAATAATGGTTTGATGTATATATCCAATGCCCGTCTCACATTTTCAACATCAAGCACACATTATTGTAGATGGACGATAATTCACACTCAATGACTCATGTTGATTTTGTTGTGCATTTGAATCTATTGCAGCAAACGATATATGATAATATGGAAAAGGAGAATTTTTCAATGGATGTGGCAATGGCAATGAAGCTCCCTACTATTTGTGGTGTATCACTGCCTTGTGACAGAAAGTAAAGAGTAGATAATTTAATGGTTCAATTGACTTAATTTGCTTTCTACAAACACTTATTAAAGTTTTTTTTTTTGTTTGAAAAATCACACTTATTAAAGATGTAAATACGGTAAATTACATATCAATAACTTACTCTTTTCTTCCCTTCAATTTTGAATGGTAAAACGGGATTTCACTCCTTTTTTTTCCCTCTCTTCATTCCATTATAATATTAAATTTATTTCATTGTACTTCACTTTATTGCATGTGTAAATATACATATTTTGACTCTTTTAATTGAGTGTAACTTTACCGACCCTAACAAATTCCATCTGCTACCTAATAGTGTTTAGATAAGATGACGTATGTCTCTTCTAACTTAAAGATTAATCTCAGCAGTTGCACGCGCGAATGATACTCGATTTACGCCAAAAAAATCCATCTTGCTCAAAAGCAGGTAAATTATTTCACAACTAATCGTGGAATATTGAATAGTTTTAGAATTTATGTGTGACATAACTCAACTTAGAAAACTAACTTGTAAGTGTTGAAATTGAAGCATGAGTTAAGACACATTTCGAATCATGTCTTAAGGTTTTTGGTTGAGATGTGGTGTTCAATTCACTTTATCATCCTAATCATCAACATGTTATTGCTTGGAGTGTTCCCTAAACTCCTCATTAGTAAGGTAAGGATGAATCCTACTTATAAACTCATTTCCGTCCATTATCTCATTAAATACAAGTCTCTTAACACAACCTCATGCCTATGATTGTACATCTAGAGTGTGATATGAATGATTTGATTGCAGGTGAACCGACATGTTCTTGGATAAGCTCCCTTTATAAGTTGATTTTGTAATTGTTGAATTAAGTCTAAACAGAATTTTAAGAGAGTCACTCGCTATCACACAACTAAGTTCACGCTATGGATTTCTACTCATGGACATGAGGGGGTGTGGTAAGTGTACGCCACATTAATGAGAGAAAATGTTTAAAATTGAGTTCATAACTATTTGAAGAACAATCCATACCTTCTAAGTCGGTTTTGAGTTAAATTCAACTCAAATTATAATAAATGATGGCACGACATATATCACCCACGAATTGAACGAATAGTGTAAATAATTGTAAAGCCAATTTTCCTTTTACGTTTAATTTTTTTTTTATCTGCCATACATAGTACATACTGTAAAGCCAATCTAATAGGAACAGTGCCCAATAGTTGTTACTCAACTTTACTCCTGAGTCCTGATGCTCCCACTTAATTTAGTAACTTTGTATGTTGTATCTATCACCCACCCGTTGGTCTAGTAACAAACTACATTTGGTTCCTTAATTCACCAGCCATCATGCTTCCACTCCAGCCCATCCCATGTTACCTAGGTTCTTATTATCAATGTTCAAACACAAGGTATATTAGAAAACCTACCCATACCAGAGACACTCAAGATATAGTTCTTGAAATTTCAAGTTGCCTTGCAAAACTCATTGATTTTTGGCTAAACAATAAATTTCCTCCCTGAAAGGCTTTACCACCGTATTATTTCAGTATAACTTATGCTTCCCATCTCCAAGGGATAATAACATTAGGAAGCATAAATTAAAATCATCAAGTAATGCGAGTAAAATAATGGGAGCGTGTCAATTAACTGAAAGTTTAAAACATATATGTATTACCCCAATTGTCGTGTCTTGCTCCAAAGCCTGAAAAACATCCATTGACATTTAAGTTGCAGGAAAACTCATAACATTATATACCATTTTATTCCAATGCTTATTTCTCGATTCATCTGCTTAGAGCATCTCTCCATAATAGAGACAGTAATTTTCACTATAATTTGAGTTCAATTCATTCTAACTAACTCATCCCATGTATTGTATTTTTTCCAATGCTTTTTACGTTTCTCCTTTAGATGTTCACTCCAATCAATCCTGCTTTTTCTATTGAGTATATATTTTTTCTACTTCTAGACCTGTCCAAAATTAAAACAACTCCACTTTGTTTTTCCACTTAGCACCATCGATTAAATTGGTTTTCCTTTATGTTGATTTGTTTAATTTTGAATTTGCAATTTGCAATTAGTACCAACATGGCAACATAGAGAGTAAGTTCGAAGAAAAGCAAAACCAAATGAAAAGAGAAGTTACAAAATTTAATAGGTAATCTCAAGTTGCACTAAAATGGGGAGCTCCCCGGGCAACCAAATTAGCATATACAACAAACTTCATGTCTCAAAACCATTGATTTCATGTCAATATTTTCTCTTTAGCATTTTGCAACATTCGATACAAAACAATTTCAGATTGTGACCCCACAACATATATCACACTAACTTACCATATAAAACAATTTCAAGCCGTGACCACAAGTCCACAACATACCTCAAAACTCAATCCAATTACACATGCATAAATAATAGAGAATCACACAAGCAAAGCGGTCAATATTTCCAGTAAGCATATTATAAATAGTTAACCAATATACATTTCTTGACACATTAGTTTACTTTATAGTTTTACTCATATATTAATACAAACATCTTTTATGTTTATACATGTGTCTATATTTTTACTCATATATTAATACATGAATCTATTATTTTTTTAATATATACATGTGTCTGTATTTTTATTAATACATGAATCTATTATTTTTTTAATATATACATGTGTCTGTATTTTTACTCGTATATTAGTAAGGAGGCTATTTTTTTTTTTAATTCTTACATGTGTCTATACTTTAACATCTATTTGTTTTTAGGTTTTTTTTTTCCTTCTAAAACTTAATGAATCTTTTGTTTTTTCTAGAAGATTTTGGTTCATATTACATATTTTTTAGGAAAAGATCACATATTACTGTTGATTTGAAAAGGATAAAAAATATTTTTCCTTCTTAAACTTAAATACGTGTCAATTCTGTCAATTGATGGATTTGGCTGTGTCAATTTATTTAAAATGTAAAAGGGGAACATGAATCCTTAATTAAGAAAATAAAGGATTGTACAAAAAAAAAAAAGAATTAAATATTGTAGCTTCATCGTGACAAATTATAAGTTTGTTTCCCTAAAGAAAACTAGTAATAGACCCGTGTTTTTGCACGGGTCACGTAACATTGCTGTAATCTATAAAAAGTAAGGGTCATGTTAACTTGTGCCCTTAGGGCACAAGATAAGGAACCCAAAAGTAGAAATATTCCCTCAAATTTTGTGCATTCTATTTATTATAAATTCAAAAATTCAATTGAATGCACACATTCCAACAAAAAGTTACTATGTTGGGTTCCTTATCTTGTGCCTTAAGGGCACAAGTTAACATTTCCCAAAAAGTAATTATATTGTTAATATTGTTAAATGTTTAAGGATAATAAATGAAAATTATCAACATTAATATAATGTTTCTATTAATTATATATATAGAAAAATATGCTAAATATTTGAATCGTATATGTTGTGGATTTTATTTTCTTATGTTCGCGAAAACAAATTTTTATGTAAATATATAAGAAAGTTAATAAAATAAAATTTTAAAAACTCAAGATTGTTTTCAAAATATAAAAATTAATATAATGTTTCTATTAAATAAATTTTTATTTTATATGCAAAATACTGATCAATGTTTGCATTGCACCCGTTGTAGTTTTATACGTTTTATATGCATAAACAAATTTTATGTAAATATATGAGAAGTTTGATATGATAAAATTGTGAAAACTCATTAATATTGTCAAAATATAAACATTAATATAGTGATTATATTGAATAACTTTTAATTTTATATGCAAAACACCGTTCAATGTTTGCACCGCACCCGTTGTAGATTTTATGTGTTTAAATATGCATTAAAAAAAAATTATGTACATATATGAGAAAATTGATATGATAAAATTTTAGAAACTCATGACTATTTTCAAAATATCAACATCAATGCAATGTTTCTATTTAAAACATTTTATTTTATATGCAAAACAACGTTCAATGTTAACATCGCACCCGTGTAGATTTTATGCATTTTATATGCAGAAACAAATTTTATGTAAATATATGAGAAAGTTAATATGATAAAATTGTGGAAGCTCATTAATCTTCTGAATATTTAAACATTAATAGAGTGTTTCTATTGAATAACTTTTTATTTTTATGCAAAACACCGTTTAATGTTTGCACCACACCCGTTGCAGATTTTATGTACTTATATATGCATAAATAAATTTTTATGTACATATAAAATAGATATGACAAAATTTTGGAAACTCAATTATTTTCAGAATATAAACATCCATGCAGTGTTTCTATTAAATAACTTTTTATTTCATATTGAAAACACCGTTAAATATTTGCATCGCACTCGTTGATGATTTTATAAGCTTATTGAAAACACCGTTAAATATTTGCATCGCACTCGTTGATGATTTTATAAGCTTATATATGCAGAATTTATTTAAGTAACGATATGTGATAGTTGGTATGATAAAATTTGGAAAACTCGTTATTATTTTCAAAATATCAACATCAGTGTATATTTTTTTTATCAAATCAACATCATTATATTGTTTCTCCAAAACACCGTTATATATTTACACCACACTCATTGTAGAATTTATGTTGTTGCTATTGAATAACTTTTTATTTTTATGCAAAACACCGTTTCATTTTTGCACCGCACCCATTGCAGATATTTTGTGCTTATATATATGCATAAATAAATTTTTATGTACATATATGAAAAAATAGATATGATAAAATTTTGGAAACTCAATTATTTTTAGAATATAAACATCCATGCAGTGTTTCTGTTAAATAACTTTTTATTTTATATTGAAAACACTGTTAAATATTTGCATCGCACTCGTTGAGGATTTTATAAGCTTATATATGCAGATTTTTTTTATGTAACAATATGTGATAGTCGATATGATAAAATTTGGAAAACTCGTGACTATTTTTTAAAATATCAACATCACTGTATATTTTTTATCAAATCAACATCACTATATTGTTTCTCCAAAACACCGTTATATATTTACACCGCACTCATTGTAGAATTTATGTGCTTATATCTCCAAAATCAAATAAAAAAGATAGTCGTCCATAGTTATCATGATAATATATTGGCTTTAAAAAAAGGACAATTATGAAATTTAATTTAGTTTCGATTTTTATATATTGTTTTTCTAAATAATTTTTCTATATATTGTTAGTGGATTAAAAAAACAAATAATATTTTAAAATTAAAAGTATTCCAAAGACTTATTAGTTTTGCATCCAAAAAACAAATAAATTTGTTATATCCACCTATCCATGGAAGTGCATATCAGTTACAATTTTTTTTGTAGAGAAAAAATTGGTTACACCTTTTTGTTTTTAATTAAAAAACGAATAATGATTTAAAAGTATTTCAGAGACTTATTAATTTTGCATCCTACAAAAATAAATATGCGTGGAATTTTTTTATATCCGTGGATAATTCCATATTATTTGTTTTTAAGCCATTTTTTAAAAAACAAATAAATAAATTCTATATTTATCCGTGAAAATTTGTTAGATTTGTGATGATAATTTTTTTAATTAATTAATTAATTTTATAGTTATCCGTAGAAATTTGTTACAATTGTGATAACCATTATCCATAATTAATTTTTAAAAATAAAAAACAATTAAATTAAATTTTGTAAAATGACCATTATGCACATAAAATTAAGGAGATTATGAGTTTTAAAGAGAACGATTATGAAATTTTGATGTACTTCAACTTTCATATATTTTTTTTTTTTGAAGGAAACTTTCATATATTGTTATTTCATATATTGTTATTAGATATATTGTTAGTAGAAGAGGACGATTATGAAATTCTGCGGTACTTCAACTTTCATATATTGTTAGTAGATTATAACTTTGTTACAGTAACAACCCATGATTTTCTAAATTTACCAACAACTCTGAGTTTTCTCATTCTACACTTTTTTTCCTATAAAATGATCAAAATCCGTTCATTCACACACACAACAAGCCATATATAATTACTTTCTATTCCAGTTGAGGGAGTAATTCGAGTAAAGCAAGATGTCAAATGTTTTCATTATTTCAGTTTTTCTAATTGCATTCCTCTTCAAAACTAATACTGCTTTGATGCCATCCCCATATTTCTCAATTTCAACACGAAGCACAAGTTATTGTAGGACCATTCTATGGAAGTGTCTACCTTATTTATTTTTTGGTTCAGGACCAGATAGATCATGTTGTGTTGAAGTGGAATCATTACCGGCATACGGCGATACCAATTGCATTTGTTATATTGCGGAGACTGAGAATTCATCAATGGATTTGGCTATGAAGCTCCCTACCATTTGTGGCGTATCACTCCCCTCTTGCAGTAAGTCATTAATTTCATCATACGCAGCTATGTAACTTTATACTTTTGTTTTTGTTTATCATATTTAACTGTATCTATAGTTTGATAGTTGAATTAATAGAAGGTATAAACTAGATTTTCCGCACGGGTTTATTGTAAAGGGATTGACATACAACTCATAAAATACAATATATAATTGGTAACGGTGAAAAAAATAACACGTGATAATTCATAGTAGACAAAATAAAACACTTCATAAAATATATGAATAGACAAAATAAAACACTTCATAAAATATATGAAATCTGAAAATATTATAAAAGAAAATTCGGTAATCCTATCAATAATTCGGTAAATAATATGAAATTTTTAGTACATTGGCGTATAGTTTCATCACACATTGCGAAATATTTCCTCATATACGACATTAGACGTTACATTGGTATCTTCACCATCTTCATCAGTGATCAATATCTTTAGTCCTTCTTTGGATGTAACTCTTGAAACAACAACATACAACTGTCTGTGAGAAAATACAGGTGTTGGTAGATATACACCAACATGTTTAAGCGACTGCCTTGACTTTTGTTAATTGTCATTGCAAATGATAGAGTCAAAGGAAATTGTCTTCGCTGGGTTAAATTACTGCTAACCTAATAAAGCAAATGGGAGGGAAAATATTAGGTTAAGTTGCTGCAGACCTAACAAAATTAATAAATAAGGATATGTTTTTAGTCTCTCTAAATACATCAACTTAGTCCATGTGAATTTATCTCAATTGGTACGGCCGATGCATAATATATGCAAGGACCAGGGTTCAAACTCCGGCCACCACAAAAAAAAATACATCAACTTAGTTCCTTCAAAAGTTTTTCATCTTCATTTTTCATCCTCGTGTTCAATAAACTCATTCGTAGATCTCCTTTTCAGTAAACTATTTGTATGCTTGTACATAAAATTCATATTTTTTAAATAAAATTTTAGAAAAAATTCTTAATATTATAAGAATCTCTCAAAAAAAATTAAATATGAATTTTGTATATATTTTGTTGTGAGAGATTTTTACAACGTTCAGGGCTCAAAAGTAGTGGTTGAAAATTTTGCGGGAATAAAAGTTGAAGAAATTTTTAAAAAAATTAAAACAAAAAATTAATATATTTATAAAGATCAAAAACTTAATTAACCCATCATACAATAAACAAATCAAATTGAGATTACATCGAAATACTTTGGGCAATCCCACTCTACCCCTACGTCAGCCCAATCATCAATGCACCCAGAATATGTTGTTTGTCCAGAACCACTTCAACCCACACATATCATATTAAATGTCAAAACATAGGTTAAAATTCTCTTAATATAACGTAACTTTCATCCACTAACAAATTTCATCTTTTATCGTAAAACAAAAAAAGCCATCTTTCTCAAAAACATGAAATTACTTCGCAACTAATTAAATTATAAATGTATTCAATTTCAATTAGTTATTTTTTTTTTCTTTAAAGAATTTCAATTAGATACTATGAATTTACGTCTGTTATGGCATTGCAGCTGATGATCTCGGGCCATATGCTCCAACAAATCCAGGACCCAGTCCTGCTCCAGATTCTCCACCGCCAGGATCAGATGAAATGCTTCTTGGTTGTTTCCTTATCGTGGGTATGATCATTTTTGGTGGTTGGGTTATATTGGGTTTATTTAATGAGCCCGGTGTGTTATAATAACAACTTCATTGCTTAAAAAAATATTCCCACCGTTTCAAAATAAGTGTCGTTTTAACCAAAAAAAATTGTTTCAAAATGAATGTCACTTTCAGTTTCCAATGCAATAATAACTTTTTCTTTTCAATTGTACCCTTCAATTAATACTATGTTACACTACTTCCAAAGGATTATTTTTCTTTAATGAAAAACAAACCAATAGTTGATTAGGATAATTTGGTAAAATTGCTATGACATTTGACTACTTTATTCCATTCTTTAATCTGCATGCAATTGGCTAAAACGATACTCATTTTAAAACGGAGAGAGTAATAACAATTTCATATTTTATTTTCTTTCGGAAAAATCTTCATCTTTTATTTTGTTGCGGTATTTATGTGTGTAGTTCTCTGTTAGAAGATTATGCTTCAGATTACGTATATTTTGAATTTTAGAAACGATAACATTTTATTGCTGACTTTGACGTTGATACGTAAATAAAAATATAAATAAAAATAAAAAATCTTTAACTTACAAACTCGTCTCTAAATTTCTTTGAAGAAAAAAAAAACTCATCTCTAAATAAGTCACCATTATAACCTATCGGAAGTGTAGTGAATGTCAGTGGTTGAAATACTTGTAAATAAATTGTGGCGATTGACTATTTTTGCAAGTGACTAAAATGGGCTTTCAAATGTGAAAATAAGTTAAATGTATTTAATAAAAATTATTTTAAACAATTATAGATTTTAGTTTATTTTTAAATATTGTTGGAGTTTTCCCCCGAACATAGTTCAATTTGAAATGGACATTATATGGAAGGGTCGGGGTTTGAACACAGATTTTCCACTTATTCACCATATGAGGTGAATATGTACAATAGACCAAAAAAGATTGCTTGAATTAATTATTTTTATGTTTTTTGAATATTTTATTTAAGGGTCCTGCTAACCGGTGCCTCCGGGCACGGGGTAAGCATACCATAAAAGGGAATTATTACTATAAAAGAAAACTGTTTTTAACTTTATTATGAATTAATTACACAATTTCTATGCATTAACTATTGTATAGTTTCCTTTTTCATATCCTTAACCAGTGCCCCGGGGGCACCGGTTAGCATTTCCCTTTATTTAAATGGACTCTTAGTTTTTCAATTTTGAATATTATTTTATTTGTCAAATACGTCAGTGACTAAAATTTTATACATTATGTGTAGAGAAGTAAAAAATCAAGGTTCAAATTGTACTTGAAAACATCATTTTCGTTTTATTGTTGGTTAAGGTGTATACCTAGGTTCTTCAATCCATAAAATCCTGTGTTTTTTTAAGCCTATTATTACAGAGTGATGAGAATGATTAGTTTTATGATGAGAATGATTAGTTTTAGACAATAACTTGCTGCGCAAGTAATAGAAGCTATGGCTTTGTTATGATATTGCATGCACATATTATGATATGATGCTCCTTAGTATGTCTATATATACCTATTGTAATCATTCAACAATCAATGATAATTCACTTTCATTCATTTTATCTTGCTTCCTGATATGGTATCACGCGCCTTCTCTCAATAGGAGAAAGGTTGTTACGATCCATAACGGTTTCTGTAACCGTTTTCTCCGCTGCACCTTCTTCTTCTCCGATAATAATTTTGATCGTTGATTCTTGCTTTTTCGGTGTTGATTCTTGTTTATCCATCGTGATTCTTGCTTCTTGTGGTTGTTTCAGCCTTGTTACGCCATTGTTTTTCACAATTTCACCTTTTCTTCATCTTCTTCATTGAAGCTTTTCATACTCTGTTTTTCTGAAATTTGAGTTTTCTCTGCATTTCCATGGCGCCTCGCAATTCCTCTCCAGATACTGAGTCTGTATACTTTGTTCATCCTAGTGAGAATCCTAATTCTCTTTCTATTACTCCCAAACTCACTGGTTCCAACTATATTGCATGGAGTCACACAGTTGAACGTTCTTTGGGAACAAAGAACAAGCTCGGGTTTATCAATGGATCTATTCCTATGCCTGATGAAGATGATCTGAACCGTGCAGCTTGGGAGCGTTGTAATCATTTGGTGCAATCTTGGCTCATCAATTCAGTTTCAGAATCAATTGCACCAACTGTTATATTCTGTGATACAGCTCTTGAGGTTTGGCTTGACTTGAAAGAACGTTTTTCAAAAATAGATCGTATTCGCATTGCAAATTTACGTTCCTCTATTAACACTTTGAAACAAGGTGATAAAAGTGTTTTGGATTACTTCACTGAAATGAAATCCCTTTGGGAAGAACTTTCTTCACACAGACCTATACCAAACTGTGTATGTGTTCATCAGTGTCGTTGTGTTGCTTCTAGAACTGCAAAGATTCATAGGAATGAAGATCAAATAATGTAGTTCCTTACTGGCTTGAATGATCAATTCTCAGTGGTTAGAACTCAAGTGTTGCTTCTTGATCCTCTTCCTTCTTTGAACAAGGTTTATTCTTTAGTTGTTCAAGAGGAGAGTAATCATGCCTCTATTCCTTCTCTGAGTGTTACTGATGATACCTCTATTCAAGTTAATGCTTCTGATACTAGAAGACCTCAAGGGCGTGGCAAGAGTTATTCACAAAACAAACCTTCTAGATTTTGCACATTTTGCAATCGTACAAATCACACTGTTGATTTTTGCTATATGAAACATGGATATCCCAATGTTAATAGGAGGCAGCCTCGTGCTAATGCTGCTTCTCAAGAGGATTCAGATGCTGGTGCTTCTTCTTCAACTGATTCTGGTGCTTCTTCAAGTTCCAATCTCAGTTTTTCTCAAGAACAGTTGTCTCAACTTGTATCTCTGCTGCAACAATCAAACTTAGTTGTTTCTGCATCACCCACTCCTCAAGCAACTTCTAACCATATTGCAGCCAATCCTACTCTTTCTACCAGCATCTCAGCTACTGATTCATCTGTAGGTATACCTGTATCTATTCCTCTTTCCTCTTCATTGAAACCTTCCTTTTGGCTTGTTGATTCAGGTGCTAATGAGCACATATGTTGTGATTCTACTTGTTTTACTTCATTCTATAAGATTAAACCTGTCCATGTTTCTTTGCCTAATGGTAACATTGTTCTAGTTCATTATGCTGGAACTGTTGAATTTAACTCTAAGTTTTACCTTAACCATGTTCTCTATTCACCACATTTCTTACTTAACCTCATTTCTGTTGCCAAGTTGTGTGAATCCTTGACTTGTTTCTTTCACTTTTCCATTGACAAATGTCTCATACAGGACCAACAATCTTTGAAGATGATTGGTTTGGCTAAGCAAATGGATGGCCTATACAAATTTTATCCTTCTAGCAAAGACTGCAATTTAGAATTGTCTAGTTCCAAAAATATTTCTTGTAATGCTGTTTTACCTTCCCATTGTAATAAATCCATACTTTTGTTCCCAATAATGCCTTATGGCACTTCAGATTAGGGCATTTGTCTTCTCAAAGACAACAAACTATGTCTCTTTTGTATCCCTCTATCAAAGTTATAAATAATAAAGATGCTTGTGATTTGTGTCATTTTGCCAAACATAAACATTTACCTTTTACTGCAAGCACTTCTCATGCTTCAAACTGTTTTGATCTCATTCACCTTGACATTTGGGGACCTATATCTACTGCATCTGTTCATGGACACATATATTTCTTAACTATTCTTGATGATCACAGTAGATTCCTTTGGATCATTCTTCTTAAAACCAAATCTGAAGTATCATCTCATGTTAAAAACTTCATTACTATGATTCAGAACCATTTTTACATTACTCCTAAAGTTTTGAGAACTGATAATGGTCCTGAATTCATGTTGTCTTCTTTTTATTCTTCTCATGGTATTGTTCATCAAAGGTCATGTGTAGAAACTCCACAACAAAATGGTCGTGTTGAAAGAAAACATCAACACATTCTCAATGTTGGTAGAGTATTGCTTTATCAATTCAAGTTACCTCCTTCATATTGGTCTTATGCTTTACAACATGCTGTCTTTCTCATTAATAGAGTTCCTACACCTATTCTTCAAAATCAATCCCCATATTTTGTTCTTCATCACAAAATCCCTGATATTTCTTTGTTCAAAGTGCTTGGATGTTTATGTTATGCTTCAACTTTACATTCTCACAGAACCAAACTAAACCCTAGAGCCAGGAAATCTGTCTTCATTGGCTATTAGTCAGGTTATAAGGGTTTTACACTCTATGACCTCAATTCTAGAGAAATTTTTATCTCTAGACATGTTACCTTTCATGAAAACTTCCTTCCATATCCTCATACTTCTTCTTCCACCTCTCCTTCTTGGCAATACTTCTCTCATTTTCATTCTTCTCCTGCATCTCCTGATTTACATTCTCCACCTATTATTGATGACATTATCACTCCCTCTCCCTCCTTACCTGAATCTCCATCCCCTCCACCACATATACCACCTATTGCTCCTAGACATTCATCTAGAAATGTCAGTACTCCTGGATATCTTCAAGATTACATCTGCAATAATATTACTGCATCAACATACCCTATTTCTAATTACATATCTCATCATCATTTATCTAATACTCACTCTTCTTTTGTCATGTCTTTACATACTCAACCTGAGCCCAAGACCTATGCAGAGGCAAGTAAGCTTGATTGTTGGAAACAGGCTATGCAAGTTGAACTCCAAGCTCTTGAGAAAACTGGGACTTGGAAACTGGTGGATCTGCCACCAAATGTGAAGCCTATTGGTTGCAGGTGGATTTATAAAATGAAATTTCATGCTGATGGGACTGTTGAAAGATACAAGGCAAGATTGGTTGCTAAAGGCTACAATCAAATTGATGGCTTAGACTACTTTGATACTTACTCCCCAGTTGCCAAGCTCACTACTGTGAGACTTGTTATTGCCTTGTCATCTATTCATAATTGGCACATACATCAACTTGATGTTAACAATGCCTTTTTACATGGAGATTTACAGGAAGATGTGTACATGGTGCTCCCTCCTGGCATCAAATCCACCAAACCAAATCAAGTCTGCAAATTAACCAAATCCCTTTATGGTTTGAAGCAGGCTAGCAGAAAGTGGTATGAAAAATTGACCTCTGTACTGTATGATCAAAACTATACTCAAGCTGCTTCTGATCATTCCCTTTTTGTTAAGAAAACTCCCACTTCATTCACCATTCTTCTGGTATATGTTGATGATATCATCCTTGCAGGCAACTCTCTCACTGAGTTTGCTCACATCAAGTCTATTTTGGATTCTTTATTCAAAATCAAAGATTTAGGTTTATTGAAATATTTTCTGGGCATTGAAGTTGCACATTCCAAGCTGGGCATTTCACTTTGCCAGAGGAAATACTGTCTGGATTTACTTGCAGATACTGAGAGCTTGGGATCTAAACCTCTATCAACACCTTCTGATTCCTCTCTTAAGCTTCATTCAGATTCAAGTGCACCATTTGAAGATGTTCCTGCCTACAGAAGATTAGTTGGGAGACTGCTTTATCTTAACAATACTAGACCTGACATTACATTCATCACTCAACAATTGAGTCAATTCTTATCTAAACCTACACAATCACATCATGCAGCAGCTCTTAGGGTTCTCAAGTATCTCAAAGGATGTCCTGGTAAAGGCTTGTTCTTTCCCAGAAGTTCTTCCATCACATTACAAGGGTTTTCAGATGCATACTGGGCTGGTTGTCTTGACACCAGAAGGTCAATATCTGGACAATGTTTCTTTTTGGGTAGCTCTTTGATTTCTTGGAGAACCAAGAAGCAACTCACTGTGTC
Source organism: Medicago sativa (assembly GCF_051527215.1). Classification (NCBI taxonomy): domain Eukaryota; kingdom Viridiplantae; phylum Streptophyta; class Magnoliopsida; order Fabales; family Fabaceae; genus Medicago; species Medicago sativa. Next base: position 81,154,350 of record NC_140756.1, on the reverse strand, counting down.
CAGATCCTCTTCAGAGGCTAAGTATAGGGCTTTAGCATCTGCCACTTGTGAACTTCAGTGGATCCTTTATCTCCTCAAAGATTTGCACATCACTTGTTCCAAACTGCCAGTGCTATATTGTGACAATCACAGTGCTATTCATATAGCAGCTAACCCTGTCTTTCATGAACGTACTAAGCATCTTGAAATTGACTGTCACCTCATTAGAGAAAAGTTACAAGCAGGGATCCTTAAGCTTCTGCCCATTTCTTCCCAGGATCAAGTGGCTGATTTCTTTACTAAAGCCTTGCTTCCCAAGACTTTTCATGCTCTTTTATCCAAGTTAGGGTTGATCAACATTTATCAACCTCCAACTTGTGGGGGGCTATTACAGAGTGATGAGAATGATTAGTTTTATGATGAGAATGATTAGTTTTAGACAATAACTTGCTGCGCAAGTAATAGAAGCTAGGGCTTTGTTATGATATTGCATGCACATATTATGATATGATGCTCCTTAGTATGTCTATATATACCTATTGTAATCATTCAACAATCAATGAGAATTCACTTTCATTCATTTTATCTTGCTTCCTGATACCTATGTAAAGAGTTGAATTCTTTTTTTCTTTTTGACAAGCGGAGAGTTAAATTCATGATACATTGATTGAATGGGTTTCAAGTAAGGTACATACTACATTGATCAAAACTGAAAATTATACCATGTCTCTGAGAATACATTGAATCATGTCAAAAAAGAAAAAAGAATACATTGAATTATAAAGTGCTATACTTACATGGGCTCTCCATAGTATATACATCCTCCGGTCACTATTATAAGCAAAAAAACAATATTGTAGGTTCATTCATTTAATGATTTATGTGGTCTTTATTATAGACCATATACATAATTAAATAAATGAATCCAAAATGTTGATTTTTGCTTATAATAGTGACCGGATGGTGTATGTCTCTCAGTCACTCAGCCTTGGTTAGATTAATTATATGACATGCATCTACTATCTAGGTCTATATCAATGAATTCTAATGATTCACATTAACTTTTTCACGGTCACGCATTTATTACATTTTTTCACGGTCACGCATTTATTACATTAATAAACATTTGATCTTGATCAAACAACTCAGAAAAAAAGTATTTAATTTTTATTTATAATTCTGGTCTCAAATCAGGATCATCCGATCATGATCGGACGACCAAGAATGCATAATTGCATGAATGTGGCAAATTGCCGACTGAAGTCAATCACGGTCCATATTGATATAAGGAAAATACTTTTTTTTTTGACAAAAATAAACGATATTCATTCATTCAAATTGATAGAGTACATCGATACAATACAAATCCAAATTCGCTAAAAACAAAAGGGATGAATCTGTGAACAAACTCACAACATCCATGTTAATAGCATAAAACGGCAAAGTACATATGCCTACAAATATGACTAGTATGACTATATTCATGTCTCCGGAATACTTATGTCTCCGGATCTGCAACGTTGACGACTCCAAAGTCATTGTCATTGATCGGATCTGCACTTGCTCAAAGCTAATCTTTCAACCTGAATCAAATAAACACCGCACTAAGACGGGAAATCAAAAACACACCGCACAAAGACGGGAAATCAAAACAAACAACGTCGTTCAGAGACGACGAAATCAGAAGAAAAAAAAACGAAAGAAAACAGAAAATATGTGAAATCACTTATTCAATTAGGATAGAAGGAAAAACAATTCGGATGAGTGATTTTTGGGTCAAAATTGACCCTAAATCACCCCTCTAAAAAAAACGGGGGGGGGGGGGGGGGGGGGGGGGGGTGACGACTAGGGTTTGAGAAGGAGAGAAGAGAGAGAGGAAGAAAGGGTTATTTTTTATATAAGGAAATACCTTTTTTTAGTCTCAAGTATATAAGGAAAATACTTTAGACTAAAAAAAGGTAAAAGCAAATACATACAGCTAGCTGTTATTGCCCTGATACATAACAAAATTATGACACACAAGATAAGTGCATATGGACACTTGGACAGTATTAGCATAGCATCTCATGAAATTCCTCACAAAATAAGTGCATTGTGACTTGTAAGACGTGGCTTTTCATCTCAACCTACATGCATGATGGACCAGGCTAACTTGTATAAACTAAACCCATACCTTAAATTTAACTTCCATGACAGAAATTTCCTTAATTAATCAATATCTGGTACTTCAAATATATAATTCTAAAAAGTGAACGTTATTACGAGAAGCCAATTTCATTCATGCACACATGTTCAAAAAATTATCAAGATAAATAAGCTCTGCGTTGCATCACTGTCAAAGGATTAATACCTAGGATAGCATAGTTACCATTACATATAGCATAGTTGATAAAATGACCCTTGACGACACTAGCTATAACTGCTAACTTAAATTCCCAATTTCTTTGTGATCAAATACATTTCAATTCATAACAAACAGAACAAAAAAAACTATCCGGAAATTAAACTCTGGAAAGCCCTCTATCTAGTTCTTCACTCAAATGGATCATCATCGTCATCAGGAAGAGGCTGGGTAGTTGTCATCGTTATCTTCGTTTCATTCCTGTCAAGCATATAAATTAACATGCAACATTAAGTTAAATCAGTAAAAAAACAACTATGGAAGTACAAAATAGCCTAATCTTTGCTAAAAACATTGATAACAAAATTAAAAACCACATGGTGAATCAATAAATAATTTGCTACCACTCATCATTCATAACATTGGCATATAAAAAATAAAAATAAAGCAGTTGGGCCAGACAATATATCTAGTGAAGTGTGGAAAAGTCTTAAAGATAGAGGAACTGTGTGACTCACCAAACTTTTTAACGAGATTACGAGGACAAAGAAAATGTCGGATGAGTGGAGAAGAAACACTTTAATTCCGATATAGAAGAACAACAAGGATATACAAAATTGCGCTTATTATATAGGGAATTAAACTAAATGAGTCATACCATGAAACTATGGAAAAGTGATTGAACGATTAAAACTAAAAAAAGAGACTCAAGTTACTGAAACCAATTTGGTTTTATGCTTGAGAGGTCTACTATGGAAGCGATCTACTTGCTTACACATGTGTGGAGCGATATCGGGTGGATAAAAAATGAATTGCACTTAGTTTTCATTGCCTTGGAGAAGACGTATTATAGAGTGTCGAGAGAGATTTTGTAGAAAGTCTTGAAGAAGAAATGATTTATTCATGATATGAATGAGCGAGCTTCGACTAGCGTGAGAACAAGGATTGGACTATCGGTGATTTTCCCATAACAATAAATTATGGTCAGTAAGAAATTGATCAATGACACATTAGTAAATTTATTTTTTTGACAAAACTTTAATGGACGTTGATTTTTTTTTACTGTATATAAAGTACGTAGTAGTTTGTACCCAAAAAAAAAAGCACGTAGTAGATGTATGTATTGCAAATCACCATATAGTACATTAAACTTTTTTGAGGAAATATAGTACATTAAATTAAGGAAATTAAAAAACTAACCGAAGACATATTATAATAATAAAATTGTTTGTCGTACGTAGTAGATATTAGATTTGTCTTTTGTAAGGGAATAGTTTTTTTTTTTTTTAACGTTGAAGGGAATAGATATTAGATTACCGGTAGATATATTAAAACATGGACAATTCCTCAAACTTGGTTATCAAAGCTGCTTCATTTATGCATTGTCGAACTGGTACAATTCTGTTTGTGTATTTAGGGTTGCCTATCGGAGGGGATAGTAGGAAAATCTGTTTCTAGAAACCTGTTGTTGACCGTATAAATGCTTGATTGTCATTGTGGAGTAATAATAAGTTTCTGTCTTTTGGTGGCCGTCTCGTACTTCTGAAGTCTGTGATGTCTTCTCTTCTGGTACTTTCTTTCCTTCTTCTAGGCTCCCGCATGTGTAATTTCTTCTATCAAATCTATATTTAAAAGATTTTTTTTTTTTTTGGGGGGGGGGGGGGGGGGGGGGAGGTATCTAAATAAATTGCTTGGATTAAATGGGATTCCGTTTGTTTACCTAAGGAGGATGGGGGTTTGGGGATTAAGAGAATTTAATTTATCTTTGTCAGGAAAATGGTGTTGGAGGTTGTTGGTGGACAAGATTGGGTTATGGTATCGAGTGTTAAAGGCTCGGTATGACGAGGAGGGAGGTAGGATTCAGGAGGGGGTAGGCGCTTTTCAGGGTGGTGGAGGATGATGTGTAACATTAGGGAAGGGGTTGGGTCGAGAGTGGGGAGCTGATTTGATGATAACTCTAGGCGGGTGGTAGGAAATGGCCATAATACTTATTTTTGGATGGACAATTGGGTAGGTGGAGTTCCGCTTCAGATCAAATTTCGCCGCCTTTTTTACTTGGCCATGAATATAGAGTGTTCGGTGGAGTAGATGGCTGTGTTGGGGTGGGAGGAAGGTAGGAATGCGTGGGTGTGGAAGAGGTGTCTTTTGGTATGGGAGGAGGATTGCGTGAGGGAGTGCTCTTTTTTGTTGAGTAATGTTGTTTTGCAGGATCATATACATGATTCTTGGAGGTGGTTGTTAGACCCTATCCAAGGTTACTCGGTTCGTGGAACTTATCAATTTCTGACATCAGCTGATGAAGAAGAGGATAGGGGTGTTGTTCATGATGTTTGGCACAGGCAGGTTCCTTCAAAGGTTTCTCTGTTTCCTTGGCGTCTGCTGCGAGACTGGCTTCCAACTAAAATTAATTTGGTGAGACGAAGTGCACTTCAACAAAATGATAATTTGTGCGCTGGAGGGTGTGGAAGCATTGAGACGGCGGATCATCTCTTCATTGGTTGTGACGTTTTTGGTTCTGTCTGGTATTTAATATGTCAATGGCTAGGCATGTCCTTAATTTGTTTCTTCAAGTTCAATTTCGATGCACTGTGTTCAGTTTACTAATTTGGCGGGTATGCCGAGATCTACTCATTCGACTTTTAAGGTTATTTGGTTTGCTTGCACATGGGCAATATGGAAGGATAGGAATGATCGTATCTTCAAAAAAGCGATCACCAATCCTCTTAATATTGTTGAAAAATTAAAGTTGAAAGTAATGATTGATGGCGACACCCGCTTCTTTGTATGGGTGTCATGTAAGTTTCTTATTTATTTTGGTTGCAGGTGGCCTCTTGTTTGGTCTCTTGATAGGTGCCTTTGACTTTGTAACAAACTCTTAGTGTTTCACCACTTTTTTGTGCGACATGAATCACTATAGCTTTGAGCAATATATCTCATTTTCCTTTGGTGAAAAAAACATGGACAATAGTTTTAATATAACAGTAGTAATAATATATTTTTACTTCCGTTCAAAAAAATACTAATATTTTTACTCGATCAAAGCTTATCTATATTTGGTAACAAATCTTCCCTATACCCTCTGGAAAAAACAATATTACCCTGTTATTGTGGTGGCTAGGAAGTAGGAACAATATATAAGGAACAAAAAAAAACTAAAACTACTCGTAGCACGTCACCACAACAAAACAAAAAAACCTACTCAAAGTACTTTTTATTTGGTAGAACTAGAACTACTCAAAGCACTTTTAACACAACTTCATACTCACTAAACACATACACCGCCAAAAAAATAAGTCTCTCTCTTTCAGAATATTGATCGATTCCTGGGATACATTTACGTTAGGACCATATTCAATAATTTAACTTTTGTGAGGGAGAGATTCGATTCGATTGAAGTAATGAATATGGCAAATGTTTTCGTTCTTTCAGCTATTCTATTTGCATTGATGGTCTTGGAAACTAGTAATGCTTTGATGCCATTCTCAGCTATATCGAAGATTTCTTCCCCAATTTCAACACCAAGAACACGTTACTGTAGGGCCATTATAACTTACATGGTGGTGGAATGTCTACCATATTTTATCGAGGATGATAATTCACAACAACCAGATCATTCATGTTGTCTTGCAGTGAAATCTATATCAGCAAACGATACCAATTGCATTTGTGATATTATGGAGAGTGACAATTGGTCAATGGGTCTCACAAAGGCAACGAAGCTACCTACTATTTGCGGCGTATCACTCCCATGTTATGGTAAGTGATTAAATAGAAGGAAAATACTTAATTGGGCACAAGGGTTTGAACACTAGTATTGAGCACACATACATAATTGAAAAAATGTAGAGAGAGAAAATAATTAAATAATATTTCTTTTTTAAATAATTAAATGAAATATACTTTTGTGTGTGAGTGCCTAAATGATGTGTTTAAAAGCTTATGCCCAAGCAAGTGTTTCTCTAAATAGAAATACTTTTGGGCAGTCCCACTCTACTCCCCTATGTATGTCATTGTCAATCCAATCATCATCAATTCATTCACCCTCAATGTGGGGAAATACTTGTGTGACATTAATGTCACGGTGACATTAAATCTGGGCCACACATTGGGTGACATTAGATGTGTTGTGTGGCCCAGATACAATGGCAATGACAATGTGTGGCCCAGATGCAATGGCACGGTGACATTAATGTCACCAAAGTGCCACCCATCAATGTGTGGTTCAAAAGCATGAAATTACTTCGCAACTAATTATATAAATGCATTCAATTCCAATTGATGTTTGTTATTGTGTGACATTGCAGCTGATACTCCAAGTCCAGGACCCAGTCAAGCTCCAGAAGATATTGCAATTCTTTATTGGATCTTAATAGGGTTTGCAATCTTTTTTGTTGTGGCACTTATACTCCGGTTTTTTCTACGGTAGTGTGAATAATATCAATAGTTTGTTTGTTAAAATAACAAGTTTTATTCCCTCGAAAAAAATAAAAAGTTTTATTTTATCTTTTTTTTCCTCAATTTTTATTTATTTATTTTGTTGCAGTATGTTGTGGCCTTTAGGTGTGAATTTATTGTTTTTGTAGTAGATTACGCTTCAGATTACATATTTTTTTGGAAAAGATAACATTTTATTATCGACTTAAATAAAAAGTGAAAAATCCTTAACTTACAAACCCGTCTCTATATATATACATTAAATTTGGAGAAGTGAAAAAGTTGAATATGCGTGTAATCAACTTACCTAGGTTCTTACGTCTATTCATAAAATTCTGTTTTTTTTTTTTTAAGCCTATATAAAGAGTTGAATTCCTTTTTCTTTTTTTTTTTTAAGTAGCGAAGAGGTGAATTCATGTTGCATTGATTGAATGGTTTCAATTAAGGTACATAAAACATTGACCCCAACTGAAAATTATACCATGTTTCTAATTGAATCATACACGAACTTGGAAATTAGAATACTATTATAAAATGACTACACATACATGAGCCCCTGCATAGTGGATACGTCTCTCTCATTCTCTGAGCCTTGGTTACGGTAATTGCATGCTAAGTAAAAGCAAATACATACAAAGCTAGTTGATATGTTATCATGGCCAATGATACATAACAAAGTTATGAGACACGGAATAAGTGCATATGGACAGCAGACGCTATTAGCATCTCAGGAAATTCCTCACATTATTGAATTTTACATTATTGTGCCAGTACTGTGCAAGGTTCAATGAATTATGAGACGTGGCTTTTCATTCCAATGTACATGGGCCGGAGCCATACCCAAGCTAGGACAAAGAGGACGAGCGTCATACATAGGCCACAAAAATAAGTGGTGAGCGTCATAGGCCCCAAAAATAAGTGTGGCAAAACAAAAAAAAAACAATATTTAAGTTTTAAAGAGAGGTGTGCATGTTGATGCAAATGTTTTTAGTTTTGGATTATGTATTTCATGAACTGTTATTCTAGATTTATTTTAACATAATAGTCAACAACATTTTGACAATCAAGCTCCTTTCTGATAAAAACTAACGAGACAGTATCCGGACATTGGCCCAGATTGCCCAAAGCTCTTGGGATTCATTCATCTTGTAGGCGCCTTCTTATTTAGTATCATACTTCCATTCAAAGGTTGTAATGAACATATCTATTACCAAAACTTCGCTACAGGATCGGAAATATGAACTTGTAAAGCCTTTACGAGACCTAAATGCAATCTGGCATGTTCAAATTGAAACAAGCAGAACAATCCTTGATATTGAACAAGCACTAGTTTTATGTTGACGAGGAGCCTTCCTTAAGAGGTTGTAAATCATTTCCTTAGAGAAGATCAATGACAACGTTTGGCAATCTAGAAAGTTGTTTAGAATTGGTAAAGGTAAAATCATCTGTTAAAATCTAGCTAAAGTTGTACCAGTATAGAATTGGTGATCATATTAAAACCATGTATGAAAACCTAATCAACGTTGGCCTGGTTTCAAAATATTTATAGTTTGTCCAAAATTTTCTTTTTGATGGTTAAGATTTAATTATTAGTTAATAAATTTCAATTAAGGTAAAAGGGAAAAAATGGAGTGAGAAATATAGTCTAATTTTCTTAAGTGGTTACTAACTTAACATGCACACGAGGTTTAATATTTGGTCATTCAATGTTGACAAATTCTAACTATATATTGTGCTTGTTACAAGAAAGAAGTCCATTATGATGTTAATCTTTGCTTCTAACTATCAGAGGAGCATTGTTCTTGATTCCGACAGTAAACCTTTGGATTTGTCAGGTTCCCCCCAAAACCTTACACAAGATTTCATCATAACTTGAGGGTTTGATGAAGCTCCTAAGGACCACACTTTTGAAACTTCCAAAGAAGTACATGTAGCTATAAAGGAAGCACCAATTGAAGCTCCGAATGAAATTTCCAAGGAGGTAGATGCTGTTTCCAACAGCCATGAAAGAAAAGCCTAATCAAAATCAAGGTAAACAATCTTCTGCCACCAGTAGGGCTGGTACTGATAATCGACCGAACGTTGGTCATAATGAAACTGATCAAGAGCTAGCATATCAGTTTCAGTAGATGCACCTCAGAGGAATTTTGCTAAGACTGTTAGCATTGATAATCACAATATCAGGGTTCCCGCATGACTGCCAGCATTGGCGGTGCAAAGATTTTGAGTGACGGTGATGAATTGGTCAAAGAACTCCAATGTACTGCCGATTCAAGTGTAGTTTACTCACAACGTCAGCTAGAAGATCCATCACTGTCTAGTATTATTCAAGATAACAATATAGATGCTGATGCACGATGATTTGCTAGCCTTCAAACAATTTTAGTTGGATTAGATCGTGATGGAGAATCATGTGGCAAAGAAGTTCCTGCTCGTCAGAAAGATAAACACAAACACAAGGATAAGAAACATAAACGGGAAAGTCACAATGGACAGCAAAAATGATTGAAGAGAAAAAACGCAAGGAAAAAGAATTGGCAAAGCTGCCAAGCGATGAAGCTAAAAGATCCTCTATAAACTTGTCATGTAAGAAAGAGGAGCCTGAAGTGGACGATGCAAAACAACTGAAATCTGTTGAACCCAGCGGTTATAATCCTGTATCAGAAATCGGAGAGATTGATACAAAAACGGTGCCACGGAAGATACATCAGTTGCACCAAAAATTCGAATTAAAATAAAAAATTGAATGTTGAGCAAGTCATAGCAAATAAACGAAAGTAACAATGCCCTGTGTATTTTCTGGGATGTAGTTTCCTTTTCAATATCCGGCTAAGCATGAAATTCTTTGAGCCTTATTCGTTGGCAGTTCTTTTTTTTTTGAATCAGCATATATATGAAAAGCCACGCACAAGAAGTACTAAAATGGCTAGCTGTTACAATAAAAAAAACACCCCTGGATACTGATAATAGCGCAGCAGCCAAAGGTGATAGCAGGAAAAGAAAAAGCCAGCATAACAGGAGGAAAACAAAACTAGTAAACCGAAAAAACCAGCTATGTACAAACCCCCATAACACCGGACAGCAATAATAAAAACCTGCTACAATAACAGCTTAAGGAACCTAAAAAACAAGCCCCCTAGCAGATTCAAAAGACAGCGCCCTTCATCTCCTATTTAGGCACTCTCTAGGATTACAAGTCCACTCATAGAAGAGGAATGAAGCTATCTTTAGTCTACTCAACGCCCAAAACCAAGATACCGCTTTGATTTCTTCCACCATCTCCTCCACCTCCTTCCTTTGATTGTTGAAAATCCTTTCATTTCTTTCTTTCCAAATCATCCAAATTCGTTGGCAGTTCTTTATTCTGGTTTTAGAGTGATGTGATTGCAATTTCAATCGCATAATATCCAAAGTGTGACTGAAGTGTTGTCTTGAAAACAGTTTGTAACTATGCATCAGTTATAAATTTACAATTTTGTTGTAAATTTCAATCACATAGTATTCAAAGTGTGACTGAAACAATGTTTTTACTTATAATATAGCTATGACATGAACCATTAGCTGGAGGTGGATCTATCATATCCTTACGATGGATGGCCTTCCTTTTAGTTTCTCTCGAATCTTTCATTCATGTTTAGATCATTTAGCTCTTTCAATATCTGCAAACCATGATTAAAAAAAAATGCATGATTTAGATACATAAATCACATTGTAACTCTTGGTTCCTATATATAATTTATTTTTTATTTTTTTAAACTTTTATTAGATTTTTGTTATCTTAAAAATAGTGAAACACATAACTACAAAATGTGTGCTTGCTTAAAAAGATCCTTTCTATAACATGGACAAGTTGATCCATGAAGGTCCAAGATCGTGTTTACCTCAACTTATCTCATTTGAAGTTACCCTTGTAGATCATCATATTTTTTCTAGAAACGTAACATTTCATCCCCTTATTACTCTCTAACTTTCGACGGTTACGATATTCACCGTCCATAACCGTCGAACCATTTCATATTTGTACTCAAATATTTCATACTCAAATTGAAACAACTTCATCAAACAAATTAAAACATATCTCCATCCTAAATCTTCATCAAACAGCTTAATCAAAGCATCCATCAATTAAACTAAAATAAAAAAACATAATTAAACTAAAATAAAAAAACATAGTTGAAATACAAATACATTCATCCATCCGAAAATCAAATGAAAGCATACAAATTTAAAATGATAGTCAAACTATCATCTTCATCTTCAACCAGATCATACACATGTAAATGCATTTTCGTCTTTGCATATGTTGTTTTTTTTCCTGCTAAAAAAAAATACTATGTTTTCCTTCACTTTATGAGCAATGCTTTGAAGGTTAGTAGAGTACTTACTGCAACAAGCAACTTCATGTCTTGTATGTCATGTGTTGATTTCATGATTTAATTTTTTTCCCCCCCTTATTTGATGGTACACATATTGATAAAGTTTAAATTTTTATTGTGTGTTTGTTTTCATTATTTCATTAGTTGTTTTACTCTATTTTTTAGCTTGATTCACTTTCTTCTTAAAAAAAAAAACACTTGTTTTACTTTCTTACAAATTTAATTTATTTGTCATTAACCGTTTCACACCAATATGGCTAGACCAATTGAATAGAGTTGGCCAATAATCACAAGTCACAAGTGCATCAAAACAAATTGAATTGCATTAATTGAAAACAAAATAAGTGAAACGACTTGAAGCCAAAAGGAAAATAATATTACAAAATCATCTCAAAAAGTCAATAACATAGATCAATTTGAAGGGATAAAAATTAGTTAATGGTTGAGACCAATGCAAGGCAATCAATCAGTTAAATACATTAGCTTAAACAAGACAATAAAAATTGTTTCCACTAGATTAGCATGCAAATCTCCAAGAGAAACTATTCTAAAAGTAGTACCTAAAAGACTCAAACAAGAAAATGGAATTCACATCACTTTCTCACAAGCTAAGATCCATTGCTTCCCTCATTCATGTGCTATTTCGACCATGATTTGATAATGTGAAGCAGCAAAGTGAATACAACATGCTCGAAGATGCACATTGATTAGGATAAACTGTAAAAAATATTCAAATTCAAATTATTAGTAGAAGCACTTGCAAAATATGTATCTCTATGAAAATGATAAAAGCAACATTAAAAAACTTACCCAAATAAGCTTAGCAATCCGAACTTGAGTTAAACTAAACCTTATATCCTTCTCAAGCCTACACTCAAAAAAACATAAGATTTAATATCATTAGTTACCCAACAAAAGAAACATACCATAGTTTTTAATGACAAAGGTTCATAGTCTCACCGATTAAAAAAAGAGAAGACTTTTCCAACACACCAAAGTATTTGAAGTACAAAGAAAATGACATACACTACATGTAGAGGATGTAAGATCATTCCAGCAACAATTAGAGCGAGGTTACATATGACATCAACCACAAACCATGTTTTGAGATAGTTTAGCACAATCTTTTTTGGATTGTCTACAATCACAAAAGTGTTTTTATGGTGAAAAGCCACAAAGAAATTTAAAATGATGTCAAAACAAAAAAATGAATTGACAAAGTAGTTTAAGATGTTGAAAACTCGAGCTTGTGGTTCATCAACGAACGCAAACACGAAGGAAGATACAATTTGAATGTAGAAGGCGAGAGTCACAAGAATATTCTGCCATATCCTGGAAAGAAATAAGAAGAAGAAAAAAGAAAGGTCATAATAATCACTTAATAGTTCAAGTCAAGATGAGTCTAAACATAAAAGATTATTAATTTATACATCCTATATGTCACCTAGAAGAAATGGTTTGAACTTGTAAAGCCTTTTACGAGACCTAAATGCAATCTGGCATGTTCAAATTGAAACAACCAGAACAATCCTTGAACATATATGTTTTGAGACTTTGGAAGGCATGCTACTTTGTCTATCAAGAAGAAATGAAAAGACAAACACAATGGAAAAAAAAAAAAGGAGAAATGAAAAAATTACCTGTAGTGTTTGTCATTAGGATAAATGATGAATGGTTTTGCTTTGCAAGCTGCTTCTTGTTCCCTCAACATCATTGTCATGGTTGGATTTTGTTTGGGTGATGAATGGTTTTGTTTAAGTTTGAGATGTGTTGTAAATGATTCAATGGACTTTGGAAGTCTTGTGTTAAGTACTAGGAGTGTAGGACATTAATTTGACTGTTGGAGTCTTGGAGAGAACAAAAAAGAGATAAGGGATTGTAAACTTTATGATTCTCCAGAGATGTAAGGTGACTTTTACAATGTCTTGACAATGGATCTCCCTCTCTTGTCACGGTAAGTAATTAATTGCATCCCTTGCCTATACTTTTTTTTTTTTTTACCACATTTCATTTTCTACTGTTGTAAGCTGAAATTACTTTGCACTCTACCAACTGAAATTGTTTAACTGAAGTATGAAACAAGTTTTCTTTAATCAAAAGTATGAATCAAGTGTACTTTTAACCATTTCTTTGAACCAACTAGAGTCTAGTCTAGACCTGATTTGCACCTTATATTTTCAATGCATGCAAAGCTATAGCTGTCATTGCCATGAATTGTATGACATAAAGATAAAGATATGAGGAAAAGACTTGAGACTAAAAAAAAGTAAAAGCAAATACTTTGGGCAATCCCACTCTACTCCCCTATGTCATTCTCAATCCAATTACCATCAATTAATGTGTTGTTCAAAAGCATAATATTACTTCGCATTCAATTTCAATTTGTTATTATGAATTTTGTGCTTTTCAAAATAAAAAATTATGAATTTATATTTTTTATGTGACATTGCAGCTCATGCTCCAAGTCCAGGACCCAGTCAAGCTCCAAATTATCCACAAGATAATACCATTCTTAATTGTATCGTAATGGTGATTATTAGTCGTAATACTTTGTGGTGTTTATATTCTTAGTTGAATGCAAAGTGAATAATATCAAGGCTAAAATATGGTATTGGTCCCTACAAAATAGGTCAGTTTTGGTTTTAGTCCCTGCAAAATTTTTTTATGGTTTTTGGTCCTTGCAAAAATAGGCCAGTTTTGGTTTTAGTCCCTGCAAATTTTTTTTATAGTTTTTGGTCCCTGCAAAAATAGGTCAGTTTTGGTTTTAGTCCCTGCAAAATTTTTTTTTATAGTTTTTGGTCCCTGCAAAAATTTTTGTTTTGAAAATAGTCTCTGACCCCAATTATGTGATGATTTGTCACTTTTGTGCATATGTGCTTACTTAATAAAAAGAATATTATTTTTTATAATTTATATAACAATAATTATTTTTTAATTAAAAAATAATAATAAAACAGATACAATAATTATTTTTTAATTTATAAAAGTGACAAATCATCACATAAATGGGGTCAGGGACTATTTCCAAAAATAAAATTTTTTGCACGGACCAAAAACTATAAAAAAAATTTGCAAGGACTAAAACCAAAACTGGCATATTTTTGCAGGGACCAAAAACTATAAAAAAAATTTGCAGGGACTAAAACCAAAACTGGCCTATTTTGCAGGGACCAATACCATATTTAAGCCTAATATCAATAAAAACATGATCTTTTATTTTGTTGCAGTATGTTGTGGCATTTATGTGTGAATTGTTGTTTTCTTTTAGAAGATTATACTTCAGATTACATATTTTTCGAAAAAGATATTGTTGACTTTGACGTTGATAGTTAAACAAAAAGTGTAAAAATCTTTAACTTACAAACTTGTCTATAAATAAATCACCATTAACAGTTTACCGGTGGCATCCGATGAGTGGTTGAAATGGCGGGGTACCTGCAAACTGTGAGAATTGACTATTTTAGCAAGTGAGATAAATTACAGCATCAAATCTACAGTTAATTTAAACATACATAACCGAAAATATTTTTAACGATTTATATGTAATTTTTATAACTTTTTTTAGTTGAAATTTGATAGAAGATTGGCAAGTGTATCAATAACTATCGAAGTAGTAAAAATATCGATCCCACGAGAACTGTGTTAATCTCAATTCAGCAATAAGGTTAATATTTAGGATGTGTAAAATATTTTGTTTGCCACTAGGCAGTAGATTTGATTTGCATAAAAAGTAAAATAACAGAAAATAGATATAGTTTTGGAAAAGATAAAGAGGGATGAGATTAGGTCTTTCGAATCATCTATGTTCCCCTAATTGGTAATGCTGCACCTATTCTTATGAATGATTTTCTAGTCCCACGATAGTTAACAAAATAGTCCTAATCAATCCCTTCAGTTAGGACCCTCCTCTTAAACTACAACCCCTAATTCCTTAGGTGGTCTAATAATCTTTGAAGGTTTGAAGCACGTTAACTTAATATCACTAATAACGATTATCAATTCCTAGACTAATCATGTTTATTAGAACAATTCAATTAGGTCTAAGTAGAAAGCTATGGTCAGTAGTCATTCATTCTCACTAAATCATATTTATATTTGATCAGGATATAAAAAGCATTAAGAACAATTGAATTGAATAAAGACTAAATAATCATTCACAATAAATAAAGTTTCACAACAACATGGTTCAATTAGGGTTACATAAAATCATCTCAGACCTAATTTCTAGAGAATTAGCTAGACATAGATAAAAAGAATTAAGCAATATAAATAAAGAAATTACAATGTTTTGATTGAGAACTTCTTCAATTGATATGCCTTCTTTCCTTTATGCATGTGTGAAGCCTTTTGCCCCTTCTCTGCTCTCGGGATCCGTGCGGCTACACTTGGTTCCAAAACGTGATGCACCTTATGCCAAACGTGAATGAATGTTGTGATGTAACATCAATATCCTTTTATAGCCTTGTAACCTAATTTCTTTTCTTTTTCCACAAGTTGTTTCTTTTACAACTTTCTCCACGTGACCTATTATTGTTTAGGCCCAATTAGTTTTCTTAATGCTAGTGACACCTCCATGTATTATCAACTCAAATATATGCCACTATGATATGCTTCCTGGACTCACTTTTTCTCTTTTGCTTGAGATTGACTTCAGCTTAAATAGGCAATTCTGCTCGCCCAAAATCGTACTACGATTACATAAATCGTACCACGATTAGTCCATTAAACCCTAATTTCCTTCCAGATCCTTCTTGAAATCGTATCACGATTGGTTGAATCGTACTGCGATTAAGCTTCTTCAAAAACATGCGTTCTGACTTCAAAAATTGTATTACGATGGTGAAAATCGTACCGCGATTCCTGGATTCCAAGTCTTCCAATTTTCTTGCTTTTCTTGCTCTTTTTGATGCTTAAACTTGCTTGTGAACTCAAAAGTATCATAAAAAAGACTCTAAAAATAGTGCATGACTGACTGTCATCACAACCCCAAACTTGAACCATTCCTTGTCCTCAAGGAATCTACTTGCAATATTGACAATCGACAGTAAAATAACAATTACCTGATCAAGTGATAGTACCCAAAAGTTCAACACCTTACTAGCTAAAGATGAGCTAGTTTGACTTGTTAGCAACCACCAATTCACAACTCCACGCAACAATTTGAATAGGGTTCACAGTCGACATGCAATCTACATATTACCATACACTTGAAAAGTTTCTAAACGTCAATCAAAATCAATGTCAATGCACACTTTGAGGTCTTTAAGGGTTATAACGGGGCTTAGGTGAAGGTGGGATAATATTTGGATAAGTAAGCTACACAAAATATGAGTTAGGCATTCCTACGGAAGTTAAAGCACAAAATTCAATCCTTCATTCATTCACCTTATGAATCAACAGTCCATGTAAAGGTACTAGAGAATATTTTTAACATTAGGGACAATCGAGTTTGAAGTTACTCGGATTTTCAATGTTTTGTCCTTTTCTTTTCATCATTCATTTCATTTTTTTTTTCATAGACCATTTTTGTGTGTATTTTGCATGACAATTTCTTTTTCTTTCATTTTTGTTCTCTTATTCTCTAGTACCCCCACCCCAAACTTAGTTGGTTGCAAATTCCAATAGCAACCCCAAACTTAATCTTTAGCAACATTCTACAATGCCTTAACTCAGAAAATACATTAGGGGACAAATCCTAAAAGTCTCTAGTCTTGTAATGTAGTTTGTCACCGAACAAAAAGTTCTAATCCTACCGGCTCAAATTGGCTAAGAAATGGATAAAATTTAACAATTAAAATCAGGGTAGGCTTCAAATGGCTCACAGGACCAAGCACTTTTGCCTCAGTGTGCTAATGACAAAGACCAATCAACAATAGAGAAAAATCGCAAGTTCTAGAAATGTAGATGCATGGAATAATCTAATATATGTAAATTGAAAAACAAAATTTGGCAATGAACCTTATGGCTGAGATTTCTGGGAGTTGTGACTACCTATCTTTACTGCCGTACACTTCGGCTTTGAAATACCAAGTCACTCCTCCTTTTGAACTTTTGGAATACCACTTGAACAAATATTTGTTACTAAACTGTAAAAAGTCAACAAACAAGCAAATTCATCAATAATAAACAAGTTCAAGAACAATTACATCAACGAGGGGTATAACTGAGTTAAACCAAAATGAAAATTAAAGACAAATTGTTTGACTCAACAGTAGAAATAAAATACTGAAAATAAAGACATAATAAAAAGGATGGGTTGCCTCCCACCAAGCGCTTTCTTTTACGTCATTGAGCTTGACGCTTCAACCACTGTTAGGGTGGCAAATATGTCAGAAAGAACACATCATCCTTCGTCTTCCTCTTGTTTGGTAGGAATTCCATGAATTTATGACAAAGAAGTAGATGCTCCCATGCGCTCACAGTTAAACCTTTGGAATTTAAGCTCTTCCACCTTAGAGAAGGACAAGCAACCATCTGCACACAAGTGATTTCCTTAACCCATGTTTGTTCAGACTTCGGGAAAATGTCAACACTCCTCACTTTTAGATTTTCTTCCACCACAACCTTGTGACACTCAATCTCCATCTGGACCAGCTTCCTCTGAGACTCATGTGCTTTCTTAACAAGATCACCACACTGAACATCAAACTTTTCAAATAAAACTTGATTTGACACCAAGAAATCATCTAAAATATTCTGAAGTTGAGTATTGTAATCGATGTTGATCACCTCTTTCTTCCCTTCACCATCACTACCTGGTTGATTTTTCTCATAATGACCACAACTCGAGATTTTGTTGTCCAAAATTTTGATCTTAAAAGATAGCATATATTTTTTATATTGCAACTTAGCAATCTTTTCTGTGTCATAGAGGAGTACCCTGTCTATCATAGCTGCAAAACTTGGATAAACTTTTCAGTAGCACAGTACAATAAGAAGAAAAAGAAGAGCATAAATCTTTTTTTTTTATAAATATATATACAAAAATATAAATGACAGAAATCCTAAATAAAAAACAAAATTGCCAAATTGAAATGACTCAACAGTCCCCGGCAACGGCGCCAAAAACTTGATAGAGGTTTGGCAAGTGTACCAATAACTATCGAAGTAGTAAAAATATTGATCCCACGAGGACTGTGTTAATCTCAATTCAGCAATAAGGTTAATATTTAGGATGTGTAAAATATTTTGTTTGCCACTAGGCAGTAGATTTGATTTGCATAAAAAGTAAAATAACAGAAAATAGATATAGTTTTGGAAAAGATAAAGAGAGATGAGATTAGGTCTTTCAAATCATCTATGTTCCTCTAATTGGTATGCTGCACCTATTCTTATGAATGATTTTCTAGTCCCACGATAGTTAACAAAATAGTCCTAATCAATCCCTTGAGTTAGGACCCTCCTCTTAAACTACAGCCCCTAATTCCTTAGGTGGTGTAATAATCTTTGAAGGTTTGAAGCACGTTAACTTAATATCACTAATAAACGATTATCCATTCCTAGACTAACCATGTTTATTAGAACAATTCAATTAGGTCTAAGTAGAAAGCTATGGTCAGTAGTTATTCATTCTCACTAAATCATATTTATATTTGATCAGGATATAAAAAGCATTAAGAACAATTGAATTGAATAAAGACTAAATAATCATTCACAATAAATAAAGTTTCACAACAACATGGTTCAATTAGGGTTACATAAAATCATCTCAGATCTAATTTCTAGAGAATTAGCTAGACATAGATAAAAAGAATTAAGCAATATAAATAAAGAAATTACAATGTTTTGATTGAGAACTTCTTCAATTGATATGCCTTGTTTCCTTTATGCATGCGTGAAGCCTTTTGCCTCTTCTCTGCTCTCGGGATCCGTGCGGCTACACTTGGTTCCAAAACGTGATGCACCTTATGCCAAACGTGAATGAATGTTGTGATGTAACATCAATATCCTTTTATAGCCTTGTAACCTAATTTCTTTTCTTTTTCCACAAGTTGTTTCTTTTACAACTTTCTCCACGTGACCTATTATTGTTTAGGCCCAATTAGTTTTCTTAATGCTAGTGACACCTCCATGTATTATCAACTCAAATATATGCCACTATGATATGCTTCCTGGACTCACTTTTTCTCTTTTGGTTGAGACTGACTTCAGCTTAAATAGGCAATTCTGCTCGCCCAAAATCGTACTACGATTACATAAATCGTACCACGATTAGTCCATTAAACCCTAATTTCCTTCCAGATCCTTCTTGAAATCGTATCACGATTGGTTGAATCGTACTGCGATTAAGCTTCTTCAGAAACATGCGTTCTGACTTCAAAAATCGTATTACGATGGTGAAAATCGTACCGCGATTCCTGGATTCCAAGTCTTCCAATTTTCTTGCTTTTCTTGCTCTTTTTGATGCTTAAACTTGCTTGTGAACTCAAAAGTATCATAAAAAAGACTCTAAAAATAGTGCATGACTGACTGTCATCAAAATTGTTTAATTTTTAAATATTGCTTGAATTGTTTTCATGAGTATAGTTCAATTGGTATGGATATTTCATGTAAATATGGCACTGGCAGGGGTTTGAATCTCGATTCTCCGCTTATTCACCTTATGAGGTGATATTTAGCCAAACTAGTCATAAACAAAAATTGCTTGAATTAATTATTTTTATCTTTTTTGAATATTTTATTTAAATGTCATCTTAATTTTTAGTTTTGAATATGTTTTTGTAAATCAAGGCAGTGTCTAGAATTTCATTCATCAAGTGTGGAGTAGTGAAAAATCAAGGTTCATGCTCGTAGCAAAATACATCATATTTTTTTGGTTGTTGGTTATTAAGGTGTATGCTTGTAATCAACTTACATTGGTTCTAGCAAAATACATCATATTTTTTTGGTTGTTGGTTATTAAGGTGTATGCTTGTAATCAACTTACATTGGTTCTAATGTCTAACCATATTTTTTAAGACTGAAAAGTTGAATTCCTTTTTTCCTAAAAGCAATGAAGAGTTGAATTCATTTTGCATTGACTGAATGATGTCAATTAAGGTACATGCTACATTGATGAGAACTGAAAATTATATCATGTTTCTAATTGAATCATACACGAACCTGGAAATGAGAATGCATTGAAGTATAAAATGACTATGCAATGCATACAATATACATGACTACATGAGTCCTGCATAGTGCATATGTCTCTCATTCTCTGAGCCTTGGTTACATTAATTGCATGACATGTATCTACATGTATATTGATGACTTCTGATTGACTCATATATTGATATGAGGAAAAGACATGAGACTAAAAAAAGTAAAAACAAATACATACAAAGCTAGCTGTTAATGCCAGTTTGCCATGATGCATAACAAATTTATGAGACACTGATCAAGTGCATATATGGAGACTACTAGCATATCTGCAGGAAATTCCTCACATTGTTGTGCTAGTACTGTTCAGGGTTCAATGAATTGTGAGACGTGGCTTTTCATCCCAATGTAGCATGGATCAGGCTAACTTGTATAAACTAAACCCATACCTGAAATTTAACTTCCATGACAGAAATTTCCTTAATTCTTGTAGTTCTATAACCATTATCCACTGCGTGGTATTCATATGTTCATTCATCAATATCTGGTACTTCAAATATAATTCTAAAAAGTGGACATGATTATGAGAAACCAATTTCATCCATGCACACATGTTCAAAAAATTATCAAGAGAAATAAGCTCTGCATTGCATCACTGTCAAAGGCTTAACCGATGACTTAAGAAGTCAACTAATTACGATTACATATAGCATAACTGTGAAAACAAATATGATAAAATGACCCTTGACAACACTAGCTAAAACTGTTAACTTAAATTCCTAATTTCTTTGTGATGAAATACAATTCAATTCATAACAAACAGAACAAAAAAAACTATCAGGAAATTAAACTATGGAAATCCCTCTATCTAGTTCACTCAAATAGATCATCAGCGTCATCAGGAAGAGGTTGATCGTAGCTGCCATCTTTATCTCCGTTTCATTCCTATCAATTGCATATAAATTAACACACAAGATTAAATTAAATCTAAAAAGTAATATAAAAGAACAGAATAACGTAATATTTGCTAAAAATACATTGATAACAAATCTCCTTACATTTGCTGTGCAGCTATATCAAAGGCAACTTCTGGAGGAGCAAGAGCAGGCATCTCAACAAAGTGAAGGTTGTTGAGTAACCAAGAACATTGAAGAAGAGAGAAAACTAGAGAAGAAAAATAGAGAGAAATGGGAACCTTTTCATTGAATAAGAGTTAGTTACAATGATCTCTTATATAGGTTGTTATTGTAAGCACACACTATGTTACTGTGTATCAACCCTATTACATTGGACCCTAACATCCCTATAAACTAGGAAGTTAGTTATTTCTGGTAACTAACTCTGAACTAGTGTAAACTCATGTAACTTGCAGTGCAAGTAACTGAGGTGCAGTGTTAGCCTGTGGCACAAGTAATTGAGGGGCATTGTGTTCCTGCTGCTCATCTTTCAGTAATGATTCTTCTATCCTTTTTGTACTGTGTTTCAACATCCTCCCACAAGCTTGACCATGATAAATATTTATCATTCCAAGCTTGGATATAAATTGGTTGAACTTTGGAGGTGCTAAAGGCTTTGTTAGAAAATCTGCCAATTGCTCATGTGTTGATATAGGAAGAAGTCAGAGGATTCCCTTTTGAATCTTTTCTCTAACAAGGTGACAGTCTATTTCCAAATGCTTTGTTCTCTCATGGAAGACTGGATTGGATGCAATATGAATTGCACTTTGACTGTCACAATATAAGACTGGTTGCTTGTTGCAGTTGACTTTCAAGTCCTTTAAAAGGTAGAGCAGCCACTGAAGCTCACATGTGACAGTGGAAAGAGCTCTGTATTCAGCTTCAGAGGAAGATCTGGAAATGGTTACTTGTTTTTTAGCTCTCCAAGAGATGAGAAAAGAACCTAAAAAGAAGCAGAATCTAGTTGTTGATCTTTTGGAATCCACACACCCTGCCCAGTCTGCATCAACATAGCCCAGTAGTTGCTTCTCTGAACTTCTAGGGAAGAAAAGACCAAGACCAGGATTGTTCTTAAGGTATCTTAATATTCTACAAGCAGCTTTGTAATGTGTGATTGTTGGGGAATTCAGAAACTGGCTCAGCTGCCGTGTAGCTAAAGAGATGTCTGGTCTGGTAGTGTTCAGGTATAAGAGTCTGCCAATGAGCATCCTGTAGCAAGACACATCTTCAAAAGGTGCACTTGTGTCTTGATGCAACTTGATGGAAGTATCTAAAGGTGTTGATGCAGGCTTGGAACCTAAAAGACCAGAAGAATCAAGTAAATCCAAGCAATATTTCCTTTGAGAGATTGAAATGCCTGCTTTAGAGTGAGCAACTTCCAATCCTAAGAAATATTTAAGGATCCCCAAATCCTTAATTTTGAATTTAGCATCTAGAATGGACTTGATTCTTTGAAATTCAAGCAGAGAAGTACCAGCCAATATGATGTCATCAACATAAACTAAAATTGCTGTAAAATCAGTGTTATGTTGAAGAGTGAATAAGGAATAATCAGATGTGGACTGGGAGTAACCTTCATGAAGCAGCAAAGCAGTCAATTTTTCATACCATTTCCTGCTTGCTTGTTTTAAGCCATAAAGACTTTTCTGCAGTTTGCAAACTTTGCCAGGAAAGCTAGAAACCCCTTCTGGTATACTCATGAATACATCCTCTTGCAAATCACCATGAAGAAATGCATTGTTAACATCTAATTGGTGTAAATGCCAGTTTTGAATAGAGGCTATAGCGAGAAGAGTTCTGACTGTAGTGAGCTTAGCAACAGGAGAGAAAGTATCAAAAAAAATCCAGTCCCTCAATTTGATTGTAACCCTTAGCTACCAATCTGGCTTTGTACCTTTCAATAGAGCCATATGCCTTATGTTTCACTCTATATACCCATTTACTGCCAATTGGCTTCACATTGGGTGGTAAATCCACAATGGACCAGGTACCATTAGCAGTCAATGCCTTTAATTCATCATTCATAGCCCTTAACCAATGTTCAGACTGACATGCCTCTTTGTAGGTTTTAGGCTCAGTACTTTGAGTAATAGAAATGGAAAAGACTCTATGTGATGAAGAAAGGTGATCAAAAGAGTGAAAATCAGTAATGGGATAAGAAATACCTGAGTTAACTGATTTTGATGATGAAATGGAAGAGTTATTGCAGATGTAATCTTTCAAATAGCTGGGGGCAGACTTGACTCTGGTAGACTTATGTATAACAGGTGATGAAGGAATAGGAGGGTTAGGAATGGAAGTGGAAGATGGTGGTTCATTGGTGGGATTTGAATTTGAATTGGAAGGGTCAGACACAGTTTCAGAAGGAGTAGTTTCAATAATAGGGGCAGTATCATAATCTTGAGCTAGATGTGTATGATATTCCCATGAGACATTGGAAGGATTATTTTTATAAGGAAAAATACTTTCATGGTGAGTGACATTTCTAGAAACAAAAATTTCTTTGGAATGAGTGTCAAGAAGAATGACTCCTTTCATACCACTTTTATAACCAAGAAAAATACACTTTCTTGCTCTAGAAGCAAGTTTGACTCTGTTTGCCTGAAGAGTTGATGCATAAGCTAAAGAGCCAAAAACTTTCAATTGATGCAAATCAGCATTTTGATTGTGTAATAGAAAATAAGGTGTTTGATTGTTTAAAATGAGGCTGGGCACCCTATTCATGATAAAAAACTGCATGAACTGCAACATATGACCAAAAAGATTTAGGTAAGTGAGATTGAAAAAGAAGTGCTCTAGTGATGTTTAAAATGTGTTGATGTTTTCTTTCCACCCTTGAATTTTGTTGGGGTGTTTCAACACAGCTAGTTTGATGCAAAATACCTTTAGAGGCATAAAACTGAGGCATATTAAATTCAGGGCCATTATCACTTCTAACAATTTTAACATGACAGTCATGTTGATTTTCAATTAAAGTGATGAAATCTATGACATGTTGTCTAGTTTCACCTTTGGATTTCATTAAAGTTATCCAAGTGAATCTACTAAAATCATCAACAGCAGTTAAAAAATAGGAATGATTATGAACAGAAGAAATTGAAATAGGACCCCAGATGTCAAAATGCATCAATTCAAAAGGCTTTTCAGCTTTATTACAACTTTCAGGAAATGGTAATTTCCTATGTTTAGCAAAGTGACACACATCACAGGTTGCTTTAGAATCTACATAGACAAAAGGAAACTGAGACTGTAAGGACTTCATTCTAGAAAAAGAAAGGTGACCTAGTCTAAAATGTCAAAGGGCACTATCTGGTAAAGGAGCATAGGTGGGAACAGTCTTGCTTGCTGAACAAGTCAGCTTATTTGAAAGATTCAAGTAGTATAACTCCTCCCTTTTATCACCAGAACCAATCATCTTCTTGGTTTTCTTGTCCTGAATAAAACACTGGAAACCATTAAAACTCACAATACAATTTAAGAAATTTGTTAATTTGGACACAGAAATGAGATTAAAATGAAATTCAGGGACATAAAGAACATCATGAATGATAAAATCATCAGAGAATTTAATGGTTCCAGATTGATTTGCCATAGTTAAATGACCATTAGGTAATTTTATGTTAGTAGGAATGATTTCATTGTAAGAATGAAACCATTTTAGATTTCCACAAATGTGATCACTAGCTCCTGAATCAATGATCCAAGAACTTAGAGTAAAATTGTGACAAGTTAAGGAAGAACAGAAACTTGTACCTTGCCTGTCAGTTGGTGAATGACCAAGAGACATGTAAGAAGAAACCTGATTAGAAGCATGTGCAGTTTTTGAACCTTGATTAAGAGATGAATTCTGAAGTAAAGACATTAACTTCTCATATTGCTCATGTGTAATAGCTGGAGCAGTAGTTTTGCTATCACCACATGATGAAGGCTTCTCATCATTAGTAACATCCTCCTTTGCAATATGATTAGCAGATGAAGAACCAAAAGTCTTTTGAAGGTGAGGTGGAACTCCATGTTTCTGCCAACAAGTTTCCACAGTAAGATTTCTTCTACCACAGAAAGTACACACACGTACACCATGTTTAGAATTGGTTCCTTGAGATTGTGATTTTCCAGAATAGTCTCCCTTGTACTTTCTGGAATCAGCATAGTTAATCAAAACTGAATCTTCACTAGGTGAAGCAAAATTTCCTTGTCTTTCATGTTGCAAAACCATGGAGAAGATTTTGTTCATGGAAGGTAATGGATCCATTAACAAAATCTGAGACTTAACCATAGCAAAGTTCTCATTCAAACCAGTAAGGAATCTAATTGCATAAAGCAGAGTATGATTTTGTCTAGCATTGCGCATGAATTCACAAGAACAACGTACTCTGCACACACAATTTGGTACAGGCATATAGATCTCAAGCTCCTCCCACAAAATCTTCAACTCAGAGTAAAAAGAAGTTACAGTCTTGGATTCTTGTTGAAAAGCATAGATTTCTTGCATAAGTTCAGAAATTCTTACCAAATCTCCTTGAGAAAATCTCTCCTTCAGATCGTTCCAAACATCACATGCATTTTCCATGAAAATTATGGATTGTGCAATTGAAGGAGACACAGAATTTACGATCCATGAATGCACTAAGTTGTTGCAACGATTCCAAGGTCAAAACAGAGGATCAAAATCATCAGTGATAAGTTCAATTGTGCCGTCAACGAATTCAAACTTCATTTTGCCTCCTAACGCTCTTCGCATTGATCGAGCCCAGGAATGATAGTTTGAACCGTCCAAAACCGGAGAAACAGTGACAGAGGAAGGTCCATCACTGGGATGAACGAAGAAAGGACTAGATTGATCAGTGAGAACGTCGTTGTTACGAGGCGCCATTGATGGAGCTTGAGAAAGCTTACGGAAGAAGAATCAAAAGGCTCTAGATACCATGTTGAGTAACCAAGAACATTGAAGAAGAGAGAAAACTAGAGAAGAAAAATAGAGAGAAATGGGAACCTTTTCATTGAATAAGAGTTAGTTACAATGATCTCTTATATAGGTTGTTATTGTAAGCACACACTATGTTACTGTGTATCAACCCTATTACATTGGACCCTAACATCCCTATAAACTAGGAAGTTAGTTATTTCTGGTAACTAACTCTGAACTAGTGTAAACTCATGTAACTTGCAGTGCAAGTAACTGAGGTGCAGTGTGAAGGTGAGAAAAACACAAGAAGGGGGGTTGAATTGTGTTTTTAAAAATTCTTCGTTTCTCCTAAAAACTGAACACACTGATCAGAAGCTAAGTGAGACAGCTTCTGAAGTGATGATCAGAATCTAAATGCAGCGGAATAAAACAGAGAGAGAAGAAGAAGAACGACACAAAGCAATTATACTGGTTCCTTCCACAATCCGGAAGTAGTCCAGTCCCCCTTGCACTTCCAAGGAGATTTCACTAAGAGTAATATCTGATTACAATTGCTCAAGCACACAAGCAAGAGACTTCCTTTGCTCAAGCACACAAGCTAGAGACTTCCTTTGCTCAAGAACACAATCAAGAGACTTCCTGCTCAAGCACAACTGCAAGAGACTTCTAACTAAACAAAATTACACAGAAAATTGTTTAAGGTTGAACACTTGATATACAATCAGAGGTGCTCACAATACGAATCAGATACAGACTCAATGGACTTAAGAATTTCTAAGATATGACTTTGAGACACAGAAATTCTAAGTGAATGCAGAACAATTTCAGCAGAGGTTTGGCACTTGTAAAAATGTTGTGAGTCTTTCGTTCAGCGTTCTTGCATTACCAAATCTCTAGGTCTTCACTCCTTTATATAGAGGTGTGAAAGAGACGTTGTGAAATTGCCAGCACACCAAAGAGTCGTTGTTGAAGCTTGATCTTTCACCAATGATCTTTTGCCTGATTTGGTTGTTGTCCTATGAAGAACCAATTTGAAATCCATTCCTTATCCAAAGGAACATATATGCAGGCGAGACCGTATTCTGGAGCTGTTTTCTTGTCTTGTAGCGTGGACACAAAACAGAGTAGCGGAGAACGTGGTTGTACAATTCGTACAAAGTACAATGTCAACGCTTTCGTCCAAATTGCAAGCACATGCCTTCAAACACTTTTGAAATGATCGTTGCAATGTTCCACTAATTTTCTGCTGTGTTTTCGAATCCAATAGACAGCTTTTGCAACGTAGATTCTTCAATCTTTGAATCTTCTGCAAATCCAGTTGATCTTCAGCTTCTGGTGAAATGACTTCTGATGAGGCAGCTTCTGATGATGCAGCTTCTGATGAAGCAACTTCTGCAGCTTCTGATGGTGCAGCTTCTTCAGCTTCTGATGATGCAGCTTCTGATAATGTGGCTTCTGGACCTCTTGTCTTCAGGAGCGCTATTCTTCAGGAGCAGCTTGACTTCAGGAGCGCTTTTACTTTCAGGAGCGTATTGCCTTCAGAATCATCTAAGCTTCATTTTCTTTTGCTCTTTATTTGCTCATTCAGAACCAATCAATGATGTAACTTTTTTAACTGTGGTCCTGTACACTTGAACAAATATTAGCTAGTCCAATTTACAATTTTTAATACCTTGTTATCATCAAAACTTTTTAAGGTTCATTGTTAAACACATTTTGTTCCAACAATCTCCCCCTTTTTGATGATGACAAACAATAGTATTTAAAAATTGATCAATTGTTGTTAATCTAATTAACAAGTTGACCTTGGGGTTCTGAGGTTTGTAAGCTCTAACTCCCCCTGAGTCTGATAGTCTTTAAGGTGAGGTTTGTAAGCTCCCCCTAAGTTCTATCCAGGTTAATTAAATTCATTTTTCGCACAATAATATCAGAGCTAAAAAAAATTGAAAGAATTGACTTATAGATAAGAAGAATGGTTCAATTAATTGTTATTTGAAATTTGATACTCCCCCTTTTTGATACACCGATAAAAAGGATAGAAATTTTCAAAATTTTCAAACATTAATTAATGGGGCTCAGAGCCTTTAAATACTATCACATATACTCCCCCTTTTGTCATTAGCAAAAAGACATAAACAAAAAGAAGAGATGAGAAAAACGTAAGATTAAAGGTTCAGATCATAATTCAAATAAATTAAAAGCATTTTAACCATCTTCAAAGATTAAATAAACAGTCATAGCAAGCATTATTATCAAAGCAAATAATAACACACAAGGTATAAACAGTTAAAGATTTTTAGAAACAGGAAGAATTCAGAAGCTTATAATATCAGAAGCAAAAAGAACTAATTCAGAAGCAGAAATGAACAAAGAATATCAAAAGCCTAAAAAGACAGAAAAATAAGCTAAAAGTGTGCAACTATGGGTTTGGCTTATTTCTCTAAAATCTTCTTCAGAAGCTCTTGAACATCAGCATACTTCTTGTCCATAACTTTTCTGTAGTTGTCTTCTCTGATCTTGGCTTCTTGCATATCAGCTTCCAATTTTGATATCTTCAGCTTCTGCTCTATTAGCTCTGTTTCAAGCCTGTCATTTTCTTCTTTGAGCACCTTGTTCTCCTGAGCTAGAGCCAGGTTAGGTGCATCAAGTAATTGAAGGGCATTGTGTTCCTGCTGCTCATCTTTCAGTAATGATTCTTCTATCCTTTTTGTACTGTGTTTCAACAGGTTAATATCACTGCAAATTAAAAACCACGTGGCGAATCAATATATAAATTGCTACCACTCATCATTCATGACATTGGCATATATCAAAATTCAAAATAAAAATAAAGCATGTTTGATTAACTAGTTACTTACCCTGCAAGTCTCTTAGCAAGGTGTAAGAAAGGTTTCTCGAACTTAATAGTTATCCTTTTCAGATATTTCATAGTATTGTATATTCTTCTTCCCTTTAACTTGTTTTGCTCTAATCTGTCTATTTGTTTCAACATAGGTCAAGAAATCAAGAGTCACAAATTAGTCATCTGAAAAACAGTACATTGCAGGAAAAGGCCAAAATTGATGAAAGTATTGAACTCGCTGAGTGAGATCACTGTACCATGTTGGAACACTTATGTATGTCAAATGAGAAGTTACATCAAAACGACAATTATAACGAGACGTAGGGAGTATATATGAACACATGTTAGAGGCATTTAAATGTTTGACTTTGCGCAAATGTGCGCAGCATGGGAATTCTCTCCGGTGAATTTTTCACTAGATGCAATCCACTCTAAATCTCTACCACCCAATGATTTTGACCAAGTCAGGTAGAGAAAAATACGTGGATGTAATTACACTGCACTATCTTGTCACCGGAGACAATATGCTCCCCACTTGTGTATTTGAAATTTGGGCTTTGGTTTCATTGATTAAAGGCTTAAATATTGCATTGGTCCCTGCAAATATGGCCCGGTTGAGTTTTGATCCTTGTAAAATAAAAATTCAGAAATCAGTCCCTGCAAAATTTTCTGTCTTTTAAAAAAGTCCCTGGGCCCACTGAAGCTGCATGGTGGCACTCCGATGCTGACGTGGCACATGCTGACTGTGCATAATTGCCCACGTGGCATCTGACGTGGCATATAAATTAATTTAAAAATGTAAAAAATCTAAAAAATTAATTAAAAATCCGAAAAAAAATCTGAAAATTATAAAAAATCTGAAAAATTAATTTAAAATCTGAAAATTATAAAAGAATTTCAAAAAATCTAAAAATAAATTAAAAAATCATAAAAAATTTCCGAAAAATCTTAAAACAAATTTAAAAATCATAAAAAATTTCTGAAAAAATCGGAAAATTATAAAAATTTCCGAAAAATCTGAAAATAAATTTAAAAATCATAAACAATTTCTGAAAATAAAAATTTTCGAATATTAAATTTTAAAAAAATATTTTAAAAATTCTGAAAATTGTTTTTAAAATTAAAAATTCTGAAAATAAATTTTAAAATATTAAAATAATTTTCTGAATTTATTTTTTTTGTATAAATTTCAAAATAAAATTAATTTTTTTGAATATTATATATTCTGAAATTTCTGAAAAAAATATTTTTTTTTTAAAAATTAGAATCCACCAATTTGTTGGACTCTTGGCTTATCAAAAAAAAATTAGAATTTTCATAAAAGAACAAGAAATTAGATTTTTTTTTTAAATTTTAAAAAAAAATAGGAAATTTATCTTCAGATTTTTCTTTCAAAATTTAAAACTATTAATTTATTTTTTAAAATACATTTTCCAAAATCTGGAAAAAAATTCAGGATTACAAAAAAAAAATTCAGAAATTTTTTATGATTTTTAAAATTATTTTCAGATTTTTCGAAATTTTTTTATGATTTTTAAATTTATTTTCAGAAATTTTTTATAATTTTCAGATTTTTTTTTGGAAATTTTTTATAATTTTTTAATTTATTTTTAGATTTTTTGAAATTTTTTTATAATTTTCAAATTTTTTCAGATTTTAAATTAATTTTTCAGATTTTTTACATTTTTAAATTAATTTATATGCCACGTGGGCAATTATGCACAGTCAGCATCAGAGTGCCACCATGCAGCTTCAGTGGGCCCAGTGACTTTTTTAAAAGACAGAAAATTTTGCAGGGACTGATTTCTGAATTTTTATTTTACAAGGACCAAAACTCAACCGGGCCATATTTGCAGGGACCAATGCAATATTTAAGCCTTGATTAAATATAATCGTGATTTGTGAGCTATTATTCTGTGACTCAACGAGTCGTAAAGGTAGCACCTTGATATCACAAACTGTGATTATGAATGTAGTATGTGCATAAATGTGTGTGAATGGTCCATTCATGTTACATTTTATCTGCTGTGTTAGCTTTTAAATATGCTCTTTTTGCATGGTTCTACTTTATGTTGTAGTTATTGTGGAAGCACAAATTTTGTTCCACAGCAAGAGATAAACGATATTGAGATGTTCAATTCACACTATGTGACATGTCTCACATTAGAGATGATTTACTCACTATTTTAAGTTCGTGAATTTTAACCGTTTTGCTCATGAATGAAGATATTGCAACAAAAAGTTCGGTCCTCTAGGATTTTTTCGATTGAGGAATTTAGATTTTAAAAAAGTGAAGAGAGAAAAGAAATGGTGATCTCAAGTTAATGATTTTATTTTATCTTTTGTTGTCCATGTTATTTGGATAATTTGGTTACAAAGGAATGGTTTGAGGTTAAATAGTATTCATGTCAACCATCACAATGATGTCTCTTTAATCTTTATCTCCATCAACCAGAGTAGCTCTATCTCGAAAGGCACGATATCTTCTTCAAATCTGTATTTGCAAAATTGTAGAAATTTCAATGTTACGTAGAGACATTGCAAAAGCATTCTGATTGCCGAAGTCCATTGGAAATCTCTTCAAATTGGTTGGGATAAACCTAACGCTAATGGTTTAGCCATTGGTAATCCATGCATCTTTAGCAGCTTGTGGGGCTATGTTTAGGGATTCTAGAGCAACTTTTGTTAGCCGCTTCTGTACGAGTCTTGATCAAAATATTTCGGTAGAGTTTCTAGCAATATTGTCTTTTTTGGTGGTGTCCTGGGTTTGAATCCACGACCTTTGCATATATTATGCATAATCCCTACCAACTGAGCTAAGCTTACGAGCACTTCTAGCAATATTTTCTAGTCATTGGATCATAGTGTTAATATTTTTCTGTTGTTTTCATATGTATGTGTGTGTGTCTATATATATATATATATATATATATAGGTAGAGCTGTCAAAACGGGCGGACCGACCTGTTTAGGCCCGGCCCAATCGGGCAACGGGCTTTTTAGGGCCGGGCTAAAAAGTCCGGTTTAAATATGGGCTCGAATAATGGAGCCCGAGTCCGGCCCTATACAGGCTCCCGGGCTAACGGGCCAGCCCGCACGTACCTTTTTTTTTTCAATTCTTTAAACACATTTTCTTTAAACAGCATATTCATTAAATGAAGGGGACTACAACCAATCTTTTGTTTATACCAGCGTCATAAACAAATCATACAAAATAATCACAAGACTTAACCAATACAAGATAGTTTCAGATCATGAGGCTAAAGGTATACATTCAAAAGGACACATGTGAGCTAAAAACAACAACAAGACCCTATAAACATAACCCAACCGCATGAATATTAGTATACAGCATATTAAAATCTTAGTTCTATCAATCTGTAATTTTAAGAGCAAGAAATTTGTTCTACCAGATGAATATTAGTATACGGCATAATAAATTAAAATAAAAAAAAAATTATTTGTACTCACAATCTAAACAAAATAAGTTGTAAAATGACATCTAAGACTAAATTCTTGAGGATTTCAATCTTAGTTTCCTTCAAAAGTTCTTACTTTCTGATTTTCAAAATGATCAACTCAAATTCAATCTTAATCTAATGTATAAAAATAACCCACTTCTACTTTTTTCCGGGCTGCCCGAAGCCCGAACGGGCTAGCCCTAACAGGTTACGGGCTTTTTCGGGCCGGGTTAAAAAGCCCTGGAAAAAAATTCGAGCTGCAATTATTCGGCCCTACATTTTATTCAGGCTTTCGGGCCGGCCCGTACGGCCCGGCCCATTTTGACAGTTCTATGTATAGGTCCCTTAAGAAAAAATAGTTAATATGTCAATCATTCATAATGATGTTTTTGCATTCTCTTAATTTATCTAAAAAACTGGAAAGAAAATTGAAGAATACAAAACTAGCTAGATCTTCAACCAGATTCTAATATCAATTGCCTTTATTTATTTTATTTTTTGATTCAATTCTCTTTGTTTCTTCATACGTTTTTTTGAAAGAAAAAATATTTATCATTTTATTATTTTGTAAAAAATAAAATAAAGGCTTAAATATATTTTTAGTCTCATTACATTTTTTCCATGAAACTTACTCCAAAAAGAACAAAGAAAGCTATAATACAAATAACTATTATATTTGTCTCAAATTATATATCATTCTAACAAATACACATGGATTAAAAAATCTAATCAAAGTGTCAAATTTTTTGGTCACATTCTAAAAGTACCCTCATTTTTTGTTTAACCAATGAAATGTCACATACATAATCCAATTAATTCATTCCATTCAAAAAAAAAATCCAATTAATTCATTGGTCACATACATAATCCAATTAATTAACCTACCCTCATCATTGGATCCTCTTCGTCACAATGAAGCCTTATAACGGCTATCATTCACCACATTTATGGGCACCCTTGCATAACTACTACCCCGTTATCACACCATTACTACATAGGGGCATCCTCGACTTTATATAAAGGGCTCTTGACAAGCTTATAAGGTATGTGTCTCTCTATGCTCCACCCCAACTCTTGCTCGTATGCTGACTTGAGCGTCGAGCGCCTACATGTGCAACACCCTCTTCTTCTCAACAGAGTTGCGGCCACCATATCCTCAGATCACCACCATCAAGGATCGGAGCAATTACTTCCATCGATCCACCACCAGTGTAAGTATCCTTATCATCTTCAGATAAATCTTATGTTTGTTCTGAACAGTGGCGTCATATGTGGAAAGTAGTTTTCCCATCTTTTCCTTGCAAAAGATCAAAACTACCTAAAATCCAATTCACTCTCACGGTGGATCATGATCTGCTCCCGATTTCATCAATATTGGGAGGACATTCTTTTGATAAAAAAGAACACGTTTAATCCTCTCCCATCTCCACAAGGAGATCATGAACGACCTACATAAACAGGTTTATACTTTCTTATTGTTTATTATGATGGCATATTCAATGAATTCAATGCATTTCATAAACTTAGAATGATATTGGTGTAATACTCCATCTCACCGCGATGAATTCATGATAAATGAAAAACAAACAGGTGCATCATGCATGTAAAAGACTTTTAATCTTTGATCACCGCTTTTGCCATATGAACCAAACCAAATGATTTCAACATCATTAAGTGAAATTCTACAAGTTACATATGCCACCCACAATCACTTAAGTGAATTCAACTTCTACATATATTTATTTTTCTTTAATACCTTATACTACAATACATGGTTGAATTGAATGTTACTCGTCTCTAAAGACTCGACAGGAAAATACACTCCATGTGAAACATGACCACATAAAAGACTACAATGGATATTTATGTTCGAGTACTATTTTGTTCCAAACTCATAATAAGACTCTTAAAACACGTGCTCGCAATCCAGATGGCTAAGCCTTGGAAAAAAGTTGTCAAAAGGCTATTCGAAAAGTAGACATTGGTAAATCCAACACTAAGACTTTGTTTGCGTGTTTGGGAAAAGGGTTTTGAGTTACATAATTCTATCTCTCGACTTTGCGGCCCGAATCGAAGTGTCAACCGGCTTATTCTTTGTCATTATATTATTTTGATTTTGATCATTATATTTTTTAAATCATTATCAATTCAGGTCTTTTGAGCATTATATTATTTTGACAAATAAATTCCAATTATTCCATGAAAAAACAACCGACTTTTTCATACCTAGCCATCAATTTTTTAATCATCAATCAATTGCATGGGTTACATATTTATCTCATAATCGGTACAATAACTCTTCAAATGTTCATGCTATATTTATACATTTGAAGAGTTATTGTACCTTTTAGCAAAGGCCAAGTTACCTTTTAGCCTGATTACTTGATGATATTAAAAACTTGATTATCCTCCGTGTGATATCATAACTATAAAGTTTCATGATGTATCAATTAAACAAATGCTGTCAATAAAAAATTGATTGAATATATGTGTATCACATGAAGTTTAGTAACGTGTTAACTATTTTTCACTACCTGACACTAAGCTTGGGAACCTCTGCTATTTCGCTTGCAAAGCCACATATTTTACAGATTTTGCAGAGATTACATGACAACAAAAAGTCAGGCTAACATCATAGCAAACAAAGGTTGGGCATGAACTGTTGTCCTTGTCCGACAAGTGCCTCGTTGCACCAGCTCACCATGCCGACTTCAGTTTTCTGCTATTTGTTTCTGAAACAAATGAATGAACGAATTATGCCTTATGAAGAGCAGTCAACACCAGAATTAGAGAATGATGGAAAAACAAGTTGAAAAGAGTGCTTCAACAAGCACCAATCCAAGTCCAACATCCTTTCCGACATTCAATAGCACAATATTGGCGCAAGGCCACCACCAAGCGTTTCTACCACCGTCTTATATCTTGTGGTTATTTCTGGAATACAACCAAGATTGACACGAACAGGCCGCAACACCCACCGAAATTGGCAAGTATCGTCGAACAAGATGAATTGGCAATGCGCCATCTTCTAATATTATGCCGATAGACTCCAACTTCACCGGCATACAAATTTCGTCGCCAAAGACAAATTATCCAAGCATATAAAGCACACTACCATCTAGTGTGATATGCCTCAAATGACTGCTTCACCATCCATAAATGGTAAACAGGTTTGACACAGCCATCTAGTTCGACACCAACTCGAAAACTCGTCAAGCAACCTAATCATCGGTTCAGGTTCTTATTTGGTTGAATATGTATACATATATGCTTTATTTTCTAACAAATATGACCACTATGATGATTCTTAATAATGTGCAAAGATCTACACCTTTCCAACGAAATAAAAATAAAATTTCAGAATTTCTCTGTTAACAAACTCGCTGACACGCAACTCAAAAAGCGTCCGCATTATGGTTTCAAATGCCATATGACTCTTTGAAAGAGCAATGATGGTTATCAAATCTTGCTATTGTTATCTAACCCGGTCTTATTATAGACTTGATATTTCAGTTTGCTCACAATATATACAAGATTGCACAGGCTGATGGACTCATTTACAGAGACTACAAGTTTCAGAATATTAAACATATGACACTATTAAACATATGACACTTATGAACTTGTTTGACTAACAAGATGTACTTTATACATTCAGCCCAAAAACAATTTTGCAGGAGTTATAAGTCATCTAGACAATCACAGCCTCATCAAATAAAGCTAGAAACTCAAAAGGAAAGCATGAAGATACAAACTTCGCTTACTTTACCTCACAGCAGGTCATGTTATCATCCTTATACACTTGAGGGCTGATCATAATTTATTGATACTAAAATTGACAAATCCTTTTGTGGACTATATACTCCTTCATCCGAAGAATCATGGGTACATTTAGACATGTGCATCATTGTATATAGCGCACCAACAACACAAAGGATCTTCAATTGTTTCAATGCACCAATCCAGTTATACCGACGTCAATAAATTTCGTCACCAAAATGAATGAATTGATCCGACATAGTCGTCTTCCTCTGAGACAACCAGAGGTAACACATTTTAAAATAACTCTGTTAATATTCTAACTTATGCAGATTAGCACATCAACGCTTTCAAAGAAGAGTCGTGGTCGACAATATCAAACATCACTTCACTATGCAAGTTTTTTTTATCACTTCAAAAAGAAGAGTTGCTGAAGCGACCAAACCCTTGTGAGGTCGAATATCAAATGAAAAAGAACCACAATCTCGATCAAGTGGTCCGATTCACGGACCATGCGTCGTCAAAATCATCATCGGTACAGGCTGTCAAATACGAAAGAGCAACGGAGTGACAAAGCTAAACAAACTCCACAACTACTTTGAATTCAGATAACATTCTCCCTCCGAGATCATGCTCTTAGTTGGTATAAAGATGACAACGTTTCCAAAAAAAATAATTATGTCAAAAAAAAGTTTCCCAAAAAATCTCAAAACTAACGAGCAATTACAAGGGAAATAAACACTCATGCCCGTCTATGCATCTAAAACCCACATTTACGGGACAAGTAAAATCTACTCGACATAATTACTTGATCCTCGATATGATAGCTACCAACTACTACATCACCGCCTCGCATGTAAGGGAGAACCCCAGCTCGCGATGAGATCTTCATACCTCAGGGCAAAGAACTTAGAATTTAAATTGTTTAATGCATGTCACTAACATTATATTTATATATATAAAGGATTACTAAACATAAATAGAAGGCAAGCGGGCAACAAGCTTCGCCGCTACGCCTTTTTGGATGGCAAAACAAATTCATCGTTTATCGATCGAACAACATCTTCGAACACACGTTTAGAATTACATCTTTTGAATGTGATTGCTTCTAATGTATACCATTTGTAATGATTAGAACGATCACACTTGGATCCCCTCGTAAAATAACACACAAGTCTTCACTTCATTACGAACGAAGAGATGGCTTAGGGGAGGAAGCACAACACCTTTTGATTCAAATAAAATCGTTAAGTTCCACCAACGAGCATAAATAAGGTAAAACCTACACGAATACGGTTTACGCCTCCTCGAATAAGAGAACTTTGCCACAAGTTCCACCACCGAGCTCAAAACACGTAAAACAATGGATATGGAATGTGGAATGTCCTGCTACTCCATCATCCTAATTTAAAGGACAAGTTAATCTATTAAATAGATATAACTTGCTCCTCAGTATGAAAAATTCCAACTATTTCATCACCGACAAACATGTTAGGCAGAGCCCCAGCTCGCGTTGGGATCTTCATGCCTTGGGGCAGAGAACTAATCTATGTTTTGTTCCTCCATTGTTACCATTCGAATGATGACCTGGAAGCAACTCTATCCTGGATCAGTCAAAGATTCAGAAACTCTACGATGGAAACGCTCATCCAACACCAATATCATTTGGAAAAACAATTTCCAACGAAAATAAGTTGGGGTCAACCTAGTCCTCTTTTCGAGCTCTTTCGCTCAACTGAGAAAAAATCTCAACTCTCTCTCTCGACAAGTCTAGTCGACAAAAAAGGTATCATTTCTACAATGATATTATTCTACAAATTCATGTGTGTTCACCTTGCAACGGGAACAACACTCAAAAATTCGGCAAAACCACGCCACTCTGTGAGAAGAAAAAACATTATCTTCTCGCCATGCTTTTCAAAAAAGCATAATCTTAAAAAAAAAAACTTCCTTAGAGCATAATGTAAATCCTCCTCGGATTATAATCAAACTCAAAAGTATCACAAATGATCTTCTTCAGATTGTTTCTAACATAACCAGTTTGACATCTTTTTGCTCGTCTACATTTGAAGTCGTCACTTGGAATGCCTCAAACTGACGACATGGGGGGATTCTATTCTGGACTAGCCAAAAGCCAAGCTCGCCACAATTAGGGCCCATTTACTCAAAGGCCCAAAGCCTACCCTTAGCATTGGATCGTCTCTGCCTCAATAAAACCTCATAATGTCATGGCGGCTCATAATTACTATCATTCACCACATTTATGGGCACCCTTCCATAACGGCTGCCCCATTATCACACCATTACTATATATAGGTCTCTCTTACCCTATATAAAGGGCTCTTGACAAGCTTATAAGGTATGTATCTCTCAATGCTTCATCCCCACTCTTGCTCGTATACTGACTTGAGCGTCAGTAGGCGCAACACCCCCTTCTCCTCAACGGGGTTGCAGCCACCACTTCTTCGGAGCACCACCATCAATGATCGGCGCACTTACTTCCGTCGATCCACCACCATTGTGAGTATCCTTATCCTCTTCGAACAAATCTTCTGTTTGTTCTGAACAAATTGCTTCATAACACTGGTAAAATAAATCCTTAAAAAAACACCGGTAAAACAAAGTAACATATAGTGATAATTAAAGGGACAAAATTGAAAAAATAGTGCAAAATTTTATGGATATTTCTTTTTTGGTGTCTGGGGTTGAATCTCTTTTTTTTGTGGTGTCTAGGGTTTAAATCTCGAACCTTACATATATTATGTATTGTCATTACCAATTGAGTTAAGCTCGCAAGAACAAATTTTATGGATATCAGATAATGACATATAATTTAAAATAAAGTTCTTTTTACTAAAATGATATATAAATTGATGTGACTTAATTTTTTTTTCCTTATAATTTAGAACGAGGAGTAATAATAATGACATAATGATGTTGTGAACACTTAAAGATATTGATTTCTAAAGCCAAGTGGTGAAGCCGTAAATTATGAAGCCCATTACTGAAATTCTATCTCATCTTGCTTGGGGTCTCATTTTTTTTTTTTTTGCTTTATGTGATTTTTTTTTTTTCTTTTTACAGGGAGCTTTATGGGATTTACGTATTAAATAAAAGGATTAAATATGGTTTTGTTCTCTATAAATATGTTAACTTTTTGTTTTAGTCCTTCTAAAATATTTCTTCAACTTTTAGTTCTTTAAAAAAATTCCATCTTCACTTTTGGTCATCATTTAAAGTAAACTCATGTAGAATTAATATTTTTGAAAAAAAATTGCAGAAAAATTTATAATATTATAAGAATCTCTCAAAAAAAATAGATTTTTTTAACAAAACATGAATTAAATGTGATTTTTTAGATTTTTGAAGGTTAAAAATTCATATTTAATTTATGTTTTGTTAAAAAATTCTAATTTTTTTTTGAGAGATTTTTACAATATTATACACATTTCTGCACAATTTCATTAAAAAATACAAAAAAAAAAACTTAAAAATTGGAACCAAAAGTAGTGATTGAAAATTTTATAAGAATTAAAAGTTGGAGGAAAAATTTTAGAGAGACTAAAACAAAATTTTAGTATATTTAACCCTAAAGAAAATATAAGAATAAGAAAGTAATAATAAATTTTTCTCAAAAAAGGCTAAATAAATACTACTCTCTACGTTTCAAAATGAGTGTCACTTTAGCTAAAAAAAAATTGTTTCAAAATGAATATCACTTTACATTTTCAATACAACTTTAATTTTTTTCTTCCAACTTTACCCTCAATAAATACTCCAACTTTTCTCACACAATTTTCAATATAATTTTAATTTTGTTTTTTTCTTATAAATTAAGGGCTGTTTTGTAAAAACATTATATCCAATGATTATTTCATTCCATTTCTTAATATGTGTGTCAAAGCATAAAACGACACTCGGCTTAATTGCACTTTTGCCCCCTATATTTTGTCAATTGTGCGATTTTGCACCCCATTCTTTCAAACGAGCGATTTTGCACCCTATATTTTGTCAATTGTGCAATTTTGCACCCCATTGTTTCAAACGATCGATTTTGCACCTCATAGTTTCCCCCTTTCTGATTTTGCACCCCAAAAAATCATAAAAATGTTCAGTTTTTTTCCAAAAAATTTAAAAAAATCGAAAAAAATCAGAAAATATAATCTGACCTTTTTTAAAAATTTTGAAAATTTAATTTCAAAATTTTAAAAAAAGGTCAGATTTTTTTAAAAAAAATTCTGGAAAAAAATTTAATTTTAAAAAATCTGGATACAAATTTAAAAAAAGGTCAGATTTTTTTAAAAAAATTCTGGAAAAAAAATTAATTTTTAAAAATCTATATACAAATTTTGAAAAAGGTCAGATTTTTTTTAAAAAATTCTGGAAAAAAATTTAATTTTTAAAAATCTGGATACAAATTTAAAAAAAGGTCAAATTTTTTTAAAATTTTGAAAATTTACTTTTTTTGTATTTTGAAAATTAAATTCCAGATTTTTAAAAAAAAAATCTGATTATATTTTCTAATTTTTTTTTCGATTTTTAAAATTTTTTGGAAAAAAACTAAACATTTTTATTATTTTTTAGGTACAAAACCAGAAAGGGGGAAAACTATGGGGTGCAAAATCGCTCGTTTGAAACAATGGAGTGCAAAATCGCACAATTGACAAAATATAGGGTGCAAAATCGCTCGTTTGAAACAATGGAGTGCAAAATCGCACAATTGACAAAATATAAGGGGTAAAAGTGCAATTAAACCCATTTTAAAACGGGAAGAGTAGTAAAATGAAAAGACATTCTGTCAAAAGAAAAATTTAAAATGAATAGACCGACTCTGGCCAGTTTGAATTAAATAAGATGTATGAAACATACCAAAGCACTGCATATGCCAGCAAAATGCAAAAGGTAGAAACTGAGATAAGTTTGAAAGATAATAGGGTACCCTCACTATACTGTAGTTCCGCCCTTGGTCCAATGGTCACAAAGGTTGGCTCAAGCAACCTCTAACATTGCAAGAAATAATCTTCAGTATACGAATCAGGCTTGCGTTGTCGCTTTCAAAAATTACACGCCTGAAGCCACAATCCATAGTGAGTCTAACGGCGAGAAGCATCGCATAAGCTTCTGCAGTTCGCACATCCTCGTACCCAGGAGACAACCATGTAGCAGCAGCAAGCACACAACCTTGCTCATCTCTAACTATCGCACCCGAACCCCATGATCCACAGATCTGGAGATTTGCATCGCAATTGGCTTTAACCATTCCTGGGTCATGCTTAATCCATCTGTTATTCCTGTTCTTCATGTGCGGTTGAGACTGAGGGGAAACATGATGCACTTCCCGGATATTGGCGCGGCGGAACTCTATGATGTTGGCTTCTGCTTTTTGGATGATCTCTTCCTCGGGTATGATAGCTATTCAAAAATGCTTAGCAAACTTTATTTACTATTTGTGCATAAGTTTAAATATTGTGGTATGGAAAATGAAATTGAATCTTTATTTTGATGTAGGTTTTCGGAATGGTTGGAATTGGAAATATTGTTGGCAAAAGTTGTGTGGATCAAAGGTAGTTATTTATTATTGCCAACATTTTGATTAAAATAAAGATTATTGGGTACATATTTAAAATATTTTCGAGGCAAAAGTCATGTGGTTGATTATTTTTAAAATAGTTGAGATCTTGTCACCAAAAAAAAATAGTTGAGATCTAATAAAAATATTTTTAAAAATTACATAAAATACCTAAAGTTATAATTTGATGTATGTATGTAAATCATGCATTTATTATAGTTGACAAGGTTTTAAATAACCGTTGCGGTCAAGGTCTAAGTCTCGTATAGGATTTCACGATATAGGGATGATAACAATTGTCTCATCTTTTTCTACCATCTCACATTTTATCTTACTTTGTTAACAGGATTTAATATTTATTGAAGATGGAGTTGAAAAAGTAAGTTTATTTATTTATTAGTACACATATATTATGTATAAGTATTGTATTATGAATTAATTAAATATTTATTATGATTTCATATAGTTCAAAGAGTTGAAGCTGGAGGGGTTTTTGGTGAGAGTTGTGTGCTTATTAATATGCCACAACTTTTCACAGTCAAAACTAGGGAAGAATGTCAAATTGGTAAAATAGACCGTAAGGAGCTCTTTGACATTATTCGAACCAAAGCCGATGAAGGATTAAAAATCATGAATATCTTCATTTGAGTATGTGTAATATAGCAACCAAAATTATTTATTTTATTTTTTAAATCACATGTTATTTAGCTTATGTTATTTAGCTTAAGTTGTTTATCCTATTATTTGTTCGTATTATTTGCTTATTCTTGCTGGTAAATGTTTTATTTTGCAACATGAAGGTGGTAAAGTATCTAATTTTTTTACTATTTGAATTTCAATTCTACTTTATTTTTTAGAATAAAATTTATTTAATTAAATTTTTAATTTTCAATGAGAGTTTGATTGTATAAAATATTTATATTTTATTTTTATGCTTTTTTGGATTTCATGGAGTAGTAATTATTTTGACTCCCGATTAGGAGTAAATAGCACTTTTCAATATCTGTATCACTGTATAAAACTATGAATGTTTGTTTAAACACATACGTAAAATACCACTGCTATTCCAGTAACTATTATTTGTATGAAACTATGTTGTATGTCGTTCTTAAATAGTCGCACTTTATTACGGATAAATGTTCTACCTTGCAAGTTTGCAACAAGTGCCAAGTATCTAAAGTTTTTCTATTTGAATTCTTCTTAAAATTTAAAATTTCATAAGAGTTTGATTGTACCTTTTATCGTATAAAAATTGTCTCGTCTTTTTCCACCGGTTCATATTGATCTTACTTTTTTTTATGAGACTTGATACTTTATGAAAATGGAATTGAGTTTTAAGTGTATTTATATGTAAATATTAAGAATAAATATTCTAATATGGATTATGAAATTGAATCTTTATTCTGATTTCAGGTTTTGGAATGGTTGGAATTGGAAATGTTTTTGGTGACTTTTGGAGAGAAGCTCTTCAACATTGTTTGTTTGACCCATAATATTGCAATTATAGCATATATTACAATTCTCTTGGCACGGGTGTTAGCAGCTGGCAGGGACCATTATGTTGGATCCAATTCCAAAGCATCGAATTGATGGAGTTCAAGAATAAAGCCAGCTCTGTGGCGTTTTGCATCACTCTAGAGTAGAAATCTAATTTGTTAGTAGTTACCCTTTATTTGAGCATTCATGTTGTTTGTATATTGTATGTTTAGGTATGAACTTATTGATCATGTTTTTTTGGGTATGAACTTATTGTTGTTGAAATGAATGATGAATTCCTTTAACTTCTTGTTCTTATTATTGAAGCATGATGACATGATATGAGAACTTTTTCTTATAGGATATGGTATGATAACTTGATGATCCCGACATTGAAAGTAGCTTTATACTTAAAAGTCATGTAATTCAAAGCATAAATATTGGTTGATGAGCATGATGCTGGAATGATATTCTAATGTAAAATGGTGTTTTTGCATTTATTGATGATTTCATTCAATATTTATCAATGGTTTCCAAAGTGAACCCCATAATAAGATCAAGAATCAAAAGACATTCAAGCTTGTTTTATGCATTCAACAGTAAATGTTTGGTAATCACTACTCACTACAATTAATCTATAACAATGTCAACTTAATTCAGATGCCTTAATATATTGTGTTTGCACACTCTTTTCAGTAAAATTCTAAGAAACCCTTTTTATTGATCTCTATCAATTTGGTGCTTTCAATAACGAACTTGACACAACTATCATTGTTAACGTGGTTTTTTGTAAAATTATACACAAAGCTCTCTCTCTCTGTTATATCTTTATCTAAAAATGTGATTAATGATAAAAACATTAATGAAAATACAAAGCTGACAAAGCAGAGACAGCTACCAATCTTCCATTTTGATCTCAAAGCCAACAAGACTTCGGCTGTAGCATATCCTCCATGCACATATTTTTTTTGATTGGAAACATCTTATATTACTTCGAAGAAT
Source organism: Medicago sativa (assembly GCF_051527215.1). Taxonomy (NCBI): domain Eukaryota; kingdom Viridiplantae; phylum Streptophyta; class Magnoliopsida; order Fabales; family Fabaceae; genus Medicago; species Medicago sativa. The sequence goes on along the minus strand of NC_140756.1, from coordinate 81,110,169 downwards.
CAGAGAATACAATGGGTGAAATAGGGTCTGGGACATTTCCCTCCCAAGACATAGAACCAACATTTCTAGCAATTCCAATAAGGCTGTGAGCCCTACTGCTGCATCTTTTAGTACACAATAAATTAACATTAACCAAATGAGATAACAACTCTAAACGGTCAGCAACAATTAAGTCTATAGCAGCAAGTTTAAGCTTTCCTAGGACGCACTTCACCACACTCTCAGCATCCATCTCAACTATAATATTCTGCAATTTCTGTTCTTCAATTCAATTTAAGCACCATCGTGTTTCCTTAATGACCGCGCCCTCATGGTTTCTTACGATCAGACCCCAACATGTGTGCCTGCCTTTAAAGCATCACGGACCAATATTAACTTTCAAAACACCCAAAGGAGGGATTTTCCAACCTGTTGTGGCCTCTGGTGTGGGCTCTCTGCTGCTATTCATTCCTGGTGTGGGTCTACAAGCTACATTGAACTCTTCAGCAAAGGAAGAAACATCCTGCACAATACTTCCAGCATCAAATTGCCCTTTGTTGAAGACAACTTCATTGCAATTTTCCCAAATCCTCCAAAGAGTGAGGCTAAACAGTTGGCTGACAGTTTGATTGGAGGTGGACAACCAATGTAAAATCAAATTGGAGAGGCTTAAAAGGGGGCAGAACGTGAAGTCCCAAAGGTGATGTGAACCACAATCTCTAAGTTTCGCGACAATGCATGAACAAAGTGTTCCTGAGACTCTTTTCCATCAAAGCATAACAGACAAGTGGTGTCTAGTTTGATTCCTTTTTGCTATAACCTGCTCTTTGTGGGGAGAATTCGTCAAATAACCCTCCAAAGAAAGTCTTTCACGCACGGGGGCACCTGCAAGCTCCACGATTTTTTTTCACAAAACTGAGTTTCCATCACTTGATACTTCCGGGATGTCTCTTGTGGCTGCATCTTTGAGACAGTGGTAGGCCAAACGAACAGAATAGTCACCGTCCTTCTCCCAATTCCAAACCAGTTTATCTTCCGGCAATCTCCATAAAATTGGAATTTTCAGAATCTGCCCCGCCTCAGACTCATTAAAATTATTGAAGACTTCCTCCCTCTTCCACTGTTTAGTATCTATATCTATCAGTTCAGCTACCACAGTATCCGTTGCAAGGTTCATATTTGGACTTCATACCTTAAAATTGGACAGTTCAGGAAGCCACGGGTCTTGCCATTTCATGCCATCCTCAAGAACGTTTCTAACATTTATCAGACTTCTCTACACATAACTTGGTTGGTATCCAGTGTGGGCCTCTAAGAAGTTTGATCTTGGAAAGTATCTGCTCTTTAGTTCTAGCTGAGAGTTCTCATTTGACACTAGCCTCCAACATTGCTTACCTAGCAACGCTTTATTGAAGTCTAATTCTTTTAAGTCATTTCTAGTGCAAAAAAACCTTTTTAAGTCGGGCGTGCGTCCGACCTAATATTAGCTTCCATCAATATCAATTCACACACTTTTGGGATATCCTCTTCATCATCTGGCATAGGTGGAACAATAGAGCAACTACTTGTGCTAACATGTTGAGTGGTATTAGGAGAATAAATTGGGAAAATTTGATTTTGTTGAGAGTAAATTGACTGCAGCACTTGATCTGTGATCTGCTTGGTAAGATCTATTTTCAAGGCTGCTAGTTAGGCATCATTGATAACAGACGGGGTGGAATTAGTTTGTGATCCAAAGTATTCTTGAATCCCCACACCTCCACCTATAGCACGAACACGGCCAGGGTGTTCAGGTTGCCCAAGGGCTTCCGTCCAGATGTCCTTACGCCCTAGTGGCACAAATCCATTTGATACTAGAGAATCCTATCACGAAAAATGTCAGGCCCTGTAATTTGAATAAAAAACCTTTTAATGCAAATATCTCTCCCCTTTAATTTAGAAAATCTTTTAATTGGAAACCTGGATACTTCAGAAATGATAGATTTATGTAAGAGTATATGCAATATAACAAAAAAAAAAACACTAGCAGCAAACCAGACCCAAAAAAAACACTTCGGTTGACCACAAAGTCTGTATCAGACAACAAACAGCAGAAAAAATGCATGGCAGAAGACACAAAATGTTCCAGTAAAAGTCAGCCCCTAAAGACTTGTAACATCTCTCGATTATCACCAAATTCAACAGGACAAAAAGACTCAACAACATTCTTTTTTAGTATCAATGACACGTGGGTACCTAGCATCATATTAGTATCAATGAATTAAAATATTGAAAACTTCATTTGACACATCCATACAATACAATGCAGTACCCCGTCTATTCACAGTTTGCGCATTATTTTTTAAAGGTTCCACAAATAAGCTATTTAAATTTTTAAATTCTATCAGACATATATGATGTTTACATATCATATAATGTTTCATTTTAACATGACTAGCAAAGGTAAGCACTTGTCTGCACTACAATGACATCAACCGCCACAATTATATTATAGTAATATTGAAAATGAACTAAGTTAGGAAATTCGAAAGTTGTTTTTAGTTTTCAATCATATCCATCTATCTATCTATGACTTGCTTCTTCAAATAACTTTCCAGCTAATGCCAGAAAATGGAAGGTCATTTTCATTGGTGCTTGTTAATAATTGATATAAAAAATTCAAGTACAAGTCAAAAACACAATTGATATAAACAATCATAAATTATAAGTGCATGTTGATGTTGCTAACATTGATAATTGGTCTGAAATTGAATTCATGGAATTCTTGAGAGAAAATAATGCAAGAAACATACCGGATGGCTTCAACACGTTCCTATGACAAAATTGTTAGTTCTAATCATGAATTTCATGTTAAGCTCACTACTCAATAAACTGTTTGCTTAATTTTTTCTAGAAAACATTATATTTTCACATTTATCTTTAAGCATACGCACATTTCTCTACAATATTTCAACAGAAAAAATAATGTTGCATATGTACAATTATCTTAAGCATGTTGTTCAAAAAAACAATTATCTTAAGCATGCAATCTGTCATGAAAGATCTACATGGTTTGTTTACTATTAAAGCATAGTTGTTGTGAATTTGGATATGTAAACATCGTATGAATCAGTTTATGACATCATGGTTATGATTAGCAAAAGGTAAAACTCACACCAATACTTTGACTTTGACCAGTTTTCTCAACTGTAAAAAGAAGATTTTCATGGAACTTTGAGACACAAAGACTGGCTCATTTAAAGAATATTGATTAGAGAAATAGAGGAAAGAGGTAGAGAAATTAGTCATAACCTGGTTGGGCAATTGATAGAAGGGGAGGTGAGCACTGAGCAAGTGAGTCCTCGTCGTTATTTGATTTAATTAATTAATTAATAAAAGAGGGAAAGTTAAATTAAATTAACTCTTTCCAATTGATAGAGGAAAAGTTTTTATTTTGACAGAAAAAAAAATAGGGAAAAAGAACTTTGTTAAGTTGGTTGGTCAATAAACAACCTAAGCAATTTCTTAAAATAAAAATTATTAGATCGAATGGTCAACAAATCAACTTAAGCGAATGGCTTCTTAAGTCAGTTGGTCTAACTAACGACTTAAGGAATTTATATAAAATTTTTGTGAGATATCACAACCTTTACACCTATCTTGTTACGGATAAAATCTTTGTTATTTGTAAGTTGGTGATGTTTCCGTTATATTTGGGGAACTTCTACGGTACACCCGCAAATTAAGGTGTACCGGTACTCCCATTTCAAAATAATTTTTAAATTAACTCTTATTTTTATAGAATAAAGTGTTATTAGTTGATATTTATATTTTAGAAAATGTAATTTCATAAGAAAAAACATCATTTCATTGTTTATAAAAATCATACTAATTTTTTTTACATTTTATTGTAAAAAATAATCAAAATTCTCTATTATGAGTACTAAAAATTTAGATAAATTAAATTAAATTTCGTCGACGTTTTTGGTAAATAAGATTTAATTATTATAATTATAGGTGATTGAAAACAATTTTTCTCTTCAAAAAATAACACATTTAACTACTAATTTATTGATTTGGTGTACCAGTACAATCAAATTTATGAGAGTACCATAGAATATGCCTTATATTTGTCTTTCTATTACTTTGTAAAAACATACTACACAGGGAAAACGTGAAAGTTCATGATTTGACCAACGTTTAAGCTTAGGCCATAGAAGACCCATCACAACTTTGGTCAAATTCCTTTTATAACAAAGAATGCAAAAACAAAATGGTAGAACTAACTAATGAGCAAAATTCAAAAGATGAAAAATAGACAAGTTTAATTTCATTTCTGGATACTGTATCTTTACTTTCTCTTAGGACAGACTTGTTAGCACAAAAGCAAGAAATTCGAGAGAACATAATCCTTCGAAGTTAACACCCTTGTTATATGCTTCAAACTATGTGCATGTATATAACGTTCAGGACAAAATATTGAGACATATTATTATCAAAACTATACTTAAAGATTAGTTGCAAAATTTATATATTATAAATAACTTTTTTTAGTTCTTTGGTACAGTAATAAAGTAATTTCATAAGAAAAAAGTTAATTATAATTTTTAAGAAATTAAAAGTTATTTGTCGACTTTATATTTTATGAAATATCATTTCATAAGAAAAAAAAGAGTAATTTCATATTTTATAAGAATCATGCTAAAAAAAATTACATTTTATTGTAAAAAATAATCAATATTCACTATTATGAGTAGGAAAAATTCAAAAAAATTAATTTATTGAATAAGGTGAACAATTTTGAGGAATTTATTGAACTTTTTTTTTTTGTGAACGGGGCAGATTGCTTTTTAAAACCCAATTTCTCCGTCTCTAACCTAGCGAGTGTAAGGTTGCAAACTAGGAGAAAAAAACTTGAAACAAGGATGATAAACCAAAAGGGAAACTCCAAATAGTCATGCTGTGCTTTAAAGGGCCAAAACTAATAAATAAATCTAGTTGATTTTTCGTAGAATCGATTTTGTCGCTCAACTGAGGGTCTTTGTTTTGGATTTTTTGACAAAAAAATCTATTTTCTTATTACCTTTTTCTTTTTTTGGAAGTGTTATTAACTTTTTCTTTTATTCATGTCCTTTATTAATACGTGTGAAATAAGTTTGTCATTGATTATGAGACAAAGTAAGTACTAATATTTATGATAGTAGATTTTTTTTAGTAATTTATGATAGTATTTTTGATTCCATGAGTTGTATTCCAATTTTTGTTTTACTCAATTGGATTTCAATATTAAAAGCTAAAACTAATTAATTTGAATTACAGTAAAATCTAAAATAATTCTAGTTACACTTCAATTAGACAAAAATACCCTTGATTCATTTCTATATTTTCATTCATTATCCTTCCTATCCTACGTCTTCCTCCCTCTGATTGTTTTTCCCTTGTCTTATTCCTCCAATTTTCCCAGTTCATTGCCGATCTTTTCCTCTCATTTTTAATTGAATTCCATTTTTCCCTGTATATGCTTTCATTTTTTTCTAGAAAACTTTGGTGTTCCAATTGTTTTCAATGTGGTAGATAGATATCCCAGTAGACTGAACTTACGCGCTCGTTAATTTATTTATTTTGGTACAAGCTTATACGTTAATTTAATTAACTTAAATTTATGCTAATTCAATTCACATATTTCACGAATAAAAACACTTGAAATCACGTAGACCATCAGTTTCCGTATACCTCCATTTTATGTATTGGTATCTATTTTTCTAATAAAAAATTAATTCTTGTTCAAAACAAATTCCTCCATTTCACGAATACCCATTAAATTCATGTATACTATTGAGTTTAGCTCACCGCTATAGAGTTTAAGTCACCACATAAATCATGTAGTGTCAATTCTCATGCATAAATAAATCACTACATTTAGGATTACTAACTGTTATGAAAACAAGCTAAAGGTACGTTTCTGCGACACGTATGTGGATTCAGTCTCAATCTTAATATCAGTCGAGTTCAAATACACATAACTAAATTGAATTCAAGTTGAGAGGTAAAAATTATATGGTTTGTAAATCTTTTTTTTAGAGGTATATGGTTTGTAAAGTTAATATGAAATCAAGTGGTATTTCATATTACAATAAAAAAGATTAATGAAATATTGCGATGTAACCTATGTTTTAGCAACGGATGTCGTATTGAAATACAAAATCAGTCATATTCCTTTTATTTACCTAGGTATGCATATTGGAAGGGATCATCGTTGGTTATCATTTTGGCAGTCGTCATTTGAAAAAATTTGTAAAAAAGAATAAAGGGATGGAAAAGTAAAAGGGCTTATGCTAGTTAAATTTGTCTTGTCGGCGTTTCTGATTTACGTTATTTCCTTCTTCAAGGTTACCATAAGTATTATTACTATATATCCTTGAATATTTTTTTAAATCGTTTCTTGGGAGGGGTGAGGGAGTTCCCAAAATTCATTGGATAAATTGAGATAAAGTGTGCACGATTAAGGAATATGGTGGCTTGGGGGTTAGGAGGCTGAGAGAGTTCGATTTGGCATAGTTAGGGAAGTGGTGTTGGAGGTTGTTTGTGGATCGGGGTGGGTTATGGTTCAAAGTATTGGTGGCAAAATATGAGGTTGTTGACGGGTGTATTAGGAGAGGTGGGCATAAGGCACCAGTATGATGGAAAGATTTATGTGTAATTGGTGATGGGATCCAACAAGGCAGTGCTGGTTGGTTTAAAGAAGGTGGCAGTCACATTTTGGATGATGGAGAGAGTACGTCGTTTTGGTTTGACATGTGGTTGAAAGGTGGGAGTCTGCGGTCTAGATTTAGGAGGATAGTTAACCTTTGAGTAGACTCTAGTGTTACCGTAGTGGAGGTGCAGAGGCAATGATGGGGGATTGAGGGGGTGCGTGGTGGTGGAGAAGGTGTATGTTCGACCAGGAAGAGGAACGGTTGGATCATTGTGTTGCTCCTTTTTTTGTGGTGTCCGGGATTCGAATCTCGGATCTTGCATATATTATGTGTTGTCCTTACCAACTGAGTTAAGCTCACGGGGATATTATGTTGCTCTTTTAATGATGTGTATAAGGTTGTCACTCTAATTGAACAACTACTCTTGATATTCCTAACAATTTAATTTGGTGTCTCTGAAGGTGTAGTTAATTGCTTGAAGATCTCTTGATAAACGAATCAAAAGATAATATTTTGCGTCATAGTGTTTTGCCTCAAGGTTCCTTAAGTTGTTCGAGAGATTGCAGTGAGAAGGAAAAAATAAATCACATTTTCATGGATGTGACTTCTTTGGTAGGATCTTTAATATAGTTTTTTTATTGGTTGGGTATTCATTTTGTTAACACGGCTAATATCAGCAAGCAAGCTTTGCAATTTTGTGGCGCACATGTTTTCTAAAAGAAATTTGTTCTAGTGTACAAGTCATCTGGTTGTCTTCTAAGATGATGATGATGATGATGATGATGATGATGATGATAATAATAATAATAACAATAATAATAATAATAATAATAATAATAATAATAATAATAAGGGTCCTGCTAACCGGCGTCCCTGAGGCACTGTTGAAGCATATTATAAAAGGGAATTATTACCATAAAAGGAACTGTTTTTGACTTTATTATAAATTAATTACACAATTTCAATGCATTAATTACTGTACAATTTCTTTTTTTATATCATTAACCAGTGCCCCGGGGGCACCGGTTAGCATTTTCCTAATAATAATAATAATAATAATAATAATAATAATAATAATAATAATAATAATAATAATAATAATGCATTAGATGTGGGTAGGCACTAGACAATGCGTGAACACAAATAAATAAAGATGTTTAATGAAACTCTTTTACTTGTAAATGCAAATAAATGATATGTTATAATGTTTTGATCAAGGAAGTATAGTCTTAAACTTCAAAAAAGCAAAAATTTATTTCAAATTGTTATTAATATAATTATTACAATTAATTGGCATTAATCAAAACAATCCACAGATTATGCTATAGATATCACATAAATAGTGAAAAGGTAAATGAATTATTTTAATTGAGGTCAACTCAACATTTGTAACTCTGTTTTGTATATAGACTTTTAAAACTATATCTCTATTATATATATTTGCACTATTTTATTTTGATAGTACACATGGCATCCTTATATTAAAAGGTGCATTAATGTTTTGTGTAATTGGTACATATTATGTGATTTGTGCAAGACTTATGTAATTAACATGATTATGCAAGTTGACTAAAAGGCTTATAATGACAAAAAAATAAATGGAATATTTTATTCAAATTATTTTTGCTATTTAATGTGTTACTAATTTCATTACTAAATTAATGGCATAATTGATGTAACTTACTTGCTTCTTTTTTCCTATAAATATTGTTTGTCCGTCTCAAACATCTTCACATCATTTAAAATTCATACTAAAATTTTAAAATTATTCTCAAAATCTCTTTTTTATTTTATTGAAACACTTTTCTTCTTAACATATTTTTTTCATCACTCTAATTTCAAAAATTGATTCAATTTATGATATTACTCCACTACATGTTGTATATATCCATGTATTTTATTCATATTCACATATTCATCCTATGATACCCTCGAGTTCTAACGGCTTATGACAAGATATGTACCAATTACATGTTGGTACATAATTCTTAATTATCATCCAATCAAATTGTAATCAACACATCATCATATTAAGTTAGCCAGTCTTGAGTTTTTTTTCCTATATATAGTCAATTTGTCTTTCATCATTTGTATATGCATCTTCTTTTCGTACAAATTGTTTATAATATCATTTATTTGAAATGCAAATATTTCTACCTCCTGACCAATTCAATTTTATTGATTTCATTATTATCAAATTGATTTAGGCACCTTTTTTTTTCCTTCCGAATTTTGATTCCCTTTTATAGGTTTAGCTGTCGGCTCTGTTAATTTTAGGGTTTTCATCCCCATATATATTTACACCTTTTGAAAAAGTTTGCTTCACGTTTTAATGAATTTCATTATTTTTCTATTAATTTGAAGTGACGTAATTGAAAGACGTTTTGAATCAGATTTCTTCATTCCAAAACTATTTTTTTTGCCACTATTAATAATGAGAGATATGTGAAAGGCATGTCAATGTTTTGTTCTTTCAACGTTGAAGTTGTGCATATAAAAGAGAATTCTTCCTTAAAAAAACAGAGAATTCTCAAGTATTTTTGGGTAACATATTAGTTGATAGTTCTCAAGATATTATATTTTTATCTTACATTTTTGTGGTGCAAACTATTCATGTATGTTGTAGAACAAGACCGACCCCTGCGAAAATGTAGAAAATTTATTTTAGTTATTTTTTTTCAATGAATTTTATCTAAACCTCACTATTTTCTTTATTATTTTCATTTGCTCCTATTCAAAAGAACTGATTTAATTTATTAAGTTTTTTCGTTTCTATTGTCAATCACTCATTTTCACTAAACATGGCGTTGATATATATTATTTCACATAAATTATTTTAACATCAAATCTCATCCATTCATTTCATTTGATAAATTAGTTCACATGCATCAAATACTCTTTATCACCTAATCAAGCATTCCATTTTTATCTCACCATATTTATTTATTTCTGCCATCAACACATACTCAAACTTCTTTGTTAATTTTTTTACAAATTGCATGATAAAACACATACTTATGGTTGTTTGAGTCACTCATCAACATCGATAATATTTATTTGCCTTTATTTCATACCCATATTTTTTATTTATTTTAAAATTATATTAAAAAAAAAAGACAGCAATCTCGGCTAAACTATCAATATCTCTATCTGTATCCTTATCTACATCTACAATCTACATCTACATCTACAATATAAACAAGTGAAACCATTTTCATTCAAAAGTACATGTCAGGCTAATTAATGCTAGAAAAATTCAAATTTCCATTACATGGTATATGCTTAGCACCTGGTATTTCAGTCTCAACACATACTTCCATATACTGCCTATATTTTAAGAAATCATTTGATTTATTATTATGATCAAAATGATATCTAAAAATTTAATTGCCTGATATCAAATCAAACAAGAAACTGCCCATAAAAAAATCAAACAAGAAACTATCAACTGCCAATTAATGAAATTAAATTCAAATTATTCAACACTTATAGCAGTCCTAAAAAAGAATGTTGACAATTGGTCTAATTCAAGACTATCGTTGAATTGTTTCTCGCCTATTAAAATCAAATTAAAACCAAAATAAAATAGTGAAAGGTAATGATTCTTTTTGTCACAAAAAGGAAATAAAATAGCTCAGATCTTTATCTCCCATCCTATTCTCATCACTGTTACTATTTTTCAAAAATGGTTTTGAGAACGGTAAGAAGATCAAGAACACCTTTAGTTCCTACAATTTCATCAAATTTTATTGTTGATTGCATCAGACCGTTCCCCTTCATCATGGTTTGTGACCATGGTTTAGGATTTTATTGCTAATAGTTGGATTTTTAGCTGTACAGGAGAAAATAAGAGGGAGAATGTTAGTTATCAAATAATTTGTTGAGAAATTGATTTTGAAGCTGAAGAAAGGCATAAACGAAAGGGATCTTGAATCTTCTCTCATGATTTATATTTTATTCCAAATAATTGTCTACTATATATCATTTTTGAAAATGCTTCATTTGAGACATTATTTTCATCATATAACGATATGATCTTATTCATTAAATTTCTTTTGCTATTAATGTGACATATTTATTTTCCCATATATTTGTTTGCGGATGACCATATTGCTACTCAATGTTCCTCAAATTTACAAAGAACTTATCGGATTTATAACTAAAGTATATCTCAGTTTAATCGACATTAATTCCTTTCAGTTTGGTTGTGTTTCTTCTAATTGGGAGGAAACTCAACATTATTGAAATTTCTTTTATCGGTTTTGTTTACAATGTGTTCATTATTTTGCAGAGACCTTTATAATATTGAGAACAAAGTAGTTTCCTATCTTTATAATTGGGAGGAAACTTTAGTTTTTTTGGTAATTTGTCATTTACTCATTTTATACCACGAATCATATGTAATAAGTGTGTATTTTAGTCTTTTTAAGGCTTTTGTTTTTTTTTCTTCTTTGTGTTGTTTGGATTAGTGTTACATTATAAGAATTTTGAATTAGGGTTTCATTTTTCTTTGTTGCAGCTTCTCTTCTGGATTCTTAAGTTTATTTTTTGACATATTCTAGATTCTTACGTTGCAAAAGTTTTTCTGAATTTTATTACTATGATTATTTCTGAATTTTGCTAAAAAAAAAAATCTAAATTTTTATTGCAACTTTATTTCTGAATTATGTGTTCTCACGGAATTTCATATATTTTATTTTCAGTATTAAATAAATACAAACATTTGAAGAAAAAAAAAATTCCTCTTTTATTATTTTGAGGGAATTCCTCTTTTATTTAAATGCAGTTTTGGTCGAACCAAACCGTACACCATCGATTCAGTTTGGTTCGTTTTCACTTTTAAAAAATGATAAAACCCAAACCTCATTTGACTTTGAAGAGCATGTAAATGGTAATTTAAAAAAATCATTATAACAATCAATATTTTGAATAAAACACGTTTACTCAATAATATAAGTATTGTACTACCTCTCATACAAACAAAGTTGTAAAGAGTGTATATACACATTAATCAAAATATATCTATTTTAAAAGGGGCACTAACCAACAAATGTGTATTTTTTTTTTTTTATGTTAATTTTAAACCGAACCTCCACTAGATAGAACTAGAAAATTAGGTGTAGAACATATACAATGGCTAGATCTATGGATTTTTAGATGCAATATTGCACATGTTAAAGCAACCGAAAGTAATAACTTCTTATTGAAAACAACTATTATTTATTAAAAAACTACACATTTAATATAAAATGCACAACAATTATTTATTACTAAGACCCATTTAATATTTTTTGAAGTGTTGAGTTTGAGAGATTTTTTATTTTTTTAGTTAAATGGGGTTCAATTATGAACCAGCTGCATCACTTTATAAATGCATAAATAAAAGGAAACAAGAACAAAAGGGGTTGGGGGATGGACCAAAACCTTCTCAATAAAGCTAAGCAAAAAGCTGAGGGGCAAACACCAAACCAAGAAAAAAGTAAATAACAAGAAAATAAAAAGTAAAGAAAACCAAAAGAAAAATAAAAGGAACGAACTAAGAGAAAGTCCTTGAGTTATTCTGGTAACATATATACTCATAGAGTTTGAAAGATTAAATCTTATTAAGTATTAATTATAAGAGCAAGTGACATGTACATAGAGACTCATTTAAGCAACCAAAAGGAGAGGTCCATTGTGGATGCTCTAACAATCGATTAACTTATTGATGAAAATTTTTGGTCGAAAATAATAAAAAATAAATGCTTGCTGAAATTATCAATTTTTAAATATTATTGTTATTATTATTATATTATTATTAATAATAATAAATATTGATTTTTAATGTTTATTAGATATACTAATTAAATGTATCAATTAAGTTTGGTAACTAATTTTATATTTGATATTTTTTCGAGTTATCATGAAATTGGTATAAAGCTTACATCACCGCTTAGCAGTGACTAATCTTAGTTGGAAAACCTGTGGGATACATAAGACGAGTTCTCTCATCTCAGCCGAATATTTTCCATACACATGAGGCAGAAATTGAACTGCTATCCACATACTTACGAGGCTCTAATCTATTATCAATTTGACCATTTTTTCCTAGGGTCATAGCTTACATGTTAATTCCAGGTGTTCGTACAACCGGTTCATCCTTCAATATTCCATTGAAAATCAATGAAGCATTGATACATGGATTTGAAAAGAAAATACGAGACCTTAAAATTGATATGAAGGCAACAGAGAGAATCAAACACAAGACCTTAAAAGTAGTCCCAGGCCAAAACAAGTGGGTTAGATCAAACTTATTCATTGTGTTCCCTTATTGACTTTGTTTATCCAAATAATTTGGAAAATATATAGATCTCCAAAAAAATCAAGAGCGAGGGATACTTGCTCAAACTTTGGACCCATTTGAGCACTTTAACAATATTATTCTATCGTTGTTTCCAGAAAACGAGAAGGAAAATATTAGCTTTGATTCGGTTTGTCAATCTGACCAAAATAAAAAGCTACAAAGCAAATGGTATTCAATTGAGTTCTTGAATGATATTAACAGTTGCATATTTCAAACCACAAATTAAGATTTAAAGTTGGATGTCCAATAATATTGATGAGGAACATATACCAAGGTATTGTGTTTCAAAATGAGAAACCCCACATCTTCATCCAAAACCTTAAGACAATATGTACATTACTCATCTCATTTATATGTTCATAAATATCAAATCTTGCTGGCAATATAGAATTTTTACTCACACATGACAAATTAGCATTTCTCCCTTAAACGTGAGACTCTCTATGTCTATGATATGATGAAATAGTCAAATAAGGCCAGAGGCACAACATGGTAAAAAAGGTGGCTTGGTGGTGGTTTCATAGAGATGTGTTTTTTTTTCTCATTTATTTTATGAGAAGAGAGAAATTAAATTAGAAAAATTATTCGAACTAGAAAGAAATGACAAGGAAAACGAGTGAGTTGTGGGTAGTTTTGTGAGTTTGTTGAAGGAGTTGGATATTACTGAGTAATTATTCTACCAAAAATATTAGACTCATTAAAAATGTCACATCAATTTAAAATGTACAATAAACATGTATTTTTCAACTCAGCATAACACATAAACGTTTTTCCTTTGTCATATCCCACTAAAGACTAAAAGTTAAGGAACTTAAAATAATAGAGGTTAAATAAAAAAAAGTTATCGCCTTGACAGATAAAAATTGCATGAAAGCGAACGACTTCCAAAATATAATATTTAACATAAAAAAATTAAACAAATGACATTCAAAAGCTAACAAAACAAATCATCATAATTTCGGGACTGCAAGTGTAACCTACATTGGGTTGTATCTTTGCATTAGGCTAAAAGAAACTAGACAAATGATATCGACACCACAATTTCTCCCAAATTATTTAGGCACAAGTTTGTGAGTCATCTCACTTATATCTTATTCAATATCTACTATTCCTTTCATTGTAGAACTTTAACTCTTATTTTACACGATAACATATCTCTCTCAAGTGTGACATTCTCTGTGTCCATAATTACGTGACATAGCCAAATAAGGTCAAACCGATGTACAACATGATCAAAAAGGTAGATTAATGGTAATTTACTAAAAGTGTGTTTTTGTTCCTTTATTTCATGGGAAGAGATCAAAGAAATTAGAAGATGAAAAATAAATTTGAGATTGAGAGAACTGATACCGGTTAAAAAAAATAAGAATTGTGTATTTTGTCCATGAGGTTATAAAGAACGAAGTAAGTTGCAAGTGATTTTATGAAATTGTTGAAGGAGTTGAAGATTTTTGTGTAATTAATTTACCAAAAAGTTAGATTGCGTTAAAAAAACTAATTTACCAAAAAGTTAGATTCGGGTAAAAAAACGCAACAACATATAAAGAATTTACTAAGCACATATTTTGTTAACTCAGCATAACACTTAAGTGTTTATCTATGGTTAAATTCCACCAAAGATCAAAGGATAAGGAATTTATTAAAAAATATTGCATGAAAGTGAACAACACCCAAAAACATAAATTTGATATAAAAATTAAATAATTGGCATCCCAAAACTAACGAAACTGTTTATCGTAATGTTGAGAGTTCTAAGGGTGTCTACAGTAGGTTGGACTATCACATTAGGCTAAGTGAAACCACACAATTGTGATTGACATCACATCATTATCCAAAACCTTAAGGCATTATGTGTATTGGTCATCTTACTTATTCTCAACGTCTACTTTGGCATCCAATAATGTGGAACTTTAAGTCACAATTTACACATGAACATATATCTCTAAAGTGTGAGACTCAATGCGTCTGTAATTTGTTGATAGTCAAATAAGGTTAGGCGAAGGCACAACATGGTTAAAAAAAAATGGATTAATGGTGTTTTTGCGGAGGGAAGTTTGTGTTCCCATCTTTCATGAAACGAGAGAAATAAATTTAGCAACAATAAAATTAAATTAGAATATTAAATTAGAACATGAAAGAAATGATAAGGGAAAAAAATAGTGTGTGTTTTGTCCATGGAAGTATCGGAAATATAGCGAGTTACTGACAATTTTATGGGTCAGTTAAAAAGTGTTGGAAATTTAAGTGTAAATATTTCACCAAAAAATAGACTCGGTTAAAAAAACGCCACATCTTTATAAAATGTTTAATAATCATGTACTTTTTCAATTCAGCATAACACATTTGTATTTTTCCATTCGCATGTTCGTTCACCCAAAGACCAAATATGAAGGTATTTGATATAATATTGATTGGATAAAAAAATTGTATGAAAGCAAATGACATCCAAAAACTTATACTTGATATAAAAAGTTAAACAAATGAAATTCAAAAACTAAAAAAAAAAAAAAAAAAAAAAATTAATGTTTAGAGTTCTGAGGGAGTCTACAATGGGTTGGACCATCACATTTGACTATGAGAAACTCCACAAGTGATATTGACAGCACATCTTCGCGTAAAATCTTAAGACATTAGGTATATTGTTCTTCTCGCTTATACGTTACTCAATGTATATTATTGCACACAAGTTTAACTCACTATAATGTTTAGAGTTCTGAGGGAGTCTACAATGGGTTGGACCATCACATTTGACTATGAGAAACTCCACAAGTGAGATTGACATCACATCTTTGCGTAAAATCTTAAGACATTAGTTATATTGTTCTTCTTGCTTATATGTTACTCAATGTATATTATTGCACACAAGTTTAACTCACATATGAAACATAAACATCTCTCCCTTAAGTGTGAGACTATTATGTATGTGATCTGGTGAGATATCACATAAGGTCAGAGACACGACATCGTAAAAAAAAGTGGGTTGGCGGCAGTTTCATAGAGGGGTGTTTGTTTCTTTCTTTCATGAGAAGAGATAAAGTAAATTATAAAAGAAAAGAAGATTAAAAATGAATTTGAACTTGATAGAAATGAAAAGAGAAAAAAAAATAAGGAGTGTGCGTTTTATTCGTGAGAGCATAGGAAACATAATGAATTGCTGGTGATTTTATGGATTTGTTGAAGAAGTTGAATATTACTGGGCAATTATGCTACCAAAATATTAGATTTATTGAAAATATGTACATCTATTTAAAATGTCTAACGAATATGTATTTTGTCAACTCATCATACATATACATTTTTCCATTGCAAGATCCCATGAAATAGCATAAGTGAAGGAATTTGAAATGACAAAGGTTTTTTTTTTTTTGTGCATGAAAGCTAATCACATTCAAAAACTAAAATTTAAGATGAAAAATTAAACAAATGACACTCAAAAAATAACGAAACAAATCATCACATTAGGCTAGGATCCTACAATGGTTTGTATTATCACATTAAGCTAAGATCAATCACAGAAGTGAGATTCACATCCTATCTTCTTTCAAAGTCTTAAGGCATTATGTATACTAGCGAAAAGACGGGCACTCCGTGCCCGTCTTTCTGCTCTTTTTATTGCGCTAACGTTTGAAAATTATGAACGGTATTTTTTTTTTATGAAATTTTGGTTTTGATTAAAAGTAAAAATATAAATGTTTGTTGTTTATTTTTAATGTCACGAACAACGATCTTTATTATAGAAAAAGTTGCTTAAGAGTATAATTGAGATAATGAAAAAGTAAGTATAAATATACTCATATAGTTTGTTATACTTTTTAAATGATTAAGGAAAAAAAACAGATATACATATATTCATATCGTGTTTGTTACATTTGTTTTACTATTTAATTTTATTCTTATCTATTTGTTACATGTGTTATTTGTATTGAAAATTAAGGGTATTTTTGGAAAGAAAAATCCAACCCAAAAGTGTTGAAAGGGGTAGTTTTCTTTATATATAGTATAGATGAGTCATTTCACTTATATGTTTCTCACATCTACTCTTGCATACAATACGAAATTTTAACTCACACTTGAGACATTACCATCTCTCTATTAAGTGTTAGAATCTTTGTGTCTGTAGTCCACCACCAAGAACAACTCTCGCTCCCCCACAACGTCGAACCCGGATGTGATACCACCGTTGGGCTTTCTGTGGGAGCCTACGTTGATGTAGATCGACAATTTGGATAAAGAGAAACCACACAAGTGATAATGATACAACCAAAACTCCATCTAAAATTTTAAGTAACACCTGATACATCACAATATTCCCTCCATCAAATATAACGACATTCTAGCCCGTGCTTGGCACGGGTGTCCATGCTAGTTGTATCTAAACTTCTATAGCATAATACATAGATTGTTTTAATTGGTAACTTTTGATGTGTAAATAAGTATTTGTCTTTCTCATGTTATTAACTTTCTTATGAGTTAATAAATAATAGATAATAACACACACAAAAAAATAATCGGTGTTATATAAAGGGCAATATTTATGTACAATACCTTATGCATAGTTCATCATGTTTTTCACATAAGTTTTCAAAAACACATTCATTTAGAGAAAAACATTATAACATCACGTTTGCAAGCATTATAACATCACAACCTTTTTTAATCGCTATCTATAGGAATAAAAACAACAACTGATAACTTTCTATAAAACAAAGTTAGAGAAAACTACTTGTTTGTAAGGGCTTCAATTGAAATTTTATTTCAATTGATAATTATTATTTTACATTAAATATACTTTATTTTTCAAAAGTTAGTTACGTGCAATTAAATTTATGAACCAATTATTCAAACTTAATTTCTTTTTACAAGATATGATGTTTTTATCTTGTTATTTTATCATTCCATACTTGTTTTGTATCATTAGTGCAATAGACTTTTATAACACCACATATAATAAACATAAGTATTGTAATATAAATGAAATTGAATATTTATCATTTCTAATGTTAGGTTATTCAAATAGTTGAAGTTGTATGTGTTTTTTGTGAAAGTTGTGTGTTTATCAATATGTTAAAAAATTTCACTATCAAAGCTAAGAAATTAAGTTTGTTTGTTAAACTAAATTTTGTCAAACTCTTTAACATTGTTTGGGTCAAAGCTAAGGAATGAGGCAGAATAATGAATAATGTCACTCTGGAATACATAATGTTACAATTGATTTTATTTATTTTATTTTTAAAATTATATGCTACTTAACTTAAGTTGTTCAAGGTGTTTTCTTTTTAATTACAAGGATTAACTTTTAAGAATAATGGAATCGAGCATGTTAAGTTTATTTACTATTTGTACATATTAAGAATAAATATTGTAGTATAGAAAATGAAATTGAATCTTTATTTTGATTGTAGGTTTTCGGAATGGTTTGGATTGAAAACATTGTTGGCAAAAGTTGTGTGGATCAAGGTAGTTATTTATTATTGCAAACCTTTCGATTAAAATAAAGATTAACGTGTACATATTTAAAATATTTTTTTGCAAATATTATGTGGTTCATTATTTTATTTTATTTTTGTTTTATGTGGTTCATTATTTTTAACATGATATCTAAGAAAAATATTTTAAAAATTACATAAAAGTACCAAAAGCTACAATTTGATTTATGTATGTAAATCATGCATTTATTATGGTTGACAGTTATTGAGCAAGCTCAAAGATCCAATAATAAATAGTCTTAGTTGAAATAGAAAAAAAATGAAGCCAATTGATTTAGAGGTAAATTTAGGATGACCACTTTCTTGAATCACTGCCTAGAGGAATAAAATCAAGAAGTGTCCACCTTCTTCTGTACGACAATCTTAAAGATAGCTATTTGTTTGTGTGGATTTCACCTCAAATTTTATTTTAACTTGTAACTACTACTTTACACTAAATATTCATTTATCTTTCATTTGCTGTAAAATTTATATTTTTTATTCATATCCTAAAAGGTACAGACGATTAAAGTTGTTGTTTATTCTGCAAATCAAATTGTTATGCACCAAAATGACGGTCCCACAAACTTAAGTGGTGAGTTTCTATTTTTTTTATTTCAATTAAATTTTAAAATTTCGCATAGGTTTAATTATATATAATATTTTTAAGCCTTTTCCGATTAATTTCGTATAGGTTTAATTTTTATGTGTAATATAGCAACCAATTTTTTTTTTAAATCATATGTTATTTAGCTTATGTTGTTCATCATGTATTTTTTGTTTAAATATTAACTTTTCCATTTCATAAATAAACTCTTTTATCGCAACCACAATACTTTTGTTATGCCCTGATAAAGTAAGTAGAAAGAGTTTACGAAAGGAAAAGTACAAAAGTTGCAATTTGATTTATGTATTTAAAACATGTATTTATTATGATTTGCAGTCATTGCGTGAGCTCAACAATGATGATACAATGAAAAAAGTTTTGATAGAAATAGAAAAAAGGAAGTCACGGGTCGGATCGATTTTCCAGTTAGTTTAGGGTTCGCTCTAGACAGAAGAAACCGCGTATTGTTTTATCGACTCATGAAAGACCATCTTGATCCAAACGCAGTGGACAGTGTGGGGCGAACAACTCTAGTGAGTAAATAGATGTGTTTTAGATCTTCTTTTATTATATATATATATATATATATATAATTTATGGTATTTACTGCTAACTAATTAATTGTTCCTGGCAATCCAGCATATTGTAGCGTGGCACTAGGACCATGATAAGGCTCAACTTCTTATTGATATTGGAGCTAATCCCAATATAACAATTTGAAAACCATGATAAGGCTCAGCTTCTCAGGTAGTTACTTTATTATATACTTGACTACTGTATTATATGAAGTAGTCTATAGATGAGTTTGTTCAATATGTGTAATAGACTAACCAATTTGAAAAAATGAATATACACATTAACTAGTTTGAAGAAATGTTTAGTTCTAGACTTTTAATTATGACAATCACTGCTACGTTAGGATTTCCAAGTTATTATTAATCATTTGGATATTATGAACAATTACACATTATTCACACACATTATTCGCATTTGTTTTGTTTACCCCCATTTTTTCAAATAAACTTATGTATAATCATTAATTTCTTTACTTTGAACGAAAAAGAAAACGATATTTTGATAAATTTAATTTGAATTCAGATTCGAAAGGCAATGTGCCACTATGGAATGTCATGCTTCGTGGACATCAACATATGATAAATTGATTGACAGATTCTGAGGTCACTCTGCAAGCAGGCAATGTAGGAAAATACGCATGTCAGACAATTGAAAAAAACAATATGCCTCTACTTCGGTTATCCATGATCGGGGAGGAGATGTAACAGTATAAGATGGTGAAACTGGGATCACAGTATTACATATCTTTGAGGTGGTAACATAATTATCTTTTTTATATATTATTGATATATTTACAATATTTTTAGTTGCATATATCGATGACAACAAATTTGTGAGGGTGGACAATCCATGGAGGATTGTCATATAATACTTTAGAATAATTTTCTTTGAGGTCATTACGACTTTTTCTACTACCGTCAGATATGGAGATTAACACGTTGTGTGAGTTTTGGAGAGAAGATTTTTACCATTGTTTATGTCTTACAAAATCTTGTAGTATGAGTACATGTCATATGGTATATAACCAATTTAATAGTATGATAGAAAAGAAGAATATGTGAGTATCATTTGTCAATTTGTTAATAATTTTATGTTTTAAGTTGTATAACATATACTATGTTATGATTTATATTTTTATAAAGTATGTCAAACTTGTTTGCTTACTTACGTTTGGAGTATACAACAAGCTTGCAAGCATTATAGCATCACAACATTCTTTAATCGCTACCTACAGAAATAAGTACAACAACTTATAACTTTCTATACAACAAAGTTAGAGAAAGCTACTTGTTTGTAGGAGATTCAATTGAGATTCTATTTCAACTTATAATTATTATTTCACATTAAATATATTTTATCTTTCATTTGTATTGAAACTTATATTTTATTATTCAAATCATATAAGATACAAACAATTGGTATTTTGTTTTGTCCTCTAAATAAATTTACTATGAAGTAATGTGAAGTTCTTACATGTTTTTACAATACATTAATTGGTTGGGTGGTGAATATCTAACTTTCTTATTTGAATTTAAATTAAATTTAAAAATTTTGTATAAATTTTATTGTATATAATATTATCATGCTTTTCTTTGATAAAAAATTTGTCCCGTTTTTTTTTAACATTTCACATTTTGTCTTACTTCATAAATTTCCTTTTTTACTCGTACACATATAATAAACATAAGTATTGTAATTTAAATGAAATTGAATATTTATTATTTCTAATGTTAGGTTATCCAAATAGTTGAAGTTGTATGTGTTTTTGGTGAAAGTTATGTGCTTATCAATATGTTAAAAAAATTCATCAAATTTTGCCTTCTTCAAAAGTGGAATCAAACATACACATAGACTTATTTGACATAGAACAATCACACATTATTCGCATTTGTTTTGTTCACTCTCATTTTCCAAATGAATTTATGTATAATCATTACTTTCTTTACATTGAATGAAAAAGAAAATCACATTTTGATGCAATTAATTTTAATTCAAATGACAATGTACCACTATGGAATGCTATGTTTTGTGAGGATAAAAGTATAATATTAAGGTCGCATGTTTGTAAACACTTGTAATAATATTGGAAAATATGCATGTAAGACTCTTGAATGAAACATCAATCCACTACTACGTGATATTACCACTCACAGAGAGGATGTAACAGACCAAAATTATGTAAATAGACTCACAACATTACATGTTGCTATGTATGAAGACTGTTTTAATATTATTTGTTATATCAAGTGTTATGGTGTAAAGATTGACACATTTAACAATAATGGTTTAAGTCCAAGAGATGTCACAAATTTGTACAATCATATCGAAATTCAAAATTTGTTGAAGAATTAGAGGTACTTGTGAATGAAAAGGGTTTCATTTTTTGGTAGTGAAAAAGAAAAGGGTTTTATTTGTTTATATTGTAGATGTCATATCTTTTTTTTCGAATATAAAAAGAAACAATGTCATATCTGTATTCTATCTTTTTCCATATTCTTTTAGATGATTTTTCGCTTCCGACACATAAAAGTTCAAATACATATATATTTTGCTCACAAAATAATAAACTGTTTGTTAGGAGACAAGCGAACATAATTGCTCATACTTTAGTTAGGCGATCTATTCTAGAATTAATCACCGTATTTTTTATTCTTATCCATCTTGTATTGAACATTTGTTGATTAATGATAATAATTAATTTTTCTTTGGTAAAAAAAAACATAAAACTACATTAAACTGGCAGTGAGATTAAAAGTTCATTGTAAATTCAAGTTAACTTTAAGGTAATTGTGGATCATTCAACTACCATATATGAATTTTATTTCATTTTTAGTTAATGAGTATTTTAAATCAAAATTGATTCAAAGATGTGATAAATTAGTATTTTTACTTTTATATATAATAGTGCAATTTTACAAATATTAGTCATTAATTAAGATAATTAATTTCTCATACTAGTTTAAAAAATAAAAATGAGTCTTTCCTTTCTAAATCATTAATCCAAACACACCTTAAGCGTAAAACAATTTTCAACACAAGTTCAAAACAAAGCCCAATTAAACCCAACCCCCAATCAAACCCTAACTGTAAAAAGAAACAATTTTATCGTTATTTTATCTCGGAACCGCCGGAAAGTCGGGTCACGGCAGAAAACCTTTTATCCTATCTCGAAACCGCCGGAAAGTCTGCTCACGACAACATGGAAGGAGTGAAGCAGGGTGATTTGAAAGCAGAAAGTGGGTTGAAATCGGAAGGAGGGAAACAAGGTGGGTTGGAATCGGAAGGAGTGAAGAAAGGTCGGTTGAAAGCAGAAGGAGTGCAGAGTGAGTTGAAAGCGGAGAAGCAAAATATGCCAACCTTCCGTCGCCAATATCCTCTCAAAAACCGAACAACTTCTCGGACACGGAATGTAGCATGCACTTTTCAAGGTCTACTTAAAAGAGTCTTTATTTTCTATTATTTTCTCGTCTATTTCATCGCATGGGTGTGCAATTGCATGCTAATACTAATTTAATTTAATTTCATTATGTTAAACTTAGTTAACAATAATACTAGTTAATATTATAGTGAAGAACACATAAATAGTTAATATTTCTACTAGTAAAAATGTTGTAATTTCTACTAGTTGAATAAAATGTTATAATTTCTTCTAATTTAATAATATTCCTATTCTCTTTTCTTTATTTAAAGTTACAGTTATTATTTCTACTAGTAAAAATGATATAGTCGTTAGTATTTTAAATATGAGTGAAATGAGCAAACATATATTAGTCGTGAAACCGAGAGAGTAATAGAGTTGAAAATTTAAACTTCGTCTAATAAGCACAGATAAAATATCTTACATTGTGCACAACGCACATGTTTTTCAGAATTTGATAAAAAAAAGTCACATCATATATCATTTGATTTAATTGTATGATTAATTGATTCTATCGTATAAACTAATTTGTATATTGTACTAAAAAATAAAAAATAAACTAACTCGTGTATAACTTAAGACACATCTCACTTGTGTAACATTGAATTAGACAAGAAGTTCAAATTGGTCTTCTCATTCGATTTGGCTTTCTAATTTTTCTGTGTTTGTGTTACTTTGTAATAGCGAGAAACAATTATTAAATATTCTCATCCTTGTTGTCAGTAGTGCCCTATAGCAAAATAATAAAATAATGGTAAGGTTTGACATGATGCTCTTGACTTCTATTGCATCCACTATTAGGATTTCAAGACGAAATTCCTCAAATTCTTTTGTAAAACCGTTGTCCTTTCAGTTCAAACCCTTTTTACGTTCTTGCTCACAAACAATCATGTCGTTCTTTATCCTGCTTTTGGCTCATCTTTGATATGTTCTTGTTTGTTGTTTACATTTTATTGCTCTATACTTTTAGGTTCGTTAATTATTATGTACGATGTGTTCATATTATGAGCAGAGATACCCAAATATCATATATACATGGTGTAACATATTGTAACGTAAATTCATATTTTAACCTAATATGATGATTAGAATATATATGCACATCAGTTGAGGCAGGAACCCGTCGACGAGCTTACGAAAAGAACAACCTAAGTGATCACAGATTGTTCCCAATTACAACCAAATAACACATGTATTCATATATGTAAAATAAGCGCAACAATATTTTAACTTATGTTTTATTTAATTAATTAAAATTATCCATAAATCAAACACGATGGTATTTTAGTTTTGTGTCTTTTTCCATTTTTTATTTGAGCATTTATTTATAGTTTATACACTAGTTTTTAGTCTTTGCAGTAACATATATCTTGCTATACCACTATTGCTAGTGGGTTGGTGCTACACAACACTAATTGGGATTAACAACACATATTCTCATATTATTGATGAGTGAGTACAATGGCAAAGGGTTATTTATATAGAAATAAGGTTAACAATGAATCAAACCAACTTGAGCATAGTTTAAAACTCATTTGTTCAGTTCATGAACCAAATTAATTGAATATTTTAATAATCATATACCTCAACCTTTAATTTATTAAATTCAATAGGGTTAATTAAGTTTTTAGTCCCTATAAATATTCACAGTTTTGTTTTTAGTCCCTATAAAATAAAATCACACTTTTTAGTCCCTGTGAAATTTTCCTTAAGCATTTTAGGGACCAAAAATGTTGATGGAAATTTTTTATAAGGGCTAAAAATGCTAATGGAAAATTTTTATAGGGACTAAAAATGCTGATGGAAAATTTTATAAGGACTAAAAAGTGTGATTTTATTTTATAGGGACAAAAAACAAAATTCTGAATATTTACTGGGACCATTTACTTAATTAACCCAATTCAATATTTAAAGAAAATGCCCTAAATGTTTTCTTTTTCTTCATACTTATGTACATATGACCATTGTATTTGTGTGTATTTTGTAAACACTTCATGTTTGTAATATTTTATTTTCAACTTGTTTCCGTCCCTATAGAGAGATATAAACTCAAACTATTTGTAGAAAGAATATGTAAACTCCGATAAAAACAGGCAACAAATCTAACTAACTTGGTTATAAGTTACTTATGCTCTATAATAAACTACTTGGTAAAACCAAATAGAAATGAGAATCTAATAATGAACTAATAGTACATAGTTTATATAAAAATGAGAAGAAGATAATAACTAACTATAAATAAACTAACTATTAACAAACTTATTTCTAATCACACATGCATTACTTTATTTGTAAACTTATACAAACACGCACACACACTTTCACTTTTAGTGAATTTTTTGTTTGAAAGAACTTTCAAGTGAATTGATTATATTGGTCGTTGTTTTCTAATAATATATTTATAATTTTCAACTATGTATATGTATGTGGTAGATTAAGGGCTGTTAAAATTGGGATTTTCCTTTAGGTTGAAAGGGAATAGCAAAATCGAAAATCGTAAAATCGCAATCAAAATCGATGGATTCTACCAAAACAAAAATAATGCTAAATATATATTATAAATTGAATATATAGTCATAAATGACTCAGTTTAAAGTCCACAATATACTTATACTTAAATGGCTCAAAAAATGGACAAAATCTTTCAAAATCCTGCAAATTTGTATGAATTTAGGATTTTGATGCGATTTTACTAGGATTATGTCTGTTTTGGGATTTTGCTATGCGTTGAAGGTGAGTAAAGTCGCAAAATTCTAGATTTTAGGATTTAAATCGGAATTTTGACAACAATACGGTAAAATAGTATTTTTCTAACTTTTCATACACTCCACGATGTGGGCTTTAGAGACAAGGAGTGTACCACAAAAAATGGTATAAAGTTGTTGATTAGTTGTCATTTTTGGTGTTATATATATCACCCCTCTACAATTTTAGGGTAATAATATATTTAACTTTATTTTTAACCAAAAGTATTATTACCTTCGCCTAAAAGTTTTTTAGTGTGTAAAAAAAAAAATAGTGTGTAAATAGTAATATATAAATTTTTATGTATGTATGTCTGTCAATTCCAATTCCTTGATAAAATTGTTTCAAATATATGTCCCCAACGTAAATATAATAACGATAGACAATTCCTCAAGAAAACAATTAAAAAGGGCAAATATATAATCCTCTAAATGAACCGAGTAACTTGAAACCAGATCTACTTACATTGATAAATAATTATTTGGCTACATTTTGCTCTGAATACTATTAGTACCATTGTATCAAGTACCAAAAGATATCTACAAACTACAAAGCCGCTGATAGCTTCTCATTATAGCAATAAGGATTATACCAATTTTATATAAGCTTTATTAACTTTCCTAATACCTAACTAATTCAGTTACATTCAGTTATAAGCAATAACAGAAACTAGGTACACCAAACTAAGTAACTAACTTCCCAAACTATAAAAGTCCTAAGCCAAATGCTAACACTTCCCAAACTATTATTATAATTACGTACTCTTCTGTTTCCAAGATAGCTATGATGAAAGTTTTAGTGTTTAACCATAGATCACTAGATACAAATTATAGCATATCATCAATAACAAAAAGAACAAGAGATTGTGTACCTTTGAATTAGGTTGATGAAGGATAACCGTAGACAACGCCGACAACTATGAGAGGGTAACTACCCTCATTCCGTCTAGCTCTAGGTTTTCTCACCAATCTTCAGAATAATTAACCGTCTAATGGGATGACGTTTAAATAGCTAAACGGCTGAGGGCAGGGACCTCTCATTGGGCTTATCTAAATGGTCCAACCCATCACGGTCCATTTAGTAACAAAAGTCCAATCACTCAAATTCATCATATAATTAGTGCTTAACACAATAGACCATAATTTATATTATGACATCAACTTATAATAATTGATTATTGTCGATCCATAATTGATTAATTAAATAATTAATCCAACAATCTCCCACTTGGATGACAATACTCAATTACTGAAAAAATAAAAAAATTCACTTGTCATAAAGAATTTAAAAATTTAAAATTACATGTATGGTCAAAGCACTAATCATTCAAAAGAGAAGTAAGCTTTAATGCTGCAGAAATTGAATCCGATAGGGAAAACAAATCATACAGATCAAAGACTCACTTTTCTAACAAATGATGAATCTATAGTGACACGTTTGAATTAAAAAGAATATGTCACTAAAGAATAGCCCAAGCATTTTAAAAATGCTATAACAAACTCCCACTAACCCAAAATAACATAGACTTAATCAAATCATTATGAGTTACAATACTCATATATAAGTATGTGGTTAGTGGTTCTGCCAATGAGTTTTCAATTCCATAAAAGTCATATATCCACATAGGTATAAGAGTAGTAATTACTTATAGGGATAGCCTATAAAGAGATAGTAATTACATTTAGTCAAAGTCGATAAATGTTCTATGACATTCAATTAATCCAAATTTTATAAAAAAAAATGTGACTATGAAAATCCATGTAAGAATTATACTGCCTGTCTATTCTCATTGATTTGGCAAACATATATACAACAATACATTAACTCCAATTAAGGTGGGAGTTATTGTACAATTAACTATAATTATTTACACAATGATGAATAGTTATTGTACAATTAACTATAATTATTTACACAATAATGAATAATGAATGTGATCAACTCTTGCTGTATTCTAACACACCCCCGCAGTCGAAGCGGGAGGCCGCCGTATGCTGAGACTGTCTCTAAAATCTTCAAATAGTATGCGCGGAAGACCTTTCGTGAAGATGTCGGCAATTTGATAACGAGATGGAACATGAAGAACACGGACTTGTCCACGGGAAACTTTTTCACGAACAAAGTGAATGTCCATTTCAATATGCTTAGTGCGTTGATGTTGAACAGGATTACCAGAGAGGTATATTGCACTAATATTATCACAATGCACTAAGGTAGCTTTAGGAATTGGGCAATGGAGTTCCAAGAGAAGGTTCCGGATCCAACAAGATTCAGAGACAACATTGGCAACCCCTCTATATTCGGCTTCAGCACTTGATCGAGATAGAGTTGGTTGACGCTTAGATGACCATGATATCAAGTTGTCACCAAGGAAGATGCAATATCCAGAGGTGGAACGTCGAGTATCGGGGCACCCACCCCAATCGGCGTCTGTGTAGGAGATGAGACCAGAAACAGAAGATTTATATAGATGTAGGCCATGGTCAAGAGTACCTTGAAGATATCGCAGAATGCGTTTGAGAGCATTCATATGTTCATCCTTTGGGTCATGCATGTGCAAGCACACCTGTTGTACAGCATATGATATATCTGGTCTCGTGAATGTAAGATATTGTAATGCACCTGCTAATCTCCTATAGTGTGTAGGATCTTTGTATGGAGAACCTGATGAGGTACTTAGCTTAGATTTGGTATCCACTGGCGTAGCTGTTGGTTTACATGAGGTCATACCTGCTCGTTCAATTATCTCAGACGCATATTTTCTTTGACTAAGAAATAAGCCACCTGCATGATGTGTAACTGCAAGGCCTAAAAAATAACTTAGAGTGCCCAAATCTTTCATAGCAAATTCGGAGGCAAGAAGTGACATAATAGACCGACGAAGAGCATCAGATGATGCAGTAAGAATGATGTCATCAACATAGAGTAAAATATATGCCATGTCATTTCCTTTCCTATAAATAAATAGAGAATGATCAGATTTACTATGGGAAAAACCGATGGTGAGTGCAAAATCAGCAAACCGTTGGTACCAAGCACGAGGGGCCTGTTTAAGGCCATAAAGAGATTTCTTCAATAAACAAACATAATCTGGATGGATTGGGTCTCGAAAACCCATCGGCTGATGCATGTATACGGTTTCTTGAAGTTCACCGTGAAGAAATGCATTTTTAACATCTAGCTGATGAATGGACCACGACTTTGATAGAGCTATAGTAAGTACTATACGAATAGTCGTTGGTTTCACAACTGGGCTGAATGTTTCATCACAATCTAATCCAACCTGTTGAGATCTTCCATCACCTACAAGTCGAGCTTTGTACCTCTCAAATGACCCATCTGATTTCTTTTTGTGACGAAATATCCACATAGAGCGAATAACATTAACATTTTGTGGACGAGGTACCAATTCCCATGTCTTATTTTTAATAAGAGCATCAAATTCGTCTAACATGGCAGCTTTCCAATTCGGGTCGGACAAGGCTGCCTTAGGGTTGTGGGGAAGTGGTGATGGTGTAATTGAGGTGGTCAAGTTGAATTGAGTTTTAGGTTTATGAATTCCATGCATACTGCGGGTTGCCATGGTTCGGGTTGGTTCTTGATGGATTTGTTGTGGAGTATGCATAGGAGATGTGAGTTCAGTTGAGACGAGTGGATGGGGTAATGGGTTAATAGGTATAGGGGAAGACGGTATTATGCTTTGGTTTGTCACATTAATGGGTGAGGCCTGTGTTATGGCAGGTTGTGGTGATTCAGCTGTAGGTGGTTCCGGTTCATCTTGTTTTGAATCATTTTGGAGGTGGTAGTGTAGAATTGGATGAAGGCCGTCATTTAAGAATTCATAGGTGTGAGTGGAGGGAGTATGTATTTTGGCAAATGGGAATTGGGTCTCATCAAATATGACATGTCTAGAAATTATTATTTTCTTGCTAGACAAATCGTAGCATTTGTAACCACGGTGATTTTGTGGATAACCTAAGAAGGCACATGGGGTGGAACGGGCTTGTAGTTTATTGATGGTGGTAGAGGGAAAGAGAGGATAGCACAAACACCCAAATACACGTAAATGTGTATACGAGGGATCCTTATGATATAAGTATTGAGTGGGGGAGTGATGTGAGAGAATCTTGCTGGGTAGAATGTTTTGAAGGTATGTGGTGATTTGTAGAGCATGGTGCCAAAATGATGGTGGCATAGATGAATGTGCAAGGCTAGTACGGATGAAATTATTAATTGCTCGTATTTTACGTTCAGCTTTTCCATTTTGTGGTGAAGTGTGTGGACAAGAAAAACGAAATACCATGCCATTTTTGTGACAAAATTGTGTAAAGTACTCGTTATTAAATTCTCGTCCATTATCACATTGAAAACATTTGATTGTAGTTCCAAATTGGGTTTTAATGAATGCATGAAATGAGGAAAAAATGGAAGGGACTTGTGACTTTCTTCCAATGGGAAATGTCCACACAAAATTGGTGTAATCATCTAAGAAAAAAAGGTAATATTTATGACCTGCTGAACTTAAAATTGGCGATGTCCACAAATCACTATGGATTATATCAAAAGGCTTGGAAGTAGTAGAATTTGAAATAGAAAAAGGTAATTTAACATGTTTCCCATAAATGCAAGATTGACAAATAGAAGAACTAGAGATTTGTTTACACTCAATAAACTTATTTTTGCTAAGAAAACTTAAAACATTTGATCCAGGGTGTCCCAAACGGTTGTGCCATAAGGTAGGAGAGAGAGCTGCAAAGGTTGCTGGAGAGGTGGATTGATTTCTTGTGGTTGTGGTGAGAGGATATAGATCCCCTGTGCTATCACATCTCATTAGTGGCATCCCCGTCTGTATATCCTTCACAGAAAAACCAAAAGGATCAAACTCAATGGTAACATTATTATCAATTGTGAAACGACGCACAGATATTAAGTTTTTAATGAGTTTAGGGGCATGAAGGACATTGTTTAATGATAGGGGTGGATAAGGTGGGGAAAGATGTGTTTGTCCATAACCACGAATTGGAATTTCCTGTCCACTGCCAACAACGATATTTTTATTAATGCTCAAATTAGAATAAGTTGAGAGAGTACCTTGAGATGCAGTCATGTGTGCTGTTGCACCAGTGTCCATGTACCAATTTTCATCAGGAACATTCATGGACAGATTTTGCATTGCCGCATCAATGTTTGTAGGTGCATAGTTTGAAGGAGTTGGTCCATGAGCACTGTAAGCCTGTGGTGGACGAGTTCCTGCAGCCACGGGAGAACGATTTGATGGTGGACGAACCCAATTGGATGTGGGGTAAGGACATGGTGGAGCTGCCCATGGTTGTTGTCCCCACGGTCCCCATTGTGGGTATGATGGCCACTGTTGTTGCTGCCATGGACGTGGATTGTATTGCTGTCCACTGTTTTGATTGTTGTTCCTACGACCTCGTCCTCTACCGCCACCATATCTACCACGATTGTTGTTTTTGTTCTGACCGTGTTTTTGACCAAAATTATTACGGTGTGCTGGATTTCTGGAACCTTGGGTAACACCACGACTGTGACCAGAGGTGTCATCATTGGATTGATTTGTGGTGAGGAGAGCGGTGCCTGCGGCATTGGCTGTGGCAGCAGCTTGCTTTGCCTTGCGGGTTTCTTCGAGGATCAACCTCGATCGTGCCTCATGAAATAGCGGCAAAGGATTACTTTGTTGAATAAAAATAGCAACACCATCGTAGTTCTCATTTAGACCCGCAATTAACTGGAGAACTAACCTTTGGTTCGAAACCGGTGAACCAACGTTTGACAGTTGGTCAGCAATCATCTTGAGTTCTTGGCAGTATGCCGAGATGTTGGGAAAGTCATCCAAATGGACGCGTGTGAATTGGTTTTCCAGGTGGACGGCACGAGAAGCTTTGTTGTCCTGGAAAATGTTTTCCAATCGCTCCCATGTTTGCTGTGCGGTTGAACCCGGTGACATGATGGTGTGAAGGAGGTCAATGGAGATCGTTCCGTAAATCCATTGGCGAACGATTGCATCCAGGCGTGACCACTGTTCTTTGTCACTCTTGGCAGATTTTTCCTTTTCTGTAACGGATCCTTCTTTGTTACCGGCCGTTGCTTTATCTTTTTCATTTGAGGATTCTGTTTCTGGTGTGGTTGGGATTATGTGATCAATGACTTGGTAGACTGTGCAATGAGTTTTGAACAATTCTACCCATGTGGAGTAGTGATTGGTTTCCATTTCTAGAGTGATGGGAATGAAGTTTTTGATATTGTTCACGGCAAGGGCGGGGTGAAAGTTTTTGTTGTCTGCCATTGATGAAAATGAAAGAGAGTTGCGGCGGGTTTGTGTTTTAGGATCAGACTCGTGATACCATGTAAGAATTATACTGCCTGTCTATTCTCATTGATTTGGCAAACATATATACAACAATACATTAACTCCAATTAAGGTGGGAGTTATTGTACAATTAACTATAATTATTTACACAATGATGAATAGTTATTGTACAATTAACTATAATTATTTACACAATAATGAATAATGAATGTGATCAACTCTTGCTGTATTCTAACACTCCACACAAATGGACACACCACAGCACAGACCACACCCAAGGGCAACTCAGTCATTCATTCACCTTGAATTTCCCACCACTACTCCATGTGAGTTAGTAGTACTTCTTTTACTTTATACATGTGAATGTTGCGGACCACGCTCACACCAGAAGCGCGCGTGCTTTCATTTTACAACTACTAAATTTATCATATTTTCCTTAACCCTCATTATTTGATTTGATGCCAATTACTACTGATTAGTTTTGCTCAGACTCATTCATTATTAGTTAGTTTGGTACACTGAGCATAATTACCAAAAATAGATGACGTATAAGCACACTTTATGTAATGATTATGTAACAACCGGCTTGCTTGTGTTAGGTTTAAAATGTTGAACACGCTAAACACATTAACATACGACGACAAGCAATCAAGACAAATGGAAAGATATAAGCTTGATTTTGTACTAAAAATATAACTGATAATGAACAATTAACTATAAAAATCTACGAAAAATGGCAATTAAAAATCATTAAATGGTCAATCTTAATTGGTTTGGAACTACTAACAGTCCCTCTCCTCTCCTCTCCCCAACCCCACTTTAATTAACAATTTTCAAACTCTCCACCCTGTAAAAAAAATCAAAACTAATAACAATAAAAGAAAAATAGAAAAAAAAAATCAAATAAAATACATGAAAGGAATAAAATACACATTAATTGGACCACCACCGGAAAGACCAATGGAGAAATAGCGCGCCAAACACAGTAGAGCAGGTTAAGCACAATTTTAAGAGCGACCCACCACCATGCCTTGTCCTTTTCTCTTTTTTATGATCTTTAATTTCAATTCAACAAATACTTTCCTTTCTTTTTTTCTTCTTGAATTTAACCAATTTTGCTAAGGTGTGCGTGATCTAGGTGGAGTCCTTGATTCAGGAGGAGGAGTATGACCCTCAGATCCTTTAGAAGGATCATCCGACGACTGTCGAAGCCCCTCATCAGTTTCACCACGATTCATATCTTCAATCATACGTACCACATCTTGCATACTTGGTCTTTGATCAGGCACAATAGAAACACAAGCCATTGCAATTTGTAGCAACTGAACCATTTCCTCTTCAATGTTATGAAACCTCATGAGCTCAGCATCGAAAACCTCTGCAGTCCATTCTTCACGAACAACGGATTGGACCCATCTTGGGAGATCAATGCCTTCTTCTCCAAGTGAAGCTTGATTGGGTGCTTTGCCTGTTAATAGCTCCAAGAGTAAGACTCCAAAGCTGTATACGTCAGATTTGAATGTGACTTTTCGGGTTTCTACAACTTCGGGTGCACGGTAGCCTGCGACACGGTTTGATGGGGATCCATTTCCGAATAATGGGTTGAGGCCGAAATCTGAAACACTGGCGTCATTGTCGGGTCCTTTGAGGAGGATGTTGGAGGATTTGATGTTGCCGTGGACTACTTTGCCTGATGCGTGGAGGCACGCTACTCCTCTTGATGCACCTAGTGCTATTCTCATCCGGTTGTCCCAATCTAGCGGCGTTCGCCCAGATCCTCTGCTCCCTATATAACCATAGTAACAGCAATTTAACAAATGTGGTATTTATATAATGAAATCTTAACAAATCAATATCATGGTCTAGTCTAGATATGCTTACAATGATAATGAAATCTTAACAAATTAACATCATGTCAACTGCTAAAGTCACACAAAAAATCTATTTTTGTTAATATTATCCTCCCATAGTTCCATATGGCAACTGGAAATGCTTATTTGGCATCAAGGTGGGGTTTGACAAAGATAAAATAAAGTTGGCACCGTGACTTTGTCCAAACTACAAGGTGTTTTGCAAAATTAAGGTGGCTCAAATAGTATATCATATCACAATGTAATAATTTGTTCACGCTGCAAAACATAGTGTAAAAGGCATGAATCAATCATGAGGTTGTATTTTAGTTTGTGTTTTTTTTTTCTTTCACTTTGAGTGAACATAACGTTATTCAAAAAAGCAGAACTTCCGCTCCACTTTATTTTATCAATCAAGAAGAAAATTAGTCAATTAGACACTACCTTTACTTTTCTATGTTAAAGAAAAAAGGAAAAGGATAAAAAGAACAAAAACAGGTAGAAATAATGTCGGATAGACATATCATCAGGGCATGGGATGAGGAAGAAAATGCAGCAATGGCAAACAAAAAAATATATATAATAAAAAAGACAACCTCACAGCTCAACTCAATCATGTAAAGTTAAGAATGTTTGGTTCAGAAGCATGTCCTACAACATTATTAAGGAGGGGAAAACACAACAGCGCATTCTACGCTACTTCACAAACTTCCCATTTACGATACACTCACTCTTCCTATTAAACTATCAGAAATAAGCTCATTGATTCTTAAATTAATATACAATACAAGTAAGTAACATGATGCCATGCCATTACTAATACCCCTCCATCATCATCAACACACACTACACTACACGCTTAGCACGCACATTATTTGACAAATATATAAAACAATAACCACATTATAATATTTCCATCCATTAAATTAAAATAATCTAAATTCCACTACTATCACAGCTGTAACAGAAATTTAGTCAAAATCCCAGAAGCAAACAATACTAATTCCATCACAAAGGTATATCTCCACATATGATATGAACACAATGAAATGTCGGAAACACAACCCCTCGAAACTATCAAAATCATATCATATTCCACTACATTTGAATAAAATAATTTTGCTGTGTTCTACAAAGTCTACAACAATCAAATAACATGAATAATTAATCAAAATCAATTAATTACATAATTATCAGACAATTAATCAAAATGTACGAACCAGATATATCAGTTATTCAATGAATTTAAAAAATGATATCGGAGTAGAAACGTACCGTGAAGAAGAGCAGATAAGCTACCGGCGGGCATGTAATCATAAACAAGCAATTTTTCATCTTTAGAGAAGTAAAAAGCTCTTAATGGAACCACATTATCATGCTTAATCTTCCCCAAAATTTCCATTTGCATCTCAAACTCTTTTTTAGTAACAACAACATCTTTCAACCTTTTAACAACCACGGTTGTTCCTTCTTCCAACACTGCTTTATACGAAGTTCCAACACTTCCCTTTCCTAATACCTCCGCAGAAGCCCTAAGCAAATCTTCCAAATCAAAACTGTATATTCCACCGTCGAAAAACACCAGTTTGTTCCTCTCCCTCTCCGCTTCGGCTGAACCACCGGTTATATCGTCTTTTGAAGACGATGTACCGGCTTCTGCTGGAGCTGAACGTGCTGCTACTACTGGCTTTGGTGGTTTTGCTGGTGTCCGGCGACGGCGTTTTCTGAGACAGAGTAATAATAGTAATAGCAATATTGCTAAGAAGAGAATTGAACCAACTACAATTGCGACAATGGCTCCGGTGGAAAGTTTTTTGGATTTTTTCTTTGGTTTGTCCGCCGGTGGAGTGTTGTCCGGTGACGGCGCCGGCGCCGGAAAAAACGGACTGCATGATGTTTTCAACGGTGGACCACAGAGATCTAAGTTTCCGGCGAATGATGCTTCGGGGAACTTGGAGAGTGTCTTTGGGATTGAACCGTTGAGATTGTTATTGGAAACATCGAAACCGTTCAAATTTGCAGTGATACTTGGAAGACTACCGGAGAATGTGTTATTCTCTAAGAACAAACCACTGAGATGAGTTAAATTGTTGATGGAGAATGGAATTGAACCGGTGAAGTTGTTTGAAGAGAGATCCAACCGAGTCAAACGAGTTAAGCGAGTTAAACTCGCCGGGAATTCGCCGGAGAATTTATTCTTCTGAAGATATATGCTACGAAGAAAGGTTAAATTGGAGAAATCGGTGGGGATCTCACCGGTGAGGCCGTTTGAACGGAGACTGAGGACACGGAGATTTGTTAGCCGTCCGATTGTGTTGGGTGGGAGGGGGCCGACGAGATCAACGGCGGGTAAACGGAGTGAATAAACAGATGAATTTGTAGCGTCACATTGAACACCGACCCAGTTACAAACCGAGTCTGAAGCGTTCCATTGAACCCGGTTGGAGTGTGGTGTTTGTGAAATGAAAGCAAGGAGTGCTTGCTTATCTTGAACCGGCTCCGAGTTGACTCGGAGACTAAACAAAAGAATAAAATGAAGGGAAATGAAAATAACAACACTAGAAGAAGTAGAAGACATTTTTTGTGTGTGTGTTGGAATTAATGGTGAAATGGTTCTTCTTCCATGAGAAAAATGGAAAAAGAGTGATAGGAATTGTGTGAAAGAGAAGTTATGTATAATGTGATGTAAAGAGAAGAGAGAAAGGTACCACAAAACAGTGGTGTAGTGTAGTATAGTATCACGAGGTTCATAAAAGAGAAAAACTAAATAAAGGTGATGCTACTACTCTTGATAACTGGTCCTAAGTGCTTACGTTTTTTCCTTTTCTATTTAATTTCATTCACAACGCCTTTTCAAACTTTACACGCGCTTTTCCACTGCGTGTAGCAGGCCTTACAAAAATTAATGGAGTTTTTTGTTTTTTTATAAGGAGTTGGAGGAAAAGAATAGGAGAAGGATAATTAGATTATAACAGCTTGCAAGCAAGTTCCATATTCAAGTGTTTTATAGTCATCTTTGTTTTAAGTTACATTTAGATGGTACTTGGTTATGGTATTGTGAATAGACGGCAAAAAAATAAAAGGGACAAAGTAAAACAAAGGTGTTTGTCGTTGCTATGTTGTACTGTACTGGTGAGTAGGTTAGACTTAGGTCTTAGGCACATGTAAGATGAGACTTTCTTTTTTTTGAGAAATTTAAGATGAGATTTTAACAAAAGGCTAAGGTGTAAATATGGAGTGATCATTTTTATTTGTCGAAATAAATAAAATATGTAATTTAAAAGAGAGATTGACATAAAAAATAAATAGTAGGGGTACGTTTGAAAGACTCTAGTTTTTACATTAAAAATTATGTAGTTATGCATTTAACATGCTTAACTTATATGTTCAAGACAATTTTCTTTTGAAAGACTCTAGTTTTTACATTAAAAATTATGTAGTTATGCATTTAACATGCTTAACTTATATGTTCAAGACAATTTTCTTTTGTGGTTTCTTAAACAATACTCTTAAATCATTTGTTAGCAAGACTCTTGTAAAATAAATCGGTGATAAGGCATGAATATAAGTCTTTTTTTTTTTTGGTTACAAAGCTAAGCAAAACAAGAGGAAAAGAAGAGAACAAAAACACAAAAAAGAAAAGACTAAAGTCTACGGAACCAAGTTCCCGCAAAGTCTGAAGCTAAGAGATCAGATAATCCTGTCGGAGGGGTGGTGTGAACAACATACTCCGCGCGTAGAAGAATCACCAATCTTAGCTAGAAAATCTGCACAACTGTTTCCTTCTCGAAGAGTGTGATCAATGGAAGCTAGCCAGTCAGGATTGAGGAGGTCCTTGATGTCTTGAATCAACGTAGCATACTTATGAAATCTAAGGGTTAGCTCTTTAAGGATTTGAACACAATGGAGAGAATTCATGTAGCAGAAAACCTCTTGAAAGTTCATCTCCCTAGCAAGTAACAACCCTCGATGAATGGCATAAAGCTCAACAAGAAGGATGTCAGATGTGCCTGCAATGTAACCTGAAAACCCTGTAATCCAATGTCCAGTCTGGTGTCGAAGCAAACCTCCAAATCCTGCTCTGATGGGATTATTAAGATTATTAAGTCTATTATAAAGTAAAACTTTGCTAACTAAAATAATGATTATTAAAATGGTATTGTAATATTGTGTTCTATCTGGAAAAAAAAATGTTATTGTAATGCTACGTTTGTCTGATCTTTTTGGTACTCTCGATCCTAAATTATAAGTGGCCATGTAAAAACAATTGTTCCAAATAATAATTTTTTCCTACAGTATCAATGCAGTTTAATTGTGGTGAGTTCACAGTTTAAAATAATTTTGCACGCTTGTACAAAAAAAAAATTGCACGCACAATTAATCAAAACATTCTAAATTATAACGTAAATTAAAAACATTAATTGATGTGGTAATTTAAAATGTTTTGATTACTTGTGTGTGCAAAATTATTTTGGACCGTCAACTCGCTTTCATTAAATTCATAAAAATAAGAATAATTATCACATATTAATTTGAGTCTAATATCGACTTAATAAGAAAAACAAACGTGGTCCCCAAATGCATGGCTGAACCCATTTTGGGCATTTTAGAAATTGTCCTATATTTTCAACTGCAGGGGCATTAAAACTGGTTGAAATATTTATCATTGAATTCTATATTTTGCTAACACTTAACATAACACCCCCGATTTACTTTAAAAAAAAAAAAGCATAACACCCCCGATATTTATAACAAACCTGTGCTATCTTTGTCTCGTGAGCTTAGCTCAGTTGGTATGGACAATGCATAAAATATACAAGGTTCGCGGTTCGAACCTCGGCCACAAAAAAAAAAACATGTGCTATCTTTGTTAGTTAAAAATAAAGGTTAAATATGTTTTTAGTCCCTATAAATATACAAACATTAATTTTGTTTTAATCATTT
The DNA here is from genome assembly GCF_051527215.1 of Medicago sativa. Lineage (NCBI taxonomy): Eukaryota > Viridiplantae > Streptophyta > Magnoliopsida > Fabales > Fabaceae > Medicago > Medicago sativa. The sequence continues at coordinate 81,071,237 of NC_140756.1, read as the reverse complement.
TAATATTTTTCTTGGACTTTTAGTCCCCAAAAATTTTATATTTTCACTTTTGGACCCTCCTTTAAAGTAAATTCACATGTAGAATTTACATTTAATTCATGTTTTGTTTAAAAGTTTTAATTATTCTGGGGAGATTTTTACAATGTTCTACACATTGCTGCACAATTCTATTAAAAAAGTACATGAGTTAACTTCAAAATAGTGATCAATGGTGATTGAAAATTTTATAGAGATTAAAAGTTAAAAGAAAATTTTAGAAGTTGCGGCAAGGGGACCCCCTTTTCCCGTTTCTCTTTTTGCTCACGGCGGAAGGGTTTAATGTGCTAATGTCGACTATGGTGGCGGCGGGTTTGTACCATGGTTACCATGTGGGGCGACATGATGGGGGTGTCCCTATTTCACATCTCTAATTTGCAGACGATACATTGTTACTTGGTGAAAAAAATTGAGCTAATGTGCGGTCCATGGGGGCGGTGTTGCTTATTTTCGAACAGGTGTCTCGGTTGAAGGTGAATTTCCACAAAAGTATGTTAACAAATGTTAATGTTTCCGATTCGTGGTTGACCGAGGCCGATATGGTGATGAATTGTCGTATGGGAAGTCTACCTTTTGTGTATTTGGGTCTGCCTATTGAATCTTCATTCTCTGACTTCCTGAATCTTCACAGTTCTTTAGATGTTCTTGATTTGCTGATTTGCATGATTTATTCGTGAATTACTTCAAAAACCCCCTAAAATTGTTATGTTTCGGGAAAACTAGAATTACAGACTCAAATATAGTAAACATTACAAAAGTCTCGAAATCATAGGAAATCGTTCTAATACTCCTCCTTTTTGCTGCTAAATCCTACTGAAAATAACTGAAAAACATGTTAAGAATAACGTAAGATGACCTGTCATCATGTTGGAGGGTGTTAGTGGATAAGGAGGGGTTATGGTATCGAGTCTTAAAGGCTAGGTACGGGGAGGAGGGGGGACGGTTGAAGGAAGGAGGGAGCGACAGCTCGCTGTGGTGGTGGATGATTTGTGGTATTCGCGGCGGTGTAGGGATGGGGGCGGGAAATTGGTTTGAGTATAATGTCCGTAGGATGGTAGGTGGAGGTTGACTACTTTTTTTTTGGACGGACAATTGGGTGGGTGAAGTTCCGTTACGTGTGAGATTTCCTCGGCTGTTTTCTTTGTCCAAAAATAGGTGGGTGACGGTGGAGGAAATGACGAGTAGAGGGTGGGAAGATGGTGGCGGTGCTTGGGTGTGGAGGAGGTGCCTTCTTGCTTGGGAGGAGGAGAGTTTTAAGGGGTGCTCGGCTTTGTTGCATAATATTGTTTTGCACGTACCAGTTCCTCACGGTGATAGATGCACTTCCTGAAAGGGGTATATTTGACGATGTGTGGCATAAACATGCACCGTTAAAGATAGCCATGTTCGCTTGGAGACTTTTTCGTAATAGACTTCCAACCAAAGACAACCTGGTCCGACGACGAGTTCTCCATAATTATAATAATGTGTGTGTAGGAGATTGCGGGTCTTTAGAAACTGCAAATCACTTACTTTTTGGCTGCGGCACCTTCTGTAGCGTGTGGTTCTTAGTTTTCCAGTGGCTTGGCATTTCTTTCGTCGCTCCTTTTGCGGACTGTGATCATTTACTTTAGTTTGGGCACCTTGCGGGGTTACCGCGATCATCTCATTCGTTCCTCAAAACTATCTGGCTAGCTTGTGTCTGGGTTACCTGGAAGGAGCAGAACAATTGCGTTTTCCATCAGAAGGCTTTGGATCCACATAACATAGTAGACAAGGTGAAACGCCTATTATAAGGTGAAATGCCTATCATTCCTTTGGCTTAAGTCTAATATGCTTACTTTAGTCACCATTTATCATGACTGGTGGCGACACCCTTTACCATGTATGAGTGTTACGTTGTAATTTTCTTATTATTATGTTTTTTCTTCATCACGGTGATCTTGTTGTAACACCGGCGACTTGACAATGTAAATTGTTTTGGATGATTATCTTTTGCACGCTTTGTACGAGATGAATCATTTTCGTTGATTAATATATTCCATTTTGGCTTGTTTAAAAAAAAATTAGAAGGATTAAATTTTTTTTAATATATTTATAGAAAAAAAACATTGGTAGTCCCCTTCGCGGAGATCCAATAAAATTGGAACGAGAGGAAAAAAAAAAAAAAAACATTGGTAAACAATTTTTCTTTTTTGAGAGGGAGTAAGGTAAGATGAAAGTCAAATATTAGAAAAATGATTGAGGTGAATTTGATGCATATAGTTTGCGAGTCCAGGCTGGCTTGAAAGTGTAAGGAAAAGATATGGTTTAGGATATTTGCAGAGTCGTTTGTGGTTCGTTGTTTTCCACGACAACCATCTTCAATAATAATTCTTCACTAACACCCAAACTTGTCACTCTCATTTTCAATTTCAGATTCTCACACTCTAATTTCCTACTCATTCACTACTTCGCTTTCTCCACTTTCATTCATTCCACATTCTTGAATATTCATAAACCCTTTTCAAACTAAAACCCCTTTTCTCTTCCAGCAATCTATCCATGGCTTCCATGCCCAGAGTTATTTTCAGAGACCATGCCATTCTTAAGCCAAATTATACCTATCCACCTCGGAGGAATATCCTTAATAATCATTTCGGTATGTTGTAGTAACGTTTGATCTGGAACATGTGTTTTCTTATTTGTTTCATTCTCTTGTGTGTCTTTTTTTTTTACTTGTTTTGTATTATTGGTTGTGTTTTTCAGACGTGAAAGAGAGAAGAAGAAGCTTTGCATTTAGAAGTGAGTTGCAGGGTCCTAATCCAATTGTTGCTACTGGTGCTAAACTACCCTTAGTCCATCTAGCGTCAAAAAGGTAATCTTTTTCAAACTAGACACTGAAAACAACGACACTGACACATTGAAATCAGTAATACTTTGACAAAAAATGAAATAACTGGATGTAACCAAGATGGCGTGCGTCAGTTTCGTGTTGGTGTTCGAGACCCAGACACACCTTCAATATGAATTGTTTGTACTGCATAGCTTATACAAGCAATGGGCCTAGTGGCATGCCTTACTGAGAATTATGGAGAGGGATGTGTAATGGTTTTGATATATAATTTCTAGTAATTGAAGTTTTGATATATGGAGAGGGATGTGTAATGCCTTCCGTATGCATTATGCAGGTTACGAGTTAGCTAATTTAGGGCGGCTTTTGTTTGTAATTGTTGAATGGATAGAACCTTTTGTCATTTGAAAAGACGGGAAACTGTTAAAGATCCTGTATGAAGGGCTAGTCTGTTCTTTCACATGTATTATTCATTGAATTTGTCTTCAAGTAAAAATTTGTGCCTTTTAGATTAAAGTTCTTGGTTCTATTTTAAAGTAGGAACAAGGGAAGAGTGCATTGGATCACCTTTTCCACTCTTCCCATAACACCGACTATACCTGGACTATAGCATAGCGGAATTTGAACAAATCACTATTGTTCTGCAATATGCTATTATTTAAGTGCAAATACTGTCAAGTAACGGCTATAGCATTGCCACATAGCGGAATTTAAACAAACTGCTATTTTCCACTATCCACGACTGTTAATGCTAATTTTAATCTAAGCAATTACAGATAACCTCAGGCTCGGATTGCTTTTTCATCCATTAAGTAATGTAACTTCTAAGAATCTTACTATGAACTTATCCTCCATTTCTGAATTTTAGGTATACTCTTTATGCCCTCCGTCTCAAAGATTATGGACTAGATTGATATAATCTATCTTGCCGGAATTTTACCATAGATTGCTAGGATTCTGATTTATTTCATTGATGGGATATAACTATGTGCTTTTCAAGGTTAATGTGTCTTTCATCCATTCTTTTCTTCCTGGAATAAAGAACTTAAATGCTTGATAGCATTGTGTTCATTTTCACATTATTGATTTAAAATGAAAATCAGAAAAACAAAGGAAAATGGAATGTAAAATTCCAACTACTATATGACATTGTCTCTGTAACTTATTGTTCTGTATAAGTTAGGTACTCTGGTAAATTTTTGATATTTTTACTGGTGCTTGAATATCTTTATTCACATTATTTATTTGAAATGCTAATGACTTGTTTATTGCTATGTCTAGGAATTCTCAAATATTGTGCTCAGCTTCAACAAACATATCTGGAGATGTTCCTGAAAGTGCTGGGGGCCTGAGCCAGTATGAGAAAATTATTGAAACTTTAACCACTCTTTTTCCCGTTTGGGTAAGTCTAAGGCTTTTCTTCTTCAACCTAACATCTTTCCAATTTCTTAATTGTTCAGTAGTTGAAAGCTGGCTGACTTTAACTTGTATGCGCAGGTCATCTTGGGGGCTCTCCTCGGTATTTACAAGCCAGCTGCTGTAAGAACTGTCTTTCTGCAGCTAGTTACATGGTTGAGTGAAATGTTTTTATCAACTGCTAATCTGCTGTATTGTTATGACTTTATTTCAGGTAACTTGGTTGGAGACAGACCTATTTACTCTTGGCTTGGGTTTCCTCATGCTGTCTATGGGTTTGACATTGACATTTGACGATTTCAGACGATGTCTGCGAAATCCGTGGACTGTAAGGGACAAACATTTGTGTTTAAAACAAATGCTTTCTGTTTGTTCCTCCTACCACTAATTATGATTTATTGTGTTTTTGCAGGTGGGTGTGGGGTTTCTTGCACAATATTTGATCAAGCCCGTGCTAGGCTTTTTCATTGCAATGGTATTTCTTTAATTTTTTTTTTTTGGCACTTTCATGCTTTGCTATTGCGCTGTTTTTGAAATGTGTTATGCAGCCCTGTTATATTTTGAATTACCACATAAGATTGTTATCAAAGAAAATATATCAATGCCATTGACTTATGATTGTTATCAAAGAAATTATATCTATGCTATTGAATTATATAGTGCTTTGTACCTGGTTGTAGGACTTAACATAGCTAGTTATTTATTGAGGCCATTTTTGGGATATGCAGTGTTTCTTTGTGTGGGTTACTTGGTTAAAAAGACTGTTGCTTAATCCATATTGATGTCTGCCACTCCTATTTATTTGTTCTGTTCATGTTGCTTTCTAAAAAGAAAGTGTATTTATTGTAATTAGAGACAAATATTTGAAAGATTGGTAATTTATCTCGTACTACTAGTTGATGCACTGTGCTGTGGATCATAAGAACCTATATCATGCCAAATTTGCTAACATTAACTTCTATTTCTCAGACACTAAAACTTTCGGCTCCTCTTGCAACTGGTCTTATTTTGGTCTCGTGTTGTCCTGGAGGTCAGGCATCAAATGTTGCAACATACATATCCAAGGGAAACGTTGCTCTCTCTGTTCTAATGACAACGTATGTTTAACTTGCATTTCCTTGTTTGGTTTCCTATGTATTTTGTATTTTATTTTTTCTCTGGCTTATTTTGGTTGCTATTTGGTGATTTCTGTACTCAGTTTTGCTATTTGCATTTTTTATGCTTGCTGTCTTTAAAAGAGGAAACAAAACAAAAACCGAAACCTGATCCCATACAAGTTGATTTTGATTGAATTGGATCAGATCGGATATAAATTAGAAACCAATTATATGGTAAAATAGTAAAACTTATAGGATTGGATTCAATTATCTTTTTCTTCAAAACTGACCCTATTCAATTTGCAAACACCTAAAAAGGCTTTCTTGTACCGCAATCCAAACACACACCTAAATTTGTGGTAATGTATATATCTTACATAAACATGAAGAGCCTGCAAAAGTACTTCTCTGATTGCAACTTAATTACCTAAATATCCTCTTCAAACACGCAAAGCTGATAATATGAGAACTATATGCAATTACTCTTGTGTGTGTCATGGTTGCAGCTGTGCCGTGTTATCCCTGGATGAAGTTATTTTAGCTTTATGATTTTTGTATTTTGTAGCAGCGATGAATTTATCGCGTATATATTAAGAGAAGTTGTTTTCAGAAATCAGGTTCTCAACATGTTATTTACCATTCTACAGGTGTTCAACTATTGGAGCTATTATTATGACTCCACTCCTAACGAAGCTTCTAGCTGGTCAACTTGTTCCTGTTGATGCTGCTGTAAGTTCTGGCTTGCCTATTTTTATGCATGAAAGGGACGTGTTAAAAAATTGTTTCATTTAAATTATATGACACTGACCTCCTATTAGCAAGCTGTTAATAAAATGCATAGTTGACACTTGACAATACAATTCATACTATCGCCTAATCATTTGAAAAAGTTAATATCTGGATAGGATACTTTCGGTCACAGAAGTCCCATTGTATCTTTTATATATATATTTTGAGTTTTTCACAAATAGAATGAAACTGTTGCTCTTTCTCTTTTTCAGGGCCTGGCAATTAGCACCTTTCAAGTTGTTTTAGTCCCTACAATTGTGGGAGGTAAGATATGTATCTTTCAAGTTATATGTGTTAGAGTTTGTTGGACGGGCACTTGAATTTATACTAATGTGTCTCCACTTGGTGTAAGGTATGGTTCTTAATGATTAGGATGATTTTGAAAATGTTTTTGCTTTATTATTTGGCAGTTTTGGCGAATGAGTTCTTTCCCAAGTTCACTTCAAAGATAATCACGGTCACACCTTTGATAGGAGTTATTCTGACCACCCTCCTTTGTGCAAGCCCAGTAAGTTGAACAAGTTATAGTATATGAAGTTCACCACCCTTTTAGCCAACAGTTTACTTTGGTATAATTACCACTTGTCATTCTTGCTTTGCATGGAAATTGACATGTATTGACTTTTCAGATCGGGCAAGTCGCGGAAGTGTTAAAAACTCAAGGAGCACAATTGATATTGCCAGTCCTTGCTTTACATGCTGCTGCATTTGCTATTGGTTATTGGATGTCAAGAATATCATTTGGTGAATCCACATCACGCACAATATCTATCGAGTGTGGGATGCAGGTAAACCCCCTCTTAATTCTACAAATAGCTGTTGTTGAGTACAAATATTAGGATGTATGTTTTTTAGGCTTTTAGGATGTATGCTGATTATATATACCTATGGAGTTGGCATCTTAGCATAAAAATATACATTCATTCATAACTATAACTAATGTGAAATGAATGACTCCTGAAAAATTATGTTCGTTCTGCCCATACCAAGAGAACCCACCTCTAGCTTTTCTTGTTGTTTGCCTACCGCCAAATTACAGAAGATTGACATCAAAGCATGTATACAACTGATTTCCAGATCAATAGATTAATAATTTAAGATGACATTGAACTAAATTTCTGGGGAAGGGGTGATCAACAACAGTAATATATACACGTTTATACGATCAAATAATGCTCAGTTCATATTAATTGTAAGTGCTTTAGGCTTGATCGTTTAATCTGACATTTTTTGTTTTGTTTGCAGAGCTCTGCACTTGGATTCTTGCTTGCTCAGAAGCACTTTACCAACCCACTTGTAGCTGTTCCTTCTGCTGTCAGTGTTGTCTGCATGGCGGTAAGATAGGACATTTTTTTTCCTTTTCTCGGTCTCTTTGGTTTTGTTCATTTGATTTTCTTGCAAGAGTGTTAAATTTTATCAATGATTATTACTTATTACTGCCGTAATGCAGCTTGGTGGGAGTGCTCTAGCTGTGTATTGGAGGAACAGTCCAATTCCCGTTGATGACAAAGACGACTTTAAGGAATGAAAATCATGACATATCTTCTATCCACTGCAAGCCCTATGAATTATTTTCCGCTCATTGTTTAGAAGACATTAATTTATGCATTGGTTGATGAGAAAGTTTTGTTTTATGAATTCATGTAGCCTTGCAATGTTAGAGTATTTTAGAATTTAGGATAAGCTCGCAACAATTTAAACCAGTGTGAAGAGTGGCAACAAATAATATGCCCATGTAGCAACAAAAAGGGACAACCTCTAGCTACTGAGCTCTTGCCATGGTAGGATCCAATGAACGGTCGAATCCATTGCGGTTCTATTATAATTATTGGTCTTGTCTTGCATTGTGGTTCAACCACTTCAACTAGTGATATTCAGTTAAAGCAATTGTGTCAAGAAGATTCTATCAATGTATGAACAAATTATTATCAAATTGTTATAAACTAATTCTTTCTTAGTAACCATGAAATTATATTATATTATTATCTAAAGTTGTTGAAGCCCCACAATTTAGCCATATGCCATAAGCTTAGAGAACGAGGTTAAGATTTGTGAGATTATACTCATATATATAATTTGTGTAATACTATAAGCTTAAGATTTGTTAAAACTATACTCCATTTTTTTTTTCTTTGTTCCACACATTTCAGCGCTTTATGCAAAATTAAAATACTTTAAAGAGATAGTACTAGTCTCTTTTAATTTAACCGGTGATCTCAAATTCAAAAATCAAATTCTATAACTGCTAAATATTGTTGAGAGCTTTCCAACTCTTTCAATCCTACTCGAGCATGATTGTTTAATCTCTAATTACGCAGATGCTTGATTTGTGCAACAACAAAAATTTGAATTGAGTTTATATACACCATCTGTTTAAAAGTTGAAAGGTTCTACAGAACATTATTTAACGAGTATACACGTTCGTTTAAAACAGTGTTGCACTTGTTAATGCCTTTGTTACATCGCCAACTAACAACTCTTGCACATTTTGTTCTCCCTCTACCGAAGACAATTCTTATTAAGCTCAACCGCTTATTAACAAAATGACATGAATCAATTAGCCATAGTTTTTTTTGGTGTAAGCCAATTAGTCATAGATATCTTGTTCAAAACACAAGTTGCACTTGAGTGGTTGATTTGCATTGGAAATATACATTGTAAATAAGTCATATGTATTAATACAATGCATATTTTCGATGCAACTCGTGTCTCAGTGTCTCTCAGTCACACGTATTAATACAATACATATTTTTGATGCAACTCATATCTCATTGTCTATCAGTCACACGTATCAATACAATGTAGATTTCCGATGCAACTCATGTCTCGATGCACCTCTGTAACACATTAATTACAGTGAAGGCTCCCGATGCAATGTATGTCTCAATGCACCTCAGTCACACATATTAGTTACAATTGAAATTCTTGCACTGTAATTAGTATGGGTGACTGAGAGACATTGTGACATGCGTTTTATCGGGAACCTACATTGCAATTAGTATGTGTAACTAAGAATTGTAGAGACATGCGTTGTATCGGGAACCTGCAATGTAATTACTACATGTGACTGAGAGACACTGAGGTATGCATTGCATCGAAAATATGCATTGCAATTAATAGTCTGACAAAAGTGCATCAAGACATACATCACATCGGAAACTTCAATTGTTATTTTAAAAAATGTCAGTGATCTTGTCGTTGCATCGTAATTAACAATCTGACAGAGGTGCATGAAGACATACATTGTATCGGAAACCTCAATTGCTATTTTCAAAAATGTCAGTGATCATGTCATTGCATCGAAAATCTGCATTGTAATTAATAGTTTGATAAAGGTGCATTAAGACCTAGATTGCATCGGAAATCTCATTTCTTATTTTAAAAAATGTCACTAATCTTGTATAAGTTTTACATATAAGTATCAAGATAAATTAGTTTTGCTATCGTAAAAAAATGAGTATATTAAATATCTAATTTGATCTTTTAACAGCTGAATCATGAGTTCCCAATTAAAGATTTAATTTGAATGATGTACCAAGAGGATACTCACACAAAAAGTGACGGAAAAATCTTTACATACAGACATTTGCGAAGCATGTCCACTAATATTGTGTTGCGTGACCAACAAGAATGTATGTGCCGTCAAATAACAAAGATATACCAAAATAAATACTCTCAACTGTAATGTGTCATAAATCATAATAATTCTTTTAAGAACTGTGTTTGAAAAAAGGAAATTTAATTTTAAATTTTTTCCTTTTTAATCAACAAATAATCAATTCAACACAAATAAATTTATTTTTAAAAAAAAATCTTAATTCATAGGAAATTTAAAATTAATTTTGACTAAAAATTTAATTCGGTCGTACACGGTTATTTTAACCAAATCGGTCGGTTATTTTAACCAAATCGGTCATTCAAAAATAATTAAATTAATTATTTTTATACAAAGACAACTTAGCCCTTAAGTTATAAAAATGTGAGAAACTAATTTACTTTTTTACATACATTGAATTGGACCGTGAGAAAATTGCGAGCTAGAGTTTTCATTTGTCTATAAATTGGGGTGTTTACTAGTTTATTTTCAGTTTGAGCAATATCATTGTTTTGCTTACATTACAGTTTGTAGCGGGAAACCACTGAGCCACTGCTACTCTTGCTCGCTCTTCAACCATGTCTCAATCCAAATGCGATGAACCTGATAAAGCGTATGAAATCGCTGAACTCATCGCCATTTTTGTTACCTTGTCTTTGTTCCTTTTTCTTCGTACACAGTTTCTCTCGCATTGATGTTTTTTTTTCTCTCATGACTTTTTGATTTTAATGTTCTCGTTGGAAAATAAATGTAACTAAGATTTATGAAGTTAATGCAAGTGATTTTGTGGTTAAGTTAGTTAGAACCAAAATCTAAATTGATTTAATGTTTTTTTCGTTTGGTTATTTTGTTTTTGATGTTCCTTTTCAATTTCTAGGTTAGATTTTGTTTGCTATCACTTTGATTATTTATTATACTTAATGCATGTTTGATATCACGGTAGCTTTTCAAGAATCGCGGCTACAAAGCGGCTCACCGTGATACCAAACATACTCTGAAGCACGTGTCGGTGTCTAACACCGACACAACACACGTGATTACGGCTCACGGTGATTTTGACAAATCCACCGTGATACCAACATGTGTCGGTGTCACACAACACTGATACATGTGATTGCATTCATTTTTAAAAAAATTATTATTGGTGTCGACGTGTCAGTGTCAATGATTCATAGCAAACATGTACTTATTCTCTCCATTTCTAACTAGCTATCTCTATATTTTTTTTGGGATTGGAAACAGGTTAGATGCTTTTATCTACGATTACCTCATGAAGAATCAATTGTATGAAACTGCAAGAATATTTCATGATGAAGGCAATGTTGAACAGAATATTGGTAAGATGACAATAAGATCATTTTTAGGGGAACTAAATTTATTATATGCAAAAGTAAATGTTCTTCTAGTTTTGTTGAATTTGAGTTTTAATTTTTGGTATATGGTGTAGTTATGGATGCACCTGGTTGTTCTCTCTTCGAGTGGTGGTCTGTTTTCTGGGAATTGTTTATGGCCAAACAAGGTTTTTCACTCTCAGAACCAGCATTATCTTACCTTAAGGTGCGTTTGTCCCATTTTAATAGATGCAATCAATTTTATTTTTGTTTTGTGGATTGATTCCTTTGTGCCCTTACCTTTTCGATTATATGCGTACTTCTTTGTATACATCGTGCTCATTGTTATCTTCATTCTATTTGTATTGGACAATGGAGACCAAGGTTAAGCATATATACCACTTGTATTCTTACATTGCACCTCTTTGGAATTTTTTAATATAAGGGGTTCTATCTATTTATTTGACCATTATTGGCATAAAACATATGTGGTTTACTATTCTTACTTGCCTCGGTCTCAATTATAAGCAATTTTTCACTTTTTAGGTTTATTGAGTAAATGATGTATGTAGTCTTTATTATAAACATACATCATTTATTTAATGAATCTAAAAAGTGAAAAGTTGCTTATAATTAAGATCGGATGGAGTACTTACTAGCCATTATTTTTATTACATTATTTACCATTTTCTGTGGTTCTATGATGCTTAATATTTTAAACTTTGCATCTATCATCCTAAGATACTGTCACTGTCAAAATCAGAAGTTGATGTTATGTATCTATGCATAAGCTTTGTTTCTATGTGTTTAGTATGTAGTATCGACCATAGGTCGTAAATTATTTGCTTAGTATAAATTTAAAAATGATAGTTCCAACAAATTTAGGCTCAAGAAATGCGGAAGCAAGAAGAAGAGATAGAAAAAATCCAGTTCATATTGCAGAGCCCTGCTCAGCTGCAGCAATATGGGGCTGAAACTCAAGAAGGTGTTAATGCCAATGTTCTCTGTCCCATAAACAATGCTCCTATGGTGAGGCAGAACCGGGTTACTTCTAATACAATGGCAACAAAACTAAATGAGGACAGGTTGAAGACTCCCCTTCAGGGAAATGCTTTTGATGACAGGACCTTTAAGGTATTACATTTGTTCGAAGATTATAATATAGACCTGATTTTTTTATATGATTTCTATCACAACATCATATGTTTCTACTTTATACCATTTAATATACAGATAATGAATGCTTATACCCGCGGTCAGCTTCCAAACGAGGATTGTGCCTTGTTGTTGAACGAAATAGCACCAATAACTGGTGGACAGCCTTCAGGGTGCCTACTAATCATTTGTCTTTGATGAGATTATTAGTTATTCATGTCATTTTGTTCTTGATGATGCTTATCACATTTTGGGCTGAATTTGCAAGTTGTAAAATTCTGTTTGCAGACAAACATTGGCCAGTGCACTTAGCATTTTACAAGAGAAACTTCAACAGGATCAAAATCAAAACCAGCAACTTCCAGGGTTACAAGTAATCGTAAACATAACTTTTTTCTTGATTTGTGTGTTACCCCCATATAAATTCACAACGATCTGCTGTATTTACCATCTTTTGTTCTGAATCAGGCCATGCACAGTGGCATGAGTGCAATGATGAGGTCTCAAGCTGTTGTTTCAGAAGGATCCATTTACAGTGTTCATGGTACTGATTTCGTTGTTTCATGTTGAATTTAACATTACCTAGTTCACGTTTTCTTGTTAGTCTTTCAATAGCAGACTCGGTATGTTCAATAAGGGACCTTTAAAGATATTCACTCTCTATTATTGTAAACTGGCTTCAATATTTTTAATTCCCAACTAATTTTCAGTCCCTTTTTTGGAAAGTGTATGATACTGGATTTATTTGTTGTTGTTGCCTGAAAGGCTGAAAGTCATCATTCATATTATCTTAGGCTGTAAATAGTTACGTTGTAGTAGTTGTTCTGCAAAATTATAAATTGGACTTGGTTACTTGCAAAGTGCTTCTAAGCTATTTTAAGCTATTGGAGTGAACATCTTATGATAGAACTGCAACCAGATTTGAACTCTTATCGTATATCATATAAGAAAAATTCCCTCTGAAGGTATATAATCTTTATTGTTGAAATTCAATGAACTCACAAATAGTTTGAGGAAAACGCAACCTCCCATTCAACTATTACTTGACAAAAGATGCTTTCTCTCTATCAAACTCTCCGATTAATAAACTGAGACTCCCTTGCAACAACTTTTCCCTCCTCCTAACTACCTCCTAACTAACTACTGTCAGTCTGTCACTTATAACACCTGACAACTATGACAGATACATATTTTTCCTATTTTCCTCTTTATTTGGCTTCTCCTAACATAGACTTGATTGATAGGGAGTTGCCTTGTTCTATTACCTTAACTGGATTATGTCAGCTTTCATATTTTATTGTTTGCTTCCATTCTTGAAATATTCAACATTCCTTGCTTTGGTGCATACTTGCTTTATATGACACATCTCAAATGATGTTTCTTTTATCTGCATTATATTGTAATGGCATAATTTTAGGATATACATTTGATTTTTTCTTTACAACTCATTTTAGGTTCAAATCAAGGTGGTAGCGACTTGACTCTGAAAGGGTGGCCTTTAGCAGTAAGATTTTGGCTTAATTCTCCGTAACAACATTGTGATTTTTTTTTTTCCTTTCTTCCTGTTGGCTGGCGTGACATTCCCCCAGTCTATCTCTCATGGTTCATTGATTTGCTAAATTCAAAGTAGAAAGCTGGATATATTAGGGAAAATGGCATTCAGTGGTGCAGTGAGGTTACTTCATTGGATTATATAAATTTCATTCTTCACTCGATAGATAACATTGTCTTGTCTAACTTTCTACACAGTAATATTTATTAGCTTTGTCCTTGGATGCATTTTAAGGTTGAATATTTAGTACTTTTCTTATTAGTTTTGAATATTTAGCATTTTAAGGTTGAAATATACTTTCTCATATTGATAAAGGTACACTAAGTGTCATTTAGATCATTTGTAATAATGGTATGCATGCATTTAATGTTATTCGGTACTTTTCTTACAACAAATAAATTTTTATATACTGATGAAGTAAACTTTATCAAACAGTGAAGGGACATTACCTGTCTGATTGATCAACGTTCTAGTTTAATAATAAGGAAGTCTCTCTCTACTTGGCTTGTGCAGAACAACTACACCTTCTGTTATAGAGATTTAACTTATTATACAAGAAGTCAATGTGAAGTGAAAATTACCAAAAATCGGTTGTGATATGAAATCATGGATTTTTTAGTTTATTAATTAATTGGGCCTTAAATTCAGCTGTGAGGAAGTGACAAAACAACAAAATATAGACTATCTTTCTCATCTTCACCTTTTCTTATATCCATCTATGTTATTTAGGTGCATCAATGTTCTTTCCACTGTGTGAGCAATCCTATTTCTGATTAGATCTCAATTATTTTAGGGATTGGATGAGCATCATGCGGAACTTCTTCATAAGCATAATTTGATTCTGCCTTCACAATCTTCCAATCAATTTTCACCACGGCAGCAACTTATGTTTCAGGCACAGCAGGATTTAGTTAATCCATTTGTCAGTGGTTTTGATGGCAAAAGACCAAGTTTGCTTGTCCATAATCAAAATATGGTTCCTTGGAACGATGGCCAATCAAATTCTGTAGGTGGTTCCATTCCCAATATTGTAACACCTGCACAAATTGGGTTCCCTGAATTGCCTCATCTGGACTTAGATATGACCCATAAGGTATCAACCAACCTTATATCTGAGTTGTATTAAGTTTTCCACCACTATAATTGTATTCCATTAAGTTTCCTATGAGCAATATTTAGGAGCTGTAATGCATGTCTAGGTTTTTTAATGAGCGTGTGTCTGAATTTTAGGCTTCCAAAAGTCAAGTTGACCGGAAGCAAAAACGAAAAGTAGGATCAAGTTCAGGTCTTGCCAATAGCTCTGGAACTGCAAACACAATGGGATCATCTTCTGGTTCACCCTCGACACCAACTATGCAGACACGACTGCCAACTTGGCAACAGAATGGTTTCGGCTCACTTGCATCAACACAGAATCAATTGGTCAGAGACTATTCATGCAATTTCTCAAAATACTACCTGTATACATTGCCTGATTGTGCCATCCTAACATTGCACAATTTCCTTTTTGAAAACTTATGTTTCTATTGTCCGTAGAATGAAATGTTCTTTATAGGCTCTGAAAAGCTACTTTTTATTTGTTAATATTAGCATGCATAATGATCATGTCCCCCCTAGAAAACAAGGAAATCTTGACTTTTAAGAGTAAATATATCAGCACATTTGTGTTATGCTTATCTTTGTAATCATCACTCCATTAATATAGTGGACATGTAAGATTTCTTGAGTATACAATAATCTAGGCATCCTGAAAAAACTACTTGACCTCAAGGTAATTGTTATTTGGCAGGCTCATATGGACCATCTCAAGAGCAACGGATCTTTGGCGGACAATTTTGAGTTACTCTCATCTCTTGCTGATTCAGACCATAATGGACGAGTTGACCAAGGTATGATAAATCTGATAGTTTTGAATTTTCCACCCTCCCTTCCCCCTTCCAAAAAACATCCCAATTCAATAGCACTTGATGGACTGGAATTCTATATGGCTATATGGAAAAGCATACGGTTTCAAATTTGAATGGTCTGCTTTTCATTAGGATTCTCATTTAATGAGATCAAGCATGGATTGGCTAGTTCAGATAAAGTTGACTGTTGTCACTTCTCCTCGGATGGAAAACTATTTGTTACTGGTGGTCGTGATAAAAAGGTATATTCTGGGTCAATCCAACTTTTAATTATGAAATGATCTCTATT
Source organism: Medicago sativa (assembly GCF_051527215.1). Classification (NCBI taxonomy): domain Eukaryota; kingdom Viridiplantae; phylum Streptophyta; class Magnoliopsida; order Fabales; family Fabaceae; genus Medicago; species Medicago sativa. The sequence goes on along the minus strand of NC_140756.1, from coordinate 81,055,258 downwards.
CAGCAATATTGTTAAATTTAGTTTGTTTAGAGAAATTTTTGTTTGTTAATTTGAATTTGTTAATCTGCTATGAGATTCAGGCTTCTCTATGGTGCACAAAATTGTTCAACCTGAAATCTACGCTTGAAGAGCACACTCAACGGATAACTGATGTTAGATTTAGCCCAAGCATGTTCTATGTTGCTACGTCCTCAGCCGATAAAACTGTAAAGGTTTGGGATGTTAATAATGTAAGTTTAGATTTTCATGATTCAAATTCAATTTTATAGTAATTATCGACCAATTTGGATTTAAATAGAGATTGAGAAAATAATCAGGATTTTACTTTTATGATATAAATCTTTGCCGTGAAAACTATAACCCATTTCTAATAACATCTTATTGTATTAATCATCACATTTACGCCCTCTTTGTCATTTACCTTTTGTTTCTTCTACAACCCTCTTTTCCTCTGTCTTATATTAAAATTTAAGCATGGGACTATAGTCTAATATTGTCATTAATAAATTGATAAGTAAAACTTATTGAATTAATCTGAGTACTAGTGTTTGATAATAAATGATTAGAAGTAGAGGATATATGTCAAAGATAGAGGGGCTTGAGTGTCCTCTGCTAATAATCAACCTGTAGTTGGTTCTTGCATTTCCCTTACATTCATGCTGTTTGCTAGCCAGTAATTTTTTTTCGTTTTTCCTTACATATTCGAATGTTACAAGGTTGTAACTTAATCTTAGCATCAGTTATGCAACTAAGTGGCAAAGTTGATTATGTTGGTATTACTGTTGAAAATTAACTTGCTTTAAAAGACCTCCTGGATCTGCTTTAGATTTAATTCGTATGATTTATCATTTTTTAGTCTTATGGTGCATCACATTGACTTTTCTTATATCAGTTAAGATGTTCTTTTTATTAAATGATTGTTTTTTTTTTTTTACTCTTATCATATTAATGAAATTTTTATTACACTTTGCAGGCTGGTCATTCTCTTCGGACATTTACAGGGAATACAGCTGTGCTGTCACTAGACTTTCATCCAAGTAAACGTGGCCTTATTTGTTCTTGTGATAATAAGGAGATAAGATATTGGAATATTGCAAATGGTAGTTGTATTGGGATTTTCAAGGTAAGAAATCTCAAACAGATATTATGAAGCAGATCCCAACGTACAATTATAGATTGATTGAAATTAATTTAAATTTTCCAATACTTTATCAGGGTGGTGTAACTCAGGTGAGATTTCAACCTGGTTTGGGAAAGGTTCTTGCAGCAGCAGTAAATAATCAAATACTCATGTTTGACGCAGAAACTCTGAGTTGCAGATTTAAATTGCAGGTCAGCTGTGAATTTTGTGTTTGCATTTGCATTTGCATTTGCATTTGTCTGTTTGTGATTTTATTCAAGTTTTATTTGACCTCAAATGATGCTATATTTTTCATCTTGGTAATGATAGTCTGACTACCAATCCCTAAAATAATAGGTTAAGATCAGTTAATTTCTTTTACTTAGCTTTAATTTGCACAAACAGTAAATACATTTCCAACATCAAAGTGTTATCCATCAATGTCATCTTTCTCTATCTCTCATTTTTTCTCTCCCTCCTCGTAATGTAGCTCCTGACCATCCATGATTTATCAATTTTAGGGCCACATGAGCCTTGTTCGTTCAGTGTGCTGGCACTCTTCTGGAAATTATCTGGCATCTGTTTGTAATGATCTGGTTAAACTCTGGGCCATTGGATCTGATGGCAGCGGGGCATGTATTACGCAAGTGAATGCAGCTGAGAGCAAATTCAAGACCTGCGTTTTCCATCCTAGCTACAATATTTTGATCATTTGCTGCAGTGAGGTAAGTTATCTATTGTCATATTATTACTATATCAAAGAATAATACATACTCTTTTGACTCTGGACCGATAGGACATTCATTATCTTTCTTTCTAATTCAGTCGCTTATGCTCTGGGACTTTGAGGAGAGCAAAAAACTTATTGTGCCTGCACACGACAAGCTTGTATCTGCATTGGCAGTATCAGATGTTACTGGATTGGTGGCCTCAGTTAGTCATGATAGGACTTTCAAGATCTGGAAGTGACTTGCACTTGCTGTTGATAATATAGGTTTACATTCCTTCAGGCAACAAACATAGGAAGTGGTTTTCCGTATATGAATTTTTGTTCAGACTTGCTCATATATAGGTCTTATGCTACAAGCAGTAAATGGCATGTTTTGGATTTTTGCCAATGTAAGTAATGCGGTTTTCTTACATTTGGGTTTAGAAAAAGTGTATAAAATAAAAGTGGTAAACCTCAGGAAAATAGAAAGGAATGCTATGTTTTGTTATTATGCTTGGGAAATATAATATGCTCTACATATTTTGTTCAAATACTAACCATAACCTTTCCCCTTCACCTTTTACCACATCATTTTTTTGTAATTTTGATATGTTTTGTTTTTTTAACTAATTTTTTAAAAACAGTTCCTAAAAATGTTTTTTTTTTTTTTTGACATTAGGTCTATTCCTTTTGATTTCAAAGTTAGGTAGTCACTGTAACACCCCGTTTTCCCAACTTAAAAATTTCATTAAAATTATCAGAGTTCATCAACATAACGGAGCATCACATACATCAATACACCATTTAACAACAATATAATAATGGGAAAATACTATTTATTTAAGCAACCTGTCTTTATAAAATTCAATAATCAAATGCAGCGGAAATTTAGTTCGCAACGTCACATAAAATCTTGGCATAAAAGGCCACAACTTAACATCTCAAATAGTCTTCATAAAATGTTCAACATTTATTAAACAAAATACGTAACAAGGAAAACAATCATCAGACACCCCCATCCCGTTACGTATCAGAGCATCCTAGACGACACGAAGTGAGGAGTCTACTCACGAACACAGCTAGTCTTTATTACCTGCACATTACCCACGGTCGAGGCAACATATACGCAGAAGGGGTGAGATTTCACATTCATTAAAAACAAATAATAATTCATAAAAGATAACCAACAGCATATATCTAACATTAATATCATCATTTAGCCATCATTTAACGAGGTTAAGTAATCCACAACTTCATAGTTATTCGAAGGTAACATATTCATCTTAATTCACTCCATTTACATCATTATAAATAATGGGACAGCAACAACAGCATCAAAATGGCAACATCATCACAATATTCATCATTCATTTTTAGTTATGATGACTCTACAATGCAACAACAACATCAACAACAACTTAGACAACAACAACATGCATGTGGTACCACCAGGGCATTAAGCCCCCATCGCTAAGGTCATATTTGGACCGTCGGGCATTAAGCCCCCATCGCTAAGGTCATAAAAACCTGTCAGGCATTAAGCCCCCATCGCCGACTATGCAACAACTCGACTCTAAATGCAACAATCTCATTTTTAATGTTAATTTAATTAGCAATTGATCCACATCAGTTCATTACATCAAAACAGCATCACTGGAACATCGTGTTTAGCAACATCATCTATAATATAAACATCAGGAACTAATTCATCAAAGATACGGGCGAAAGGACACAATTTCGCACAACATCAGGTCTGTACTGCACTAACTCGCAGTTGCGAGCTAAACAACTCGCAGTGGCGAGTTCAACGGGGCAACTCGCAGTTGCGTACAACATTGCTCGCAGTGGCGAGCTAAAAGGGTTACTCGCAGGTGCGAGTAGGAACGCTCGCAGTTGCGAGCGATGACAGAACAGGGTTCTGTCGGAGCTCTGCAACACATCTCAGCACTCGAATTCTCACTACCCAGCCCTCTAATTCATCACCAATCAGCATCTAAACGTGTTCTATGACTAATTAACATCTGTCTACATCAAACTACATCAAAATTCACCTAATTCTTCCACTTTTAATGATTTTTGACCTAATCCCAATCCCTTAAACCTACAACAATTGATCACTTCTATGAATTAAAACTTGTTAATAATGAGAGTTAGTCTCACCCTTACCTTAGATTATGATTCTGAAATCCAACAGCCGCGTTCTTCGTTCTTTAGGGTTCTCTCTGGTTTTCTCTTCTTTCTCTCTTCTTTCCTCTGTTGTACGCGTTCTCATTTTCTCTCCCAATTACAGACTTTTATTCTTTCCCTAATTGCTCTTCTCACCACAACTTACTCTTTCCCCTAGTAATTTAATTATTTCTACTAATAACAATATTTCTCCCCCACTTAAGAAAATACTTATATTATTAACATATCTTCTACCAATATATATATATACATATATATAATAATTCACATAATATTCTAATAAAAAAAAGCCATAAATCGCTTAAATATTAATTATGAAAAAGTGGGCGTTACAACTCTCCCCCACTTAGAATATTTACGTCCTCGTAAACGTACCTTGTTCAAACAACTCTGGGTAAGATTCTCGCATCTTACTCTCCAACTCCCAAGTCAAACTTTCACCGGCTGCTCCTTCCCAAACAACCTTCACAAGAGGTATCTCCTTGCCTCTAAGCCTCTTCACTTCTCTATCCTCTATTCTCACCGGTAGGGTCTCGATTGTAAGGTTATCCCTTACCTGCACATCATCTCTTGGAATCACATGGGATGGATCCGGCACATACTTCCGAAGTTGCGATACATGAAACACATCATGCAAGTTCGAAAGATGTGGTGGCAAACCCACCCTATAAGCAACCATTCCGACCCTTTCTGAAATCTGATACGGGCCAATAAACCTCGGAGTCAACTTCTTTGACTTCAATGCACGTCCAACACCCGTCACCGGAGTGACTCTCAAAAACACATGGTCTCCTTCTTGAAACTCAAGATCCTTCCTGCGCTTATCATGATAACTTTTCTGTCTATCCTGTGATTCTTTCATCTTTTCTCTGATTAACTTCACCTTCTCAGTAGTCTGTTGGACAATCTCTGGTCCCAATACCACACTCTCACCGGATTCAAACCAACACAACGGAGTTCTGCATCTCCGACCATACAATGCTTCGAAGGGTGCCATTCCAATACTAGCGTGGTAACTGTTGTTGTACGTGAATTCTATCAGGGGTAGATAACTATCCCAAGTTCCACCTTGCTCAAGCACACAAACTCTCAACAAATCTTCCAGCGACTGAATTGTCCTTTCCGATTGTCCATCCGTCTGCGGGTGGTATGCTGAACTTAACTTCAAATTAGTGCCCAAGGCCTCATGCAAACTCTTCCAGAACCTCGATGTAAACCTCGGATCTCTATCCGACACAATGCTTGATGGGACACCATGTAGCTTCACGACATCTCTAACATAAATCTCTGCTAGCTGGGACACAGGAAAAGTAATATTAATCGGAATGAAATGAGCCGACTTCGTCAATCTATCTACGATCACCCAAATTGCATCATTCCCTTTGTTGGTATTCGGCAAACTCGTCACAAAATCCATGGATATACTATCCCATTTCCATTCCGGAATCTCTAGCGGTGTCAATAACCCAGCAGGTTTCTGATGCTCAACTTTTGACTTCTGACAAGTCAAACATGCATACACAAATTGTGCCACATCGCGCTTCAAACCTGACCACCAAAACATTTTCTTCAAATCTTGATACATTTTAGCAGCTCCTGGATGAATACTCAAACTGCTTCTATGGCCTTCCTCAAGGATCATCTTCTTCATCTCATCATTATCAGGAATACAAATTCTTCCTCGAAACCTCAACACTCCTTGGTCATCAACCTTAAAGTCACTGTCTACAGCAGGATCGGTTGCGACCATTAAATCCACCAACTTCACATCTACTTTCTGCGCCTCTCTGATACTATCCAGAAATTCGTTGTTGATCTTTAACATCCCCAATTTCACACTCCTTGGCGACATCTCGCAAACCAAACTCAAGTCTCTGAACTGTTCAAGCAATTCCATCTCTTTAACCATCAGTGCCGACAAGTGTAAAGTCTTCCTACTCAAGGCATCTGCAACAACATTAGCTTTACCCGGATGATAATTCAAACTAAAGTCATAATCTTTCAACAATTCGAGCCACCTTCGCTGTCTCATATTCAATTCCTTCTGATCAAACAAATACTTCAAGCTCTTGTGATCACTAAACACCTCAAATCTCGAACCATACAAGTAATGTCTCCAAATCTTAAGTGCAAATACAACTGCAGCTAATTCAAGGTCATGAGTAGGGTAGTTTCGTTCATGAGTCCTCAACTGTCTTGATGCATATGCAACCACCTTACCATCTTGCATGAGTACACCTCCCAAACCCAACTTGGACGCATCACAATACACTACAAAAGGTTCATCAGGTTTCGGCAAGATCAAAATCGGAGCCGTCGTCAAACGCTTCTTCAATTCGTTAAAACTGTTCTCGCAATGAATATCCCACACAAAGGTTTTACCTTTACACGTCAACTGCGTTAACGGAAGTGCTAACTTAGAAAATCCTTCAATAAATCGTCGGTAGTAACCCGCTAAACCCAAAAAGCTTCTAATCTCTGTAACTGACTTCGGAGTCTCCCATTGTGATACCGCTTCAACTTTAGATGGATCAACTGCAATACCACTACCAGAAACAACATGGCCAAGAAAACTTACTTCCTTCAACCAGAACTCGCACTTAGACAATTTAGCATACAACTTCTTTTCTTTCAGCACTTGCAAGACAATCTTCAAATGCTCAGCATGTTCTTCCTCTGTCTTAGAATAAATCAGAATATCATCAATGAACACAACCACGAAGCGATCCAAAAATGCATGAAAAATGCGATTCATATACTCCATAAATACACCAGGTGCATTACTAACACCAAAAGGCATCACCTTATATTCATAATGTCCATATCGCGTCCTAAAAGCCGTTTTCTGCATATCTTCATCTCTTACTTTAATCTGGTGATAACCCGACCTCAAGTCAATCTTGCTGAACACACGTGCACCCACTAACTGATCCATCAAGTCATCAATTCTTGGAAGTGGATACCTATTCTTTATAGTTACTTTGTTCAACTGTCGATAATCAATACACAACCTCATACTGCCATCTTTCTTCTTAACCAGTAACACTGGAGCTCCCCAAGGTGAAACACTTGGTCTAATAAACTTCTTGTCGAGTAGATCTTCTAACTGTTTCTTCAACTCAGCCAACTCAGAAGCTGACATACGGTAAGGTGTCATAGACACAGGCTTCGTTCCTGGAACAAGATCAATAGAAAATTCAACTTCTCTTTCCGGTGGCACATCAGGAATTTCATCAGGAAAAACTTCAGGGAAATCGCACACTACTTGTAACTTATCGATCACTGCTTGATTCTCCAAAGATAAGGATGCCATCAAGGAAAACATTAGGATTCCATCGCGTTCTAGCTGCTTCAACTGCTTAGTAGACAAAAACTCCGCGCCACTTTCCTCTTCAGCAGAAGAGAAACGCACCGTCTTACTAAAACAATTAATGAGAACATGGTTGTACTCTAACCAGTTCATACCAAGAATCACATCCATTCCACTCAAAGGTAGACATACTAAATCAATCTCAAAATCACGATCAAACATAGACAGGGGACAACGTAAACAGACGAGAGAAGTGGTCACCGAACCCTTAGCTGGAGTTTCGACAACCATTTCTCCATTCATATCAGACATAGCAAGGCCCATCTTAGAAACACAATCAAAAGCAACAAAACAATGTGTAGCACCAGTATCAATAATAGCAACTAAAGGAGTATCATTAATGTAGCAAGTACCTCTGATCAAACGATCCTCATTCTCAGTTTGAGTACCAGTCAAAGCAAAAACCTTACCCCTGGCCGGGGCCTTCTTTGGTTCAGTACACTGAGCAGAAATATGTCCTTTCCCACCGCAATTGAAACAAATAGTGTCATCGTGCTTGCATTCTGCAACTGTATGCCCTTTGACACCACAACGGTAGCACCCTCTCGTCTCAGTAGCACCACAAGCATTACTCTTGTGACCTTTTTCTCCACATTTGTAACAAACAATCCCAGCAGGAGTCTCATTCTTCTTAGGCTTCCTCTCATCATTCACTTTATGCTTGCCCTTATCAGCTGGAGTACTATAAGGCTTCCCACGATTCTGTTGCTGCTTACCCCTTCTCTCATTCATAATCTTATAATGAGCCTTCGAATCATCTTCATAGATTCTGCACCTGCTCACCAATGCAGAAAAGTCACGGATCTGTTGGTAACCAATGGCTCGCTTAATATCAGGACGCAAACCATTCTCAAACTTGATACATTTAGAAAACTCAGCATTGTCTCCAGTATAGTGTGGATAGAACTGAGCCAGCTCCACAAACTTTGCCGCATACTCTGTCACCGACATGTTTCCTTGCTTCAGCTCAAGGAACTTGACCTCTTTCCTTCCACGAACATCTTCAGGAAAATACCTGTTTAGGAACTCTCCCTTAAACACAGCCCAAGTAATAGCCGCACCACCTTGCTCTAATTCAGGTAAAAGACCCACCAGTCATCAGCCTCCTCAGATAGCATATGCGTACCAAAACGCACCTTCTGATCATCAGTACATTGCATAACCCTGAACACCCTCTCAATTTCCTTGAGCCATGCCTGTGCTCCATCAGGGTCGTACCTTCCTTTGAAAGTGGGAGGATGATTTCTCAGAAAGGCCTCCAACATCCTTACATCAGCATTAACACCAACACCAGCATTTGGTTGTTGTCCTACAGCTTGGGCTACAGCTTCCAAAGCAGCAGCAATCGCAGCATCATTTCTTCCAGCCATTCTAGTCCTCTTGTAACAGATAAGGTTTGCAGCCTCCAGATCTACTCTTCTTTACTGCACAACACACAACGTTTAGAATAACATAATAACGGTATTCCAATTGCTAAAATAACACAACTTGACTCACTACTTGGCCGGACGGACCGACCTGCTCTGATACCAATTGTAACACCCCGTTTTCCCAACTTAAAAATTTCATTAAAATTATCAGAGTTCATCAACATAACGGAGCATCACATACATCAATACACCATTTAACAACAATATAATAATGGGAAAATACTATTTATTTAAGCAACCTGTCTTTATAAAATTCAATAATCAAATGCAGCGGAAATTTAGTTCGCAACGTCACATAAAATCTTGGCATAAAAGGCCACAACTTAACATCTCAAATAGTCTTCATAAAATGTTCAACATTTATTAAACAAAATACGTAACAAGGAAAACAATCATCAGACACCCCCATCCCGTTACGTATCAGAGCATCCTAGACGACACGAAGTGAGGAGTCTACTCACGAACACAGCTAGTCTTTATTACCTGCACATTACCCACGGTCGAGGCAACATATACGCAGAAGGGGTGAGATTTCACATTCATTAAAAACAAATAATAATTCATAAAAGATAACCAACAACATATATCTAACATTAATATCATCATTTAGCCATCATTTAACGAGGTTAAGTAATCCACAACTTCATAGTTATTCGAAGGTAACATATTCATCTTAATTCACTCCATTTACATCATTATAAATAATGGGACAGCAACAACAGCATCAAAATGGCAACATCATCACAATATTCATCATTCATTTTTAGTTATGATGACTCTACAATGCAACAACAACATCAACAACAACTTAGACAACAACAACATGCATGTGGTACCACCAGGGCATTAAGCCCCCATCGCTAAGGTCATATTTGGACCGTCGGGCATTAAGCCCCCATCGCTAAGGTCATAAAAACCTGTCAGGCATTAAGCCCCCATCGCCGACTATGCAACAACTCGACTCTAAATGCAACAATCTCATTTTTAATGTTAATTTAATTAGCAATTGATCCACATCAGTTCATTACATCAAAACAGCATCACTGGAACATCGTGTTTAGCAACATCATCTATAATATAAACATCAGGAACTAATTCATCAAAGATACGGGCGAAAGGACACAATTTCGCACAACATCAGGTCTGTACTGCACTAACTCGCAGTTGCGAGCTAAACAACTCGCAGTGGCGAGTTCAACGGGGCAACTCGCAGTTGCGTACAACATTGCTTGCAGTGGCGAGCTAAAAGGGTTACTCGCAGGTGCGAGTAGGAACGCTCGCAGTTGCGAGCGATGACAGAACAGGGTTCTGTCGGAGCTCTGCAACACATCTCAGCACTCGAATTCTCACTACCCAGCCCTCTAATTCATCACCAATCAGCATCTAAACGTGTTCTATGACTAATTAACATCTGTCTACATCAAACTACATCAAAATTCACCTAATTCTTCCACTTTTAATGATTTTTGACCTAATCCCAATCCCTTAAACCTACAACAATTGATCACTTCTATGAATTAAAACTTGTTAATAATGAGAGTTAGTCTCACCCTTACCTTAGATTATGATTCTGAAATCCAACAGCCGCGTTCTTCGTTCTTTAGGGTTCTCTCTGGTTTTCTCTTCTTTCTCTCTTCTTTCCTCTGTTGTACGCGTTCTCATTTTCTCTCCCAATTACAGACTTTTATTCTTTCCCTAATTGCTCTTCTCACCACAACTTACTCTTTCCCCTAGTAATTTAATTATTTCTACTAATAACAATATTTCTCCCCCACTTAAGAAAATACTTATATTATTAACATATCTTCTACCAATATATATATATACATATATATAATAATTCACATAATATTCTAATAAAAAAAAGCCATAAATCGCTTAAATATTAATTATGAAAAAGTGGGCGTTACAGTCACTATAGTGTTAGCACTCACATGGCAATCTTGAAAATACAATCATATGCCTTCAAACAAATAACAATTTGGGATGGTGGTTTTTACCTAGAGTAGTTTAAGCCACGTTAATAGCTTAAGATTTTTTTTTTTTTTTTGTCTCAAATAGCATCCTTTAACATCTACGTCCAAACAAAAGAATCAAACAAGTTCATGTTTCAAATATATTTCAATTATTCAAAATTGAAAAATGTTAAAAATAACACACAAATTATCCGTGCCTTTTCTATGAATGGTGTTGGAATCCTAGACTTTGTCTTCAAATGTAATGGTTGGTGGAGGCAGGGATTTTTGGGAAGCTTTGCTGTTGTTTGTAGTGCTGCTGGCAGGCCTTTCTAGGCTCTTGTTTGCTTCTGTTTTGTTGGCAGCGAGTGGCTAGAGTGCAAGCCGAGTGGATTGGTTCAGCGGCCTTTACCTTTTTTGCTTCTGTTTTTAGTTGTTTTGGCAGGTGTGCTATCAGTACCTTTCTTTTGTTAGGGAAGGTAGTAACTTAGGTGGGTTGTTAGTCTAGTAAGGTTGTTGGTAGCTTGCTGGGAGTGTTGTTTGGATCCCTGCGTGGTAGCTGCTTGCGACAGTGAGGCATGAGTATGCAGATGGTGTTTTGTCTGTCTTGGTATACTTGGGCCTCATTATTTGCTGCGCTTTGGTGGTGGTTTTCCGGTGGCGTTCCGTATATTTGCGGCGTCAGTTGTATTTTATTGCTTTTCTGCGAATGGTTTTGCTTCTTGCATCTACTCGACGAGAATAATATTTGCCATTTCAAAAAAAAAAAAAAACTATTAAAAGAAAAAAAGGTAGGAGTCAAAGATGTAAATTCGCCCACCTCTCACCATGCTCTTTATTACATAATAGCCCTTCTTTTCCTTATCCCTAATACTCGGGTCTCTATCAATTTGTGTTAACAATTCACATCAATGAATGAACTCCAAGTAATTTTTTCCTTTCCTGTTGAGAGTCCCTAGCACTTTTTTCTGGGTCTTTCTTTCTCCATCAAAGAGACTAGAAAAATGTTTGCCACACATTACCTCTCACATATCATATATAAGAGACAAAATACAAAATTAAATTAGTAAAGAACTAGATGACATATTCACGAGTAGGATTGATTATTCAATATAACTGCAGAAAAACTTGTATACACTAAACCAAAGAGTAAATAAATAATCTGAAGCACTACTTATATATATCTAACAGGAAAGCCTACAAACCAATAATACATCACTTCACTTTACAACAAATATGCCTCTGAATTATGTAAAACAAAATAATTTCGATATTGTGCTGTTATTGGTTTACAAAGCACACAAGATCTCTGCTATAAAATAATTATATCCCTATACACTTTTGACACTTATTTTACGATGTATTGGAAAACTAATAGCAAAGTCCATCCCATCACCTCCTTTGGAAATTGAAGGATTTAATTGCATAGGCAAATACAAATGCAAAAAGTATGCAGAAACCAGCTACCATGGTAGCAGCAACGCACAAGAAATCATGCCTGTACCCAAAAACTTCTTTGAGTACGAGTCTTATGGGTACCGAGCTTCCATTGGTTAGCTTCACCAACTTATCATCGTCACCATACTGTGAAGTTAGGAGACCATACAAAGTCCAGGCTACAGGGTTTGCCCAGTAATACCATCTCCACCAAATAGGGATTCTCTGTAAATTTCAAGGAGAAATAAGTTATTCGATGACAGATAATTCTCAAAAACATTACATCAGTATAATACTAGATGATAATTTTCGACATCAAGGTAGTCCAAAAAGTTATTGTTATGAGAGCAACCGAAACTGTAAATGGAAGCAACAAAGCATCAGTTCCCATACCTTATGAGGAATCATAAAACCACTGAAAAGGTTCCACAACATATAACATGGAGCACCGATGATGGCAGCAACATGATGATTTGGTGTAACAGCAGTAGTCATCATCCCATAGAAGGTAAAATATAACATAGTCAAATACATGAAGAATAAGTACCAAATGAACCTATCAACAGTCCAGACAAATGAACCCATGGAATAGAAAATTGAAGAGTATATGATAGCCTGTGCAAACACATAAGGGAACTCAATCACAACCTGCACAATGGAGGATAACACATTAGTCAACTTATGGAAAACTGCAGGTTCCAGGCACTTTGTAAGTAATTCCATCTGAAAAAAAATACCTGAGCAAATGCAAAACATAAAGCCGAGTACATCCCTGCAGCTCTTTCTCTATATGAAACAAATCTTTCCACTGAAACGACAGGTTGAACAGCTGTGCCATTTGTGATGCCAATGAAGAGGATCGCCGAATACATAGATCCCATGGCATTAAATAGATCTTGCTGTGTATCCCTGTAAACATACAAATATGAGTGTTGCATAAGGTTGATGGTAAAAGAATAAAATATGCATAAATAAACTATATTAGCATAATGTTCTAAACATTCCATGAACCTCCAGACATCTTGAACATCATTTTGTCGACCTTTTTGTCTACCATTTTTCCTACCAACCAACCAATTATGTCAACTCATTACTAGTAACTTGCAGGGATTTTTTATGTTTACTAAATAATAGGATTCATCATATCATAACTACCGACCTGTAGCAGGAAAACGTAGCAGAGAAGTACAAAATAATAAAAAAATGGACAACTTATGAAGCATTTGAAACAGGTTGTTATTTGAAATTGAATATATAAAAAGAAATTAAACAAAAAAAGGGAAAAAAAAGAAAAGGACCTTGTGGCACCAAATCTCCAACATATCGTCCCAAGCATCAATGAGATGAAGAAAGTGTAGAAGAAGCGAACAGCAGTGTACTGTGGGTTACGCCAGTAAGATAGGTTTTGCTTCCAAAGACAAGTTAGGAACTGCTCAAAAGGTGACCGACAATACTTCGTTGGAAAATGCAATTCTTTGGAGTTACTAGATGGGATGCTCAATCTTTCGACCAACTCTTGGTTATATCTGAAGAAAAAGATGGTATATTAACATATATAAAAAATCCATGCATAAAAGTTGCAGCTAAGAACTACACATACTGATATAAACTCGAGTTGCGGTAGATTTCTGCAAAGTCAACTCCCAGACGGTTTTCTTCTACTGAAGAAGTAACCTCCAGCATCCATGTCGCAGGGTTATATCCAGATCTGATCTTTGGGACTCCTTCGATTGCCTACATAGATATAAACATCATAAATAATTGAGGATTCACCTTTGAACCATAAACCATATAGAACAATCAAGAGACCTAAGCAAGCCTCAGCTGACCTCAAAATAACTGATTAGTTCACTTGATTTAGGGCCAAGTGGGCCAGCGTATATAAGCTCTCCTCCCCGCTTCATAAACAGAAGCTGTAAAAGAAATTGAGATTTCAGCAAAAAATTTAGATTATATTAAGTGTTATAGAGAAGTTCAGATAGAAATATGACATGATGCCCTCTCACAAACCATCAATCAATTCGAATTAGAGACAGGATAACAGAAACTTGTATACACGAAAGATGCATGTATTGTTACATATCCAAAAGAACAAAATAGAAAGAAATTGTGGTATAACAACATACATAACATAACACTATCAACATAAAAGTAAGCAAGGGGAAGGGATGGAGAGGCGATGTTGCCTCCTATTAGACACAACTTCCAATTCTCAATTTTAAATGAAATGCTTGTAGTGCCCTCTCTTAAGGAAACTACCTCATCAAAGGATTCAAATATGTCTATGCTAGGCTGATGGATGGTGCAGACAATCGTTCGCCCAGTATTTACAATATTCCTCACAGTTCTCATCACAATGGCTGCAGCCCTGGCATCCAATCCGGACGTGGGCTCATCCATGAAGACCATAGAAGGATTGGCAACTAGTTCCACTGCTATAGTCAACCTTTTTCGTTGTTCTGTTGACAGACCATCAACTCCAGGGAGACCAACTAGCGCTCCACTTAGTGGTGTGAGCTCCACCAGCTCCATTATCTCCTCGACAAAGGCCTGGCAATCAAAACCCTCGAAAAGTTATTTTTTGATAAAAAATGTTAAAATATATTCCACGCTTGACTCTATAAAATGCAGAATGGCCACTGTTGTTTGTTACCATGCCTCACCTTTTGTGTATCCAAGTCAACATCTGAAGATAATCGAAGCCAAGCAGAAAATAGTAAGGATTCCCAGACAGTCAAGCCAGGGGAATGCACATCAGATTGCTCACAGTAACCAGATACTCTTGCAAAAGAATCTTGTCTTTTGGGATAACCAGATATATATATACTCCCTTCTATAGTACCACCAGTTTTTCTTCCAGCTAATACATCCATCAAAGTGGTTTTCCCAGCACCACTTACTCCAACCAATGCTGTCAACACACCAGGCCTAAAAGCTCCAGTAACATTAACAAGCAGCTGCAGTTTATCTTCTGATATCCCTTGTTGTTTCAACTCCTGAAGCAATAAATGAACCAAAAAAGCATTTAGTCTACCGGATTTATTTTAAAAAAATAAAAATCATTTGTTTACGTACCAAAGGAACTTCCACATAGTAATTGATATTGCTGAAAGCCATAGAAAGGGGTTGAAATGGGAGAACCATTCCTTTTTGCTTAAAATGCTTTCCTGAGAAGATAAGACAGTTGGATAAAATGTTATGTCCGGTCTATACACATACAGTCATGTAAAAACTAAATGTATAATCTGAAATTTATATTGACAAACCACTTGATGCCGAATGCTGCAAGTACTCTCTCAGCTCAATAACAACATTTTCACCATTTCTTCTTTTTTCTCTTTCTTGCAGCTCACCCTTTGAGACGACGGGTTGTTGTTTTCCCAGAGCTGAAGCAAATATTGAGAGAGCAAGATATTATGAAATCTGTCTCTCTAACAAAGTTATTTTGGTCTATGAAGTTCCAGAAGGCACCACAACATTAGACAATTAGAGGGATTATATATAGAATGACGAGTCTTACGATTAAGGTAAGCTAAGAAGATTGTAAATAGAATGTTGAATAAAACTGTGTATCCAACCAATGCTCCAAGACCAATCCAATACCAATAGCTCTCAGAATACAAACTCCTTGCTTTTAACACTGCCTTGCCCAATGGATAAATGGTCTGGTTTCCAACATTCTGTAAACGAGATTAAATAGTGACATAAATCGTTATAGATGCAGTAAGGAAATTGCTGAAGAGAATTCATGTTGAGTAAAAATCATATCATCACTTCACAACATTATCATCTGAAAAAAACAAATGATCACAATCACAACAAGGATTATACCTTGTTCCAGGAATGTCCAAGGAACTCATTTACAGAAGCAGAATTTTGTGCATACATCAAAGGAGAAACCCAAAAGCCCCATATCCACCAACTTGGTATACGGTCTGCCTCAAAATAAGTTATAGTCAGAAAATTAGTTTACCAAAACGAATTTTGAAACATCCAGAGATTGCAGTTCGAGATTAACCTTTTGAAATTATATATCCGCCAAGAGCCATTACAACCAACATGGCAAATGATCCGAAGGTATTGGCTACTATCATATTCCGACCCAAGGATCCTATCAAGCGAAACAAACCTATAGACATCTGATGCAGAAAGAAAAAAAGCAAGAATTGCCGAAGAAATCTGCAGATCAAGATAGACACAAAAATAGTTACTCAAGAGAAACTCTTAGAATACATGAAAACACTAAGTGAACATAAGATTAATTACCTAGTAAATGCAGGATCGTATCCACTGGCATAGTACGATACCAGTACCCAGCATCCAGCCTCCATGAGAGAAGTTGGGATACTAAGGAACCAAGAAGGGAGTGTATATGCCCAGCTAGGATAGAAATGAAAGTCTCTGTGTTTGTAAAGAACTGGAAGCTTTGCAACTAACATTGACACTTCCGTAAAACCGTTAAAAAGAATAGTAATCATAGAAAAATACAGTGCTCCAAGGTATAAGCCTCCGTCATCAATTGTATCATGGTGCATCGTTGTTCGGAAAAAAACAGTCATTGTAATTAAAGCAACCAAAATCAGCTGAAAATAGTAAGTAAAGGTAAATATCAGCTACATAAACCTTACATAGTTACAAACGCATATTGAAGAAGTCAAATTACAAGAATATTCTGAGATTACAAGCGCATATTGAAAAGAAAGAGTCACGAGTTCAAACACATAACAAAGAAGATTCTGAGATTACAAGAATATTTTCTTTTTCTTGAGGTAATTTCACTAGAATTACTTGTATCGTAGATTTTATAATGGTAGCATTACCTGAACAAATTTAAAAATGTAAATAAATGCATTCCGTTTAATGAGAAGCTTCTGCCACTGATAATTAATCTTGAGAAGTTCACCCCTTTTTGCTCCATAGGAACAAGTTGCCAAGGCAGCTGGATGATTATTGCGCCTATTGAAAGGAACATTTAGTTCCTCAGACAAAAGCTTTCCCTCACGATACAAGGAAAATGCTTGGGCGAATTTCCCGACAGGAATGTACCGGTAAGGGCGGTCGAGAACGGACCAGTACTGCTCTTGATCCTTCTTAGACGTGACCTGTTGATAAGAATCTTAAGTCTGAACAGCCACTTAAGTTAAAATGTATTAGAAATACTCATTCAAATATCACTGCTACTCACTTCTTGTAAGAAGTCTGCTACATTTTTTCTATCGGGACAACTGAATCCCATAAGTTTGAAAAATTCAATAGCAGCCTCACGCGGCCCCTGATATACAATCTGACCCTCGGACAAAAGAATGACATCATCAAACAATTCATAGGTCTCTGGAGCTGGTTGAAGAAGCGATATGATTGTGGTTGCATCAAGTGCGTGTGTTGAATGCTTGAGATATCTGATAATCTGATATGTAGTTGAACTATCTAAACCAGTTGATATCTCATCCATGAACAGCACTCTTGCTGGTCCAATTAGTAATTCGCCTGTAAATCAGACATCAACTGATTAGCATATTGCAAATGTATCTAAGGCGCTAGTATAAAAGACAGGGTTACACACTAGTACACTTCACTAACCTGTTGTAAGCCGCTTCTTTTGTCCTCCCGAGATTCCCTTGAGCATTTCATCCCCCACCAATGTGTCACCACACATGTCCAAACCTAATATCTTTGTGAGAAGTATTTTAGTACTTAGAACTAAACAATGAAATAATCATATACATACACACATAATTGATCTTATGAATTTTTTTTTTAGATAACTTGCCAAAGAAGTTAATCACATGTTGGAATTAGGCTCTGGGGATATTTTCTTCTTCTTTATTGGATGTCCACAATTGTGTTTTTAGGATTCTTTGTAAGTCATTTGTATCTCCACAATTTTATTTTGTATCACGAATTCCATTAGTAGAAAAAGTATTCCAAAATAAAAAACAGGCAACAAATATTTCAGGTCACAATCACATGACAGCTCACTGTGCATCCAAGAGTAACAGTATTCAGGGAATACCTTCATGATGTACTCAACCACAAGATTTGTTTCCTGTCCACCAAGAGCTAATGACTGCAAAATGCATCTTGAGTAGATTAATTTGTGTCCATGAATGCAGTTTATAATGTATATTTTGAAAATAAAAAAAAAAAGAGATATTTTCCCATTAAAGGGAAGAAAAAAAGAATGAGTATGTGCCTTCATGAATAAATCAAGGTCTTCATCAGGTTTTATTCCAGCATTCTTTTCTCTTCTAGCAAGTTCCATCAACATATCTGGTAAGACACCAGAATTTAGTAATCAGCCTCTAAAAGAACAAATTGAGCATAAGTTAACACGATTACAAAAAAACACACCGAATTTAAATCCAGCGCCTTGACAGCAACCAGCAAACTGGAGGGTTTCCCTCACAGTCATCTCTGCTACATGCCAATCTTGTTGGCTGACATAAGCTGATGTTCTCTGAGGAACAAACTCATTCAAACCATGTCCATTGTAGGTAATGTCCCCTGACATCTTCAAAGGAAGTGAAAGAACAAAAATTAGATGCGAGGAAAACCAAGTTAAATCCAGGATCGTAGTATACTAGTATAGTAAGTATAGGTCACTGTTTAATTTATTTAGAAATCATCATTTGAATCAAATGGAGAAGGCACCCATGCACAAAAAAATTATATTTCCATAAAGGAGTGGAGTGCAGTCTAGTTGGTCACTTCAGCCTTCCATTCTACTAATTACCTATGACCGATGTTTTTATACTAAATGATGCTATTCTGCATCTATTACTACTAGAGATAAATCCAAGCAGAGTGTAGCAAGGCACCAAAAATAGTGTCTCAG
Organism: Medicago sativa; assembly: GCF_051527215.1. Classification (NCBI taxonomy): domain Eukaryota; kingdom Viridiplantae; phylum Streptophyta; class Magnoliopsida; order Fabales; family Fabaceae; genus Medicago; species Medicago sativa. The sequence goes on along the minus strand of NC_140756.1, from coordinate 81,036,215 downwards.
GCTATAAAGAATTGAGAGAGTTGTTCTCATTAATTCCAATTTCCAAACAGCCTATTGTGGCCTCGGTGTAAGCATTCTTTCTCTAGTACAAAAGATATACAAAATAACGTTACTGGTCGAATAGAAAATGAGGGATTGGTAGTTATTTTCAAAATGAACTTTATGTGCAACTCACTCAGGTATTGTTTTACATTGTTTCTTTTTACAGTCAAGTTTTTAACAATCATTCTGTACTGCATAGTTTGCTGTAGGATTAAACAGTGTGACTAGCAAGAATTTCTATGATGTTGGCATATTAGTTGAGTGACCATATATATAGGAACGGTATTCAGATTTGTTCAATGCAATTAAAAAGCTTAGTAAACCTGCAAACCAGGTCCTAGTCTGCCAGCAAGAGCTAAAAGCAATGTTGTTTTCCCAGAGCTTGGCGGACCCAATAACAACGTTAGCCTGCAAGAATAACAAAACAACAATCTATCAAACATAAAACATGTACCACATAGAGAAACAAGAATAACACATTGCCACATACAAACCATTCAAGCAATGAAAGGATTATAATTATTAGGAAAAGAAGTTTTTAAAAATATTTCTTTAATGGAAAATAGTTATCCTTATTTTCCAGTGAGAAGTATATGTGTGTAATACCAATGCAGAAAAAAATAAGAAACATAAATTAAAAACAATAAGAATTATTTGTTTTAATGATATAAATAATATTTTATTTGTAATAAATATACTACTTTATTTTTTTTTTTTTTAAATTATGCGTTTTAAAAAATTAATTTTAGTTAAGTAATAATTTTTTATTTATGATTTGTAAATAGGTGGATTCTAGGGTGAGGGATCAATTAAGTCCCTCACCGGTGTATCACTTTATTCCACCGTTAGATTAAATATGTCTATATGATTTCATTACTTATCACCACACTGGATTTTTCTCCCTGTTCTCTCTTCTCTGTGTTCACGTTTCCCTTCATGCACTGCACTGATGAAAACCAACATCATTGATAATAAAATGTTCATCCTGTTTTGACTATCTTTTCTATTAGTTTCTCATGCTATAATCCTCCAAATTCATCCTGCAAAATTTGTTGTTGCTTACTAAAAATTGTCTCTAATCCCGAAGCTTTAAGCTTTAAAATCATATCTTAAACTTCAAATGTACATTCCTAAAATTTGATTCTTCTGTGAAATAAAATGGTAGGACAAAAATTAAAAACAAAAAATATACTAAATTCACAATCTTTGCAATACAAAAGCTCATCCATTGTTAAAGTTACTCGGCAATAAGAGAAAGAGGCACTCGGCAGACATCAATAAATCTCTCAAGCGGTTGAAAGAGAGTAAGGGGGAGAGAAATAACTTGGATTCGGTGTGATAATGACTATCAGTATCACATAGTCTTACTTTAATCTAACGCTCAAATTAAGTGGTCCACCGGTGAGGGACTTAATTGATCCCTCACCCTAGAATTCACCTTGTAAATATTTATATATTTAATTTTTTGAGGGAAAATATTTATATATTTAATGTTTATTTTTCCTTTAAAAAAGTTTAAATATGATGTTATATAACTAACTTTTAAGGTAGTTTGTTTAACGAGTTAAATATATTTTTAAGGAAAATTCTAACAAGTGGCCCCTAGGCACTTGTTAAGTAACCAAATATACTAAGACTATCTCGAAACTTATTTAGTCAATATCTTAAAAGTGTAAAAAAAAATGGAAAAAAAGTGTGAAAAATATTATTTTCAATACAAATTTATCTTTTTTGTTTCCTTAACAAATACCCAAAAACACTAGTTAGTATGATCTTATTCTTAATCTCTGTAAGATTTAGGATTTAATCCCTACACACATTTTATTAATTTCTACAAAAAGTTTGATGCTTTTAGTCCCCATGCTATAAAAGCAAAATAAGTACTAAAATTGAATAAATTTTTTGTAGGGACTAAATTCAAATAGTTGTAATTTTTTATGAACTACAAATGTATTTAGGTATTGATTTTTTTTTAAGCAATATTTAGGTATTGATTAAATTCAACTTTTACTATCAATTGATGATCGATTGTTTCACAGTTTAATTTAATTTTTAATCTTTCCATTGACATGGCATACAAAAAAAAAAGGCCTTACTAATTAAATAAAAAAAATCCATTTGGATTGATTAACGAAAAATCATATGATTATTATTATATGAGAACTATGTTACCAAACTAACAACCAACAGGAATAAAAGTTCCCACAACGTCAAAGTGTGGTTAACAATACATGCTTGGTTGTGACTTTAGTAAAACAGTAGTAACTTTCAACACTGACCTTGAAGGTCTGATAATCCCATTGATATCAGCAAGAATAGTCAATTTGCTTCTCTTTCTTCTGTATAACCTCAATTGTCTTAACAGAGCCTAATCACAATATCAAGATCAAATTATCAAGCTAATTGAAGTTGTAAACCAAAAGAAAGAAAGAAAGAAAGAAAGAAAAAATCAAAGGTAAAGTTCACCTCAGTCATGTTACAGATGAAATTTGGAATGGTAGGTAAAGCTCTGCTTCCCACATGTACAAATGTCTCAATTGTTAAGTTTTGAAATCGAACTTCAATCTTTGGAAATGCCAAATGTACTCTGTGGAGATCATGCATCAAGTATTATCTAAATTTAGATTTTGAGTGAAAAATGAAAATGAAAATCGAAAAAAGAACCATCTAATTGCATGTTTGGATACAAAATAGCACGAGTAAGACGTTAAAGTTGATCCTAGTGAACTTGTCAAAATTACGGTGGTGAATTTATCATACTCTCTGTGTCAAAAAATGATTATGATTAAATTTATTTTTGTAAAATTAATTTTAATTAAAATGATTTATATTTGTATGGATAGTAAACAATTGAGTTGAGTATAAAGATCACTTTCGTTGGCAAAAAGTTACTACAAATTATAAAATCAATTATAATTCATAAAAGATGCCAAAATCAATTTTAAATCTTGAAATCAGTTTTACCTCTTCCATGAGTAAATCCAAATATATATATTCAGTGAATTTTGTTTGCTATAAACAAAGATAAAAATAAAAATAAAAATAATACTACACTAAATTCGAATGATCCAAACAATAACTTTTCACTTGATTAAACTCAATTTCAAACAAAAAGTGAAGCAAACTAGCGCCATATCCAACATGATGAACACATATATAATTAACGCGAAACGTGAATTCTTTGCGAAAATGAAAAGGAATATTGATGAAGGAAAAGGTATAATTACGCGTCGAATCGGCTTCGCATACGGTGGAAGAATCTCTCAGGATCATTATCAACGACATCAACAAGCCTTTCTAGAATAAGTTTCTGCTCTTGCGCTTGGAGTTGAGTTACGTCGATTTCTTTCTTATCACCGACGAGATTCTGGAAGATTCCTCTTCTCGCTCGTTTGTAAGTTGGAAGTCTCTCTAAAGCTGCCCAGCGTAAAGCTTCTTCGTCTTCCCCGGATTCTCTAAATGACTCCGATCTGGCGAAGGCATTTTCCGCCGAGTTCCACATTGCGAAAAGAGTAGAATGAGAGAGACAATGTGATTGAGATGAAGGAATGAATGAAGGGAATGAAGAAGAAGAAGAAGAAGAAAGAGTAGTTGTTGATCCTTGTTATGAGTGAAGAAGGATGGATAGGTAGTTGAAGTATTAATGAGAGAGAGAGAGAGAGAGAGAGAGACAGAGAGTAATGTATGTACGTAGTAGTTCACAGTTTACAGAGTGAGTGGGTGATTTCCTTAAAGCGCAGTATAGTGGTTGTGTTGTTTGCTGTTAAAAACGACCCGACTCATTTAATAGCCGCGGGAAATACTGTGGATTCCATTCATATTTCACGCGCGCGCTCCCTTTTTCTTTTTCCCACTCGCTCCCTCTTCTTAACACCTCTTTATCTCTTTTTAATTACTCCTATGTTATTAAGTCGTGCTCTTTATCTCTTTTTAATTACTCCTATGTTATTAAGTCGTGCTAACCGCTGCTTTGGGGCACTTTTTAAATAGAAGTTTTACATTGAAAATTTTAGTTTTTTCTTTTGATCAAGTAATAATTACACTACCTTCTTATAAAATATTAGTACTTGTTTTGGTTTCTTGACAAATGTTCATGGGGCACATGTTAACATTTTTTATGTTGTTATTACGGTATTTTTATCACGATCAAATTTCATGAGGTAAAAGTTGAATTCAAATCTAGATGATCTTAAGATAAGTCGTTAACTAGTAATTACATAATTTTTTTTTTCAAAATAAACAAGGGGTAATAGTCATTTTGGTCTTTGGTCCTTTAATTGCGCATTTTATTAGTTAAAATAGTCTCTGACATTAAAATGCTTCATTAATATTTTCAAATTAATTAGTCTCCCAATATACTTAGTTATTGTTATATTAGTCATTATAAGACTATTTTGACTAAAGAAGCATATAATCAGAGACTATTTTAAAATTTTGATGCATTGATATATTATTGTGGGTGCCATTTAGTTTACACCACCAAATAGAGTGCACCAACTTACACCACTAAAATAACACTTTGTAACAGGTTTTTCATCATATGTTCCAGACCGTTAGAATAAATTTATAATATATCAATGGCTTATATTGAGGTGGTGTAAGTTGGAGCAATGTACTTGATGGTCCAAACTATACTTTGCCATTATTGTGACTACTCGTTACACATTCAAAAACAAAAATGACTATTATCCCAATAAATAATTAACTAATCAACAAGTAACTTATAATACTAGACAAGTCATCTCGTGATGTTTTGGCAAAGAATGAGATAGTATAGGAGTGAAAGATTTAGAAGAAGCTAATCAAGTAAGAAGAATTCATTGTGGTCTTATAAAATACGCAACTTAGAATTACACGTCTTATAAAAAATGTGGACGGTAAAAATTTAAGAATTATAAGTAAGCAATAAGTAGTAGTAGTGAAATAGTAGTAAAAACTCTTTGTCCACTTTATCCAATGGGATGGATTACTCAAAGATCAACCTAGATCCGATCTCCCCTCTTGCACAGCAAGATTTTGGACAAATTTTTGCCCTCAACTTTGTTTGGGTTAGGATCACATCTAACCTAAAATCAAGGATGGTTTGAGACCGTCTCGGACACCATTTTTTAAAGGTATCAAAATTATTATTTTATTTAATAGTCGGTTCAATATAAATATATTTATTTTTAACTTGTTTTGATTAATTTTATTAAAAACATATTTTGAGAAAATCTTGATTATGAATGAATATATATTTTATTAAAAACTTATATTGAATGATTAAAAGGATACAACTTTATCGATTGACTTGGAACACAAATTCTTAGGATCGTCCATGCTAAAAACCTAGGTTTTCGCCAAGTTTGTACATCCTTAATTAATCCTTAATCTTAACAAACTAATACATGTTCAGTCAACCACATTATGCAATGCATCCCCGTTAGCAATAATGTGACATGAGGCCCAGCGTTGTAATGCACCGGTGATACAGTACACGGATGACGGATTTGCTGATTTACGCTTTTAGTGACAGGCATTGAATTCCAACATGTGGTGGCTTGCTACAACCCTTTTAGTAAAAAATGCTACTTCAACATTATTTTTTATGAAAAGGAAGGGACTAAACATGTACAAAACGTGGAAGATGGTTCGAATAAAATTTGTTGGAATTCTTACATTATTATTTTGGATGGTGAAGAAACAGATATTAATCATATTTTGGTTCAAATGCTCTTCGTTGCAAATACATATAACTTAGAAACACCTTTAAACTTGTATTTTTTTTTCTCTCTTATACTTGCCTTTTGACCTATTGTGTTATTAAATATAGTTTACATATTTGATTTAGAAAGTGTGCGTGTATGAAACCTGTGAGGTGTTGTTTGAGATAAGTTCGTAATAAAAAATATTTTTGTACCGTAATTTTTACAAGAAAAAGTAATATATAAAAATTCTTTCTAAAACAATAACAAACTTAAATCTTCTGTTACAACTTAAATACAGTGCTTTAGACATTATTAATAGTTTTGAAAAGGTGTAAACAATGAATCTTCTAAAAAAATTGTCTATTTGTAAGGAGTTTGTTGAATAATGTACAAGATGGTTAATTTGTTTAGTCGTTACATTTTATCAATGGATTCACAATCACGTGTGATGTGTTATGGTGTGGAGGAATTACTCTACCATTTATGTTTTGAATTTCAATTTGGTCAAGTTTGATATTGGGATCATACTTTAAAATTTCGTGACTTTTTTGAACAAGGTTAATATCATAATTTGGTTGACTACTATTCGCTCTATTTAAAAATCAATGAAGAATATTATCTTTGATAATCATGAAGTGAATGTGATTCATATTATTGAGACCATCAACCTTCTCCCACGGGGTTGCTTAAATCTCATGTGAAAGACTTTTCTTTTGATTTTCATGAGTAGTACTCATTCAACTCCTAGGGCATCTAGGTTTTGCTGGTGCTTGAGTCTTTTGGCTCTTTTTTTATGTTGTTTGTTTTGATTTTTGTTTAGTTGGGTAGGACTTTTAATGTAGAATCATCTTATCATTTTATGTCAAGTTAAAATTTGATTGATTTACCAAAAAAAAAAAGTAAGATTATATTCATATTTAGATTCTTGGAAACCTCTGATGGGCTAGCAATCAACTGGAAAATAATTGTCAACCAACCTCTAATAAAGAGAATCATATATATTCGGAACGGGAAAATTAGATTACCAATTTTAAAGCAAATTCTTACCGCAAATTTGAGTTAGGTTGACAGATTGACAATACTTAACCTATCTAATATGCAGTGACTCAATAATCATTTTCCCTAAAAACTTGTATTAGTTAGTTCATTTTTGCTCACTTCCACAACGGTATTTCCTAATGCATCCATACCATGCATTCTAACAACAACAAAAAAAAAAAAACAGCCACTCAGTTCGATAACAACGTGAAGCGTAAGCAACCCACTAATAACACCAATAATTAAACAGGTGTAAGTTCAGGGGTGACCCTGAGGGTGGGCGGAAGGGGTAGCAGCCTAGGGCACCATTATTTTAGGAGCACTAAAATTATTATTTTTACTTAGTAGTTAGTACTATATAGATATATATCTTTTTAATTCAGTTAGATTAATTATATTGAGAATATATTTTTAGAAAACTTTGATTATAAATTCATCTTTTGCAACAAAAAATGTAAGAATAAAACTATTGGAATAATCAAAAGGGTACAATTTTATTGTTTCGTCCACAACATCAAAAATCTTAGGACCGGTCCTATGTAAGTTTATAATTCAACGGTGATGGGTGCTCTTTTAACCCCTTATGTACACCTTATCTTGAAAACAACGTTCATGAGTTATCTCTCAAAGCCTTTAAAAATATTTAAAAAATGCCGTTTGGAGCAATCTCCGGAACCGTTTGCGCATTTGGGAGTCCAAAAGAGCAACCATCTACATCGATATTTCTATAATTAGACCAAAAAGGCCAAACCACCGAATGAGGTTTCATGAAATTGCCTCAGCCTCATATGACATCACATGCTAACGAACGAAAACACTCTGGCCTTTGTCCTCCAAGTCCAAGAGTTTGGTCAATATCATTTAATTTTATTCCAATTTCTAGGGAGTATGGTCACCCACTTGGCATTTGTGTCTTTATATTTTTGCATAATTTATAGGTTTAAATGTGTAATTGGTCCTTGCACTTTCAACAGATTTTGGCATTGGTCCCTGCACTTTTTTTTGTTTGGCATTGGTCCCTGAACTTTGTAAAAATATTGTCATTGGTCCCTGCACTTTTTTTTTGTTTGACATTGGCCACTGCACTTTGTAAAAATATTGGTATTGGTCCCTGCACTTTGTAAAAATTTTGGTATTGATCCCAATCATTTCATGCCACGTGGCACCAATACCAATATTTGTCCAAAGTGCAGGGACCAATACCAATATTTTTACAAAGTGCAGGGACCAATGGCAAACAAAAAAAAGTGCATGGACCAATGCCAATATTTTTACAAAGTGCAGGGACCAATGCCAAACAAAAAAAAATGCAGGGACCAATGCCAAAATATGTTGAAAGTGCAGGGACCAATTACACATTTAAACCTAATTTATATGATTGTAAAAACTATATGGTAAATTATGGTACAAAGATTGCTCTTATTCCTTAAGTTGGGCATCTTCTGCGGACTCTTCAGAGGTGTATTAAGTCAGCTAGTTCATGCAAGAAAAAAAGAACCATTTCACTGTTAAGTAAATTAACTTTAGGGATGCATGATGTCACTAGAGCCAAGAATTTTGCTAAAGGGGGACCAACATCAAAACAATTTAGTAGATTTTTTTTTATTATTGAATTTATGCAAATTAACAAATGTCCTAGGGAAAGAAGCTTTCATAAGAGTATATTATTCAAATTATTGCAATATATATAAATAAAAAAAGGCTAATGTTAACATGTGCCCTTGGGGCACATGTTAAGGAATTTAAATAGAAATAATGATCTTAAAAGTTGTGCATTCAACCTTATTCAATTTTTTAAAGTCAAAATTTTGATCTTTTCAATAAAAAACTTCTAATTTTAGATTCCTTAACTTGTGTCCTAAGGGCACAAGATAACAAGACCCATAAAAAAAAAGGAAACTTAAAAGGAATCATTCAAACTTGCAATTTAACCTTAATACCAACGCATGCCAAGAAGAGAGAAAAACATGAATTTTATTCAATGCCTATCTATCTAGTTGTCGGGTTGGTAACAATTTAGTATGCTGGTATAATGGTAGAGTTGGGTCTACCCATGTCTAAAATTTTAATGCGTCTCATATTTTCGTTCCAAAATGTGTGGTTTAACATTTTTTAATTAGTTCACAAACAAATATATTTTATATAATTTAATTTATATTTTTTACAAAAATAAATGATACTCATTTAAGTTAATATAGCATATCGATAACATAAATTTAAAGTCGTTTAAAATAAAATGATGAATTTACGAACAAACTTACAATGTCTATAAGTTATATATAAACTCACAATATTCATTTAAGTATAAATACTTTACCACAATTGCATAATATATCTCATAAAAAACAACAACTCGTAATATCAAATTATTGTGTGTGTGAACTTTGCTACTAAGCTCTTTAAAACAAAACAAAATAAATTTTCTTAGTCATCATAAGAGTAAAGTTGAATCAAAATCTCAACCATTTGCTTTTAAATTGAATGAATAGGGTTGGGCATTAAAATTCACTTTTCAGCTTAATAAAAATAAAATAATTACGATTTTTTTTTTGAATGTTGAAAAGTGAAACTATATATCCTCCTGCAGTTATTTTTACAACGACATCCATCCTATAGTACCTCAATCTAGTATTGTTTCCTCAAAAACCAACAAAGAAAACTAAACATAATTTTGCAGGTGGTTTTAATTATACTGTCTATAATAGCAACTCATAAATTGCTAACATTATAGTTGTATGAAATAAAATAAATTCCATGTAACGAAAAAAAAATGAAAAAGAAAATAGAAATAAACGACCTTTGCACACACTCTATGGCTTTTCACATGGTGTCATGAAAGGTGGTACTAGTATAGATAGTATAGTACAGTTCATTGAAAGAAATCAAACCCCAGAAAGCCAGTATGTGAAGTGCATTATTGTAATGTCTATTAATTGTTTGATTAAATGATTGGGGTCCCTTGCCTGAAAATACAGAAATCTATCTATTTTTAACATGTGCGTGCTATGAGAAAATTGTGGTTTTGAAAATTAACCAGAATAATTTATAAAAAATAAATATAATAATAATTAACTGGATTACACGAGCACTGCCGTGAGATAACAACATTTTTATTACTTGAATAATATCATCAACACACTCTCTTAAAATAAAAAACACATGAATAATAGTTAGTAAGGACAATGCATAATATATGTAAGGTTTGAGGTTCAAACTCCGGTCACCACAAAAAAAACCACATGAATAATATCTCAACACCAACGCAATCTTAAAATTGAATTATTCACTCTCCTCAATATCTCTCTTCTTACTCTCAAGCTCGCTGATTATTTTTTAATTATGTAACTGAGAAATTAAAATTTTAAGAGAGATGTAGAATAGAATGAATAAGAATTGAATCCATGTACTTTTTTATGAACTAAAATGGAATTAGATAACCAAAACTTCCACGCACTTTTTTTTATTGGTTAAAATTCATATGAACGTACATAATTTGGTGGGACACATGAATTTTATCAAATACTATATAATTTTTGTATTGTTGGTGATTTTTTCATGTAAAATAAAAATCATTTGTGTATTTTCATTATCATAAATGTAAATTAAAAAATATATATTTACTTTTTTTTAGAGGAGGCTCACACGTCAGAGAGGATAGATAGTGTAATACTCCCTCCAGTCCTATTTATAAGAAATATTTGACTTTTTGATCCATTGCTTAAATGGTATATTTGGTCTATATTGTAAACAATATACATCAATTACTCAATGAATCTAAAAAGTCAAATATTTCTTATAAATAAGACCGGAGAAAGTATTGTCTATTCTCTTTTTTTGGTTACAAAAAAAAAAGAATAGACAATACTTCCTCCAATCTTATTTATACTATTCTCTAATAGTATAATAAAACCTAAGTTGACTTTAGTAAATTTAAAGTAGTACGTTTTAACTATTTATGATCTTTTTCTTTTGTAGGAATTGTTTGTGATCTATGTTTGCTTAAATTTACATACACATTTAACGTAGAAGTATAAGCATTTTTTCAATTTGTGGAGATGCAAATAGAAATTCGAAGTAATTGGGCTAGTAGACCTTGATCTTAGTGAGTTACGAGTTACTACCCTTGTGCGCGACACACCCTTTTTTAGACTATTACTTTTTGTTGAGAAACATGTCATCCATGAAAATAGAGAGGAAAAGTTTACAAAGTTATTGTATTGATAATAGTGAAAATGATACAAAAGTGAAAGAGAGATACAAAAGAGTCAACTAGTGACTTATATAGTGACTGAACTAGTGCACTAACTAACTCTAAAATGAGTATAACTAACTATATTTCAACACTTTTCCAACCCTGTCGGTTTCTCGCGCGCCCTGCAAATGTACAAAAAAGCCCTTCAAATTATATAATTCGGATAAATAATTTTCCAAAAATTTCCGGATTATATAATCCGGAAACCTCTTTTACCAGTTTTACACACTTTTCTTACACTTTGCCTTATTTTATATTATTTAGATGCTAAATTCATAAAATAAATGCAAATAAAACACACAAATATACGAACAAAAAAGGTACGGATTACATAATCTTTGAAAAATGTGGTTCTTTTGGTGTAGACCACCGTCAAAAACATCTTGACATTGTCCGAATTACATACTCCAGACACCTCCCATGATTTCCGGATTATGTAATCTGAATGTTTACGACATATTACAAAAAAAAAGACCCTTTAGGCCTTTATTGTGAAGCCCCGATACTTCAAAACGGATGACGTATTGTATCCCTTGCGTATCCTGCAATGATACCTGACCGATACTTCCCGATACGTATCAAGAGAGTATCTGAAGATTAAATTAAAAATAATTATCTGATACTTCCCGATACGTATCAGGAGAGTATCCGATAATTATCATGCACTGATACCTGTTCCGATATTTCCCAATTAATGTTAACTAAAATAATTTAACTATTGAGTACTGATGTGTTCTTTTTTGGATATAGTGCTTCTTTTTTGGATTGATAAAGTATAGCACTAACGGATATAGTATAGCACTAATGGTTCTCTTTTTGGAATATATATTGTGTATGTAATTGACTAATCATCAATATTATTTATATTTATGTTGATGTGCTACAAGCCGAATTCTGTTTTTTACCCAAATGGTTTCGCTCATTCCCAAAGTAAATGTCCAAAATGCCCCTACGTGACTTAAGTCATGTAGCGTGAGTTAACTCACGCCAGTTATAAGAGTAGCGTGACTTGCGTGACTTAAGTCACGCAGCATGACTTAACTCACGCTACGTGCTGTTATTAACTTTATTCTAAATTATTTTATTTACTTTATTCTAAATTATTTTATTAACTTTATTCTATATTATTTTGTTTACATTAATCTAAATTATTTTATTTACTACATTAATTTTTTATGTCTAACTATAAAAGTAATAAATAAAATTGACCCGTGCAACAATATAATTTTGTATTCTTTTTATCTTTTTTCTTTATCTTTTTTTATTATCATTTGATTGTAATATTGTATCTCTAATAATCTAATTTGCGTTTATTGATCGACTCATAATCTTATGGGTTAAAGATTATTTATTGGTCTCTGTTATAGTCGAGAAGACCCGTGCGTCGCACGGGTCAAAAGTCTAGTTTATGTTAAAATTCATTAATTCTAGGGGTATGCTTGGACTGATTAAAAATAAAACTTGGAATAAAAATTTTAATTTGATCATATGCATTTTAGTATTTTTGAGTAAAACTAATTTTTTTATTTTTAGAAAATATTTTAATTTCAAGTTAAAATTTGATTAATTCACAAAAAAAAAGTAAATTAAATTTGATTAATATTAATATTTTTGGAAATCTCTACTGGAATGAAGCTGGGCCAGCAATCAACTGGAATATGATTCTCAGCCTCTAATTAGATTACCAATTTTAAAGCAAATTCTTACCGCAAATTTGAGTTAGGTAACACAGATTGACATTTGACAATACTTAACCTATCCAACATGCAATATAATATTAGTTAGTTCATTTTTGGTCATTTCCCCAACGGTATTTCCTAATGCATCCATCCCATGGGGTGGCACTTTGGTGACATAATGTCACCGTGACATTAAATCTGAGCCACACAACACACACATTTGTGTGATCCAGATTTAATGTCACCCATACAACACATCTGGGCCACATAACACAAACCTTTGTGTGGCCCAGATTTAATGTCACCGTGACATTATGTCACTGAAGTATTATCCCATCCCATGCATTGTAACAAAAAAAAAACAGCCACTCAGTTCAATACGTGAAGCGTAAGCAACCCACTAAAACCAATAATTAAACAAATGTAAGTTTATAATTCAACAATGACGAGTGCTGCCCTTTATTTGCACCATATCCTAAAAAAACAATATTCATGAGTTATCTCTCAAAACCTTTAAAAGCAAAAAAAAATATCGTTTGGACCAATCTCCTAAACGGTTTGTGCATTTGTGAGTCCAAAAGAGGAACTATCTACAACCATGTATCTATAATTGAACCAAAAAAGCCAAACTACCTTATGAGATTTCATGACATTGCCTCAGCCTCATATGACATCACATGCTATCGAATGAAAAAAATTGGCCTTTGTCGTCCAAGTCCAAGAGTTTGGTCAATATCATTTAATTTTATTCCAATTTCTTGAGAGTATGGTCACCCACTTGACATTTGCGTCTTTATATTTTTGCATAAATGATTGTAAAAACTGTATGGTAAATTATGGTACAAAGATTGCTCTTGTTCCTTAAGTTGGGTATCTTCTGCGGACTCTTCAGAGGTGTATTAGGTCAGCTAGTTCATGCAAGAACAAAGAATCATTTCACTTTAAGTAAATTAACTTTAGGGATGCATGATGTCAGTAGAGCCAAGAATTTTGCTAAAGGGGCCAGCATCAAAACAATTTAGCAGAATTTTTTTATTAAATTTATGCAAATTAACAAATGTCCTAGGGAAAGAAGCTTTCATAATAGTATATTATTCAAATTATTGCAATATATATAAATAAATGAAACTTAAAAGGAATCATTCAAACTTGCAATTTAACCTTAATACCAACACATGCCAAGAAGAGAAAAACATAATTTTATTATAAGCTAATGGGTAGGTTGATAGTGAGTAAAAATTTGGCTTAATTACAGTTTTGGCCCCATAACTTTTACGAAGTTGCGATTTTGACCCCCTAAGAAAAAAAAACTACAAAACCGCCCCCTAAATTTTGCAACTATAACAGTTTTGGCCCCCCAAAGCCAAAAAAAATATAAAAAAATAACACGTGGCACCTCACTTATGGTGCCACGTCAGCGTAGACCAAGTCAAAATTGGCCTTGGAGGCCAAAACTGCCACAGGTGCAAAATTTAGGGGGCGGTTTTGTAGTTTTTTTTCTTAGGGGCCCAAAATCGCAACTTTGGAAAAGTTAGGGGGCTAAAACTGCAATTAAGTCTAAAAATTTCTGAAAATATGAAGAACATGGGGATGAATTCTGTCAAACATGAAGGATGGGGGAAAGAAAACTAAGGTGAGAACAAGCTGGTAGCACGTGTTTCTAAGGGTGCTGTGAAATATTTTTCATTGTAATGTTTCCTTTTTTTAATGTTTTAATTTTGGCAGGTCACCAAACTGTCACCTGTCCATAAAATTACAACTTTTGCATGTTACACAACTTAATTGTTTGTGTAGGCTAAATGTCACCGCCCCACTTAGCTAATGGGTCATTTTTAAAGGTTTTGGCTATAGAAAGATCCCAAACTATAATGGTGCCAGTGGGCAAATACACAAACCTACGTGCAAAGTTAAAATATAAAACTCAGGTTCACAATTGAATAACTGTCACCCAGGGTAAGAATAACAAAACAACCATTAAAGTGTTTTACACACTAGTGGATCCAATTTGATGGATCAAATGATGTCTATCAAATTTGAAACAATACTACAGACTAATTAGTAATTTGACAACTCTAGTGTTGATCTGTAACTCTCATATACCTACTCAAATCTTCACATACCTACCCAACCCAAAAACTTTAAATCTGCTTGAACGTAACTGCAGTACAATTGAGGTCTCATGACATTTACGTTAGTCACTGTTATCTCTTCGATGCTTCAACAAAAATTTTAGTCTTCTTGTCACCATCAAATTTCTTTGCAACTTTACGGAATGCTTCAACACAGTACTTTTCCCCAACCTATATACCATGACGTTCTTTTCATCCTATACTTCTGCTTAAATTTTCGAAGCAAGCAATTATATTGCAAACCTCTTAATTTGCCTCCTTTCCTAAAGAGTTTCGTCCATGCATATCCAGTCCTTCTAGTAGTTGTTATCATTATGGCGTTAGAAGAAAGGGACTTGTTTGGTTTTGGATTTTCAATGTATGGCTTAAGCTGTTCCTTGGCGAGCCCTTGGAAAATTCCTCCACTAAAACAAAAGTCCATCACTACATAGAAGGAGCGGTCATGCTTAACCTTGTTCGTCATAGACAGACGTTGTGCACCTGCAATAAAACAGAGACATATAAACTCGTATTTATACAAACGAAAAAGCACAAAAAAACTGTAAATCACATTTAAAATACAATAAATAAATGGTTGAATAAATTAATATCACATACCATCTATGCTGGTACCTTCCAAACAGAACATGTAATACCTTGAAATGTCAGATCTGTTGTCGTCAGTTAATGGTTCATCACCCCCCCCCTGTTCAGAAAATTACATGTTCAGAAAATTGCAACTTTTGCATGTTACACAACTTAATTGTTTGTGTATGCTAAACGCCACCACCCCACTTGGCTAATGTGTCATTTTTAAAGGTTTTGGCTATAGAAAGATCCCAAACTATAATGGTACCAGTGGGCAAATACACAAACGTACGTGCAGACTTAAAATATAATACTCAGGTTCACAATTGAATAACGGTTCCCAAGGGTAAGAATAGCAATACAACCATTAAAGTGTTTTACACACTAGTGGATCCAATTTGATGGATCAAATAATGTCTATCAAATTTGAAACAAAACTACAGACTAATTAGTAATTCGGCAACTGTAGTGTTGATCTGTAACTCTCATATACCTACTCAAATCTTCACATACCTACTCAACCCAAAAACTTTAAATCTGCTTGAACGTCACTGCAGTACAGTTGAGGTCTCATGACATTTATGTTAGTCACTGTTATCTCTTCGATGCTTCAACAAAAAATTTAGTCTTCCTGTCACCATCAAATTTCTTTGCAACTTTACGCAATGCTTCAACAAACACACTACTTTTCCCCAACCTATATACCATGACATTCTTTTCATCCTATACTTATGCTTAAATTTTCGGAGCAAACAATTATATTGCAAACCTCTTAATTTGCCTCCTTTCCTAAAGAGTTTCGTCCATGCATATCCAGTCCTTCTAGTAGCTGTTATCATTATGGCGTTAGAAGAAAGGGACTTGTTTGGTTTTGGATTTTCAATGTATGGCTTAAGCTGTTCCTTGGCGAGCCCTTGGAAAATTCATCCACTAAAACAAAAGTCCATCACTGCATAGAAGGAGCGGTCATGCTTAACCTCGTTCATCATAGACAGAAGTTCTGCACTTGCAATAAAACAGAGACATATAAACTCGTATTTATACAAACGAAAAAGCACAAGAAAACTGTAAATCACGTTTAAAATACAATAAATACATGGTTGAATAAATTAATATCATATACCATCTATGCTGGTACCTTCCGAACAGAACATGTAATACCTTAAAATGTCAGATCTGTTGTCGTCAGTTAATGGTTCATCACCCCACCCCCTGTCCAGAAAATTACATGTTAAGAAAATTGCAACTTTTGCATGTTACACAACATAATTGTTTGTGTAGGCTAAATGCCACCACCCCACTTGGCTAATGTGTCATTTTTAAAGGTTTTGATTATAGAAAGATCCCAAACTATAATGGTACCAGTGGGCAAACACACAAACCTACGTGCAGAGTAAAAATATAATACTCAGGCTCACAATTGAATAACTGTCACCCAGGGTAAGAATAACAAAACAACCATTAAAGTTTTTTACACAGTAGTGGATCCAATTTGATGGATCAAATGATGTCTATCAAATTTGAAACAAAACTACAGACTAATTAGTCATTTGACAACTGTAGTGTTGATCTGTAACTCTCATATACCTACTCAAATCTTCACATACCTACTCCACCCAAAAACTTTAAATCTGCTTGAACGTCACTGCAGTACAATTGAGGTCTCATGACATTTATGTTAGTCACTGTTATCTCTTCGATGCTTCAACAAAATTGTTAGTCTTCCTGTCACCATCAAATTTCTTTGCAACTTTACGAAATGTTTCAACAAACACAGTACTTTTCGCCAACCTATATACCATGACATTCTTTTCATCCTATACTTCTGCTTAAATTTTCGGAGCAAGCAATTACATTGCAAACCTCTTAATTTGCCTCCTTTCCTAAAGAATTCCGTCCTTGCATATCGAGTCCTTCTAGTAGCTGTTATCATTATGGCGTTAGAAGAAAAGAACTTGTTTGGTTTTGGATTTTCAATGTATGGCTTAAGCTGTTCCTTGGCGAGCCCTTTGAAAATTCATCCACTAAAACAAAAGTCCATCACAACATAGAAGGAGCGGTCATGCTTAACCTTGTTCATCATAGACAGAAGTTCTGCATCTGCAATAAAACAGAGACATATAAACTCGTATTTATACAAACGAAAAAGGCATAAGAAAACTGTAAATCACATTTAAAATACAATAAATACATGGTTGAATAAATTAATATCACATACCATCTATGCTTTTTGTACCTTCCGTACAGAACATGTAATACCTTGAAATGTCAGATCTGTTGTCGTCAGTTAATGGTTCATCACCCCACCCCCCTGTCCAGAAAATTACATGTTCAGAAAATTGAAACTTTTGCATGTTACACAACTTAATTGTTTGTGTAGGCTAAATGCCACCACCCCACTTAGCTAATGTGTCATTTTTAAAGGTTTTGGCTATAGAAAGATCTCAAACTATAATGGTACCAGTGGGCAAATACACAAATCTACGTACAGAGTTAAAATATAATACTTAGGTTCACAATTCAATAACTGTCACCCAGGGTAAGAAAAACAAAACAACCATTAAAGTGTTTTACACACTAGTGGATCCAATTTGATTGATCAAATGATATCTATCAAATTTGAAACAAAACTACAGACTAATTAGTAATTTGACAACTGTAGTGTTGATCTGTAACTCTCATATACCTACTCAAATCTTCACATACCTACTCAACCTAAAAAATTTAAATCTGCTTGAACGTCACTGCAGTACAATTGAGGTCTCATGACATTTACGTTAGTCACTGTTATCTCTTCGATGCTTCAACAAAAAAATTTGTCTTCCGGTCACCATCAAATTTCTTTGCAACTTTACGGAATGTTTCAACAAACACAGTACTTTTCCCCAACCTATATACCATGACATTTTTTTCATCCTATACTTCTGCTTAAATTTTCGGAGCAAGTAATTATATTGCAAACCTCTTAATTTGCCTCATTTCCTAAAGAGTTTCGTCCATGCATATTCAGTCCTTCTAGTAGCTGTTATCATTATGGCGTTAGAAGAAAGGGACTTGTTTGGTTTTGGATTTTCAATGTATGGCTTAAGCTGTTCTTTGGCGAGCCCTTGGAAAATTCCTCCACTAAAACAAAAGTCCATCACAACATAAAAGGAGCGGTCATGCTTAACCTTGTTCATCATAGACAGAAGTTCTGCATCTGCAATAAAACAGAGACATATAAACTCGTATTTATACAAACGAAAAAGGCATAAGAAAACTGTAAATCACATTTAAAATACAATAAATACATGGTTGAATAAATTAATATCACATACCATCTATGCTTTTTGTACCTTCCGTACAGAACATGTAATACCTTGAAATGTCAGATATGTTGTCGTCAGTTAATGGTTCATCACCCCACCCCCCTGTCCAGAAAATTACATGTTCAGAAAATTGAAACTTTTGCATGTTACACAACTTAATTGTTTGTGCAGGCTAAATGCCACCACCCCACTTGGCTAATGTGTCATTTTTAAAGGTTTTGGCTATAGAAAGATCTCAAACTATAATGGTACCAGTGGGCAAATACACAAATCTACGTGCAGAGTTAAAATATAATACTTAGGTTCACAATTCAATAACTGTCACCCAGGGTAAGAATAACAAAACAACCATTAAAGTGTTTTATACACTAGTGGATCCAATTTGATTGATCAAATGATATCTATCAAATTTGAAACAAAACTACAGACTAATTAGTCATTTGACAACTGTAGTGTTGATCTGTAACTCTCATATACCTACTCAAATCTTCACATACCTACTCAACCCAAAAAATTTAAATCTGCTTGAACGTCACTGCAGTACAATTGAGGTCTCATGACATTTATGTTAGTCACTGTTATCTCTTCGATGCTTCAACAAAAAATTTAGTCTTCCTGTCACCATCAAATTTCTTTGCAACTTTACGGAATGCTTCAACAAACACAATACTTTTCTCCAACCTATATACCATGAGATTCTTTTCATCCTATACTTATGCTTAAATTTTCGGAGCAAACAATTATATTGCAAACCTCTTAATTTGCCTCCTTTCCTAAAGAGTTTCGTCCATGCATATACAGTCCTTCTAGTAGCTGTTATCATTATGGCGTTAGAAGAAAGGGACTTGTTTGGTTTTGGATTTTCAATGTATAGCTTAAGTTGTTCCTTGGCGAGCCCTTGGAAAATTCATCCACTAAAACAAAAGTCCATCACTACATAGAAGGAGCGGTGATGCTTAACCTTGTTCATCATAGACAGAAGTTCTACACCTGCAATAAAACATAGACATATAAACTCGTATTTATACAAACGAAAAAGCACAAGAAAACTGTAAATCACATTTAAAATACAATAAATACATGGTTGAATAAATTAATATCACATACCATCTATGCTGGTACCTTCCGAACAGAACATGTAATACCTTGAAATGTCAGATCTATTGTCGTCAGTTAATGGTTCATCACCCCACCCCCTGTCCAGAAAATTACATGTTAAGAAAATTGCAACTTTTGCATGTTACACAACTTAATTGTTTGTGTAGGCTAAATGCCACCACCCCACTTGGCTAATGTGTCATTTTTAAAGTTTTTACGTTATCTTCTAATATATGAGACATCCCAACCCCAAGACCCCATTTCACCATTGTTTAGTGCTTCGAACTCGGCAAATTCTGTTTAATGTTTTGATCAAATAAGAAACGAAAGGGCAAGGTTATATCAATATGGGTAAAAGTTAAAAAGAAAAACACAAGGCACAACAGCCAAACGTCCACTAACATAACAAGCTCAGACACTAAACTTCACAATATCTCAGACAAAAAAACGTCCCAATTCAAAGGTTAAAAACCCTAATATCCCAAAATAAATTACAGAACAAAAACATCAACAAAAATAAGTGTGGTGCAGAGTTTAAAATTACACGAAAAAGACACTAAACTTCACAAAATCTCAGACAAAAAAGTCTCACTTCAAAGGTTTGAAACCGTAATACCCTAAGATAAATTACAGAACAGAACAATAACAAAAATAAGTGTGGTGCATAGTTTAAAATTACAAGAAAAAGACACTAAACTTCACAAAATCTCAGACAAAAAAAGTCCCAATTCAAAGGTTTAAAATCTTAATATCACAAAATAAATTACAGAACAAATTGAACTATCAACAAAAAATAAGTAACAAGTGTGGTGCAGAGTTTAAAATTACATGAAAAAGGCACTAAACTTCACAAAATCACAGACAAAAAAAAAACCCAATTCAAAGGTTTAAAACCCTAATATCCCAAAATAAATTACAGAACAATAACAAAAAATAAGTGCGGTGCAGAGTTTAAAATTACACGAAAGAGACACTAAACTTCACAAAATCTCAGACAAAAAAAGTCCCAATTCAGGTTTAAAACCCTAGTATCCCAAAATAAATTACATAACAGAACCATCAACAATAATAAGTGTGGTGCAGAGTTTAAAATTACACGAAAAAGACACTAAACTTCACAAATTCTCAGACAAAAAAAGTCCCAATTCAAAGGTTTAAAACCCTAGTATCCCACAATAAATTACATAACAGAACCATCAACAAAAATAAGTGTGGTGCAGAGTTTAAAATTACACGAAAAAGACACTAAACTTCACAAAATCTCAGACAAAAAAAGTCCCAATTCAAAGGTTTAAAACCCTAATATCCCAAAATAAATTACAGAACAAATTGAACCATCAACAAAAATAAGTGTGGTGCAGAGTTTAAAATTACATGAAACTCTGCAGAAACCCAACTCAAAGGTTTGAAACCCT